>NC_138729.1:20223639-21606139 GCF_965113295.1 Leuciscus leuciscus | reverse complement strand
AAACAAAATGTCTATTTAAATTCAGTATTTGCAAACTGAATTATAGTAATAAAAGAGTACTTTGGACTAATATTGTCAACATTTAGGCAATAAAAGTCAAAATATTACTGTAATGTTGATAGTGTCTTTAACATTAAAACTCACAAACCAGCAAAGCTGCTCGTTAATCTCCTGACTGGCAGCGCTGATGATCGCCACGCTTAGATAATGTTACACAATAAAATGAAAGATGACATGCGGGTATCATGTAAGTCTACATTTTTAAAGTTTTAAATAGGCCTATTGACGATCATTCTTAATAATTTTCTTCTCAAAACTGGCGCCTGTCAATTTGACAATATTCCAGGCGGTAATTCCGTTACATTACTAACCAGAATGTGACGGCGCGTATTGTGATGTTATTCCTCAGTTAATTTTTTTCGGAACAATCCTGGTTCCGACAGAGACATTACAAGACACACGCAGGAGGAGACTATACTGGAACTTACCCCAGTCGCTTCTTCTTGCGAGTATTTCTACAACATGCCAGCAGACTTTCCACACACAAACGTTACATTAGCCTCGAGACTAATTTCCCGCAGATTTTGCGTGCGAGCCCTGTGAGGGACTAAAAACATACTGCGCTTACGGATTTCATTCAAAACGCTTTCCTCACTTTTAAATACACAACGTCCACAATGAATACGATAATTACGTGATGAATTTACCATTTAAACTGCATATTTCAAAAAGGCTGCTGATATAGGCCTAGCTGGTTTAACGATGCGGCATTTTGTCAAAAAATCTAACCGGCTAGCTGTGGCTATTTAAGTTTCACAGAATAAATACCTTACCCCTCACACTTCCATATCAAAGACTGTATGTTGAACAGTGAAATTAGCTTGCTGTTACCACAACTTTTTTTAAATATAGGTAAACATTAATATTAACTTACCATAAAACACTGCCTGCTCCGAGTAGCGTGCTCCTCGAGTCTGAAGTGAAGATCCAGAAAGTTCCAAAGAATAAACCAGTTGCTGGGTCAACATAACCCAACCAGCTGTTTATTTGTGAATAACCCCCTTACAACTCATTTGACCCAGCATGAGCAACCCAATAATGTGTTTACAGTACCCCAAACAACCCAACATTTTGACCCAGCACAATCAACCCAACAATTTGTTTACAGAAACAACCCAGCATTTTTTTGAGTGTACCGTTATATCGCGCATCCCTATTTGAATTAAAGATTACATCATTAGTTTAGAACTACAAAGGAGATCAATCTTGTTGAGAATGACAAACCAAAATAATCTTGATAAGGGCATCATATTTTCAGATACATTTGACTTTTCACTCAATTCTCACACTGATGATATCTTCAGTGGAAGAACATCAACATTCCCCATAGCAGCACACACACACACACACACAACTGCAGCGGGGTTAACAAAGACATCTGTGACTCACCAATCGTGTGAACTGAGGGAGACACGTGCAGCCAGCTGAGGTTGAGGAGTGTGGGAAGGAAATCAAAAGAGGCCCTTCAAGAGGCCCACTGGCCAGTGGCAAGTGCACAAGCCTGCTGAATTATGAATAAGCTGCTGATATCCTGTGACTGAGGCAGGGAGTAAGCACTTCCTTTCAGGGCCAGAGAGGAGCTTGAATACTCGTGCATTATTCATGGCCCAAATGTGCCTGTTATTAGGACTCGATATTTGGAGTCAAGTGTAAGATTATCTTTCCACTGTATGAAAATATTGCAGCCTTTGTAACATTAGAATTGAGCGATTGGCAATACAGAAGGACTCTGTACAGCAGATGACAGTACTTGTGTAGAGTTCATGCTGTATTTCTCTCCAACTCACTCTAGGAATTCCTGTTTGACTGAAATGATTGGCAAGTGTAGTTTTTACAGGTTAGATCTGGTGTTTACATTAGCCATATTGCAGAGAAATTTGACTAAAGTTAACTCTCAGATGTCAAATTTGTAGGGGCCAAATTGCATGTTTGCTTTCTTAATACTTCCATGAATGTGGAAAACTACTCCCGGCACCTGTCTACTTAAGCTAAATAAATTCTCTCTACAAGGTTATTATACGTTTACATATTTTGATACAGTTGTCAATTTACACATGCAGAAAAGAAGTCTGGGCCTCCCACAAGACTCATTTCAGTTAGCAGCCAAGTCGGCCCCAAGGAAACAAAACCGCATCTCCTCTCCACATCGCTCGCTTGATAACCGCTAATACACGTGTTTCATACATTAGAAGCTTTTGCTTACTTTGTTCGGCTCCTTCAGCTGCTCAGACTGCTTTTATTTTCCTCTCCGTGTTTCTTTGCCATGCAACCTAGGACATTGTGCTGAAGTCCAGGAATTTCTCTAACTGGGCATAATTGGGCTTGTGTGACTTGTGTGTAACTACGGTTGGGAATTGAAAATCGATCAGATACTTAAGTTCAGGAATCGGATACTTGTTATAAATTGTACATTTTAATTCCACTTATAGATTCCTGTGTGCACATTCTAATGTAATTCGAATAATTTGACAAATAGTACAGACATTCATTGTATGGATGGAAAGCTCAATGTAGGTCATAAAGGCTCTACTTCAGTTAAATACAAATTACAAAATACAAAATACATTAATCCAATGAATGATATTTTGAATCATGGCTATATTTACTGTAGCCTTAAAACAGTTTCTGAACACTTAAAGGGATACTTCACCGTTTTTTTTCATATTAAACTATGTTATTCCCTTAACTAAGACGAGTTGATACATACCTCTCTCGTCTCAGTGCGTGCACTCAATCGCTCTGGCGGCGGCGACACTTTGATAGCAATTAGCTTAGCCCAGTATATTCATTAGGGACCAAACAGAGATGAAGTTAGAAGCGACCAAACACCTTCAAGTTTTCCCTATTTAAATACAGTTACACGAGTAGTTACATGACCAAGTATGGTGACACCAAATAAAACGTTGCGCTTTTCTAAGCGGGTAAAAAGGATAACTATAATGTATGGCGGAATAGCACTTGGAAGCACTTCGACTCGGCGCAGTAAAAAGTCACGTTGGTTCTAATGACAGAAGTGAGAGGGAGAGGGGGAGAGGATTTTTCAGGAGTGACTTTTTACTTTTTACCCGCTTAGAAAAGCGCCACGTTTTATTTTGTGTCACCATACTTGGTCGTGTAACTACTCGTGTAACTGTATTTAAATAGGGAAAACGTGGAAGTGTTTGGTCGCTTCTAACTTCATCTCTGTTTGGTCCCTAATGAATGAACTGGGCTAAGCTAAAGCCCCTTTCACACAGCGCTTTGAACCTGGGAAATTGCCGGCAAATTGCCAGAGCGCCTTCTGTGTGAACGCAAACTCGACCCGGGATTTATGCCGGGATCGATGCCGGGTCGGGACCTAGTAACATTGCCGTGTTCAGTCCCGGAATGCGCGCTGTGTGAACAAAAGCCGTAATAATGCCGTGTCGTAGTGATGACGCTGAAGCCGGGATCGTTCGCCAGCTGTGAAACGGTACGTAATGCGCAAGTTTATGATCGAATCAGAGAAAAAATGCACAAGCGAGAGAGAGAGAGAGAGAGAGAGAGAGATCGCAGCTCATAAGCAAACTTAAGACGCTGCTGAGATTACAAGTCACATCGATGTCACGTGTCTTTACGGCATTTTTACGGGTTGTGTGTGAACGCACTCTCTGATTCCGGAAAATCACTGGCAGTGTGAATGAACCAAAATCAAACGAACCCGGGTCAAATCCCGGGTCACTTTATCCGTGTATTTTCCGGAATCTCTGTGTGAAAGGGGCTTAAGTGATATCAAAGTGTCACCGCGTGCCAGAGCGATTGAGTGCACGCACTGAGACGAGAGAGGTATGTATCAACTCGTCTTAGTTAAGGGAAAACATAGTTTAATATGAAAAAAAGGTGAAGTATCCCTTTAAGCCAAAATTTTATTAAAACTGGCAAAGCAAAACATAAAAAAAAGCAAAGCAAAACAAAGCAAAAAAAATTTAATAAAAATAAATAAATAACAATAGTGGGCTGTTGTCCCTGTACCTCACACAAAAATACGGTATTTATATTATATGAATATATATACAAATATATATATATATATATCAAATAAAATGGCAATTATATTTTGTAATATAATTCAAACACTTTTGTACATTTTATATGTGAATTGAATGTCCAATTGTGGTAAAAAATGTGGACAATGGCTGGGCAACATAAGCAGAAAATGGTTACCAAGAGACATTACGTTCCCTGAAACATTAGAAGCAAAAACAGTAAAAAAGAGTCTCTTTCTCTGACCACAATGAGTAACCATGGGTGGCCACTGAATTGGTTGTCTGACTCAATACACCCTACATCTTTAATATCACTGCAAAGCCTGGAGACATCAAGCCTCTACTTACAGTACAATTATGAATACTCATACTACCTACCTGATTAGGATTGCTTTTTTGTTTTCTTAAGTGGAACAATGGCTTACTGTTCAACATTTCAACAGAATCACCATAGTGGGCTATAGTCCCTGGCCCTTCACACAGAAATAAAAAATGGGGCTATATAAATATTGTTATTCCTAAAAAGAGTGTCAGGTTAAAGTCCACCACACACAATCCCCTCATTCAGCCTGAACCGATCAGATTTATTTCATTTCAGGGTGTTGTTATTGCGTGGTGAGGATCACTGCAGACTTGTGCTTTGACTCTTATGGCTAGGCATGATTACACTGGATAACTTACCGCGAAGATAATGAATGTGAATATGTCAAAGTGGTTATTTGGCATTTAGGAGAGCTTTTTATCCAAAGCCAGTGGTTAGTATCATTTTGTCAGGTTTTATTAAATTTCTCATAATTTGAACCAGAATCCAGTGGTTACTGGTTTGTTTAATTTGTATCTCAGCACTGTTACATAATTGTGGTTCTCATAGATGATATTGATTTTCAGAAATGGAGTACCAAGATTGGTGAAAATTACAAGCCCTTCTGTAGATTAAAATATGCAAGTTATGATTGGCTAAGGCATTTGTCAGAAATTTACATTCATAATCAGTAAAGTCACGACATACCTACAATCAAATAATATTTTTGAGCCAAATAGATTTAGAAAAAAAAAAGAAAAAAAAAATATATATTTTTGGTCTAAAAGTAAGCAAACTATTTATAGCAAAAGTGAGCAACTCATGTTTCCTCAACATGAAAGAATGCCTCTTATGTGCTAGCTTTTTGGGTGTGAAGCGATAACAATGAATACAGTGCTGTTCTATTGACATTATTGATATTAGTACAAATGTACAGTGCATAAACAAACTGCTAGTCCCATTTAACTCTTAGACCTTCAAATTGCTCAGTAATCTCCCATAAAACTGCACAGTAAATGGAGGCATCGGCTCTTTCTATGGTTCAGTGTCCAATTATTAAATTTTAAGATGAACTCTGTCATGGAATGCAGTAATTATAGTCCAATGGCTGCAAATGCCACACGATGAGAAGTTAAATAATAGCCTTAGACGCACAGTAACCTTTGAGAAGAGATTATCTGGGTAATATTCCTCATGACAACAGAGGTAGGAACATGTTATTGTAGGGCCGTGGATAACCCAGAGGCTCTTGAGAAAATGAGAACAGAGGAAAGGAGATTCTTCTGACCTCTATTGTAAGTTAACATCCTGCATTGTGTGGCTTTCATTGTGTTATGGGATTAAGAATGACTTGAATTAGAGAAAGTCAAGTATTAAGGCCTATATGCTTTGAATGAATTAACGAACAACGAACGAACGAAATAGACTTTCAAATTGGGAAAACAGAGTTATGATTTAAAGTATTTTTGAATTACATTGAATTAGACTGCTTACTCAAAGCACACAGCCCATTGTTTGTTGAACAACATTGACTGAGTAAGCACATATTACTTTTGGACTGATAGGTAAAATCTGATTTAATCAATAAACTGCAATAACTATATATATTACAATTAGTCAAAATTAAGTTTTTCAAATTACTATTTAAAGGTCAAGAAATCCAGAAGTCAGCAGTGGTCTGTTCCTAAATAAAACTCCAGCTGGAACTGTCCTGAAGGTTTCATAATTCATAATGAATCCAAAAGCCTTTCACTGGAACACAGTTTATCCATTTACATTTATAAGCGAGGGGTTAGACTTGTCATCCCTCACATTAAGAATGGACCTGTGTCATATGAATCCTCAAAATCAGTGCTTTCCACTTTATGGTTGGCTTTTCGCAGTGGCTCCTCAATGATTTAACTGGGCTGTGTGTGATGGTTCAGGGGAAGCCACTGCTTATGATATCAAAATCTTGATGTGTAATCTACTTCTACCCTACTTTCTTTGTAAGCACACAACAACAAATAAATGAAATTTGGGAACTGGATAGATAAAATAAGGACAAGGAATATGGCACATGGGAATGCAAACATGACATATAGTGGACCTTGTGGGAACGAGATGTGTGAGACATCTCTCAAGGGATATTAGTCAGCTTCACTTTGTTTTATAAAATCACAATAACAAGAAAAAAAAAAGATTATGTTGCAGACTGTCCTGTAGGAATAAATCATAATCAGATACATGATACCTATTTTAACCCTAAAATGCATGAATGTTTCGCCAATCATTATTAAATATTCGGGTCTTTAGCGACCCTGATCTATATCTAACACCGATGGATCTCTTCCTCTTGCGATAGTATACAACTCTCCTGATATTACAGTAACAATTACAGAAGAATGAAATAAAGCATAATTTGTTACCTTTTGGAGCTAGGAAGGGTTCAGTTCGAACATTTGTTTTATACCATCATCACTGTCCTCATCAGAGCTCATTTCCCAGTACATTCATCATCTGGCTCATATTCACAATCTCAAACATATTCTCAAAACTATCATTTCCAACATCTTCAAAATTTTGATCGCTGACAGTTTCTTCACCAGATCCACCGTCAAGTGACAGTGACACTAATATTTGATTGCGTTCAGTTCTTGCTCTGCAGTAAATCACTGTAGGTTTTGCTGATGATAATTCCTATTCTTTTGTTTTCTGCCTGCGGTAACTAGTGAAACGTCACTTCAAATCATTTCTACAATTTTTATAAAAACATGAATGGGAAAACAGTCATTATTTTATAAAAAAAAAAAATGTTTCTTGTTATACTAAGAAGGTTGATGTCTAACTTTAAAAAATAAATTAGGGGTAGGGTAGAGTGAATGACATTCTGGGTCACTAAAGACCCGAGGCGTTTACGGGTTAATGGGGAAAATACTAACACTTAATACATCCATATTAAAAGTGTGGTTGGCATCACGACAAAAATTAAATTAAAATAAATAAATACATTTCTTTGTGTGATTTGAGCTAATGGAGCATAATTGATTTTACGATTGTATTCAGTTGTTTTAATGCTGATTTGAAATATATACTGGAATGTAATATTGACCAGTTTCTCTTAACCTAAATGGTAAGTTTAAAAGTTTAAAAAAATAAAACTTAACGCTTAAATTGAACATCTAAAAAAGATTTTAAGGCTTGAAGTTTAAGGCACTACAGCTATAAATATGTATTAAAGAAAATAATTTTCAAAATCAAAGAGTAACAAAACAGGAGCTTGATAAGATATCAGCATGGGAAGATGACACAAATGTCCCATCAGCACTAAAGTTAAAAAAGACTTCAACTGTAGAAAAATGAAGACAAGGCGGCTGCAACACAAGCAAGAGGTCCACAGCGAGGGGTTCGCAATTACTGCAACTGGCCTGTGCAAAATAAGCAACAAACTGGAAAGCGCTGTAAGAGAGGACCATAACTTTGTTTTCTTCCTGCAGTTTTCCGATGCTTTGATTCCTGATATGAAAACATTCATCTAAACCCCTTGCACTGACCCATACATTATTAGTTTGTCTACCATCACTTTGAATTTAATCAGACATTCAACACAGATCTCTTCTGAAATTGCCACTTATTGAATGTGACAATAGAGGAACACTAGCGGGCCAGCAAAACACAGTCAAGCCATTGAGAACTGCGGTGACCTGCTCACTGTAAAGGAAGCAGTGTGGGTAATTTCCAAGGCAAACGCTCTTCGACCTGTTCAGTGTCCTCGTAGGCTGGACTGTAATGGCTACAACAGGGGCCTAATTTTGTTGTCATCCCCAGGAAGTCAGCAGCCGGAAAAAAAAAACGAAAAAACAACAACTAGGACCCTTGTCAGTTGTGAGGACACTTGGACTGCTATTATTAATAGTAGAGTTGCCATGACAGTGAACAGACCAGGCCCTTGTATAGCCGCTTTTATTCCACAGCCCCCTCCTAAGCTTATGAAATATGCAGAATCCAAACAGAGGTGGGGTTGATGTGCTTCCACCTCTACTAACCGCTACATGTCCATGGCTATTACTTATTTATAAGATGTACAGAATAAGTGCCAAAATGGCCCTTCATCCTTTCCACTCCTCTTCACACGATATAAGGCACTTCTGTAGCCCAATGTTTACATAAAAACCCTCTGCAAAAGATATAACGCAGAGGAGAAAAGAGTTGAAATTAGTTAACAGAGTCCAGAGCGAGGGCACAACGACAGTGAGAAGTGTTTGGAAGAGTCTCAAGTTTCTATAGTAATTTAGTCTAGCTATTGGGAGAAAAAGTGAATAATGGTGATTTCCTTTCTCCACCTTAGCAATTCAAAATGCATAGGCTTCTACACATCTCACACCAGGTCTGCACAAACATAAGCTCTGTGGGAACTAATACTGATGTTAGTAAGTGTTTGATAGCAAGTTGGTGAAGATTTTTAGTAATAGAAATAATAATTCTTAATCTAACAAAATGAAGCTGCTAGAATCAACCAACATAGGCCCTGTTCAAAATGGCAAACTTAATGTGAATTTGCAATCACATTCACAACATAACAGAACTAGCGACAGATCTATTATTTCATAGTGTGACGTACATCCAAATGAAATGGATAACTGAAAAAGAAAAAAACAGGGTGGGAAGCTGGTTCTGTTCATCAGTTGTTGAATAATTGGATGGCAGATTTTCGAATTCATTGTTCACAATAAGATCAATAAGATGCATTTAGAAAAGTGGTTCTCAACTAGGGGGCAGGGGCCCACTAGAGGTCCTCAACAAATTTCCAAGAGTAACATGATCACCTTATAGTCAATGCAGCATAATGTCACCAACTCTGAGAAGGACTACGTTTTTAGGGTAGCATTTAGGACCAAAAAAAAAAAAAAACTACTAAAACCCATTCAAGGTTCACGATATTATCAGACAATATAAAACCTTTTACATTACAAAAAGCCTGGGGTATTTGATGACACCTTGAAAAAATCTAAGTGAGAGTCAGACCCAAGAACAAAAAAACAGGTTGTGTTCACAAACCAAAATATGTTACTGTATCCGTCTATAAAAAGAGAACATAACAGAAAAATATTTGACTACTGTTCCCAAAGAGATAAAACTTTAACATAAGCTTTAAGACCCGTTCACACAAAGAATAATGACTATAAAGATAACTATGACAATAACTATATCACCGTCCACACAAACAGACAATAATATTCTTGTTTTGTTTATTATACATGTGTGCTGCAGTTCTGTTGTCTACTGTTTGAAATGCTCTAGCTCTTTAAAGTCAGTGGATTCTGATTGGTTGTCAATTTTATTATTATTCATTAAAAAAAATTAAAAAAAGATTCAGAAAGTGATTCCAACGATATTGCTCCTCCAAGTCATTATCGTCATAATTGTGGGTTGAAATTGCCTATTTCTAGTTCTAGTTCTAGATTAGTTATCATTCTAGTTAGGCTATCGTCCTTTATCGTAACAACATTACTTAGTTTACAGCAATTCCCACATTTATTTCCCCCATTGTTTTTTTCCATTCATTATGTTTTAAGTTACATTAGTACATTAGGGTGTCGCGATATACCAGTATTGACAAAAATATGCTACCACAGAAACCGAAAATTCTCGGGCCAGCAGCATTTGTCCAAATTTCAATCTTAACCATTGTATTTCATCAGAAGCGATCTGAAAACAGGGCTTTAAGTGTAAAATGCAGAACTTTAATACTACACATGATCACATTGTAAATAACCCAGTGCCAGTAATCTGGTTGACACTCCAAAGTGGTGGTATTGCATCTCAAATCTGGTTTCCACCCATCATAAAACAGAAAAAACAAAACAAGATAACACAGTGTGTAGCTGCGCGAACAAATCACATTTCTACTGCCGTAGAAAATCATATCGGAGGAGAAGAAAGAGGAAAACTCTAATCACACCCTGAAAAAAAGTTTGGGAGTGTGGGAGTTGTTTGGAATCTGTAACACTCTCTCAGCCTCCCTACACTCACATTTTGAGTGTGATTCATTGGTCACAAAAAAACAAAAACAAAAAACAGGTAAATAATAAAGTAGAGGTAAAGATGATACTAGCCTCCTTAAGTTATATGACTAGTTTGTTCAATTGAATTTGTTTAGTAGAAGCAGCATGTTGCCATTAATAGTCTTGCCTCTGCTGTTGCTACTGTACGTCATTACGTCCAATTATCTTAACGTCAGAATGAAACGGAAGTTGCGATTCTTACTTCCCTATTGTGACATATCCAAGTGAAATGGCTTCTCGAACAAGAAACATCTCAGTTAAATGTACAATAATTACAATGAACTGAGATTCAAGATTTACAATAGAGCACGAGTCCACAGTTTGATACCGCCAGTTTCACTTACCCAGATAAGGAGGTTGATATATGGCATTGTCATGGACGATAGCAGATATTAGAAATTATCTGACTGCTAAATGCTGCGACTGACCAATCAGATTCAAGTATTCCAGTGAGCCGTGTAATAAAAAATGGCTAAGCAATGATATTTGTATCAAAGGCCCTTTAATCGGCTCAGAGATTCTGACAATCCTAAGTTGAGAATTTTACTGCAATGTAGGTCAGCGTTTCCCTGTCACTCTCTTCGTATCTCTTTCAACATCAATCGAGTGTCTCCAACAGCCACTGATGAGTTCCAGCATTACGAGAGAGACAACCTGACAGAAGCCTTGCCAGGAAGACCTCAAACGGATAACCACTAGGCTTCGGTCCATGAGCCCTGCCACCGTCTCAATGCCAGGCCTCCTTCCATGCCATACACAGAGCAGCTGCCCTCAAGACTGAAAGACAGGGAGGAGGCAACTCTTGTCCTCTTATCCACCATCTGTCTGCAGGAGGGCTTGGGTGGCGTCTGCCAGAGGAAGCATAGGCCACCTCGACATTTGAAAGAGCCAAGGAGCGGGCCCTTAAATCACTGTCGCAGCTTCTACCTCTGTGATTGATCAGCTTCATTTAGCAGGAGCAGCCAACACACAGGGAGGGCTTGTCCCAACGTACATCTACCCGAATCTGGAACTCAGTACAAGGCAAACACAGAGACACTAACAGCTGCAGCAGCAATGGGGATTCTCCCTCAAACACTCATTATCACTCACTTAGATGACTTTTGGCCAACGCAGACACAGCAACGGTTGGGATTTTTGTTACGTGTTGGCTTTTTAACAGCAACTACATTATTTATTTATTCATTTGTTTATTTTAATATACTTCATATTACATGGCTCTCTGGAAATTTTGAGTCTAACTGATCAATTGCAACATTCAGCATTCAGATGTTTCTTAATATTTGCTGTCGTCATCCATGGCAACATTGTATATCAATCCGCTCATCCGGGCAACTGAAACGTGATACTTTGATGACTCTCATCTCATCCCACGGACTTGCTCTCGTTTCATACAACCACGACTGGCGCCATCGAGATGTGACTTAGTGCAATTATCAACTGTGGGTTTCAAAGTGAAGCGCGGCACTGTTTCAGTTATTATTTTATATCCACTGAATGGGTCAAAAACTATGGCAAAGTGCACATAGAGATTTTTAACACTTTAACCGCCAGGGGTCATTGTATACCTGAAACCGCCAGCGGTGTAAAATGTACCCATGCACATGACTACTGTTTTGATATGGCTATAAAACTTATGTCACTGTATAATGCCACGGTCTTCACAAAGTAATGTCTAGAGTCATAAAATGATTATTTTCAGTCATCAGCTTTGTTCAACAGATGACCCGTTAGATGCTGAGCCGACCCAGGACGAATCACTCACCCCTGATATTTCCCCACCATCAGATTCACCATCACTCATGGCATTCAGTGCCTCTAATACTGGTTTGGCATCCATAAATCAACTTCTTTTATCCATTGTGACTAAAACTGATCAGTGGGTGAAAGGCGTTGCCTAGTAACATGGAACGTTACAACATAAGTGGCGTGAAAATGACAGTGTGAAAATAAAGGCATTTCATAGGTAAATTTGACCTGCTGGCTAGCCTGGTTAAAACCAGACCATTCTCAGTAGTAACTGAGTTATGGTCTGGCAAAGCTTCATTAATAACTCATTTCCAAAGGGGCGTCACCAACGGACGTCGCTCAAATGCCTCTGGGCGCAATTGGATAGACCTAAAACCAATCAGAGCGATCGTCATCGTGTAAAGCCATATGCTGCGTCCCAATTCGCCTAAGTTACACTACGCCATAAAAGTATGTACTCTTTTTGTGAAGAAAAGGTATTTACTTTTGAATGTGTAGCAAAAAAGTAGGCAAGCTTTGGGACATACTACTTCGTCATCTTTATCGGACGGATCTGTCGCGTGCATCCTGTCACATAAACTGCCCTGTCAATCATCTTGTCACAGTTAAAATCCTCTATTAAATCTAAATTCATTTCCTACCGTTTCGGAGAGAAATGTAGTAGCACGTTCATCTGCCAGTGGGTCTTTCATGGAGACTGTCCTCATGTGTTTGCAATTTGAATATAATAATGCATTTAAAAGTTGGTGCTTCACCAAACGGACGTCGCTCAAATGCCTCTGGGCACAATTGGATAGACCTAAAACCAATCAGAGCGATCATCATTGTGTAAAGCCCGCCCCAACGTTTCTGATTGGTGCCGCGATTTTGACAGATTAGAAATGGGCTTGAATGAGCTCTTTGCCAGACTACTTGCAGAGCAAATCTAAATTTGCCGGAAGTTGTCTGGGTTTTCCCAGGCTACCTGCTGGCACTTATAGGTATAAATACCCCACTTTTTTTTTGTATCTGTTTTTTTCTAAACAATTTTTAACAACAGGGGATTAAACAACACAATTTTAGTAAAAGTCAATGACTTGGAGACTTGGATATTTGATTGAAAATCTGTTATGTAAATTTGAAAGACAGCCATGGGTAAATTTTACCCCGTGGCGGTTCTAGTGTTAAGAGATTTTATTTTAATCTATATTAAATCATTTTAAATCATCATATTTCAAACCTACAGGGATGGGTGATACCACTTATTTTGTTTTCGATGCGATACCGATACTTTCAAGGCCAGTATTGATGATACCGATACGATACCTCTAAACTGAACTTTTAAATAAAATAAAAAAATCTTAAATTATTGAATTACCAAAAGTAAAATGGGTAATGATACCCACTTACATTTGAAAGGCATTTTAACTTTCAATACACCTTCATTGGAATGTATTAGATTACACTTTTTGTTTACACATGGTTGAAATGTTTACTTGTAGTGGTAACCATGGAAATATACAAAATATCATAGGCCTAGTTGAACTATGGTCACTGTAATGTTCATTTTCATAAGGACCTGCCAGTGACAGGCTGTTGCACCCATAAAATGCAACCTTTTTATTCTGACAGTGTATGTTTTATATTAAAATTAGTTACAGAATAGAACATCAGTATGAACTTTTAACATTCAATTTAAAACAATTTAATTGCACAGACTATGTAGGCTACAATTTAAATTTGTTTATTGTGAAATAACTCAAACTTATGTTTTTCTGTCTTCTGTTAAGCATTGTTCTGGGCTGCGTTTCCCAAAAGCATCAATGGTTTCTTATAATACTTTTGGGAAACGCAGCCTTGTTTAAATGCCGGCAGTGTGTGAACGCTCTCTGTGATTCATTGGTTCTGACTTGCAGCATTTGCATGTGTTCAGATGAGCAGGAAAATAGTTATACTACACAATTATTAACTAACATAGGTTATTTATCATATTATATGCATTCAATTTATTGTCAAATAAACAAAATCACTAGTAAAAAAATTATTTAAAAAAAAAACACTGTAGTATCGATATTTTTATTTGAGTATCGATACTTTCGATACTCAACGCCATTATCGATATACCAATACGCCCATCCCTACTAGTACACATTTATTTGTCTCCATGTAGAGAATGTACAGTCCACTATGCTTTAAGGGATATATATTTTATCCCAGCGTCATTTGCATATTACCCCAAAAAAAGTCAATAACACTTTACAATAAGGTCCCTTTAGTTAACATTAGTTAATGCATGAACTAGCATTAATGAACAATTAATAAACAATGATAAATACATTTGTTTGAATATTTATGAATCAATGTTAATGTTAGTTTCGTTGTCAGTTCATGTTAGTTCAGGTCCATTAAATAATATAAAAAAATGTATTGTTAAGTGTTGAAAATAAATATTAACTACGATTAAGTATTTTGTATATGGTGAGCGAGACACCTGAGACACGCTGCAACTGAATAAAACACATGCAAATAGAAAAAAAACAGGGAGAAAAAAAACTTTTTTTTTTATATTTGCATGTTTTCTTCAGTTGTGGTATGTTGAGCTCTCTCGGACACTGTATTGTTCATTGTTAGTTCATGTTAACTAATGTAGTTAACTAATGTTAATAAATGGTACCAAAAGTGTTACCAAAATTACTAAACACTGTGGCATTAGCAAAACATTCTGTGACCCCTGACCAATGGCAGCCAAAGGGAAATTATGGGAAATCTGTTTAAAAACAGTCACTAATTTTGCAAATATGTTTGGAGATGCTTACCGCACAGAAATGACAGACTTATTCTTAAAAGTAATCCCTTTAACATCTTTTTTTGTTATTTCAATCAAGCTTAAAGTTTAATATTCTTCTCTAACCACTAAGAACAATTAATTTTTTTCTAAATTCATAAAACAGAGCTCTTCATATTCCTTAATCTTTTGTGAACAACCCAGTTCCATTTCAACTTTGGAAGAACAGACATAAAACAGCATTAAAATACATACAGTATATCATTTATTTTTACATTTATGAGTGGCTTTTGGTCTCGTTGAGTCATCGATGTGTAGAGATCACATTGGCATGCTCGACCGAGCAGGAATGAGCTCCCTAAAGAGAGGTCACGACCGACGGCCTCCATCCACTTTTTTTTTTCTGGGTGCGCAGGGAAAACATTTTGACTTCTCTGTACCCTCTTTTAACAAGCTCACGGTTATTCTTTGGGATTTACCCACCGCCATGCCTTAAGGTTTTCCGTTACCAAAAGGGGACACTAACCACATCATAGTTTGTCATTTTTACTCTTTGTAAGGCTGCTAAAGAGAAATCGGCTCTCAGGCTGCTCAGTTTCAACATGCCAAATACATATCATCTGTGGCAAGTCATCTCGTGATTTACTGTAACGTGAACAGAGTTCAATTCTGGTTTAGAGGGAAACTGGGATGAGTTAATTCCTAACAGATGAGTATAATCATACCAAGTGAAACAAAATAAAAGCCTTGATTAACCCTTAAATGCATGAATGTTTCGGCAATCATTTATTATATATTCGGGTCTTTAGCGACTGGGATCTATATCTAACATGGATGGATCTCTACCTGTCGCAATAATATAAAACTCTAATACTAAGAAGGTTGGTGTCTAACTTTAAAAAATGATTAAGTAGTGAATGACGGGTCACTAAATACCCGAGGTATGCGTTTAAGGGTTAAAGAAAAAGTCATTAGCATAGAAATGGCCACTGACCAGCCATGGCTCATCTGTAAGGGTAGGTGAGGCATTTCCCCACCAAAATATTAATCCAAACATAGACCTCTACACTGAATTAATAATAAATTGTAAATGTGCAGCATTCTGCAACAAATAATTTTCAGATTTTTTAGACTACTTTAAGTCGTAAAGTAAGCCAGATGTATTCAAATTAAGCGCATGGATCTGCCAGGTACTAAAGGTACTCATGATACTAAGCGGGTCACCTGGTCTCAGAGCCCTCCCTAGCTCTACAGTGCCCCACAGATTTCCAATGTAAATTATGTGGTGAAAAATGGAATGGCATCGCTCTCTAATTGGGGATATTTTGGGGATATTTAATCTAATTTTATCAATCAATAAATTCCTCTTGAAACAAACTTTGTTGTATTATTTTAATTTAATACTGTGAAGCTGCTTTGATACAATCTGTATTGTGAAAAGCGCTATACAAATAAACTTGACTTGACTTAATTAAGAGCCATTGGGGCAAATTTCATTTCAGACTGCCCCGCTTATTTTCACGTCACCTCATGTAATCCTCGCTCCAGACCAAGACGATATCAGTCCGCTTCAGCTATGTGTTTGCATCAGGTCAGAAACTAGTCGGCATAACTTTGTTTTCCTCACTGGAATTCCTACACAACTTGCAACATTCTAGAACAACATTCGGAGGCAATAAATACTATATTAAGGCAAGTCTAAGATGGCATTCTATGCGTTTTTCATGTGTACTAAAGTCTATCAATTATCATAAGAGCTTACAAAATGTTTCTCATTAACTAGCGCTAAGATCCAGAATGTGCCCTACCTAAATTTACTAGCATTGCTATATCTTCAATATAACTGTCATTAAAATAGGGCTTGTTCTGTCAAAAACAAAGGGACATTTTTTTTTTTTAAAGGCAATACATTTTACAAGAATAACTCATAAGCCTGTACGTGCAAGTGCCTGATTAAACAGGTGGCTCAAAACTTTTAATGTATCACAGCAGCATTGCTAATTATGACTGGCTTAAGTTGACAGTTCTTTTTCTAGCTGCCAGTGGAAAAGTGTGTCAGTGTTTTTGAAATAGTTTTAGTCATCTCTCAGAATGTGACATGCCCATCAGGATTTGAGTTTTAGATGGTCTTCAAGTTGAATGAACGCAAACAAAGCAACGAGGAATTAGTTGATGCTAGGCAGCTCTCCAGCTAAGGTTTACGTTTTCCTTAATGCTGTCTTTAACAGATACGATTACACGAGTATGTCTCACAAGTGTTTGTCTAACTCCACATTTGGCTGAACGCATTTATCCGTCTTGACAAGCACATAATGTGGGCATGGCTCGTTCATATGACGAATAAGCGAGAAGACAGAGAAAAGCAGAACTTCTGGAAGTTAAGACAACACTTTCAGCTGTTTTTCGTCTCTCTCTCTCTCTCACTGACAATGTACCCACCCCCCAAAGACACTGAAAGATTGTGGTAATCCTTTCAAAATTACATTAGCAACAGCCTTCATCTCTCCCCCTCTGTTTGAGTAGGTGGCATGAATATGAGCCAAATAACTGAAGACAGTGCAGTGCTGAGAAGACATCGGTGGAGACACAGCATTCTGGATGTAATTTAAATATGCTTCTACATGAAACATACAGATATGGATGGAACTAAAAGGCTAGTTGAGGAGGTCGTCCCGAATAAACAAATTAAAATTAAAAGAACCGGTCTATCTTTATATTAGGTGTCTTTGACTACTATGTAATTACATTTAAATTAATCAATTGATACAATGCATTTATTGTGTACATACATGTTTTTACATTGTACTTATATTTAAAAAAAAAATACCTGCATGTAATTACAGCTGTAAATAATTTATGTTATTACATCTATAATTACACTGTGGATCTCTTATCCCGTAACCCACCCTTAAACCTAACCCTACCACCAAACCTGTCCTTAACCTTACCTTTATCCCACCTTAACAGCAGAAAAAGTGTTTTGCAACAACATGAACACAATAAGTGGATTGTACATTTTATTTGATTTATGTACATAGTAGTTAAAGACACCTAATATAAAGTGTGACCAACAATTAAATTGGGCCAGTCTCTGTTTGGTCCATATTGATGCGCTATGCTATACGGATCTTTAAAACATAATTCAAAAGAAAAGTATAACAATATTACATCTTTAAGAATAGCTCAACAGACAAGCAGTATTTGATGAAAGATGAAAAAAATAAAAATATATATATATATATATATATATATATAATTTTTTTTTTTTTTTTTTATAATAAAATAAAATATACTTATAATTTTGGAATATATACATTGTGATAGTGACATTATTTATTATAATATTATAAAGATGTAGGCTATGAAGCTGAAGAGAAATGTTCTTTTCAAAGCTATTCAAAATGTATTTGCGTATCTTTCTAAAATACATTTTATTCCAAAACAGTTAACTTTGACAATCCCATTTGTTTTAACTCAATTTCCCCAGACTCCCTTGAACCCTCTTGTGCCCCCCTGGAGGTCTCCGGACCTCATATTTATGTTTAATTAATATGTTAATGTCATATTTAGTGTATTTATATTGCATCAAAGTTAATTTGTTTGAAGGGCATACAGCACAATATGCCAACGTGAAAAGGTTTGTAAAGCATGCCATCCATCTCAAACTTGTATCCATCATTGTCTCATTTTCCACCAAAAAGGCTCAAGAAACGATACAAGCAGTTTCTGAGTCCGCACAACAATCTGCTGATAGCACAATTATTCATCCATCCCTTTTCTCGGTTTTTCCTAACAATTAAAAAGCTATGAGGAGCAAAGCGAGGGGCTCCCTGTGAGGCACAGTGGGAGGTGTGCTTAGTGTTGTGGCACGCGTGTGTGGAAAGTTGGATACAGGTCTCAGTCGCCAACTGCGGCAGTTTGGGAGCGCTAACGAGATCTGACTGTCCTCTCAGTGGGCCTGCTCTGTAACAAAGCTTTACAAGAAATATTTCTTCTTATTATCAATGTGTAAAACAGTTGTGCTGCTTAATGTTTGGTTTTTTTTGTGTGAAAACTGTGATGCATTTTAGTTAGAGCTTAACCGGTGTCTTTAAGAGTACACACTGTTGACAGAAGTTACACAATTTCGTTTAAAAACTATAGGTCGTGTGGATTATGTTACATAAACATTAGGTTAGGTAACATTTGTTTGAATTTCGAAATCTTTCACAATTCTCAAAAATATTCTGTGACCTCAGAGAACATCCTCTTGAATTTCACATCCTCATCTCCTCTCAGAACTTGGAGATGTTGGTGCTAGACAGCTTACCAGGGAAGACACTCACTGAAAAAATGGAAAATACAGTGAATCGCTGCTGTTGCCAATTGGACTGTCTAAAAATACTCAGTCTAAGCCATCTGACTCCCACTTGAAGCAAAAGTTCATGTCAAAATAAGCAACACACAAAGTATTACGTGGGATAGATCGCCTCTCCCCAGCAATGAGTCTGAAAATTACAGAGACCGAGAAGCAGGAAAGTGCTTATGTCTGGCCCTCTAAATGGAAGGACTGAGAGAGTGCACTGCTCAGCTGCGCAAAAAACGCTGCCAAGATGTACCGTGGACTTTTAGCAAGCCTTTTTACTTGCGCCGGAGAGAGAAAAAGAAAGAGAGTCAAAGAAAATGTGTGGCGCAGTAAGTGTAGCGACTTCATCTTCAAAATGCTCTTTCCTCTCATCTCTATTTATAAACCGCCTGCTATAACATGCTGGACCCAAAACGAAAAAAAAAAAAGTTCATTCATGTGTTCAAGAAAAGACATCTGTGGTATTGAATTCTGTAATTTCACGCCTTTTTGTCCATTGTTATCCAATCTGCTTTTCCAAGAGTCGACATTTACTGTTTAAAGAAGTGGCCGACGTAAAATAAATGACGGCAGTCAATCACTTGGTCTGCCAAGTGCTCTTTAAATCATTTCACAGAACCAGAAAATCTGTAAATCCATCACTTAGATGTTGAAATAATAACTTGTAGGATATAGTTTAAACATATCACGAGCCAAGCCTAACAAAACATATTTTCCTCCAAGTTGACAAAGATGATCTGTGCAGTGAGTTACATGCAAACAAGATAAGTTTTATCCTAAACAATAATTTAGCTTCAAGTTCATTTGAGATTTTCTTTACCCTGAGAGACCCCAGTGATGAACAGAACCACAGCAGTTTCAAAATTAACCTCTTATTTTCCCATAAAAACATAATTAGTTTTAAATTCAATAAGCATATTACTGAAGTTGTATTTGCATTTCACAAGACATGCACTTTTCTGAACTGGTATCTATTTTAGTTCATTTTACCTTATCAAAAATTAATTGTAGCAAAAGAAAAGAAAATTATATGCACACACACACACACTACCTTTCCCAAGTTTCTTTATTTTTTTTATTTTTTATAAATTAAATTGATCAAAAGTGACAGTAAAATACATTTATGTTACAAAAGATTCATATCTCAAATAAATGCTGATCCTATGAAATAGAAATGTATCACAGTTTCCACAAAAATATTAGCAGCACCATCTGTTTTCAACATTGATAAGAAGACATTTTCTTAAAATCAGCATATTAGAATGATTTCTGAAGGATCATGTGACACTGAAGACTGAAGTAATGATCTTGAAAATTCAGCTTTGCCATCACAGGAATTATGAATAATTAGGAAAATAGAAAATGGTTCCAACAGTCTCGTTTATCTCACGGAGGAGCTTCGGAAGCATAAAGGAAGAGTGACAGTGAAGGACGAGAGAGGACCAGGCCTGGACTATTTATGCCATGTTTTGGTTATGTGTGTGAGGCGGTCGTCTGTGAGGGGCTGCCAGTTTTACTTTCGTTTTGTGTTTGTTTATATATTAGAGTGTTAAACGGAGGTTTCCACCTCCTTCGTACCTGAATTACTAACCTTGTTACATGGTTATTTTAAATTGTAATAATATTTCTAAATATTACTGTTTTAGTGCATTTTGGATCAAATAAACGCAGCCTTGATGAGTCAAGTCAAGTAACATAGCGCTTTTTACAATACAGATTGTTTCAAAGCTGCTTTACATAGATAACAGGAAAATAATGCAACAAAGTTTGATGAGCTAAAAAAAAAAGAAGACTCTAAACTTTCAAATGGTAGTGTAATATAATTTTCAATTTAAATATTATTACACATACAGCACATACATAATGTTTAATGAAATGATGAAATGTTAATTGGTCCTTAACAGAATTAGAATTAGTAATTAGATTGCATAACACATGCAATAAGATGCAATAAGCGTATTGTGTTGTTAAATATGCATATTGTTTTGTGGCAACATCCACAAAACTGTATCAGCATTCAACTACTGTGCATTTAAGGCCTGGTTTCACAGACAGGGCTTAGATTAAGCCAGGATTAGTTCAATTAGGACATTTAAAGGCCAGCTTTTATAAACATGCCTTAGGAAAAACTTTGCTTGTGTGCATCTTGAGACAAAACAATGGCACTGACATATTTTAAGATATCAAATTGCTTTCAGTTAAAACAGCTCTAACATGCATTTTAGTCTGGGACTAGGCTTAAACCTTGTCTGTGAATCCGGGGGTAAGTGTTGTTGTATAAGATTTTATGCTGGATGATCAAGTTGGCTAAACTGCCGTGCTACTTTAGGTGGATGATCAGTCTGAATCATCAAGCCAGATGTAAGGTCTGTGTTAAGTGAGGTGATATACAGGGTTTGGTTTCAGTGTGACCAGAAGACAGTGAGAGGGGTGTGTGGCCTCGAAATCCACTTCCCCACACAGAGATAATTAGCTACCTTATCAGCATAGGACACCAGAAGCCCCCCACTGGAGTGACAGGTCAGGGAGTCCAAGCAGCTGGGGATTGGGGGAAGATAAGATGAGAAAATGAGTGAGGAAGGGAGAGAGCGAGATATAGAGAGAAGCAGGGAAGAAGCCTTGTAAGCCCTGTAAGACTGAGGCAGCTTCTCCGGCCTATCAGGTCCACCAGGACCCCTCAGCCCTCATTAGCATAAATTCAAATGACAAATGTGTCCGGCGCTAGCAGAGTCTAATTAATTCACAAAGGGGGGAAATCGTTGGCATTAGACATCAAATCTTCCACTGCCAGAGGACCGAACAAGTGTTAAAGCACTAGAGCAAGACTTTGCTTCTCCTTTTTTGTTCCTTTTTTTGTTCTCCCATAATACATTTCAGCGTGGTTTTCCGAGAAGGAGAGAGAGAGAAAAAAAATTTGACAGAGAAAGAGAGACGGTTAAAGCCAAAGTCTATATATCTACGTAGGAATCTCGAGAGTTGACATGGCTGTTGGTATGTACATTGTGTGCTGTCATATAGCTGATCAATGTAGTGTGATGACTGAACTGTGCTCAAAAGACACATGACATCTGCACACAATCCTCGCTTTCTTACCCCCATCTGTCTGTGCGTTTATCTACACCACACACAAACCCGCTGCCCTCAGTGAAAGGATAAGGGCACCCCCTTGTGTTTGCCATGCTGAGTACATACATACAGCACAAAGATATTTTCATATAGATACATCTAGATATTTTCTGTGATAGTTGAAAGACAACAGCTCATAGTATTTAAGTATTATGAAACGATGCCTGACATGCTTGGCAAGGTCAAATGTGTAAAAATGCTAAAATAAAGTGATTTCTACAATGGGGGCACTAGGAAAGAATTGGATTTTGTCTATTTTTATTTATTTATTTGTAATGTCTAAATAACAACAACAAAATAGTTATTTGGAAATGTTGTCTAACAGTGAAAGAACACATTTCAACTTTGGATACCAAGTCCTTACGGATAAGGCTGTTACTATGCCTATGAAAAAAAGAAAAGAAAAAGGCTGAGAAACAGTGATTTAGAACAATTACAATGTGTAATAGAAAAAATTCACAATAAAACTGTTACTAGTAGTCTGTTACTAATTCCAAATTACATAAAAAAAATTGTAGTTACATTACACATTTAAAGTAATATAATCTGACTACTTTTTGATTACTTTTAGATTACTGTTGACATAACCAATTTACCATATTGATTTGAATGGGATAATCTTGTACCATATTGATTTAAAAATACAAAGTTATCATTCTTTGTTATCAACAACATGAAGTGCATTAAATATTAATCGTATTAATCGTACATATCGTGAGTTATGGTTAAGATATTAATTTAACCATAACAATTTAATATTAAAATAAATAACCTTAAAATAAAAACAAATCAAAATAAAATAAAACACTTACTAAAAAAATATGATTTTAACCGGCATGTCATGTGACCATTTGTATGGACATAGAACCGTGAACTTAATTGTATTATTTATTATTGTTGTTGTTGACTTAATTTTATTATTGACCTAACTTATTTACATAAAATATCAAGGGGTACTTCAAATAAATATATAGGTCAAATAAGTTCAGATGATAAAAAAGTTGTGGAATCCCTGCATTGTGTGTAATGAAATGACTTGAGAATGAATTGAATGTGTTCAACAGACAAAAGCCTTCCAAAGACAGAAACACATGGTTAAATGACTCACTGAGAAATAATTCAAATAACTAATAATTATTGTGTGTATCAGGAGCTGATTAGATATGCAATGTTGGGGAAAAAACACTTGATTTGAGTAAATCCAGTAAGTGGCTGGTCTGTGTGCAATTCCACAAACCTGGAAGACCTTCTGAATGTATATAAGCAGTAGGCTTATTTATTTGTTTATTTTTTAGTAAGGAACATATAAGATGAAGTAGTAGGGAGAATCATTGAATTATGAAAAATGTACTGGCATTGTGAGAATAATCTAATAAATAGAAAAGTAACTGTAGTCTGATGACGAGTATTTTAAAATGAAATATAATCTAATTACAAGTACTAAATTTTTAGAATCTGATTACATAATCCAGAATACATGTAATCATTTACTACCCAGTACTGTGTCCTAGAGTGCATGTGGAATTAAAAAACAACAACAAACTGGGTGCTTTGGGAAAGTAAATATCCAGAAATATATTAGTGGATGTTGCCTTATGAAATACTTCCACTGTAACACACATATATTACAGTATTAAAAGCCTTTATTATAGGCTTTACTTGGGGATATATACAAAATATATTTATTGCACTATAAAAAATAAAAAAAACCCAGTCTGTTGACCAAAGTTCTGTACATTTTAAGAACCACATACAATGACACTCAATCATAAAAATAACATAATGATTAAACAATACAGACATACAAATCACAACATTATACTGGACTACATTTCAGCAAAACGATTGTGCCACAATTTAGTTTTTGTCTTGGGGCTTGAGGCTTGGAAATCAAAGATTTTTTTAATTTATTTTTTTTAAGTTTCACAGTATCTACAAAATACTGTGGAATACATTGTCAAGTTTATTCATCTACAAATGTTTTATTTTATCCTCTTTGTTTTAGTGCTCATAATGAGCTTAACGGACAGCAACATCTGGATCTGATCAAATCCAGGTGTTCATGAGAAGACAGTGAGCTTGTGCTCCCTCTCTTTGTGCATTAGAGCTAGAGAGCAAGCAAGTGAGATGTACAGAAACTAAACCAGGTGCACTACTTATTCTAAATCTCTCATAAAATTCCACATATTTTCCTAAATGCTGCACAAGTGCTCTGAGTACTTTGAAGTCATTCCATGAAAAGAATTATAACGTACCCTTTTCGTGCCATTATAGGTTTACCACAATAACATATCGTAATTCGGTAATAAATACTGCAGTGCGTATGACACGAACACTGAATGACAAACCTGGGTGCTAAAGAATGGCTGTGACTAATACTGTATGCCCGAACAACACCTGCAAAATATATTGTCCTGAGCGAGGAAGGACCACTGTGTAGGACAGTTAAAAGAATTTAAAAGCCTTTGCCATAAATGACTTCTAAAGGAAGCTTTGAAACGGTACCACAACTATTACGGTCCAAAACCTTTTTATTTTCATATGAAGCCATTACAGTTTCCACATCCAGTATATGTTACACCCGGTATTTAACGGTCATAGAATAAGCTTTTGTCAAGCCCATCTTTTATTTTTATGAGATTCCATAGTCTAATGGGCACATATATAGATCGTGCCATGAATTTTGTCTATATGTTTGCTTCCATGGCAATGATGTGCTTCGTAGTCTGGCCGACGAGCTGTTATTTTCAGTTGTTAAGGTCTATGTGCAAAAAACTCTTCACACTGGAAAATAAGCACAATAAAACATTTGAATAAATCAATGCAACAAATCTACTCAAAAACTTCAGAAACTCTATAAACCTTAAGATTTGTGTTTTGGCCTATTCAGCCAGATTAAACACTGTCTTTGGTAAAAGTAATAAAACTGTTGAAAGGTTGAGAACAGCAAGTAGTGTAGGAATACGTACACTCAACCTGGTCTATTTATAGACATAACAATGTCCTCAATGTTACTTCTCTTTGACGTGATATGACTAGTTTTTGATTTCAAAACAAAGCATTTTGCAGAGACTGCAGATTATCTGTAGTGTGACCTGACAGCAAGATATGACATGAGGCATCACAGGAGAAAAGGGGGGACGAAAAAAAGAAAATCACAATCTAGCCTTATATTAGACAGCAAAATAAACAGGCTTACTAACTTTTCAAAAGAGAGAAAACACTTCTCATATAAGCTATGCATCAATTCAGTAAGGTCACCACTTGATGCTTATTGTAAAAAAGAAAAGAAAAGAATAGGTCCTTAAGCAGAACCAGTAGACAACTGACCTGTACCTATTGTTATGGCCCAAAATCTGCAGAAAGCATTATGTTTTCCTAATGCAGTCTATCCTAATGAGTAGGCTAATACATTTTCGTTATTGATGATGCAAACAAAAGTGCAAATACGAAATCCAAATATAAAAATAAAAAAAAATAAAAACCTCTTTCAAAACTGTCCTCCATACAGACAGTAACCCCGTGTGCCTCCTCATCCCGATCCCTCGAGGCTTCTATTGTGGCGCGTTCCCCCGCCCTTTGTGTTGAAGATAAACCCTTGGCTGTCTGAGTGGCAGGGCAGCGAAAGAGAGCAGGAAGAAATGGTTTCATGGCTGAACTGACTTCTTGAATTAGCGTGTCTGAAATGTGCATCATCTGCTAACACTTGGACATGGTGTTGCTGTGGCTCTGGGTAAAGCCTTAACCGCCGCCTGCTCTTCCTTTACCCATGATCCTGTAGCTGGAAGCGCCAGGCCCTGTCACTTTGATGGACATCTGCCTGGGCCTTCCAGGTCTCCGTGAGCCAAAGACATGAGCCATTCTGACAGAATGTAGGGTGTCATGCGCCCATCTGGCAAAAATCTGAAACAAAGCGCCAGTCTTACTGTAACGTCTACCAGTGTAATTAATGGAGGTAGTTGCACTGATATTCTATTTTCTTTATTTCATTTTTTGAAATGATATTCCCAACAAAGGATTCATTTTTTGAGTAACTCTTTTTGTGTTCCACTTGTAATATCCATCCATTCCATTCTTCCTTGCCATGTATCCTCTATAGGGTCACCTATTCCAGCATCTTGGGCCAGACGCAGGGAAACACCATTGGAATGTCCAAATTTAGACATGAATTAGGGATGCACTTACATTACAACTTAATAGTTTAAATAAATATAAAGTGTATGAAACATTTATATTCATTTTGAGAACTTAAAGGAACTTTTTTTTTTTTTTTTTTTTTAAGTGAGCGTAATGAAATCAAAGGTAATCAATTTTTATTAAGATCATTTTTGAACAACTGACATCCCATCTTAATACAGTTAAGCCTGGTTTAAATGGTATGCAGTTTCCAAGGTTTCAGAGTAAACTATTCAACTGAAACAGCTATACTTTACATTTAATAGAGCAAATACAATCTAAAGTTGACAAAGGATGATTAGTCGGTGCAAAATTTTTTGTTTTACGTAAAGCCTTTGATACAGTTAATCACGCAGTTCTCCTTTCTAAACTCTCTGTGTGTGTGTGTTGTGTGTGTGTGTGTGTGTGTGTGTGTGTGCACACATATACAGTGCTATGCATAAGTTTAGACACCCATGCTAAAGTTCACTAAAAAGAGGAATAAAAAAAATCATCTTTTGGAAATTGAACTTAATGCCTTAATTAAAAAAAAAAAAGAGCAAAAATCCAACCTTTAAGGACACCAATTTTCTTTGTTAATGAATAATGTATCGTAAATAAATAAATGTTCTTCCTTAAAATACAGGGTGCATAAGTCTGGACACCCCCATGTTAAATTCCCATAGAGGCAGGCAGATTTTTATTTTTAAAGGCCAGTTACTTCATGGATCCAGGATACTATGCATCCTGATAAAGTTCCCTTGGCCTTCGGAATTAAAATAGCCCCACATCATCACATAGCCTTCACCATACCTAGAGAGTGGCATGGATTACTTTCCATAAGATCATCTCTCAATGCAAATCAAACCAGCTATTAGGCTAACTGAAATAAAACCATGCCAATGCTCACCAAGGCTGCTTTTGTGATAAAAAAATAAACTGTATTAAGTGGAGTATTATTTAAAAAAAAAAAAAAAAAAAAAAAATTTATCATCTAAATTACTCCAATCTTCAGTGTCTCATGATCCTTCAGAAATCATTCTAATATGCTGATTTGGTGACCATTTGACCTTTTGCGATTGTTACCATTTATGCTTCATATTGTACTATCAATGTTCTCGAAAGTTCCTCATCTTTTGAGGACTAAGTGTAGTGGCAGGGACGCACTCATCAGCCAGTGGACCACACATCTACACACTGGCCACTCTTTACTGCTTCTTCCATTTGAGTAATGGAAACTGCAGCCCACTGACAGAGGAAGTGAATCTGGGCCTGTGATCCACAAAAACTACCATCAGCTCCTTCCAAATACATATAAGAGCAGCAGTGAAAACACTCCAGCCTGCAATCCTTCGATAAATGGGAGGAAATCCTGGACATGTCGAGCGTATTAGAGGAGTGCTTGAGGTTTCTGTTAAATTTGGATCACTCCGAGCAGGAGAAATGCGATGCTATTTATTAGAGATGACCAAAGCCATATGGAAGCGATCATCGGCCTCATGCACAGTGGCAATTTAAAAGAAAAACGGCAGTGCTAATGAGGGTCGTCCTGATGGTTTTATGATCTCAATTCCACTGTGCTTGATCGGTTGTATAAATGCAGACTATAATTACAATTGCTTGTAAACAGCACAGTGCGTAAAGCACTCAAGAGCCTGTGTTTCTGTTCGTTGCTACTCAAATTTTAGACAAAACAAATAAAGGGTGTCCGCTTATGTGAAAGCGCATTGTTCCTGTGCGGTTGGCCAGCTGCTAATACTTACCACTTACAAGCTTTTTACCATTCACACTGTCAGCTAGCGTGAGCATAATGGCAGTATAATCGCTCAAATATTAGTATTTAGCATGAAGACAAATCATTTCTTCACCTCTGCCTGCTTTGTCTTGTCTTGTAGGCACTTTTTAAACAAAGTTTCACCAAGTTAGTATTGCAGTGATGATGTAACGACATTATACAACCTGTAATCCAACGGGTCTCGTCTTTAGACCTGTCAAATATTGCCGAAAATACCTGTGGCCGTGCTGTTAGCTGGAGATATGCCGTTATATTTACCATAGCCAATCAGAGCGAAGCAATAAAGCATCGTTATTTATTGGCATTGCGTCTCCTGTTCCACGCGTCTTACCGAAAGTGGATTTGAGGGGGTTTGTCTCCTGTTTATCTGCCTGCACCCTGCTGCTATCGGTCAGGTTCAGGAGACGCCTCCATGGTGAACTTGCCATCTTTTTTTTCCTGCCCATTATATCATGGTATTAATCATTAGCTCTTTGCCCCCTATCAGCTGGCTGCACAGGAATGGATGACACGTCGAATTACTCCAAAGACATAGTCTGTGTTATGTAGCCGAGATGCTGTTAAGGAGAGTATATGACACGCTTCAAATGAGGCTAGTCTATCCATTAAGAGCATATTTTTAGGGAAATTCTCAAAAATCTGAAATGTCAATTGAACGCTTGTTCTCACTTCCTGTGCGTTTCCTGTCGGAGTTCACAGATCTGTTTTAATGAGCAGAATGGGAAGAACAAGGAGGGGGGAAAAAAAGAGAGAAGAAAACTTTAAGGCATGTTTGTGATCAAGCCCAGGAAGATCTTGCATTTGCATGCATGGTTTCTCTCCTGGGTTCTCTGTTGGGCTTAATGTGGACAGGTCTTCCCTCTCATGCCCTGTCTCACCCCTGCTTCTCAGAGAAATGCCAGAGTAGCAACTCATTATTTCTACTTGTGAAATTTGTCCGCTCAGGAGAAGGCAGAGCGTCTGGCAGCAGAGGTTGAGCCACAGCCCCTGTGATTATGTCTAGAGAACATTTGGACCCTTGAACATCCTGACATCTTATGAACCCACCTAATGTCTGGCATATGGGCTACTTATATCATTTTCTTCTGTCCCAAAGTTATGATGTTTTATGCAAACTATCAATATTTTTTAAAACAATCACAGAGTTCTGCTCTTAATCCTGTGTGGTTGCAGATGTCCAAAACCTATTCTCCATAAGAAGTTACTGACATTCACTAACATTTCACTGAATTTTACAAAAGTTAAATGCAGCCTAGGCAGTAAAGAGAGACCGGGGCAATTTTAAAAGAATGTTTCCTTAGTGAGATGCATAAATGGTAACTGCTTCTGTTGCTGACAGGTTCCTTGATATAGTTTCTCTCATATTGAGGTGCATGGGGGCAATTGTAACACTAATTGAAACTCTAATTACTGATATACAGGGTGGGCTATTTATATGGATACACCGCAACAACATGGGAATGGCTGGTGACACCAAAGTCCCGTTTGTGGCACACCAGTACATGTGAGGGGGCAAACTCCTCAAGATGGGTGGTGACCATGACATATACTAATGTGCCACAAACAGGACCTCAATATCACCAACCACTCCCATGCCACCACGGTGTATCCATATAAATGGCCCACCCTGTAGAATGACTGAACCTTTATAATATATGTGAACATCATATTACTAAAGTATATAAAGATTGGTCTCAACTTAGCAGCTGATTAATATATTATAGGAAAAAAGGATTTTAGTAAAAATCCATTTCAAATAATAAAAGCAAAAGTGTTAGTGGGACCTATATTGTAAAGTAGGCATGGAATTAAAGTTCACACTATTTTCTAAATGCATGTAATTGATCTGAACAACTTATGCCAGGGACACACTTAAGGACAAGCTGATACATTCTAAAACTGAACTGAACACACTTACAGACTGTTTCCAACGACGAGTAGATTTTAAACACCAACTGAGACATCGACTGGACGCAACTCGGCGCGTTTGGGCAAGATCAGTCGTAAGTATCATATTACATTCATAATCGTTAAGTGTCTCCAGATTCACCTGTGCAAGTTCCTTTTTTTTTACCTTGTAGTTTTTAAATCAAAATTGGATCTTCCTGTGAAATGACACTCTCTTGTGACATACTCCGACTCCTCCAATCATTTAGTCCCCTTAAACCTAACCAACAATCAATTGCAAACTTGGATTCAGATCTGCCTCTATCCCATTACCAACTGATGGATTGAACCAAGTCCCATACCTACATATTTCACTTGGATGTATGTCCCAATATGGCGGGACATTTCAACCATGTACAAGAGAAAATTACTAAAACAATAATAGCTTATATTAGTGTTTTAGTACTTCCGAATGTTCTACAAAAAAATTTCCCATATTTGAGATACACTGGGTTATGATTTGAGTATTATGGTCATGGCAGGTACATTTTCGGTTGTTTATGAAAGAAAATGTAAACACAGTTCCTAGTCTCCCCTTCCCACAGCCTGAAACTGAGTGTCACGGTTCTAGGCTTTACAAAATAAAATAAAAATCTCGAAACTCAAGGAAAATAAAATGGCAAACAGCCATTTGGGTTGCTATATAGCTAGACTGTACCCGACTCAAAGCAAATATTGCACTCTTTTTTCTTTTCTTTTATAAAATCTACTAAAAAGAAAAAGGCAAACACATACTTAATTTAGCTACATCTTACATTCCCCTGTGTTTTTCAAATGTGAAGATTCATCCACAATAAAGCAGAGATTTAATCAGACACCAGAAAGGAAGAAGAAGAAAAAGAAAAAAAAAAGGTTTTGTGCTCCAGAAACAAGATGACGTGATGTCTGATGGCGACAGTAGAAATGGTATCTTGAAAGAAAAATCCCCCCTTATGGAAATCATGTCAGAAAAATCCACAAAATGAAATTGTGGGCAGCTTAAACAAACCATATTTCCTTTTTTCCCTTTGTTCTTCACTCCAAGAGAGAATGACTGTTTAATCCTCGAGTCTCATTGTTCAGCTGTGTCTGGGTGGTTGAGGGAAATTACTTTTTCACTGTGATGGTATAGAGTGTGATTTGCCAGAGAATTTTTCCAGAATTTACTGCCTCTGAATTTTAGGTTCATAATTAGGCTCATCTCTTTTGTCGTGCCATTTCACTTTCAGTTAAGATCGTCTCCATCAACAAATACACTATAAATTGTAAGCCAACACTGATAAATCTGTTCATAAAAAATATTTAGAGGGATCAGTTTTATCCGTTAAGCAGCCAAAACTTGGAAGGGCCTTAAATCTCAGTTCACTGGGTGGTTAAATTATATTAGTATATGATTCAATGGCATTAATGCCCCTTGCCAACAAATCAGATCACTAATGTATTAAATGTGGACTACAAAAGCATAGAGACTAAAGACATTAAGACACAATTACCTTTAAATCTGCTTAAATGGATATCTCAACCAAAATGATGTCATCATTTACTCACCCTCATTTCATCTAAACCTGAATGACTTTTTCTTCCGTGGAACATAAAAGATATTTAGAGAAATCTCTTTTTATATATATATATATATATATATATATATATATATTTTTTTTTTTTTTTTTTTTACAGAGATAACGATTCTCCCATGATTCTGAACAGACACCTAATCAAACTCCTGATTTAATGATTCAATGACAAATTACAAATACATTTTATAACGGTCACTTGTCGCCACCTGTAACCATAGCGTTTTGCTCTACTTTGAGTTTAGTATTCTATCATCAGTGTTTATATCAAAACTGTAAACTTTTATCCCAGCATCAGTGTTTATATTTGAACTACAGTATAAACTTTTATCCCAGTATTTCTATATTAATTTGAATTATTGTAACACCGAAATAACAATACTGTGTGGTCGAAAAGACTGTTTGTGAAGCCGTTTCATACCCATGTATGATAACTACAAACGCATATTTGAATGTTCATGTGTGATTTTGATATAGGTTTAATAGACACAGGTGAATCGTTGTCATTTAGGAATGAGATCGCGTGGGTGTTTGAATCAAGATTGCGATCTTTTAACGATTAATTGTGCAGCCAAAACTATGTGGCCACCAACAATTTTTAATTGTGTTCTGCAGAAGAAAGAAAGTTATAAAGGTTTGAAAAGACATAAGGGTGAGTAAATGGTGGCAGAGTTTTCATTTTTATGTGAATTATCCCTTCAACAACAACAGTCCTAGTTCATTGCAGGAGCCTTTTGGTGAGAGATCTACATTGAGAGGTGGTGGAAGTCCAGCAGCATAAAGCATGATCCCTCATTCCCTTTTCATGACATGTTCACACTCCTAACTTCTGGAGCGAGGCTAAAGTGAATCCAGGCTAAAACCACTAGACTATGGAAGTTTCTTGTCACAAGCTGTCAGACAACTCAAATCCGCATGACAGAAATCGTCCCGTCACCCAATACCCAACTTTCCAAATTTGCTGCCTAAACCCAAAGCTCTGTTTAACCACATCAACAGTCTATGCTATGACTATTGCAGTTACAAGTGTGTATAGTGTTACTAGTGTCTGTCTACTGTCTAGCATGGTTTGCTCTATAGGTTCTAGACTTGTTGCCTGTTTTTATTGTAAATCGCCATAGGTCTAAAAGGTCTGCTGCTGGAAACTCAGCAGACAGATCTGACATCACTATAGTCATAATCCAAATGCATGCCTTTAACCCTTTGCAGTTCCTTCGACATAGTGCTGCATATAATGTTGAGTAGCAGTCCAGTGCAATATATATATATAAATCGACTAGTCTGTTTTAAGGAAGTCCTTTATAATTAAGTTGCATAAAGTCCACATAATCCCCGTTTCTTAGAAAAGTATGTAAAGTATGTAGGCTAAAGTATGGCCCTTCAATAGGGTACCTAACATATTACACATTATATAAATCAAAAACACACTTCAGCACACAAAACTGTGTTTCGGTGAACCCACCTTGACTTGCAGCTCCGCATTCAAAAATTCAGTGCGATTTAGATTAGAAATACTGTAGGTGTGCAACATCTAGTTCATGACGTCCAACAGCCTTTTTTACTACTGTCACCATTTCAAAAAGCAGTCATCTGATCACAGAGTCCTGACAGACACCCAGAGTGAGTACCACACCACAGAGCATAAAATACAAAATCCAGAAAAAATAAAGTCCTGGGCTGAATCTGAAATCGCCCCCGAAACCTTCATTCACTATTCCCTACGTTAGTCCACTAATTCTGTTCACTTGAAAGAGTGAATGAAAAAGAGAGAGCAAAATCGGTTGTACACTTGTTATTGCAGTGCAATGTGGAATTGAATAAGTGCACTCAATAACGTCCACTATGGTTTCCCCTTAAATAATCCCGTATTTTAGGGTATGGGGGCTTTTAATCGCTCTACTTTTTAAATCACTATTGTCTAAAGCAGATTATTTGTCCTGCAGACAGTCTTTCAATAAATGAAGAGACAATTTTTCTGAGAAGGTTTTACCATGCTAACCGTTGGCAAGCTAAAGCATATCATGCAAAATGCTCTCAGATTTACCTGACAATTGTCTCACCACCAACTGTTAAACTAAATAGCGTCAGATCATGTCTTCCTTATTGTGATACATCCAAGTGAAACAGATTATAGAAAAAGAAAAAAAAATATAGAGGTTGGTTCTATTCATCGGTTGTTGATTGGATAGAGGCAGATCTGAATGCAAAATTGAACACAATTGTAAGAAAGGGGCGGGGTTTAAGCAGACCAAGGGTGTGTCTCAATCAGTTCAGTAGTCAGGGCACTGATCAGTGAGTCGGTCATTTTAAGGGCTGTCTCAATCACAAAATTCTGCCAGTGCACTGAAACGTTCGATCCCTAAAAAGACATCGCTAGTACATCGCTAGACAGGTAATACACATAATCTAGCTAACATTTATCATTTATTTATAGCTGAAATGTTGCATGTATATGTAAATAAATTATGTACCATAATGTACTTTAAATAACATTTAGAAATAATGTCAGAAAGATATGTTATTTTGTTTTTCATAAATACCAGAAGTGATGTTGTACAATGAGGACGGTGTCATGTTGCCGGAAATAGTCATTACTCATCAGTGTCCCAATGTGTAGTGGTCCTTACTGTCCTTACCAGTGCCCGAATTCATGTACACGATTATACTGATTCACGACCCAGGTAGTTAGGGAGCTGATTGAGACGCACCTTAAATAATTGGTAAAGTCCAGGATAGGTCACCAGAGAGAAGTCTGTTGTTTCCCTGGAATCTTTAAAAAAAAAACAAAAAAAAACATTTGCATTGACGAATCGTTCACAGTAAGATGAACAGCATGCATTTAGAAACTAGATGAATTTTAATTTCATGTCTTTAAATTGACAAATAGGACAGCTCATGGTCTGTTAGACCTCAAGGACATGTGAATGAGAAGGCCATAATAGATCTGAAAGACTAAAACACAATTGTTTCAATGAGTATTTGTATTACTTTGGAGGAAGAGGTCATCACATTGCTGCTGTTGCACCACCAACCATTAACCCACAAAACCTGCAGCAGCCAGGTCATATTAAGGCTCCGTTACCACCCTTTCGCTCTGATAATCTGCTGGTGATTGGCACTTCCCTATTCTCCCCCTCACCTCGGCCCTTCCCACACGTGTCATCTTGGCTCGCCGGAGGGCAGATAGGGGCTGTCAATTAGCAGATAATGTAGGGAGCAGCTGAATGTCAAACAACGCTTCCCCAGCGGCGACCACGCATCAAATGTCCGTCTGGCTGCCTGCGGGATACAATGTCTTGTTACTGAAGTGGGGTTAGAGGGAAAAACAGCCAGCGGGAGGAGAGAAAAGTTGACGAAATCTGGCACGTTAGTTACAGGCTCTCTATCACTTTCACTAATGCAAGATGGCATTATAGTTCAATTGTAGGTTCACAAAGTGACGTCTAGAATCACTGTGGCATTTGTTTGGGTTTTCCTTCCCATGTTTACAGTTTCGGTTTGGTATTTTCAACTGTTAACTTTCTGGTAAATTTTCATGAATTTCTAGTTTCAGGGTACATACAGTATAAACCATTCAAGAAGCCTGATGTGATTTTCAGTTCAAAAACAATAAAAATACATGCAAATCCTGACTAACTTCAAATGTTTTTAGCATGAGAAAGGATTCAAATCAAACCAAACCAAAAGGACAAAATACTTTTTACAAAATCCTTTTTTTTCATGTCCATCATGTAGGCTGACCAAAATCTAATCAAGTTTGTATGTGAATAGAGCCTGGATTTCCCTTTTCTCCTGGAAACTCCTTCATCATTTCATTTGAGCCCTATCACCTTTAAAAATAACAGTAACCACCTCTTGTAGGTCAAGTCAGACAAATAGTCCCCTGGATATAATTAGCCATCTGTCAACAACCATCAATTCATCCTGACTGAAAGCCGTGTCAAACAGTACTGTGGAATTTCAACCAGATCCATGACTGCCAAACGTATGCATTTCAAAAGACACACTGTCAGGACAAAACTTGGCCCAAAAAATATTTCAAGAGATTTGTAAGGAAATTAATGTCACATCCAATCCATCATTACTAGCCTAAGGGGATAAGGCTTGCGGTTAACTTAGTGATATGTGAGAAAACGTCAAGTTTTTAAAAAAGGAGGACGTGCCAACTTATAAATTTAGAGAATTTTAAAATGGAGGGTTTGCTGCCAAATAGCACTGACCTCAGTTTGATGCTCTACTACTTCAGCGCTCAATCTCCAAAGCGACTAGTAATATGCAGGCATAACAGGGTCAATGTCTCCATCTTGTGGTCATATTACTTTTGCTCAAAGGGGCAAAATAGGAATATTACAGTGAAATTCTCTTTTAACACATTGCACAACTACAAATGACTTAAGCATAAATGAAATAATATCAAGCAAAACCGAAAGAGAAGAATAACACAGAGACTCAAACTATACAGAATTGAAAGTGAGTATATTGTTAAACAGGTGCCTGGCTATTACAACAGCTGTTGTCATGGCATTGCGAGGTATTCATTTGTTTACTCTCCAAGAGGCACTAAAAATAGTGTTAAATGTATAGTTCTACTCATTTTGCCTGGATTCAAGGGATTCCTGAGCAGAAACATAGTGCACATATACTGTACAAGCTCACTTCAACTGTAGATTCATTATACATATATCCATGTCCATCACATTCACACAAACACATTCTTCTCCTTTTATGATACTAAGTGAAAATGACATTTCAGCAGTTATGAAAATTACATCAAAATAGTTAAGCAGCATATTATAGTTTGGCAACATAAATGAGTGACTTGATGTCAGTCATTCTCATAGCTTCCCCAGCGTCTCATACACTCACAAAACATGATATTTTCACATTTGAATACTAAAGAGGAGGGCCTAACATATGTCAGATTAAACTAAGGCAGTGACTTACTTAGAGGGGAAAACAGCCTCATACCACAAACTACTACTGTCTGTCACCCACACTGATTTCTGTGCTTCAATATCAATATCAAAATTACTAATACAAATAAATTACAATTATTGCGCAGTTTGCAAATAAACACACGGCAAAGAGAACTACTTATATGGAGGCAGTGTTATGGGACTAAACCAAACAAAAATCACAGTTCAGGCATCTTTCTGTCAAGGCTAATCATTTTTCCTGACTAATATTCTGCTGAAAGATTATGATTTTGTTTGCAAGCAATGCACTTCGATCAAATACACAACACAATCCACTCTGAGCCTATAGAATAATAGAATGATGCTGCGTCCATCCATGCAGTGCTACATCAATATCTCATGCAGAGACTTCCATAGAGACAAGTCAATAGTATGCTACTAGTTCACCTTAACTCCCAATTTAGCAAACAAATTGCTATCTCTTAAGAGATGATTGACCTAAAACCGATGAGATCACTGGTGATTGGAAGTGTAATTATGTCAGCTTAGCTACAATGTGCCTTATTGGGATTTTGATCTTTAAACATACCATCTGTAGACAAGTCTCATGATTAAACCAAATGTTAATGAAATTATTTATTAAAGGTACAGTGTGTAATTATGTAATCTGCGTTGTTAAATTATGGTTGATAGCATTGGTAGTAAACCCAGATAGATAGCATTACTGTTTGTCCCAATCAGACCTATCTATGATTTTCCTGAACTCTGAACTGAATCCATGAAGTCTGACCTTTTCTTGCCAAGTGAATGCGTGACTGAGTTGACCAATGAAATTGGCTGTGGGGTGGAGCTTGCGTTTAACTTGTTTGGGGTGAGGGGAGGAGGGGAAGCATTGCTATATTCTTAGTTTTCATGTGATGTCACACACTTACAGGAATGCACACCTGGAGGGAAAACAAGGCTTTCCTCCATTGCTCACCAGTCATTTTTACCAGGTTTGCACTAAGTACTAATGTAGTAAGACAGTGGTATTAAAAGACAAAATTCAGTGTATGCCTTATTGATTATGCATACCATATACAAGCTAGCGGATGAACTCAGAATATAAATGCAATGCACAGTTTCTCATTAAGCGTTTTCCCATAGAAAACCATTTTTAAGAATACGTTAAATCATATAATGCTTTGCGATAATATTCTGGGCTCATCTGCTCGCCTGTATAGTATGCATCATTAACAAGGTGAACACTGAATTTGACCTTTTAACATCACTATTTAAGTACATTAAGGCACTTTAAGTATTTTTCACATTAAGCGTTTTAGAACGTCCCACTGTTTTTAGTAGGGCTGGGACGATACACCTATCTCCCGATTCGATACTATCACGATACTTGGGTGCCGATTTTTTTAAGAATTGTGATTCTACAAGTATTGTGATTCGATATTGCAATATGTTGTAATTATACATACATACATACAATACTACATTCTCTTGAATAAAAGATTTAATAACAAATACATTTTTTAACAGTCACTTGTCACAACAACGTAGGCTAATCGATAAATGCGTTATTTTAAGCACCAAGTTTCTTTCAAGATTTTGATCGCTATCGTAGACATCAGTGTTCATATTTGAACTTTAATATCAATTCTGGAATAAATTTAGAATTTAGAATCATAAAAAAAATAAAAAAAATATTTAAAAATATTCACGATAGCTAGGTGAATCAATTTTTTCTCCCAGCCCTAGTTTTTAGGGATTTTAAGTGACTGAAGCAGGTGCATTATATTGATCACAAGTTCCCAAAACTTGCATTTTGTTCACATGTTGTTGTTTTTTTCTCTCTTTTTGAGATGGAAAACTGACAGGCCTGTAATGCAGTTCTATGGACGTTTTGCCCTCTATGTCTCCGGGCCAGTCACATGACTGAAAACTATGAATTGGGCAGCTAAAAATGCCAAGTATCCACAGTGATTATCACTTTTAGTGTTTTGTTTTTTTGTAGTCTTATAGATGTCTTTACATATTAAGCTGGGATATAGAAGAAACTATTTTAATGGTGAAAATTACACACAGCACCTTTAAAAATATGGCAATGTCTACTGCTCTATTTGACGCTTTGATGGATATTTTGCAGCATATTTCACTCATTATTTTGAACCATGATCAACACAAATACTATCAAACTGTGTATCATTAGCACACTGTATTACTCAGTGTTTTCACTATGCTCTATATTGAGGTCTGCAATGACATATGTTGTTGCATAGTAGTCTGGATCATAACTATTAGCAGGCACTTCTTGAATTGGAGGCTCGAAGTGCCAGGCTGGCGATAGACTTCACCACGCAGGTGGAGGCTCTGTGGCAGGCGCCGGCACTAGCCATGTAGTTGGAGGCTAACCGGTGCAGCCGTTTGCTCCCGAAAGTGTTAAAATGGCCAGGCATGACCAGGTCAATCTCATCTTTATCGACCATCTCTACCAGCCTTTCGCAGCTACGGATGTAGTCGCTGATCCTGCTGTAGGGAAGCCAATCAATCATGGAACCATCATAGACCACGTCTCCACTGAACAGCATCTTGTTCTCCTTGTCATGGAGACAAATGCTTCCTCTGGAATGGCCCGGCATGTGGAGAACAGAAAGTTGCCGGTCCCCAAGGTTGATAACGTCGCCTGGGAACACAAGGAGGAAGAAGAAAGGAAGGAAATGTGGAATGTGGGAACTGGATATTGTCACTGCATTGCAGCACTGACACAGCAGAAGCTGTATCGACTGATGGACAAGTTATGAAAAAGAGAGGGATTTGTAACATACGTTATGAATAAGTAGCTAAGCTTTAGTTTATTATTACTACAGCTGAGATATCCTGGTCCAAGCACAATACATTTTAGTTAAAAGGTTTTAATAATATCCTTACACAAGTTTTAGAGCAAATATCTGTCTATTGGATATATACTAACACACAGTAAAATATCTGAATAAGGTATGCTTCGAAACATCCACAAACATTTACAAAAAGGGAAAATTACCCTTTCTGTAGTGACTTTTCATGACTTTTACAGTCAATTACTGGATAATTATGTTTTTAGTAATTATGCACTCACAAAGAGCAATTTCTAACTGATTAAATATTTCCAGCTGACATATATATATATATATATATATATATATAAATAAATCACTAGGCCTACTAAATAAATAAATGCATGCATACAAAATACTGACTATAGACATTTTCCATGATTTTCAGAGGCCTGAAAATCACACCTTTTAAAGGTTTTTCCAGGAGCATGGGAACCCGGACTCTAGCTTAAAGTCTGTGTCACCTCAATATCTGAAGATGCACTGTGAGGTGAAATAATAATTTGTTCCCTGAAAAACATATTCATATGCAGTGCAATTCATTGCATACTAGTCCATTCACAGAGAATAATGGGGGATGAGGTCATATCAATCATGTGCGTTTTACTCAGAGCTACTCTGATTCTGCTGGGTTTCTGCCAATGGTCCACTATAACAGTGTATCTCCACCATCAGGGAAATTATAAAGCCACATTAGACAGTGAGCTTGGTTTTCACAAACCACTGACATGTCTCTGGTGAGTCTAATATGATCTGATTTGTTTCGATCTTTCTCTAGCTCTACAAAGATATTAAGCAAGGTTGCCCAGAATTAAGTCATGCAATGCAATGCAGTACATTTTACTACTGTTTATGGAGTAGATTAGGCATGAACCAAAATTAGCTAAATAATGCAGTGAGAGAGTGAGAGAGAGACAGACAGACAGAATGGCAATTTGGCACAACAGTATAACACCCCACCTTCTTGTAATATATGGGTTGGCGTAACAGCCGTCACTCTATACTGTCTTGCTCGCCATCCAGGCGCTGGATCCTCCACGATCTCTCGGTCAGATAACCATGTCACGGTCTCAAAGTTGTCACCGTTAGCCAGAGCATCCACCTCCGCCTTGTGCACGCCCACCTGTTGAAACTGATGCAGCCCGCCCGAATGATCAAAATGCACATGCGTGCCGATGGCTAACAGCGGGTTCTTGCGCTTCGAATCGTCCCCTAGCAGCCCTTTACTATAGATGTATTCAGGCAGACTCCGTAAACCCAGTCCGGTATCTATGACGACGTCCTGATGGGACCCGCGTATGAGCCAGATATTCGCCCTGTTCCCCGATTCATAAAAACGCTCCTGGATCCAAAACACGCCATTTTCCAGCGACTTATGCGCGTACCAGTCAGTCACCGACATCTCCAATACATTCAAGAGGTTATTATTGCATATGAGGATGAATGTATGGTTGTTAACCTCTAATTTTGGTTTTAAATCTAGCTGCTTCAGCCGCAGAAAAGACGCTGACACCCTGTTCCGCAAGAGCAGCACGTCACCGAGCGTAAAGATATGACGCGCTAGAGAGTCGGAATTCTATTGGTCAATGCGGAAATAGCCACCACCCAAATAATGCATATTAATAATATAAAGCAAGTGCCCTTTAATTGCCTTCAAATACTCATTTATATTCGTCTAAATGCTGAACAAGGTAAGTAATTGCCCTCCTGCAATGCGACCGCACCAAAATTGGTGGTGCAATTTTGGAAATAGTGCATGTTGTCATCATTTACTCACCCACATGCTGTTTCAACATTGCTGTTTTCTTTCTTGCATAAAGGGAAGCACCTGTCCAAACAATTAAAGTGGATCCTCATTTATATGCTCCAAAAGCACAAAAAAGTCCCGTACGATAATATTCCAACTTTTCTGAAGTCATATGATAGCTTTGTGTAATAAACAGACTGATTTTTAAAAAAAGTTTTTAAAAGATCATCTTCCTCCGACGTCGTTCAATTAAAAATGGAGTGTGTTAGATTAACGTCGAACACCATTGGTTCTCACGAGTCACGTGACCTATCGCGGCACAATCTATTTAAAACTACAGCGGGAATTATCCCCCCAAAAAACGTCAAAATTATAATTTTTTGTCAATTATTAAATTGTTTCGTTCATCCAAACTTTTTTTTTAGGAATATTTGACTTACCAGAATGGCAGGAAAAGGCAGAGGAATAGCAGCATTCACCTTCAACGTTGAGGCTCTGGGCCTCACCAGAGGGTCCATGCCTGAAACCCAGAGAGGGCCGACTCCACTTTTCCCTGTGAGTTATTCTGATCCTTTTTGTTTTGTTCTTAAATGAATATTGTTTTCCACTGAACTTTAAAATGTGCTTCAGTAGGATTAGACATTATCCAGAAAGTCCTGCCTTTTGCTTTTTTGTAGTTGTTTTAGAGACATGCATTGCAATACCTATGACATTATTCCATCTTTTACAGCAAATTGAATATAAACCAGGGCCTTTGAAAGCTGGAGAAGATGAAGACTATATGAGAGCATTGAAACAAGAGATGAGAGGACGAATGAAAGACCTCCCTTTTAACATAAAACCCCACACAGGAAAGGGAGGTGAGTGGTAGCCTTTATTTAATTTTAGTAACATATAATACCTAATGCTTCCTACTAGGTGTCTTATGATTTCTAAGATAATCATATTGTAAAAGTAGATGAGCAATGGGGGCAATATCCATATAGGCTATCGCTGACATTAAGATATTAAATCTATGTAACCATGTTTAAGTGAAATACTATAACTGATTAGGGATATGTTAACCTTGAACGTTATTATTTACATTATTTTATTTTAACCATGTTAATTCAAGTAAGAAATGTTTAGAGGTTAAACAAATTGTATCTACTGTTTTAAAGTGTTTGCCAGTGTGCTCTGCTCACCAGTATAATTCACAGATGTGGAGAGGTACAAAGAAAAATACACAAAAGAAATAAAAAAAATTGAAGCTGGCGATTGGACACCAGGTATTGCAAGAATCGCGTACGATTACTATTTAATTTGGCTGATTTCAGATAAATCATAGGCTTGATTTGTAGATTGGAACAGTCTTCCGAAGGAGCTGAAGCCACAGAAGAAGATAATTAAGAAGAAAATAGGTAATTTCAAGAAATGCAAATCCCTCTTTAAACAAACTGCAATTTTTGACCTGTAAACAACTTGAATATGTACAGATAAGAAATTTGCAAAGATCTCAAGTAAGGACAAGAAGGAAATGCTGAGTAAACTTGATGTGAGTTCATGCTATATTCATCACAATAAACTGCTGTACTATTCACGTTTTCTATCTTGGTTCGTGACAAACATATACAGTATATTTGGATTGAGCTGTTGTTTCACTTGTGCTTGTTTTTCAGGAACTTGAGAAGAAGGGGGATGTCAAATCAGATGAGGAGAATGAGGAGAAGGGAAAGAAGAAAGAGGGTGAGGAAGAGGAGGAAGAAGAAATTGAAGGAGAATATGATGATGAAGAGCTTGAAGAGGTAAAAGATCTTACTAATAACAATATTCTACCTTAAATAAATCTTAATCGACCGCATCTGTAGGATGTTGTACATTTACCACAGAAACAAATTAAATTAAGTAACTTTAACACTTAAATATTGCTTAAGAATGAGAGTGAGATATAATCACAACCAAATTTGTCCATGCAAAGCTATCTGCTTTTTAAATGGAAAACTTCTTTGTGCATGGATTTTTTTTTATTATTGTCTTGTCCATTAGTTTGTAAAATAAACCAGTTCTAAAGAAAAAAAAAATCTGTGCTATATTTATTTATTTGTTAATATGCGTGTCCTATGCACCTGCCAGCAGCAACCATATAGTTGTTTACTTTTCATTCTGTGGTAATCAGCAACATTCTATAGATGCTGTTGATGGAGCTTATGGCTGCATGCATTTAACCTAAAACATGTCATCAACAGTAAAGTGAACGCCCAAGTACCTGCTTGATAGATCTAACATGGTTTCAGTTACTGAGAAATGTTTTTGGTGCTACTGTTTTGACAGCACAGAGCATTTTACTACACAGTGTTCATGTTTGAATAATCTATAGTGAATGTTCAACTAAATTCCTGAGTAGTAAAAGCACTCAATGAATGGATTTTTTCACAGGAAAACGACTACATAGCAAACTACTTTGAAGACGGTGATGAATACGGGGGAGGAAGTGATGACAACATGGATGAAGCCACTTACTAGCAATAAAAAAAGCTATCACTCATTAAAAAAAGTCTATCATACAAGAGAACTAAAGTGTATTAATACTATAAAAGCACAAATTGAGTAACACTTTTACAAGAGCAGTGTTTTATAAGTATAAAAATTATAGTTAAGTTATATAGATAAATTACTAAACTGGTATTAAGCAAAATGTTAAAATGCTAAAAATAATTAGGAGATTTAGATACTAAAATATAATTCCTTTATTTTCAACCTGCATCTACAGTCTACAGGATGAAGGCACGTACTGTTCAAAAGTCAATCACTGAACTCCATGTTTCATAGAAATGTTTGCATCTCTGCTACTGGAATGGAATTGAGCACATGCGAAAATATTTTACAAATCATGCCTGTGCTCTTGCTAGAAGAAAACCAGGAAGCCATTATGGTTCCATTTGAAGTTTTGTTTTTCTTTACAAGCAAAGTTTAAAAATTAAAACCAGCAACTTTATTAGCATCAGTTGCAATACTGAATCTGGATTCTACACTTCCTAAAATAAATTAATGTGTTTATTTCCCTGACAACCAGACAGCGCCAGCAAATGTCTTAATGTATCATGTTTGCCGTCAAGGCAAACAACGAGCTTAATAGAGGTACAGAGCTATACACTGGCTCATGAGTGACAGACAAACAACAAAACCAGCATTTAACTGTGCAAAATGCATCAAGGAAATATGCTGACAGGATTGGAATCATTTCTTGATTACTTGATCCTTTAACACTTCAGTTCAACTTCGTTTTTAAAATGTGGTTCCGCTTATACCATCCATAAATGCCTCCAAATTAATTCCCTGGTGATCTAAGTGCTCCTTTACGTTTCCTTTTTGTGCTTCACAAAATGTTGCTGTTCAATAGCAGGCTGTAGGTGAGAGTCTTGGTGAGAGGCAGCATTGGCCCGTGGTAACCCAAGAGGCTCAGCGACGGCTGGCTGTGTTGGTCCAGGCCTGATAGAGTCTATGGTAGTGTGGTGGCTTACATCTGCTTTCATCAAAACTTCATAGTACAACAGGTAAAAAACAGGTGTAACAATCCCCACGACCAACATGATGGCCACTGCGGTCCACCATCTCATTCCCCAGTCAGCCCCATAGTACGGGTCTTTCTTATGGGCCGGTCTGCGCTCGGGGTCTCCCAACAGCGGCTGCTCCAGTGAGGACACCACCTCGTTCAGGCTGTTCCTGGAAGGGGCAGATGACTTGACGAGAAGTTGAATGTCCTTGTCCTTCTCCTGCAGGAAGCACTCCACGCTGTCCACAGATGAGGAAGAGGATGAAGAGTCCAAGGGAACTCCAGAAACCTGTATTTCTGTGATTCTGCGAGTGCTGCAGGGTGAGCTGCTTTTGTGGGGAGTGGTGGTGTGAGTTTCTGTGAATGAGCTGAACTTTCTCACAGGGATCCGTATGGACCGCAGCGCAAAGAAGTCCTGCTCAGTTAGAAGATTGTTGGCCCGCTTTATGTCAGCAACCTGAGAACAAACAGGAAAAAAACAAATCAGTATAACATATTTGGGTAGCTATTAGGAGGCAAAACTGCTTTACGTTTTTATATATCAGAACATACATGGAGCAATTTAAAAATATACAGAGCTGGATGTGTCGTGTCCCAAATAAGATCAGGAAGAACTCATTATTATGGGGTGTAATGTGAAGCTGAGTTTTGTTTTCTGCAGCAAAGCTGCGTCATGACTTGTGTTGTTAATACAGAATTCTACTTGCGTGATCAGGTGTGACTAAAACACAGATTTTACACTAGTTACTAATACACTAGCTACTAAAACACTAGTTTTTGTTTTGAGACATTACACTTCAGTTTAGCATGCTTTTGCACCAATAACAGGCTCACTGATTTCAGAATAATCATTTTCACTTTGGTCTATCTAGTTCTTAATAAAAATATTTTTTTAATTCACTTAATTACCCTAAAATAGACATTACCACATGGTTATTAAAGTCGTGATGAAACGGAAGTAGCCTCATTAGATCTTTTTTTCCGATTGTGACGTACAGTATTTACACGTGTAGATTATAAAAAAAATAAAAAAAATGGGTCTGGACATCCACTGGTTGTTGATTAGCTTCTAAAATGTGAAAGTCACAAAAGTGTAGGAAAATTAAAATGAAACTTGCAGAGGGAGGGTTTAAGCGAACTAAATAATTAGAGAAGTCAGGCATATATAAGAGAGAGAAGTGAGTCCAGTTATGACATTTTGATTAAACACTGAGGTAAAAAAAAAATCTTAACAATTAAACTGATAAATTGTTCACAATAAGACCTATAACATACAGTTTTAGTTCATGCCAACTTTAAAATAAAATAAAACATATTATATTTCTATGATTTTGACCATAATGGTGACCTTACTATAAACATACTGAAAGAAAAAAAGTGAGGGCACAACAAGGAAACCCTGACTTACAGTACAGAAATATTGCAGAGAAATACTGATCAGCGTATCTCCCTCTTTTATGTCCCTTATCAAGTATACAATATCGTCCTTGCGATCTGTAGATGAGCTGTGCCTGCGATGCCTCTCCCTGCCTCTGGAACGCAGCTCAAAAGTCTCTCCATCCTCCTCCGAGTATTCAGTCTCTGAGTTGTTCCCAAAAGCGGACGTGTAACCACCTGTGAGTGGCTGCACTGTGGTTGCAAACTGGAAACCATTGTGCTGGTTCCTTCCAGTCATTTTTCACTCTGAAAAGAACAAAAGGCCAATGAATGTTGTTGAACAGATGTGCATCACAAAATGTACTCTCTGTTTGATGCTTCTGAGGTCATTGGATTCCTTTTACTGTGGCAGATTAAAACACAGATAGTTGATGTGTGGGACATTTAGATATGGGTGGATATCTAGTAGACTGTAAGCACACAAAATGTGCTATGCCATGTACAACAGCTAACACTGCTGATAAGATAAAAATTCACCCTTGGCCGATGTTGACAGAAGCTATTTTAGGATTTTCCTAGTCTTGAAAGTGCATAAATATTAACTGTCTCATGTGAACTGTATTTCTTACGTGGCCTGGCACGCGCAGGTAACGTTAACTAACTACCTAGCTAACTAACTAGCAGCTACAAATCTTTTAACATGTAAACATGACTTCACAAGACAAGACCAATTTTATTCAAGAAACAAACAATGACACCTGGCCAAACAGCGTTTATTCACATGAAATAAACGCTAAATGGTTGTTTATCGAATAAAGCCACTTAATAGGGTTTATAGTATACACGTAGATGCTAAGTAGCTCAGTTAGCATATTTTAGCAAATGCTACGCAAAACACCAACTACAATATCGCCATCTGGAAATGTACATCTTGGAATACAGAATAATATAGCCGTTCCTGTAAGCATGTATCACTAAGTTAATAATATGTAATATCTTGAAATCCTCATTAGTAAACAGGGTCGGTAATCTCGTGCTACTGATGCTAACCAAACTTTACATCAACAAACGGTGATTTACTAACTAGTAAGATTTCAGATAATAAAACTACAGCGCTAATGAAAGCTTCTGTTTATCATTTTGTTGAGGTTTACCTGAGAAACGAGTATGGTCCGCTTGACTTCAGTGATTAGGCCATTCTCCAGTTTCCTCTATGTGCCTCATTACTTCTGCTGCTGGATTACTGAAGACGGAGACGCCACGTCAACACTGATGAGGCAGCGTGAGCACGCACTGACATCATCGACATCTCTCCCTGTCCCGATTACATCATCAGCAGTTCAGATTCAGAAGGTTTTGTTGTTATCATCCAACGATCTATTTTCCATGTGTGCAGTCTTGTTTTAAAATGAGGAGGCAAAGTTCTCACATGTATGTATCTAATTGAGTTTATCTCCCTGTTACACTTCCCCCCCCCTGTTTAAATAAACATTACATACAAATAGAGACCTTATTACAAGTCTATTTTGTGTTTTAGGCTACACAAACTAGGCCTAATGCCTTTTTTAATAAAACCAAGTATACATTTCATCACGTGAGTGTTTTTACGCATGTTTACATTCCAAAATAATAACAAAAGGCAGTAACCATTTAAACAATATAGTCAACTTATTTTCATCGCTTGTACACATTGGTCACAGACACTAAATTGTAGGCCTACCTTTAATTTCCCTAAGCTGATTTCTCACAAAAAGTCAGTCATTATGTTTTCAGGCTATTTCTAGTTCGATTTTAATGTGACATAAAGTGGTGATATCTAGGCTAAGTGGCTGAGTTGTTTACTTACTTTTTAATTAGTCTTCCCATTAACGACATCATTGTCTTCATTCAGGCCGATTCGAGAATGCGCACGAAAACAAGAGGTTGGATTTATCCAACAAACCAATCATATCCAGCCATAACCAATCATGCGATGGAGGCATTGCCTCCTCTCATGTGACTTTCCCCCATTCATTCTTATTTACCCTCTCAAGTTTCTCACGGAGGAGCTTCGGGAGCATAAAGGAGGAAGCAACGACAGTGAGGGATGAGAGAGAACCAGGCCTGGACTATTTTATGTTGTGTTTTGTTTATGTGTGTGTGGCAGTCGTCTGTGAGGGGCTGTCGCTTACTTTCGTTTTGTGTTTGTTTATTTTGATGATTAAATTGTTTAAACGTTCTCCGGTTTCCGCCTCCTTCTTCCCTGAACTAACTAACTTTGCTACAGTGACATTAAAAAGTGTATAAATCACTGGTTTTCTAAAGTAACACTTTCCAACAGCAACACTAGCAGGTAAAATTACAGCGAGAGTCCTTGTCTCTCTTGCCTCCCCTGAGCACATTGAGTTTTAACAGACCAAAGCATGCGGTGGTTTTGGTTTGGGGGTAATTGAGAATAAATGTGAACAAATGTCGCAATGCCTCCATCGCACTGTGATTGGATATGATTGGTTATGATTGGATATGATTGGTTCCCACGATAAATCCCCCATCTTGTTTTCGTGCGCATTCGCGAATCGGTCTGAATGAACAACATTGTGGCGGAAGACTAATTAAAAAGTAAGCAAACAACTCAGCCACTTATATCAACGCTTTATGTCACGTCAAAAGTGTTTTTGAGTTTTTTTAGTGATCAATCAACTTAAACAAGTTAAAGATATAGTCTATGAGCAGCATTTTCAGTAATGTGCAGTTTCAGGTGGAAGTGGGAATGCAAGGTGTAGGTTTTCATAAACTATGTATAATTAGTGCAGAATTAATAGGTGTCTAGTTCTGTTTCCACGTCATCTTGTGTGCAGTAGGGGGCAACCTGTCTTCCTCTGGTATAGCTGTATGTCTGCCTCTGCCTCTCTCGCTACGTGAAACTGCATTTACTCTGTGAGTGAACTTATGTTCAGTATTCTTCATTCTTTGTAAGTAAATAAGTCTCTTTGTTCACACTTTAAATTAGGGTCCATTTAACTATTAACTATTATTTACGAATTTTGCTTCAATTAACTCCTTACTGCTTGTTAAATTTAGGAATTGGGTAGGATTAAGGGATGTAGAATATTGTCATGCAGAATGTGTGCTTTATAAGTACTAATAAACAGCAAATATCCTATACATGCTAATAAGCAACTAGTTAATAGTGAGAATGGGACCCTAAACTAAAGTGTTAGTAACTTTCCTTTCTAAAACAGCAAGAAGTTAGCAGTATTTAAATAATACAGAAAGTACTACAGAAAGTTTTATTTAATAGCCTATTGCTTGTCAACTGTCAAATTTTTACCCAGACTCACTGAAATATTCCAGCCTCATGTAGAAGTTATTTTACTTCCTGTCAAATTTGACTGGTTACATAACAAATTGATGTCATGACTGAACAATTGTCCTATTATTGCAGTCAATTATACATACTATATGGACAAAAGTATTGGGACAGCTGACCAGTACACCAACAGGGACTTTAATGACATTGCATTCTAAATCCATAGACATTAATATGGACTTGGTCCCCCTTTGCAGCTATGACAGCTAACACTCTTCTGGGAAGGCTTTCCACAAGATTGGCATGTTTCTGTGGGAATACACCAAACTCATCCAACCATGTTTTTATGAACCTTGCTTTATTCACTGGGACAGTAATGCTGGAATAGAAAAGGGCCTTCCCCAAACTGTTCCCACAAAATAGGAAGCATAGTATTTGTCCAAAATGTGGATGCATTAAGATTCCCCTTCACTGGAATTAAGGGCCCTAGCCCAACCCCTGAAAAACAGCTCCATGCCATTATCCCTCCTCCACCAAACTTTACAGTTGGCACAATGCAGTTAGACAGGTAACGTTCTCCTGGCATTCACTAAACTTAGACTCTCCCCACAGACTGCCAGACAGAGAAGCGTGATTCGTCTCTCCACAGAACACGTTACCATTGCTAGTACATGCTTTACACCACTGCAGTTGCATTGTACTTGCTGATGTGAGGCTTGCATGCAGCTACTCAGCCATGGAAACCAATTCCATAAGCTCCCGCCACACAATTTTTATGACGATATTACTGCCAGTGGAAGTTTTGAACTCATCAGCTATGGAATCAGCAGAGCACTGGTGACACAGCTCTGTGGCTGAGTTGCTGTTGTTCCTAAACACTTCCACTTTCCAATAATACCTCTTACAGCTGACCATGGAATATCTAGCAGGGATGAAATTTCACAAACTGATTTATTGCAATCTTATTACATTACAATGCTTGAATTCACTGAGCTCTTCAGAGCAACCTTTTTATTCACAATATCGTCCCCTTGGAATTATAAGGTTCTATCTGCGTTCTGAGCAGTTTTGAGATATTGAGCTTTAAAGTTTTTGCATTCCATTCGACTGTGTAGAAAGAACCTTTTTATTTTCTAAATAAAAAGTTCCAAAATGTACACAACTTAAAAAACAACATCACATAATGTAAAGTGGTCACAGAATAAGACTATGTGAATAACTAAATTTTGACAAAAATGTCAGATAGAACCTTATAATTCCAAGGGGACGATATGTCAATGACATGGCTAGATGCTTGATTTCATATTTGTGGCAATGGGTCTTATTGAAAAACCTGAATTTACTAATTAAGAGGTGAGTCTCAATACTTCGTCCATATAGTGTAGTGTACATTAGGATATCATTAGGATATTTTATTACATTTCTATTTAGTTATTGTTCATAGCATTATTATAGCCTCAAGTGCTTTACCCTGATGTTTCCTGTGTTTGTGTGTGTATCACTGTAGGCCTACATGTAAAATGTTAGTTTTTATGTAGATCTTGAGGGAGGTAGCCTAATTATGAGCTTAGTGATGATTGATTAAAGTTTTTTTTATGTTTAAAAAAAAAAAAGTCTCTTAAGCTCAATGATGATTTTTCACAAATTATTCATTTGATGAAAAAAAATACAGTAAAACAGTAGTAATATTGTGAAGTAGCTATTATAACTATTTTAAATCACTTTTTTAAAATTATTTTGGATGTATTTCAAATTTAATATATAATGTAGTAGCTATATCCCTGTGATGGCATATCTGATTTCCTTAGCAGCCATTACTCCATGCAATGGTCATTCGGAAATCATTAAATGAGTCTGAGTTCAGTCTGTCTTAAAATACTCCAGCCTTTAGTAAATCAAGCCTGATGTATTAAAGTGGCACGCGAAAGTCCTGTTTAATCATGGGTGCTTCACATTTTAATCGTCTGTGGGAATCAGTGTAGCGGTGCGCCACAGGTTGATTTTAGAAACGTAATTTGCCATCCTCCACAAATTGCCTCTCTGCCTGAGGAAGACAGATCGCTGGGTGGAGCTGTTCCCTCGATCTCTCAAGCAAGGAGGTTAATGAGATTAGCACATCCCTGCTCAGACAAGACAAGGCTCTACCCATGTCCACTAGTTCAGACGGGACAAGCGCTTAAACGGACTGCATGGCAGCGCATGTCGAGATTCAAGCGCATCCACACTCACCTCGCATGGACTGGAGAATCAAACCAGCGTCCTGCATGAAAAGCCACTCTTACCCAAACTGATTGAGCTGTTCAAGACCAACTTCTGTGCAGATTGCCGCGCGATTGTCACGATGTATTTATCATCCCATTGACGGACACAGCGCTGACCGGTTCAATTTACCCCGGACCTTTTGTCATTTGCCTTGGAGTGTTACAACAAAGTGTTAGGTAAGTAACTTGTATATCACATTGCATGTCCTTCACTTTGTTTTGTGCAACAATTTAGTGAAATTGCCCGGTAAATGCGACACAAGCGCTTCAAAGGTTAGTTACAAGAAGATGCGCTAGATAGAATTTGATTTGTAAGTTTGCTGATTGTTCTTCCCCTTTTAAGCTGATCGTTTAATAAGCGAACTCTTCCATATTAGTAAGGCAGAAACGTTAAATATCAAGAGTTTAAACACTTTAATATGTTAGTTGTTTGCTTGTGTCACGTTTTGCTGAACGGACATGCTCTTTAAACTCAAGCGTATGGTATGCTATACAATCACTTTACTCGCATCCACGGGCAATTTGGACAGTTTTTGGGTAGTTTTGTTCTTCCTCTCGTAATAATAAACACATCAGACATAATCGTCATAAACATTGGAACGTTAAATCAATTCATCGTTGGTGGATGAGAGGCCATTCTCCTGCGCTTCCATGGTTACTGTGAGGGTCTTCAGCGCGCTTTGTGTCTCTTTCCTCCCGCTCCCATTGAGATAAAACAACAGTCGGCGGGGCTCCTCCCCACACAGGGGCTTTGAGATGGGACGCGCTCGCGAAGCCCCCCTGTCATCCAAAACTCAAATGGTGCACTCATCTTTACGCACATCAGTTTATGTGATCTAAGCAAGGGGCCCTTCTCAGTTTAGGGTCCCTGCAGTTTTGCGTGTAACACTCTCATGACACCTAGTCATGACACCTGCAGTGTGATTACTTCTGAAATGTTATCTGGTACTGATTTTCCTTGAAATGACTGAAATTGTAATCAGTAACATTATCTTTTAGATGGCACTTTTAGGTAATCTAATCTGGTTATGTCTGGATTATTTATTCACATGCAGGTTGAGTTTGTACTATTTTGGCCCAAAAAATAAATAAAAAATGTCCAAATGAAATAGCCTAATTAATATCAATTGATAAGAAGCTGTATTCTGATTATGCATATGTAACTCCAATTAATATTACTTGTAAACAGTGCTGGGTAGTCACTGATACATGCAATCTGGAAAATTATACTTGTAATTAGATTATATTACATTTTAAAATACTCATAGACTACTGTTACTTTTTTTTAAATTGATTTACATGATTACTTATTATTCACACAATGGCAGTAAATAATTCATTTAGGCTATTGATTCTCCCCAATTATTATTTTTTCACATTTTAAATTGTCCTTTCTTAAAAAAAAGAAAAAAAGAAGAAGCGTAATTTCTTATTCAGAAAATTGAGAGACCACATTACAATGGTCTGACCACTGGATTTGACAGAAATCATTTCACTTTTAAAGAGTGTTTTCTTAACATTGCAACATTGCGTATCATTAACTCCTGATTAACACATTAATCATTATTTTATTAGTGAGTCATTTAAACCATGTATTGTATGTCTTTTTTGTCTTTCAAACACATGTTTAGTATATTTCTTCTTATTATAAAACTATTTATTTAAATGATTTTATTTGATGATTTATTTAATTATTAGCTTTTCAATAAACTCAACCCCAGTTTAGGAAACCCTGACATAATATTTTAATGCACTTCATGTTGTTGATAACAAAGAATGGAATATATTTTCTTTTTCTTTGTATTTTTATATCAGTATGGTACAATATTATTCAATGTGATAAACGAGCTTGATCAAAAGTAATCTAAAAGTAATCAAAAAGTAGTCCGATTATATTTCCTAAAATGTGTAATGGATTACATTTGTAATCAATGTAATTTGGAATCAGTTACAGACTACAATTTGTAAGTAATCTACCCAGCACTGCTTGTAAATTACAAAATGACATGTAGTTTCTTACCAGTCATGCAACATTAGGCCTATACGTATCGTAAACTGGACACATTGGACATGGTTTTATCCAGTCCTTCTACTGTTTTAGTGAATCAACTGGCATCTTTGGTAGTCTGTTTTATACTGTTTCGTGTTTAATTCATTAGGGGCACCCTTTATCTACTGAATAGATGCTCTGTGACTCAATGGATTGAATGATCTTCTTGCACCCCCCTTATACAGCTTCAGTTGAGCATCATTCAGTGCATGTGATTCACGGCTGGGTGTTACATTTGCAGTGGTCGCCCCTGTTTTTGTACCTCCCCTTAAATAGGGCCTTACATGTTGAGAAAACAGAGAGGATGTAACATAAACACTAAATCCATCGAGATGTGCGAAGCACTGCTCACGGACGGAGCGCACTGTGATTGATGTCATAAGGAAACAGACCACACAGGGTCCAGCGTGAAGAGACAGGTGGAATTAAGACAAAAGAAAAAACACACACAAGCCTATAAACATGCCTCATGGGGAATTGCTTGAATTGTTAGAATTCTATGTTGCGGCAGAGAAACATGCTTTAGTTTTAGTGGTGTTGTTTTTTTGTTTTTTTTTATAGACTTGTCATAATTCTTTTCCCCAATGGCTCTTTCCTACTGCACTCTCCCTTTGTACTTCACCAGCTGAGTCTGTTTACTGAGAACAGAAGCCGCCTCTTCCATATGATGAGACGTTTTATCTTACATAAAGCTTAGTTGTGTTGAGTATATTTTTTAAGACCATGTTTTAGTGCAAACAGGTTGGCACTGCTTACATTTTTATAGGTTTTAGAACAATTAGTTAATTAATTACAATTAGTACTGATATTAGTACTGATATATATATATATATATATATATATATATATATAAAAAAAAAAAAAATATATATATATATATAGGAAGTCTTCAGATGCAAAAGCCTCTAAGTGCCTTCCGAAATTTTCTTCTAGAATGATCATCTTTATCAAGCTTGTATGTTTATGTTCAGTTATTTCACTTTAATGGCAATGAAAATGACATATTAATTGTCATTAAAGTGAAATTACTGAACCTAAATTTATGAGCTTGATTAAAATGCTCATTTTAGAATAAAATATATATATAATTTGTCAGTTGGTACAGTATGTTCAAAGTCCCCAATAACATTATATTATATTATATTATATTATATTATATTATATTCCTAAAATTACAGTAAAAAATAAATAAAAATAAAAATCAAGACGAATTAGGTGTCAAATGCACAGAACAAAGAAAATACACTGAAAAAAATAACACCAAACCTGAAAGGAAATAAGTAAATATATCACCATAGCCAAAGTATTGCTAGAGCCTAGTGCAATTTACTTCAAAATTAATGTTTTCTAGATATGTATATATATGGACAGTTGTGTAACATATTCTACTAATCAGGCTGTTATGCTATATGTTTATAAATGAATTGTTTATCAGCAGTTTAATTGTTGATTCAGAGATCAGACTTGCAGTAAAATCACGTCGTGTTCATATGGAGCTGAGACAAAACATGAACATGCTGGAATACGTGTTGGATATTTAATAGTCTTGACAAAGTACGTGCTAAAAATGATGGTAGATGTATGTGAAGCAGTCAATATACAAAATAGTTTTCTTATAACTTGAGACCTGACTGAGTAAAACTGTAATAGAACACTGAGTGAAGTGCTGATTTAAGAGTTACTGTAATTTCAATCTTAATGAAGTAAAACTTTATCGTATGAACAATTTTTTTATTTTTTTTATTTTTTTTGTGAAAGCCTTGGAAACTCATTAAAGTATTTCTCTATTGTGATAACAGTTGTAGGTTGAAGGTTGAAAGCATCAACGGTTTTTGTTTATTATTTTTTTGTATTTTAATTTTTTTTGTATATCAATTTAAATGGATAAATCAATATACTCTTAAAACTGACTAGTTTTAACACCTGTCCTGTTCATTTAATGTCAGTTTAAAAGTCTATTTGGAAACCGACCCCGGCTGAAATAGTGGCATTCTTTCAAGTTTACATCACTTTTAATCAGTTTTATAATTTCACACCTTCTTAGCAAAATTAGCAGGGTTCCCACCAGCCTGGGGCCTCTGCTAAAACAAAATCTCCACGCATGTCACCGAGCATGTGGAGAAACTCAATTCACTTCTGTAAATGCCAAACAAAGACCCCAGACCCAAAGCAGTAAAAAACACAGTGGGAGTATGTCACTGGTTTTCGACGAGTGGGTTGCTAGTTCATGCGCAGACAGGGCTAAATTCAGATTGAATTTTGATAAATGTGGACCGCTTGGCTCGTAACAATCCGTCACTGTCATTCCTGTAAAAGTTTTAATATAAAGAATCATACATAGCCTAATGATGTTCTCAGTCAGAAACCATTCATCTCCATTCATTTTTGTATTTTGTTTTGTGGCTCTTATTTAAACCCCACAAAACCAAGCATTTTATTCAGTATTATGCATAAGTTGGTCAACAATAGCTCTTTGTTTGTTTATTTCTTTTTTATTTTATTTTTAGCCTTTATGGTTATGTTAAGATTTCATTTTATATCAGGTTATGTTTAGATTATTTTAATTGTGTTGATTATTTCAATTAAATTGTCTAATTTTGATATTATTATTACTTTTTTTTATTTTTTCACATTTCTTGTGACATTTTACAACAAAAATATTGAGCTGAAATAGTTTATATCACTTATATATAATATAAGTGCTAATTTGCATAATTTGATCATCAGAAGCTCTTTGTTGTCGTTTGTAAAAATGTTGTTGTTTTACATTTCTTAGCATTAGCTACCAAAATGTCATCACTTGAGTTTTTGATACACTCATTTTGTCCAATTCTTTCTTTTTTATTTGTGATGATAACTTGAATTGCTTTAGTGCTAAGTTTTCCGTTTGTAAGGTGAAACATATAGGATTATGTCATTTTGCAGTCATGAATTATTGAGTTTGTTACATTACGATTCAGGTCATGTAATATAAAGAGCAGACATTGACCTTTTTCAGTATGTTAATTTGTGTGCATCTTCAGCAGTGAGCTGACATATTGCACACAGTATTTTAGTATCTGTTTATTCTGGAGCTGAAAATGGAAGTATGGCAGGATATTCCGAAGCAATGGTCAAATCCAGCTGCAATCTTGAGGTCTCTTTATTTGTCATGGTCTGCCACAATTGTGCCATAGAGTTTGCTCAAGAGTTTGTCTTTGGTCAACATACCATTCACTTCTTTTTGACCTTTTTGGAATATAATGTGTAATTGTACTGGTCTACATATGGCTTATTCTCTCTCATTTTCCTCCTTTGTGTGCTATATATTTTTAATTTTCTTAAAATATAAGTCTCTTTAAATTTTATTTTATTTCATTTCATTTGGATATTTCACGGTGGTATAAGTAAACTTGTTCTGAAATGTTTTTTCTCCAAAATATATTTTTTCATGTTGCATCACAAATATAATATTCCTATTTGTAATCAACAGCGTAAAAAACCCCAAAATAATATGCTCTGTAACTCTTGCATACATTCTCTATACTGCATGTGGTTCTATAGAACAAGTTTAAGCATCAAAAGGGAAGCTTTATCCTTTTTTTCTGTGGGCTATTGAACTTGAACTGTGACCTTCACTGTCGGTCCTTAAAACCGTTTCATGGTGTGGAGTCACGCTGTGCCCTCTAACGCATGAACACTGTGTTCTCCCCGCAGGGCTTGATCGTTCGCTCCTTTTTCAATGTGATTTATTCAACACGGATACATGTGGCATTGATCCATACCGCAAGCTATTCTGTAGAACTTTTCCAAGTTTTCGGGCTTGATGAATGATCTCTAGATGATTTCGGTCCAATTGTCCACATAGCAGATAGAGTTACATTTGTTACATAAATGGCTAAAATAAACAGAAATGGTCTGACACATCCAAGGTTTAATTTTGATTGATTTGTGGTGGTCATATGAGACCCTTCGGAGGGTTGAGACTGTTCCAAAAAGTCTGATGGTGTAATCAGTCACAATTGGGCTTTAAAAAGTTGCCCCTGCATTCACTCTTTCACTTTTCAAATGAAAAATATGTTCTTCTCTCTACATAAATGTGTCATGATGTGGTTAATAAGGTTTATGAAAAAGGTGTATGTCAAATGGTTGGTCTAAAGATAAATGATCAGAATTGGCATTTAATAATTTGTTAAAAAGTTATTGTGTATGTAAATATCTAGGGAATTGTTATGTTAAAGGAATAGTTCACTTAATTTTTTAATTTTTTAAGTTCATCATTTACTTGCCCTCAAGTTGTTTCAAACCTGTATGCATTTCTTTCTTCTGCTGAACACAAAGGAAGATATTTTAAAGAATGTCTGTAACCAGACAGTTGATAGATCCCATTGACTTCCATAGTAAAAAATAAAATAAAATAAAAATACTATGGAAGTCAATGGGATCCATCAACTGTTTGGTCACCGACATTCTTTAAAATTTTGTTCTTTGTGTTCAGCAGAAGAAAGAAATCCGTTCCGTACAGGTTTGAATCAACTTGAAGGTGAGTAAATTATGACAACATTTGAATTTTTAAGTGAACTATTCCTTTAAGTTGTGGCAATGAGAATTTTTTGAGAATTCTTAGCAGAAATACTTTTTTCCTGACTAAACTACTTTAGTAACTACTACTTCTTGAGACATCCGGGACCCACTGACCTGTGGTCGGGTCAATAAGGACCCTCCTCCTGGCTGTTTATCTCCTTAGTGTTTATCCTAATACCCAGGGGGCGGCAAATCTATAGAGCCCTGTCTCTCTTCCTTGAGCTTCCCCTCTTAAGTTGCTATTGCCTGGTGAAAGAGCTTGCCTGACACAATGCAGGCTGGTCAGAGATCATTTTTAGTTGCGACGCCTACTCAGCCATACCCAGATGATTTCACTGAATCCATCATGCATAAATGTAGGGCATTAATACATAAAGCGGTTTGTTGATTCACAAGAGTGAAAGCAGTTTGAATGCTGGACGTCTGTTACCGTCGCTGGGCCCTGAGGCGAGATGTCCTGCTGACCTTCACTCCCCCGTCTGTGTCTTTCCCCCATGCCCCCCTCCAGTTCCTTCACTCCAGACTCTCGCCTGCTTTCTCTCTCCCATTGCTTGCAAGTATTTACCCCATTGTGGTTCGTCATGGTGAAGGAATTTCTGAAGTGGGGGAATTGAGCAAACTGGGATTGTGTCTGTTTCCCACCTCCCACCTGTTGATCAGAATCTATACTAGTGTGTTCAGAGGATTTTTAGACTAGTGTCTTCCTCTTTAGAGTATAAATAGATGAAAAAACTTTTTATAAAAAAAATATTGATTGATAGATTTATTGAATTGACAGGTAGTTTTTTTTTTTTTTTTTTTTTTTAGTTGATTTAGTATTTATTTTAGTAGTATCGTTAGCCATCAAAATGTTAAACAAATGTATTTGCTATCTAAAGGCATTTTCATGTTTACCGTAGGCAGGTTATAAAGTTTTCAAGTTTTAGAATGAACCATGTATCTAAAACTAAAATTATATGGCATAATAAATAAATAAATAAAAAATAAACAGTATATATATATATATATATATATCATTTCGTTGGTTGCACTTTATTTTACAGTACGTGCACTTACGTGTTTATAGTGTACTTATATAGGAAAGTACTGGATAATATAAGATAACTACATGGTTTAAGGTTATTAGTTATTACCCAGTTATTAAGTACATAGTATTAGCATTAGCATTAGTTATTACCCAGTTGTTAAGTACATACAAGTACATAGTAGCGGGAACAGGACTGTAAAATAAAATGCTACCATTTTGGTTTATGAAAATATTTTTATGTAGTTTTTGTTTTACCTTTTGTTAAGAGTAACAGAAGGAAAGCTTATAGATTGTGCAGTACTACCATACATAATGGCATAAGTAGTAATTGTTTTCAAAAAGGTTTCCCAAGCACCTCCTCATTTGCCATTAATCATAAAAACACATAGCCCCGCCCCAAACCTACACGATTGCAACGCTAGTGTTGCTGTGCTGGATTGGTTGGGATGCTCAACCAAAGTTGCGTTTACACTTTTTTTAGGGGGAAATTAACATAAAAATGCCTTATTTAAAGTTGACATTGAATTTAAGATAGAAGAACAGGTGTAAAATGTGAAAAAAACTCTATACAATAATGTGGGAAACCAAACTTTACTGCCGACTCTGTGGGTCTGCAGCCACTGATTCAGAGTCAGTGAGGGAGCTACTCTTGATCGGGGATTTGCTCTGTCCTCAATCCAGCCATCTGTCCTGTGGCTGCCAAACTCAGCAGATTGAAGAGGCCGGGACAGAAATTTCCCACATCTCTCACTCGTTAAATGAGGTATGGGAGGGAAAACCGAGGGAGAAAGAGAACTATCTGTCTGAATGGGGGCTTGATTCGGTCTACTGGAAGGCTGAAGTACCCGCGTTTTAAAAAAGAGTGGGAAAAGAAGAAAAACTAGAGAAAACAATGTTGCAAAAAAAAAAAAAGAGTACAACACTGAGCCTCCTAAAATCTTCAGTGTGTGTGTGCGCGTCTGTCTGTGAATCGTGAGTGCCCTGCCTTTCTCAAGCGCACACACCCCCGATTCAGTGTGCGAGGCTGAAAAGAAAGGCAATTAGCATTTCAGCCAAGGTCCGACTGGCTACATGCGATGAAGCAATAAGCTTTATAATTTGCTTTTCTTCTCTTCGCTGCCATTGAGAGGCTTTTCCTTGTTTAATCCCTTGAAAGTGCATTTCTCTTCACTCTCATCCATTGTTTGCTGCAGTAGCCCATCGGTCATGGAGTTCTGCGGCCTCGGGAACGTTCACCATGTGAAATTCAATGGGATCTTTTCTCTGGCCCATATATTGAGAGTGGAAAAAAAAGTCATTGTGTTTTTTGGAATAAGGACGCAGGATGCAGTTGGCTCAAGTTGAAAGGGTCAGACGACGGCCTGAGGACAATACCTTTGAGAGATTTTCGGTTTTTCTCTTTGCTCTCTGGCCAGCATGGACTTGATTGGCATGTAGTCCATCGACTAGAAGCTAATGTTGGGTTTAAAAGTAACATATGACAATACGAAAACAGAGCTTTTGTTATTTCTTGTTATTCCGAGCGGATATTTTCTTAATCTCTGCTTTCGTTCTTCAGAAGGAATGGCATCTCCTCGTACTCAACGCCCACTCACATGTACACTTTCGTGAACTAATTCTAGGTTCCCTGTATCTTTCAAAATAAACAGAAACATTTTGGGCAACGTTCACCAAATGAGTGTCTCGCCAATGAAAAGCTGTGGTCTTAAGATACTCTCTTCAGATGTAATGATGTATGTTTTACCAGACTCAGTTATTAAATGTTTTTAGTTTCCCAACCTCGAGATTTTCAGGATATCGTCCCGTCTAAAAATACTTGAGGGGCTACAACACAAGTGGCAATTATTGGCTTTTGAGCTCTCCATATATGGGAGCCCTGAAAGTTCCCAGAACTTTCTGAATGAGGTCGGTTTCTGAGGTAACAGAGCATGTTGTCTCATTTCTGCTGTTTCATGTATGTGTTGTGCTGTTACTACATATCAGTGTAATATCACCACACTCATGTGGTTAACTTCAGTTTATTATTGACATAATATGTGCCTATGCACCAAAATGGATGGGCTATATTAAGAGTCTCGTTGTTATTGTGCTTTTTTAAGATGATCAAACACGTAATTTGGTCAGTGTCAGATGGGTGAGGTTCTGTTTCCTTCATCAGTTTTTAAAGTATAATGAAGCAGTGACTGAGCTTTTGTTGTTACCGCTACAAAGTCAGTCTGCCAAGTTGCTGAGTCATAATTGATCAGCTTTGACCAGCATAACCCCAAATGACCTTGAGCCAGTCTTAAGATAGACATAGCTTAAACTGACACTGTACATTGCAATAACATAACCTACGCTGATATCCATGGTGGAAGTGGAACCTCATAAGTGACCAATTTGGAACAATCAGGCAGAAACTCTGACATCATACAAAGCATTCCTTGGAGTTGCTAAGCTAACAATGTAATTTTTAAATGCAGGTTTTCAAAATATTTGATGCCAAGTACCCCCAAATATGAGGCTCTCCTTGCGAGGGAGCATCTTTTTAAAATATAAAAGCTATATGATTGTATATTTTGTTTAAAATATTATGTGATTGTTAAAACATCATGTTCTTTTCCTAAATTAAATATTTGGCTTTTATATTGAGAAAGAGGGCACAATTTGAGAAGAGAGTTGTTCTGCTGTAATTATGACAAAGCTTCTTGTTTTCAAACTTGTAACAGAAGGTGGAAGTGTCAATATATTACATTTAACCAATCACAATTTGTGGGATACAAGAAGTGGGAGACATGTTCTTCACATGTAATTTAATTGAACAATAGTATGTGAGAAGATTAAATATATTATAATATAATATAATATAATATAATATAATATAATATAATATAATATAATATAATATAATATAATCAGTTTACACCTTAATTTTATGAGCTTTAATTTGAATAAAGTTATCATTTTTATTATTATTATTATTTTAATACAACTTAATTGTAATCGATTTAAGTCATCCTCTGTTGTCACCTCTGTGCAGGATACATGTGATGCTTGCTTATGATAAAGAAAAAAAGGTATTATATTTAAACAGTTGTCTTTCGTGTTGAAATGCCTTTAAATGCTGCCTGCGGAGTATATTATGCTAGATATTTAACATACCTTTTGGAATGTTGCCAGTGTTTATGATAATATTTTCAAAATGGTTCAAAAGCTGTGTGTTTATGTGTGGGTTTCCCGTTTTTACTTTCTTAATGTATATCGTAGTGCACTATGCTGGCAAAGCATAAAATGAAAGCCTTTACAACACGAGAGCCGCATGGGTTGACTGTTGATGCATTGGTCAGGACTTTAGCTTTTGTTGGCTAACTTGACTAACATGAGCTACATGAGACATCTAATGGGTTACGTCTACTACCATGTCATGTGCTGTGATAAATGTGACTGCACATTACCAAAGCTCTCCACAGTCTCATCAGACAGGTTGTTACAGAAGTAGACAGACCATTAGATTAAGTCAAGCCTGCAATTTGGATTCAGTGCATACTGTTATTATTTTGAGCTCCAAGCAAAAGTGGCTAAAGTATAGGAAACTTTAGAGTATTTCTCCTTGAAAATAGTAATTTGGAATGACTGTTACAAGAAAGTTTGAAAACATTGCATGTACCTACACCATATTGACTTGGTTGCACTAGTCACTCTGATACATGAAGTCAAGGTGTGTGACCTCACTGAAGGTTCAATGTATTGCATAACACACACGCACACACACCGCTCCCCTTGTTGCTTAGTACTGGCTGTGAAGTCTTGCTGATTGAATAATTGATGTTAAGATTATGGATCCTGCTGCCGGGCAGGGGTAACACTAGAGGCGGCTGCTGGGCCAGCAGCGTAGACCCGTAACCGTACACTTTATCACATCCTCAGCCAGGTGATCCAGTGTAATTGCTGAAGTCTCGGTTACGTTAAGAGCCATGGCTGCCATGTGAACCCGTTGCATGAGGTGATGGGGTCAAACTCTCCTTGGGGTTCATTGATCTAAATATTAAATGGATAATTCACCCAAAAATTAAAACCTGTGCCAATCATGAATGACTTTTTTTCTTCAGTGGAACACAAAATAATAAATTTCAGCTGCTTTTGGTCATACAGTGAAAGTCAATGGGGTCCAAAAACAACAATATTGGACCCAATTGACTTTCAGTGTATGGGCAAAAAACACTGAAACAAAATATCTTGTGTGAGTGTGTGTGTGTGTGTGTGTGTGTGTGTGTGTGTGTGTGTGTGTGTGTGTGTGTGTGTGTGTGTGTGTGTGTGTGTGTGTGTGTGTGTGTGTGTGTGTGTGTGTGTGTGTGTGTGTGTGTGCGCGTGCATGCTTCACAGAAGAAAGAATATCGTACAGTTTTGGAACGACATGAGGGTGAGTAAATAATGACAGAATTTTCATTTTTGGGGGAACTATCCCTTTAAAGAGACCAAGTATAATAAATAAATGAATCCCCCAGAGTTACACAGAGTGGGCAAATATCCCACTTGCTAATCTGCTAATCTGACTGAATTAAGTAGCTTACTCAGCATCAACGATGAATTACAGATGCCATTGTAATCAAGTTTCCTGGCATGGGCAGGCATGCATTTTTATTGTAATGAGTAATTCCAGAATGCTATCAGTGAAAACCACTGAGAAGATATAAACCACCTCAAGCACTTTGTTTTTGAAAGTAGAAGATGTGAAGTATGCTAAAGGATTTGGTTGACTGAACAGAGATAACCATGTCGAATGAAAGAGAGACCACCTGAGGCGCTGTATTGACTTAACAGCACACTTCCAGAGAGCAAAAAGGCATCTGTATCTCCCACTGCAGGGGAGCAGCTTTCTGCTGAATATTCACCCAAAATGCTTGCCCTCTTCCATATTTTTTGCTTTTTTTTTGGCATTTGGACCATCTCTGATATGCACTGAATGGCAAAGGGCTTCTGCTGCGGGCCTCCTGTGTGCCTGAGGGAAAAGAGAGTAGCTTGACTGCGAAAGCCATCTTCATTTTGTCTTTGAAAATGAGACATCTCTTCAATAGACTGTCCTGGGGTCAGCCTAAGAGCCAAACCACCAGTGTCTTGGCGGCTCGGTGGCCTCCTGGTCATTGATAAATCGTTTGATGTTCTTCAGGCCAGCATGTCCTGTGGTGATCTGGCAAAGGGTGTGTAGTATCTCTGTGTCTGTCTTTATCAATGTCAGGAGATGCGGCCAAAGAGGCCGTGGTAACCTCAGGCTTGACTGATGGCCTGGACATCTCCTTGAATTGCTTGAACCTCCAGAAGAACAAATGCTCAAAGATGCTTTATCAGTAAGTCAAGCTGTGTTAGTCAAGTCAAGTGCCTTTATTTATCAGTTCCCAAAAATGCAGCATGATATCATGGATTTTAAATGCAATTATTTCTTACCTTTTATGTTGCTCTTCCATCCATCTGAAAAAAGGGTAAATTATTTAATATTTCATAACATAATGTTTTTTATTTTATATTATTGTTTTAATTACTTAACCCTAAAACGCGTACCTCGGGTCTTTTGTGACCCTCCTCCTTATTATTTTTTTAAAAGTTAGACATCAACCTTCTTAGTATTCCTCAATCAATTCATTATAAACAAATACAGCAAGATTTTTTTTTTTAAAGAATGCCTGTGTTCCCATTTATTTTTTGTAAAGAATTGTATAGTGTCGCTAAAGACCCGATGCATGTAACAGTGTAAGTATATATTTTTTCTGCACAACAATAATTTAATATTTGATGACTGAATAAGTACAATTCCCCTTTATTCCACAAGGTGGCAATGTCTGATACATAATGATGAAGTGCCGTTTCACTCATAGTTACTGCAGGCAGAAAACAAAAGAAAAGGAAGTTTCATCTGCAAAACTTGAAGTGTCTCAGCGATTTACTGCAGAGCAAGAACTGAACGCAATCAGATATTAGTGTCACTGTCACTTGACGGTGGATCTGGTGAAGAAACTGTCAGCGATCAAAATATTGATTTTGAAGATGTTGAAAAGGATAGTTTTGAGAATATGTTTGAGATTGTGAATATGAGCCAGATGCTGAATGTACTGGGAAATGAGCTCTGATGAGGACCGTGATGATGGTATAAAACATTTGCTCAAACTGAACCCTTCCAAGCTCCAAAAGGTAACAAAATATGCTTTATTTTATTTTGCTGTAATTATTACTCTATCAGGAAAGTTTTATACTATCGCGACAGGTAGAGGTCTATCTGTGGTTTTGAAGGTACTTTATCTTGTGCGTTTTGCCCAAACTTGTCAAGAAGGGTACTTAGCTCGAATGTGAGTGCATTAGCAGGTAGTTGCTGAATCGCAGGTGTTTAAATGAAATGTGGACATGACTGCAGTCGGTGATGAGGCTGAAACCAGCATGTCCAGTGCAAGTACGCTTTCACTATTTCATTTTACTTTCAATTATTATATTTATCTGTTATATTGAAGAGACCTTTTTGAAGGATATTGGTTAACTCATGCCCTTTTTGAGCATGTGAGCTTAACTGAGACTTGAGTGTTTGTAGACGTTTAAGAGGCTGTTGCGTCCACCTTGATTTATTGCAATATTGTGGTGTTCAGTTTTATTTTGATTTTAGAAAATAAACATGTGATTGCTTTCCTAACAGACCAAATGTTTCTTGTTTTTCACTGGCATGTCTCTTAGGTGCTGAGGACTAGTGCATCTTTGAGCCTACATTCAGTACGAGTAAAATACTTAAGTACTGGTAAAATCAGATACTCTAAGACTTTTACTCAAGTCATATTGGAATTGGTGACTTGTAACTTCGCTGTGAGGTATCTGTACTTTTACTCAAGAATGGTTTTAGGTACTCTTTACACCTCTGCTTCAGTGGATAGAAGCAGAGCATATGGAGATTGTTAGAGAACATTGTAAAAGAACTGGAGTTGAAATTGCTCACAAAATTGCTCACAATGAGAGTATGGTTTTAACAGAATTTGAAGTATAATTTACATAGGAAATGTTTGTTATTATTTACAGCTCATAATAAGGATTTTGCATTTATTTGTGCTATCCTAAACCTTATTATTAGCGGAAATTTGGTATTAGGTAGAAGCATATTTTAATGTAAACTAACTAAAATAAATAAGAGAGAGGTGCTGGTGCAGTTGTGTGTATGTTGTGTATTGAGTCTGAACAAGTCAGGAAGTTCCCAGCTCTGGGGGAGAAGCAGGGCTGAATACAAGGCTTTCCCCTCTACTGTCCCGGCTTTGTACCCTCACCCCAGGCCTCAGCCCGCCAGCAGCCGCTAATCCAGTTTTGATAGCATTCACGGCCCCCCTTCCGTGCTGTCCTGCCTGCCTGCCTGCCCGCCTCTTGTCATCAAAACACAACACACACACACATGCACGCACGCACACACGCACACACACACTTTTGATTTAGACGTGCACACACTCAGACATACCCCAATTGAGCAATGAAATTTTACCAAACTTTCATGGTTATGGTTGCATTTCTGCCCCTCAAAGTTTTACTCTCACTAAGTCAAAAGAAAGAACCCCTCAGTAATCTGAAATGGCACCTTAATTGATGAACGCCGTCTGCTCCCAACAACCTTGTGGCTCAAGAATAACCGCATGATGTAGCAGAAGTGGAACATATGAAGAGCTGAATTTAACCAATGTCCAACTTTCCCTGGTAATTGACTCTTCTAAGAAAAAAAAAAGGAAAAACAAGATTACTTCATTCAAAGCGTGTGTATTTACCATGTAATTTAGCAAATATAAAAAGTGTGTGTGTGCTTCAAAGCAGCGGATGACTAAATAGATGGCCAGACGTTGTTTTGAACATATTCATGTTTTCTGTTTTCTGTTTTGTTAGCCATGACAACAGTCTTTAAGAAGAAAAAGGAGACTGATATTGTCTGAGTCCTGCAATAAAACTTAATAGTCTATTTCTCTTCAAAAGAGATGACCACAATAAATGCCTGTCTGATTTTTCTTCTATTGTAGGTGACAATAACCTTAAATGTTAAAGGTCAGGAACCTTAAAGGGAAAGGGTCAGTCATACAGTCATATTATCTTGATTTCCAAAGTTTTAAAGGGATATTTCAACCAAAAATGATTAACTTATGTCGTTTAAAACCTACGCTGTTATGTTTGAAACACAAAATATAGTTTTTTTGAGGAATTTTAATGCAGATCTTTGTACAATGACAGCTCCAAAAATAATAAAAAAACATAGGTGGTCTGTTTACAAAAAGTCCGGTTCTGCAAGAAGAAAATATTCTGTATAGAACCTTAAAGGCTTCTTGAAGGGTCAGGTGCTTTATATATAAAAACTTTTAGGGGTTCCCATCATGAGATCATTTTATGAATTAAGACTCAGTTTTAATTAATAATGTTTTAATTCATTTTTAACTGTAATTTTATTAAACATCTTGTAAAAATACCTGATCACTAGAAAAACAAAATAAATATCCCATTAAACATTAAAGTGTTATGCAATCATTATAGAAACTTTTTGGCATAAAGAGTTCTTTAAAATTCAGGCAGGAACCCTAGGGTTCTATATAAAAGACCGTTAAACCTTTTTTTCTAAAGGTGATGTTAGCTAATGCTGCTAAAGTCATATATTTGTGCAGTTTTCTACTTGTCAATACACCCTTCAGGGTATATATTCCAGCTGCTATTATGGTGTACACTTGCCTTGAAAGTGTGAAATCTGTGCAAGTACCATAACAGTAACGATTCATTTATGCACCACCCTGTCAGATCTACTGCGAGTGAAAGATGGACAGTATCAGAGGCTTGTAATTGTAAATTTAATTTATGCTGAGTGAAATATTCCCCGTTCAGATGAATGGTCACTGAACTGTATATGTTCTTTCTCTCTTCAGGAATGCCAGCTGTTGTCGGTCTAGCTGGCCTGGTTCTGATGCTGCTCACCACAAGTGCCAGATCTGAGTCGGCAGAGCTGAGGTTCCAGGGCCAGACTCAGTTTGTTGTGAACGAGAGCAGCAGGGCCATAGTGCGTCTTGTGGTGGAACGAGTTGGAGATCCAGTTAATGTCACAGCTCTGGTTCTGGTAAGTTTAGAAGAGCAATCTGCATGAGTGGTTAATCATTGTTACTATCAGTTTGTGTGTCTGCCCAACGCCATCTCACGACCAGTTCGTATGAATTCGTACGAATGAGTAAAATGTGGCTGATTCTTATGAATTCGTACGACCTCACTCGTACGAATTCGTACGATTTGTCTAAACCCCAGTGACGGTTAGGTTTAGGGGCGGGGTCAGGGGTAGGTCATTCGTACGAATTCATACAAATTGGTAGCCTAGAAATCTAGAGGCACCCTAGCGGCAGCAAATTTTATTTTGCAGCCAGTGTCGTCTAGCAACTCTCCGTTGGCTTTCGAGCTGGAAAAACCAAACTCTAGTCAGGCCAATCACATCGTGTATAGAGTCAGTGGGCGGGCTTAACATAATGACGGCAGAGTTGCGACGGATCCGCGTGAATTCCCTGCTAATTGAAAACAAAGAAGATGGCTGCTGCTGCTGGCGAACAGCGGTCTTTCGAATCGCCTTTGGCCGCGACTCTGGAAGACTTGGAGTTAAGCTTTTCTTTGAGAAAAGAACAAAGAACTGCACTGAAGTCATTCTTAAAAAAGGAGTTTAATCTATCAACTGGCTCCGCTGGTGGGTGCTATCCTATCCTATTGCGTGCAGAGGGAATTTGAAAGACAACCGTTTATCCCACCCCTCGGATTGAGCCCTGCCAATGGTGTGTTCCCAGACCCAACATCTTGATGTGGGTTTGGCTTGTCAGGCTAACGAATTGGGCAACTCGTAAAATATGTACGATTTAGCAAAAATGTGTGTGAGGTCATATGAATTCGTACAAATTAGCCACCTCGTAAAATTTGTACCAATTGCCGTGAGATCGGGTTGGTCTGCCAGTTGGGTTTGTAGTCTATGTAGCAAACCTGGTTTTATCAAAATAAATGTACAATTTGATCAAATTAAACTGTATGCTGCTCAAAATGTTCCTATTTTGGTGCTATTTCAGACTTTAAAATAATTTTGGTAACACTTTATTTGACAGTGTCTTTGTTACATAATATGTTACATGTACTTATTCTAGTATTAACGGTAAATTATGTGTAATTACATGCAACTTACACTCTCAGAAAAAAAGGTACAAAAGCTGTCACTGGGGCTGTACCTTTTCAAAAGGTACACTTTTGTTCCTTTTAGGTACTAATTTGTTCCTTTTAGTTACTAATATGTACCATTAAGGTACCAATATGCATTTGTATATGCTTTTGTACCTTTTTTTCTGAGAGTGTACCCTATACCAAACCCTATTCCCAATCCTATGTTGTTTATTAATATTACTTCTTTAATGTATAGGCCTACACTGTAACAAGGACACCTTAAAATAAAATGTAACCATTTTTTTTTATGTGATTACTGTCACAGTTTAGTCCAGATGATGATGAAAGAGTTAAAACAGGTTCAAAATAAAACAAAATATTTATTAACAAAGCAAACTCAAGTAATCCACAAGTTGAAAGGTTACAAAACAGCGTGTAGACATGACACATGAACAATACCAGACCAAAAACTGAATGAAATGAGGAACTTAAATACACAGGGTGAATCAATGATGAACAGGTGACAACTAATTAATCAAATCCATGGTAACAAATGAAGAGCGGGAAAATGGAACAAAGGAAGACGGGTTACTGAGAGAAACAAATTAAAGGGGCTGTTTACACGACACCGTTTTCAACTAAAAACGTACAAATTGTATGCGTTTTGGCCGTTCATCTACACAACAACTGCGTTTTGGGTGCCTGAAAATGCGGGTTTCAAAACGGTCTCCGTGTAAACAGTAAAAATGCAAATGAAGACGATGACGTCATGCACATGCTATTACATATTCAGTTTATAGTGTTTCATCGCAGCAGCAGAATACAGCGTTTCGTTTTCGCAGAACTGTGTGAAGGGGGATCGTTTTGACAATAGTGCCGTCTGTACGCGGAACAATCTAAGTAAAAACTTCTCCGCATATGCATCAACAAGCATAATTATTGTTGTCGTGTAAACGTACCCTTAAAGTCCATGAAAACGAAAACAAACCAGGCAGTCCATGACACTTACATTTTTAAAAAGAACCACCAGTAAATTCTCATAGTTTCTTTGTGCCTTTTAAATAAATGTCACAATGTAAAAAAAGAAACAAATAATACAAAATAAAAATAAAGGAATAAATAAGTCATTGTATGATTATTGATAAGGGCAAGGGCAAATGCCAAAGCATAACAGGGTTGAACAGAAAATGTTCTGCCTTTTATCAGAAAACGCATAAAGCGTAAAAAAAACGGTTCATTTTTATAAAAAAACATTATTTTGATTTAATTAAATGTTTTAATAGTATTTTAATATTTATTAGTTTGTTTATATAAACATTGGCTGAAATTCCAAAGTAAACAAACATTTAAAATATATATATTTTTTTAAGTCTTATTTAATCTATCATGTAACTAAGTATATCACATAATGTCTCCTTTTAATTTTATCAGTAGTAAGTCATAAGGACACACACAATAGTGATGGGAAGTTCGGATCATTTTACTGACTCTCGTTCGATCTTTTTTCGAGTCATTTCGGTCATTTAAGGGGCTTTAAATGTTATACTTTTAACAGGCAAATTCCCCGAACACATCCACTTACGCAATCTTGATCATATTCTGAATTATGAAATCATTATAATGCAGTCAAAAATTATTTACAGGGAACATAAATAATGACTTTACCTTCCGAGTCTTTCGTTCATTTGTAACGTGACCAACGCAACGAACGGATCGTTCATGAACGATTCATCACTAACACAACACTGATGGCACATAATAAGAGCATGATGAGTAAGAAATAGTTATAGGAAGCATAAGTGACATTTTTTACTGACTGTAGATTTGATTAAGGCTCCACAGAACCTTTGAGCTAACAGTGCTTCTAAACTGGCTGCTGTTTTAATGCCTTAACAGCTGGTTGGGTCTCAACAGCCAAGCATCTGTCTGGTAAATCATATCATAGCACATATGGCCGTAATTAGCACAGAAACACAAATATTCCTACTGTCAAAGCAGGCAGTGCCTGTTTAGCACGCATAGTAAGTGGGCAAGCGTTGCCGGTTCATTGAATGGGTTCCATAAATTCACTGTAGAAGGAAGGATCTAAGAGCCCATTTTGTAGCGGCTTACAGTGGGTGGCATCAAAGCATGTGCTAGAGGTGGCAGTTGTCAACCAGATGGTGCCGGCTGAGTTTAAAAGAGGTCAGGGATTTCCCGTCACAAACTTTGAGGTGTTTTATAAAGAACCGTTTTCTCCCAATCCAAGTCTTGATTTTTGTTCAGCACGTTCCGAAATAAAACAAAAACAAAGAACATCTATGCTTTAAAAGAATTGTTCCCAAAACTAAAACAATTGATGACTGTTCTCCATGTTTTCCATGCATTATCTTGTGTTTGTCCAGCTTCAGGGAGAGGACACTGGTGACTTTGAGGCCACAACTGCTGCTGCTTTTCTCCTGTCCTCTGAAAGCAGTAAAACTATCTTCATCGCTGTGAGGGATGATGACATACCTGAGGCTGATGAGACCTTTGTGTTCAACCTCCGCCTGCAGGTAACGCTTGAACCAGGAAATACTGACTCTCTGCAGGTAGAGCCCAGTTGTAAAGATCTATGCATGTAATTAAAACCCAGACAGCAAAATAGTGTCGGCCCTGATCCGGACCACATCTGGTGCATGTGGATTCCACGCGTACCAGATGTGGGCAGGATCTGGGCCGACACTATGTTGCTGTCTGGGAAGGGTGTAGGTTCAAATCCAGTAAAAGCTGGCCAGTGCCTATAAGCAAGACACTCACCCACGGTTTCACAGACAAGGCTTAAGCCTAGTCTCAGACTAAAATGCATATTTGAGCTGTTTTAACTGAAAGCAACTTGCTCTGACAAAAAATATGTTAGTGCCATTGTTTTGTCTCAAGATGCACACCAGTAATGTTTTTTTTTTTCTTTGTTTTTTTTTTCTAAGGCACATTTATTAAAGCTATAAATACCCTAATTGAACTAAGGCCTAATCCTGGCTTAATCTAAGCTTTGTCTGTGAAACTGGGCCTTAATTTCAGGTTGTTCAAGGGGGTCTCGTTTTCAATTAAAATAAATAAATAAAATAAAATAAATAAAATATCCTTGAATCTTTATTATCTAAGCATCCATAAAACAAGATCAATTTACACAGCAAAACTGTGTAAGATTATAAGGCTTGTTAACCCCGTTACCAAAGTTTTGTTTTGTTTTTAATAATTTTGTTATGTGCTTGTAATTTTTATTATTTTTAATATTTTGTATTTAGATTTAATTTATTTTCATTTCAGTTTTAAATTTTCACATTTTGTTTAAATCTTCAGATTTTATTGCGGTTACATTTTTAGATGCAAGTTTCTCATATAATAATTATATTTATTTTATTTGAGCTGTATTTCAATTCATGAAATTTATTTGCAATAATATTAGTTTTACTTAAGAGTTTTATGAGATTAATGCATAAAACAATAAAACATTTTCCAGCGCAGATGAAAAATAAACTTAAATAAACGAACTTAACTTAAAAGATATATTCTCAAAAAGGAAGTTTAAATATTGTTAAAGGGATATTTCACCGCTGGAAAAATGAATGTGTATTTAAATTGGGTCATTTATGTAGTGGAAATGTGAAATTATTTTAGATGTTGGTGCATTCTAGACTGAGAAAAGCCAGAAAATGTATTTTTGGCTCATGTGGATGAAAGACAACAACTCCCAGAATGCACTTGCTTCCCTGCCCTATGAGGCCACTCCCAAGTCATGCCAACCGGTTACAGAGGGCAGTATCAGAATAAATGATACAACAAGGCTACTAGTTGACTCAAAACTGAAAAGACGCTGTTTTATCGTGAGATCCCACCCCCTGTGGGCGGGTGAAAACATGCGGAACGAGCTCCTACTGGCTGTAGTCTCTAGCCTCTGGCCAAAAAAGCCTCCGATGACGCAAAATTACGATTTTTGCGTCATCTAAGTTTTTTTCCCTGACACACAATACAGAAATCTCTCGTCTCAGGGGGACATGAGGGAGGGAAGCACATTCATTCGATACTAACATTCAATACTACCACAAAGCTTAATGCTAATCGGTGAAGTATCCCTTTAACTAAAAAAAAAAAAAAAAAAGGAACTACAATTCTGATTGAGAAGAAAAATGACTTTTTTGCTGTGTTACCTAAAGGTGCTTCATGTGCAAGCATCGGCTAAGTAAGTGTTAAATTTTAATGCTTCCTCTGCCCATTTTACGAGTAATCCATCTCAATAGTGGGAATCCCAGAGTGGTTGAAATTCTTGCTTGAGTGGACAGCACTGAAAGCTTGTCAACTCTTCAACCACAGCTCAATGGCCCATAAGCCTTTGCATGGTCTTTGATGGGTTCCACTAACTTTTTATAAGGGTTAAGTAATGGCACTGCAGCAGCAACCCTACGTTAGAAGTCACCTTCAAGCGAAATAACCAACTGTGACAGCCACAACTGTCAGTGCCGTAAGATTAAAGAGATGTTATGCAAAGCTAATCACTATAAGAAAAGCACAAGCCTGGAAATAAGCTTCCTATAACACGCAAAGGAGGAGGATCTCCTAGGAGTTTAATTTATGCACCACTAGTGGCACCAAATGGAACTGCAGAAATAACACCTGTTTCCAAAAGGTTTTCCTCAGGTTTTATGCTATTAGTTGATCCAGAAGATGACATTGGGACCCTGGGTCTCATTTACTAATGATTGTGTGCATTTATATGCGCAGGAGAACTTCTCACACAAAACAAATCTGCCTAATTCACAACACGTGCGCGCACACATGAATTTGTTCTTAACCTCGTTCTAATGTTAATGAGTGACCACATGCCCAAGGCTAGTAATTTGCATAAAACACGGCCAAAACTATCATATAAGGGCTTTCCACACAACCTTCCTTTACAGTCTTTAGTCACTCTCAGCTCTCTAAAGACGATCCTTGAGAAATGTCATGTGTGTCAAATGTCAAACACATTAAACACCTTTATTATGTTATTAACTTTAAAGCTATTTTCAATGAGTGTGAGACTTCCTATTCATTAGCCGCTATAGATAACCAGAAGAATAGAAAAGTGCAGTAAACTGTTAAACTATTTGTGCTACAAACCAGTGTGTTTATTGTTACTATAATAAATTAAAATGAATGACAAATACCTATTTGCAATGTCAAGCAGCATAACAGATTGTTTTTGTACAGCTAATATAACTGGACGCGTCTGACACTGGAAGCCTCACACATTCAACTTGTTCAACAAATGGCTAACCTCTCACTAGTCAGTGAGGGATACTTATATCTTATATACCAGTGCATACTTATATCTGATGTGTTCATGAAAAGCTTTGTATGCAGATTTCATGCATACATTTGTGTACGCCAGTGAATGAAGACACACTGTTTAGAAATTTGAGGAAAAATCAACAAACGGCGTACTTTTACTCATCTCATTAACATTAAACTGAGATGGAGGTATTTTAACATGACAAATGACATTCAACACCTTTATGTGTTGTCTAAGGATGTGTTTCTCATAGCAGTGCCTCTCTGTACTGTGGTGTCCCAGTCTGTTGACAGTGAGTGATTAATGACAACAGGTCACGGCTCCACTGTCTACTTGTCCGCTGTTTAACAAATGAACCTTAGGCTGGCAGAATGGGGCAACTTAAGGGTAACAAAAGACCACTGGCATGAAATGAAACCCAAGCTGAAGGCACTAAAAGGAAACCGAGACAGTCCTTAAGAGAAATTTACATAAAACATATGCTAATTATTGACAGACCAAAAAAAAAAAAAAACGTAATGGGGAAAAGAAAAACTGTTGTTTTATTCTTTATTTTCTGTGCTCCATTATCTCACTTATCATTTTTTAAAATTAAAATATTTGTAAGCAAGTTTTAACAAAATGTCTGCTACTGATGTATCTCTGTAAAAGTTTTCGTACACTGCAGTAGAAGGAGGAGGGAGAGCATTTGTGCGTTTTGGTACCGAGCTGGATCTTAGTCACGGGCAGCAGGGAATTGTCTGAGCATGTGTATTTCATGACTGCGCTGCCACTGTAACAAGAGCTCTGTTGCTGAAAGAAATCTCTGTTATAGCTGGGAAAAGCTAATATGTTTAATCTGAAATTCAAAATTTCTGAATTTACAGCTGCAGAAACTTTTTTTTTTTATGGATTTCTGGATAAATTGGTTATAATATTTGTTTTGAAAATAAAATAAAATAAAATAAAATAAAATAAAATAAAATAAAATAAAATTAAATAAAATTTAATTTAATTTAATTTAATTTAATTTAATTTAATTTAATTTAATTTAATTTAATTTAATTTAATTTAATTTAATTTAATTTAATTTAATTTAATTTAATTTAAATTATGGATCCAAGTGCAATATGTTCCTGGAACAACATCTGTGTTGATCCTGAAACAACATTCCAATCAACCAATCAGATTTGAGGGACAAGTTTGCAGTTTATGTCAAGTTTAGGCTTCTACATTTAGGTGCTTCTAAATCAGTGTTATTCACCTATCATCTCCCTCTGATTTTAGGGATAACTTATAGTTAGGTTTAGGGGTATAGGGATATGGTTAGGACTACATTTTCAGACAGGAATATTGTTCCAGGATCAACAAAATATGTTGATCAAGGAACATGTCTTACTTGGCAAAATCACGGTGACCACACACACACACACACACACACACACACACACACACACACACACACACACACACACACACACACACACACACACACACACACACACACACACACACACACACACACACACACACACACACACACACACATTTTTTTTTTATCTCTCATTCATTTCAATGATTTACTTTTTCAGAGCTCATCAAATGGTGTCACAGTGGGAACTCCAAATACTGCCACCATCACCATCCTGTCTAATGATAATGCCTTCGGAATAATTTCCTTCAACTCAGTAAGTTTATTTTTATTTCCTCAATGATCAGCAGGAAGAAGTTGTTCAGAGCATGCTGGGTAGGGGTGACTGTAAGCGTGAACTTTTTTTTACTTTTTTTCTGTGGTGTGTGTGTGTTGAAGATGATCCATCGATGGGGTTGTATTTTTGTAAGGGTTGTATTCGATGGATGGGAAAGTGAGAGTGAGGGAGTGATGTGGGTCAGATGCCTGAGAGGAAAGGTTGCTGAGTTGCTTTTTTCCATTACAAAAATAACAATAATAATTAGGGGTGTAACAATACCCTCATGTCACATTCGATACATCATGATACTGAACTCACGATACGATATTATTGCAATACTCCAAGACATAATAAAGGGTTAACAAAAAATGTACTGTTGATTAAAATGCTACATTTTATATTACATTGTGGGTGTAAATGAATAGGCTTGGACTTGGTGCTTGAAACCCAAGGACAGTGGTGACACCAGAATAAAAATATTCATGATTCTGAAGCTGAAAATACAGAATTATTTTAGACTAATATGCTTGCGCTCTGTCGCTCACTAGATATATTTAAAATAATGTAGGCCACTTTTTACTGGTACAACAAATATTCCCCCATTGCATTATTATACATTATATTCAACATTATATTTAGAAGTTTCATTGTAGTACTGACACTAAAACTCAGAAAACCTTTCTCACACAGTAATTTTTATTTTGGGTGAACTATCCACGATACATATTGTTGCACTTTTGTATTGTGATATATTGTGACACGATTATTGTTACTCCCCTAATAATAATGTGATATTCAGAAGAGATGAGAATAATTGTGAATGTCAGCAAAACTATGCAACTGTAAGCCACATGACAATGTGACAATATGACGAATGTATTGCGTTGGGATTACATTCATAACACATACATTCATACTATGTATAGAACAAATGGTTGCACTTAATTTTACAGTATGTGCACTTACATATACTTACAGTGTACTTACCTAAGAAAGTACTGGTTAATATAAGGTAACCACATGGGTTAAGGTTAAGTTAGGGATAGGTTCAGGATTAGTACCTAGTTATTACCCAGTTATTGTAATTACTATTGTATATGTATGGGGAACAGGACTGTAAAATAAAGTGCTACCGAACATACATTTTTAACACTTGCAAAGTAAGTACTTATTCAAAAGAAGTACCTACTCAGAGAGTATGTCATGTCGGACACTGCCTAGTTATCCTGAAGAATTAGATTAGCTAGTTCAGATGTGTTTAATTAGAGTTTGAGCTAAACTCTGCAGGACTTTGGCCCTCCAGGAGCTGAATTGGACACCTGTGTCACAGGACCTCGTCTCTTAATCTGTTAATGCAGTTCCTGATATCCCTAATTTCTAATTTTGTCAGTACATGCATGAAACAGTGATATTATGTTTGCTTTCTGTTTAGACCTCCCTCATTACTGTGGAGGAGCCAAGAGGTAGAAGCCAATATGTTCCTCTCACTCTTCTCCGAGAGAAAGGAACCTATGGGACTGTGACCGTCAACTTTGAGGTGAGCATTGCCAGAACGTTTTGGACTTTGCTAATGAAAAAAAAAAAGAAGAAAAGATGTTGTTGATTATATTGCATGATCTCTATCTATATTTCTTTATGAATTCACAGATTTTTGGAGGTCCAAACCCTGCCAATGAAGATCTCAGTCCAGACATGGGGAACATTACTATTCCTCCTGGTCGTGCTGTTGTAGTTTTCAGCATCATGATACAAGATGACAAGGTACCGTTTTTTTTTTGTTTTTTTTTTAGTAAACATTAAATAGATCACATGAATAATGACAGGTTAAAGTTAATGTGAAACCCGTTCATAACTTTTTGTTATCTCCATAAGGCACTTTTCTGAGAGAAAGTGTATTTTTAATGAGAAAAACTTGCATGTCGAGACTTGATTTCATCCCTTCACAATTGATTGGATTGTGAGAAGTGGGTTATATTTACAGACTGTTGGGGAAGACAGGCTAAAAAATAAGAGGACCATGAATGTGTATTTTGACTATATTTAATATATTTCTAAATTTGTGTGTTTGCTATAAAATGACTCTTAAAAATATGCTCTCAATAAGATAGTTCAAAATAGTTCAAATAATCAAGGCACACTGATTTTTTGTAAAATAGCATAAATGCGTTTTTTGTGTGTGTTTGTTTAATAACACTGATGAATCATTCACAAAAAATCCTGGAACATGCACTAAACACAACATTTTGGTTCCTTTCTGACCTTAATGAAACGTCACATCAACAGTTAGATGTTCTGCATTAGTATTAATCCTAATATGTGTTGTTTTTGATCTCACATCTCCTTTAGCTTCCAGAAGATGATGAAACCTTCACAGTGCGTTTGACAGAAGCAGCTGGCGGAGCTTTACTCAATCCTAACAGAAGCAGTGTGCAGATCAAGATCTCCCGTAATGATGCTCCAATCCGCTTCTCCAAGCCCACACTGGTTGTGCCGGAGAACATCGGTGTCATTTCTCTTACCGTTACTCGTGGTAGAACTGAGGATGGTCTTCTGATCGGTTCTGATGACAGGACAGTGTCTGTGGCCTATGCAGTCCTTACGGGCAATGGAGCGGCCAGTGCTACACTGCTGACGGACTTTGTGGATCTACAGGCTGAGAGGATGGTTGTTTTCCCTCCAGGGATCCATGAAACAGAACTCCGCTTCAGCATCAGAGATGACAACATTCCAGAGATTGCAGAGTCTTTCCAGGTGGTTCTTCTGGAAGAGACCCTATTGGGTGACGCGGTGCTGATAACGCCAAGTATGGCACTCGTGACCATCGAGCCCAATGATAAGCCTTATGGAGTTCTGTCAATCAGTCCTTCCCCCATACAACCACACATTATCAATGAAGACCTGACCCCAATGTAAGTAGGATATTGTTAACAGTTTAAAGATACTTGTATTAATGTGTTCAATGTGCATGAGAATTATTGCATTATTTGATTAAAAGTGTGTCATTAACAGTTTGTCCTAACCAGGTGTAATGTAACAGGGAATAAGAAAGCCTATCTCTTATATTACACCAAATACACATGGCAGGTTGTCAAACCGTTTCACTGTTTCTGAGAAAAGGTGGAACATGTCAAATCCAATGTCTTCATTCCTATTGGTAGTTGCGGAAACACTTTAGTTCAGGGTACGATTCTCACAATTAACTAGTTGCTTATTAGCATGCATATTACTAGGAAATTGTCTGTTTATTAGTACTTATAAAGCACATAGTAATGCCTTATTCTACATGACCATATTCTACATCCCTTAATCCTACCCAATACCTAAACTTAACAACTACCTTACTAACTATTAATAAGCAGTAATTAGGTGTTTATTGAAGCAAAAGTCGTAGTTAAAAGATAGTTAGTAGTGAGAATTGGGCCCTGAACTAAAGTGTGACCATAGTTGCTACTCATTTCAGTTCAATGTATTTGTATAGCAGTTTTTACACTTCAAATTGTTCCAAAGCAGTTTAACAGTCAATAGAAAATAAAGTTAACAAAATTTCACACAAATTTCAAAACAAAAGCTAAATATAATTTGCTATACAACACACCCGTTTGAACAATTCAACTGTTTCAAAATCTTTAAATATTAAATAATAAATATAATATATGCATTTATACACTACCATTCCAAAGTTTGGTTCGGTAAGATAAAAAAAAAAAAAAAATACTCTTATGCTCACCATGGCTGCATGTATTTGATTAGAAATACAGTAAAACAGTAATATGAAATATTATTTTATTATATAATATTAGGCTATATTAAAATTATATAATTTAACATGCAATTTTTTTCTGTGATGTCAAAGCTGAATTTTCAGCAGCCATTACTACAGTCTTCAGTGTCAAAGAAATCATTCTAGTATATTGATTTGGTGCTGAAGAAACATTTATTATTATATCAATGAAACAGTTGTGCTGCTTAAAGGGATAATTTACCCAAAAATTAAAATGCTGTCATTAATTACTCACCCTCATGTCGTTCAAACCCATAAGACTTTTGTTCATCTTCTGAACACAAATGAAGATATTTTTTTATGAAATCTGAGAGCTTTCTGTCCCTCCACAGGCAGCTACACAACTGCGACGCTTCAAAAAGTTCATAAAGATTTAAAAACTAATCCATATGAATTGAGAGGTTTAGTCCAAAATGTTCTGAAGAGACACGATCGCTTTATATGCTGAACAAATTGGATTTAGGCTTTTATCCACACTCAAATTATATGGATTAGTTTTACGTTCTCTTTATGAACTTTTTGAAGCATCAAAGTGTCAATTGTGTAGCTGTCCAGGGACAGAAATCTCTCAGATTTCATCAAAAATATCTTCATTTTGTGTTCCAAAGATGAACGAAAGTCTTACGGGTTTGGAATGACATGAGGGGGAGTAATTAATGACAGAATTTTCATTTTTTGGGTGAAATAACCCTTTAATATTTTTGTGGAAACCATGATACTTTTTTTCAGGATTGTTTGATGAATAGAAAAAAAAAAAGAAAAAAACCCCAGCATTTATTTGAAAGAGAAATCTTTTGTAACATTATGAATAATATTGAAAATATGAAAATATTTTATTCACTGACCCAAAACTTGTAAACAGTAGTGTGTGTAAAATTTAATATGATGTATATTATCATAAATTATATTTCATTAATTATAAATCATATACTGATAAAGTTTGTCTGTCTCAGATACAAAGGCATCATCATTGTGCGGAACGGAGGAACTCATGGAAATGTTTCAGTTCGATGGAATATTACTAGAAACTCGATGGATAGGACTCCAGTCTCTGCCGACCTTAACCCTTCATCAGGTACCCTGAGGTTTGCTGAGGGCCAGATGAATGCTGTACTGCCTTTAAACATCACTCAAGACAACCTTCCTGAAGAAGCAGAGGCCTTCCTCCTCAGATTGATCCCAGAATCTGTACAAGGAGGGGCTGAAGTGGATGAGCCTATGGAAGTGAGTGCTCGGCATGTGTTTGGTTTTTAACTAATGCATTTAGAGAATGTGTTTGGATTGCAGATCAGAGATTGGTGGTTGCTCAATTCTGAGGTGGATTTAATTGTGAAAGATTCGCGAGTTGACGTAGATGACAACTTGAAGCACTCTTTTTAATTTTTTGGACGGAAAATATTATTATTCATAGTGTGCCCGGGCACTGGTTGTCCTACATGTTGAAATGTCACCCGCTTTGATATTCTAGATGTTTATGCTTAATTTCAGACAGCCATGGTAGCAGATCCCTCTTGGACCTCACTGGGAGGTTTGTGGTGAGACATCCAGGGAGGTTGTTGTCTTACTCTGGCTTAGAACCACTTGTCAAAGAGGAAGTTCCCGGATCAGAGCTGGTTCTTAGTTACCATCTGGGCAGCACTAAGTCCGTTTAAGCGGATGTGGCGTAAAATGAGACACATGTGTCTCTCTGGCACAGCAGCATCACAGACTACTTGTTACACTGTGTCACTTGGGTGTTCCCTTCATGTGGTCCCAGCACAAAATAGCCCACAGCATAGCCTGTGGGTGTCTGTGTGTTCTCTTTATAACGTGTCTGTTGCAAGTTTGATTATGTGTGAAAGGAGTGAATAAATCCAACCCGTGTTTATGTATAAACCCATCAGTTACCCATAAGTGTGAGCAGAAGTTTGATAGCTGAATTGGCTTTGGAGGATGTGAAAACTAAGTGTGAGGAGCCTATTTATGTCAACTGTCCTTAACCCTTGTATGGTGTTTGGGTCTGTAGGACCCGTTTTCATTTTTTATCAAAAGAAAAATAATATGATTAATTATTTTTTCAACCTCAGACTCATTGGCCTTGGCTCATTTTCTGTGAAGAACATATATCAGAACACATTTTCAATGACCACACACTGTACACCCCCCCTACACATTTATATTACACACAGAATGTTCGGGTCCACTGGACCCGGGGCTAATAAAAGTGTGGACATTTTAGGTCCTGTTTACCTTTACTCTGTCCTCCTTCTGTCAGGGCTTGCTGTTATTGTGTGTGTGTGTGTGTGTGTGTGTTCTTGTATATGGTTTATGAGGACACAAATGTGTATAATGACATGGGTATTACAACTTAAACATGGTTTATGAGGACATTGGTGTCCTCATTAACCAAACGGCTTAAAAAAACATACTAAATGGTGTTTTTTGAAATTCAGAAAAGGCCAAAAGTTTTCTGTGATTGGTAGGTTTAGGGGGAGGGTTAGTGTAGGGGGATAGATTATAGAATTTGAACATTAGTAAAACCATTACGCCTATGGAGAGTCCCTGTAAACCACATATCCAAGTGAGTGTTTGTTGTGTGTGTGTGTGTGTGTTTGTGTGTGTGTGTGCCAGGGGCGTAGCAGCCTTTATAAAAGTGGGGGGGACAAAAGCTGTATGGTGATGATACCCCCTAGGTGGACCTCTGTCCTTCTAGGGGGGTTCGGGGGCATGCTCCCCCGGAAGATTTTTTTTTTGCATTTTAAGGTTAAATCAATCTGCTGCACTTTGAGAGCTCAAAATTAAGAGCTTTAACCGGATTCAACCCATGAACTATGCATATTGAACAAAGAAAAAGCATTGACTTGTACCTAAAGAGGGCTCAAACATCTTTTTAGTTATGATAGCCTATAGACTATCAGTCTACATTACATTATCACTGGTGTTTTAGAATGCCAAACAGTTATTAGGAATAATTATACAAATCATTATTATATTATTATATGACGTAAAATCATAGCCTATAAATGTCTATACTTTATAAATGAAAATGAATATTTCAAAAGTATATTTTATATTACACTATAGTATAGGGAAATTACAATACTTTTGTCCTAATTTCTTCACTTGGAAGAAATAAACCCTTGAGTGGTTTTTGACGCCAGATCACCAGCTGATCGGTGAGCAAAGTGCGCACTTTTCTTTATATCACGCAGCACAAACAGACTGGCTAATTAGTTAAAGTCTTGTTCTGTTTTAGAAAGGAACAAACAACAAAGCCATATCACGGTTTCAATTTTAGTTTGTTGGCAAAATATAACGCTAGAGACCTTTATGTTAGGCTATAAATTTGACATCTCATATGTGTTGGGAAAATGGAGAAGAGCGAGTTCGGCAAAAGGCGGATTCGAACTCGCGTCGAACGCGTCAAAAGCTGCTTTCAAGCACCTCACGATCTCATTGTCATCATCAGACAGCCAAAAAACTGATCATGATGCTTTTTTTGTGTGCAAATAAATTATTGTTAACATAATGTGTTTGTGTGTTTGTAAAAAGGATGTAATCGTCCTCTGCTTTTTTTCTGGGGTGCATTTTACTCCAGACGGCCAAACAGCAAAGGGACTAAACTAAACGAACGAAAATTCGCAAGAGCAACAAGAGATTTGAAGCTCATGCAGACACACCCAAGAGATGATTCACGCTGTGATTGGCTGAATGTTAGTTCACTCAAGTCTAAGTAACAAATCAGAGAACACGGGCGGAAATATTGACGCTGGGTCAAAATAAATGCGGGGGACGTGTCCCCCCCGTCCCCCCCGGTTGCTACGCCCCTGGTGTGTGCGTGCATGTGAGAGAGAGATTGTGTGTAAGTGTGAGAGAGTGCGAGTGCGAGTGCAAAAGTTAGTTTTGTTTCTACCCCTGCCGTTCCCGCACAAGGTTGCAATTCTTAAATGTGATCTAACAAACGTAAAGGGAAAATATTAAACATATATGCTGTTTATATTGCTTGTAATTGGGATGAAGTAAACATCTGTTGAGTATTTTAACATAAATTGTTTGATTATGTTGAATTAAAAACCCAAAAATGCAGCGGGTCCACCAGACACACGAACACTGGCTGAATAACAAAAATATGAACACCACACAAGGTTTAAATTCACTGACAAAATCCCCAAATTGCAGTACTACAAATATTTAGAGAGGTCTTGTGCCTTGGTCTGATGAGGCTAGGGTAAATGACAGAGTAATAAACTAGCTCATGAATGCTATTTTTGCTCTTGTGAGGTCTAATGAAAGAGAAGGGCTTTCTAAGATTAGTTCACTGTGAGTTTTACACAGATAGTCTGATGTTACATTTACTGTAATGAATGGTGACATTTGTTTTTTGCTGCTTGTTACAGGTTTCTATATAGAGAGGAATATATCAGGTTATGTTAGAGTTTATCGCAAGAGGAAACTGAACTTTAAAGCAATGTTTCAGTTGCAATCTATTAAATCCATCTGTGACACTGAATTACTACAGATAATATTGAGTCTTCCCTTAGTTATGATTGAAGATAAAACATTTTAATCCAGACACGCTGTGACATGAGATAAAAAGGCATGTTTACCATGTTATTACCATTAGAGTTTTTGTCGTAACTAGCCGGCATGGCATACACAACGAGTGACAGGGGATTCTATTTTTTGTGTTTAAATTATTTTTTTTTTGGAATATAATTTGTTTTGCGTTACTTGAAACCGACAATGGATAATGGATTCAAATTATCCTGCAAATCCCCTGTCAACATGTCTGGTGAGGATAGAAAAATTGCCTGTTGCTGGAATCTTATCAAATCGTGTCTGGTTAGGACACGGTGTTATGTGGTTCTTTTTTGAGCATTAAAGTTGTCCAAATCCTCTTTTTTGGCATTGGGACTGCTGTTTTAGGATGAACTTCTGGTTGTCCATTACCAATGGAATTTCTGTGGGGTATTTTTTTCTTGAATCTTTATATCTCCTTTTGGTATATATATTTGATATTTTGGATTTCACATAATGTCAGCATTTACTCACCCTCATGTCTTCCAAACCTGTATGACTCTCTTCATAAAATATATATATATTTTGAGAAAAGCCTAGTGTTTAGTTTAGTTTAGTTTAGTTTAGTTTAGTTTAGTTTAGTTTAGTTTAGTTTAGTTTAGTTTTGTTTCATACAATAGAAATAATGGTCATGGAAACTTTTTGAAAACCATAATTCTTTAAAATATGTCTTTTGTTTCCCACAGTTTTTTGAAACAAAGTGCATTTTAAAGTTTATTCTGGAGTAATGTTTTGACCCATAGACTAAGTGCATTATATTTGCTTGTTGGAACAAAATAAAGGATGAGTGATTGAAATGATTGTCTATAGTAATTGTCTATTACTAAGCTTAACTATGGAAGACAGAACATTCCTGTAAGGAAACTGAACTATATTGTTCTTCCTTCACAGATGGTGTTCTTCATTCAAGATAGTGACGATGTCTATGGTCAATTTGGCTTTCATCCAAGAAAGAATCAAAGTATTCAGAGTCAGCCTGAGGGACGCTTCCTGTCACTTAGCTTCCTCCGAGAAGGGGGGACCATGGGAGAGGTACGACTTACCCTAACTGCCCTGTACATACCTGCCAGACCACTGGACCCCTCACGACCCAGGGATGGGGTGCTGAATGGTACCAGTGTCAACAGTGTGCTGTTCAGTTCTGGTCAGTCACAAGCTGAACTCATCTTGCCCATTCGAATTGATGCCTTTCTGCAGAATGGGGCTCATTTCCTCATTCAGGTAGGATATGTCATTCAAAGACCTTCTGACAATGTCAAGAAATGCATATATTAATCAAATATATAGCTTGAATGCTCTGTGATTAGAAGTATCTGTATAAATATAAATTACTTTAATTATGAGGCTGTTTATTTATTTATTTTAAAGTTGTAGTTTCTCTGTGAAGCTTCTTCTGAGAGTTTCTAATCAATTTAAGCCTATTCATCAATTCATCCTAAAAAAAATGTATCACGGTTTAAACCACAGGATAATATTGCATTTACATTTTTAAATTGTAATACTATCTCACAAAAAGACTGTTTTTAATGTATTTTTATCAAATAAAAGCAGCATTGGTGCGCATAAGAGACTTCTTTCAAAAATCTTTACAAAATCTTAAAGACACAAAACTTAGGCTTCTGGCTGGTTGCCATGGGATTTGTGTTGTCTTGTTGATTAAGCAATGCAGAGAAGCAATACAAGAGCCATTGAAAGATGCTATGACAGCAAAAATACTCTCATAGCATCTCAGAAGAGGATGACCAAGCATTTGAAGTGCTTGTTTGACAGGCAGAGTTTTCATAGGACATTCCAAGATAATTAAACATTTTTAATTGGCATTTGTTGCAAAAATTTATTTCCTTTTTACTGATATTGTTTACAATGATTTGTTGCAAACAGGTGTATTAACAGGTAATATATATATTTTTTTTTTTGTCTCTCCTTAGTTGGACAGTGTCCAGTTGGAGAACATCACCCCACCGATCCCATCTGTGAGTCCTCGTTTTGGAGGAGCTTTAAACATATCCCTGATCATCACACCTGATATTGCTAATGGAGAGATTGGCTTCACCAGTAATCAGACAGTGGTAGCGCTGGAACCAGAAGATTCAAACAGCAGCTTGGTATACAAGACCCTCATGGACAATAATATATATATTTTTTAATCCTGTTTTAATGCAGATTTAAAATCCCATATTTTTGATGTGGTCTCAGACTTTTGGACCCTACTGTATACTTCGATAGAGAAAAAATGGAAAAATTATTCTCTCTGCCTTTAGATAACTCTTCAGCTGAGGCGAGATGGGACTGATGGTCAGGCAGTGGTCTTCTGGAGGCTGCGGCCCACTGGCGAGAACAAAGATGATGTCACTGAGGGTGACATTTCACCTTTCACTGGATCAGTCAAGTTCCTCTCAGGACAAAGTGAAGCAGCAATTAACATCACTGTAATGGCTGACAACATCCCAGAGATCAATGAGACCGTCATTCTTACACTAGACAGGTCTGTTTTACTTGTTATAATAATATTCAGACATTTTAAGGCATGATTTAAGTGTCCAAATGCTTATTGGATCCACTATAGGCTACACACATACAGTGTGCAGTTTTGATTTAATCAAAGTGTTTGTTTATCTTGTAATCATTGTGCCGGGAACATCTTTGTCCTCCCCCACTTTTCCTTCGTAGGGTAGAAACAGCTCGCTTTGTAGTGTACTTTGGGTAAGTGCGTACTAGAGAGACTGTGCCTTTTTGTGTGGTGTGAATCAACTCTTTATGTGGAAAAGTATCCACTCTGAACTTTCAGGGGCTTTGTCTTAATGTTTCGATGGGGGTTGTCTCTTTTATTTGGGTGTGTGAAATGAATAGCAAGAGTGTGTTTGTATATTTTGGGGGTTACTGCACTTGGATGCAGGCAAATGCTGCTTGTACTCATTTAACACCTCATTTACCAAATTCCTTTATTCTATTCTGTAAAAACATCATTGTTTGTATGCATGCAGCACATCCTCTGAATGTGTTTGTTTGGAACACTTCTCCTGCAAGCTCTTTGTCAGCCATTTTACTAATTATCTGGAGCCTTCAGTGCTCAGGCCAAGCCAAGCTCAGTTTATGCACAAGACCCCGGCTGAGGAGGGAGGATAGTGGGTTGCTTTAAAACATGACTTGTCAAATCAGCTTAACCAAGAAGCCTTTGGTCTAGCATATTTAATACGCTTTCAAATTCCAGCGTGAACAAACTCATACACACACAAAATATAAATCTGGTATGGTATATTATAATGGACAATCATGTTCTGTTTTAAGCAGTATGGGCATATTTATAAGACGTTTATAAGACATAAAATGCATAATATATTACAGTACAGTATTTTTCAGCTTTCTAATAATATTACATTACAGTGTCACTCATTATCACCATGTTGTTGTACAGGACAAATGTGGACAACCAGATCCTGAAACCAGGTTTCACCAGCCGAGAAATTGTCATTCTGGAGAACGATGACCCTGGAGGAATATTTGAGTTTTCACCAGTCTCTAAAGGACCTTGGTTGATCAATGTAAGGCATTGATTGATTGATTGATTGATTTGATTCATTCACCAACTCACTCAACCTCCCATCCACTCACTCAAACACCCATCCTACCACTCACTCACTCACTCACTCACTCACCATCCACTCACCCTATCTCACTTACCTACCCACTCACTCAACCACCCATGCACTCACTCACTCACTCACTCACTCGCTCGCTCGCTCGCTCACCCTACTTCCAACTCCCACTCACTCACTCACTCACTCTCACACACTCACTCACTCTCACACACTCACTCACTCACTCACTCACTCACTCACTCACTCACTCACTCACTCACTCACTCACTCACTCACTCACTCACTCACTCACTCACTCACTCACTCACTCACTCACTCACTCACTCACTCACTCACTCACTCAAAGTCACCCACCCACTTACTTACTCACTCACTAACCCACCCACTCACTCACTCACCGACACACTCACTTACTCAACCCCCATGCACTCACTCACTCACTCACTCACTCACTCACTCACTCACTCACTCACTCACTCACTCACTCACTCATTCACTCACTCACTCACCCATTCATTTGCTCACTCATTCTCTCACTCGCTCACTCACTCAATCACCCCACCTCCCTTCCCCCACTCACTCACTCACTCACTCACTCACTCACTCACTCACTCACTCACTCACTCACTCACTCACTCACTCACTCACTCACTCACTCACTCACTCACTCACTCACTCACTCACTCACTCAACCACCCATGCACTTACTCACCCATTAATTTACTCACTCACTCTCTGGCTCGCTTACTCGTTCACTCACTCACTCACTCACTCACTCACTCAACCCACCTCCCTCCCCTCACTCACTCACTCACTCACTCACTCACTCACTCACTCACTCACTCACTCACTCACTCACTCACTCACTCACCCATCCTCTCACTCACCCAACCACTCACCCTACCTCCTTCCCTCCCCCCACTCACTCAACCACCCATGCACTCACTCACTCATTCACTCTCCCCTTCACTCACTCACTCACTCACTCACTGAATCACTCACTCCCCCATTAATTAATTCATTCACTCAACCACCCATGCACTCACTTAGTCACTCACTCACTCTGATTTGTTGGCTGTGCAGGAGGGGGAGACTGTTGAACTGAGGGTGAGCAGAGAGCAGGGCCAGCTACTCAATCAACTCATAAGATATACAGTGATTCCTTCTGGAAATGCTCAGTTTTATGGTGCCACAGGGATCCTAGAGTTCCAGCCAGGGGAGAGAGAAGTAATGGTGGCCTTAGTAGCCAAGCCTGATGGGATACCAGAGGTAAGTCCTCAGGACTAATGATTAGTGGTGACTAAGGATTGTCATATACCCTGTAATGAACTGACTTTGTGAATTTTAAGTAAGCCTGACTTATAAAACTTTGTCTGATGTTTTGTCTTCAGCTAGATGAGACATTCTCAGTGGTCCTTAGTAGCCACAGCACGCCAGCTAGTCGCCTTGGTAACCGAAGGCAGGTCAACATTACCGTGCGTAAGAGTGATGACCCATTTGGGGTCATTGAGTTCATTCAATCTGGTCTAGACTTCACCATCAATGAGAGTAAAGCCATAGATGTTCAGTCAGGTACAGAGATCTTTAAGCTACAGCTTTGGGTCACTTTACTTTCTTATCTTTTAGTTTCAGTTGTTTTTCAGTTTAAAATAATATCGCATTATGATCCCTGATAGCATCCTATCCCATTGGGAGAAGCAGGGGTAGGTTTGGGAACGTGTCAGTCTTCTGGGTTCTTGAGCCGACCCATTCAGGAGACATCAACCCAGTGCAGGGTGAGATCATCTTTGCTGAAGGGGAGTACCTGAAGAACCTGACCCTATTTTCTGTGCCAGATGAGGTAAGCTTTAGCCATTGTAGATACTTCTGTTTAATGAAGACAAACATATCTATATTACAAACTGATCTTTTGTTTGATGCAGATCCCAGAGAAAATTGAAAATTTCACCATCACCCTTCTGAATACATTTGGTGGAGCAAGACTAGGAAACAATCTCAGTGCAAGGTTAAGCATTCGTGAGAATGATGATCCAATATATTTTGCCGGTATGTTTGTAATATTACAATGAAAATATTCATTTGAAGATAAAAAGGTTACAAATGAGCCCCCTGCATAGAATTCCTGCTGGTTTATGCTGTACTTTTCAGCAGGGGAAACAGCAAGCTAAAGTTTAAAATAAGTAAAAAAAGTGTCCCATTGTGACGTGTAAATTCATATTGTGGGAAATAAAACAACTATTGTGAGAAGTTTATATACAGTATATAAACAAATGAATACGTTATTTATTTTTTAGAAAGGATTCATTAAATTGACCAAAATTGACAGTGAATACTTTTATATTGTCCATCCATCCATCCATCTTCTTCCGCTTATACGGGGCCGGGTCGCGGGGCCAGCAGTCTAAGCAGAGATGCCCAGACTTCCCTCTCCCTAGACACTTCCTCCAGCTCTTCCAGGGGGACACCGAGGCGTTCCCAGGCCAGCCGGGAGACATAGTCTCTCCAGTGTGTCCTAGGTCTTCCCCGGGGTCTCCTCCCAGTGGGACGCGCCCGGAACACCTTCCCGGGAAGGCGTCCAGGAGGCATCCGGAACAGATGCCCAAGCCACCTCAGCTGACCCCTCTCGATGTGGAGGAGCAGCGGCTCTACTCTGAGCTCCTCCCTAGTGACAGAGCTTCTCACCCTATCTCTAAGGGATCGCCCAGCCACCCTGCGGAGAAAGCTCATTTCGGCCGCCTGTATCCGGGATCTTGTCCTTTCGGTCAAGACCCAAAGCTCATGACCATAGGTGAGAGTAGGAACGTAGATTGACCGGTAAATCGAGAGCTTCGCCTTGCGGCTCAGCTCTTTCATCACCACGACAGACCGGTGCATCGACCGCATTACTGCAGAAGCTGCACCGATCCGTCTGTCAATCTCCCGTTCCATCCTTCCCTCATTCGTGAACAAAACCCCAAGATACCCCAAGATACTCCTCCACTTGAGGCAGGAACTCTCCACCAACCTGAAGTGGGCAAGCCACCCTTTTCCGACTGAGGACCATGGCCTCGGATTTGGAGATGCTGATTCTCATCCCAGCCGCTTCACACTCGGCTGCAAACCGTCCCAGTGCATGCTGAAGGTCCTGGTTTGATAAGGCCAACACGACAACATCATCCGCAAAGAGCAGAGACGAAATCGTGTTGTCACCAAACCTGACACCCTCCGGCCCCTGGCTGCGCCTAGAAATTCTGTCCATAAAAATTATGAACAGAACCGGCAACAAAGGGCAGCCCTGCCGGAGTCCAACATGCACCGGGAACAAGTCTGACTTACTGCCGGCAATGCGAACCAAGCTCCTGCTTCGGTCGTACAGGGACCGGACAGCCCTTAGCAAAGGACCCCGGACCCCATACTCCCGGAGCACCCTCCACAGGCCGCCGCGAGGGACACAGTCGAATGCCTTCTCCAAATCCACAAAGCACATGTGGATTGGTTGGGCAAACTCCCATGAACCCTCCAGCACCCTGTAGAGGGTATAGAGCTGGTCCAGTGTTCCACGGCCTGGACGAAAACTGCACTGTTCCTCCTGAATCCGAGGCTCTACTATCGGCTGTATTCTCCTCTCCAGTACCCTGGCATAGACTTTCCCAGGGAGGCTGAGAAGTGTGATCCCCCTGTAGTTGGAACACACCCTCCGGTCCCCCTTCTTAAAAAGAGGGACCACCACCCCGGTCTGCCATCCCAGAGGCACTGTCCCGACCGCCACGCGATGCTGCAGAGGCGTGTCAGCCAAGACAGCCCCACAGCATCCAGAGACTTGAGGTACTCAGGGCGGATCTCATCCACCCCCGGTGCCTTGCCACCGAGGAGTTTCTTGACTACCTCGGTGACTTCAGCTTGGGTAATGGACGAGTCCAGCTCTGAGCTCTCAGCCTCTGCTTCCTCAATGGAAGACACAATGGCGGGATTGAGGAGATCCTCGAAGTATTCCTTCCACCGTCCAACGACATCCCCAGTTGAGGTCAACAGCTCCCCACCTCTACTGTAGACAGCGTTGGTAGGGCACTGCTTCCCCCTTCTGAGGCGCCGGACGGTTTGCCAGAATCTCTTCGAGGCAAGCCGATAGTCCTTCTCCATGGCCTCACCGAACTCCTCCCAGGCCCGAGTTTTTGCCTCCACAACCACCCGGGCTGCAGTTCGCTTGGCCTGCCGGTACCTGTCAGCTGCCTCAGGAGTCCCACAATCCAACCAGGCCCGATAGAACTCCTTCTTCAGCTTGACGGCATCCCTTACTTCCAGTGTCCACCACCGGGTTCGGGGATTGCCGCCTCGACAGGCACCGGAGACCTTACGGCCACAGCTCCGAGCGGCCGCTTCGACAATGGAGGTGGAAAACATGGTCCACTCGGACTCAATATCTCCAACCTCCCTCGGGATCCGGTCGAAGCTCCGCCGGAGGTGGGAGTTGAAGATCTCTCTGACAGGAGACTCTGCCAAACGTTCCCAGCAGACCCTCACAGTACGTTTGGGTCTGCCGAGTCTGTCCAGCTTCCTCCCCCGCCATCGGATCCAACTCACCACCAGGTGGTGATCAGTTGACAGCTCCGCCCCTCTCTTTACCCGAGTGTCCAAGACATACGGCCGCAGGTCAGATGAAACGACCACAAAGTCGATCATCGACCTACGGCCTAGGGTGTCCTGGTGCCACGTGCACTGATGGACACCCTTATGCTTGAACATGGTGTTCGTTATGGACAAACTGTAACTAGCACAGAAGTCCAATAACTGAACACCGCTCGGGTTCAGATCAGGGGGGCCGTTCCTCCCAATCATGCCCCTCCAGGTGTCACTTTCGCTGCCCACGTGGGCATTGAAGTCCCCCAGTAGAACGACGGAGTCCCCAGTCGGAGCACTTTCCAGCACCCCTCCCAGAGACTCCAAGAAGGCCGGGTACTCTGCACTGCCGTTTGGCCCGTAGGCACACACGACAGTGAGAGACCTATCCCCGACCCGTAGGCACAGGGAAACGACCCTCTCGTTCACCGGGGTAAACTCCAACACATGGCGGCTGAGCTGGGGGGCTATAAGCAAACCCACACCATGGGCAACTCCAGAGTGGTGAAGAGTCCATCCTCTCTCAAGGAGTGTGGTTCCAGAGCCCAAGCCGTGCGTAGAGGTGATCCCGACTATCTCTAGTCGGAACCTCTCAACCTCACGCACAATCTCAGGCTCCTTCCCTGCCAGCGAGGTGACGTTCCACGTCCCTAGAGCTAGTTTCCATGTCCAGGGATCGGGTCGTCGAGGCCTCTGCCTTCGACTGCCGCCCGATCCTCTCAGCACCGGCCCCTTACGGTCCCTCCTGCAGGTGGTGAGCCCACGGGAAGTACTTTTATATTGTCACAAATTCAAATATTACTTTCAATATTTTTTTATTCTTTTCAAAGAATTATGAAAAAATTAATTTTGTTTTCTACAAAGAAATAATAAATAGCACAACAGGTTTTCAACATTTATAATAATAATAATAAATGTTTGTTGAGCACCAAATCAGCAAATTATGATTTCTAAAGGATCATGTGACACTGAAGACTATGACTGTGAGAAGAAAGTGGCTGCCGTAATTTTTCAGGAAAAAATTACATTTTAAAATACATTAAAAAAGGTGATTTATCCAACAGTTAAATTATAATAATATTTCACAATATTACTGTTTGTACTGAATTTTGATCAAATAAATCCATATTTGTTGAGCATAAGAAACTTCTTTCAAAAACAACATTGATGAACTAATCCTAAACTTTTAAACAGTAATTTATTTATTTTTCTTACTCTGAAGTGGAAACAGTGTTCTGTAATAGACCCCTTTACCAATCCAGGTCATTGGTGTGGTAGGCTATGTTATATTTGCTCACTGTCAATATAAAACGTCATTTTGTTCTTGTTTGTAATGTGTTCTCTAGAGCCTGTGGTTCAGAGAGTGCAAGAAGGGGGCGTGGCCAATTTTACCATTCTGCGAGCTGGGCTAGCTAATTTTATCACCACAGTGAAGTACCGTTTTGAGTATGGTGACACATCACCAGGTGACTTCACTCCACTGCGTAACGACTCAATGCTGGTCTTTGATTTTGGAGAGTGGATGAAGAACATATCAGTTGCTGTGGTAGATGATGACCTACCAGAGACAGATGAACCATTCTACATAGTTCTCTTCAATGCTACAGGTTTGTCTCATCCTCTGCATTAAGTTTTAATTAACCAGACATTCAGTGCATTTTATGTTGCAAACTTTTGGTCTCTTTCAACTTTCGTTGAAGTTTGATTTGTGATGCATGTGTTTGGGTGCCAGTCTTACAAATCTCCATGTTTTATGTGCATTGTCTATATTACCCAATTAGCTTCATTAAATTCCCACTCTGAGAGACAAATCCTCCTCTCCAACTCTTCAACTGTTCTGCAGAGCCAATAAATCCACCCCATTAAACATTTGTTTTGATTCACACAAAGCTCTGTTGATTGGCCTTGACTCTCAAAAGCCCTCTCTAATCCTTGCATTGTGGAACACACACACACACATTGAGGAAAAGTGTTGGGTGACTGTAGAAAGTTAATTACTGAACTGTCCTTCTGCACATCACAAAACAAACCCACCCAGTGCTTTCTCTCTGGAGGTTTTACCACTTGCCTGAGGGACTGCGTTCAGATGCATGCTGGGCGTTATTATGATGTGATGCTGAGATATGAGATTAATATGATTGATGTGTTTAGCTTGTACCAAATACGACAGTGTCTCGTGTAGAATGATGCAGTATTTAGCGTGACAGTTATGTGTGAATGTTGAGCAAATGTGTTACCACAAATTTTAAAGCACAAGCATTTATTAATGAGAAATTTGAAAAAGATTCTGGCAACATGTTTCTATTCTTCATTATAAATCTGTCTGCATTCATGCTTGATCAAACTTTAATAATGATAATTATTTGAATGCTTATTTGTGCAAATCGTAAACATTTATTTTTAACATTTCCGAGCTATTATATAATGGGATATATATATACAGGGTTTGAAATTAACACCCGCCAACCCGCCAAATACGGGTAAAAATCAACTCTAACGGGTACTGGTGTCAAATTAATGGCCAATTTGGCATGTTACTTATTATGTTTACTCACTTTGCTGGGGAATTTCGTGTAAACCAAATCTGCGCATACATAGCGCAAATACTCAATTCGTGAGTCATCATGATCAGAATCTGCGCATATCTGGCTTACTTGAACATGCACGTCACAACACAACAAATAACGGCACTCTTGTTCATTTGCATTGAAGCAATAGCGAAGATTAAAAAGTATTTGGTTAACAGAAAAGACATTATTTTCCAAAATCCAAATTTAATTTGATGTTCTTTCTACTGTATTGATCTGTCCACCTAAAACACATATTTGGTGAAAAGGATGAGGATGAAAAAGGAAGGGAGGAGATGGCTGGATGAGAGGATTTTGTTTGAATTTGAAACAAATGTATAAAATCCAAATTTTATAATATATATATATATATATATATATATATATATATATATATATATATATATAAGCTATGACATAATCTGGTTAATTTCCATAAATTATATATATATAGCTTGGTCACAATGAATATTCCAATCATTCATTTTGTTTGCTATATACACTACTGTTCAAAGGTTTGAGGAGTTTATTTTTATAAATACTTTTATTCAGCATTAAATTAAATTGATGATGACAATAAAGGCATTTGTAATGTTACAGAAGATTTCTATTTCAAATAAATGTTGTTCTTTTGAACTTTCTAGTAAGTAATAATATGAAATGATTATTTAACAGCAAATCGTGTGAAACTGTAGTCTAGAGTAATTCAAGTTTGCCATCAGGAATAAATTACATTTTAAAATATACTAAAATAGGCATTCGGCAGGGTGGGTAAGTGAGGGAGTTTGAGGGAGTGGATGCATGAGTGAGTGAGTGAGTGAATGAATACATGGGTGAGTGAGTGCATGGGTGGTTGAGGCAGACGGATGTAATGACTTACCCTGCTAATGCTTGAGATATAAGAGTTGCCTTGCTGTCTATAAATATAAGGTATTATGAGAGTAATACTGTACTTGTATCCTATAATTGTGTTTGTAAATGGATTTTTTCAGGTGATGCAGTGGTATATGGTCGAGACACTGCAACAGTGGTGATCGAGGCCAATGATGATGCCAATGGAATATTCTCTCTGGATTCCACTCAAAAACCAGTGGAGGAGGGAAGAACCAATAACTTTTAGTGAGTCTCTAATTCTCAATCTCTAATGTACAGTTGAACCAGATGTAAATTTTACAGCACAGATCGATTTTGGCTTTTAGTATTAGAATTGAAGTAATCATGTTTCCATTTGTGTCTCCAGTGTTATTCGAGACAAAGGACACTTTGGCAATGTCACGATATACTGGCAGCTGTTTGCCAATGACACCCCCCTTGAACCTCACCAGGAATTTCTGAACACATCTGGTTCTATAATATTTGGCACAGGGGAGAAGACAAAACCTATTGTTCTTCAAGCCATCTCCGACAAGCTCCCAGAGTTCAATGAGTTTTATGAGCTCAGACTTATGAACGTCTCAGGTAAAGTCAATGTCAGTGGCCAATGGTTTAAATAATTATTCTTAAAGACCCCAATGAAAGCAATCTATATGCTAGTCTACAGTCTTTCTTTTCTGGAAAATATTGATGACATCCTACACTACACATATTTTTGTCCAATCAAATGCTATTACACAGTTTCATCCCTGCTGGAAACTCCATCATAAACTAGCGTGGATTCCACGTTGGTCCAGGCTGGATTATGCTGGTATAGTGCTGGTCTTGCTGGTGGACCAGCAAAGTCATGCTATTCTAAAGGGAAACTGAGCTAGTGTAGCCTAGCTGGTGTGACCAGAAAACCAGCAACCAGCATCCCATTCTGGTTCCAGCCAGAGGTAGCGTTAACCGAAAATTTTCCATCATTGACAGAATTTTTCTAGCAGTGATGGAAAAATCTGGAAGCCTTCTGTCATTATTGCCATATATTAAATGGCTTATTATCATTAAAATATGAAAATTAAAATGATGGGTAATAATAGATTATGACAGAATTTTTTCGACCCTATCTGTCAAAATGCCGGTCAATGCGGAAGTCTAATGTGACCTCTGGTTCCAGCATGTAAAATATACCTAATGCTGGTGACCAACATCAAACAATGTTGTCTGTAGGTGGCTATCCTGGTGAAGGCGGAAAACTGGCAAAGAAAGACCTCAAGGCATCCGTTCTCATTCCCTTCAATGACGACCCATTTGGAGTTTTCGCTATTGCCCCTGAGAGTCTGGAGCGTGAGGTAGCAGAGGACGTCTTATCAGTCAATGACATGTTGGATGTCACATCCTTCACCATACTTCGACAGCAAGGCACCTTCGGAGATGTGCGTGTGGCCTGGGAAATCCTGTCAGGAGCTTTCCCACATGGTCTGCCGCCCATGGAAGACCTGATATTGATGGCCTCATTTCCACAGGCTGTTGAGCTACGACCACATGCCAGGAGACGCCACGCAGGCACAGATGCATTCTTCTTCTCCGGACTTCCTGGAGCTTATGGGTCCATCAGTCCAGAAACCCATCTGCAGGTTCCACAGAACCTGGCTAACTTCACTCTGTCAGTCTGGCTGATGCCCAAGCCCAATACAGATGGGTTTATTGTTTCTAAAGGCAACGGGAATGGAACTATCTATTATGGAGTTCAGGTCCAGACCAATGAGTCCCACGTTACTGTTATGCTTCATTACACAACCATAGGATCTAACATCACACAGGTGGCCCGAGCTACTGCAACTAAATTTGTAGAGGATAATACATGGGTTCATGTCATCATTGCTGTGGAAGATGGAATCATTGAGTTTTATCTGGATGGGAGCCCAATCCCTGGGGGGATTAAGAGTCTAAAAGGAGAAGCCATTATAAATGGTGAGTAAAATTTGTATTATTTGTATTTATTTTTTTCAAATCTGAGTAAGTTTGGACTGCACATGTTGTCATTTGTCCCTAATAATAACTAACAAAATATTGTTTAAAGACTTGCACTAAAGGAGGAACCTAAGCCATATTTAGGGACCACATTTTTCAACTTTGATTTTTGTTTTATTTTTAATTTATTTGATAGATTGTGTATAAAATACATAAACACACAAACATTATTATAATTGTTATTATTATTACAAATTGTATTGATTAAATAACATATTTATCGATTCTAACAAACTAATAAATAAGGAATTTGTTTATTATTAAATATATATGAAGTAGATAATATACCTGTGTTTGGGTATTCTACTGATGCTACCCTTTATTTCATATCTTCATTAAAATCATTTTCATAATTTCACATAATTTTCATCAAAGTCTTACTTAGAAACATGGAGAAAGTTTGGGATGCTGAAATAAATTCAATGGAAACAACTGCATTACAAATTAGGAAACCACCTCTGCCATATTTACTTAAGTTCCCCTTAAAGAGAAATTCCTAATCTTTGTGTTGGTCAAGCAATAAGATGTGGTTCCTCATCCATTCTTCTGGCCCATATCTGGTAAGAGCCTGTTGTGAGAGCCCTGTGCCATTGTCTAGTGTTTCACAGGAAGATATGCTTGAATGAACACTGGGCCACTTCTGGACATTGTTAACAGCACATGAAAGCAGCCGGCATACTCTCTCTAACTGAAAACATAAGAGCCCCCACTAAGACTTTCTTGACGTCTCTTATGCCATTGTCAGTCAAGTGAATGTACACATAAACTGCAAGGATATCTGAGATCGTCTCGGATTGTTAGCTTAACTGGTGATTACGGCCTTTGTTCAATGTTCTTGTTTGGGCTCCATGAAGCGTATTTCCTCAATTTGTACAGTTGTGTGCCTTTGAATGTCTCTCTGGTGGTCAGGAGGTTACTGCTTGAAGCTGGTGTAACCAATGAGGATGAACTCTACCCTTTTTATTCCAATTTCACTGCTGTCACTTCATAGAAAGTTCTCCTCTTCTCCACCTGCACCGGCCCAATAAGAAGGCTATGTCAATGGTGATTGGAAGGGACACAAATATGTTGCCACATTGTATTTCTATAAAGACATTTCATTATGTTTTATTAGCTGGGCCAGAGACTGTACTTGCTTGAATACACTGCTGTTTCTTAGTTTTGTTTTATGTCTGCATGTTCTTTTTTAAGTCTGCAGGATAGATTATGTGAATTTATGATGCAACATGATTTTCATTGGTGAAATAAGAAAAGAAAAAGTCCCATAGACTTGCATTAAAAGCAACCAAACTATGCCAAACACTCTACGGTTGCATATAAACACCCATGGTCACAGCCAGCACCCACAGCTCTGAACACCATGGTCAGAGAGAAGCACAAACTAAGGACTATAATAATCTGAATATTTTATTTTATTTTATTAATTTTATAATTTGATATTGTGGCATTAGAAAGCTTGTTCTTTCTTTCTTGAATGAAACTTAAACAAACTTGAATGAAAATGAAAGAAGAAAAACCTTGTTACACTTACATTAAAGTAGAAACCTGAGCCATATTTAGGGACCAAGCTTTTTTGACTTTGTCCTGTTTGCAATTACCTAGAAAAGCACTCAGAACACCTTAGCTACCACATATTAACGCCAACCACCTACTGCCATTTAGCATCGTAGTCTGTGACAAGCACCTCTCACGTTATCTTCGGAAATACACACACCTGGAGCAACCTGTGGTAACATTCAAGCATAATATCTTCTGGGGTTTAAACATACCATTGTGGTTGCCAGCCCAGATCTTTACCCACAAAGCCACACCACCCATCCTAACTCCTTACATTTAACTTCCTCCGTACAGATGCTGCACCTATTAGGATCGGTTCCAACCCAGATGGTGAACAGCGCTTCACTGGTCTTCTACAAGACCTCCGGCTGTACACCAGCTGGCTCAACCGCTCTGAGATTCACGAGCTACACAACCAACCAGCCAAGACCGACCTCCACAACGTGTCAGGGTACCTGACATACAGACAGGAGGAGAAAATGAAGTCGTTTTTAGTCCAAGTACGGGACGATCAAGAAGAGGAGGGTGAGGAGGTTTTCTACCTACAGCTGGTGGCTGTTCAAGGTGGAGCCCGTCTGCCAATGCCCAGACCTAGCGCCATTCTCAGAGTCATGAAGAGTGATAATGCCAATGGACTTTTCGGCTTTACCGGTTCCTGTATACCAGATGTAGGTGCAAAAACAAAAAAACTAAAATCTTTCACATATCATTATCCAAATAATTTATTGTCACTATGCAATACAATACAGTACAATACAGTTTCTTAAGTGAGTGAACAATACCAGCATGAAATAACTGGTACAACTGCACTGTCTACACAGTATCTGTATCTACACACACACACACACACACACACACACACACACACACACACACACACACACACACACACACACACACACACACACACACACACACACACACACACACACACACACACGTTTACTAGGCTGTCTAAATGGGGATATTCCATAGACGTAAAGGTTTTTATACTGTACAAACTTTATATTATATCCCCTTACACTAACCTTACTCTTTAACCTACAAATCACACAAAACTTTCTGCATAAAAAAAAAAACAAAAAAAAACTTTACATTATTTTTATACCAGATTTACAAATGAGGACGTCCCTAAAGACGTGGAGATTTTTGGAGATTTTGTTAGGTTTTGGTTACTTCTGGGTACAAATTTGTCCCCAAAATATAGTTAAGTAGGTACACACACACACACACACACATACACACACACTGAGAAATCTGTAATGTGGCTAAACAGACAGCCTTCTGACCAGGACAATTAAGGTCTAATGAATGTATTATTTGATTAAGTACCCAAGTTGCTTCTTTGTCAGTGTTTGGTTTACCTCCCCTCCGAAAGCCTGCAACATGACCCCTAGTTGTGAGACCATGTCTTCATGTATATTTAATTTATCTTCACGCCTGGATGGATGGCGTGTGCATTCTTCTCTTCAAGGAGATTGGATGCATGGCATCTCCAATGGCTTGTTCGATTAATAAGACAGATGGTCAGTGAATTCCTTCAGAGAAAGACCTGTCAACTTGTGACAGAAGAGACATAGTAGCATGTGCTTTCTCTTATGCGCTCAACAAATAGAAACATGACCAAGCAGAAAAAGGAATCCGAACATTTAGCGACTTAAGTGAAATGTAAATTCTTGTACAGTGTTTAATGATCATGTTACTTAAAGTTGCACATAATTCACATTTTATCCTGTCAAAACTGCATCTGTTTCTCAGTCCGAGTTTATAACCTTTCAACCTAACAACAACTAATTCAATTCTGAATGGTTAAAATAATTCTGTTAAAAGGTCCTGGAGTTCATTTTGTTCTGCTACACTTAGCTTACGATGACCTTTATCCTTTCTTTATCAGATATCTGAGGAGGGCTCTATGATCTCCTGTGTAGTGGAGCGCACACGTGGTTCTCTGGACCACGTCTATGTAAGCTACACCGTCACTCAGGTTGATTCTCTCGCAGACTCGTCAAACACCTCCGACTTTGCCAATGTTTCAGGCTCCATCCATTTCCTGCCGGGCCAGCGCTCTGAGGTAAGAGGATTGACCTGTCAAGCAGTTATTATTAATGACCACAGGACCACTAATTAACAGTGTAATAGTATTATACATGTGCAATACATGGGCTGCATCTGTTCAAATGACAATTGTGTATGAAATAAATTGAAATACAAAAATACATTAACCACCAGTATTCAAAATTAAAAATGAAATATCATCATTATCAAAATTGAAAATTGAAAGCAAAAATGTTTTTTATGTTAATCAATGCAGTTTATTTTTCATAAGGAAATGATCTTGCACCTGCAGCGCTCCAGGTTTCTGCAGATCTGAGAATAGATGTTGAGCAAAATTGTTAATATGGCTCCATCTAGTGGTGGTTTTAGCTACGTTTGTTAAACTGACGGTGTAAATGCATTGACTAATAGCAAAGTCTCAGTCATAATTGTCTTCATATATGATGTCTCGTGTCTCTCAGGTTTTAAACCTGCTGGTTCTAAATGATGACCTGCCTGAGGTCGATGAGCACTTCCGGGTTAGGCTGGTGTCAGCTGAATCAGGTGATGGAAAACCAGGTTCAACTCCCACCAGTGGAGCCAGCATTGACCCAAGAAATTCCATCAATAATATTACTGTCAAAGCCAGCGATCATCCATATGGTACATTGATATATATACAGTATACACACATATACAGTTGTGGTCAGAATTAATGGCACCCCTGGCAAATATGATCAAAAACTAAAAGTAATAACCTAACTTATCTCTGCAATTCTCCATCTGTGTTCCTTGGAGAGTCTTTGGCCACTCAATCTTTCCTCCTCACCGTCCATTAAGACAATATAGACACACGTCTTCTTCCTGGCAGACTCGTAACATATTTAGTTGATTGGAACTTCTTAATTATTGCCCTGATGGTCAAAATGGGGATTTTCAATTCTTTAGCTATTTTCTTACAGCCACTTTCTCTTTTGCTCTTTTGTGATGCTCAACAATCTTTTGATGCACATCAGAACTATATTCTTTGGTTTTACTCATTGTGATGGATGATTAAAGGAATTTGGCCTTTGCGTTTCCTCATTTTTAAACTCCTGTGAAACAAGAAGTCATAGCTAGACAATTTCATGTCCCTAGTCACCCTGGTGTGCTAAAAAAAAGAGGTAAATATTAATGGGAATATACTTCAGAGATATTTTACTCATAAATAATTCTAGGGGTGCCAATAATTGTGGCCAACGTGTTTTGGAGAAAAACATTTATTTCATATTGTGATATTGTGTATATATAGCTTAATTATTTAGTTTATACAGCCACATATTATACATGACTGCTTATTAATATAATTTCAGGCCTGCTTCAGTTTCAAACTACCCCAGTGCCCGTGGGCATGATCAGACCCTCACTGGAGGAGGCGCATGTGACTGTTCAAGAGGAGGCTGGTGTGGTCAGTCTGCTGGTGGCCAGAGCACAAGGGCTGCTGGGAAGGGTGATGGTGGGCTATCGTACGTCTCCATTCACAGCTGCTGGTTCAGAGGACTATGAGGTATCAACATCTGTTAAACATCTTTAAGTTCATACTTTTCTTCAGCAAGAATGCATCAAATCAAAAGTGACAGTAAAGACATTAGTAATGAAAAACAAAATATGTTTCAAAGCAATGCTGCTCTTTTGAACTTTCTATTAGTCAGAGAATCTTGAACATGAAAATACATCAAGGTTTCCTCAAGCTAAGTTTTTTGAACATTGATAATAATAAGACATGATCCTCATGTCAAATGATAATGTGCCACTGAAGACAGTTATTAAAAAACAGTTATTTTAAATTGAAATACTTTTTCCACACTATTACTGTTTTACTGTATTTTTGATCAAATAAATGCTGCCTTGGTGAGATTTAAAGACCTCTTAAAGACAATAAAGAATCTTACCAACCCCAAACATTTGAACAATTGTGTGTACGTTGTTAGTCTTTGCTCTCTTATACAGTCCAACAAAAGGAGAGTCATTTTTCGTTACCGAGATTGCCTACTGAAATTCCTTTGTATATTAAAATGGCACAATTCCTTTCCATCTTCTGACAGGACACAGAGGGATTTCTAGACTTCTTGCCTGGCGAGAGATTTAAGTACATCAATGTGACTATTATAGACAACTTGGTGCCAGAGTTGGACAAAGTCTTCAGAGTGGAGCTCTTCAATCCAAATGGAGGAGGTAAGAAAACTTGCTTTTCAGAATGATTCTGTGTCCTCTCTTTTACCTTCCCTCTCTCCGCATGCATGTCTCCTGTGGGCTCCATTCATGCTGTTTGGCCATGATTATGGAACATTCTGTTTGATTTCAATATGTACTATGTGTGATTCCTGTTATCTCTGGAATGAATCCTGTGTGCTCCTGTCTGGCTCCTGTGTGCTCTTTTAGTTGATCCATTTTTTGCAAGCGAAGGCAGTGGAAGTGGCGAGACTGACACTGATCTCTTTCTTCCATCCTTTCTCTATCATTATGGTAAGATTCTTAAGTCTGCATGCATTTGCGTGTTTCAGTGTTTGCTCTTCCCTCATTCCCATTATTTGTTGTAATACCAGATTGGATCCTGTGAGAAAATCTGAAATATCAGCTTGACTTTAAATCTAAAGTGCCTCTTAATATTGTCAAAGTTCCCTTCAGGTCGAGCAAAAGAGGTTTTGTTTGTTTTTTTATTATTTCCGAACTATTGAATAGCTGCTGCTTTGGCATTTCAGAGGCACTACATGCCCCATTATCTGTCCTTTGGGCCTTGGCAGAGCTTTTCAACAGAACTTCTTTTAACCAATGCTAATTCACTGCTTACTGTGCTTTTTGTTTTTCTTTCTTTTGTTGATTTATTGTGTAATTAAGGTCACCCCTTACACAAGCTTTATTTTGTAAGTCCTAGATTAAAAGTTGTAAAGTTTAAGAGCTGCCTATAACGGTCAAATCCCTTAGACTCTGGATTGTTGACCCTGATTTCTGCCAAGCTGTTTACATAGTGCTAAGGCCTGTGAGCAATACCAGTAGAGACGTGGGAAAAGCAAATAGCCTTCATGTTTAAGGAAGCCCAGTATATATTATGTTTTGAAAATGTCAAGGTTCACCTCTGTCACGCATCTTGGTGCTCTTCTTTAGAAAGTGTCTAAAAGTAGTAGTATGGTGAAGAGTTTTCATTTTTGTCTCTTCTTTTATATCATGATTTGTATAATGATAATATTCTGTTTTGCTCTGAAGCTAACCTGGGTGCTGCTGCTCGTATCATCGTGACCATCGCGGCCTCTGATGAGGCTCATGGCATCTTCCAGTTTAGTGCTGACTCTCTGACTGTGAACGGCACAGAGCCTGAGGAGGGCAGGAGTACTGTAGTGCTGCAGGTCTGTCCTAGTTATTAAACGTGTCATCCATTGCCTCTCATCTAATAATTTATTTAAAAATGTGTAAAAATGCACATATACTGTACAATGCTGTTTAAAAGTTTGGGATTGGTAAGATATTTTAATGTTGAGGAGCCTGAAGAAGTCTCTTCTTCTCACCAAGGCTGCATTTATTTGATACAAAATTAAGTAAAAACAGTAATATAGTGAAGTATTATTACAATTTAAAAACTGTTTTCTATTTGAATACTTTAAAATGTAATGTATTCCTGTGATGGTAAAGCTGAATTTTCAGCATCATTACTTTAGTCTTCAGTGTCACATGATCCTTCAGAAATCATTCTAATATGCTGTTTTCTTTCCCCCTAAAAAAAAATAAAAAAATATAATTTGTACTGACCCCAAACTTTTGATCACTAGTGCATAATGTTACAAAATATTTATATTTCTAATAAATGCTGTTGTTTTACTTTCTATTCATCTAAGAATCCTGAAATATACACAACTGTTTTCAACATTAATAATAATAATAATACATGTTTCTTGTGCAGCAAATCAGCATATTAGAATGATTTCTGAAGGATCATTTAACTTTGAAGACCGGAGTATGATACAAAAAAATCAGCTTTGATCACAGGGATAAATCACATTTTATAATATATTCAAATAGAAAACAGATTCAGAAAAATTTTAATAATATTTCACTTTTTTTATTTTATCAAATGAATGCAGCCTTGGTGAGCATTAGAGAACATTAAAAACATTTAAAAAATCTTACGATACCAAACTTCTGAACGGCAGTGTATGATTTTATACAATTATGCTTGTTTTTGAATGTTATATCTCTATAAAATATTTTAATTAATCTGTTTCACTGCAATAAACTAAAGTCATGTGGTGCAATAAACATGCAGATATATAGTAAATATAGTAATAACAATAATATTGTGTAATAATATTACAATTTAAAAGAACTGTATTATAAAATGCAGTTTATTCCTGTGATAAAGCTGAATGTTCAGCATCATTACTCCAGTCTTCAGTGTCACATTGATCCTTCAGAAATAATTCTAATATGCTGATTTGGTGCTCAAGAAACATGTATCATTATTATCAATGTTGAAAGGAGTTGTGCTGCTTGATACTTTTGTGGAGACCATGATCATTTTTTTTCAGCATATAGAACAGCATTAATTTGAAATATAAATAATTTTTAGTGTCTTTAAAAAATATTTAAACATGAAATCTACATGAAACCAACATGAAAACCATTAGTACAAATGAGAGAAATGTTAATGTTTAATATGAGTTGTTTTTCACAGGTGATTCGTACCTTTGGCGCTCTGTCCAATGTGACCTTGTACTGGGAGGCAGATGCTAATTCAGAGGGAGAACTTGTTTATAGATCTGGCAACGTGACCTTTAATGTGGGCCGGACTGTTGGAAGCATCTACCTACTGATTTCCCAAGATGACACTCCAGAACTCGACAAAAGCTTCAGAGTCCGCCTCACTAATGTTTCCCATGGTCGACTTGGGAAGGAAACTACTGCCACGCTGACTGTATTGGCCAGTGATGACCCTTATGGACTTTTTGTATTCTCTGACAGCAGCAGGCTAGTCCGTGTGGCAGAAGCAAATGCTGTCATCACCCTGTCCATACAGAGGAGAAAGGGGTTAATGGGAAGAGTGCGAGTGACATACCGAACATTGAGGGACACTGATGCAGCTCCATATAGCACACCAGGAGTGGGTCGGGCCAGTGCAGGGAATGACTTCGTGGCTGTTGTGGAGTCGGTGATATTCTCAGCTAATCAGAGTGAAGTAAATGTGACCCTGAGGGTACTTGATGATGAGGAACCAGAGAGGGCGGAGTCTGTGTTTTTGGAGCTTGTCAATGTCACTTTGGTTGAAGGGCTGCAACTCCGACCAGGTAAGAGTCACTTGGAAGATTTCTTGAATTATTATATAAGAAACGCGCAAAGCAATACTTCATAAATTTTTTTTTTTTTTAAAGTCAGGATGTGTGCTAAGAATAACTGTTTGGTTTTCCAGTTGCACTTTCCCCTCGACTTGGCCCACAGAACGCCACAGTTTCTCAGGTCATTATAGAGGCCAGCGATGATGCCTTTGGGGTGCTACAACTGTCTTCCTCAGCAGTGAGCGTGCCCGAGTACTACACCGGGCCTATTATCAATGTAACACGTGTTGGAGGGATTTTTGCCGATGTGTCTGTCAAGTTCAGAGCAGTGCCAATGAGCGCTAGAGTGGGTGAGTTTTAATGAAGATGTATTTCAGCTAATATGAACCTTGCCTCCTGGGGGTGTCTCTCTGGGTTCAAGTCAGAAAGTCAGAAACTAATATATATATATATATATATATATATATATATATATATATACAGTATGTCTGTAGTCTGTATATATATTTTTTTATATATCATATGTTTCTGATTGTGATATATAGGTGAGGACTACAGTGTGGCCTCCTCTGATGTGGTTTTGCTTGAGGGAGAGAGTAGCAAGCCTGTTCCCATAATCATCATCAACGATGTGGTGCCTGAGCTGGAAGAGACTTTCCGAATTGAGCTTCTCAACCAGACCACCGGTGGCGCTCTCCTGGGGGACCTCACACAGGCCATCATTACCATCCTACCCTCAGATGATCCATATGGATCTTTTGGTTTGTTTATTATGAATAACATGCTTGTCAAATGCAACATATGTTAAATGTTCTACATATTGCTGATGTGGTGACACATAATTGAAGAGATGTAATATATTTTTGATTGTTAGTTTTTCAGGCTGCACCCATCACAGTTGAGGAGCCAGCAGTGAATGCATTTGAGGTCTCCCTACCCATAGTGAGGAATGCTGGGACTATGGGCATTGTCGTTGTCCAGTGGAGAGCCACAGTCAATGGGAGACCTGCCACTGGTGATCTCCGACCTTTGTCTGGTGAGGTCAGGTTTGATCCTGGAGAAACATTAAAGACACTGAAAGTGGAGGTTTTGGCTGATGATGTACCTGAAATTGAAGAGGCAAGTCTTGTTTTGTTTTTTAAGCTTCAAAAGGATGTATGAAATCTCTATATTACTTAAAACTATCTGTTTATTTTAGGTTATAAAGGTTCAGCTTGTAAGTGCTAGCAATGGTGGGAACATTGGGCCTGAGAAAGAGGTCGATATCATTGTTCCTGCCAATGACAACCCTCACGGAACCGTGTACTTCGAGCAAGCAGTATACCGCGTCCAGGAGCCACTGGAAGGGATCTCTATTGCTAACGTTACAGTTCGAAGAAGGTAATGTGCCTTTGTTTCCCATTTTTTAAACTAATTTAGTTTTGGATGGTACATTATGTTGTTTTTTGTGTGTTTTCACTGCAGTGGTGGTAATTTTGGCATGCTGGAGATCGTTTACAGCACGTCTGAGATTGATATTGTAAGCAATGCTCAAAGGGAAGGCCGAGATTTCCTGGTTTACTATGATTCTCCATTGGCTGGAGCGCCATCTAATGCCCTCCGCAGAACCATCAACATCACCACAGACACAAACGTCTTGAATTTCTGCGCAGCGTTCTGCCTTAGAGAGCGAGCTTGCCAAGCTTTCAGCTTCATCAGCACCCCCAGAGCGAGTTGCTTCTGGGTAACATCTGGGGCCAGACAATTGAGTCCTTCCCCACAAACCTTTACCTATATAAAAAACACCACAGCGGCCGCCTCGCTGTTTAGCTCACAAGCTGTTGCTGGGAGCGACTACATAACCATGACGGCTCAGACCACCACCATGCTGGACAGATCGGGAGTCGCTAACCTCACTGTAACCATCTTGACTGACTCTTTGCCAGAGGTGGATGAGAGTTTCATGATTAAAATCCTGAAGGTTAGCTTGGTCAACATGACTGTAACTGCCAAGAACTTGCCAATGATCCAGCAACCGGACGTAGCTTTGGTGACTATAGGGATGAATGGAGATGCGTTTGGAATATTTATGCTCTACAGCATTAACCCCAATGCCACTCAAGATGGGCTGTATCTGGAAGTGAGGGAGGAACCCAAAACTACAGTGCTGCTGGTCATTGAGAGGAGAGGAGGCAGTATGGGACAGGTTACAGTGGAATGGAAGTATGTTGGTGGCAGTGCCACTCCCAACGCTGACTTCAATGGGACAGGGGAGACCCTCATCTTTGCTGAGGGTAAGTCTTATCTACATTGTTTTTGATGTATGTACATTACAACAATAGCCATGCCAAGTCAAAAGAGTTACTTTAGCAGTATAATTATGCTTTTGATATTTGGGCTTTTTACACTTGAAACTTTGTTTCACAGTAGTCATACTTTACCTTGGCAGAATAATTCACACTATATATATACCTAGGGTATATACAAAGCAATACTCATGGTTAGTATTGCTTTGGTCTTTTTAATGCAGGGTTAAACGAGTTGCTTAATACTGTGTTTTTTTACTTTTTTTTTTTACTAGTGGCTGTGAATGGTGAAATCTGCATTTCTATGCTGCTTGTTACACTCAAAAGTTTGGGGAGCAATTTGAACAAATGAATGAAAGAATAAATCAAATAAACCCAAAAATATCAGTCAAACAAATAAATAAATAAAAACATAAATATAAATAAATAAAAGTGTGTAAAGCCTAACTGAAGTCCATTCTTCATTTCAACAATTTTGCAGTAGATGAATGACCTCTTGTATGTTCCTTTAAGGTGATGTAAAGAAGACTCTTGAGTTTGTCATCACGGATGACACGGAACCTGAAGACAATGAGACTTTACAGATTGGGTTAGTGAGTACTGAGGGTGGTAGCCGTATCCTTCCCAGTTCGGACACCGTCACCATCCTCATCCTGGCCAATGACAACGCAGCAGGGGTTGTGGGTTTCCATACAGCCTCACGATCGGTCATCGTCAGAGAGGGTCAGTGTTTTCTTTAATTTCCAATATTTAAGACCAAGAATTATAACTACAGTATATCTATATTAGCATCCACACTAACAAACAATTACGTTCTATTTATTATAAGAGCATGCTGCAGTTACTCAAACTCTTTAAAGTCAGGTAAATTCTGATTAGCTGTCAATTTATTGATTTTTTTAATCATTCATCAGCTGGAAATTATCATTCTGAAAGTATTTCCAATGATATCGTTATAGCTGTAGTGTGGAATTTGCTGTTCTCGTATAATTAAAATGTTAATTAAAGCTTTACAATTATTATCTTTGGTGTGAACAGCCCTTTATTCATGTTAATCCACCGCAGGTAAGCGGACCAGACTTGATTAAAAGGCATCATTATATATTTATTTATGTAATTTCCCAAAAGACAGAGGTGGGTTTAAGAGTGACATAATTTATTTAACTTCTATTAGTGTTATGTGCAAGTGTGGAGGCATTTGAAACATGTTGTAAATGGATAATTAGGCATCAGTATGTGCTCCATAGTAACTAGTAATATAGTTACTGATGAGATGAGTGAAGAGCGATCTGCAACAGCTGCTACATTGGGAGATGGTTTGTGTCATCATGCATGCATGACAGGACTCGTGAATTCTATCCTTGTAAATACAGTTGTCTTTGCAACTAGAGTAACAGTTAATGTAGTCAGCAAGGAAGATTAACTTTTATACTCCCACACATCTCAGGCTAACATGAACATCTCAAATATCAGTAAAGGGTTGAAAAACATGCAATACCAACTTATTACACTAATAAAATAGTTCATAGCTAAGGTTAGATGTTCATTGTATTCAACAGGTGAGAGTTTGTCTCTGTTGGTGGAGAGAACAGCTCCTGCTATTGGAAATGTCACAGTGGATTGGAGAATTGAAGGCCCTCGAGTCTCAATGACTTTCACAGACACCTTGGGAACTCTCTTTTTCTCTGAGGTAATGTAGAAAAACATGCTGTTTGACCAGATCATTTGAACGTTTATTTTAAACAGTCAAGCCCATGTATTGGTTTTGTATTGAACAACACCTAATCCTTCAAGGACAATGAGGATTAATGTTCTACCTCATTTTCGGTTTCAGGGAATGCTAAATAATACTATAGTGTTAAAGCTACTTGAGGATACCACACCAGAAGAAAGAGAGGAGTACAGAGTTATCCTATCAAATATACAAACCAAAGGTATTTATCAGAAACATGCACATGAATGAGTTCCTTGAAAGTTTCATTCAAGTTCATCTCATGTTACCATGTTTAACAAAGGCCGCTAACATTTACTGTTAGCATTTATACATGTAAGATTTTTCTAAATAAATATTTTTCTTGTCAGGTATATTATCTTGTTTTAAGGATGTTTACATATTTTAATAGAAAGCAAGGCAAAGTTTGGGGTGGGGGGGTTAAAATTAGATCTTATTTTAGCATATTGTTAGCATTAGCTGTTGTCTTATTATCTTGTCTCATCTCACTTAACATAATTATGAACACTTTAGGTTGTGCTTATTCTATACACAACTTATTATTTAATCTATTTATTTTATTTTATATATAATAATCATGTATATAATTCTCTCAGGGGTTACCAATACGGGAATGGCAGCTCTGAGCGCTCAGGGTCGTGAAGCAGTGGTGAGCGTGGAAGCTAGTGACGAGCCGTTTGGTTTGCTTAGCATCGCCCCCTCATCCTTAAAAATCACCACAGATGAGAAAGACACCACCATCCGAATTTACATAAACAGAGAGTTTGGTGCATCAGGTTAGTTACGCTAGAAAAATCAAACAGTGATGTCCTGAAGTATGGGGATGTAAATATTGCTACTTTCCCCCACAGGTGCTGTAAATATAAGCTATGAGACTGTGCAAGGCTCTTTGCAGGACCTCAGACAGACTGGGGGAGCCTTAGCCCAACCAGGCCAGGACTTCAGATACGTCTCCAGCTCTGTGATCATGCAGGATGGACAGACATCTGTGTCCATCCCCATCACCATCATAGATGTATGATGCTGCTGATTTAAGATTAGCCCCTTTCACACATACAGTTTTACTGGTAAATTACTGGTAAATTACTGTTTACAAATCATGTGTTAACATGGCCATTTAAAAAGACAATAGTGTCATTATTCAGCTGTAGTCAGTTCAGTGTTGATTCAATTTAGTTTAATATGTGAGTGATATCTTACTGGTAAAATGACAGAATGCCATTGCGTGTGGGAAAAGCACATTTTGTGTATTTAAAAGGAAAGTCAATCTTATAGAAATTTTACAGTAACCTACCGGGTTTAATGTGTGAAAGGGAATAGTGACTACAGTTTTAACATTTCACATTTTATTGTTAATTAATGAAGAATGATTTTTCGATATTAATTCAATCCAGGACATTTTTATCATGTTTGAATTAATCAAGAAACATATTCTTTTCTTTTTTTTTAACAGGATGACATCCCTGAGCTGCAAGAGTTTTTCTTAGTCAATATAACATCAGCTGTCCTCATAACCACCCTCCCAACTGCCCCTAAACTAAGTAAGATGATTAAGAAGAGAATTAAACTGATTTAACCTTTTAAATAATGTTTTATATTCTGTAATTATTCATTTTGCTTTGCTGAATGTGCCACATTTAATTAGGTTTTAGGTTCTTCTTTCAATTGTACTTTCATCTTGAACTTCAATCTTGTCTCACATCCTTTCCTAGAGATTTACTATACATTGAAAGGTAATGGATACCCACACCTGTGCTTGATATGCTGTAGTGCTTTTTCTTTTAACTTATTTTCAGTGGCATTTTTTTATATATTTAACATAAACATATCCAACATAATTTGACAACATATTTGACAGCTCATAGCAGTCTGAACACTATCATTCCCAAAGGCAGCCCACTCTCCTTGCTTATACTCAGTGATTTGTGAAGAGTATTGGTAGATGACTATTAGTGTATATATTTTATTGGTAGATGACTATAGTGTATATATTTTATTGGTAGATTACTGTTGGTGTAGTAATAGAGAATGATTAATAGTGTGACGGATGTCCTTGTTTTTATTTGTGCTTTTCCTGATTGTGCGCCTTATGAGAAACCATTCCTCATTGCCCCATTATCCCATTCATTCATTCATTCATTCATTCATTCATTCATTCATTCATTCATTCATTCATTCATTCATTCATTCATTCATTCATTCATTCATTCATTCATTCATTCATTCATTCATTCATTCATTCGTTCATTCATTCATTCGTTCGTTCATTATTTCTTTCCAGATACTGAGGGCCTTGTAGCAGAGATTATCATCAATGCTAATGATGGAATCCAAGGGATCATTGGCTGGCAAAACATAGAGTATGAACTTCCCTTTAAACTTTTTTTCAACCTTTGTGAACAACCTTACATCTCAGAGGCATTAATGTTTGGTAAATTTTTTTTTAGTAATGTATGCATTTTTTTTTCTTAAGCTACGTGGTAAATGAGACGATTGGTGTGTTAAATCTGGTTGCCTACCGTGATGCCGGGACGCATGGAAATGTGTCCCTGTTCTTTTATGCCCAGAATCTAGAGGCTCAGTTGGGTCTGGATTTCAATGCCACTCCATCAGTAAGTCACAAACACTCTTTCTTGTTTTTAATATCATTAAATATTTAGCATTTGTTGTTTATATTTATTGAGCACATTCTGTATATTACACAGATGATCCACTTTGTGGATGGAGAACGGCACAAGTTTATAGAAGTCCAGATTTTAGATGATACCATTCCTGAAGGCGATGAGACATTCCAGTTAATTCTGGCAAACCCGTCGGCAGGGCTGGAACTGGGAGAGAACATTACAGGTCTGTTATGCTGGGAGACACTAAACATTCATGACTTTCCAGGACTCGGCAGTACTGTGTAATCTTTATCTCATGTGTTTCCATAGTTACCGTGACTATTCTGGCCAATGACGATGGTCATGGAATCATATCCTTCAATAACAGTGAGCACTTCCTGTTAAGGGAGCCGACCTCTGTGTCAGGTCTGGGGGAGAGTGTGGCCACCCTCTACATCATACGAGACCCTCCTCAGGGCACATTTGGTACAGTAACGGTCCAGTTCACCATCACTGATGCCAATGGATCCCTGTACACTGATGATCTCACACCTTCCTCTGGCTTTGTTGTGCTTGAGGATGGAGTCAGATTCAAGGTATTGGAAGCTCTTATTGGCCAATTGACCAAAGTATTTAGGTTTCTTTCTTTTTTTAAAGTTTCCTATTAAAGTTTTATAAGATGATTTTATTTAATTAATTTCTATTTATATATTAAAAACTATATTTGTTTAATTTTATTATATTTTTGGTCTATTTTTTTAAGACATAAACTGTAAATATTACACATTTTATCATTTAAGAGTTCACTAGCATATCCATTATTTCAAACTAGCAGGCATGGACTAAAAGCCATAAAACAAAAATGTTGATATCATGGGATCTTTATGTTTTTACATTCAAGCTTTAAATTCTTCTCCTAATTTGTGAAATAGTTAACCTAGCATATATTACAGAACATATTACAGCACAAGTCTATTTAAGTTGAGAGAATTCATAAGGAACCAGTGGTTTGTCAAAGAGGAGGCTCTCAATAGTATCATCTTTGTTTTCTAGACTTTAGAGATCTGGGCTGTTCTGGATGCCGAGCCAGAGATGAATGAGACATTCACAGTGACTCTGTCCAACCCAAGTGGAGGTGCTCGACTGGGAGACTCACTGCAGACTTTTATCACCGTACTGCAGAACCAGGCTCCGCTGGGGCTGTTCAGAATATCACCATCATTTAATAGGTACATTCACAGTCTGTTTTAAATAGCCACACACAGACCCCTACAACTCCCGCTTCTACTCTATGTGTGGGTTACACTTTATTTCGATGGTCCACTTTAGACATTTTACTAACTATAAGTAACTTTACAACTACATGTCAACTAGCAGTCATTAGAATATTTGTAGACTGTCTGCTTAAAGGGATAGTTCACTTTGAAATTAAATTTTGGTATGTTTTAGCTTACCTCAAGGGCATCCAAGATGTAGGTGTCTTTTTTTCCGCAGTAGTTTCAATTTTGATATTTTTAGGTCAAACCGTTCTTGCCTGTCAGTCATATAATGCAGGTCTATGGTCACCACCTGAAAGAGCAAGCACAGAGTCCAAATTAAAACAATTCCCCATCGTCCAAATTAAACAATTCCCCATCGTAAGTACACATTGATGGCCCAAGACACGAAACGAGCGGTTTGTGTGAGAAAACGAACAGTATTTATAGTGTTTTTACCTCTTGAACACAGCTGCGTCCAAATGATCTGAGAGCGCGGGCGGGTATAGATATATACACTAGATGTCGCATTGGCTTCTGTGAAACCGTAGCCAATGGGACATCTAGTGTATATATCTATACCCGCCCATCTAAAACCGCTCGTTTTGTGTCTTGGGCCATCAATGTGTACTTACGATGGGGAATTGCTTAATTTGGACGATGGTGAATTGTTTTAATTTGGACTCTGTGCATGCTCTTTGAGACAGTGACCATAGACCTGCATTATATGACTGACAGACAAGAACGGTTTGACCTAAAAATATCAAAATTGAAACTACTGCGGAAAAAAAGACACATCTTGGATGCCCTTGAGGTAAGCTAAAACATACCAAAATTTAATTTCAAAGTGAACTATCCCTTTAATATCTGCTAACACTTTATTTTGATGGTCCCCAAAAGACATTCTAGTAAGTTGCTCAAGGGCACCTCAGGCATTTCCTTCCAGTACTAATAATCGAACCCGCGACCTTCGGGTTACAAGTCCAACTCTCTAACCACTGCCCCCCTCTACTGATTATATAAGTGGGAGACACTGGGAGACACCAATGTGTCCCTGAGCAAGACACTTAACCCCTAGTTGCTCCAGAGGCGTGCGACCTCTGACATATATAGCAATTGTAAGTCGCTTTGGATAAAAGCGTCAGCTAAATGAATAAATGTAAATGTAAATAAGTAACTTTGCAACACCATGTCAACTTATTCTACTAACCCAAACCCTAACACCTAACCCTAACCTAACAGTCTACTAACAGTCTAATGAGAGTTAGTTGACATGCAGTTGCAAAGTTACTTATAGTTTGTAGAGTGTCTAAAGCAGACCATTGAAATAAACATATGTGTGTGTTCTCCAGGACTCTGGACACCATGACAGTGGAGGAGCGTACCGGTACAGTGTACTTGACTATATCTCGCAGTAATGGGCTGGAGTCAGCTGTCAGTGTGGAATGGGAGACCCGGTCAGGAACGGCATTTGGAATGAGTAAGAAATTGCACCAATAAGTTTAATTCTGTGGACTCAAAAGTGTATAACCAAAGATTGTTTAATGTATTTGTAGGGGGAGAGAAGCCACTTATGGCTGTGTATCAGTCTATCAGGGACAGCTTGGCATCAGTCTGGTGTGCAGTGCCCAGTGAAGACTCTACTCTGGTTATGAGGCTGCTCAGAGGTCCAGCTCAGAACCAGGCTGTGCTCTACAAGTGGCAGGGTGTCTTAGTGCCTGTGGAGGTATGTTTTGAATTCATTTAAAAGTCCTATAAATGTAGTTATGTTAAGTGCTTGCGGGGTGGTGTTCCCCCTCGGTTGAAATCGGAGGTGCTCGTGTGTACTGGCCCACTTCAAGCACTGGTTTTGGTCATTCAATGCATTTTGATAATTGCTTACAACAAAATTGCAACAAAATTGTATTCACTATAATTTTAAGCATATTATTTTAATTAGTTTAAGGGCCAGATTTACTTACAGCTTGCGCCAGCGCAAACCCTCTTTTGCCATTAAAAAACTACTGTCAGGATTTACTGAAGACACGCAGTGAAAAATTAGCACTGAAAAGACAAAAAAAAAGTTATTTTTGCGGGTGACCTCATTGCATATGCATTTATAGAAAATTCCCTTTCAGGCGCAAAATTCATGGGAGGAGAGTATTTAAATGAATCACTCAAGGTGATTTACTAAAGTTTAGTAAACCGGTGTTTGCGCCATTATTTACCGCCCCCAAAAAGCACGTCTTAAACCAGATGCTAACTGGTAGATTGCGTTGGTTATTATGGAAATGATCTGACTGCGTCTGTGTTCTTTAATTTGCGCGTCATCAGTAGATCACGCGCAGAACTTTCCACTCCCATCTACGCTTTGTTGGAATTGCGCTCTCAAGATAATTTGCCCTGTTTAGGAAATCTGGCCCTTTATGTTCATTTAATAATAAGTAAAAAAAATAAGTAAAAAAAATTCTCTATTTCTCACTCTGTTTCTCATAGTTTGTCAGCATCCAGAACCCCAGCTCTTGCGTTAGCTTTACAGTAAATGGCTCCAGCTATGTGGCAGTTTCCCATGCAAACAGCACCATGTCATTAACTGCCACAATCAGTTTATTTCGCATTCAGGCAGACCTCAACCTTACTCAAGTGAGTATGCTGCTGATTTGATATTTTCCTTAGCTGCCATCAACAATAGCTGCATTTGTGCTTATCATGTGATAATTGTAAACTGGTTTATCTCACTACGGCCAGATTTGTATTTTCTAATGTGGTGCTTTTGTATATTGTTCAATGTTGTCCCCTTCTGTAGGAGCAGACTCTTACTGTGAGCAGTTTCAGTGTCAAACACTTCTCCACTGAACTCCAGCAATATTTGATAGTTTCTAGTGAGGTAAACTCAAACCGGCAGTATAAAATAGAAACTAGGAGTTCTACATGGGATGTACATAACATAGTAATAGCAAGTAATTCAATATTGAGATAATTTCCTTTTCGTCTTAAGATCTTTGTGTGGACTGGAGGATCATTCACCCTCCATCAAAGTCTGGGGTTACAAGACATTACCACAGCCGTACCCTTCAGACGAGGCAGCAGCAACCTTCAGCTCCTGGCCGTGTGCAGGAACAGAACATCATCGGTGTGTCTCATCTACCAGTGGAATAATGGGCGTTTCCAAAACCCTCAAACATTAGCAGTCAATACACGAGTCAAGCAAGTGGAATCATTTCAGATGGAAGGAGATACGTTTCTCCTCATCGTTACTGAAGGTAATAATCATACGCGGTCCGTAGTACTATTGCAATTTAATAGCATTTTCAATTTGAAGATGTTTTGACACTGTTTGTGTGATCTTGGAAATGAGCTTTAATTTCGCATGATCCCATGTATCAGTAACTAACGTTCACATTGTCTTTATTATTCCCCATGAAAAGGTCCAAGCCCAACATGTGAAGTGTTTATGTGGGGTTCTCAGCAAAGCTTCTTCCAGCAGACACAGTCCATCCTATTTCCCGGCCTCTTTTCAGTCCACCCCTTTACCCCTCCTTCGGGAATATGTGAGTTGCCAGACAATATAGTGCAGTCTGTTTAAATAATAATGCATTTAGTGTGTTTCCACTATCATTGAGCATACTTTTACCCATATTTAAGATTTACCGAAATTATATGGCTTAGTGTATTGGTATTTTAATTTACATTTAATAATAATAGTGCTTGTGGACAATAGTGGACAATAAAGTTCAATCCAAACATGTTTGGGGTCTGGTAAGGGGTTTGTTCTAAACACTCTATGTATTGAATTTCTGCAACTATCAGACTGAAACACTAATGTACATACTTAATTTAAGCTCTATTCAAACATTTACTTTTAAAAGTTAGTGTTTGAATACGAATGCATTACAAACATTAACGTGTAAAACTTTTTGAATTGTTGCATTTAAAGCGATTATGTTATCGTAACATTATATTTGCATCCTCTTTCTTGTATCTACACTCATAAGTTTAGGGCAGTACAATTCTTTTTTCTTTTTTTTTTGAAAGAAATTATTATATTTATTTCTAAAGCATACGAACCAAAACAAATAATTAACAGCAAAAACTTTTACACTGATATGATTTCCATTACAAAGAAATGCTGTTCTTATGAACTTTCTTTTTGAATCCGGAAAAAGTGTCCACAATGGTTTCCACAAAATATTATACAGCACAATCGTTTTGTTTGTTTCTTGAGCACCAAATCAGCTTAAAAAAATGATTTCAGAATGATCATGTGACACTTAAGACTGGCATAATGGCTACTGATAACTCAGCTTTGCCATCACAGGAATAAATTACATTTAAAGAGTATTAAAATAGAAAACTGTTATTTTAAATTGTAACGATATTTCACAATATTACAGTTTTCAGCTTTTCACTGTATTTTTGATCAAGTAAATGCAGCCTTGGTGAGCATAAGAGACTTCTTTCTAAAACACATCTTACATACCCAAACTTTTGAATGGAAGTGCATTTGCATAATGCATATTTAATTTATATTGTCTCGCTTGAATATATTTAACCAAAACTATCAGTATTGGGAAAATAGATTAACCAGCTTCTTTGATCCTTAGCTCACCTGTTGCTTGCGGGTCTAAATGGTTCGGCCTTGCACTCATGGAGGTCAGATCTGAGGCAGTTTGCTGAAGTGCTCAAGTCTCCATCTGCACAAGAGTTCCTGTATCTTCCTGTTCCATCTCTCAATTCCACCAAGAGTCTCATCGTAGCCACTGGAGAATCAAACTCTGTCATATATGAGCTGACATCTGTGTCCAATCAATCTGACTTCATCCCCAAGTATGTTACTGTTGTTAAGTAAACTATAGTAACAAAGAAATATTGTTTGATTTCTGTATTTAAAATTATTCTATGTTGAGTTATACTGTATATCTTTTTCTAGCTCCTTCTAATACTGATGTTCATTGATATTTCCATCTCTTATCCTCAGTTCAGGAGAGCTATTTTTCCAGCCAGGGGTGGGTGAGCTAGACATAGCAGTGAATATAATTGATGATGATGTTCCTGAGGAGGAAGAACATTTTCGTGTTAGCCTCAAGAACCCTAAAGGAGGAGCAGAAATTGGCTTTCGTGGTCAAGTGACCTTGTTCATTCCGGCAAACGATGATGCTTATGGGATTATAGGCTTTGCACAGGTATCAGGATAAAATTATAGTGTACGATGCTGTTATCTGAATATGTAACTCCCAAAGTTACCCTCAATAATATAGCCAAGACAAGACACCCCAGGTGAATGAAGTAAAAAAAAAAAACGTCCCCAGTGAATTAGAATATAATTACATTGCAAAAATGTTTTGAATTACGAGTTTTCTGAAATGTTATGTTTAAAAATGCATATTATCTAATTAGGCATTATCTACTTAAATATACATTCAATTTGCATACATTTTATTTTTAAACCGAAATCTGAATATTGGAATTTATAGAAGTAAAATCCAAATAGCCCAAAATTTCAAAATGTACCAGTGCATGAAAAAAACAATGTTTTTGCCTGAAGTGTCTTGTCTTAATGCTTCAAATGTAAAGTAGTGTCCATTTCACACAGCTGTTATCTTTCAAAGACTAAAAATGTTACTTAAGGGGTAGTTAACCCAAAAATGAAAATTAGCCCATGATTTACTCACCCTGAAGCCATCCTAGGTGTATATGACATTCTTCTTTCAGACGAATACAATCGGAGTTGTATTAAAAAATGTCCTGGCTCTTCCAAGCTTTATAATGGGAGTCAATGGGTATATTTTTTGGAAGTCCATCAAGCGATCCATGATAAAAGTGCTCGAAACTGCGTAAGTCGACTTGCATATGGCCATCTGCCGGAAGCTAGTTATTTTAGTCGATAAAGTTTTAAATATTAATATTTTTCTTACACAAATGCATCGCTTCACTTCAGAAGACCTTTATTAACCCACCAGAGCAGTTTCGAGCACTTTTATCATGGATCGATGCACTTTGATGGACTTGCAAAAAAAATAGACCCATTGACTCCCATTATAAAGCTTGGAAGAGCCAGGACATTTTTTTATATAACTCCGATTGTATTCGTCTGAAAGAAGAATGTCATATACACCTAGGAAGGCTTCAGGGTAAGCAAATCATGGGCTAATTTTCATTTTAGTGTGAACTATCCCTTTACTGAAGCTGTTTGTGCTGTTAATGGGTTTGTATTATATATTTATAAACACATTTATTTGTATATAGAACTCTTTAATGAGGGAGGTGGATGAGCTGGAGGATGATAACCCTGTTTCTCTGAGCATCGAGAGGAGGAGAGGCCGGTTTGGCAGACTAACAGTACACTGGAGCGCCTATGGTAGTCTGGATGACATTTTTCCCACTTCAGGAGTGGTGAGAGCTGCTTGCATACCATGGGTTTTCTGTTTTCTGTTTGCATATTTTAAAAGGTATATTTTGAACTACAGGCTGTCATTCTAGTCCAAATCACAGCTCTAACTATAAGCTGCCATTTTCAGCAGTTATACTTGTGACTGAAATATGCAAGTGACCATTTTTAAACACAATATACTATTTAAAGAACCAATTATGCAATCGTATGTAAGGGATAATCCATGGCTAGCTGTGCGTTAAATGATTTTGATGCACAACGTGGAGGCAAAGAACCACCGTGGAGTGCATTCAAATATTTTAATGCACAGCTAGCTGTGGATTATCCTGCTCATACCATGGTCATTTGCCAGTATCAACAAGTTAAAGCTGTTATTGATGTTTACAGCGCAGTATTTGACAAGTAGGATAAAAATTATGGTCATTTTCATCAGTTACAGCTTGTTAGATCTAGCATTTTGCCTGCTTTAAATCAGACACAGAGATAAAGTAAAGTATTATATTACATTTATTTGAATGAATTAATTATAGCATTCATTTGAATTAATTATAGAGAGAGAGAGAGAGAGAGAGAGAGAGAGAGAGAGATGAGAGAGAGATTAGAGATGTGTCTGTCTCTCTCTATTAACGAAACTGTAAGTTTAATTACTTCAAAACCAGTGATGTTACCCCCTCTTTGCTGAGAAATATAGCGTAGCAATTCAGCAGCAAAGCTATTTTATTAATAAAAGTTGTGGGTAGCGTTGATAACAAGGTTCTGTGCTCTGAGACAAGAATGTTTCTGTGTGTGAGCAGCACGATCACTGATCTCTGTGTGCGAGTGTTGTATGTGTGTGTGTGTGTGTGTGTGTGTGTGTGTGTGTGTGTGTGTGTGTGTGTGTGTGTGTGTGTGTGTGTGTGTGTTTCAATGAAAACAGCGCATTAATATAGAACGGTCATTAAATTGACTTGGAACTACCTGTGCATTAAATGGTTTTATTGCACACTTTCTAGCCAATTAGAAAACAGACCGTGGTATAATATTATATAAACCTCACAATTGGGACTTCAAACATATCATCAAATAAACACAAAGAACAAACATTACCGACCTCTTTACACCATCTTCATCTGTTCTCCATGTAGGTGACATTTTCTGTGAGCCAGGCTGTTGCTACCATATCACTGAATGTATTAGCGGATGACATTCCAGAGTTAGCAGAAAAAGTCACCATTGTCCTGACCAAGGTCACAACGATTGGGATAATTGATTCATCCAGAGGAGCAATGATCGACCCTCAGCGTGCCCAAGCAAACCTTACCATTAAAGCCAATGGTTCACCTTATGGAGTCATTGGCTGGCATCTGGATTCCCAGTACTTCATCACGCCAGAACCTCAAAGTAATTATTCTGTGTTTAACTTTGTCTCATTTGAACTTCTGCACAATAATATAATGAACAGTGTATGAATGGCTAAGATAGCCAATTAACATTGCTGTGGTGTACCGCTAAAAATTAAAGTCAACATTTCCTGTAATCCAAATTACCAAGAAGAAATATGTACATATTTTCTAGCCATATACTTAGTCCTGGAATAGTTAAGATGAATTCAGGGGAGGAATTCATTTGTCAATGTTTTTATACATAATTGCCCCATTCATTACAATCTGAAAATATTTGCTCTTGAAAGACGCTGATGTAATTTCTTTTCCTTTTTTATTCCTTTCACTTCAGAGAACCCAAGCAATATTACACTAAGTATTGTGAGAGATCAAGGGGCATCAAGGGATGTATTAGTTTATTACACCACCAAAGCAGCCCTTCACCTGCCACCTGTCAATCAGGCTAATGAGGGGACTGACTATGTAGCCAAAGAGTCCACAGTCATCATGATGGAGAATGCTACTGTTGTTTTGGTACCCATTACCATCCTGCCGGTGAGTACCACAACTTCACTGGGATGCCATATAATAACAAAACCTTCAATATGTTAAAATGATTCCTAAGCATAGGGATGCTGTGGTGTATTGCTCTGATAATTTAAAAGTTGTAGGTTTAAACCTTGATTACTTAATTTACTGACTACTTACAACTGTGACTTAATATTTATCATGCTGTTAGAAGCCAAACATGAAAACCAAATAAATAATTGACTACTCATTAATGTTGTAAACATATTTCACATGTTTGAATTTGTATTATACACTAGTGATTTAAAATAAATAAATTAATACTTTAAATAGCAAGGACGCATTCAGTTGATCAAAAGTGATAGTAAACAAATGTATAAAAAAATATTTATATTTCAAATGAATGCTGTTCTTTTAAACTTTCATCAAAGAATCCTGAAAAGAGTTTTCACAGTTCCCTTACTAGGGAACTCAACTCTGCGTCATAGTGTTGAATCTATGGGAATGCCCTCAGCATGCGCCGGTGTCTAAGCACGTGTGAAATCGTGCCAATTCTACTGGCCAAGGCAGTCATATAACATCACTGCGCCGGCATGACTGTAAAAGGGCACCTGCGTTAGACGTTATCAGCTTCTTTGTCTTCAGGAAGTGCTCTGTGTGTTGTGAGTCTTATTTATTGTTGTGTGTTTAACAAGATGGATGTTAGCATTTACAGTAGAAAGTGTGCATCGCCGTATCCACGCTTTATTTCGGGTGTTGGTACGCACAATCTATGTGTACTAATGTACTGCTAATGTACTAATGTACTACTAATGTTGTCACGGAGCGGCATCTGTGTCTGAACTCATCGGGGATAAAGGAGAAAGAGAAATCTTTCCTTCTTGATGCCCCAATTTCTTCGGTACTGGCATTAACTCGGTGGTCGAGAGGTTTAGAAGGGCAAAAGTTCAGTCTGCAGCATTCCAGCGTTCATCCCTCGCTGTGTCCCGGGTCCGACAGCCCCCGTAGCTCCCTCTGACCCACTGCCAGGGACTTGTTCCTGGCAGGAGGGTCAGAAGGCAAGTGTGGAAGCCTGTGCTCGAAGAAGGCCTAAACAGGGCCTCAGGGAGGTAATTTCGGCTTGCAGGTCTGAGGACCCAAAACCATGAGGTCCTGCATTAGGTCTCCTCTGGTAGGGGATCGAGCAAGCTTTCTAAAGGAAAAAAAGAAGCTCTGGAAAAATGTAATTAAAAAAGAAAAGAGAAGAGAAGTGGTAAACAAGGCTTTGAGATAATGGAGGTGGTTGCTGATTGCGATCCACTCTTTTGCCTGTTTTTGCCTAGTGGTCAGAGGCACATGGTGTATCCCAGAGGGATAGTGGGTGTTGGACCAGGACATAGACACCTGGAGATCCGTGAAAAGGCAAAAAAGTGGCTAGTTGAGCAGCGATGGAGCAAAATGCTCCCTCGCCCAAAGCCCCCTTTCCAGCACAAGAGCTGGAGATGGTGTTGGCCTCCCATGAGATCGGTTTGAGCAGGCACTTTCCTATGAAGAAGTCAAGTGGTAGATTAACAAATGCAATAAATGGGCACGAGGAATGGGTAAATTGGACCCCCTCTATAATTCATTTGGAGACGATGTGAACACTCTTCCCTGATGCAGCGAAGCGATATTGGTCGCTTTGACAGAGCAGAAGATGGACTGTATCGCCATTTGCGTCCCACTTCTCATATGTCGCCCCCTCCAGTTCATTATCCTATGGAGACTGGAGGTATATCAACCCGCTTCCCTAAAGGTCTGCAAGGAAGGAACAGGTGTCAGAGTGGACTGTATCGCTATTAGTGTGCCACTTTTTCATTTGTTGTCCCCTGCAGTGTTGTTGCTTGAGTGCTCTCTGGAGGAAAATAAGTAGCAAATAGCAACCATCAGGCTAGGGCTAAGAGCTTTACAGGGGGTAAGTGGACGAGGTTGTTACAGTATATGTGACCCACTGTCTCAGTGGCTCCCTTCCCCTTAAGCCTCACAGTTAGTCTCAGGTCACCCAGTCTGAGGACACACTGTGCAGAAGCTGATGAGGAGACAGACTGACCTCCTACAGCACAAGCCAACAGCCAGTTACTATCATCACCACAAAAAACCCACATTTTTTTTCTGTTTGCTCTTGGAATAGCTCATTCTCTGCAAATTGCTGTGGTCGTTAGATATTTTTGCATTTTGTTCAGCCTCAAAAACCACATGTTGAATTTGTTTGGGCTGAAAGACTACTGACATAAATCAGCATGTTGTTAGATATTAATTGCACAGAAGCTGTTTAGAATCTGCTGGAGAAATGATCACTTATGTTGAGATCCATGGGATGTCTAAGGGGTTTAACTTATGAAGTGTGTGACTTGCATTTAGATAGTATAGGATAGATTAAAATTGTATTAATCCCTGGATGGTATATTTGTGTTTGCTCGTAGGATGATATTCCTGAACTGGCTGAGACGTTCCTTGTAAACATCACCAGAGTTGAACTGTTGGGTGGAGACACTGGAGCAGGCCAGCCCAGTGTGAAAAGACCTGGTCTGGAGATAGCCGAGGTCACCATCCAAGAGAACGATGACCCAAGAGGAGTCCTCAGTTTCAATGTCTCAAAGGTTGGTTTACAATTAATTTTGTATAATTTCTTTTATTGGCTTTTTATACATCATTGACTGTAAAAATGTATCATGTATTTTGTCTTTATTAATAATCAGAAACAAACACACTTCTACAATCCCTTGTCCTTTAGGATATCTCTGGGGCAGTGTTGGCATTTGAGGTACCATCACCTGGAAATGTCTTTCGCCTGGCCGTCATGCGAATGGCTGGTAGATCAGGTAGACTGGTGCTATACTGGGAGGCACAAGCAGTCACAGCCAGCACTGAGGACTTTAGTCCTTCCTCTGGAAACCTCACATTTCAAGAGGGACAGGTAAAGATTAAAAAATGTTATTGACTTAAAAGGGGAAGAGAAGAAGCATTAGGTAGAAATTTCATCCATGGGTACTTCTCAATACTCAAATGGATGCTTCCTCGTTTCCTCGTACCTCTGTCCTCCAGCCTGTGACCCTGAAACCGATCAAAAGTTTACCATTTCAAAGGATATCTCAAATCAAATTGCGCAGCAAGGAGGTGAGGAACGAGGAGTGAGAAAGCTTCCTGAGGAGCGAATGCACAGATGTATCCTATACAAAAGTATTTATTGTCGAAAAACCTGACACACTTCCAAATTCTCCTCCCTCCTCACATCTGTCACAATCATTTTAATAATTGTTTTACCTTTGTAGTTTAAATAAACCATACATCTCAAATATGTCAAGAGGGCATCTTGCTTTATTAATATTTATAATGAATTTCTTAAAGGGGTGGTATAATGCCCTTTTTACAAGATGTAAAATAAGTCTTTGATGTCCCCAGAGTGTGTATGTGAAGTATTAGCTCAAAATACCCCACAGATATTTTTATATAGCATGTTAAAGTTGTCACTTTTTGAGGGTGAGCAAAAATGCACCATTTTTGTGTCTGTCCCTTTAAATGCAAATGAGCTGCTGCTCCCAGCACAGGGGGCGGAGCTTGAACAGCTTGTGTCCTTTTACCTCACACAGACATGCACTGAAAATGTCAAAAACTTTTAGCCTTTTATGTTCAAACCGAAGTCAGAAAGATGGAGAGACTAAAGAAGAAGTGACAACATGTAGACAACATTTCTGAATGGTTAGTTGGTGAATTTATGTAGCTTATGTGTAGATATCTTCTAGTCATTGATTAGCATATTCTGTCTTGATAATCTATAAATCGCATTCCCGGGGGTGGGTTTTATGTAAATTTTAGGGTTCATGATGTCACTAACCCGAGAGGAATGTCGTGTAGTCCCTACCAGCCGTTTGTTGTAGTCCTTAAAAAGCGATTTCTTTTAAAATAAAATATCTCCCTTTGCTTTGAACTTTGAGCGTCATAACTTTGCAGATGTTGTTTATGCTCAAACAGCAACATTACACACTAACTAAAGTTAGAAAAGTGAAATCATATTCAACCACTTTAAATAACCAAACTTTAACAACATAAGAGCAGATCCCTTGAGTGCAGTTGATGATGTTTTGAAGTGACGTTAGAGTGATCAAGAATATTCCCATGTACAAACAAGCTTCGATTCCTTTGATTCCTCATTTTCTTTTCTTGCATCCTTCCCTCACATCCTTAGAGGAGTGGAGTTAGGAAGTGAGGAAAGGAAGTGAGTATGCACAAATGATACATGAGAAGCACCCACTGTGGAGAGCATGACTATGTCCAAAATCATTAACAATTTGTTAACCTTCAAATAATTATTTAACAGCAAGTGCAAATGATGCAAAAGCGGCAGCCCTTCCAGCACTCAGTGTCCGAATTCGCTCACTCGTTTTCATTCGAGTTGGCTTAAGTGGACTATATTAGTGGATTAATGTAAGACATAGGGAATAGTCAATGAGGGTAGGGGGCGATTTCGAACACATATCATTTCTTATCTACCTGCTTCTTCTCTTCCCCTTTTAGGCTGACTGGAGTTTTATGACTATAGATATAACATATATATATATATATATATATATATATATATATATATATATATATATATATATATATATATATAGAAAAGGCTACTGGAACTAATGTGACAGTAAAACTGTAACAAAGTTACTTTTAGCTGTTTCAGCAAATGATGGGGATTTTGCTGCACAAAAACTGAAAAACTTCTGCTTTTTTTTTTCTTTTCTTTTTTTCAGGCAGTTGCTTATATTGAGATCACAATTATTGATGACACAATTGTGGAGTCCACAGAGACATTTATGGTCAAACTGATTCGAGTCATCGGAGGTGCCAGGTTAGGGGACGAGACATCTGTAGTAGTCAGCATCCCGGCCAATGATTCACCTTTTGGTCGGTTTGGGTTTGAGGAGCTAATGGTAAATTTACCAATAACATCTATGAATGTTAGTCCAATATTAGCATTTGGTATGTGTTTTGTCTCTGTCATGATATTTGCATAATCTTACAAATCATAATTATACTGACATGCTCTCGGAATCTCTGGGGTATTTCTGTAGTAACTGTAAAGTTACTTGTATATAAAGTAACTTATTCTTTTTTTGATAAGATGTAACCTTGTTCTTAGTTTAACTTCTCTACTGTCGTTATTGAGAGAATAATTAATGCTTGGATACCTTTGTGGTTTGTCGAGGCCATAATCAGCTTGACTGAAAATAATATATATTTTTTTATCTTTTCTCAGATCTCTGTGTCTGAGCCTCAGTTCCTAAATGACCCAGCTTCCATAGCTACACTGACCGTAGTGCGTAGCTCAGGAGGTGAGGGAGTGGTGCATTTGATCTGGCTTCTGCAGGAAGAGGGAAGAGATGACCTAAGCCCTCGTAATGGAACTCTCATTTTTAATGGGGTAGGTATGGCTGGTAAATATGAATATGAACAGCACTTTTACTTGTGCCACAGTGTGATACTCACAGTCGTTAAATGGTTTTATCAATCCTAGACTGAGTCGAAGAAAACTCTGGTGATTCAGGCTTTGGCTGATGCTGTCTTGGAGGGAGAGGAGAGATTCACCATCCAGCTTCTTTCTCCAAAGAATGAGCCAGTCATTGATACAGTTAGAGGTTTGACAATATATTATAACAATTATCAAGTATATATCATGTGTCAACATTTTTGACAGGTAGGGCCCTATCTTGCACACAGCGCAATTGACTTTGTACACCGACGCACGTATCATTCCTATTTTGCACCCGCGCAAAGCGCGCTTTTCCCTCCACAGAAGCACGTCGCTAAACTAGGGAATGAACTTGCGCTCCCCAGGGTGGTTCAGCGCAAAAAAAATAGTTTAAAGTCAGTGGCGCGTTGCGCATGTTATTCATATGCTATTTTAAGGGTGCATGCTTGGCCATAATCAATGTAGCGTGTGCATGTGCGCATACACTTTGATTCTCTCATCTACACAGAAGCAGCAGTTTTCATTTTTGCAAATCATACATTATTACGATAGATAGATAGATAGATAGATAGATAGATAGATAGATAGATAGATAGATAGATAGATAGATAGATAGATAGATAGATAGATAGATAGATAGATAGATAGATAGATAGATAGATAGATAGATAGATAGATAGATAGATAGATAGATAGATAGATAGACAATTTATTATAAAAGCATACATCTAGCTTACACATTTACCCAAATTATCATACACCTGTTTAACAGAAGTTAATTTGGGTGGGTTTCTCCATTTCAATGTAACTTCTCTCTTTTACGGCCGTGACGAGAGCGTTGCTCTCCTTGGCTGTGAACCGCTCCTGGCGCGCACCTGGCAAATCCGCCATTACAATAGCAATCCGCTATGGAAAAAGCGCGTCTGCTCTTAAAGGGAATGTGAGATGACGCTCTGATTGGTTTATTTCACGTTACGCCCAAACCACACCTATGAATAATGAAGCTACTTCAGACCAACCCATTTTAGATTTGCGCCGGGCGCAAGAGTCATTTATCTCCCCGGGAAAATAGCAACAGCGCCCAAGATCCGCCCACAAAGTTACTTGCGCTTTGCGCTTGACACTTGCGTTTCAGATCGTTAAAATAGGGCCCGTAGTGTTCAAAATCATAATTTACTTGCTTTTCTCTCCATCAGGTGTTGCTACAGTTGTTATTCAAGCTGATGTGGGTGCCCTGGGAATTGTAGGAATAGCTGATTCCAGCAGAAACCTTCTGATTGGTGAACCAAGAGACAATTACAATGGAACAGCTCTGGTCAGGTAAAATGCTCACCTTCTCCAAACAAAAGAGATTATTGTATATTTAATTTCTGCACCATTGGTGTCACCGAACAGAATCAGCAAAAAAAAATAGCAAAACAGATTTCCCAAACACCCCATCTGAAGATAGATTGTGCCCTGTCAATTGCAGTCTCGTAAGAGGTCCAGGCATCTTTGGTGAGATTGAGATCTTCTGGAACATCAGTGCAGCTGCAGATACAGAGTTTGAGGAGACCTCTGGCAAAGTTGTTATGAAAGACCGCCAGTCTGCTGCTATTATTCAGCTCAAGGTAAACTGCTGAGTAATACACAGTACTGTTCAAAAGTGTGTGGCCGGTTTAAAAAAAAAAAAAAAAAGTTATATTGTTTTTGTGAAGTCTCTCATGCTCAGCAAGGCTGCATTTAAAAATAATAAAATACAAATAAAAATAGTGTGGAAATGGTAATATTGTGAAATATTAGTACAATTTAAACTTTTTTTTTTTTTTACTCACAAAAAGTGAGAAGTCATGCCAAGGCAAAAGGCATTAACTTCCACATTATCAATATTTGGTTGCTGATCACCATTAACAAAATCATTATAGTAAAACCTGTATAAAATCTAGTGATTATGGCATTTATTTTGTATGATTTACAATTATTTAAAGCCATCTACTTATTGCTATCATGTGCTTTGGTTGCATTCTGATGGCATTATTAATACATTTGACAAATACCTCCATAGATATGTTTTGGCACTCTGCCAGCTAGGCATGAGTGTTTCAACCAAGTCCGGTACCCGAACTGGGTGAGGCGGGGCTTTAGTTCTTGGTTGTATTCATCTGCTGCGGCAATGTGTAAAAATTTTCTGTCAACTCTGCATAATCCTTCGTGATCGATATCGCACATTTGTCGATGGAGCGGTTTCAGACCATACTAAATGTTCTGACCGCATTTGTGCAGGACAAAGCTCTGAGGACATCAGAAGTTAGAGGAACTGATGGCAGCTGTACAAAGTACACAGGCTACACCGTATTTATGGCTACACCATTTAATTTTAATGGACATTAAAACAAAGGCAGATAACTGTACAATCTGGTAGGTAGCATTATGTGATAGAACACCGGCACAGTAACTTCATATTGACACGCAGCTAAACAAAGGCAGAGTACCGTAACTCAATTTGAGCGTTCCAAAACAAAGCCAAAGAGCGGTAACTGGTGTTATGGTGGTCTGCTTTGGTGTCTCATGGGCTTTTGGAAGTTACTGTTAAGACAACTCATTATTTTTTCGAAAAAACAACGGAATTGATTCAAGATACTCATCCACATGATAAAGGAGGTCTTGAATGTGCCAAAAATATAAATAACGTATTTTCAACCAAAAACGAAGTTACGGTCTTTTGCCTTTGCACGGCAGTATATTTTATATAAAAAAATTCTGGATTATTTGAATAGAGAGTAAAAAAAAACAACAGCATTTAGATGAAATATAAATCATTTGTAACATTATAAATGTCTTTACTGTCACTTTTGATTCATTTAATGCATCCTTGCTGAGTACTTATTTCTTTAAAAATAAAAAACTTACTGACCTCAAACTTTTGAACAGTAGTAGATACACTACTTTGTTCCATGTCAATATTTAAATTACCTCCAGACATATCAGAAGACTAATACATATTCATTTTAAAATGTATAATTTAAGTGTAGTATATCCCATTGTTCCCTGTCTAGACCCAGCATAATATTTCCCCTGTAAACGGTAAAAATGTAAACCATCTTTACACAAAGTAAAATTGATTACCTCTCCCTGTTTCTGTAGGCGCTAGATGATGTGATTCCAGAAGAAAGACGTGTATATCAACTCAGACTGAGCTCTCTAACCCCGGGCTCAGCAATCAACCCTGACAGACAACTTGCCACCATCACTATGGCTGCCAGTGACCTTCCCCATGGGCTCTTCTCCTTCTCTCAAGCCTCTTTGCGTGCCACTGAAGAGGACAGAGCTGTGAGACCCCTTACATGTCATTACCACTGCTGAGATACAAACCACAACCAGAGGACTAAGTGCTTCTGCCTGTTCCCCTTGACTGGGAAAGTCATTGAAAATGTTTTGAAACTTCCATAAAGCAATAGCCTAGCAACCATTAATCCAAAGACAAAAAAACACTGGAAAGTTTTCTTAATGAGAGACTTTGTGTTTTTAGTGCTTGTTGAGTATAATGGAGCTGTTCAGAGGTAATAAGACTATATTGCATTTGAAAATAGACACACAGGGTAAGTTCTGTGTATGCTAAGTTAGCTTTGTCCATTGCCAACTTCCTAGAATAAATTGTAACAGATTGTAAGAGATGGGAATGAATATATCTGTGAACCCTTTCTCAAAGGTAGTTGAGTCTCCAACAGTGTCTTGTCTCTTACCAGGTAAATGTGACCATTGTTCGTTCCATGGGTCTGTTTGGCAGTGTGTGGGTTAGTTACCACACGGAAGGCAGAACTGCAATCAGCGGACAAGATTTTGGACAGTCCTCTGGTCGGCTGCTATTCAGGCCTGGGGAGAGTTCAAAGGTCATCACACTGACTATACTCGATGATGACCTTCCAGAAGGACCAGAGGAGTTTTTCCTCAACATTACTCTAGTAGAGCTTCTAAATGCCAGGTAGAGTTCAGCTTGCTATCTGAAACCCAAGTCATGCTTGGAATAGTACTAGCTATATACTTTTGCTGAAAATGTATCTATTTCTTTCCTCTTGTTTTCAGTTCAATGGATTTTACAGTGAGAGAGTACGGCCTACAGATTGACCAGCCTCCAGCTATTGGCAATCTGTCCTCCCTTATGGTGATTATCCAGAAAAATGACAACGCTGAGGGCATTCTGGAGTTTGACCCCAAATATGTCAACATCATTGGTACTTTTATGCCTCTCTCCTTTTTTCTCTTTTGTGATTTATATGTATTTATTACCTTTTTTTAATGAAGAGAATGTTCATTTTCTTACAAATATACAGGTAAACATGATATGAACAATAACCAATAAATGACCAATATTAAAATATATATAAAAAAATATTAACTAGAAATAAAATTAATAGTTTTAAATGTTACAATTGAATTTAGGTATCACTAACGTGTATAGTATGAAAGACATGGTAATTTTGAGAAATTGTTTACTTTGAAGTTGTCTCTTCGTATTAATATTGGAAAATATAAATTATTTTAACATCTAAAGAATTACGCTTCACCTTCAAATAATCTCGATTACAATATGTATTGATGTGTTGACTGTTGTTATTGTTAACTAAAAATATTAAACTTCATTTTTGATAATTGAAGTATAGTGAAAATGATAAATATTGCACAAAAATCTTGAAGTACTACAATTACTAAAACTAAAACTGAAATAAATATAAAAGCAAAATAGAAATACTGAAACAAAAAAAGCAATACAAATGACAAAAAATACAAAATCACTAAAAAAATTATAATTTTAATAATAATGAATAAATAAATACTGTAATGGTATATAAATAATATTGAATTACACTGGGATACAAATGTGTATGGTACAGTACATACATATATTTGTTCTCAGTCTTTCCGATTGTTTTTGTGTCACAGTTGAGGAAGATGTAGGAATTCTGTCCATCCCTGTACTGAGGCGTATTGGATCCTATGGGCAGGTCACAGTAGAGTTTATCTCCAAAGGTTTGACTGCTCAACCTGGTTCAGATTACATTATGCTCAATGGCTCCATCACCTTTCAGCATGGCCAATCCCTCAACTATATCAATGTCTCCATAGTGGATGACACAGAGAGGTAAGGATGGGGTTATTAACTTTCATTGCTATACTTGCTTTCATTGAATTGGTTAAAAATTGTATTGTTGCTGAGTGTACGTTTTATTAACTTGTAACATGTTTTTTTCTTCCCACAGTGAATTTAATGAGATATTTGAGATGCAACTCACCGGTGCCACAGGAGGTGCCATACTTGGAGCTCAGCTTATTGCACGAGTTACAATTGCCAAAAGTGACTCGCCAAATGGTGTGGTACGATTCATCAACCAAAGCGCCATCACAATTCCAAACCCCAACAGTACCCTCAGACTGACCCTGTTTGTAGAGAGAGCAGACGGGCTGCTGGGAAACGCCACGGTGAGCCCCCGTCTAGACTATGACATCACACTTCTGATGCCATATCCAATTAAATATCAGTTTTTTACATGTGGGGAAGCACTTGGAGGAAAGACAGACCCTAAACTGGTTGTTTCTATTGATTTGTATGCAATTAATAATGTGGTAAATGAGGATTGTGGAATATTTTGGTGGATCAAAACTCAGAAAATGGTCTGTGATGTGAATACATGATTTAATACAGACCTTTATGCTACTTTAATGTAGATTTTATATTATTCATAGACAAAATATTATGTATTCTTCAAAGTAAGTTTCAATAATCAATTGAACAGTAATAATTATGTTAATTATTAGTCAGGAAAATAATACCAATATATTGGAGAAGAAATTCCTTTTATTTTTTCTATTAGATTTTGGTTTTCCCTTTGGTTTCCTTTTGCAAGATGTTGATTTGTAATTTATTCAGGGTTCAAAGCAGTGGCGGCTGTTATTTTATTTTATTTTATTGTTTGCAATATGCCTCTAAAAGCTGGGTTAAACAGTGCAATTTAATACAATTTAATGAAAATACGTGACAAGGCTCAAAACAGTATTTTACAATATTTATAAATGACAGCAGGGAAGACATTTCATGATATTTAAGTGCTTCCTGTGCTGTCTTAAAGGAATCACCACAGATTCAAAGTGTTTATCTGACATGTGCTTGTATCATTTCTATTCCTCAGGTAATATGGCAGATTTTAGGTCCAAACTCAAATGAGGTTTTACCATCAGTAAACACAGACATTGGTGAACCAGTGAACGGGACGTTCGGTTTCAGAGATGGGGAAGGGGGTGTGCGCAGCATTGAGCTGAAGATCCTGCCTCATGGTGAGGTGGAGGTCACAGAGAAATTTATCGTCGTGCTTAGTATCCTCTCTGGAGAGATTGGCATTGACCCCAGAGCTGGATCTGTCACACTCACGGTACGTCCTGCTCAGCACGCAAAACGTGACTGATAACCTCTAGAAAACAGAGGGTAAAACTGTAAATACAGCAATGTGACATTTTTGCAATTGTGTACAATGTGTTCATTCTCCAGATTGAGAAGTTTGGAGACCCCAATGGCATAGTACAGTTCACAGAACAGGACCTGAAAGAGCGCATTTACAATGAGCCTTCTGACAGCGAAGGCCCGCTTAAAATATCACTCCTTATCACACGTAGAGAGGGTGTTATGGGCAACATCACGGTAAGAAAAATATAAATTAAAAAAATATAAGCATAACATAAAGCATAATATACACAAACACTTTTTTTTTTTAAAGGAACACTCCACCGTTTTTTGAAATAGGGCTTATTCACCTTCTTTCCTACATTTAGATAGGTGGGCAAATGCATTTTTGTCTCAGTGCATGCAATGTTTTAGTTTGACAGGGTCGGCGCTAGCTTAGCTTAGCATAATGAATGGAATCCTTTGTTGCCAGCTAGCATGTCCTGAGTAAAAGTGATATAAAAAAATAAAAAAACCCACCTAATTACTTCTTGTGGCCTGCGTATTCACAACAAGTACAAATAGCGATGCAGATTAACACTAGACGATTTCCTATGCAGATATTGACTTGGGACTATATTAGGGGGAAGCACAGGTGAAGCACTGCTACTTGGGCGCAGAGATATCACGCCCAAGTAGCAGTGCTTCGCCTGTGCTTCCCCCTAATATAGTCCTTAATATATAAGTCAATATCTGCCTAGGAAATCGCCTAGTGTTAATCTGCCTCACTATTTGTACTTGTTGTGAATACGCAGGCCACAAGAAGTAATTAGGTGGGTTTTAAAAAAAAATTATATCACTTTTACTCAGGACATGCTAGCTGGCAACAAAGGATTCCATTCATTGTGCTAAGCTAAGCTAGCGCCGACCCTGTCAATCTAAAACAATGCATGCACTGAGACAAAAATGCATTTGCCCACCTATCTAAATGTAGGAAAGAAAGTGAATAAGCCCTATTTCAAAAAACGGTGGAGTGTTCCTTTAAACAACCACAGGAATAAACTGCATTTTTAAATATCCTTTTAAAAAAAAGAAAATCTATTTTAAATGTTACAGTTTTCTGTATTTTAAAAGAAATAAATGCAGCCTTGGTGAGCATAGGAGACTTCTTTCAAAAACATTTAAAAAATCGTATCGACCCGAAACAGTAGTGATAGTATTGTAATTATGTAATAATCAGCCCCATTTTTATTTTATTTGTTCAGGTTTTCTGGGAAATCCTCAGTGATGCAGACACATCAGGTGACTTTGCTGCTCTGCAGGGTTCTGTCACTATCCTGGCAGGACAGCGTGTGACAGAGATAGTCCTCACCCTGCTTCCCGACTCTGTGCCTGAGTTGGAAGAAACGTACATCCTCCGTCTAATCTCTGTGGAGGGAGGCGCAGAGTTGGACATAAATCGCAGCAGTACCCGTTTGAAAGTCCGGGCCAATGACGAACCCCACGGGGTGTTTGTCCTTTACTCTCAAAACCAGTCAGTGGTTGTTAACGTGGCGGACCAAAGTAGACAACTAATCATCAGTGTGAACAGGCTGGCAGGGGCGTTTGGCAATGCCAGTGTGGGTTACAGAATCAGTTTTACCACCCCTGGGCAGAGTTTTACAGAGGACACAATCGCTGGGAACATACTGGTGAAGGACGGAGAACAAGAGGCCAGCGTTAGAGTGCCATTTAGTAGCCAGGTGTGTGATTTATTGTATTTGAATTAGATATAAGATTTTTTATGGACTATAAGAAACTTGATATTTCGAATGTGTCCTCTACAGGTGTTCTTTGCGACAGGCTTTAACTTCAGTGTTGAGCTGACAGATGTGACTCTGATTGGTCCCCTGCTCAGTTCACCTCCCAGAATTCAACTGGAATCAAAGCTGGCTGTTGTTTCTGTTCCTGAAGTGGCAGCTAATGCAGAGGTTGAATATTGCATAAAACACTTTTTTTATATTACCACTAGATGGCACACAACTAATTCATATGCTGGTTTGCCAATTATGTCTTATCCAGATATTACATCAGTTGTAGTCGGGGCAGTATTTTTTTGTTATTTATTTAATGTATACATTAGTTAACTACATTAAATAAAATGTACAATAGTTCTACAGCATTTATTTATCTTAATTTATTTTAATCTCAGCATTTACTAAATACATTTTTAAGATCAAAAGTTGTGTCAGTTAACATTAGTTAATGCACTGTGAACTAAAATGAACATACATTTTTTTTTATCAACTGACATTAAGAAAGGTTAATAAATGCTGTAAAATATTTTGTTTATTCATTGTTAGTTCTTTGTTAGTTCATGCATGAACTAATGTTAACAAATAAGACCTTATTGTAAAGTATTACCTATATATTATTGTTTGCATATATTATTGTCTGCAGTGATACCTCTAAAAGCTATAAAAAGTGCATTTTATTGAAATTGAATGAAAATAAGTGACAATGCTCAAAACTGCATTGCACAATATTAAATGCGTCCTGTGCAGTCTTAAGCAATCTTCACAAAATGTGAAAAGTGTCCAGGTCACATTTTATCCCCCCAAAAATCTAAAGAAAAATGAAAACTTGTTATGCTGATGATACAGATTTTTTTACAGTGTTTTACAGAAAAAAACTATAATGAAGAAATAAGCATAAATTAAACTTTAAATGTAAATGTATTATTATGAAAATAATGGCAAAATGAATTTTTTTTAATTTTTTTTTATAATTAATGCATCATTATAATAGACATAATCTACTATAAATTATTATTCACTGATTGTCTAATGCTTTGTATTGAAACTCAATCTTAAGTATGTTACTCTCCTTGTGCTGTAGGTTGGATTTGCCTCTTTGGCCCTGCTTGTCTCAGACACAGAGAGTGGCCAGTGTGAGGCGCTGGTGACACGGACAGGTTTATATGGGAACGTAACCGTCCGATGGAGCTCTGGGTTCCCCCCAGGCCAAACTCCACCAGGCTACCAGCCAGGAGACATCTCACCAAGATCAGGTTTGCCCTAGAGAGAGAAATTACTTAATATATACAGTATATATGATAAAAATCCAGAAATTATGAACTGACACTGCTGTTCTTCTTTTTCTCTTTATCTGAAGGCACGGTAGTGCTTGCCTATGGTCAGAGGAGTGAGGTGATCTCTCTCAGTGCTGTAAATAACATGTCAGTTGTCACAGCACATGCCATTTACCTGACCTCTGTAGAGTCAGAGTCACCTGGTGGAGCCCGTCTCAGGTAACACTCTTCTCAAAAAACAAACCTCCTTTTTCTTAATTCTTGTTGGTATCTGAATGTTTTGATATATGTGCTGTGCGTTCAGGACTGGTTACACAGTAGCTGAGGTGGAGCCATTAGGATTGTATCAGTTTCATCCTGATTCTCGGCAGCTGGTCATTGAGGAGGACGTGCAGACCATCACCCTCTACGTCCAGCGCCTCTACGGCTTCCGCAGCAACCGCTCCAGCATCTCCTACAAGACATGGCCTGGCACTGCCCAACCTGATAAGGATTTTGCAGCAGTAGCAGACGGGCAGCTTCTGTTTGATTCCCGCCAAACATCTGCTGCCATTCGACTGTCCATTCTAGATGATTCCCTAACTGAACCAGATGAGAATTTTTATGTGAACTTAACCAGCGTGCGTGTTCTCAGCACCAGTTTGCCTTCAATCGCAGCTCAGCCTCGACTTGTGCCTCAGCATAGTGTTGCTACAGTTACCATTCGTGCTAATGATGTTGTTAGCGGATTTCTGAGCATAGGACCAGCGATAGTACGCATTTCTGAAGACAGTCAGGAAGGTGCGCCCCAACAGAAGCTTGCCCTAAGAGTACGGAGGTCGGTAGGGCTCACAGGAGTGGTGAGTGCCAAAATCAGGGCTTATTCAGGACGCAGAACCCCAGAGGGGGATGCAGCCCAGTTTCATCAGGAGCATAATGGCACATGGGCTTTGGAAGGGGAGGACTTTGCCTTGGAGACCCAAACTGTCACGTTGTTGGAGGGACAGAACGAGGTGGAGGTCAGTGTCCTCATACTGAATGATCAGGAGCCGGAGGGACAGGAGGCGTTCTTTATCTACCTCAGCGAGGCAGAAGGTGGAGCGCAGATTGTCAGCGTGCCAGATGAACTGGGGTTCACTTCCTTTGCCAAAATCATTATTCTGGGTGAGAACATTACTGTCATTACAGGAATCAACAATAACGATTTTTTTTCTGCCTCAATGTTGTACTTTGTTGTAATATATCTATATATCTATATATATTATATGATATATCTATCTATCTATATATATATATATATATATATATATATATATATATATATATATTATAGCATAAAATATGTTTTAAATATTTGCTATATTGTGCAAAATGGATAATTTTAAGATCGTTCTGATTGATACTTAGGAAGTCATTCTTTCAGATTTCACAAAGCATCATCTATTTTTAGCAGGCTAAGTAATGCTACTTTGGTGACAAATCAACCAAATAATAACATTTTCAACACAATAACATTGTTCAATATATCACAGGAAACTGTTTACATTTGAAAGGAAACATGTACATGATCAAGAAATATTATAGATAAACGTAATATGTAGTGACAATGCAGCATTTGCCCAATAGAGCAAGTGATACCTCAGTCAGCTGGCCTGAAACTCTTTTATATTGGCCATTGTTATTGTTTCTTTAATACAGTACATTCTGTTCAAAAGTTTGGGGTCGGTAAAATGTTTTCAGCATCATTACTCCAATCTTCAGTGTCATATGATCCTTCAAAAAAAAAAAACATTATAATATGCTGATTTGCTGTTCTAGCAAATTTCTCCTTATTTTGAGAATATTTCACATTAATTTCTTTAAAAAAAAAAAAAAAAATAATAATCTTACTGACTCCAATTTTTTGAACGGTATATGAGCTAAGCTACTAACGCTTCTCTGCAACAGGGAGTGATCTTCAGAACGGTATAGTTGGCTTCAGTTTGAGCTCTCAGTTGGGTCAGATTCTGGATGAGGACTCAGAGAACAGGACAGCAACACTCTTTCTGCAAAGACAGGAAAACAGGTACCATCAATATTTAAGATTATGTTGTGCTTTCAATACTGCAAATCAGTGTTATTCAGTAGATATGCATGCCAAAAAGAAACATTTCCCCTCGTTTCCAGAGCATTTGAGGATGTGTTGGTGTTTTGGAGAGTCACGTTCAGCGATACAGTTCACTCAACGGTCAGTCATGGAGTGAATCTGACCAGAGAGCTGCAGCAGACTTCGGGCACATCCGTCTGCAGGAAGGGAGAAGTACTCTGTGCCCTCAAGTTGGAAGTCCGGCCAGACAAGGTATAGGTTTTGTTTTTTTTCTGTTTTTTTTGTCTTGTCTTGTTTTGTTTTGTTTTTCAAAAGGCTAATTCACACTGCACAGACAAACACCAACAAACAAGTTGGCCGTTGGATTTAGAATTTGATGAAAAATAACTGACATGCTCACACTGCCCCAACAGAAAACGGCAAACGCTGATTGAACTTGTTCAGTCGGGCGAAAAAAAACCTTGACCAACTCCAACAGACGCCAACTGGAGTAACACATCGATCCGACAAAACCCAACAAATGTGTTTGTTAGCGTTTGTCTGTGCGGAGTATATTGGCCTTAAGTCTCATTCTGAACTTTCTGTCCATTTAGATTATAATTGTTTTTATGTAGTGCTTAAGAGGAATCCACCTAAACAGCTTCTCTAATCATCTTGCTCCTTGACTGTGTACTGCAGGACCCAGAGTATGAGGTGTGGTTTCTGGTGGAGGTCTATAAAGTGGGTGAGGGTGCCACCATAAACCAAACTGCCCGTTTTGCCAACGTCACCATGCTAGAGAGTGATGACCCACGGGGGCTGGTGTACTTTGCCCAGGGCTCCAGACTACCCGTGGTCACCCTCAGTGCCACAAGCGTCAGTCTTCAGGTCTACAGGGATTCCAGTACAGCATCCGCTATCTCTCTGAAGTACCGCATGCAGGTGAGATTCATTTTAAGAGGGAAACTTCTCCCAAAATACCAATAAATATGCATTAAGCACAATAATATGCAGGATCTAGAGGCAAGGAGGCATAGATAATACATATAGTACTTTCTCGATTATGTGTGTTCTACCAAAATATTACATTGCAAACTTACTTGCTGATAATTCCGTTACTCTTAGTAATTGTTCATTGGCTGTAATCAAAGAGCAGCTACAACTACCCAGCCTACGCCCCTCTCTGACCCCATTACATAATGTGACCTCATTAGTGATGAGAGGCCTGAGATGTTGTCAAATTCATGAGCTAAGATGATGAATGTAGAGAAGATAAGAGCACTGAGCAATTAGGCCACTGAGTTCCCAGAAGATTCTTCAAAGGCAATATATATGGTTGCATAGTGGATCTGGAAAAGTAGGATTGACATGTCGAATATGGTTTTACGCCAAAAATACATCAGTCTGTGGGAATGCTTTCTCATGGCAGCTTTTTTGCTCTTTTTGTACCTCTGGCACACCCTTTCCTTTCCTCCATTTTTCAGTTTTTATTACCTACTGTTTCACTTTTAGGCATAAGGAAATGCTTTTAATTTCCAGTATGTTACACACCTCAAAGGGGAAAAAACAGAACATGTAATCATCTCTCTGCAGATTTAAAATATCTGAATTTAAAGTTTTAAATCTTCACCTCTGTCAACCTCTGACCAGCTTGCAGCTACAGCTACTTTAAAAGTTCTTAGGAAAGTGACTTTCGGAGTAAATGTCTGAGTATTAATTGTGTAATGTGTGTCATCTACTCTCACAGGAGCTTCAGAAAGCAGAATCTATAGGACCCAATCTGATCTGGCCTGCTGTGGCAGGACAGGACTTCGTCATGGCGGAGGGCACCCTGACTTTTGAGATAGGACAAAGAAGTGCCGGTCTGGACGTGGCCCTCACGCCAAGCATTGGTTCCTCCAACCCAACACCCAAACGGTTCCGCGTGGTTCTGTCTGATGCCACCGGTGGCGCACGGGTTCACCCAGAATTCGGGCTGGCTAATGTAACCCTGGTTTTGGACTCAGAGGCTCAGGCAATATGGGCCCTGCTGGACCAGTTACACCAGCCTCTGGATGAGACCATCATCAACCGGGTCCTGCAGGGGCTTATCAATAAAGTTAGTAAGGACATCACTCCAGAGCAGCTAACAGCAGTGTTTGATGCACTAAGCAAGGTGAGCAAATATGGGAAGTGTGTGTGTGTTTGACCTAAACATTAAGGGTTAAAATTTCTGAAAAATGTCTCCAAAAGTTAGCTCAATCTGAAGAAAAAAAATGTCCTTTTGAGGGATTCCTCAGAAGGAAAGTTGACTAAATTATATTTTGATTCTATTTTTTGAATTAGGATTTGGTACTTTGGTTTAGGGTTTTAATCAAGTTCAATAGTTTAATTTAAAAATAATAGTAGTAAATGGGAAATCCTTATCTAAATAGCAAGGTAAGCATGTCAAGGCTGTGGGCCCAAGGAGTATACAACCCTTTGGCTCCTAACTTTGATATGTAGAGCAGACTACTCTTTAAAAGTTTGGGGTCAGTACGATTTATTTTCCTTTTTTCTTTCTTAATTGATCAAAAGTAACAGTAAAGACATTTTGATCTCTCTATTCATCAAATAATCATTTATTAACCATTAATCAAAAATTAATCATTGTTTCCTCAAAAATATTAAGCAGCATTAAGCAGTTTTCAACATTGATAATAATAATGTTTCTTGAGCACCAAATATCCTTTTAGCATATTATAATGATTTCTAAAGAATCATGTGACACTGAAGACTGGAGTAACGAGTGCTGAAAATTCAGCTTTACCATCACAGGAATACATTACATTTTTAAATATATTAAAACAGAAAACAGTTATTCTAAATTTTAATAATATTTCACAATTTTACTGTTTTAACTGTATTTTTAATCAAACAAGTGCAGCATTGGTGAGCATAAGACACTTATCTCAAAAACATTAAAATCGTACAGATGCCAAACTTTTGAACAGTAGTGTACTGTATATATTTATACAATGAATTATAAACATGTTTATCTGGATTCAGAGAGGTGAGGATTTATTTAAAGTTAGCCGGGTCTTGAGAATTTTTGAATAGGGCAGTTCAGGAAATCCAGCTGATCTACGTTCGGTCTAAAAGAACAATGAGGGGCCACATATTGGCCCCCAGAGATCAATTAAGATAGCTTTCTTTACAATGCTTTTTTGTTCCTCAAGTTCATAGAAATGTCTTATCTAGGAGTACAATGCTTGTATGTGCAACCACAAGGCTCCACTGTGTAAAAGAAACTCTTGGAAACAAAGTTTCAATTAATCTGTATTATTTTATCACTGGTTTTCTAAAATTAATGTTGTATTTTATTGTATGCAGAGTGTAAATATTGTTAAAGTTTTCAAATTTTTAAATCTCCTAACCTCACTTCACAGATTCTGAATGATGCTATGCAGACTCCGCTAAAAGACAGCAGCCGCAGCTTGACCTATGACCTCCTGTGCGCCATGGCAAACCCCAGCCGTGCGGACACTCGAGGACTGAGCCAGCTCGCTGAAGTGGCGGAGCGTTTTGCCTTCAGTCTGCTCACGGACATTGAGTGTGAGGCAGAAGGAAAGAGGTGAGATCTATTTATTGCCATTAATAGGATTTTTTTCTGTTTGTTTTTACCTGAGCTCATTCTTGTATGCACTGATTTCCTATATATACTCCATTCAGAGGCACAACCATACTGGATACTTGCCCGTATTTCACCATAGCTGCTCACCACTGGTACCCCACTCAGATCAACGGCCACACATTTACAGGCAAAAACACAGACACGTTCACTCTGCCCGAGACCCTGCTGGAGGTGCCAGCCCTTCCTGCCGACAGCATGGCCCCGTCGGCTTGCCGTAAAGTGCACTTCACAGAATACAGTACTGAGCACTGGTTCCTCACCAACACAAAAGCCAGCGCATTAAATGACAAGGTGAAAGAGTGTTTCACTGTATCTCTGAATACATCAACACTGTATTATATTTGTATTTGTTTGAGTTACAGTTTGCTTAAAGAAAAGTGAATGTAGCTTTTGTCAAGTAGGCTCAAGCAAGTGTCCAGCAGATGACACTGTTGAGTTGGACATTTAAAGTTGTCTCCTTTTCTTCAGTGTGTAATTATGATTTTAGATGGTTTGTGTGCCTTTACAAATCATCTATGGGGTTTCACATTGGATATGGCATTTATAGTGATTATAGAGATTTTATTTGCACTTGGAATTGGGAAACTGACTACAAAAACTCAGTTTTTCAGAGTCCATTTTGAATAATCTATATGTACGTATGTTTGTTGCAGGTTTTCTCAGTCAGTCTTCATGGCAGAGGCTCTAAACCTCTCGCTGACGGTCAAGAGGTTGTTTACCGCATACACACTCCAGATCGACGCGGAAAACCTCGCCAATCTCTGTGCCTGCTTTGGAATCAGGCTGCCGAAAGGTAATTATGAAGCATAAATACATGCATATTGTTATTATTAAAGTGCCCCTAATATGCTTTTTCGAATTTTCCCTTTCATGCAATGTGTAATGTAGCTGTCTGTGAATGTAAACGATCTGCAAAGTTGTGAAGCCGAAAGTGCACGATGCAAAAGTGATTGTCTCTCAAAATAAAGAATTGACTCTGAACTCTGAATCCCACTTCCGTGACGGCTACACTTCAATGGGTAACACATTTGCCTAATGTCCGCCCGCGAACAACATCTACTTTGACCCGCCTTCAAACGCTGTAGCTGGTCTGTGTTGTGTGAATGTCGAGAAGACACTGTTTTCTGCTCTGCAAAAGCACATTTTCTTTGTAAACACTTTCAAAGGATGAGGATGTGAAGAGTCAGTGGTTCAAATTACCTATAACCTTTTGACGATTGCTTCTCAAATCTCCATGAGGTCTAAATGGGATTTACAAAACGCTTATCCATTAGATGGGACAGTACCCATGCACTTTATTTGGACCAACTATTGCTCCTCAGAATCACAGCCTGTGTGTATGATTAATTATTGGTGTATATATTTACTATCGGGTGTTCAAAATACATAGTTTTGTGTTTTACATTGTCTACACCCAGAGCAGCTGTAGGTCTGAAGCTTACTGAAATAGTAGCGAATCAGCTGTATGCCCACTATTACCTAAAATTGTGTTCATTAATGCAGATTGTCTGTTGTTCTTACTACTTTGGGTAATGATAAAGGATGGAGCAAGATTTGTTTTACCAACTTTAATATTACATCTGTTAATGATGCAGTTGCCACATGTGCACCGTAATAAATTAGACATATACAAATCGGTTGATGGACATACACATATGAATGCTGATGGTGAGGAATTACAGTTGCAACATCTCATGATGAACGCCAAACTGAGAAACATCCTGCTCAAATCATCAGACTTGCGGTAAAATCGACACCATTGTTACTGTCTTTGCAGTGTGTGCAATCGCTGAGCTTTAGGAAGCCTCTGGACGGAGCTGAAATTCAGTTATGGTAATGAGCGTTTCTCAATTCCTCATCCAAATGTGATGACCATCTGGAAGTAAAGCTCTGACCTTGTCCATGTATTTCACACTCATCAGTGAGACAGACAGTGTGTACAATGTGGAGTTTTAAGGTTCAGGGTTTGTGACCTGCCATGACGGAGTCTTTTAAAGCCTGTCTCACACATTCTTTAGGACAGAGAAAGTTCTGTGTGTTCTTGGCCAGGAAGCCATTCTAGAGGACATTTCATTGTTTTTAGGCACGACTATTAGCTGTACAGTTTGTCCCTGAATTCTCTGCAGGTTTGGATTGTTTTAAAACAGATTGCTCTCAGAATTAATATTTAGAATATCTGTTATCCTAAAGCATATGTATTATGATAACGTTGGGACCTTTTTGGGAACTTTTGGGACCATTTATTATTATGCGATTGTGATTCCTTGTAATGTAAATGACACCCTAGAGCGACTAAATGATTCCTTCAGCTAACTTATCTTAGTGACAGCTTAATAGCTGGGAATTCACTGAGAGTTTGTTTGGAATGATAATTTAGTGTGTTGCGTAAGTTTAATTTAGATGAACAGACAGTCAAGTCCAATATAACAGATTTCTGTGTTTCCTCACAGAAAAATCTGTCGCACTGAACTTGATCCTAAAATCACAGCCTGAGCCAACATTTCCCTTTGTACTAGAAATAATTGATTAATAGTTTTTATATATATATATATATATATATATATATATATATATATATAGTGCCACTAGTGGAATAGAAATTATATATTTCACCTTTAAACAAAACAAAACTCAAGCAAAAAAAACAAAAAAACTAAACAAAAGTCTCGTTTTGATACAGGTTTAAATATGGCATTATATGTGGCTTGTCATGATCATTTTGGTTTTTCTCTTCTCCAGCTGGCTGTCTGATGGTCAGTTCTGTCGTGTCGTGGACGACAGTCAGAATTTTGTCGAGTGTGCCTGTACGCATCTGTCCGTCTACACAGCATATTCAGAGACAGGAAGTATTGCTTCATTCAACGAGGCCTTCTATGCTGCTGGCTTTATTTGTATCTCAGGTAACTCACTACAGTCCTGTCTACATGCTTGAGGGGATACAAAACCCACCGTAATGTGACAAGAAATTATGCATTGCTTGTATCCTCAAGACTTTGTATAGTATATGTCTGTCTTTCACCCGCAGGGTTTGCCTTGGCCGTTGTTTCTCATGTGCTGTGCTCTAGATTCCTCATGTTTGCTGCCAAACTCCTCACACACATGATGATGGCCTGCTTAGGGACTCAGGTAAGACCTAACTTTTCCAGTAATTTGGTCTGCCAGATTTACCAGTTTCGATGGTAAACAGCATTCTAGTCAATCAGCTAGACCAACACCAAACCTGAATGTAAATGCATGCTGGTTTAAGATGGTTTAATTGTTCACTGTAACTCCACATTGTTCTTATAATATAAAAATAAACTGGTCTAGTGTGTGTTGCGTCAATACAGTGCAGTAACTGATAATGGGGCTGAACTCCACTTATAATTTGTGCTTGGGAATCAGTATCAGGATCTAGGACGCTGCTCCAAAGAAATGTGATACAGCTATGACGTCAACATGACGCTTTTTGCTGCGTAATGTGGCCTAGTTTACCGTGAGATCTTTAGTTGTCTTTGAGCCAGTTTAAGGTACAGTATAATGTTGCTGAGTCCCGGAGTTGTTTTAAACTTAGTAAAAGCTCAAAGTGGATGTTGTTTATATGCTTTGAATAACATGTTGAGGTGGTTGTGCAAAAGCATGAGCATTAAAGTACTTTCCTCTGCCTGTGCATCAGGGACATTGTATTGTAACCTGAGTACACAAAGACAGTACACAAAGAGTACTGCACATTTCTATTGAAAACAGTGATTTAAAGTAGATAAGTCGGGTTCAAGTTAGTTTCGTGTGAATGGACAGGTGTTGAAGGTGTCCTTTTTGCACGTATCTCTTTCAGATCAAGCACGTTGGGAAACCCAAGCACTTTAGCAAGCCTTTAGATTCAAATGCACGCAGCTTGCACCCATCTAGATTTGGTGGGGGGACAGATAACATTTTCTTAGAAATGTGTCATTGCAGCTTGGGCGAACACATCCGAATGGGCTAGTGTGCTAGCCCTGACAACTGAACTATCCCTGTGCACCCATCCCTCTACAAAGAAGAGGGGGGGCATTTAGTCAGTGGTCTGATACCTGTGGATCGGAGTGGGAATTTTCCACTGGTCCTGCTCACTTATAGAAAAAGTAGAAAACAAACATGGCTCTACTTAACAGGGCTTAGATAAACCCGGTCGCATTCTGTCATCCGTTAATTGTTTTGCTTTTCTTTACCTCAATGGCATTGAATGGAAAATTCCAGTCTGGCCATCCCAAGAAGTCATGCGTCATGCAGGTTCGGTACCGACAACCGCTGGACTCATGTTTTGTCAAAGGATGTTAAAAGGTTAAAAGATTAATACCCTCTAGACTTGGAAAAGGATTTGCTCTAAGTCGATTCCAGACTTCCCAGTAAGCACATGTGTGTCACTGAGATGTATGTGAAAGAGTGCATCATCTGGAAATCAATGTGATCTTTTTAAAGTGACATTTGTGTACAAACATTTGATAAACATCTTTAAAATAGTGTATCCACACACCTTCTAAATCTGAAATGTCTCAAAAACATCCATATCTCATGTTAACATTTTGCAGATGAGTAAACACTTTAAATATGACTTCTAGATGAAAATGCTCATGCTAAAGGGATTTTCTAACCAAAAACCAATTCCAAAACTGTATGATTTTTAAAGAAGATATGAAAATGTCTCTGTGTTCTTTTTTGTCTCCAAACAATAAAAGTCAATGGTTCCAATGCTGTTTGGTTCCCAGTGTTCTTCAACATATCTTCTTTTATGTTTATACAGTTTTGGAACAACATGTGGATGACAGAATTTTGATTTTTTAAACGGACTATTCCTTTAAATCAACATTTTGGTGACACAAAATGGGGTCCAATAATATGAGACCACTAAATGCTTCTGTTTGGCATGCTTCTAATTTAATATAATTTTTTATTCATTGCATTCATCATATTGTCAGCATAACAATTTGAGTAAAAAGTTGAATTGTAATTGCTGAATTTAATGTCTAAGTCGAATGTAATTTGTGAAATGAAAAAGACATTTCAGTCGACACTCTTTCTATAGTTTTAACTTTTTATTTGTAATCACTGATCTGAATTCAGAATTCACCTACTGTATAGAAGTTTTAATCTACGATGCAAAAAATACAGAATAAGAAAATGTATTGTGATCCCATCTTAAAACATTTCACACCTTCAGCCATAGAGAACAAACAATATTTCTCTTCAAATAGCCTGCCTCTTCTTGACTACCTGAGTGCGTGACAGCATGTAGGTAAGACAGGACGACAACTCAAGACTGTAGTTAGTGGAAATTTACCCAGACTAGCTCACCTGGCCCAATATGTCAGTACAGATAGGGCTGTTCTTATGAGCTGCAATAACACACATTAGTGAGGGTAATCAGCTAGCGAGCTGCAGCAATAAAAGGCTTTTTGGGAAGGCAACCTTTAGATTCACATGCATGCAGTTCATGTGTGAGATTTACACAAACACATATGGAGACACAAACACATATGGAGACGCTAACACACATGGCCACCAGTTAACCAATTGAACTGTTGCAAAAATTGTTGAATTGAATGTTCCGGAATGAAGTGATAGGTCAGGATGTCAAAAAATCAGTTATGCTCATTTCGGTTCAGCTCTGAGAATTGAGATCCACTATTATCTGATTTATCAGAAGGTTAGAATATTAGGTTCGCTTAACGTTACCCATGTCATGTGCAGCGTGCAGTGACTTTCTAAAGCCCTTCCTCACCAACACAGTGTGTCATTTGTGTGTCAAGTCATCTAGCTTTGCAGTACAGATTGTTATAACAGAGTCTTACAAGTCAATGCTTTGTCTGTAAAGCTATATATACTGTATATTCTGATTAGATTAGATGATTAGAAAAAATATGTTATTTGGCAAGGACCAAATTGTTATGGCCAGGCGACTGGGTCAGAGCATCTCTGAAAGGGCAAGCCTTGTTGGTTGCTCCTGGTCAGCAGTGGTAAGAACCTACCGACAGTCGTTCGTGGAGTGACAAACCTTAAATCTGTGACAGGGATTGGGCAACAAAGGTTATCCTTTCTGGTCCGAACCGATACTGTGGCACAAGTCACAAGAAATTGTAATGATGTTTTTAGGAGGAATGTGTCACAACACACAGTACTTGACACCCTGCTATGTATGGGTCTAAGTAGCCGCAGACCTGTCACAGTGCCCATGATGAACCCTGTCCACTATCGAAAGCTCCTACAATCGGAACGCAAGCATCAGAACTAATCCTTGGAGCAGTGGAAGAAGGTTGTCCTTTACATCATGTGGATGGCCATCTACATGTGTGCATTTTACCAGGGGAAGTGATGGCATCAGGATGCACTGTGGGGCAAAGACAGATGGCTGAGCGAATGTGATGCTCTATGCAATGTTTTGCTTGGAATCTCTGGGTCCGGCCATTCATGTGGACGTCAGTTTGACACGTGCCATCTACCATGTCATTGTAAACCAGGTACACCCCTTAATGGCATGGTATTCCCTGATGCCAGTGAGCAGGATAATGCACCCTCCCACACTGCACACATTATTCAGGAATGGTTTGAAAAACATGATGAAGAGCTTTTTGCTCGCAGGTTTCTCTATAGAGCTTCCCCTACAGCTTCGGAATAGATATTTGACAACACTGTCGTAAAAACTCGTCGTCGACTCTCCCCCGTCCCATCTTCTCCCTCTGATCATGTGCATTTGTTTTCAAAGCCGGCGAATGCACAGAGCCATGTCCACTGTATGTATGATACACAAAAGGCTAGCATATAAATGTTGAGTGCAGTGCCGTTTAGAAATTCGTTACATCGCGAGACCTGATATCACGCGATACTTCCTGACGCTGAGGCCGGTGGCTTGCTGTCCCAAAGTTGCAAGGGTGGTTTTTCCGCTCACAGGCGCTTGGGCAAAGCAAGACGGCCACCATTCAACCCGAAAAAAAGTCATATAACCATTCCAATGACTCCGAAGCTGTTCAGTTAAGGTACATTAAGCTAAAAAAACGGATACCACAGGACACCTTCAGGAGTCTTGAAGAGTTCATGCCTGGGTGGGTCGGAGCTGTTTGGTGGCACGTGGATGACCAACAGAATATTAGGCAGGTGGTCATAATGTTTTGGCTCATCAGTGTATATAACCAGTCTTGGTTTTCCACCCTTTCTCTGACCCCTAGAAACAAACAAGCTGTTTTGCTGCTTTACCTTTTAAACTTCTATGTAAACACCTTCTTTTGCATGTGCAATACGAAGAGCTTCTAATCATACACCCATAATGATGTAAATAATGATGTATGTTTTTTTTGAGGAAAGGAACATAGATTTTTCTTTTGACATTTGTTCTGATCACGTTTGTTTGGAGATACATGGCAAAAGACTGAAGCGAGTTGAGTGTGTCATGAATTACGTAAGTTAAGAGGCTTTAGTAATAATTGTTGGAGATGCATTAATGGCTGCATTATAGCAGGCTAATGATGAGATATTGCTGTGAAATTCCTGGGAAGCCTTTTCAGAGCAATTTGGTTTGTTACGTATGTGAAACCAGGTGGACAAAATGATTCTTTTTTTTTTTTTGTGAGTAGTACAATTTTATTGACCCTGACGTATACTATTTTATTGATGGCTGACATGTAGTTCAATCCACAGTATCCACCTTATCTGTTGAATTAGGAAATTAGGAAAATGTGGTGTGGATGTGTTTAGGTTTTCCTTGTGTTGTGATTATAATTGCCTCATGTAATATTTTTCTGTATTTTTTGAAAGATGTCATTTTAAATTAATTTTAGAAAACTAACAGACAAACACTCCAATGCAAATTTAGACACATTCCTGGGTCAATTATTTTGTTAAATTGAATCCTAACCATATTCCTACCCCTTATCTCAATCCCTCCCATAAATGAATCCCTAAATTCAGAGGGATATTGAAGGTGAATAACACTGATAGGTGAACAAGCACCTAACCCTGGTTGTAAGCCTAAACTTGATATCAACTATAAACTTCAAACCTCAAATATGATTGGTTAATTGGAATGTTGTTGCTGGATCAACAAAGATGTTGATCCAGGAACATGTTGCACTTCTGCTGCAAAGCACACGATATTGTTCAAAAGTTTTTGGATGGTAAAATTATTATTATTCTTTTTTATGTGTGTGAAATTGGTCTTTTATGCTTACCAAGACTGCATTTATTTGATCAAAAACATTGTGAAATATTATCACAATTTAAAATATATTTAAATTTATTCCTGAGGAGGCAAAGCTAAATTTTCAGCATCATTACTCCAGTTAGTATCAATGTTTGAAACAGTTGCACTGCTTAATATTCTTGTGGAAACTGATACTTTTTTTTCAAGATTCTTTGATTAATAGAAAGTTCAAAAGAACAGTAGTTATTTGAAACAGAAATATTTTGTAACATTATAAATGTCTTTACTGTCACTTTTCTGTCATAGTTAAATGCATCCTGAGCAAAGTATAAATTACTTTTGAACTGTAGTGTATGACCTGCAAGATCTCTGTTAGACAGTATCTGTTGTTTATAATTTTCATGGGGCTAGTAATGGATACTGGATGTAAATTATCATAAGCCTCTTAATGAATACAATGAGAGTATTGTTAATGTAACTGTGATTAATGTTTTAAGACCTCAAGAGTTTTCTTTCAGCTGGTCGTGGGAGCTAAATTTGAGACAAGGAAGGTCCATTCAGCGTGAACGGGAAAGTGACGCTCATGGTTTGTCTGACGTCAAAAAGTCTGGGAGAGCACAACAATGCCTGTGAGAAAGTCGAGCAAAAGGAAGCAAATCTCTGGACCTCTCAAACCTCCTCTTTGCCCTCTTCCTGTAATGTTTTAGGTGTGTGTATGTGTGTAGCACTGAAATACACAAAGAATTATAAACACACACTTGCACTGCTTAGTGAATCTAAACAGTGTGATGGTCCCACGATGCAATCTGATTACAAAAGATGGCAGAAGGGGCTGTTTGAGAGGCCAGAGTTCTCCCTCTCTAATTAAATTGTGCCCATGTCTGTTAATTTACTCGAATGACAAGGAAGCACATGCTTATTCAGATCAACAGTGCACCTCTTTCAGAAAGTCTGGCTCAAACTGGACTGAGGTCTGTACGTGGGCCCGTGGAGAACAAGGCAAATTGGATGCGTGCAGTACTCTTTCTGCAGAGTTACATGACTGCTGGGTAATTTCTATTAAACTTTAGTATATCAATAATATCTCAAGTAATTTATCTTTTTTAAAGAAATTAATCCTTTTATTCAGCAAGAATGCATTAAATTGATCATGAGTGGCAGTAAAGGTTTATCGTGTTACACAATATTTATATTTCAATTAAATGCTGTTATTTTGAAATTTCTATTAATGAAAGAATCCTGACATATTCAGAATCCAAAATATTAAGCAGTACAGTTGTTTTCAACATTGATAATAATAAATGTTTCTTGAGCACCAAATTGATTTCTGAAGGATCATGTGGCATTGAAGACTGAAGTAATGGGCTGCTGAAAATTCAGCTTTGCCATCAGAGGAATAAATTAAATTTTAAAATGTATTAATATACAACACAGTTATTCAAAGTGTTTACTATTCCACAATATTACTGTTTTACTGCATATTTGATCAAATAAATCCAGCCTTGCTGAGCATAGAGACTTATTTTTTGCTAGCGCTGCTTCTTTCAGAACATGGACTTAACATTTCTAACTATTGAATGTGCATATGTGAGCTGTAATTAAGTTTTATTGGTGATTATTAATGCTAACACAGGTTTACTCTTATGGAACTGTTTTCAATATTGTTTTTCCCAAGAGCATTTTGTTTTTAGAGCAAATACTTTTTTTGATATGTCATCATCTGGTGTGTAGTTTGATTAGTGTGTGTGCTTGGACTATGTCCTCCTTGAAACTTCGGCCAGTGGCACTTTTTTTTTTCCAGCGCTGGGTTAAGCTACCCAGTGATGTACCCCAGATGACCCACAGCAGGCCTTGAACTTTTTTCTTACCAAAAAAAAACACTGTAAACAGAGGTAGCGAGTTGGCCTGACCTTTAGCACAGTTCTCAACAGTATTCAGGCAGACTGTACACTAATGTAGCCTTTTGGCTCACCCCTAACAGTGATCGCACAACGCAGGAGAATCCAAATAAATACTTCTTTATTAATCCACAAAGATACACACTGGAGATCGCAGGAGAAAACTAATACACAACCACATGAAATAAACAAGATACCAGACAATGACCTGAGGAAATGAAGGGCTCAAATACAGAGAGAGACATTATGATTAACAGGTGAACGTAATCAGTAACCAGTGGAACAAAGTAGGGACTAATTGGGATAGACGCACGGGTAGACGCATCCTTATGCAGTTTAAGTCCAACTGAGGAGGGAGGACGGGGGGCTCTAGAGGAGGACGTAGAGCAGGTGAAGTGCTGGAAGCTAGAGCAGATGATAGAGAGAGAGAAGAGGGCGTTAATGATGGTGGGAGGAGCCAGGAGTAGGAGTAGCCAGGCAGGGACCCAGAGAGCAGCCAGGAAAATGGCCCAAGAGGGAGGGAGGAGCCATGGTGAAGATTTGGCTGACGACACCAGGGGAAGACTGATGGAGACTAAGCCGATTGAGGTGGAGACCCAGGCAGAACCGATTAGCCCAAGTGACATCGATGGCTCCGGAGACCTATGCGGAGCCGCAGGGACGAGTGTTCAAGGTGGAGCCAGGGTACCGGAGGACTGAGGTGAAGCCAGTGTGACTGAGGATCAAGACGAAGCTGGGGGGAAGGCAGAATCCTACAGAGTCAAAGGGGTGGAGGAATGAAGCGCAGCTGAAGGCCTGGAAGTCTGGCGCAGGCAGAGTGACACCTGAACAAGCAAAGCCAGAGGGACGAGGGAGCTCGGTGGAGCCATTATGACGATGGTTCCTGGTGGAGCCGAGGGAGGGAGGAGCCAATGCGGAGCCGACAGGTCGACGAGCCAAGATGGAGTGATGAGCTCATTGGCTGGAGGTGGAACCAGGGGATACTCTTGGAAGTACTTCTTGGGATACTTCAAGGAAGAGCTGGTAATCGGAAGATCTGAGGCACATCGACGCAGCATTTTGGAGTAAACAATGAATGAACTGAGGAACTAACGGGAACCATCGGATGAGGGGCAGATGAACTGGCTAGCTTTAGAAGAGGAGGTGGGAGAGGGAGCCTGGGTGGGATATCGGGAGACACAGGAGACTTCGAGCTGGGTAGAACTACCAGGCACGGGAGAGTCATGGAAATATCCTCTTCCACTTTCTCAATATAATATGCAGAGGCCAGCTGCAGCTTACTCTCAGCTACTAGAGTGTGAGCGGGACTTTCCTCCATGCCCTCGAATAATATCCCCCAGTCCCACGGCGATTGGCTCACACACTTGGTCAGACTTTCATTCAGGCTCGGCCTCCGGGGCGATGGTTGGCTCAGTCTTGGTTACTGCCCCTGACATCATGGCTCAGGCTCTTCATCTGCAGTGGGCTCTGTCTTTAACTTCCTGGTGTGGTCCTTGAAAGTTTGCTGCTCCTGCTCCACGCAGAGCAGCTGGATGGCCGGGAATTCTCTTTTTGGTCCGGTATTCTGTCTTGTATTGGTGGTTGTAGTAATTACATAACGCATGAGTATCCAAACAGACTTTATTAATCCAGAGTCATGCAATCCACTAAAAATTCAACACGACCAGACATTAAAACTGTTTATATTCCCATTGTTATCAGAGACAGATATTTCTCAGCCATGGTGGATACTGGTAGCACTTTATCCCTTATCCAGGAATCCTGTTGGAAACAGTTGTGTAAAACAGAACCATACCAGCAGTGCCAAGGACAGTCCTTCATGCTAGCCAATGGAAAGAGGCAGACAGCTTTGGGAAAGATAAATTGGAGAGGTGAAATTCAAGGATTACAAGTAGATCTGACATTGTTCATTATGAGAGATACTGATTTGACAGTGCCAATCATTTTAGGCATGGATATTCTACTGATGATGGGAATCGTGTTAGACTTCCAAAAACCTCAGTACGCGTTGCCTTCTGCCATAGGAGCTAAGCCAGATCTTTCTTTTCCGTTTCTGAGCAATGCTGTCTGTTCTACAGTGCATTTTCATCTTGCTATACCCAATCTTCCAGTTACTGATGACACCTTCAGACTGTTCAGCAACTTGCTCAAAAAGCTGACACTCAACCCTGGATTAAAAAGAATCTGGAAAATGTTATGTTTGACTGGCCAACTGATTTTACCCACAACATTGGACATACAAACCTGAAATCCCAGTCAGGAAAAGAGCCTACAAAGTTTCTAGGGATAAGCAGTAGTTCATAGATACTGAAATCAAAGAGTTGTTAGCCAAAGAAATCATACATCCTTCAATCTCTCCTTGGGCTTCTCCTGTGGTAGTCGTTCCAAAGAAAGATGGTGACTCAAGATTCTGTATTGACTATCGAGGACTGAATATGAAGACACATCTTGATGCGTCACGTCTTGATGTGGCCCATACCACAAATTCCTGATATTTTAGAGTCACTACATGAAGCTGCTGTGTTTACCACACTCGATCTTAAAAGTGGCTATTGGCAAATGGAGATGGAAGCAGATAGTATCCAGAAAACAGCATTTGTGATGTCCTCAGGGCTATTTGAATGCTTACGCCTTCCTTTTGGATTGAAAAACTATGCTGCTTCATTCCAAAGACTGATGGAACACATACTCAGAGATTTAAGAGGAAAATGTTGTCTGTTATACATAGATGATGTGGTGGTGTATTCTCTGAACGAAATGGAGCATCTTCAACATTTAAACCAGGTCTTCAAGTGTCTACAGGATGCTGGCCTCACTCTCAATCTTAAAAAAATGCAACATCATCCAAAGAGAATTGACTTTTCTCTTTTACATTGTTTCAGCGGAAAGAGTAAAAACTGATCCAGCAAAGGTTGCTGCTGTCCAGGATTCTCCGATACCCCAATCACTTAAGGATGTTCAGCGTTTCTTAGGTTTGGCAGGGTGGTACCACCGTTTTATCCCAAATTTCTCAGCAAAAGCTTCACCTTTACATGCTCTTAAACAAAAGAAAGCTTCATGGATTTGGACTGAGCAATGTCAGCGTGCCTTGTAATAACCCCTCCAGATTTCAGTAAGACATTCAAGGTGCAGACCGATGCTAGTGAGATTGGATTGGGTGCTGTATTAACCCAGGAAACAGAAGGAGAGGAACATGTGGTAGCCTATGCTTCTAAGGCTATTAAGAGGAGCAGAAAAATATTTAGGTTTCAGAGAAAGAGTGTTTGGCTGTCATGTGGGCTGTTGAGAAATGGAGACAATACTTGGAAGGGCAACCTTTTGAAGTCGCCACAGATCATGCAGCTCTCACATGGGTTTTTCAGCATCCTAAACCAAACTCTCATCTCACATGGTGGACTATACGTCTGCAAGGCTTTCAATTCACAGTTAAATACAGAAAAGATATATGTAATGTCATAGCCGATGTGTTGTCCAGAAACCAAGAACGCACAGGATCATCAGAGCTGCTGGCTGTAGTCAAAGCTACCAAGTCAACTGCTTTTCCAACAAATTTACCTGTAGATCTTGATCAGATCACTACTGTACAACAAAATTATTTGGAAATACAGGAGCTATGTAAAAAGGCTAGCTCACAAACTTCTCAGGACCTTTCAAGAGTACATTACGTACTCGAGAATGGAGTACTGTTTTGCAGCATTCCTGATGGAAATAAGGGACAGAAACTACAGCTCGTCATACCAATGTGTCTTCGTAAAGAGTTCTTGCAATATGTACATTATAACCCATTAAGTGGTCATCTTGGAAGATTAAAAACCCTTTTTCGACTTCTGGACATAGCCTATTGGCCAAATGTGAGAACGGATGTGTGGAAGTATTGTAAAGATTGTCAAACATGTCAAAAGTTTAAGCCTGTGTTTACCAAGTTGTCTGGATATCTACAGTCCACACCAGTAGTCGAACCCGGTTACATGCTTGGGGTTGATCTGATGGGTCCCTTCCCAAAGAGTGTCAAACAAAATTAACATCTCTTAGTTATTGTTGACTACTGTTTCAAGTGGGCGGAGTCATTCCCTTTGAGAGTGGCGAAAGCTCCCCAAATAGCCTGAATCGTAGTAGAGAAAATCTTTACTCGATGTGGCACCCCTGCTTATTTAGTGTCGGATCGCAGAGCTCAGTTTATTTCACAGCTACTTTCCTTAATTTGCAAACAGTGGGGAGTAATACAAAAATTTACCATATCCTATCACCCCCAAACGAATATGACAGAATGGATCAATTATTGCTTTGTACGTGGGAGATCAGCATCGCCAATGGGATAAATGGTTGCCCGAATTTAGGTTTGCAATCAATACTACTTTCCAAGAGAGCACAGGATTCACGCCAGCTGAAGTAGCTCTCGGGCGGAAATTAAAGGGACCGTTAGAGAGGGCCTTACATCGACCTCCTGCTCCTTGTAGTCCTGCCTATAGTGTGTTGGGAAGACAAGAACACCTCATTGACCTTGTGAAGAAAAATGTGGAACGAGTAGCCTGGCAAGCCAGACCTACATCAAGATGTTAGGTCTGGCAACTCACCATTGGCACGGCTCAATCCGAGGGGCGGGATAAACGGTTGTCTTTCAAGTCCTCCAGAGTCGCGGCCAAAGCCGATTCGAAAGACTCGCTGTTCGCCAGCATCAGCCGCCATTCTTTGTTTTCAAGTAGTAGCAGGGAATTCACGCAGAACCATCACAACTCTGCCGTCATTATGTTAAGCCCGCCCACCGACTCTATATACGATTTGATTGTCCTGACTAGAGTTTGTTTTTTCCAGCTCGAAAGTCAACGGAGAGTTGCTAGACTACCCTGGCTGCAAAATAAATTTCGCTGCCGCTAGGGAGCGTCTAGATTTCTAGGCTATGGAACGAGCTCAACATAGACAAAAATACTATGTTCTGGTTTGGAGCTAATTATTATGGCCAGAGGAACCAGGAGAGAAGCCGTCCTCAGGTGTCTGCAGTGTGTGTATCCCCAGCTAATGCCATCGGTCACAGCAACTGCAGACACAGAGCCCACGCTCACTGCAGAGACAAAATATGAGCCCACCGCGGACCAGGTGCCTGAGCTGATTCCTGCCACAGACCGCTATGGAGCCAGAGCCTGCAGCCCTGTCCATCCCGGAATGGAAGCCTGCCATTCAGTCTGACCAGATGTGTGAGTTGGTTATAACATCTGTACAAGTGGGAATTATAATAGAGCTAGAAGAGGATGATCTTCAACCACTGATCCAAGGCAGCCCCCAGTCTGTTTCACCCCCAAGTCAGATCTGCCTAAGACCTTCTGGTCACCAATTTTGCCATGGTGAGTGGATTCCCTGGCTGTGCCCTTAACTCCACCTCAGCCTGTCGACCAGTCAGCTCCACATTTATTCTTCGCCCCCTCGGCTACACCAGGGACTGCTGTCCTTGCGGCTCCACTGGGTTCCCTCATCCCTCTGGCTTCACCTTGGTCAGACGTTGCTCTGCCTGTGCCACGGACTTCCGGGACATCAGCTGCACTTCATCTCTCCACCCCTTCTGTTCCATCGGGCTTCGCCTTCCCTCCGGCTACGCCTTGGTCCTTGGTTGCACCGGCTCTGCCTCAGTCCACCGGCACCCTGACTCAACCTTAGCTCCTTGTCACTGCAGTTCCTCTCCAGCCTACTGATCCTATGGTGTCGTCTGGTCTCATAATCTCCTTGGCTGCGCCTGGGTCTCCAGTTCTCTGGGGTCCTCCCTGGCTCCTCCTACCATCGGTTCTGCCGTGAGGATCTTCAGTCTCGTCATTCCTGCTGTGGTGGTCTTCTGCTCCACCATGGAAGTCCTCTGCTCCTCTGCTCTCCTGTACTTTAGTTTGAACATTTTTGGTTTACGGCGCCAGGAGTTGTCACGTTTTGCCTTTGTTTTTGTTCCATTTTCATATTGGACATTTAGTTTGCTTCTCTTTATTCATATGTTCCCGCTCATCATTAGTTACCTGTTTGATATTGAGTTTGTTATCTTTTGTTTATATGCTCTCTTTCAGTTCCTCATTGTCTGTTATTGTTTGTGTTTCAAGAACATACTTTGAAACTCTATTTTGTGTTGTTTAATTAAAATGACTCTACTGTTCGAACGGATACCTTTTTCTTTGTCATCCTTTGTGGACCAGATTGTGACAGATACACACAGTAACCAGTAACCAAACAAACAAACTAGGGACTTATCAGGACTAAACTAAACCACCAGAATCAAACACATGGTAGCAGAAAGAAAACTAAACTAAACATAAATATGATAGTGTATTTTGTGTTTTCTTTTTTTAAGGATCCATGGTCCTCCCATTTTACTCTCCTACGTAAATCAATATTTATTGCATGATCTTAAAGGTGTCACATTCATATGTGAGCGCAATAAATTATTACTGTTTATTATCATTGTGGCTGCTTTTTGCATACCACACATGTTCAATTAAAATGCAGTTTAATAGCCTGACTTCAGTTTTGAATGCAAATTGAATGCAAATGCTTTAGTCTGAATGGATATGTAATTGTCAATGGTCAATTGGACTGACATAGATAATGTAGCTGATTGTAGCTCAGCTTCATCCAGCATGTTTACATCTAACTACAGTTGACCTCACAAAATCATATATGTACTATGTACTTACTGTGTATGTACTTAATGCTAATTTGCACTTTTATCTGCTACCAGCTTTACTTATTGTCCATAGACCCTGCTTTATCATTAATGTTTATGCCCTGTCTGTCAAACCAGCTCTTAACGTGGTTCTGGTTTGGCTGCCAACCAGGACAGTCCTATCTGCACTGGTCTGTCAGCATGTTTCCTGGATAACCTCTGGACTCTGGGAGCCTGAATGCTCTATTTTTGGACACCTGGGAAGTATGAATAGTTCATTTGGCCTGAACTTTGGAGGGTGAGACAGGGCCTGATGAGCTGGACCTTTGTTTGTTTATCGACTTTGGAAAGAATGAGGGTCAGCGCTGGCACAGCTAGTCATTCATGCACAGGTTAAATCGCTTAGTCGCATGTGCTGGTATTAGTTTTGAAGCTCAATTTGAAACGACTTTGGTGTCAACCTTGAGGGATCAACACGTATAATGCGCTACATCCAAAGTGGATGTTGGCCATGGTCTAGTTTAGCATTTCCACACAGTGAAACGTGTACAAATTACAAGGACAGAACCCAGAGCACTGAAAGAAACAGCCAAAGGCCATTGTGCATGTTCCAGAATAGATAGAGGGACCAGGCTTCTGTCAGATTTCCAAGAAGCTTCAGGATGTGCCGTCAGATAAGCGAGGAAGGAAACCATCAACAGCCATTTAATTAAACTTCAGGCCTATTTCAGGTCTTTTGTTAGTGCACTTTGACTGCGTGACTGTGTGCAGTTTGCATGGTGATGTGGCCAAAACAAACTGTCAACAGTCTTTATCTTTACGTTAAACTGTCTAAACATTAATGTTTACTCATATTTATCAATGCAGTAACTGTAAAGCACTGGTCTTCATATAAGTTGTATTGTTTTATTGTGGCTGTAGGGGTCACTGTAGCTCCATTCTCAAACCAAAACAATGTACAGTATCCTATATGAAAACAAAATCAAAACATGGTAATAATTTCCACCCACTTAACCCCAGGGTCGTTTATTATGTTTAATCGAATAAAGGTATGTAAATATGTATGAGAGCTCCACTTTTCAAATAATCATATTTATTAGAATATGAGTGAAGGAAAGTTAGAAAAACTACCTAGAACAAAAAACACTGTGGTTAAAATATGATTAAGGGCATTCTGTTGTTGAGCACCAAGATATTCTGACGGGTCAGTACGTTTTTTAAATGTTTTTTAAAGAAGTCTCTTATGCTCACCAAGGCTTCATTTATTTGAAAAATAAACAGCAATATAATGAAATATTATTACAATTCAAACTATTTTCATAATTTTTAAACATTATAATATGCTGACTCAAGAAACATGTCTTATTATTATAAATGTCAAAAACATTTGTGCTGCTTAACATTTTGTAAATAATACTTTTTTCAGGATTCTTTTAATGTAAAGTTAAAAAGAACAGCATTTATTTAAAATAGAAATTGTTTGTAATAGAATAAATATATGTATTGTCACTTAAAACTAAGTGATAAAAGTATTAATTTATTTTAAAAGAAAACTCTCTCTGACCCAAACGTTTGAACTGCAGTGTATATTTCATACATACAGTTGTAATCAAAATTTTTCAACCCCCATTGCAAAGCAAGTTTATTGCCAAAATGTACAGACTTTCAGCTATTTGCAATGAACAAATCAAACAAAAGTAATTGAAATATCTCAATTCAAATTAAACTGAAAATGCAACTTTTAATGACTTCTGAATTCTCAAAATTATTCAACCTCCTGAATAGAATCCCTCTCAACACCACAAATCAGCAAAACAGGTGTTGTCTCAAGCACACCTGATGCAACTAATCAAGGGCGTTATTAGTTGCACCAAGTCTGCTTGAGCTAGAACATATAAGATATCTGAACTAGCTAGGTTTGTTGAGTTTCACATTTGACTGCATGTTAGTCATATGGATAAGTCAAAAGAATGGTCCAAATAGTTAAGAGAAGACATCATCGCCCTTTACAAATAAGGAACATTATACAAAAAGATAGCGAAGGCACTAAATGTTCCTATAGACACATAATTTGCAAGTTCAAAGTTAAAGGAACAGTGGTTTCCATCCCTAACTCCAAGACTACACCACTACTGACCCAAAAGCACAAGAAAAGTGCACTATATAAATAAGCCACAGAAGTATTGGGATTCTGTTCTGTCGAGCGATGAAACAAAACTGAACTTTTCGCCCTATAGTTCAGCAGTATGTCTGGAGGAAGAAGACAAGCATATGCTGAAAAGAACACTGCCTACAGTTAAGCATGGTTGTTGCTTTGTGATGCTCTGGAGCTGCTTTGCATCCTCTGGCACTGGAAACAGTGTGTGGAAGGCAAAATGGATTAATTAAAGTATCAGGAAATTCTAGGAGAAAATGTCATGCCGTCAGTGAGGAAGCTGAAGCTTGGGCGTCATTGGACCTTCCAACAGGACAATGATCCCAAACACACCTCAAATTCCACCAAGGCTTGGTTGCAGAAGTAGTCTTGGGACAGTGGCCACCACAGTCACCTGACTTAAACCCCATAGAAAAGTTCTGGTGGGATTTGAAGAAGGTGGTTGCAGCACACAAACCCAAGAACATTAGTGAACTAGAGGCCATTGCTCATGAAGAATGGTCAAAGATTACTCAAGAAACGCTGCCAGAAGCTGGTGTCTGGTTACACATCTCATTTGCAGCAGGTCATAACAGCTAAAGGGTGTTCTACTAAGTACTAAAGATGCTTGCCATGAAGGGGTTGAATCATTTTGGCACTACTGAAGTCATTAAAAGTTGCCTTTTCAGCTGAATTTGGGGAGACCACTTGTTGTGTTAAGCTATTTCACTCACTTTTGTTCATTGCAAACAGCTGAAAGTCTGTAATGGCCGGTGAATATTTTTGATATATATACATATATATATATATATATATATATTGCTCTGAAGCTGTTTCAACATTAGATATCGCATTACAACCCACAAGTAACCTTAAGATGTTTCAGAAAGGAAAAGAAACCTCGGAATGATATGAGAAAGTGTAACTCCACAGGCTGGCACCATTTACGCCATTTTATTCAAAGCATACATAAATGACAATATAATGTAGATCTGGACATGATATAATCTAATAAACCTCAGGATGGGTATCTCAAAGTGATTATCTCTATTATCTCCCTATCTCATGATTTGAGTCATTGAAATGTGAGTTACAAAGCCATAAAAAACTCAAGTGCTTCTCAATGAATCTCCAAGTTGGAGATTAAAGAGAGCATTATGAGATAATGAATTAATACCCTGCTGTATTGGATGTATCCAAAATGATCTAAAATACAGTGTTGTTTTAACACTAGCAAAGATGGACCTGTATATTCACTCAGAAAGTGATAATTTTAACACCCATGGTGACAAATCTCCCAACATATTTTTGCTGTGTACTTTCTAACTAAAAGTATACTTTCTAACTTTCACTGAGTCACTTTCAAGCAATATTCATCTATTAAATGATGGTGTCAATCATCATTGCTCTTTTAAAAGATGTTATAAGCAGTACTGAATGTACTGATTTTAATGTTTTCAGCCATCATTGTTTTTCTGATAGTCTTTTTAAAACTGTGTTCCCATGGTCACTTTTATTTTGGCTGGATGGTGGTGTCCGCTTTGACCTGAAGTGTGTCAACGCGATAGCCAGTCTTCTCTTCACCACAGTCTATGAGATTAATGATAGCATGTGTTGTTTTGAAGAGTAGAGAGTAGTGGTATCAGGTAGCTAGGAGATTTGTGACAACATCAACAGTGTGTCTGTGAGTTTAGATGTGAAGGATCAAAGCTTGTTTGCTTTCATCACACTCTGAAACTTCAAGGAGGTTCTCTAAGAAAGATACAGCAGACTTTGAAGTCACTTCTGCTGTGTTACTCAGTTCATGTTGGCTTGAAGAGTATTTATGACGTTCCTGTCTTTAGTTTAATTTAGTTTTTGTCTTAATAAACACTAAGACTTCTTGTTTTTTCAATGCAGTGCTTACAAGTGTGCTAATGCTGTCTTTAAAGTAAATGCCACTTGAATTGATATTTTGTTATAATAACAAATAATGCAATGTCATTTATACAATGTGTGCCTTTCAAAGGTTTGGGGTCATTTTTTAAATGAAATTAATACTTTTATTTATCATGGATGCCTAAATTTGATCAAAAGATCAGTTTCCACATTAAGTTAAACAGCACAACTGTTTTTGACGAGCATTGACGAGTATCAAATCAGCATATCAGAATGATTTCTGAAGGATCATGTGACACTGAAGTAATGATGCTGAAAATTCAGCTTTACCCTCGCAGGAATAAATTACATTTTAAAATATATTCAAATTGAAAACAATTATGTCGAATTATAACATTTTACATTTGCGGACACTGTATTCTATGCACGTATCAACAGTATGACTCTCTAAATGTGTCTCCTGGAGTTTTCTGTTTGTTATAGTTGTGCAAATCCACATTTGTTGTTATGCCTTTCTTCGATTTTCTAGGAGACTGCAACTGACTGCAGATGTCAAAAACAATAGATTTCACTGTCCCTGATGAAAGCAAGCTTGCATAAGGCATGAAATGTAATCACGAACAAAAGAAAAAAGGGGACAGGTCAACCGGACTAGTGCCAAGGGTGTAATAATGCTCCACTGAATGTCAATGGTCTGTGTGTACGTGTGTGTTTGTCAGTTTGTAAGTGAAACATCGAGTGGGAGTTACGTGTTTCATAACAAAATAACATTTCATAAACATGAGGATTGAATTATTTGGATCAAATGTTAATAGCAATAACAACGTCGTGAATATTAAAGCTCATTTCACATTACTTTTCTTTTTCAATTAACACACATGCCTAATTATCTTAACTGTCCTAATTAGAATTACTTAATTACGCTGAAATTATTTAATGTTTTTAAGTCATAAAACTTCATTTAGGTTCAGCGAAGATCTGACGCCTAAAATTGCTGAAATAATAATTAAAAATTTAAAAGGACTTTTTCAGCATCTCACATAACTTCTTTTTTTATTTTCAAAGTCTTTAAGAAATTCCTTCTGTAGCCACAGATTGCGAAAATCCTTTTAGAAGGATGCATAAAATGCAGTCTTCCTTATGAACAGCCGCCTGCACATCTAACATTCTTCATATTTCTTCATGGCTGAGCAGCACGCATGTGAGTCACACATCAGGTGCGGCCTTCCCACACTGACCCATTAACCACGTCCCACACCTATTAGCGCATGACACCTTTTCTTGAGGAGTCTCGTCGTAATACAGTGCATTTCCGCTTAGCGCATGCCTGAGGCGCAAACCCGCGACTGCTTCCTTTGGCTGATGAAAGTCTATGCAAAAAAATTCCCGTCAGACCTGACATTTTGGGGAAAGCCCGGTCATGAGCAATGAGGAATCTTTCCAGATGAGAAAGGAATACTAGCAGAGATGAAGGTGGATGTTTTGTGAGATGTTTATGCCTTTGGCACCCACTGAACAAAAGCAGCTGAGGAAACACCCACAATGCTGCTGAGTCTGGAACCAGCTAGTTTAGACCGGTAGCTGGATGGGGGTGGGAAGGGATGTAGGGGGAGAGAATGAAAGAAAAAGGGCAATTGAGAACAAGGATGGTGTTATGAATGACACATTGAATATTCGGACCGTCTGTTTCACGTGACTCATCTCTCACGCTCTGTCGGTGATGTAATCTTTTTGGCCAGTGCTATTATTAGCGCACTGTGCCAAGTCAACATCAGCAGCAGATCACTGAGAGGAGCATATTGACCCTCTGACATGTTCTATAATGATCATTCAAATTGAGCTTTTCTTTCTAGAGATCCAGAGTCTGGTGAATAGTGTGCTTGTCCTTTGGCAGTCTAATTGATCCTAAATTCTGTGTATGTGTATGTATATATTGTTGTACAGTTGTACAGTGATGGTTATACCATGGTACTTTTTGTTACAGACCACCAGTGTTGGGTAGCTACTTTGAAACTGTAGCCCGACTAACGAAAAAGTAGCTGAATACAGAACTTAATGACCCATATCGTTTTTTAATAACTGTTCTTTGATATAATTTATTATTTAATCAGAGCCATATTTTTTCTGTCGGATAAATCAGTTGGGATGATAGCTGGCAGCATTAACTTGAACAAATATATTGACACAAAAATATTTATATTTTAATATATTGAAATAAAAAATAAACACAATGCACCCTATTTTATACAATTGAGTCTAAACCCACAGCTTTAAACATTAAAATGTCTTCATTTAAAATGATCGAAAATGCAGTAAGGAGAATACTGACACAACAATGAATATTTTTGTTAAATTTCAATTGACTTTTAGACAGTGATGCAGCATTTTGGTTGTTCTGTACATGTTGGAAAAATATTAATGAATCATGAAAATAACCATGGCATTACTGTGCTCTAAAAAAACATGGTAATAACATGATATTCCTCTTCAGAGAAAATGCTCAAACCACACTTTTCATCTTCCAAATACCTACCATCAGTGGAGCAGAGATTGATTTATTCTTCGAGACAGCGACTAACACACATACCTTGAGCCAAATATATATATATATATATATATATATCTTTCTTGTTGCTTGATGACAAACACATATGCATCCTCCTGGCAGGAAACAGCCTAGACGGCTCTCCCTTCTGAGGGGGAAGACAGACGAATCTTTGCTATATTATTACCCTGCAATTCTTTTTCTTCACTTCACCACTACAAATTTCCATCAGCTGGTGATGATAGTTGTTTGAGTGACTTGTACACAGATACTGTATATCACCGGTCTGCTCTTGATTATGTTCACACATGTTTGTTTCACACACGAAGGCCCTCGGGGCTGTTGCTGAGGTTTACCTGTCTGACTGATGTGTGTGGAAATTAGCTTAAGGCCACAGACTGCTTGGCCCCTTTATAGTCGGCTCTAGAAAAGGGGGGAGGTGCATCTGTGACTAACACAGTATCTATATATAGTAGCACTCAAAGGCACACAGATGGAGTGCAGGAGTGGTTCTGGGTACAGCAGACTGCAAAGATCAATGCATTTACCTGCTTCTCAGGTAAATGGAGTAAAAATCCCCTTGCACATTAAATATTTTACAGAAGATTTAATGTTTTAAAAGGTTACAGAGACCCATCCATTATTATTATTATTATTTCCCTTCACATCACCCTGTATGATCTCAGGAAAACAAAAGGTAGCAAAAGCCATTTCTAAGCTTAATTATACTGCTGCAAGATGGCTGAGCAAATTAGTTTTTACTTTTATCAGGGACTCACTCCAGCTAATATAGCTCTGTTGTTGTTGTTGTTGTTTTTTCAGTGACAGACCACTTACAAATCAGCGTCAGACACTTGAGAAGGAGGCAACAAGTTTATCGTCATACATACTGTAGTCATGTGGTCAGTTCCATTCCCTGCCAACTTGTGTGACAGGATGCTCTACATGGTTGACATGCCATTAAATGCAGCTGAACAGAGAAGTTATGAGTGACGTACCATACAGTACATTTTCTTTCTTGTAAGAGAAAACTACTTATATTATGTTGAGATCACGAGAAAATGAAGTCGTGATCATGAGAAAACAAAATTTTGAGCTTAATATGTAGAAGATGTGTCAAGACCAATGCATAGGTCTCAGAACCTCTAGTGTTGTTTTATATTGATTTGTCCTTCAGTAGATGCTTTTTAACCAGAGCAACTGCTGAAGTATAGCTTTTACTCTCCTGCTCTTGCTGGGCTGTCATTCTCACTTAATATGTCTGGTTCCCAAGCCATCTGCCTGTCATTCAGGGCATAATGTTTTTAATGCATGGTGTATGGCTATTTTAAGCTCAGTATCTTCCTCCGGATAGGGCATATCTGTAGAGACTGTGGAATAAGCTACAAAAAAGAAAAGAAAAGTACATTTACATTTCCAGCTGCTTTCTTACCATAGCAACTCACGAAAAAAAGTTGAATATTTTGTGTCAGTTATTTAAATGAGTAGCATGACATACTTGAAATTATTTTTTATTTAAATGTTTATAACTAATCTCTGTTATTTGTCTCTTAAGGACAATTGTCTAGACACCATGTAAAACATAACAAATTTAGCTGAATTAAACTGTAGATTTTAAGATTTATTTTTTTCAGATAATTGACATTATATATATGTTTGTACATCAATCTATACATTTTTGTCTTGGTCCATAGACCTAGTGAAAGTAGATAGCTATTTAATTTGATGCAAATGAAAAATAGGTTATGAGAATTTGTTTTTGTCCACATCACAGCCATAATGCAACCAAACAAAGAACCAAACAAATCACAATAGCTAATTTATGTCTGTTTGGTCAGACAAGACAGTGGCATTGTAGAACTCTGGCGCTAATCCAGCACTGTCATTAGAAAGCTGATAATACAGAGTGACTCATCTCTCAGTCTCCATAATGGCAGGCCTCTCTGATACTGTCTCTCTGTCTCATCAGGAACCAATTGACCTTAGAGAACATTTTGACATTTTTTCATTTAGTCTTCCTTTTACCTGCAGTTAGTGTCGTTTTTTTTATATAGATTTTTTTTTTATGCTGAATATTACATTCTGCTTTCTTCGTGGCATAAAATGTTCCTGATTATTTTGTTACAGTGTCATTTGCAAAGATGCGCTACAAATTAAAAACCAAACAGTAAATTATTTTAAAATCAAATCTTTCTTTTTTTTTATGTGTCTTATTAACAATTATTGTATTATTTATTTATTATGTTTTTTTTTTTTTTTTTTTTTTTTACTTTCTTTAGTGTGTTATGTTGCTGTTTGAGCAAAGTTACAAAGTCCTCTCCAAAGAGTGTTATTCTAGTAACACTCTAGTGAACACTCTATAAATAGTGTTATAGTAAGCACTTTTTCTGAACTCCCTGAAATGCCTTGAAGTCTTGAGTTTTCTTCCGTACTCGTCACAATATTCCTCATTTAAATAATTACCGCCCAGATCATATGCAAAAAAAAAGGAGCAGTTCCGGTTTAGATGCGTTAGAAGTGTGTTGAAACTCGCGGTTATGGTAAAGGACTTGACCCTTCCGAAACATGTTTGAAGCTCTTGACCAATCACAACACACTGGTCCGGCCGACCAATTAGAGCTCATTGCGCTTTTCCGAAGGAGGGGCATTGAGACCAGAACTAAACAGAGCATTACTGACAGACTTGGAAAAGAGGTGCTGCAACAATGTAAAATAAGTGAAAAATAATATGTTTTATGACCTATTCTAGTAGACACCAAAAACAAAATCAAGACTTTGTAAAAGGGCATAATATAGCCTTGTTAATATATATTTTTATATATATATATATATATTTAATCTTTATTAAATTATTATTATTATTATTATTATAGACATGTTTGCCCTTTTTTATAATAAATGTATTAGAGTAAGTGTATTTTGCCCCACTGGAAGATTTTTGTTAAAAAAAAATTCACTTGTCAAATATAAATCTCAGTTATTAAAAAGGTACAGTGTGGGTTTAATTTTTAACTCATGATGATATTAGCTGTTCTGCACACATGTACTGTTTACACCCATATTGTTTATGGTACGGCGCGGTGCAGTATATCCGTCCTATAAACACAACACGTATCAGATTGAATGGTCTAGTTTCTGCCACTCCCTGTTATGGGTTTCAGTGACTACTGAAAGGATAAGTAGGTCCACATTATCAAGTGTATCAGGTCCTGAGGACTGACTCCCCAGGCCAGACTGGTCCCAGAACAGGGTCCTCTAATCTCCACTTTGGCTCTCTATCACCCTTCTCCAATCTCAAGCCTCTAAGTGAACCGCGATCCCCCATGCAGCTTTGATTATGTCATCGGAGTCCATCCGGAGGTGCTGATGTCTTATTAATCAGGAGCTGTTTATGTAAGTCGGAGACATGTTGCCTGTATTTATGCACATTACTGCAGGATAAATGGTTGGCTTGGGGCCAGTGATAAAGCCCGATGTAGATTGATGTATGACCTGAACGGGTTGTTTTTGATGAACTGACCCACAGCTGTTACTTTTAGCTTATGTTCAGAAGTCTGTCTGAATGTGTCTTTTGTTACATAAGGCAACGGGATCAATCGTGGGCCAGAGAACCATCCAGAAAGGTTATTATTGGAGGGGGGATGGCTCTCCTGCCGTCAGCATCCAGTGTCACTGATGTGATCGTGTGAGTGGTTGTGCATGAGCAGATCATATTGAATGGAAACCTGATCAGATCTCCTCCCTGTTTACTCACCGGGTGTGCGCCCTAGGGACGACTACAGGAATAAAAACATGGGCTTTGCCTCAGTGTGCATTAATGAAGGTTGCACTGAAGAGTCTGTAATGAGTTTCTAGTTCAAATGTGATTGGGTATTTGTACTGTGACACCGAAGAAGACCTGTGAACAAATTACCCTTTGCTAAGCCGGCCACCAATCCTTGCAACTGTAGCTATAAACAATCTTCTCAAGCTTTTTCTTTTTCTCACTGTTTTCTTTTTTGGTAGCATAAGGCTATGAAGAATATACTGTATGTGTCTAGATAGATAGATAGTTTTTAACGCAGTCATGTGAAATGTATACAATATTGCTGGGTAACTCATAATAGTGACATTCACAGGTACCATATGAGTTATAGAACTGTGTTATATACTGTGTTCCCTCACAGTAATATGTATAAGGATAAGTGGATAAGGATCTATATTCTATATTTACATTCTAAAATGCTGATTTGGTGACAACATTTCAAGACAACATTTATTTTGAATATCTTTTTACAAGCAGTTGTACTGCTTAGTTTTTCTCGATTGCTTAAACACTATAACCAGATTTTTGAACTAAAATTTCAAAACCATAATGCCATTTATCAAAAAGCACACCCATTTCCCTAAACTATAAACGAAGAGTTCAGAGGCAAAAGCCTCTAATTGCCATCTGAAATTTTCTTCTAGAATGATCATTTTTATCAAGCTCGTATATTTAAGTTCAATAATTTCACTTAAATGGCAATGCAAATGACCTATTAATTGGCATATAAGTGAAATTACTTAACTTAAATACACAAGCTTTATAAAAATGATCATTCTAGAAGAAAATTTCAGATGGCACTTAGAGGCTTCTGCATCTGAACTCTTCAAACACTATTCCCTGTTTTGACACGAATCCCTTCGTTTCGCATTGCCTAGACCATGTTGTCATATAGAAAGCACTAGCATTCAATATTGTTCACTCAAGTCAGCACAGCTTCAGCTCAGTTAGCACACAATTACCCAGGTGGAAACACTAAGAGTCAAAATTTAACACACATCAATTGGATCCTTCAATAGATAGATAAAAGGGCCCAAATCAGTTTATTGAGTTTTGGAACAATGGATCCAGAAAGACATGAAGGAAGAGATCGAGGATGGATAAGAAGGAGGAGGAGCAAGGGCAAGAAGACAAGCAGTCTCAGATGAAATTCAAGCCACTCTAGTAGCCCATGTCTTTGTCAATGGTATGACTATGAGGGAGGCTGGGCTACCAGTAAGGCCAAATTTGAGTCGCTTTACCGTTGCCTCGAGAACCTTCAGGGAGGTGTGGTGGCAAACAAAGTTCTATCACTGAATAAGAGACAAACATTTCCAATAGTCTTTGATGAGCTGTTTTTTCTTGCAAGAAAAGGCCAGCGGTCGTACAGTCACACAGAGTGGATGCAGAGTGTGACAGTGAAGCATCCTTTCTCCTTTATAGTCTTGACTCCCAGAATGTTATCTTTCTAGGCCAATGATGGTATTTTCAACCATAATTATGTGGAACATTCTTAGACTTGTTCATCATATTGTCTCCTTGAGTGGAGGCCCTCATGTCACGTACCAACATTCTTTACCATTCCAATACACTTTCATATTAGAATAAGGTTTGTGTGTGCTCTTTTACTGTCATATGATGGTCCCACACATCTTACAGTTTTTCTCAGTCGCTTTGGTGCATTTCTCACATCACTATTTACATTTGCACAACAGTTAATGCAGTTCTCAAAACAATTAGTACAAACTGCAAAACCTAGTTGATAACCTGTCACTTGCTCAAAATGGATAGCTCATTCCGCAAAAGCAAGTATTCATGTCAATGAAAGTGTCAGTGTCATCAAGATGAAAAGTCCTGACACCATTGTTTATGAACAAGATAGTCAAATGGCTTTGTCATGTTTTCATTATGACAGTTTACTCTGTAAATGTTTTCCAATGCAAAAAAAGTCAGATCTTGGTGACACTACCTGAAAATGCTCAAGACAGCACTATATACTATTTGCACAGCCATTTGAAAAATACAGTAAAGTTACACATTACTGTATTTAGTGAGGTAACTGAGTACAAGACACTGAATATGTATGTTTATCATTTTTACTGCATATGCTCTTTGCAATTCTAATTTGTTCACAGCATTGTGCAAAAGAAAAAATACACCCTTATTTTCAACAAACATAAACTCCCTTTGGGTAGAGCTGTGCACAACTGGAAACAATATTGCAGTACACATTGGAACTGAACATACAACATACATAGTACTGTAATCATTCATGCACATCCAGACGTTCCTCTCTAACTGGTATTGTTCAATTTAGGAGACATTTTCAGGAGAAAAAAAAGATTTAAATTTTTTTTTTAAATTTGCTTGACAGATTTTGACAAGTTCAACATTTTTGTATGTAATGACTCAAGCAATGAAATGAGGACTATTAGTTTTATATGGAATGACTATTCAGCATTCACAAGTATAGTTAATTTTGACTGACATGACATAAGCAAATGATAATGTTATAAAACAGCAGAGAGTTGTATGAAAGCAATTGATGCATGTCCAAAAGCATGTGTGTGTGTGTGTGTTGTACTGTGTAGTACATGAATGAATAAAAATGTGCCAATGTATCCATTGGTTGTGTCTTTTGTGTTCATCATGTAAAAAGGTTTGTGAGGGGGGGAACCACAAGCAACATAACTTAGCAGTTTTGGAAATGTTGTTTTGAATTTATTGCACCAGTGTGTAAGACTATGTTGTAGTGTGTGTGATTTTGAGGGCTTGTGTGTTTTGTCTGAGGGCAAAGTATGGTTTTTCAGCAAGAGTGAATGGTTTTGAGTGTAGAGCTTCATTTTGACCTGAAAATAGGATGTTTGGGGAATTGGGTGAGACGTTATGGATTTGTGTTTACAGTTTTGAGAATACGAGACAGTTTCAAGAAATGTATTTACATAGTCTTATGTTGCAATGTTTCATTGCAGTGTTTAAGCAATCGAGAAAAACTGTAATATTTGTGAAAACAGTGATTCATTGTTTTCAGTATTCTTTAATAAATAGAAAGTTAATCTATTTCTGTATTAAGTAGTGTAAAGTATAAATACTTTTTTTTATTTAAAAAAAATATATTTATTTAGTTAAGTTCTGTTCAATAATAAGTGCAAATATCACACAGACCCAAAAAGGATTTGCATTAACCTCAAAAATAACCTTTAATGTTTGTGTTCTGCAAATTCTCATATTTTACGTCAGTAATCTTTGACACTGTTTTTTATACAAAGCAAATGTAGGTCACAAAATGAAGTGATGACAGACCGTAAATGAATATGTCCGAATGAGCGAGGCTTTATTTGAGCTTATTTGTTTAAGAGATTGTACCATGACCTGCTAACTAACACACATTCAGTACAGACCTTTTTTTGGCTTCATTACCGCATTTCCACGCCAGCTCACGACTACCCAGAATCACGCTTCCCAGCATGCACCCGATGGACACTGCACACTACGGAAGTCCCAGCTCTCTTTTCCTTCCTGCTCTGAGTCTGACACATCCCTTTCACGCCACTCGCTGCCCTCCTGACTTTTAGCCCAACAGTACCTCATTTAATGCCATCTCGGCTGTAGTGACTCCATATTTCCCTTTAGTCAGCAGCCAGGATTGGATTTCCACAGACACTGTTTCCCCTTAATTTGGGTTTCCCAACAGGCACTCTCAGTTTAGCTGAAAAAACACTGTGTTGTTTGCCTTGAAAGGGTTACACTGTTCACGGAACAGACTGTTACCTAGTGCCCTCCACATGAGAGATGGCTGCCAGTTTTTTTTATGTTTCCACAAATACAGGTATGAGAGGTCGCAGACAAGGTGAAACTGTCCAGTTGTTTTTGTTTGATAAGGTTTTGCACTGTTCCTGAAGTGTACAGTACATTGACTCTTGGAATTTGTCAAATCAAAAAAGCCCTTAGTTGATTAACTGTAAATAGGAAACTATATAAGCTGTCAGAATATAGAATCTTATACAATATATACTGTATATAATTTGTTGTAGATCCACAAACACACACACACACACACACACACACACACACACACACACACACACACACACACACACACACACACACACACAGAGATTTATCAACAGTTGCTTTTTCTGGCTGTCCACTCTGCAGTGTGATGTAACAGTCCTCCACACTCCAAGCTTTTTAAATATGCATCAAAAATATTATAAGTATAAATGATTTAGGAACAACCTTGGACTTTTGAGATGCTCTTCTCGGACTCAGAGGTAGACTCTGTCATTTTGAATGTGTGTATTCTGCTGAGTGTGTGCCGGGTAGATGAGGACCCCAGGGCCTCTGCTGATGTATCTGTCACTCTGTGTTTCTCAGATTTGTTTCCTGGTGTCTGCATTCCGGGGACGTATGTTCTCGGAGGATAGCTGCGCTACTCTTGGCCTCTTCTTCCATTACTTCCACCTCTGCCAGTTCAGCTGGATGCTCATACAGGTAAAACTTTACTTTTGTCATCTACTCGTGTGGTCAGTGGAGCAAGTTTTTGCATTGACCACAACAAAATGAAAAATGTATATTGTGTCAACATACTTACCCTCATGTTATTTCAATCCTGTATGACCAACAACAAAAAAAGCACTGAGACATTTTTTTTAATATCATATTTTGTGTTAATCAGAAGAAAGTCAGTCATACAAGTTTGGAACAACATGAAGGTGAATAAATTATGACAGAATCTTAATTTTTGGGTGAACTATCCTTTTAACCAATTGAAGGTGAGATCAGGAAGTCTTCAGAGTAAAGTTTTTACTACAGACCATTTGAAGGTGTGCCACAAACTTTTGTTTAATCGATGAACTTACTTACAGAGAGATAAACATTTCACAATTGTAAGTTGCATTAAACACACACTGCCATTGTTTACTAGAGTTTTTTTTTTTTTTTACCCTCAAGAGAAGAAAATAAAAAAACTCCTAACTTCAAAAGTAATAAATAAAAAAATCTAGTTTCTGGATTCCACTTTTCTCTCTGATGTGTATTTGTAATTATGATTAGGACATAAACTCATAAGAGTTTTTGAAAATCCAGCAAATATCAAAAGGCCTTTGGTATTTGACTTGTTGCTCATGAGTAGGAAATGTTTTCACATAATAATAACACCATGAAAAGGAAGCTTGTATCAAAAGGCAAATTACTAAGGCAGGCATCTTTTTTTTGTGCGTGTGTGTGTGTGTGTGTGTGTGTGTGTGTGTGTGTGTGTGTGTGTGTGTGTGTGTGTGTGTGTGTGTGTGTGTGTGTGTGTGTGTGTTAAAGAACAACACTTATTGGCCTCTGCAAAATAACACATGTATGCTGTTAAAATACAGACTTGTTCTTTACATTAATGTTTGAACATCATAACTTACCATTATCAGCTCAGGAATGGGATTTGTTCAATCTGTTAGGAAACGCATGATTTTGCAGGAAGGTGTTCCAGCACACCTGCAATAGCTGTTCAGAGACCTTTGGAAAATCCATCGCATAACTCTTGCTGGACCTGTTACCCTTTTGCCTGCTCTCTTCTTTTCCTTTGTGCAGTAATCCCTTCTAAGCACAGAAACCTGTCTCTGGAAGTCAATTCACTCATAGCTGTGAAGGTCGTCTTGTTCTCCAGAAGCAAAAACAGGATTTGGCCAGAATATGCCTAATGCAATGAAAAAATAACACAGCTTTTAATCCCCCAAAGACCCACACAGAACACAAACATCTGGGCTCATGTGGCAGTTGAGGTTGAAAAGACATAGGACCGAGCACTGACCCTGGAGGAACCTCTCACCTAAATTGAACTTCTTGAAATCAAAGGCTGTTTTGCTCACATAGTGGGATTATCTTGTTTTTCTCAATGACGCTGAAAAACACCAGGGGCTTAGCAGTTTACATAGAGCATGTAATCTCTTTTGGCACTTGATGAACTGGTGTTGAAAGATTGTGCAAGAGAACATGAAATAAACTAACCGACTATGGTTTTAGGTTGATGGGGCCATAAATTGTGAAAGGGCCAAAAGTGTAAGGGCCAATATGTATGACACTATGTTTATGTGAATGTGTTGATGTGCCGAAGTGGGCGTGAGTTTATGAAAACACACATGGAATAAATCACACACAAGTTGTCTTTGGTGGGAAAGGTAAATCGTGATTCAGACTGGAAAGTATTTGCATCCTGGAGAGAATTATTTGAACATGTGCTTGTTTTTATCTCAAAACAGTCTCAAAACAGCTGGCATAACAGCTTGTAATACAACTTCACTTTATGTGATGTGTCATAATTCATTTACACTTTTCTCATTGTTGTTTAATTTCTCTGATCCGTATTTCAGCTTTAAAAAACTGCATCTTATTCAGTAACCACCCACAATCCAGTTTATGGTAGTCTGCTGCATCTTCTACAACCTAGAACTGACCCACAAGATGGGGAATTGCACCAGAAAAATTGTGTTCAGTGCAAATTTAGCAAATTTTCTAAATTAATTGAGAGAATCTGGGTATAAAACAAAGTTTTGTCTTTGTTTGCTCAAGGCACTATACACTACACAACTTTTCAAATCCAAAGAGATTTGTACGAATGCTAGGATGCTAGATGCTACACTTGCCAGATTTGTAACTGGTTACAGAGAAAATCTGGCATCATACACTAAAGGGCTGAGGTCCATACTCTACCATATTTTCAAGACATTCTGAACACAACGTACTGAGACAGAAACGCACACCTCGTTGCTAGGAGATGCTTGACAAATTAAAATAATATACGTTCTAAAATTGGCTCAATATCAGACATATTTGATATCCTCAGACCAGATGGAATCATAGTCTGAAGATAAAACAATCTGTGTCCATTACACACTACATGACTTGTCAACTCTGACTGCCCAGAAACTGCAGACTGGTTCTCACTTTTGGCAACACCATTGACTCTTTCTGACTGCAAATATGTTTTAAAAGTCATGTTGTGTATTCCAGCCTTCAATGGAAAGATATTCCATGCCTACTTTAAAAGGGCACTGAAAAACATACAATTTATCAATGAAAACTATTGATCTAAGAGTTTCTTTTTACGCACAGGGACTCGTGTTTCAGCCTGTGCTAAAATAAATCCCAGAGACTCCATAAACTGCCACGGTTGAAGCACCGGAGCAATGGAAGTTGCGAGACAGGCGTAGTGCCAACTTCTTCCATAATTACAAAGAGGCTGGAGAGGGATTGCAGCGTGTTTGGACACCCAAAAGCTAATACAACGTCCTGCCAGCTTTGCTTTTCTCTTCATCTCTTTTCCAAGTTCCAAGCACAGCAAAACAGAGCTGCAGTAGTTTCTATCCATTTATGGAGTTAATATTGATGGATGAAGGTGCCACCTAGGACTTCAATGTTGATTTTGAAATCTTTGCTGAAGTACCTTAATACCTCAAATAAAGTAGGCTAGCTGAACAAGTACTGAAATTAAATACAATAGAGGCTGCGGTCTTTAGCCTCTTGTTAGAGCGCCCGCCTCCCAAGCCAGACACCCCGGTTTGAATCCCACTCGGAGAGGGTCGAGTAGGATCAGTTGTACTAGTCTTATCAGAACATTAATCAACCATCCTTTTTTTATGAATCAGGCTTGTTTGTAACACGGCCATGTTTCCATTTGTTTATTTAGTAACACTTCTGTTTTCTTTCCCAGGCCATAAACTTCTGGCAGATATTGGTGATGAATGATGAGCACACAGAGAGACGCTATCTTCTCTACTTCCTGCTTAGCTGGGGACTTCCTGCTCTGGTCATCATCATTCTGGTTGTGGTCCTGCTGGGAGGTTTTGGATGGAGCATCCATAGTGTGTATGGCCTGGTGCAAGGAGATCTGTGAGTTTGTGAAAATCTGTTCTCTCTTTCTCTCTCTCTCACACACACACACACACACACACACACACACACACACACACACACACGCACGCACACACACACATTTACTTAACTAAATGAGGCTAAATGTCTCTAAAGGGAGGTTGTAACATATTCATGTAACAAATTTGTCCTCATACTCACTGGTACAGATTCACTTCATGCATCCACAAACATGAAAGCTCACATTTGTGTCACTGTTTCGGACTCATAGTTACTCATTTCCTGTGTTAATGTATTGAAAGCAATTTTTTGTCACACACACAAAGTCTTCTTTGCCCAGTTTACATTAATTGATTGTGTGTGGTCAGGGTCTGTTGTTGGTAAGTCGGGAAGAGCTGCTATTTTTAGCCTCTCTGTGTTTATTCGATCACAAGCTGTGACTGTGCATACATTCGGTTTCACCCCAGCCAAGCCTGTAGTGATAACAGAAGACTAAGGACACTCCTCTTCACCCTGTCTCAAAGAAGCTCTTAGCAAGTAAACTCCCAGATGACTCATGCAAGCCAAACATCTCTCTTTCCAAGAGCAAACAAATGATGTCACCTCACAGGCCACCGCAGTTCTCGCCTTTTCCCGTACCATAGGGAAATTTTTGTGACCCGGGAAGAGTCAAATGCTTGATAGTAATAGAAGCACATTAGTTTAAAGGTCAGATTTAAACACACTTTAAACCTCACCATATGTATAAAAATAAACTGGTGACATGACTATTGGCACCATGTAGTGGTAAAACTATTACAATCTTTTTAATTAGCTTTTATTTTTATAGTATTTTTATTTCTAATAAGTAATTTAAATTTTAGTAACATTTTTAGTATTTTTGTTATGTGCTTTTTTCCCCATTTTTGTTTGTTTTTGGAAATGTTCATTTTAATTTCAGTTTTTTTTTTTTTTTTTTTTTTTTTTTGTCTGCCAGGGCAACTTTTCTCATTTTCATTTCAGTTTTTCATCTAATATTCAGATTTCTTTATATTTCAGCTTTATTTCAATTAGTGAAAATTACTCTTAATAGTTTTAGTAAACTTTATCAACACTGGAGTGAAGGAGGGAGCAAAATGGTCATGAAAAATACATTTTGAGTGTGTGTGTGTGTGTGTGTGTGTGTGTGTGTGTGTGTGTGTGTGTGTGTGTGTGTGTGTGTGTGTGTGTGTGTGTGTGTGTGTGTGTGTGTGTGTGTGTGTGTGTGTGTGTGTGTGTGTGTGTGTGTGTGTGTGCAAGAAACCTTTACTAACAATATAAGTGTATGATTTAAATGATAATAAAACTATACTGAGACATTTGTAAGTGACCCTTCACACAGAACGTTTTTGCATTTTTAATGCTCTGATTTTCCACCATTATTGTAAGTAAACATGCACTAGACAGACACTCTTGTTCTTGTGTCTCTCGTCTTTTAGTGTCTTGTGCATGAGACATTCTAAATCTCTAGACCTTGCAGAGTTTTTTTTTTTTTTTTTTTGCTGCCCTTGCGTCGCAAAAAAAAAAAAAAAAAAAAAACACATCTGTGTGAATGGCCCCTAATTGCCAGACAAATGCTAGAGTTACTCTACAGGTATCACAACTAGAAACTGAACTACATGTTTATTTCAAACATGTGTGTTGTTTTCTGTGTGGAAGACATACAGGCATAGGCTATTATACTAAACCGGGCCAGTGTTTCAAAATTATAATCAGATGAAGTCTAGTGAAAAATGACCTGTTTATTTTCCTACAGGCATTTCAAATGCTCGGAATTCTATTATGGCTACATTGTGCCATTTATTCTCTATGAAATGAGTACAGACTGTGTTTGTCCATTCTCTCTGGGAGATGCCAGGCCTGTGAACAGAATGCAACTGCTGCTTATTTTGATACATATCACGTCATAACAAGATTACTCTGGGTTGAGTTTCCCAAAGCTTTCCCATTCCAAATACCAGCCAGAGACTTCATAACTGCATACAGGACAAAAACAAATTCAGACTGGAAGAAATTCCTTAGATAGAAGGAAAGAAGTCCGAGAAAGAGAGAATATCAGGATATTCCATCTTTAATTTGTGTTTTTGTGGTTCAAACATGAAAATAGACAACATTCATAAAACTTCATAAGGACGCCCATCATTCTTTCATGGAGTACTAAATACACAAACACACAACCATAAACCTGATAATACATTTGTGTTCCAATCCTCTTTATTGTGCACTGACAATATTAATTTTCTGTTTTGTCTTTCTTGTCATCTTTGAAGGTGCTTCATCCCAAATGTATATGCCGCTCTCTGTACGGCCGCCCTGGTTCCTCTCATTTGTCTGGTAGGGGTGCTGGTGATTTTCATCCATGCGTATCAGGTCACTCAGCAGTGGAAGGCTTATGATGACGTCTACCGAGGGCGAACAAACAGCTCAGGTGTGTAAGCTTGTTTTCTTTTTATACATAATTTTACAAATTGCACAATAAATAGCCTCAAAGTATCCTACCATTTTAGCAGGGCAAGAACATGTCACTGCAGTGAACACATTACAAGAAACCGAAGCTTTTAAAGTAAAGAACTCATGATCATCAGAGAAACTGAAAGTAAACTAAGAGTAGGTGCTTTCCTTTGGAAAGCGTCTTGTTAAGCAATCATCAGATTGCTCGGGGCTGTTCTTTCAGGAATATTGCACTGCCTTCCAAATAATTACACACCTTCCAAATAATGTATTACTTTCAATGATGGTTTGTTAGTCTTTCCTTTCTTTTAAAAGTGCCCTCAGCAATTTTGAACAGGTTGTAGATCATTGGATTAAATCTTGTGTAACTCACTTCTCCACTGCTGAGTAAATATGTATGTCAACTCTCAACTGGATGATTATCTATTTATTGTTCACAACCTCCACCTTCATGTTTAGTCTCAAAATTACCACTGTTTGAAAGTGTAATATCAGCACCTTCCAACCAATGTTAGTACAATTAGCATGTTAAACACTTGTTAATCCACCGTGATGGTTTCATTGTTTACCCGTAACTGCTGTTCTGGGCTTTAAATGGTGGCATTGTACAGTGTGCGTGTGGGTGGTCAGCAAGGGTTGCCATGTGCAATGTTAGCTTTCCTCTTTGTTTCGCGAGCATGCGCGCAGCACAGCGGGCTAATCCTAAACCACTCAACTTTATTACAGAGGGCTGCACCGTCAGCCCACCCTTTGCTCGCAAACACAATGACCTCACTGTAGAACTCCCACTCATGCTTTTTTTCATATTGCAGGACACACAGACGTAAGCAAATACATTATGCTGCAAATTTGCTCCTTCATGCCGGATGTGTTTAACGACTATCTAAGAAGCACAGTCAGATAAATATGCATCTAGTAAACTCGCTCTTTCCTGTTAACACTCTGCGGCTCGTCTAGATGTTGATTCTGCCAGGGTGTGTTACTGCTTGATTACACGTCAAACCAAACATTCAGCTCGGGACAGGGATGAACTGGCCACAGCGAGCAAAAAAAACGTTTCCCGGTGGGCCGGTCGACATGTTGGATGCTAAATTTAGATATAAAGTAAATATAGAAAGGTTTTAAAGAGAAAAAAAGTTCTGACATCGTCAGGCCAGCCCATTGCCTAAGGCCACAGCCGCAACATCCCATTTACTGCCAGAAGAAGGATGTAAGTTCAGTTCTGTACAGGTCATCGAAATGACAAAATAAATGCAATCAAATGCGTCTTCAATTTCTAGTTTATTTAAAATGTAATTCAATTATGCATGGTTTTAACATGGGTTATGTGAACGCATTGCATTTATTACTTAGAATTTCAGATATATCAAACTGTGAAAACTATATATAAAATGAAAATAAATAAATATTTAAAATAAATACTATATAAAATGACCACTTGCATCTCTAAACTTGTAGTTAAATCTGACTGTGACTTGCCTTTGATATATTCTGAGGTGCTCTTTAAAATGTCTGTAGGGGTTTTCAGCCTCAGAAGAAATACATTAGAGTCAAGATAGTAAAGAGTAAGTTCACCCAAAAATGACATTTCTGTCATTAATTACTCACGCTCATGTCATTCCAAACCTGTAAGCCCTTCGTTCATTTTCGGAACACAAATGAAGATATTTTTGATGAAATCCGAGAGCTTTCTGACCCCCTGTAGACTGCAACGTTATTACCACTTTCAAGGCCCAGAAAGGTAGTAAAGAAATCATTAAAATAGTCCATGCGACTACAATGGTTCAACCTTAATGTTATGAAGCTACAAGTATACTTTTTGTGCGCAAAAAAAACGAAACAAAAATTACTGACTTTATTCACCAATTTCTTTTCTTCCTTGTCAGTCTCTGAGGCTAGCTAGAGGCAGAGGTGTTCTTTCCAAGGCCTGTGAGGAGATAATTACCTCAGCCCTATTTAAAGATTTAATTTGGCTTTTGCAGTTGTTCTACATTATCTTAAGAGAAGTAGTGCTTTTTCACAGTGCAGTAATGTTATTGGAAAAGCCTTATTGGCTCAGGAATAATCCTTCATCTCTTTTAATGAGGCTTGTTTATGTGGTGACGTAAGACTGCAATAGCTCACTGATTGTACGCTGTGGGGGTTTTGAAGAATACATATGAACTAAAACTGAAAAATACTTCAAAAGCATTTTTTACTCTTAGTTCTTGTTAATTTTAACATTTAATAGGCCTGAGCTAACATAAGCTATAACAACAGTTGTTGACAAAGATGAATACATACTATAACAAATGTAGTGTTCGTTGTTAATGCATTAACTTACCTTAACTAATAGGACCTTATTGTAAAGTGTATTCGTTTTTTTTATGCTAATGTGGCCAGTTTAGTCTTAAAGTCCCCCTGTGGTGAAAATCAAGCTTTTAATGTTGTTTATATGTCTATGTGGTGTTTTTAATATGCTTTAAGACAAACTATTTACAAATGCACAAGTCAGCACCATTGCTGAGTATTTTCTCCTTAAAACTGCAGTGAACCAAAAACAGTCTCAAAATCACGGTTTGAAATCGTATTTCTGACCTCACAAACTACCTTGTAACCAATCACGTCAACGTTTGATCATCAACAAGAGGATCTCTGAGCTGGTGTGAGTGAGTGGAGGTGGGGCTAATTTGCATATGTATAGGACCACGTATACTAAATGAGGCAAGGGTGTAAAGTTACATTCAAGCTATTTTAAAGGACAAGTTCGGTATTTTACACTTAAAGCCCTGTTTTCAGATCGTTTCTGATGAAATACAATGGTTAAGATTGAAATTTGGACAAATGCTGCTGGCCCGAGAATTTTCGGTTTCTGTGGTAGCACCCCCCCCACCTCCACAATGGTTGCATAGGTGCACTGGAATAATCCTTCCTAAAACGCATTAAACTTTCGTTTACAAAGACGTGAAACTCACCGAGTGGTCAGGGGTGTTCACTGATATGCTCACACAAAAATCTCTGCAAAAGATGCTTTCCAACAGGTTTTATCGTAGTTTTTCATCCAATACAAGTCAATGGAGTTGGACAAAAACTACGATAAAACCTGTTGGAAAGCATCTTTTGCAGCGATTTTTGTGTGAGCATATCAGTGAACACCCCTGACCACTCGGTGAGTTTCACGTCTTTGTAAACAGAAACCGAAACCGAAAATTCTCGGGCCAGCAGCATTTGTCCAAATTTCAATCTTAACCATTGTATTTCATCAGAAACGATCTGAAAACAGGGCTTTAAGTGTAAAATACCGAACTTGTCCTTTAAGGCATGAAGATTTTTTTCAAAGGACAAAACATTTAAATATGTAATTTGAGAAATGAGTTTTAAAGGATAAAATGTTTTTCTTCAATACAGCTCATCACTTTTTAAGTCACTTACCTAAAAAAGTAGATCGGTATAATTTGACTTGGAAAAGTAAGAATGATTACCCCCTGGATAACTGCTAGTTGGTCGACTTGTTCTTAATAAGACAGTCCTAACATGTGGCTAAGTTTATGCAACTGGCCTGGTCTGACTTATGATCTGATTCATGGTTAGTCATTAGACATAACTGCAAAGTCCGGCCTAAAACATTGGTGAACATTTGAAAACCTGTATTTGCTGTTTAGCTTTATATCCCAGCCTATAAACATAGGCTATTTTAAGCCTACTTTAAGAAAATGAAGACTATTTGAAAACGATGTCCTAAGTCAAATGAATTGTTCTTAGAATCTACTGCTGTGACTGATTGCCGTACTAGATGTACTTTGCGATACAGAGACCAAGTTTTGATAGTAAACAAAGGGAGAGAACTCGTGTCTTTTTTATGAGCCTTTCGTGTAATTGTACTTGGAACCAGATCTAATCTCGCTCTTATAGTCCTATTTAATATTGTTTTGTTTTTTGTGAACAAAATAGTCAAAATGGATTTTGATCTGAAAGAGTATATGTTTTCAGTGTCCAGACTCTATATTTTCTCTGTATTTGCTTAGTAATGACTTGCAGTGCATACACTTGATCTCTGGGTCATGCATAATATTCCCCAAAATTGCATGATTGCATAATTCGTTTACAGCCCTTAGAGTCATACAGGCAGGGTTCTAAATCACAGTTTATCACTATCATATTTCAGCTGCGTCTAAATGATGTCCATTTCACCCTCCTGAATCTCATATCTTTATGACCTTGCTTTATTGCTTATATCACTTACACTATTCTCCTGTTGCATAACATTCCCAGGATTTGACCCAAAGTCTAGTGTCTGGATCCATGTGTTTTGTTGAAAGCAGTCCTCTAAATACTTGCATTTTGTTTGAAAACTGAGTTGAAAATGATCAGCAATGTACTTTTTAGGCAGTATACATCTCATTTTAATGTTGAAAAATACTTTTTAATGAATAGATTTATAAAATGGATTACTGTAATTCATATCACCGTATTGCTTTACTTACTTACTGTTTTTTTTATGGTATTTTTAATATTCAACTTATTTTGTATATAGAATTTTCTTAAATACAGACATCTGATATATTCTGATATAGAATCTGATATATTATTATTTTTATTTTATTTTATTTTTTGTGTGTGTGTGTGTGTGTGTGTGTGTGATCTCACCTCTCTTAATGGTCACTGGAACTGCTGTAGAGTCTATCCATCCTCCTTTTTATGCCAGATTCTATTAGTTTTCCCTAGAGAGGTTTCAGAGAACATGTTGTATGGAACGTCTGGTCAGAGCGCTGGCGTGAGGCCAGACACGCTCCCCACACCCACAGTTCAGAGGAAGGAGCAGGATGTCCAAATGTCACCCACAAGCACACTTACATACACACGTACACACACACAAGGATATCAAGTGTTTGGTTCCAGAGAGCGTGTTGATCTAGTATGTACTTCCATCTTAAGCCTTTGTTTACTTCTCTCAAAATTGTTGGACACCTCTGGTGTTCCAGCAGATTTACTGGAAGATCTCAGCTCTTCCCACTCTCTTCTTCTTTCATCTCTTTACCAAGATCCTCTTCTTCAACCACCCATGTCTCTTCCACTTGAAACACTTGGTGATTTTTTTTTTCTTCTTCTTCGTATCATTGAAGCTGTTGGCCAGGCAGATGTTAGCTCACTCAAGAGGGAGACAAAAGAAGGTCTTTCATCCTCTGAGCCGAACCACAGCTGAGTGTTGTGACAGCTGCTTTGGCATCTTAAACAGGAGCCAGAGATCTGTCTCACATTTGGGCCCTGCTGTCTTCCCTCAGTGGTCCTCAGTGCTTGCCTTCTCATGCTGAGGCTCTTCTCCTCCTAAGAAACAAGGAAAACTTTTTAAACTTTGGAATAATAATATAGTTGTCTGTTGTGATTGTACAGTGTGTTTATCTGTTGTAATCGATGAAGATCTCAGCACCACTACATATTATTTTCATGACTTCACCCTAAATGCCCTGTGTTATTTTTCTGTCAGAGCACTACCAGTGTATTTAACATGATTATGTCAGAATTCGAGATTCTGATTGGTTGATATGTTCCAGTGGATTTTGTTTTTCTGTAGGAAGTAGTTTCCAGATTGTTTAGTGCAGTACAGTTTTATATCACTTTCCCACATTCTCATTATGTTAGATTAATATAAGATATAATCATAACTAATTTATATATAGACACTACCCTTTAAAAGTTTGGGGTCATTAAGATTATTTTGGTTTCACTTTATTTTGATGATCCCTTTAACACATTCTGTTGACTATAAGTAACGTTGCACCTTCAACTAAATCTCTTTAGAGTGTTAGTAGAGTATTAGTAGACTGGTAGAGTTATGGTTAGAATAAGTTGACATGTAATTGCAAAGTTACTTATAGTCAGTAAAATGTCTGTTGGTGACCCATCACAATAAAAAGTTAGCAGATATTAAGCATACAGTCTACTAATACTCTGATGAGAGTTATTTGACTTGTAGTTGCAAAGTTACTTAACAGAATGTTCAAAAGGGACCATCAAAATAGTGTTACCGATTTTTTAAATAATATTAAATTAGTACTTTTATTCAGCATGGATGCATTATATCGATCAAAAGTGATAGTAGAGACATTTATAATAGAAAAAATATATTTGAAAAATGTGCTTCTTTTGAACTTTCTATTCATCAAAGAATCCTTATTTTTTTTTATCACATTTCAGCAGAATAACCGTTTTCAACATTGATTAGAATAAGAAATGTTTGTTGAAGTCAAGTCAAGTCAAGTCATCTTCATTTAATAGCGCTTTTAACAATGTAGATTGTTCCAAAGCAGCTTTACATTGATAATAGGAAATTAAAGTAACAGAGATTGTTTTGGCTTTATAGCAGCTCTATAATAAAGTTACTGTCCAGCTAAAGTTAGTTTGATTGATTCACTTCATAGGACCTTATTGTAAAGTGTATTCGTTTTTTTTATGCTAATGTGGCCAGTTTAGTCTTAAAGTCCCCCTGTGGTGAAAATCAAGCTTTTAATGTTGTTTATATGTCTATGTGGTCGCAACGATCATTAGTTATTAACTTAGGGGACGCTAACACGACACCGTTTTAACAGAAAACTCTTAAGTTCTTTCTGCGCAAACTTCAAAAACGCGAACCAGTGAGAACGCCGATGGCGTGCACATGCACATTACGAGTTCAGTCTATAGGTTTGCGTGTTTGTACGCAGGCGTGTAGTCCTTCCCTACAAATCAACCCTCAACATACTAATTGTCTGGCCTTAAAATTTATAATACAGAATTTGTATTGCTTCCACGTAGCCACGCGAACCGAAATTATCCCGACAACGCTTTATCTGTAGATAGGTAAAGGGAGGGGAGGAAGGCCTTAACAGGGAAGAGCCTAGTTGACATTTCAGGACTGCCCTGTCGTCGCGTCCAGGCGCAGGTCCTTCATCAGATCTGGATCCGGCCTGGATCCGGCGGACTGCGGTAAACCTCGGGATAAACAGAGAGACTAATATTAGCGTAAGGATCTACCGCCAGCAGTCTATTTTGATATTCTAGGTATTATCAACTGGCCGGAATTTTGAGATCGCAATAGACGTGAAGGACTATAATGCATTAAGAGCTCGCTCAAGTACTGCGGAGCTAAACCATTTAGTGCTTTGTAAGTAATCAGCAATATTTAAAAATGTATACGATGTTTAATAGGGAGCCAATGCAGTGTTGACAGAACCGGGCTAATATGGTCATACTTCCTGGTTCTAGTAAGAACTCTAGCTGCTGCGTTTTGGACCAGCTGTAATTTGTATATTAAGCGTGCAGGGCAACCACCCATAATAGCATTACAATAATCTAGCCTTGATGTCATGAACGCATGGACTAATTGTTCCGCATTTGTCAATGAGAGCATATGACGTAATTTAGATATGTTTTTAAGATGGAAAAATTCGGTTTTACAGATACTAGACATTTGACTTTCAAATGAAAGATTGGTATCAAAGAGCACACCCAGGTTCCTAACCGACGACGAAGACTTGACAGAGCAGCCATCAAGTGTTAGACAGTATTCTAGATTATTACGTGAGGAAGTTTTTTGTCCAATAATTAGAATCTCTGTTTTTTTTTTCAGAATTAAGTAGTAGGAAATTACTAGTCATCCAATTTTTTATATCACCTATGCATTCCGTTAATTTTGTGAATTGGTCAGTTTTGTCAGGGCGTGAAGAAATATAGAGCTGAGTATCATCAGCATAACAGTGGAAACTAATGCCATGCTTCCTAATGATATCTGAACATCAAAACAGCATATTAGAATGATGTCTGAAGTAACGACTGCTGAAAATTCAGCTCTGCCATCACAGGAATAAATTATCATAAATATAATTTTAAAATATGTTAAAATAGAAAGCAGTTCCTTTAAATTGTAATAACATTTCACAATATTACTGTTTTTAGTCCGTAAAGTAAAATGAAAAACAAAACAAAAACCATTCAAAAACATATGTTTATAAACCCTTAGAACTTACTTTTGATGGTGTAACTTGATGTAGTGAAGTTGATTCAGTCAAATGTTTTTGACCTCAAAATGTTTCATCTTTACATTGGCTGCATGGGAGTCACTTCAGTTGTGAAATATGAGTGGAAACATTAGAGGTGTCGTACAGTCCTTGTGTTTAAGCCCTGGCCTTATGAGAGCCTGGTTTTCATTGAGAGAGGAAGTGCTCTAGCCATTTCCATTCCAGCAGAGAGATGGTTCCTCAGAGTTTGGGAACCTGCTGCTTCAGAGGCACACAGACCACAGCCTGGAATGTGCTTACAGTGATGGAACGCAAAGGCAGTCAGGGAGAAGAGGGAGGGAAGGACATGGAAAGAGAACAACATGTTCAAAGATGAGACTGATATGCAAAACAATAAACGGGGAGAAGCTGGAATAACAGAGAAATATAAAGACGTTGGATGTTACTGATTTGTGGAAGAACTTGCATATGAGTAAAAAATAAAGGAAACCTTTATCAAAATTAAAGTTTACAAATGTATTCACAATGCATGTAAATACAATTAATTATAGCAATAATACAGGGTTTATTTGGGAAATTTACAAGAAATAGGTTGGCATGAAGGCCTACTGCACCTCTCAAATCATTTTACACAGCATTTTGCTATTTTTATAATTATGCATGCATATAATAAGGCTTTAATAACCCTATTGATTGGAAAGATATGTAATATTAGTGCTTTTAAATATGCGTAACTGTTAGAAATAGTATATACTTTTTAATGTGTCATTATTTTGTGTTCACACCCAAGCGATCACTGGTGATGCGCAGAGTGAGCGTGCAAATCTCATTGGTCGGCCAGTTTTTAACGCGGCGCATCAAACCAAAAAAATTAACCCGAGGCGCTTTAAGATGACCTGTCATGCGGACCCAGGAGCGCACCGGGGTACCGAACACAAGACTACCTGTAGAAGGTGGTCTGAGTTTGGTTGCACTGGAACTGTGGCGCAATTGTGAAAGCAATTCTGACTCTGGTGTGTGCTTGTTTAGGAAGTAACGTAACCTGCGCATGCATTTTAGCCGATGACGACCCAAGTGTCGTTCACTCTACTGCACATAATAGCACCAAATAAAATAAAATAAATACAATATATTGACCCACATCAAATGTTTTTTTGTCATGCGCTGTGTACGTTTGTCATGACATAAGATGAGCACAAACACACCGGTAAAAAATCGCCCTCGGAAACCAGCAAATGTGCCCAGTGTGAAAGCCCCCTTATACATATTATAAATATAAAGTACACGTTGTTCATTTGTAATATTTGGAAGTGTCCCTCTGTTATGGCTTAGGTGGTAACTTGTATCCAGTTACACTGTAACATGAGCACTGTAAAGTGTTACCAAAGTTTATATGGCAAAAGTATCAGTAAAAGTAAATAGCCACCAGAACATCATGAAAGTAAATGTAAGACTGTCAAGACAAATGCGAACAGCAGGTAAAGTAAGACAGGTGGAAGGAATGACCAAGGCATTTTTGTTGTGCTAACCTGGTGTTAAACTTCGGCCTTGTGCCATGTGTTGTCTATCAGCTAAAGAATGTGTGGCCTAATTTTCATTGCCAAGTCTTTCATAATGTTTGCCTGCTTCGACTGGCAGGTCTTCCACTGGCTCACCCCAGAGACATGTCAGTCATGCATGGCCTATGACTCTGTTTGTCTTTGCACTCATGGTGTCATCAGAGCCATATTAACATCAAAGCACCAGCACAACAGATGTTAATGCTTGTGCATTAGTTCTGCTGGTGAAACACTGGGATGGTGCAGACACTGAAGGCACAGGACGCCGTGTTCTCAAACAGCAAGTCTTGTCCCTAAAGGAAGTCGGATATTGGATTGGACTGATTCTCTTCACCCTTATTCACGCTAATGAAAGCCAATTATAATCTCATTTGCTGTTTTTTGTCATGCGTGCATGCATATCAGCAATGATGCTTGGAGAATTTGAGGATTATTTGAAATCTCTCTTGAACTTGCAGGGTGTTTTGCTTCACTTAATTTGATTAGATGCTAGCATGCGGGAACAAGTCTGCAGGTGCACGCGTGATTGTTTTCCATCATCAGGGATGCGGTAAGCGTGCCCAGGGAAGCGTTGTGTTGTTGAGGTTAAACCAATGAATATTCCTTTCCCCTAGATGTGGGTTCTGCACATCTGCCGTTGCATCTAATGACCTTCAATCATGTGCTAGAACAAACCGAGCTAATATGTTGTCTAATTTCAGCCTCTAATTGTCCGAACAATTGCAGGCATCAAAGAGAGAGGCTAATATTCTAATATTCCGCTTGTTCACTCAATTTCCAGGTCGTCTCATAAGTGAATTGATGCTCTAGTTCTAAATCAAATAGACACTGAAAGAAGAAAAAAGAGAATACAGGTTTTCTGCTATTGTTTGGAGCACTCAGAGTGCTCGGCCGAGCTCACGTCCATGTTTATGTAATGAAAGGAGAGCATGATGGATGAGTCAACCTGTTCTCCATTCTGGAGCCGAACTTGTTTGTTCCCTCATTAAATGCACGAATTAAAAAACAGAGTTCTCAGGAGGTCGAGGAGGTGAGTGGATGCAAATAAGGCCTGCTGAAAGAAACAATGACACAGACTGTCTATCCCTCTCTCTTATTATCAGCCACAGCTTTGCCGGGCTGTGTACTTGGCCAACATAGTCATCACAAATGAGGTGTTAGTGTAGCCAAAGGAAGTGGTATTAGGTAACATACAAGAAGTGTAATGATTTATTAGGGGATGGGTGACAGTAATGAAAGGTCATGAAAACACAAAATGTCATTTATTTATGTATTTGTTTAATTATCAGGGGTTACATGTTACACAACAAAAACACCGACAAGTCTTTCTGGTCTACAAACTATGTCTGCATCTGAAAAACGTATGCAGCTGACTTGTTGGCTTGCTGTCTTATCAGGCAATGACTTTGCAGGCAGCGTTTGCGCATGAAGGTACCTCACAAAACTGAGTTTGGTCAGACTTCTGAGGCAGAGAAAGGATTTAATCATATATTCGGTCATATAATCGGTCAACGAGTGACGTCTTGTGGATCCATCACAGAGAGCCACAAAATCACTTTCCAGAACATTCTCATTCACGGTTCCATGCTGGTGGAATGCTCTCCCCACCCTTATCCGGAATGCAGCATCCCTGACAACATTCAAAAGACAGCTGAAAACCCATCTCTTCCGTGAGCACTTAACCTCATTAATAATAATAATAATAATAATAATAATAATAATAATAATACAATTTTAAAAAGTTACAGGAAATAAAGGAAATACAGGAAATAAAGATTACGAGTGAGACAGGAGTTCTCTCGCCAGACTGGATTTCTTCTTGTTAAAATGATGCGCACAAGAAGCTTGTGAGCCAAGTTGTCTGTGTGCCGATTTGCAGTGAAACATAAAAAGATATCAAGAAGAGAATGGTTGCCTGAAGAAGCCTATGACTATCTATGACTCCTCCCCCTGAACTTTACCTTGCTCTGTGTCTTGCTCTCTCATTGGCTGTAGGTCATCATCGATGTAATTTTTAGTCTAAACACATTTCACACTGCATGACTGAGTCGCAGACAGGTCCAGATACAGTATTTGGCATGCTAAATATTTTACAGGCATCGGTGACGCCTCTCTCGGATCGCGTCTTTGATCATACACACTACGCAATCATCACTTGTGTGAACGAGCACCGATTTGCCTCTGATTTGGGGTGTCAGCGAGTAAATATGGGCAAAAAATCGTGCAGTGTGTAAGATATTTAAAAAATGTCAGTTATTAAATGTTTCAATTTGATTTAAATCGTTTATTTTTATTAATAAAATGTACTATTTATTATTTTATTGTAATTTAATTTTTTTATAACATTTAAATGTTTGTGATTTGGTTACATGCTCATTTCTACTGGTAGTTGCTGTATTGCATCTTTGCTTATTTGCATGAATGGGTTTGTGAGTACTTTAAGTATTCAAAAACACACTACACTACACAGAATTATCAAAATGCATAACCCTAGCACTCATGTTTATGATACCATGACTTTGAGTAAATGATTACTTTATGTTTTTGCCAGAATGTCAGGGTTTGACCTACAGAGTGTTTGCAACATCTTTTTCTTCCACCTTCTCAAGCTGAGTGAATGTTTCAGCAATTAAACTCATAACCGTTGTTAAAGTAAAACACTCAGCCTGGTTAAAGTCCTTGTGGCAGTACGCTTGAGTGACTCTTGGCACTGGAACGCATTGTTTGCCCACACGAAGAACGCTCTTGGGCCAAGTACTTTGCACCCATGGCTGTCCTCATTCACCCCAGAACAGTCACTGTGACATGCTTAATGATATTTATTCCACCTCTTTTGTTGTTTTGGTTTGTTTGTTTTCGCTGGCAGCCATCTTGGACTCCTGCCCCAGGTCAATAAACGTGCCCAGATGGCTCTTATGCCAGAGCGAAAGCTTTTCAAAGGGCTCTAGCTGCATGTGAAAAGCTTGTCTGAACTATGGAAAAACTGAAGCATGCCTGGCTGGCTCACTCTGTAACTGAAAACAGCACCCTGGCTGCTGGCATCAGTGCATGCAAGCAGAGACAAAATAGCACAGTCAGCATCCATGCATCTGAAAACTGATGAGCAAAGCTCTTGTGATTTTTCTAGAAATATATTAACTTCAAATGTTGCCATCTTGAAATGTATTTTTTCAAATAAACCTATTTGATCATGCAAACTCAATTGAAGGTTAACTCAATTTCTTGCTGTTTGTTCTTCAGAGGTGCCCATGATGTTGTATCTGTTCGCTCTGGTGTCTCTGGTCTGTCTTTGGGCTGGATTGCACATGGCCTACAGATACCTGTGGATGCTGATCCTCCTTGTTATCTTCAATATCTTTTTGGTAAGAACACACATGATATGATGTAACTCTCACTTTTATTTAAAAGCCGTTTTCCTTTTTAAAGCTCATTCATGCAATATTTAGGGTATAGTTTAGACAAACTAATACATTTTTGTCAATATCCCATGACACTGCATAATAAATATAAATGTAGGATATTTAACAAAAAGAGATATTAATGAACACTTTCCATCCATTGTTATTGCATATCTTGATTTATTGTATTTATGGTTCAAAAGTTTGGGGCCAGTCATTTTTATTTATTTGTACATTTATTCAGCAAGGATGCATTCAATTGATAAAAAGTGACAGTAAAGGCATTTATAATGTTAAAAAAAAAAAGATTTATATTTCATATAAATGCAGTTTTTTAAACTTTCTATTCAAAGAATCCTGAAAAAAAGGAGGTTTCCAAAAATATTAAGCAGCACAACTGTTTTCAACATTGATAATAGTAACAAATGCTTCTTGTGAATGATCATGTGATAATGGATAAATTCAGCTTTGCCATGCAGGAATAAATGACATTTTAAAAATACATTAAAATATAAATAAGCTATATTTTAAATAGTTATAATATTTCACAATATTACTGTTACTATTACTTTATTTTTGATCAAATAAATGCAGCTTTGGTGAGCATGAGCCTGCAAAAACATAAAACAAAATAAAATAATTACAGACACCCTTACTGATGCCAAACCTTTGAGTGGTTATTTATTTAATGGGGATGTGGTTATACTGTAGATGGAGAATTTCTCAAAACAGAGCAAGTTGTGGTTGCTGTTAAATATGTGTAATCTAATCTTATCTCTGAAGTATTTTGTCATTGAACTATAAAAGTAATAAAGTTCTGATCCCCAGAATCACATTCAGTTTGATTTAAGGGTCCACAGCTTGAGTGCACCACTAATCCTGAAAATAGATCGATACAGGTAATCTTCACATTTGAGGGCCCAAAGGGCTCCGCATTTAGTGTAAGACCTGCAAACAGCCATCTTATCTCTGAATACAGATGTATTACTCTCACAATCACCTCACTATAACTGCACAACTGCCCAGTCTGCTATTGTGTCATATAGTTTCTACCGGTTCTAGATAGATAGAAAAGATAGCTACTGCAGTTTTACAGCCTATTGATTTCTAAAGGCTCTGCATCTCTTGCATAACATCGTCTTAAAGATACTGGCCACGAGAGGGAGTGGACTATATTCAGAGTCATTATATATGTTTGTTTATCTGTTGACTTGAAACCACTACAGTCAATAGACCAGTGCTGGAAGAAGTTAACACTTGACTAACTTCATAGGACTAACTTTCTTTTAATAACTCTTTATCATCAGGATTGTGTTACAAGGAAGAAAAGGAAGAAGAATGTTTAAACTTTTCGCTCAAGATTTTATACGTTAAAATGTTACATAACTTTTAAAGGGATAGTTCACCCAAAAATGAAAATTCTGTCATCATTTACTCATGCTCAAATTGTTCCAAACCTGTATGAATGTGGTTCTTTAGCTGAACACAAAAGAAGATATTTTGAAGAATATGGGTAGCCAAACAGTTTATGAACCCCACTGAATTGCATTCATAGTATGGAAAAAAGAAAATACTGTAGTAGTCAATGGGGTCCATAAACTGTTGTGTTCAGGAGAATACATCAGTTCATACAGGTTTGGAACAATTTGAGCATGAGTAAATGATGACAGAATTTTTGGGTGACCTGCCCCTTTAAGGACCAAAAACGGGTCCATTGTGCAATAGTATAATAGACCTGCAAGAACCACAGCTCCCACAAAAGTCACTTTCATACCAAGCCGCTTCATGTTGGTCAGTGCGTTGAATATGTGTAAACAACTTGAATGTAAGCAAAATCTGCAAACCTCTCATTCCTATTGAAATGACTAGATTTTTTCCAACAAAGTTGTCTGTGACTGCACCTTTAGGCTTATGGACCTTCACTGTTAATATTTTGATGCAACTTTACACAGAGTTTTTTTTTTTTTTTTTTTTTTACAGATGCGGGTTTATGCAATACATGTTCTATCTGTTCAATCTTATTTTGTTCTCAGTATTTCATCTCTATGCAAAAAAGAAAACAGCATCATACAGAAATGCATATTTATCATATAGATGTGCAACAGACTGATTTATATAGTAAAATGCAACATAACAAGCTAAATATGTCTTAAAGCTTGTTGACACTGAGTTTGACATCGGCGTGTTGTTCAGATGGCCTCTTGTGGCTGTTGCCCCGTACCAAGTTCAAGTAACAAGTAACTTTTTAACCAAAATTCCTTACCAACAGCAGAAAAGATAAAACCATCCATATCAGTGCTTGCTGTCCTCAATATTTCCTCACTGTTACAGTTAGTGTAAACAACATAAACACACAGTTGAGAATATTTGTTCTGCTTCTGTGTTGCTTGTCATAAATTACAGACTGACTAATAGCAGGTCAGAGAAGCCGTTATTGTTTCTGACAAAGCCAAAACATGACTGGGTTGAACATGATGCCCTTCACCTAGAAAGAGCATAAATAGCACCTACATTTTGTTTTGACTCCCTTTGAGTCAAACTCTAAATGACCACATAAATGTCAACAGTGCCTACAACAAAACATGACCTCCTCCTCTGGAAAATATTCACAAACATGTGGGAGGCCGGCCTGTAGAGACATTTGTGGCTGTGTTGATTCAATTTGGTTTTAATTGTCATAGGAATTCTTCAGGAATCATTTATATGTATATGTAATATTTTACAGCTTTTAACAATTCACTACACATTCCCCTTATTTCCTGCAAACGTTCCAGTCTGTTTTCAATAACCAAGCCCTAAGCATCTGTTTTCATGTGTGCTGTGTTTTTCCTGATGCTAATTTTCCATCGTCCTCTTAAATTCTCAGTGGCTGTTGCTGTAAATTTAATTAAACTGCAGTAATGTCATTTGAATGGTGCTGCTAGTCCTGCATGATTGGGAAGCCTGTAAAAAGCTTTATATGAACCACTGATTTCCGGATATAAGGATGTATAATAGAGAAAGTGAAAAAGATATCAAGACATTATTCAGTTGTCAGCAAGATTATTTATCTTGCTACACTTCCTTCCAAAATTTTGGTCGGTAATATAAAAAAATTATTTATTCAGTAATAGAAGAAATAGCAAAACCACGTAACACAGACAACACCGAACAATGAACTGAATGAACACAGAGCTTAAATACACAGATTATGATGATAATTAACAGAATGGGAACAGATGTAAAATAAGGACCAATGAGATAAACTAGGAACACAAACAGAAAAAAATTTAAAAAAACTCAATGACAACCAAAACAAAACATAAACGTGTCACTAACATCTATGGAGGCATATCATAGATTGGAAGGAAATTCTGATTAATCATTTGTCCACTAAATTGGACATCATGAATCACTAGCTATATTTCGGCTACAATTCATACTATTACTTGTGACTGCTGTTCTTGAAAATACTTCACTTTCAGTAATTTGTTGGCTGTAAATAATTGTATTTGTTTTATTATTGTAATTTGCAGTTACGTCAAAAAAGTAATCTGATTACATAATGCATGTTACTTGTAATGCAATACTTAAAAAAAGTTGTTCATGCCCTAAGAGCAATAGAAACTCAGAAAAATAATCCTGACTGTGGTTATCGTAAATCATGCATGAAATGGTTAAAATATCATAGATTCTCTGTGAATAACAGCTTCTATTTCAGTGTGTTCCTCACAAGTTTCGGGCACACAGGTTTCCAAATTTCAGAAGACTTGGAATATGGCGTACGGGTCATATAGATTTCATGTTACTTACACAAAAACTTTAATTGTGCTGTTGTGTCTTGAATGATATGCAGATGAGTAAATTTAGGTGGACGATTGCTTTAAAGGTTATTCCTTTAACTAGTGGTCTCAGTCTGTTTCTTCCACACCATTTCTCACAAGATGCATCATGTCAGCTCATTTCCCTTATATCCGAGGTAGTAAAACCACACTTTTCTGTCCTGAACTGAGAACAGTTATGTAACTAGCAGAATAAAATTGAGTATGCTGCTCTAGCCTCTGGACATTTGTGTGTCTTTCAGGTAGCAGTGATAAAGCTGTTCAGTGGAGCACAGGCTGCCCACATATAGTCTTTAAATGAGCCCTGAAATCAATGCTCTATTTTGTGTGTGTCTGTGTGTGTGTGTGTGTGTGTACGTGCTTATATCCACAATTTTTCCTGCCTTTGATGTTGAGCTTCAGTGGTTTCAGTAAAGTCTACATTATGTTTACCTTTCATTTCGATGCAATTGAGTTTTAAAGAAAGTTTTGTTCAAGTTCAAAGGAAGCAAGTCCAATATATACACATTCTACTGTATACATACACAAAATATAAATATATTATAAATATATATATATATATATATATATATATATATATATATATATATATATATATATATATATATATATATATATATTATAAAATATTTTAATGCATGATTGTTTTGCCCATCATTATTACATATTCGGGTCTTTAGCGACCCAGATCTATATCTAACACGGATGGATCTCTACCTGTCCTGATAATATAAAACTCTTCTGATATTAGAGTAATAATTACAGCAGTATAAAATAAAGCATATTTTGTTACATTTTGGAGCTTGGAAGGGTTCAGTTTAATGTTGCATACCGTCTTCATATATTTCCGACTTCTGTATTACCAAAAGCTCAGCACTTTTCTCCACTCATTTTAGTTTCACCTGCAGTCTGTCAACCATATGTCACATTTGTTACAACATTTCTGGTGTTCATGAGATATTTGACAAGAGTGTGTGTACAGCAATATTCGGTTGGGTGCTACTGACCATTATCATTCACGGTTGGCCAGACCCTCATTGACAATGATGTCAGAGGGAGGGAAATGATGTCATTCTGTTACAAAATGTCATCTGGATTTGGAGACCAAATGATTGGTGATGTTTGTGCTTTTTGATTAGTTGCACAAACACATTTGGAATGTCAAACAGATGGACACTTCAGACGTGATAGTCTTTACATTGTTGCTCCTGAAAGAGTTTTACATTAGCCTTCTCTGAATCTGTTTAGAATATTATAGAATAATTGTGGTCCTAAATGCTCATACATAGTACATAGTTAATACAGAGTTCCAAAACATTTCATGATACTATGGAGATCCTGCATTACTTTTCTCAACAGAATAGAGGAAATAACTAAATTCATCTGATGTGACAGTGTGCTGAGCTCTTCTAACTTGTGATTCATCTTTTTCCAGGGTCTGTATGTGTTTTCCGTGTACTTCATCATGCATAGTCAGGTCTTTTGGCCAGCTAAGGCAACCTACACCGTGGAGATGAATGGTCATGGCAGCCCAGACTCCATGTATCAGAGCACCGGTGCCGCTACCGTCGGTGGAGGAGAAATCAGCAAGTCCACACAGAACCTCATCAGTGCCATGGAAGAGGTGCGTCTGTTACTGAGGGTTTTGATAAATGTTTCTAATGATCAGTTATTGCTCATGCTTTATTTGGCAGTGGCATCTGACAGCTTTTCCTAGCACACATGTACTTGTAACATTACATTGGTAGCATTTAGATATATGCGTTTTTGCATAACCACCTATTTATCATCCTCAGGCTAAGGCAGAGGATTCTCAGACCTGTGTTTGTTCATCAAGTCTGCTCACGCACACATAGACTGTGAAAGTGTTATGCAATAAAGAGGCCTGGTGTAGAAGCTCACATTCCTCTGAGCCCTCAATGTAAACTTTTCACAGATCTGGGAAAGAGGGTGTACAGGAGGTTAGGAGGAGAGAGAGAGGCCTGTGGAGAGAGCACAGCCTGCATGGGAAAGATCGGCAGAGATCAAGAAAGGCTTTTAGAGGAGATATTTATAAAGGAGATATTCCTGCAGTCTGAGCTGTTGTCAAGACTCTGTACTTTTATTAGTGAGATTGAAAGTATACTACTGCTGAAACAAATTGAGTAGAATATATTTATATATATTTTTCCAATCATGACAACTCTCTAAATAGTTTTAGCATGTTATTGGATATATGTGTAGCAAATCTAGTCCGTTAAGATTATTTCCTCATAATATACATTTGCACATCACCACATTTTTTCAATGATTCTCAAAGGACTCGTCAAATGAATCAATCTCTCTAAATCCCGCCTTTCCGCGAGCTACTCTGCTCTGATTGGCCAGACAGCTTAGCCTGTTGTGATTGGTTTCGAAAACAAAAACGGCCATTGCCATAACAACGTCAGCTCTGCGTGTCCTGAGGCTTCCTACACCGTAAACTAAAGACAGTAACGAACAATGACCTCGATTTTACCATATCGATGCAAGCACAAGTCCAATAATGTAACACTGGAAGAACTAGTAAATCAACCCAAACCTCCATCGCAAGGACAACTCGAGCAGGACGTTTCTCAGTGATACACTACTCAGTTTGAGGCACATTATGAGATGTTGCAACTATAATTCCTCTCCATCAGCATTAACAAGTGCATGTCCATCAACGAACCGATTATTTTACTTGTACTCATTTATTTACCGAGTATTTTTGTAATATATTGCGGTGAACACGTGGAAACTGTATCAATAACAGTGCATGTATGTAAAGATGAATTTTAACCACTGATTCTTCACATCCTATCCTTGTCCTTGGACAGAAAAAAAAAAAAAAGGCTTTACCTTCACATTGTAGAGCACAGTGTCTTCTCGACATGATGCTATCCAGTATCCACAGGAACATGGTGTCTGCGCCAGGGGGGCAGGGTTTCATATTATTTTGAAGTTTCCCCGGGCGCCGCCATTGGCTAGCGGACCATCACCTGCTGTTAGCATCCCATTGACTCCCATTCATTTTGGCGTCACTTTGACAGCGAATAACTTTACATCTGAGGCGTTTAAAGATTCCATTTGTCCATTGTTTTTTTCTTAAGAAACACGAATATGTATAAAAGGCTCCATTACCTTGTATCTTACGTTATGGTCCCGTAGAAGCAGTTTTTGGAAAAATAGGCTAACGATTGCGTCATAACCACGCGACTCTCTGTCGCACAGTAGAGAGATTACCGTATGGACAGGAGGAGAAGCTCGCGCGCAATCGGGGGGACGTGGAGGCAAAATGACAAAGTAATTAATCAGAATACTTAGCAAAAGTTTCTCCTGCTCCCAGCTCATGGACACCTCCTATTCACACTCTCCGTCTCTGCAAGTTTCGGAAGGGAATGATTCAGATTTCTCTCGGCACAGCTACTAGTAGATAGACGGGTTGCTCACGTCACATCTACGTCGTCAAGTTCAGTTTGAGTCTGCGCAGTACGCTCGACCATCAGGAAGTTAGTGCTTCTAATTGACTTCACTTGTCTCCGTTGAATCCAATGGGGTCGCTGTGTCCAGTTTATATACAATAAGTGGGCGGGCAATATGCTAATGTTTCGTCTTGACGTCACAACGAAACAGCTTATGACTCGTTTGAAAAACAATTCATTTCATTGACTCAGAGTCAACTCTTACTTTTGAAAGACAATAACTTTATATACGGTGCACTTTCAGATTTAAAACTTTGCAGGATGTATTCATTCACTTAGAGCTATGTTACATACTACATGAAAGGTTTTTTTTTTTTTTTATCCATAATCTGGGCTCTTTAAATGTTGAGCAAACAATCTCATTGGCTGCAGAATCTTGACCTCTTTTGTTTATTTATTTATTTATTTTATGATAAAATTTAATTATTTGCTTGGATTTTAGTTTTAACTACTGTTCTGTTTTACCTCAACATGTTACAGTAGATGAACTTGGATAGTAGCTTTCAGATAGAGCGAGATACTCTTTAAAACTTTTCTAATGGATTATGAGCATACGTTCATGAGGTTCATGAAACATTTCATACAATAGCATGAATATTTTCCAATAGCCTAATAGAAGCTGTGCCATAATTGGTCTGGTACATACAGAATCCTATGTGTTACCCTTCCCATGGTTTCTAGTTTGAACAGTGTATAGTTATTATAGGTAATTTATGGTTATTTCCCAGTCCAAACTTATTTAGATGATGAATCATCTTGACTACCGGTTGATGGTGATGAGAATGAGCAGCTTGACAACCTTTGAACCGGTAACAAATTATCTACTGTACCATGGTCCTAAAATCCAGCTTGACCAATTTAAGGCTAATTCATACTGGATTGACATATAGGCCAGCCAACGACAACAGACATGTTTACCAGGTTTTGTAGGAATGGCGCTTGCACTTGTTTTTTTGTTTTGTTTTTTCAGCCCTTGGAATGAGGAATTTTCTTAAGGAATGAATTATTATGCTAATTATCTTAAGGAGTGTTGTATATTTGAATTACAGCAAAAAATATTTTTATGAATTAAAACCACTGTCCCACTTTATCTAAAAAAAAACAATTCTAAATAAAAAATAGGGCCTACCTGTGTTGAAAGGTCTATAATTATTAATCATTATATTCATTATTATTTTGACACATTTACATTTATAAGGGTAGTAGCATCATAATAAAACTTAAAGTAAAAGCTTTTTATTGATGCTCCATTCAACTTTTACATAGTTCACCCTACGTTTTGGTATTTTTTGTTTGTGCTGTCAGTGCTAGGGTTTGTTTTTTCATTGTGCGGGTGGAAATTAAGAGGTTTGGGTTAAGTTCATCCTCCAATAATTGTATAAAGCTTATATTAAAGAGAAAAATCAATGCAAAAAGCCTTGAAATTGTAAATATATTTATTTATTCAACTAAAGCCAATGTATTCCCAAAACCTGGCCTGCTTAGTTGAATCCATTGATGCTATAGTTTCCCAGCCTTACTGAATTTTGATTTGACAATTCAGCTTGAGGGGCCAAATCAATAGTAGGGTACTGTGGCAAGACTATTTTTCTTGACCTCTAGTGCAGACTTAGGAGGTAATCCTGTTTTGTTCATGAGCACTGACTTTTGGCTTAAAGTGGCTCGCAGTGTCACATGTGGCCTCGGGACAAGAGACGGTTGAGTGGGGAGGAGGTGACCGGTAGAGTTAGGAAAGGAAACCACGCACTGGAGGGGTGGCCGTCTCCTCAGGCTCTTCAAACAGACTTGAGTAGGTGCCTGGTGGTGCTCAGTTCACCCAGCGTACATTCTGTTCTGATTACAGGACTGCTGATGGGTTATTGTACCAGAATGTGGTGCCTGGGACATGGTGGACTGGAGTGGCCTCTCCCTACATCCTCCTGGGAAAAGCAAAGGAAATGAAGCCATTGCCATTAGGAAGCACATTAAAGGGAGGGCTGGCCAGATGTACTGTTTCACAATGTTGTGTTTAATGAGGCAAATTGTTCTTTGCTTTGATGATTAAAATTAGTGAAAGAGTAGATTTATGTCACAAAATGAAGTCTTAAGGTTAGTGTGATGGATATCCCTGCCTCTTCAAAACATCAACAGTCTCTATTTATTTTGTTGTGTCTCTTATATGCGGAAACATTAGAAATATGTCTACTGGTAGAGTTTGCTGTACCGTTTATATTACAAAAAATGGCTACATGACTGTTAGTAGGATAACAACATAACAAAGAAACCTGGAGGAATGTTGAAATGTAAAGCGTCGTGTCTCAAACCAGCCGTGGTGAAGTCATTATTAATGGTGTTTGTTTCGCAGTGTTATGTTTTTGTATTGTTCATAGCATATCGGCTGCTTTACTGTAACTTTAGGTGAGAATGTGAGAATTTATCATTCTCTGATTATGAATAATTATTGTTTGGTCCATCAGGTTTTTGTGTCAGTCAAGTTTAGAAAAAGAGAAAATAATCAAGTGAAATGAACCAACCTTTTTAATCAAAATTATTTAATGAATTGGATTTCCCAAAACAAGTATTGTCATGATTATTTAATATAAAAGTAAAAGTGATCTTTAAGTCATCATTGGTATTGTTATATACACTACCATTCAAAAGTTTGGGCTCGACAAAGGCTGCATTTATTTAATCAAAAATACAGTAAAAACGTGAAATATTGTTACAATTAAAAAGTTTTCTATTTTAATATATTTAAAAAATCACATGATCCTTCAAAAATCTTTGTTATATGCTGATATGGTGCTCAAGAAACATTGGTAACACTTTATAATACGTATACAGTAATGAAGTACTTACAAATCATTTGCAAACTATTATCTTATAGTTAATTCATAGTTTATATATTGCAGTCTCTACACTGTTAATTTATTAATAGGCTACATACAAATAGTGAGTACTTCATTCATTGTCACTGCAATTAACACAGTTATTATTGTTTATAATAATAAATATTTAGCTCACATGTACAGAACTAGATGTTTTTGATGCTTTGTTTACAGCTTATTAATGGTAAATAGTTATCACTTTAGATTAGGTCATGGAAAATATGAGTTTTAAAGTGTGTGTATTTTAATGAACACTTAATATGAGTGCAATTAATGTCCAATAAAGGTTTGTTTAAGCACTTAATTAATGACATTTTCCGTGACCAAATCTAATTCTAATAACCATTGACAATTCACTTCTGGTTTAAAATACTGTACATCACTTATGAGTAATAAGTTGTTAACAAAGCATAAAAAAAAACAATATTTAATTAAGTTAATTAAACAATATTTGTAAACATTATATATATTTTTTTTACATATGAGCTTATTAAACAATAACAATTGTGTTAATTACAGTGACAATGAATGAAGAACTCAGTATTTGTACATAGCCTATTAATATATTAACAATGTAGAGACTATTGCTATAATAAGCTATAAATTAATTATAAGCTAATAGTTTGCAAATGATTTGTAAGTACTTTATTACTGTATACTTATTGTGAAGTGTCGCCGAAACGTTTCTTATTTGTATCATTGTTGATGATAGATAAGTTGTTCTGCTTAATATTTTTGTAGAAACCCAACACATTTTTCATATTTTTGATGAATAGAGAGTCCAAAAGAACTTTATTTTAAAAAGAACTATTTTGTAACATTATTAATTTCCCTCACATATAAAATATGTGAATGCTTGTGAACTCTGTCTCACCCCACAAACCCATCCTAGCAAGACTCTATAGAAATCCAAGCCTTTGTAACCTCTGAATGGCCCCAGCACCAGAAAATCCAGTGAATTCAGGGCTGATTTGTGTGGGTTGTTTAAGCTCAGACTGGGTACACAAACTAGAAGTCATTTTAATTTGCTGAAGCTTTGAAAAAATGGTAGTTGTTTGCTTTTTCTGACATCTAAAGACCCTTTTTGTTATGTTTTGCAGATCTCTGCAGACTGGGAGAGAGCTTCACTGAGGCCCAGCAGTCAACCCAGCAGTGTTTTCAAACAGAGTCCTCAGGACGAGACCTACATCACAGAAGGAGGGTTCATCAACACTAATCTGGTGCAGGACGAGGAGTCACAGGAGTTTGATGACCTCATATTTGCCTTAAAAACTGGTACGTCCCTTTCTCCAAAATGGTAGTTCCCTTGAACTTTTTTATTATTTTTTATTATTTATTTTTTGAATGAATACTAGTTATGTTTCTTAGGAAGAGACCAAAATATGAGAATAATGGTTTACCTACACACAGGTTCTGGCCTTAACATGAGTGACAACGAGTCAATCCACGGCAGTCATGATGGAGGTAGTGTGGCTAACTCTCAGATCGTAGAGCTGCGGCGGATCCCGATCGCAGACACACATCTCTAACCTCACTATGTTTTTGTACTGGAAATTGTAAAATAAAAACAATAGTTTTTTTTTTTTTTTTTACTGTTTCTGCCTTTGCACTAAATCTTGTTAGATTTTAAGTTGTCTTTTTATACGTGGAAATTGAAATTGTTTTTTAAGTATACATATGTGAATATAATTATCACTAAATTAATTTGTGAAGATTTAGTATTGGTTTGAATGGAAACGTCATATAGATTGATTGGAGGTCTGGCCAGTGCGGCCCATAATTCTGCTGCTTGATTTGTGTAACACCAATAATAAATGATTCAACCACCATTCAGTCTGTGTTTCCCTCAAATGCATCTTTATCCAAAAGATCTACTTCATAATAACCATGAAAATATCTTACTGGCAGTAAAATAATAGTACACTTTCAGAACCAGAAGAAAACAAGGTTGTGCACATACCGCTTCAGTATCGAGATGAACAAACCAGTTCCACAGGTACATACTTTGCCAAAGTCAAGTCAAGTCAAGTTTATTTGTATAGCGCTTTTCACAATACAGATTGCATCAAAGCAGCTTCACAGTATTAAATTTAAATAATACAACAAAGTTTGTTTCAAGAGGAATTTATTGATTGATAAAATTAAATTAAATATCCCCAAAATATCCCCAACTGAGCAAGCCAAAGGCAACAGTGGCAAGGAACCGAAAAACTCCATCAAGTGACCTAATGGAGTCCTAAAACTCCATCAGGTGCCTTAATGGAGAAAAAAAAAACCTTGGGAGAACCCAGGCTCAGTCGGGGGCCAGTTCTCCTCTGGCATTTATGAGCTAGAGGCCGGATTGTAGTTTGAACTGTAGGATTATATGAATGCCTGGCTGAAGAGATGCGACTTTAATCTAGTTTTAAACTGGGAGAGCGAGTCTGAGCAACGAACAGTATCAGGAAGACTATTCCAGAGTTTTGGAGCCAAATGTGAAAATGCTCTCCCTCCTTTGGTGGTTCTGGATATCCTAGGTATGACCAAAAGCCTTGAATTTAGTGATCTCAAAGAGCGCGATGGATTATAGGGCGATAGAAGATCCGTTAAATAGACTGGAGCTAAGCCGTTTAGGGCTTTATAAGTCAGTAGCAATACCTTGTAATTAATACGGAACTTTATAGGTAACCAATGCAGTGATGATAAAATCGGTGTTATATGATCATATTTTCTTGATCTCGTAAGAACTCTAGCGGCGGCATTTTGGACTAACTGTAGCTTGTTTATTGAGGATGCAGGACAACCAGCTAATAAAGCATTACAGTAATCCAGTCTCGAGGTCATGAATGCATGAACTAACTTTTCTGCATCAGAAACTGATAGCATATTACGTAGCTTAGCAATGTTTCTAAGGTGGAAAAAGGCTGTTTTTGTAACATAAGAAATATGATTTTCAAAAGACAGGTTGCAATCGAGTATAACACCCAGGTCTTTTACTGTAGAGGATAAAGTAACAGGACATCCTATGATGTTAAAGTTGTATTGTGCGAGGTTTTGTGGGCGGTTTTTTGAACCGATAAGTATTACCTCTGTCTTGTCTGGATTTAATAAAAGAAAATTACGCGTCATCCAATCTTTTATATCTTTAACACACTCTGTCAATTTGGAAAATGTAGCGTTTTCATCCGGCCGTGATGAAATATATATTTGAGTGTCATCAGCATAACAATGGAAACTAATTCCATGTTTCCTTATAATATTTCCAAGTGGCATCATATATATTGAAAATAACAGAGGGCCTAATACAGATCCCTGCGGCACTCCATAGTTTACTGGAGTTATGATCGATTTTTCTCCATTTAAATAGACAAAATGGTAGCGGTCAGATAGGTATGATTTGAACCAGCTTAGTGCTTGTCCTTGAACACCAGTATAATTTTGTAGTCGATCTAAGAGTATTGTGTGATCTATAGTATCGAACGCAGCACTAAGATCAAGTAAAACTAGTATTGAGATACAGCCTTGGTCAAAAGCTAAAAGTAAATCATTTGTGATTTTAACGAGCGCAGTTTCAGTGCTATGATGCGGTCTGAATCCAGACTGAAACTTTTCATAGATATCATTTTGTTGCAAGAAAGAGCCCAGTTGAGCGGACACCACTTTTTCTAATATTTTAGACATAAATGGAAGATTTGAAATGGGTCTATAATTTGCTAGATTATTATGATCTAATTGTGGTTTCTTAATGAGAGGTTTTATAACTGCCAGTTTAAATGTTCTTGGAACATGTCCTAAAGATAAAGACGAGTTAATAATATTGAGGAGAGGCTCTTCCACTACAGATAACACTTCTTTCAGTAGTTTAGTTGGTATAGGATCTAATAAACATGTTGTTGTTTTAGATGAAGTGATAAGTTTATTTAACTCTTTTTGTTCTATAGTTGTAAAGCACTGTAATTGTTCTTTCGGGGTGATAATTGAAGCTGAATTGTAAGGCGCGATTGAAGATTGAACGTTTATAATTGTGGTTCTGATGCTTTCTATTTTCTCAGTGAAGAAGTTCATGAAATCATTACTACTGAACTGTAACGGGATATTTTGTTCGGGTGACGTCTGTTTATTTGTTAGTCTAGCCACGGTGTTAAATAGAAACCTTGGATTGTTTTGGTTGTTTTCTATTAGTTTGCGGAGGTGCTCAGCCCTGGCAGCTTTTAGGGCCTTTTTATAACGTGACATACTGTCTTTCCACGCGATTCTAAAGACCTCTAAATTAGTTTGTTTCCATTTACGCTCTAAAATACGGGTTTCTCTCTTTAAAACATGCGTAGTATTGTTATACCATGGTGCTTTATATTTCTCTCTGACCTTTTTTAATTTAATAGGTGCAACCACATCCAATGTTCTAGAGAGAATGGTGCTCATAGTGCTAGTTAGTTCTTCTAGTTCATCTGTTTGTTTGGGTTCAGGCAGCAGCTGAGACAGATTAGATAAGCAATTTGAGAAATTATCTATGGTGGATGGGAGGATTGTTCTGCCTGGTTGATAACGCGACGCCGCATGACATATTACAGCAGTACGTAATATGCAAGTTACCATGTAGTGATCAGTGACTTCATCACTTTGTGGAATGATATCTATATCGGTTGGATCGGTTCCGTGTGATATAATTAAATCGAGTGTATGATTAAGACGATGAGTTGGTCCGGTGACGTTTTGCTTGACCCCAAATGAATTTAATAAATCTGTAAACGCAGCTCCTAACGCATCATTTGGATTATCTACGTGTATGTTAAAATCTCCAACAATTAATGCTTTATCGACATTGACTAATAGGTCTGAGAGAAAATCTGCAAACTCTTTTAGGAAATCAGCGTAAGGCCCTGGCGGTCTATATACGGTAGCCAAGGCTAGAGATAATAGGGATGTTTTTCTAACATCTAAGAGCGTAACATTTAGTACAAGTACTTCAAATGAAATAAACTTATAACCCGTTTTCTGAGTAACATTTAGAATATCTTTATAAATGGTTGCAACACCTCCGCCACGGCCAATCAGACGGGGCTCATGCTTATAACAGTATCCAGGAGGAGTAGACTTATTAATACCGAAATAATCATTTGGTTTAAGCCAGGTTTCAGTAAGGCAAAGTACATCGAAGCTATTATCTGTGACTATTTCATTTACAATAACTGCCTTAGGTGTGAGTGATCTAATGTTTAGAAGACCTAGCTTTAGAAATAGTTTTTGTTTACTAATAGCAACATTTTCTGTTTTAATAACAATTAGATTTTTCCTAGATCCTGCATTAGATTTATTATTTGATCTCACTAAACGAGGAATAGACACGGTTTCTATGCAATGTTCTACACTAGTATTTATATCAGTTGAATTGGTGCAGCAAAGACTATGATTTGGACTTTTGGTTACTAGTCAAAGGGTATTTAACATTTTGGAGATGTTATCTGACAGAAGATCCGCTCCGAATCTGCTTGGGTGTAAGCCATCAGCACGGAAAAGCCTAGGACGCTCCCAAAACAGATTCCAATTATTTACAAAGAGCAGTTTCTGCTCATTGCACCATGACATTAACCATTCATTTAGCGCAAATAATCTGCTGAACTTTTCATGCCCTAGTCGGTACGTGGGAAGCGGTCCTGACACAATGATCGTTGTTTCAGGCGATGTGCTGCGTACCGTATCGATTAGATTCCTGAAGTCTTTCTTCAGAATCTCCGTCTGGCGCAGCCTGATGTCGTTCACTCCCGCGTGCAGGACCACAGTTCCGACGCGCTCGTCACCGTTCAGGATCTCGGGAACGCGAGCAGCGATTTCAGAAACACGAGCACCAGGGAAGCAGTGACTTTGCACCTTACTTGTACCTAACGTAGCGTGTACGTGCCGAACGATGGAATCGCCGATGATCACAGCATCGCGTTCTGTTTCGCGTAGAGGGGAGAAGCGGTTTTGTGTCGATAACTCGAAAACCGGGAGGGTCGGAGAAAGTCTTGGTCTAAACCTGACTCGCGTCTTCCGCTGCGGAACCACCCAGGCTTCGTGGTGGCGTGTTGGAGCCGGAGTGAACGAGACCATGGCTGATTGCGACCGATGCTGAGGAACGCACGGAGTAGACGCGGTCGGAGTCAGCGGGTTAGTAACGTTAAACACTGATTTGTGTGCGTCGGCGCGTGATGTTTCAAGAGCCAAACACCGGTCTCTCAGCTCGGCCTGTCTCAATAAAAGGTTGTGGATCTGTTTCTCAACAGCTTCCAGCTCAGACTGCAGTGCGTGAAGCTCAAATGTGTCCTCACCTGCACCAAGCGGTAGACTACTTACATCTGATATATTCGCCATTTTAACAGATGGACAGTGAGTTAGCAACGAAGCTACCAGTGATGCTATCAATATTAATACTAATTTATATTATAAGTTTGTTTGTAAATGAGTGTGGAGAAGACGCGTTCAGCCGTGATCCACGGACGTAACCTTTAAGAGTATGCAGCGTTGGATCACTAATAGGCTTGAGACGCGTCTGCTCAACAGTCCGCGTTGTAACAATGAGGTTTGAGCAGTAGTGCTTCTCAGTGAGGAAGAGTAGAAAATGTTCGTTGTAAGCGGGTTTAAAGAGAAAAATCAAGAATTATAAATCAAATCGATAGAGCTCCAAAAACAACAACGCATTCAGACGCAACGCATGATAATGACAGGACAAGACATTATTCACCGTGTTTGTTGAGTGTTTCTTATTCACCTGAGCTTTTATGAACTCAAAGGCGCGAGAGAAAATAAATAAATAAAAATAGCTGAGCGCAAGGGTGGCGCGTTAACAGGCTAGCGAATTACTAGCGTGTTATGCGTCAGGGTTGGGTAAGCTGTATTTAGTAGTAATATAAACAACTAGAAATTGTAGTAAATGATGGTTCAAAACAAGGAAATACGAGGCTAAGACGGAGCTTACAGCTCCGAAGCAAACACACTCACAGCAGGCAGCGAGAAAAATCAAGAATTATAAATCAAATCGATAGAGCTCCAAAAACAACGCATTCAGACGCGACGCATGATAATAACAGGACAAGACATTACTCACCGTGTTTGTTGAGTGATTCTTACTCACCTGAGCTTTTATGAACTCAAAGGCGCGAGCGCGCGAGAGACATATAAATAAATAAAAATAGCTGAGCGCACGGGTGGCGCGTTAGCAGGCTAGCGAATTACTACCGTGTTGTGCTAGTAGCAACGGAAGCCAGCGATGTTGGGCAAGCCGTATTTAGTAGTAGTATAAACAACTAGAAATTGTAGTAAATTCTGGTTCAAAACAAGGAAATACGAGGCTAAGACGGAGCTTACAGCACCGAAGCAAAAACACTCACGGCAGACAGGAGCAATCGAAAAATCGAATAGTGTTCAGATCTGTTTTTTGCTAGTTTCGGCAGCTGGGATACTTTGCCAAAGGAAACACATACTTTGTTTGTATGGGAAACAACCTGTCTAGACCGCGAATAGAAGCACATCAGCGGCACATATGAATATACCAGCACATATTTTATATTCAGTCACAGTGTGGTATATGGAAGAAACAATTTCATCCTGGCTTAGTTACATTTCCTTCCAATTTTTCACTGGCCTGAATTAACAGGAGGTAAAATTTTATAGATAACGTACTAAATGTATTGCTCTTATGTTTCTGGAGAGAGTTCAGACATGTTGAAGATTTTAAAGTGTGTGTGTATGATTTGTACTGAAATGGGCAGTGAGGGAAACCACTGCGGACTGGAGAGGTTTGCGGTCTAACCTTCTTGGATGATACACGGGTGGCACACCCAAGAATAAAGAGCTGCCGTAAGCTACGTGGACCCACAGTTCTGTAAGAACTAAAATAGCTTAACAGTATTTTTAGAAAAATAATTTAAAAATTCCTCCATCATCAGAAGCAGACATAACGGACCAGATGAATGGAAAGAAAAACTTTAAAATGAGTTAAGGTTACTGTTCAGCTATACCAAACTGAGGTGAAGGTGATGGCCTCCTCAAAAAAAAAAAAAAGAATTCCAAAAGTAACACTTGCAATAGCTACACTCAGTTATGTTAATGTGTGTAATTAAATGGACTGTAAATTAATTGTCACGCTGCTAACAAGGCGGATAACAAGAGAGCACATGAAGACGAAGATCATCCAAATAAGTGGAGAACAGAAACAGGTGTGAATGGTTAACTGATCAAGATACACAATGAGGGCAAATGAACTGAACAAGACAAGACAAACTAAATGAAGACATAACTGTTACATTAATGATAAGACGAGCACTAGCAGTTCTGTTAGGGCGCTTTCACACTGGCAGTTTAGTGCGGACCGGGGCACGGTTCGCATGAAAAATCGCTAATGTGAACGCTGTCATCGGACCCGGGTGCGCACTAGAGTACCGAACCCGAGACTACCTGGAGGAGGTGGTCTGAGCTCGGTTGCTCCCGAACCGTGGTGCGGTTCGCGTTAATGTGCAAGCAACACGGACTCGGGTGCGCGCTTGTTCAGGAAGTATAGTATCCCGCGCATGCGTATCACTGTCGATATCATTGTTTGATTGCGTTTGCGATGACGTAAGATCACTGCAAACGCACCTGGGTTCGATACAACTAATTGAGTGTGAAACCAGACCAACGCTGCGGGGGGCGCCGTGAACTAGCGCACTCGGGTTCGGACCGCAGCAAACGAACCCAGTGGAAAAACGCCCTAATTTAGATTTGACCTTATGGGTCAGTGAGGCTCAACTAATGCCCTGGATGTGTGTCTTACGGCAATTGTCTGTCCATTAGATGCTGTCTGATGAACTTGATGTCTCTGTGTGAAGTTTTTCTTTCTTTGCTCTGCTCATTTTATTTTGCCCTTCTTGGGTGACTACACCATTTTGTTTGTACTTTGCATTTAGTCAGAGTAGCTAAATGTACATTTTCAGTATTATTGCTATTATTTCCTCTACATCTGAAACAGTCATTACTACCTGATTCATCTCAAGGCAAACATGTGCTTTTTTGTAACTGTGTAGTCCACAAAAAACGTTGGATGGGAGACTTTACTCACAATGGATTTCAATAAAAGTTGTGTCCCAATTCAGAGCCTACATCCTTCGAAAGCTGGATTCGAATGCATCAAAAGCGGCAATATGCTGTCCCAATTTGAAAGCTCCTTCAAATGCGGCCTACAAATGTGTCTTTAATTTCCTGGACTGCAAAGAATAGAACGATTGGATCATCCACAGCATAGCCTATCCCAAAATTCATCCCCCAGATTACACTTATAAATGTAATTAATAGTTTTTTTTAACTTACTCGAATATGGTACAAATAACGATACAAATGTAAAAAACAACTTTAAAGCTGTTCAAATGTTGACAAGATGCGATTTTATAGATAGTTTATTCTCCTTATTATGTACATAAATGGACCATGGTGAACTCTGTTTTTCACCAGGAATTAAACAAAAAATATATATAATGCAGACTAATGGCTCACAGTAGACCTTTCTTCAAAGGTATAAAAGTAAAAAAAATCAACTTCTCTATGGAGAAAGTGAATGGGATTTTTATTTCTGGAACCGAACTGTTGCACTCTATTCTGTTGTTAGCTTAGCGACATGCTAACAGCAAACGATAGCTGTGTCCCAGTTCAGAGGCTGCATCCTTCGAAGAATGCAGACTTCAAAGGCCACACTCTCAGAGTCCACGAAGCTCAAATCGAGCGTTGTTATATTGGGGAGTCTAGCCTACAGAGGATTGCTCTTTTCGCCTAGCAACAGGGACAGCTGCTGTTGCTGAGCGGTAGTAATGTTTGTACTGGACTTTTTTGAAAGTGTTATTCAAATGTCTGGAAACAAAACTACATAATTTTTCAGAGACATTTCCACCAATCAGAATCACAAGCAAATTGCACTAAAAGAACACTCTTTAGCACTGCAAGTCAGTCTCCCTATGCTCAAACTACTTAAATATATAATGAGCATAACATATACATACAATCATCATCATCTTTAAATCAATAGTTTGATTCATAGCTTACAACTCTTTAACAAATATTTTCTTTAAAAAATCCCTATGGGTAATATAAATGGGGGAACATTTTTTTTTCTCTGAGCTTGTCACAGTGCCATTCTGGGATTGCTTTCTCCAAAAAAAATACATGAATTGCTGCCTTATAATTTGGCCAAAAGAAGGAAACTTAGGCAGAGTAATTATGCTGCTTTCCTTCTGAACCAGCATTTGCGTAGGAGCTTGTCTATATGAAGCTTTACAAATGCGGCCTACTAAGGAAGCACACTATATGTTTTGGAACAGAGCGATTAAGTAACCCTCTTCCTGTTTCTTCCTCTTAAAGAGGTGTATCCTCTGTAAATCACACAACCCCTTTATGGACCCGTATCGTCCATCCATCTCCCCCAGCTAAAGAAAACACATTCCCAGGGCTGATGCAACACCCCCAAAACAAACAGATCATCTTTGAGGTCAGAGGGCTGTAACCTCTCAGATTATACGCGGTCGGAGTCAGATCAGTTCCAGATGAGTGTACTCCAGTCAGCAGGGAGACGGATAAACTTCACCATATGGCCTGTCTTACCATCTGATTAACATCTGCAGTGACACAGTATGAGTAGCTCGGCGCAAGCATTAGCCTGTGCAGTACTGCTGGAATGCAGAGCGCGCTTGAGGGAGCCGTGGGCCAAGAGTAGCGCCTGAGAATTTAGATGTTGTTTTCAAGCTTTATAACTTTTATTACTAAAATATATGTTCATAATCCTACTGACCTTGGTACCAATTTTATTTGTAGGAATTATAGTTCACCTAAAAAATTCTAATATTTTACTCATCCTCATATTGTTCAAACCCTGAATGACTTTCTCTCTTCTGCTGAACATAAAAGAAGATATTTCAAAGAATGTTTTTGTACAGTACATATAATGTAAGTCAATAGGGAAAACCCCGTTTACTTCCAAACATTTATTCTTCTGTGCTCCACATGTGTGATTTACAGTGCGCTTGTGTGGGATGTTCTCAGTACGGCTGCAACCATATTTGATATTTTTGTTGGGCTTATGGCATTTGGGCAGATGGGCTGTCTAAATAAACTGTCTCCAGAGGCTTAAGAGCAAGTATGTGTTGTGTGGATTCCTCTGTGCGCTAACAAGTGTTCTTATCATAACTATAAGTGAACATCAAGTACATTTTGTATTTATTCTTTCTTCCAGAACAAAAAGTCTTAAAGGAAAATGTGCATGTGACAGGGGACTGTTATGAAATAGACCTCTTGAGTAAATTAGAGAGGTAAAGATGAGATATCATGGGTCAAACTTCTACACTGTAAAAACCTTTCCATTCTGGAGATTGTTTGATATCAAGAAGGACACCGACCTTCAAGTGGTGCTTGCCAAGATGTCCAGACGCTTGCTCTGCTCTGGATTTCCAGACCTTGGGCACTTATACCAAGGTATGAAAGTTTCCAACAATAACATACTGGTGGTGGGTGAGCATGGTCTTGGCCTTGAGAAACCTGGCCTTGGTCTGGGTATGAAATCTTATGGACCACAGTCTACTTCCAGTGCACTAAAGGTGACATTTACCTCAACCGTGTTATCCTCTTCATTATAGGGACTTCCCAAGAATTCCTTAACAGCATCCCATGACTCTGAACTTCTTATCCACTGTATAAATTTGGAATAAATTCAACATTTTCTCCATTTCAGTTCATTATAGTGGATTGGCCTTGAGGTGTCTTGGTATGGATATTAGGGGGGCTGGCCATGCAGAAATAATGTTAATGCTGCACAGAACTGCCACTATGTCAGATAGTCTGAATAGTCAATGTGTTGCATGCTGAGGTCAAGAACATTGCTGTTCTGTTTATACTTTTAGCACCTCTTCAAAGAATAAATAGATCCAGGCTGTGGGCTCAGTCTTTCTGTTTTGTTCCAGATATTGACCTCAATTAGTGAAAGTCAGTTAGTCATTGAGACTGAAACCGCTCTGGTATTCTGTTCAGCACTCTCTGGAATCTCCTCTATATTTAGCTTACATTTTAGCGTAGCCTGTACTACAAGCTATAAATCTCAGACAACTTTTTGCACAGTTGGCACATTGCTATTGCTAAACCTGCAGTGCAACAACAGGCTACAAAAGCAGTTAGGTATGTCATGGTAAATATGATAATGTAACATTATTGAAGTTATATGTTCTGCTTGATAAAGTATTAAATGCCTATTTGGCCGAACCTTCAAAGCTTGCTGATATCTCAGCTATTCCAGTCTTTGCCTTTAAGTAGCTTTCTATGTGATGGCAGAAGATGAAAAGCAACATCTCTGATAAGGCATTTGAGCTCTAGCTTTTGTATGAAGCCAAAAGTCACTCCTCCTTCACAGACTAAGATATCTTCCCCTTTCCTATTTTTTTCTTTTCATCATTTTATGTATCTTTTCCTCTCACACTGCCTTCCCACAATGCCCAAGTCACTCCAAAACAGGTTGCTTTATTATTTTATCTCCTCTGCATATTGTGTGACTCATGCCTTTCAGAAACAGTTCAAATCTGTATTAAAAATGCATTGTCCACTATAAAAGAGACCTAAATGGTTATATGACTGGTCACATCAGGTCACCATAAATGGCCCATGCCTGCTAGATTCACTTCATAGTGTGCTAAAGCATGGATTCCCAAACTTTTTCATGCTAGGACCCACATACAGTAGGTATTTACTCAATCTCGAACCCCACAATTTTAGAGTTAAATACCAGGAGATTTTTTTCCCATTGTACATTGTGTCTGACTTTCTGAATTTGAATTTGATGTAGCCTACCATGAGGCTTATGGTAAGATATTAAATTATACAATATAAAGTGTGTGGTATATAGATAAATAGAGAATATATATTTGCTTTCTTAGTGGCAGAGCAATTAAGAGAAAATGTTGATTCGATGGCTGCTCTGAATCTCAGGGTAAGTTTACACGACAACAATTTACTAAAAATGTTAAAGTTTTTCCTTTGCGTTTTTCACGTGCAGACAACAACATTGTCAAAATTATCCTCGTTCACACGGATCCGCGAAAACTACTAAAATGCTGTATTATGCTGCCAGGCCAGTAGTTGGCTACACACCTATAGACTAAACATGTAATACGCATGCGCATGACGTCACCGTTTTCACAAATTCGCGTTTTTGTAGTTTACACAGAGACAATAACGGTATCGTTTGAAAAAATTTTTTTCAAAAGTCTGCGTTTTCAGGCCCCCAAAATGCTGTTGTCGTGTAAATGAACAGCCAAAACGCTTATAAAGTTTTCAGTTTTTAGCTGAAAACAGTGTCGTGTAAATGGTCCCTCTGGGAGTTCATTCAGTAAAGAATCTGTCAAACTTGTAACTACTGATCAGTAGGCATGATATGACATTGAGGTAAGGTTTGTCCTATGTGGGGACCATACCTCAAGCCCACATAACGCCTACATTGGCCCCACCATGAAATGTTGCCTGGGTTGTTTGAAAATTGCTGCTGTGCAGGCTATAGAAATGCACACTCAAGATGGTCATCATTACATGATAAATACTGTAGTTAATGAAAGGTATGGAGATCAGGGATCCCTGACATCAAATTAAATCTTTGGCAAAGTTCCTCAAGCGCTCAGCATAAGTTATCAGTTAAGCCAAGAGCGTTGGCTAATGTGTGATTACACGGTTTGAAGGAGCTGCCCTTTGCTCTCTTATCTTCTACCAGTTGTAAATTGTGTCAGATCCTTAAGGGAGTAAGAAAAAGAAACTGGTAGAGTATGTAGATCCTGTATTGACTGCTGCTGCAGGTATTAAGTGGTCTGCTGTGGAAGAGACACTGTTTGCAATGATGAGCTTGACCTTCTGGAAAAAATCATTGCATACTGTAGATTCATGTAATAGTTTGCAGACTACTTTCAAAAAACAACAAGCATTTGAAGGTCAATGATTAAACCATGTCACAACCAAATGTTAGTTATTTTCCTTGCATGACTGGTCATTATTTCAACATCCGACATTATATTGCATATTTCCAATAATAGTTTACCAATCAATGCGTTACAGTGTGGTGCTAAACTAAACATTTGTTGAGTCTGTTTTAAGTGTTACAGGAATACAGAAAGACTTCCAGTAAAGACTGTCCCTGGAATTGTTTGCCACTTTCTGTTTTACCCTGTGGCATCTTTTAATACACCTCATACCAGCTGGGTCAGACCATTTGTAATAGTGCGTGCACCTGTTGTCACATTGTACAGCACTTCACAACAGAGAGTGAGCAGTGTACAGACACTAAACTATGAGGACATACTGTATATAAAAACTGATTATTTTTCTTTTCTTTGTAAGACTCTGCAGCAAGAATGCATGCATAAGAAATGCATAGTGGCCAAAAGTGATGTCCGGCCAAGGAAAATTGACATCTTCACCCTTTATTTAAATATTATTAAAAAAGTGTTAAAGATTTTGTAATCATATTATGTAGTTGTGCTTGGAGTCAAATGTTTTATTTGTGATAACGCAATGAAACATGCCAAATTGTGCGGACATGATTTCTGGCCATGACTGTCATATAAATAAATTATGAACACATGCAAAAACAAGAGAAAACTAACTAAATATGAATAACTGATTGTGTTGTAGTCAATGCATGCTTGTTCCTGTGATCACATGGCAAATCCATACATGTAGACATGGTCAAGACGATCTGCTGAAGTTCAAACTGAGCATCAGAATGGGGAAGAAAGGTGATTTAAGAGACTTTGAACGTGGCATGGTTGTTGGTACCAGACAGGCTAGTCTGAGTATTTCAGAAACTGCTGATCTACTGGGATTTTCACGCACAATCATCCCTAGGATTTACAGAGAATGGTCCAAAAAAAGAGAAAATATCCAGTGAGCAGCAGTTCTGTGGGCGAAAACGGCTCGTTGATGCCAGAGGTCAGAGGAGAATGGCCAGACTGGTTTGAGCTGATAGAAAGGCAACAGTAACTCAAATAACCAACCAAGGTCTGCAGAAGAGCATATCTGAATGCTAAAAACAGGAAACTGTACTTTTGGACACCCTCTTTTAAAATTTTGGACCATATATCCATTGTGTGTTAAAAGGTTTAGGCAAATCTGACGAGTTCTCTTACATATTTTTTCCAAACCTAGAATATGAATAGTAACTAGAACATAGAGAATTGTGTTAGAAGCCACTCTGTAATTTCAAATTAGAAAGGACAAGAAGTTTAGTGTGCTGGCATACAATTGGGGAAGTCCATAACTGAGAGTAACAGCCATGTGTGTAATACATTCCTTTCACACGACTCTATGTGCTGACTCAACCTGTCGCAATCGCTCTCTAACTCGCAGGATGTGAGAGTTTCACACTGGGAACGAGGGGACCTTTTTCATTTGGCAGCTCATACGGAGGCTGATTATAAAGAAATGAGTCAGTGAATCACCGCTCTCATCCCTGGATGACAATGAATGATATCCAAAAAAGAAAGAAATTATTTAAAGCAGCAGAGGAGGAAATGGAAAGAAGATTAAACAAAACATTTTAAAAAAGTACGTTTTGGTTTAATAAGAAGAATTATGGTCTTAAAGGGCACCTATTATGCAAAATTCACTTTTACATGGTGTTTGAAGTGTGTTGTGTGCAGTGTGTGTACACAATCACCCTATAATGATAAAAATCCACCCAGTGCTTTTTTTTTTAAATCCCCATAAATCATAAGCACTATCTCAGAACAAGCCGTTCTCAGATTCGGGGCAGTGTGACGTACTTTTGCACAAGCCCCGTCCACGACTGTTGACTGACACTGCAGTTTTAGTGTAGACCCGCCCTGAGTCCAACATTGTTTCGACATCGGAGCAGCTGTAGACAAGAAAGTTTCCTAAGCGATTGAGGTGTCTTGTTGTTGGATGTAAGAATGGACATAGCAGTCTTCATTTACTCCTGTTGTTACTCGAGGATGGATCTGTACTACCAGCTGTTCGTGATCAAGCTTACAGTCTCCAGAGCGATGATAATAATAATAATAATAATTCATTACATTTATATAGTGCTTTTCTCTGCACTCAAAGCTCTTTACATAGAAGGGGGGGGATCTCCTCAACCACCCCCAATGTGTAGCATCCACCTGGATGATGCGACGGCAGCCATATTGCGCCAGAACGCCCACCACACACCAGCTTATTGGTTGAGAGGAGACCAATGAGTGATGAAGCCAATCAGTATGGGCATGATTAGGAGGCCATGATAGACAGAGACCATTGGGCAAATTTGGCCAGGATGCCGGGGTTACACCCCTACTCTTTCGAAAGACATCCTGGGATTTTTTGTGATCACAGAGAGTCAGGTCTCGGTTTAACGTCTCATCCGAAGGACGGTGCTTTTTTTGACAGTATAGTGTCCCCATCACTATGGGGCGTTAGGACCCACACAGACCACAGGGTGAGCACGCCCTGCTGGCCTCTCTAACACCTCTTCCAGCAGCAACCTGGTTTTCCCAGGAGGTCTCCCATCCATGTACTGACCAGGCTCAACCATGCTTAGCTTCAGTGGGCAACCAGTCTTGTGCTACATGTGATATGGCTGCTGGCCTAACGATAGGCCTAACGTTACTGATCAGTGATCACGGCAGAAATGAAAGTGAGAGCGCGCACTTTATGACAGCTCATCGAGTCGTTTTACGGATATAAAGTATACCATTTTATTAAGCACCCACTGAAAAGGTGTGTTTATATTTGTTTACTGTTAGTTGTTACGAGTGTTTTGTGTAATTCGCTGTGTATGTTGATAATACTGAAAGGGAGAGAGAGGGAGTTTATGAAAAATACTTTAATTCGGAAGGGGTCTGCTACAGCAGGCTTGTATTAATAGTGGATAAAAGCAGATGACAAATAATTTATAACCGTAATTAAACTAAACTATGCCTGTTGTATATCCATACAGCATATATTCTCTGGCTCTGTGGGTATTATTGTCCAACTCCGGGTTGAAATGAACACCGCAACTGAGAGTTTCTGTTTTGATATTATCAGATGACATTGTACTGACAGAGCGCAAGCTCGTGAGGCTCCGCCCTCAGTGCCGGCAGCAGCAGCTCATGCATTTAAAGGTATACAAACTAAAACGGTGCGTTTTTCTCAGCCCCAAAAAGTGACAATCTTAACATGCTGTAAAAAAAAAAGTTTTTACTTTTTTATTTTATTTTTACATACAGCTTTGCCCTTTGTTTACATCATAACAACAACATAAAACTTATAATTGGAACTGCATAGAAAACACAACAACACATAATAAATACTTAAAGGTCATGAGCATAAACAACTGATTGTACCAACAAAATGTGAATTGCTCCGTTTCTAATGAGAAGTTTTTGTGCGTAGCAGGCATTGTACAGTTCAGGACAGTTCTGGAAACTGTCCTCCATAAAATGTGCAGCTCAAATAAAAATAATACATTTTAAGTTTTTACATTACATACATTTTTTCTACGTTTGTCCGCCTTAGGAAGGCCAAACAAAGGGGTATTGGAGCTGGGGTTGAAAAAAACTGAATATTTTCAACATGGCAACAACCAAGGTCAACCAAGCCTCACCCCCTTTTTTATGTATTCCTTGGCCGAAGATTATTTAAATGAGTGACATTGTGACTTCACAAGATCCAGAAGATGTGCGTTGTAGTCCAAACAAGCTGTTTGTTGTAGTTCTTAGTAGCATACGATCACACCGGTATGATTAGAACGGTCATTGCATCACATGATCAACTGCTAAATTCAAATCTGCTTTCGCACATTGGCTGGCACTGAGCCAAAGATGGACGCGCTCAGTGCTGTCATATATCACAACTTTCAGTGTTTTCAACCACATAATGTTTATTTTAGGTTTCAGACATATAAAATCACATAAGTACTAAAAACAATACATTTAGAGTTTGTAAAATACACACTGATGTCTATGGAAGCGGCAATAATGTTTTATTCATATCAGATACACATTGTGTAAGTAACTTTAAAGTTTACTCTATTCTTCTCCCAGTTCACCGGCCACTTACGTTCATGTATTTCCGGAGAAGTGGATGAATTCACGTGTTGTAAATCCAACAGATCCGATTCTCTGAACTGTGGCACAAACTAACATGGCGGCGCCCATCGTGCATACAGCTCAAATAACATTATTATAAAGGCATTTAAACAACAAAACACATCCACTTGTATACATTTAACAATCGGAATATCATATATATATATATATATATATATATAATTTCAAGTAATGAAGATATTCTTTTATGATTTTAGCTTTAGTTAATGATAATAACCCTGGTTAAAACTATTTAAAAACAGATGACAACTATGAGGGATGATGAACAGATATGCAAAAGTGATGCGTCAGTAATGGATTTATGAGTTGAGATGGACAGGAAACGCTTGTTTTCTCAGAGACTAGAAGGGGGACGATGGGACAGAGGGTGGGATTATGTAGGTGTGTCTACTGACCCGGCTGTTCATTGGACGGATCTGGGGGCATAGTATTATTGCGTAGCAATGACTCCTGGATTCAGTGCTGAATCATATTACAGACTTGCAGGGGGAGAGAAAATGAAGAAGGAGAAGGAGCTGGAAAGAAAAGGGCGGGGGATGAGCGGGACAAATCTTTTGGAGCTGGAGTATGGTTACATTGTTTTAACACTCAGAGCTCCCTGCTTGTTCAGCATGTATGTTTCTAAGCTATATACTCCCACTCAAGTAGATTCAATAAACTTAAACATTCTCCTCCTGGGATCTGTCTCTTTAGCTGCCTCTCTCTTTGTGTCAATCAAAATCAAAATTAGGGTCAAAACAATGCTTTGCTGTATTTTCAGAGCTCATGTTAAGTTTAGGATAGGTGTAAATGTACACCAGGACATTATGTATGCAATGCAGGGATGTCATGCAGAGACATTCCACCATTTTCACACTTGCAGAGCTTATTTTCAGCATTCACGATGTGAATATTGACTATGTTGTTACTATCTGACACCTGTACAGCTGTTATATTCTTAGAGCCATGGAGAATTGTGGGTGGGAGATGTTGCAGCGTAGAAAATACTAAATTCACACGTTTAACTAATGATTTAAGGGGGTCAGATGATGAGGAATCCCAATTTCCTTAATCTTTTTGATATAAGAGGTCCTTGTGCAATATAAATATATCGTAACTTCCTGAATTCAACACGTCTCGTATGAAAAAAATCGTATTAAAACTAAATGATGTTTTATTAACAAAGTTCGGGAGGAGCAGGTTCAGATAATTAACCAAATTATGCACAGCTGGAGATTAATCAGTAATCAACTCAATGACAGAGTATAAATTCACAGCAGACCTATCTCTGTTCATTGAAAGTTTGTCAGCATCCCTCCTCCACCCCATCTCCTCACTTACAGTTCCATCTACACTTACCAACTGGGGGAGTACTCTGGGTTCGGGCCTAACTCCGAGCTCGGAGCCCTCCCCCCGGACAGCACGCCAAATACGCATAAACTTATTGTACTAATTATATGTAGATGTGAACTCGTGAACTATATGATGTAAACAGATGCATATGAGATTGATTACAATTGACAATTACATGATTTAATTTTAACGGTCAGAGAAAAAGTGTATAATAATAAGAATTGTTATTATTATAATCATAAATATAATATTAGAAATAAATAAATCTAAATTAATATAATAATAATTATTATTAAAAATTACTATATTATTTTTACTAAAATGTAGATTAAAAATGATAAAAATGTATGAAATGGTCCTCTCTCTCTCTCTCTCTCTCTCTCTCTCTCTCTCTTTCTCTCTCTCTCTCTCTCTCAAATCATCTCAAACAAACACACACACACACACACACACACACACACAACTCTGCTGGTGGTCCTCTGAGCAAAAATAGATCTGAATATAGAACCTCTGTAACACTTTATTTTGATGGTCCCTTTTGAACATTCTTTTGACTATCAATAACTTTGCAACTACATGTCAACTAACTCTCATTAGAGTACCAGGACACTGTCTGCTTAATATCTGCTAACTTTTTATTGTAATGGTCCTCCAACAGACATTATACTGACTATAAATAACTTTGCAACTGCATGTCAACTTATTCTAACCTTAATCAGTCTAATAGTACTCTACTAACACTCTAAGGCGAGTTAGTAGACATGTAGGTGCAACATTATTTATAGTCAACAGAATGTGTTAAAGGGACCATCAGAATAAAGTGAAACCAGAACCTCTTATATTTCTGGGAAATTAAAGTGACGGACTTATTGAGCTGTCCACCATTATAGCTTAACATTGGAGGTGGGGGTGGACGAATGCAGCTCTGGAGTGCACAAGGTCCCCCTATTACATAACCTCCAACTGTTATGATATGAATCTCCCCAGATATGTACCATTACTCAGGTATATCTTCATCAGCATTTAGCATGATGGGGTAAAACGTTTGCAAGCTAGACCCAATTTTCAGTCTCATTTCATGTCAGGAGTCATTTGAGGTTGCTGGACAGAGATGTTTGTTGGACCCAAGACTAAGTAGATGCTTACTAAGGGTATCAGATGTCGTGGAAAATTAATCAAGCCAAAATGTGTTCATCATTCCATCAAAACATTGATTGATACTTGGGCATGTGTGTATGTCATGAAGTTCGAAAACAATAATAATTTGTTTGCATGCACTGGAATATATGGGAATTGGTGGACATTTTCCTTTTTCAGTCCTGTTCATGGGTCTTATATTGCACTTTCTTTCATTTTATCCAATTTATTTTTTTACTTAGAACATCAGTGCAGTGCAGCGCCTATTAGAATCATTTCAGTAATTGAAATAATGCTCAAATAAAAGAATATATAAACATTCAATGAAAAACCTGAACAAAAATAAGTAATGTTGCCTTGGCAAACATCTGGACTTGACAGCCATCCTTACATCCTCTGCACAGATCCTCAGCAGATACACAAGAACCAGACAAGTCCTCCTCACAGACCCTATGGCCAGCTCCGGCTCCATACCAGTGTAATGAATCCGATCGTCAAGCAAAAGGAACTGGATGAATAAGCAGAACTGCTTTATAGATTAAATTAATGTAATAATTGATTATCTTTACAACTGAACAACAACCGAAATGCATAATTTTCCTGTTATCACTGTAAAGCTGCTTTAAGCTGTAAAAAATAACATCTAAATAAGCTACACAGAACAGAACCCAAACTTTAGATTGTAGAATATAAACATTTATGTTGCTACATAAAAGCCAATAATTATTTCCAAACAGGTTTACCAAAAACTCCCCAACCTGTTATTGGTAGGACAAACAGATAGTCCCAACCTAAACTAATATAACTGGTTGAGACAATTCTGTCTGCCTTTTTAAAATATTAAATGCTAAGTACATCAGCAAATGATGGCATGGAACTTGGCCAGGAATATCCAGCGGGGTGAACAAAAGGAACTGGGTTAGTGGTTCACGTGAGTCATTTCACCCTGGCAGGACCTCTTGCTCGCCTTTCTCTGCTCTGCAGCTATAACAAATTGACACAATTTTAGCACATGCATTCAGGATACAACATACTGCAAATTTGAACTTTTACCTCCGTCTTATGGACATGTGGAGCCTGAGGCTCTAAAATGTGAGTGTTTGTGCGTGCATGTGTTCAGATGGTAGTGGGAGGATTCCTCAGAGCTGTCGGCTCCTGCTCCACCTGCTGTTTTGCAGCTCAGAGGCACAGGAGGGGTCAAGGCTCACTATGACTCAGGAACAGAGGAGAAACGGAGAGTATGTGAGTCAGCCTGTTGCCTAAAAAAGGAAACTGGCGGGGTGCTGGAAGGAGAAGGGTGAAAAATATATTCCCTCCAGCTGCAGAGAGAGAGTGAACTCACTTCCCCTAATGAAAGAGCAGGACAGGCTGTATTTGGTGTGATGTACACCCCTGGACAAAAAAAAAAAAAAAAAAAAAAAAAAAGGTCTTAACCATTTTAATCACAAATCACTGATCAGGAAATTAGCAATTCTTGCACTAATACTGTAGATAAAGTAACTTAGTGTTGATGTTAATGGCTTAAAAACAGTTCATGAGCAGTTGAAAAATGTCTCCAAAAAAAAAAAAGTTTGTTTGAGTTTAACATGAGATCAAATATCCACTATAGGGTCAAAACATGAGCCTGATTGACTTGTTCTCAAGCCACTTCTTGGTTGTCTTTGCAATTTGGGCTGGAGCATTGTCTTGATGTTGAAAAATAACATCTGATCATTCACCTTTAGATAACAAATTTTCATTTGTGGGAAGCAAGTCATTCTGCAATATTCTCTTGTGCTCCAAAGCATTGAATGACTTTTCACAGTGAAGTATCTCACCAATACCAGCTGCTAAAAAGGCTCCCCACACAATGACCTCTTTCTCCATGCTTCACTGTGGTAGAGATGTATTTATTAATATAATTCACACCAGATTTTTGATGCATTAAGTCAACATCTCCTGGTTGACCTAATGTTGACCTTGTCGACCTTTATCTAGTTTGTTCCATGCTGGTGGAATGACCTGTCTAACTCAACCCGAGCTGCGGAGTCTTTAGCCATTTGTAAGAAACGGTTAAGTACACATCTTTTTTCTCAACACTTAGAAACTAGAAACACATAGAAACTAACATTTTCTATTCTATCTATTAAGAAAAAAATGGTGTACTGTGCTAGACTAAGACTTGTCACGGCACACATGTTGTTGCCCTTTTGTTGGTTTAAAAGGAATTGGATTGACGGTCGTGCGAAAGACGCTTCTCTATCGTCATCATGTTAAACCCACCAATAGCGCGCCAGGTGGATAAGCCATTTTGTGATTGGTCCCCGCAGATTTGTAACGGAAGCAGGATAGAAAAATTTACAGGTTTCCAGCCTGAGCTGCAGGGCGAAATCAAATCGCCGGCAGATTGGGCTGGGTTTACCCAGTCTACACGGGAGAGGATTTATGTATGGCAGTGACGCAACTGATGCTGGTAGGTCACATGATAATGACAGCATGGCGGATGTTGTATGTCCAAATTACATTCATACTATACACATTAATTCTATTTAGAACGTAACTTTTTAGCGGTCGTGAAGTAATTGCTTAACCTCTCAACGATGCTTCAATTGCTGCTTCTGCAAACCGCTGATCAATGCTACAAACCAACACGTTTGTTGACACGTTTCCTGCCTGGAGTTTTCACGTCGGAAAGTACGTCACCCGGATTGTTGGTCTGATTGGTTGAAGGACTATCCAATTGCGTAAAGAGTCATTTGAACTATCCCCTTTGATCACACCTCTTGTGCAGTAGAAAATACTGAGCAGACTCCCCAGACTAATGTTCAATCTTAAAAGATTGAGCTTGGTCTGGTGATAGCCAGACTATCTCCCTTGGCCTCATGGGATAGGAAAGTGTCCATCATATGCATACTTCAGAATCGCGCCAGAAGTAGTAGGTCATCTGGGTACTTTTTGCCTATTCTTTTATGAGTACTATGAATTCGGACATACTTCTTTTGTCACATACGATTTTGGATGCAGCCATTGTGTTTTATGGTTGAGTCACTGAATCATTCACTTAGTCTATTTGTTCAAACATTTATAAATATACTTTAATAATACTACAAATTATATATAGCCTATGAATATATCATTAATTATTACATTTTATATTATTATTGTGTTTCATAATTATATTAATATAATTATTGTATATTTACATTTTGTATATTTTAGAGCTTATAAGGTAAGCTCTGCCAGATTTAATATCTTCAGGCCTATAGATGATCCTCGCCACTAAAGCTGCAATGCGTTCTTCTTCCTTTACCCCATCCACAAACCTCTGCAGTCACATACTCCATTTAGGTTCCTATTAATCATCCACTGACATAACAGCTGTATATGTGCCACAGTGTGAATTGTCAACCCTCCTTAGTACAGCACGGCCACAGTCTCCATATCATGAATAATGCATGACACATCACCACCCCTGAGTTTTCAATACTAATACTCTACAAGAGCTCAAAGGACTCTTCAAAGCATCACAGAAAGAGAAAACTGTTGGTGGTGGATTCATTAAAGTGGTAAAAACTATTTTATAGTCTCAAAGCTGCAGTATATAACAAACAAACAAATAACATTTATTAAAATGACCTACATTAGGCAGAATATGTACAAAAGAAGCATTAAACACAAAATCCATTTGTACAGTGTGCTTTTATAGTGCGGCTTACTATCCTGACACTAATTCAAGTAATGACATTGCACTTAACTGTCAGGAACTTGAATAAGTTATGCAGTCTATCCTGGGACCCATAAACTCGGGGACCTCAACTAGCTTGAGAAATCTTTTACTATCAAGTTCCCTCCTCCTTATCCACAGCCATGCTGCAAAACAAGCTGAAGCAACTGGCTTCTGCATGTCAATAACTCTGAGAGCTCTCGCAGCTGTTCCCTTTAGTTCTGTTTGCTTTGTTGCCATGATCACAGATGGGTGTGAATGTTTGGGTTTTTATGGTAGTCTTTATGTTACATTGAGACATGTTTGGATTGAAAACTGAGCAGTTTCATGTAGGTCGACTATTTGTTGTATTAATTTTTTTATTTTTGTGAGAAAATGTAAACAATTAAAAAGTCATGTTCCACTTTAAATGCATTAAAAGGTGAAATGGTGCACTAAATGTAGAATCTCAAAAACCCCTTGCATAATCTCTCGCTATTGGCCTTCTGATTAAAGATCCCATCTTCTACTGTACTTGCCACTTTTACTCTTACCTTCAGTGCCCCCCCACCCCCCAAATTACAGAGGTGATTTAAACCTGTCCCACAACTGTTTCCAACAATTAAAACGATTTTAAAAAATCTTTACATTCATATGAAAATAGATGTATATTAATTTATTTTTGTGTGAAAATTTTGTGATGACTTTTGTTTAATCTAATTACCAATAAATGTCATGTTTATCTGTGTGCCATATTTTTCACTTTTTTATGTGTATCTGTTTAATTTGTATGTTCTTTTAATATTTATCACTAGAGCAAATAAAATCATTTTGACCTCCTGAGGTTTTCTAAAGGTTAAGCACCTTTCACTGACCTTTTGTTGAAAAAAGACTTATTTTTTAAGAGTTTCGTGAGTTGTTTTGAACAAAACAAACATTTGTGGAAAGTGCCACTTGTATTACTGTTTACAATATACAAATGTACAATATATTTGATAGACAAAGTAAGAGTAAAGCTCTGTCAAGCTTGTTTATGCTTTTTTCTCCAGGTCAATGTCCTCCTCTTCTGCTCTTGATGGGAACAATGTGAAGATGTTCAATCATCTCTGTAGGTCCGAAAAACCTGCTCTTTTAAAAGGTACAGAAGGGATACAGGCGGAGCAAAACAGAAAGGAAAAAGAGCTGAAAGAGATTCAAACTAGATGCAATGAACGATAAACAGGAAATACACGGAAATTGCGTCAGGAGCTTCCCCCCCCCGCAATTTCTCACAAACTGGTGTCATAACAGTTTAAATAACAGACTAAATCCCTTATACATCATGCAGAGCATTATGATTTTTATTGTTATATACTGTGTATATATAACTACAAGATATTAAGCACCAAAAAACAAGATATAAAGTTATGGGCACATGATTATATCCTTCTAGAAGCTTCATCTGGACATTCCTCTTTGAGCGTGAGGCTCCTGGCAAGGAGGTACGGCAGTAGGATTTAGTAGTTATCGGAAAAGGCTCAGATCTGTGTAGCATCAGCATGGACTAAATCAGCAGCTGCCATTGCTAGTAATCCCTCCTCTCTTTTTTGTTGGGGCCCGGGGTCAGCACCGTACAAAGGGCCTGACCTGCAAGAGTCAGTAGAGCAGAGGCCTAGCAGGAGAGAATAAAGTGCTGGGTCAAAGCTGACTCATGAGATCCTAGAAGCAGCACTCAACTGCCTGTAGAGATGACAATACTGTTGTATACTTATGTAACACACCCGCTAGCTGCAACCCGCTTAGCTGTGTGAGGATCAATCAAGTCCTTTCACATTTCATTGCCGCATGATATTTTGTCCTCATTTTCAGTTGGCAAAACAGCAACTATTAGGTTGAAAAATAAGATTGTGCATCTTTCAGCATGATATACAGTACATACAGTTCAGCTTGATACTGTTCAAAAGATTGGGGTCTGCAAAAATCTTTTAAATGTTTTTGAAAGAAGTCTCTTATGCTCACCAAGGCTGTGTTTATTTGATCAAAAATACAGTTAAAACAGTATTATTGTAAAATATTATTACAATTTAAAATAAATGCTTTCTGTAATTTATTCCTGTAATGGCAAAGCTGAAATATAGCTGCAAGCAGCAATTATCGGGGCCAATCACAAAAGAAGCAAACAAGGAAGCTAGCAGCACTGCAAAAAATGGGTAAATAAAGACATTTGGAGTCAATTGTAAGCAAAAAGGTTGAAAACCCATAAATACATTGAGTTGTAATGCGATAAAATTGCTTATAATATAATTTTATTACAATTCTTCACCACAAGGGGGTGATGCCCTGAAACTTTCCGAGTCCCTTCAGGGCATGGTGCTGACACACGCTGAGTTTTGTTACGATATGCCAAAACGTTCATAAAATATAGCAATATGCAAAATTGCAGTTACAGGATTGGATCATTTTTGTCATTATGTAATTAAAATATAGCCATGTTTTTCAAGGTATAAATGGACTATGATAACAACTGTGTGAAAAAAAATGGCTTGAAACTTCTCAGGCTCCTTCAGGGCGTTGTGCCGATGACGCTGATTTTCATAACAATACTCTAATGCGTTCATAAAATACAGCACTTTACTACAAAATTAAAAATGGCCGATATGGGAAAATTGGATATCATTCAACTCAGCATGCCGCCCCGATTAAAGAGATTTTTTATTCGATTTTTGGGCAAACTGTTCGGAATTGATATTTTATCTCCGGACCAGTAAGTGGCGCTGTCCTAAAACGCAGAATGTAGCTTCAAGTTATGCTTGTGATGACATGTAACAGGTTTGGTCTGAATACGCCGAAGTGTTGCGGAGATATAGACTCGTGTCCAATTTGGGGTGCTCAACTTCAATTTAATTTGTATGTTATTCAAGAACGGTTGGGTTTTAAGAACTTTTTTCACAGCATGGTCTGAAGATCATCTAATTCAAGTTTCATAAAAAAATTCGACACACCGTCTAGGAGGAGTTAGAAAAAGTAGTTCTTTATGGCGAAAAATATTTAATGAAGGGAAAATGCAATCGAATTTCCTTGAGCTAAGGAATCAGAATGAAAATAATTTCAAATTCTAGCCCTTATGGTTCAGAAGTAATTAGCATAAACTTGAGTGCAAGTTTGGACTGCTAGAGGGATTGAGTTAGTTAGAGACACCAAATTTGCTATGGTGACAGTTGAGTCTCTATCTGTGAGCCAAATTTCATAACTTTCCCTTTAGCGGTTCTATGGGCTGCCATAGACTTCCAGCGCAGAAGAAGAGCAACCGGATGAAGAATAAGAACACCAACAATTACAATAGGTGCCTAAGCACCTTCACTGCTTGGGTCCTAATTATCAGCAGCCATTACTCCAGTCTTCAGTATCACATGATTCTTCAGAAATCATTCTAATATGCTGAAAACAAAGTGTAGACTTTATTAAAAACTGTCTTTTGATAAATGCAGTTAAAGAGACACCCAGAGAGAAAAAAAAAGAATGTTTCTGTTTTTATGTTCCTGACTCCATATGCTCTATCCTGTGCGTGCGAGTCTACATCCTAAAACCCAGTCAATAAACATAACCCATGAATGACGCAACTACAATAGATTTTCTAAATATGTTACAACTGAGTTGCCAATCAATGATCAGTTTGTGGTCAAAATGAATTATGTAACCTCACACTTCACCTCAGGCAATCCAAATACCCATTTAAAAAATAAGCATAGATCTAAATATAATACATATTTCATGTTAAATAAACCTTTATGAGCCATAAGTGAGTAGGAAGGCATTTTAATGATTAAGAAAAAATCTTATAAGAAGAACACATAGTAAAGAACATAATTCATTATGTGGCTAAAATTAAAATTACAGCCATAGCTTAGAATTGGGCATAACCATTTCCCATGTTTTGGCCAGTTCTAAGATAAGCCTTGTTTATGTGTTAGTATTTTCAACCAACCCTGCTGGCCAAAGTTTGTGAACTCACTTGACCCCAAAGTTACTTCTTGACCCTAGTGCCATCCGATAAGCTGAGGTCAGAAGGTTATCCCCTATAAACCAAGCTGGCGTCTTGGAGTCCAACACCTTAAAGAAGGTTCAACCTTATCTTGAAATGATCTACTTAAAGCAACAGCAATGCAAAGGAGTAAATGTGAAAAAAAAAGAAAAGGATTCTTATGAGCACTAAATTAGATAATCAATTATTACATATTATTATAAATTAGTTTAAGTAAAGGGTAGAGTTAGAGAGTAGAGTTTGGTGTAGGCAACCAATGAAATCTTTAGAGTCGGTTGCAGGGTGGAGTTTCCACTGAATTGGTTTTATTGGGGGGGATGGGGGCACAACATGTCCATATTTCATACAAGAGATCTTGCTGATGTTTTAAATTCTGGGCAGTAGCCTGTTTGCTTTTATGCACCAATATCACCATAGTAAAAATAGAATAAAAATAAAGCAGAAGTAAGGGATTTTCTTTTATTTAGTTTATTTATTTCCAAGGAAGAACTAAGACAAAAGTTAAAACCAATACAGACATACATTTCGATCATTATCAAATGTTCATAATGATCTCTGAAATGAAATCACATTGAAATAAGACAAAATATACCACTGAGTCAAAATATACCACTGAGTCAAAATAAACTCAAGAAATATTGCACTTAATTTCTAAAACATACCATATTTCCATTAAAGGTGTTTCCTGACAGAGTCAAGAGTTTAGCTTTAACACTGGACTACACGGAAGGCCAAGCATTAGACTATAGTATTGACCGACCACAAAAAGAAGCTCTTTTCTTTTTGTGCTTAAGCTTATTCTTTCATTAGTAGCCAATTTTGGTTCGATTTTAAACTATAAAACACAACAGAGAAGCAAATCATTTTTTTCTCATAATCATCTCTTGAGTTTTTGGATGACCCATTTCTCTAAGGTGTGCTACAGCTATTGTTCCCATATTAATTGAGACGAGAGGATCTATATTAATTAGTTTGTTTGAAAAACAAACACTGAATGCCCATAAGTATTCATCAAAACCCATAACTGAAAACCGAAACCCATTCAAATCAAAAGTGGCATGATCCATGCTTGCTCGCTTTGAAGGACTTTTTGTTTTTCCCTTTTTGTCCTTTTAACCTAAACCCCAATCTGTAGGAATAAAAGGATAACAAATAGGATGTTAAGAATGTTAAGATCAGTACTTCATCAAGGCCACTATGTTAAGATCACTTTGCTTCAAAAACTGCTGAATCATAACCACCACCACATTAGAGATGAACCTATAACACACTGTGCACAAATAATGACTAATTCTATAAATCCAAACACTTCTTCAACTATTTACATAGCTAAATGGTTGAATGCCAGCATTTCTCCAGACCTCAACCAGACATGAGCAGACTTGTGGTTTCAATTCAGTAAAAAAAAAAAATGAAGCCCAAGCATGATCAGAGCCTAAACTACTTTTGTAGTCGAATGAGTTTTAAAAACAAATGTACAACTCATTTCAACTGGATTCGGATATCTCTGGATAAGATCCAGAGTCCTCGTTTTGCTTTACAACTTGGCTTTTTAAGCATCTGTGCCATTCTTTGGGTCATGCCTGGCTTCACTGGTCTGAAGAAACATTACGTCAAATGTAAGTCCGCCGGTGCAGCAGGACAAAAAGGGAATGTCATAAGTCTTTGAAAGCTGCCTTGCATCTTTGTGCATATCTCCTCTCTTTATTGAATCAGTTTTTCAGTATTGAATCTGAATTTCCTTCAATGGTCTCCTTCCTTGAACTGAAACAGTGCAACTGAAACATAATCTGCACTGTTTTTGTTTTCATTTGGCAAGTGAGATGACCTGAGACTGAGTGCTTTTTTTCAGGCAGTGCAATCTCAAAGCTTGCACCGCTACACACTACGAACAGAAAGGCCACAAACTTTTCAGGCATCCTGCCCAGGCCCCACCCTGTTTTATCTCTCTGCTCCGATCACACACATGAACACCATGTCCTGGACTTTTGCTCCTCTACCAAACAACATGTGCAACAAATTTAACACCAAGCAAACCACGTTTGGCTGAAAGGTTCTACATTTAGAACCGAAAATGAAGTCCATTTGAACAGGACAAAACTAAACAAATGCCATTCTTGGGTTATGAGTTGGCAAGGCAACATTGCAAAAGCTTTCAGACAGCATGTTACCAAGAGCAGATTATCGACTGAGGAAACACAATCAATGAAAACTACAGACCTCAAAAGAGCTTGAACAAGATCAGTGCATTACGTCAGTCCATTCAATCTGTTATTCCTCAGAATCTGTTTTCTGTGTTCTTTGTAATTTGTGCGGCTCAAGCGAAACTGTTATAAACCTGTAATCTCTTAATCCAAGAAAACTGAAATAAAACAATCAGTGATTTTAAAACTCAAAATCGAGGAAAGCAAACATGTGCAAACAGAAATCAAAAACTGAGACGAGAGAATGATGAGTTTCTCTCAGCTGTACTGTGAATGGCTGCGGTCGTAGTGTTTTCTTGCCTTTCTCTTCAGATCTCGGACAAGGTCTGCATGTTCTTTTGTCAACTTTTACGGAAAAGCATGAGAAAAGTGACTACATTGACAAAGCTCTCCAGGCTTAGTCCGGTGGGGTGTGTCCCATCCACGGGTCAGGGGGGTTACGGGGGCAATCTCTGGGTCGGGTAATTTGCCAGTGACTTCCTGCACCCTTACGAACGGATTTCTCCATAGAGGTTTGTTTTCTCTCGGTGGTGACAGCGAAGCAAACAATCGCTGTCATCTGGAGATAAACAAAAGTGAAAGCTCCTAAAGCCCAACCACTTTGGACTCGTTCCATGCATTTCTCAACGTGATGGGCAGGTGTCGAGTCTCTGCTCCGCGGTCGATGTGACTTGATCTGGATGTGGATCAATCTGATGGAGAGCGGAACAGAAAAACAGCTTCCGTGAGTCCAATGCATGTAAACATGGCTGAAGGTTACCTCCTGATAAAAATATCAACATTTTACCCGTCAAAAAAACAAAAATCTTACCTCAGAGTAGGGTGGAGGGGGTCGGAAGCGGAACTCCTGGATGTAGGCCAATAATGGCCCTTCAAAGTTCTCCCGTCCTGACGACACATCCAGACAGCCTTGCCTCTGTTCTTCTGTGACCACCTCTGCATAGGCTGGAGGAGCTGCGTACAGCAAAAGAAAATGTTAATGCTGTAGCGATGCCAACCATGATATCTGTTTCTTCTCTGCATACAATGTTCTCTCCACTTCCTCTTTTGGTGTCTTATTTTAAAGAACACTGTGCAACAAGTTCTTTCTCTGTAAGTCAAGATTCAAATCACTTGTCCTCCATATATACCAAATCTGGACTCTTATTATATTTAAAACATGCCTCAAAACAAGTGGTTTTAAAGGAATAGTTCACTTAAAAACAAAAATTCTGTCATCATTTACTCACCCTCAAGTTGTTTCAAACCTGTATGAATTTCTTTCTTCTGCTGAACACAAAGGAAGATATTTTGAAGAATTTCGGTAACCAAACAGTTGATGGACCCCAATGACTTTATGGTATTTTGTTTTTCCTTCTATGGAAGTCAATGTGGTCCATCAACTGTTTGGTTAATGAAATTCTTCAAAATATCTTCCTTTGTGTTCAGCAGAAGAAAGAATTTCATACAGGTTTGAAACAACTTGAGGGTGAGTATATGATGGCAGAATTTTTAAGTGAACTATTCCTTTAATTGACAACCTAGGGGATGAGCAGGCAATATCGTGCAGAGTTCCTTACCTTCAGGCCTCTCAGGGAGGGCCATGCCTAACCAGCTCATGGTCATGCTGCACTGACTGCTCACAGAAGATGTACGGCTACCAAAAGGATGGAGGGGGATGGTGCCAATCACCAGGGGCAGGTTTAAATATAGGTTCATGGCTCCTGGGATATCTACATACACCTGCAGATAATAATATTGGGATTTTAGGTTAATCATTTCACAAATACTGCACCTTGATTTGTAAATATGACCAGTAAAACCATCTGGTTGTCACTGTTTCCAGGTCCAAATGTTTCTCCGTATCCCAAAAGTAAACAAACGGTGCTAATATACACTCATTGATTGGTTTGTGGGGTTAATAGGCCATTATCACTCAATGGCCTGAATTTCATCAGATATTTTAAGGCTGATCTTCTTATCAGTATGTGCTAGGAGAACTTGGCATAATCTCTTTATCATTAATGGAGCTGGATGGGTGGAAAGCATAAGGGTGTTCAAGGAACTGATCCTTTAGCTGCTTGAAATTGACATAAAGCTCTGAAATTACTGCATTATTTAAATTTTTAAGCTATAGAAAATGCCGTCACATGTAGAGATGATCGGTAATCAAAAAATCAAAAAGCACTTACCATGAGTGAGTACTCCACTCTAATGATACTGCAGTCGAGGATGGAGGGTGATACAGGAGGGATTTTCAACATTTTTCCATTCCATGTCTCCGTCTTGCCTGAAGAAAGCGACTCCCCTCGGATGTTGGCCACCAATTGCTTGATCTCCTTCATCTTCCCTTTGGCAAAGAAGGTCTGCGTTTGGTAAATGGCAGCCTTTGGCACAACCATACGCGATGAACAGTTTTCAATTTCTGCAAAGATTTGAATGGACTCTCCTGTGTAAAGAAATGTATTGTTAATGGTTTAAAAAAGTATCAAGGGGTATCATGTAGGGCTACAACAATGAATCGATCAAATCGCTAATGAAAATAATCAACAACAAATTTGATTAAAGATTAATCCAGCCTGCGCACTTTGCACAAAAACATCCGCCAATCATGTCACTTTACAATAATGAATAACACATTTCTATGGACAAAACGCATCTGGAAAACAGTTCAGGATGGACATTAATAATTTTAATGTGCCTTGCCACCTCATGTGCTTTGACAGATGAGAGAAGAATAGCACAATAATTCAGACTAAAATATACATTGTTCTAAATATTTGCTTTTACACATTAAATGCAATTTTGAAATTCAACATGAGAAACAAGTAATTGTATTTTTAATGAGAGCAGTGACAGTAAAAGGGACATTTTTAATTTCTAATTATATTTATATTTTATTTATTTGAATTTATTGAATTGAATTATATTTTTCTAATTGAATTTTAATTTTAATTATGTTTAACTGCACATAGCCTACATAGACACATTATAGTATAGTCACTATAGGCTTATTTGTTTATATTGCCTTCAGATTGCACATTGTGTGGGGGACAACATTTGGCAGTATGTGGGGTATAACAATTTTGCAAATAAGGGATACAAATTAATTTACTTTTTAAATTGACATTATTATTTTTTCTTTTTCTTTTTGGATTAATCGAAGAAATACTTGACAGATGAATCGAAAATAATCATTTGATGCAACCCTAGTATCATGTAAAATTACAGTGGGGTTCCAAATGTCTAGTGAAAATATTAACTGTCAGAAGATTTACCTGGAGTATAACCCTTCCGTTCAATTTTGGCACTTAAGGAGATTGGACCTGAGGTGCAAAACCAGCAGCATAGCGTCTTTTCTTTAGTTCCTGCCTGAGGAGACTGTGCAAAGTAGAATACCAAAACTTTAGAATGCAAGAACCTTGAATGGTTATTCTTCAACATTGCATTGATGAATCAGGACGAATACAGGGATGCGAATGATGCGAACACTCACCAGCAGGAGAGGAGTGTTGATGTCGATGTGTTCAAAGACAGTGAACTCTTTCTTGGTCTTCATGGGCAGAAGCCAAGGCCTGTGCAGCTCAGCCTTTACCCAGTACCGCACACTGCCATGCTTCCCTTCGAACGAGGTAGCCAGAGGTCTGCATGTGCATGACACAAAGCAAATACAAATTATAATTATAACATACAGTACAGATGAACAATTATTAGCTTTGGTGGCACATCTGACCAAAACTCACGTTTGTGGAAGCTCAAAGCTGAATGCATACTCATGTCTTCCTGAATGAATAGTGGTAAGTCCCTCCTCAGAGTTATCATCATCTGAAACAGAAGAGAACAATATTCCAAATATACCTTACCTGCCAAAGCATTGAGCATCTTCTTGTTTGTTACATGATCTAATTTATTAAAACACATAAGGCATGATACACTTCTGCTAAATTCTTAAATGTAAACATAAGCCCACTTTGATAAAACAAGTAGTATGATTCTCATAAACCCCAGCAAATCATATGCATCACAATTAGCCTATATTTTACCCATGAATCATAAGCGTTTAAATCACATGTATAATCATTGCACTTGAGGCACATGTGTATTAAGTTTCAGTATTTATTCTGAATGGGATACATACTCGTAAGATCTACTGCAGTTCACATGAAACATAAGGTAAATGTGAAACAAAATTCCAATGTTAAATAATGTTTGTGTAACACAAAAAAGCACCGCGGCTTTCGTTTTGCCAGCTCAGCAGTCAGCACTCCATTCAGCTTAGCGGAGCCATGGTAAACAAGCACGGAGCTGTCAATCAAAGGCAGACTCCAGCAAGAGAAGACCGGACTAAACCGGAGCCAACTGCTTCCCTGTGCCGGAGCGCTCATTACGTATTTAGTGTGCGGCGGAGCGCGCGCGCGTAAATCTACTCGTGTGCTGCGGCGTGGACTTCACGAGCGTTCTCCCATTCAGCAAAACACGTGAGAGAATTATGACCACTAAATAAATGAATAAAATAAAATAAAACACCAGCAATCAGAAACGACAAAAAACCGACCAGTTTCCATTATAAATTGATCTTTATTGTAACCAATTAGTCATACAGAAACAGGAAAGTGACAATTAGACACATTATTTAGATTAGAACTTTACAGGGGAAATAATTTCTTTCAAATTACAATACGCATGCAACTAACAGTCATTACATGCACTACTTGATTCGTATACAACGAATAAGTTTCAACATTCAAACATTGACTGGCTCGTTCTGTACCAGAAGCCAGCTCAGGCTAACCATAACTTCACAACAAAAAATAGCGACTGAATATGGAAAAAGTTATTATAACGTTACAATTTGGGTGTATTCTTGAAGTCACATTTCCCCCTGGGTAAAGCAACGTTTCACACTTGTAATTTTTGTAACCCTGTGTTTTGAAGTCCTGCTCAGTCAGTATAATGGAACAATGCAGCGGTAGAACGTTACATCGAGTTGTTTGGTAACAGACAACCAATGAACTGCCTCGGTGCTTACCTCATTAAATATTAATGAGCTCTGTACAGTTGCAGAAACTGTGGAACGCGGGGAGAAAATTGGAAATGTCGAACAGAACTGGTTAAAAAGAGACGGTGGTTTTTGCTTTTCAGCAAACGTTTTATGTGGCTTAAACAGCCAGAGCGGACACACTTCTACCGAAAGACTTGCAGTTATCAAAACAGGTCGAGAGCTGCCTCACGTATTAGTACAATAAAAGTTGTCGACCTCATAAATATGCAAATGAGGGTTTATAAATGTACAGTGTGAAACCAGTTGATAGGAATACGATTACTCAAACATTTTGTATGACCCTGGCCAATTTCAAATGTGAAAAGTCCAATATGCAAGAACATTATGCAGCGAGGTTGTCAGTCAGCAATGACGTTTTATGGAACAACATTACTGGACCACTGAATGCATTTAAATGTAATAGCCACTGTATGTGCAAGGTTGCATACTACAGCCACTGGTGCAAAGTTGCTGTTTTTCTCACTTTCCGCAAAAGCATGATGTCACAGAAGACACGTTGGCGCCTCCACCAATCAGAGACAAGAACGGCCAGACACTGCATCAAAACAGGATTGAACCGCTTCTAACAATGGGTGGAAACTTAAGACATTATGCCGAAATATATGTCATTACTGTGATATTATATGAAATTTATGCACGTAGCTTTTTCCAAAAGAAATGTATAGCGGTGGAGAACCGAAGACGAATCTCGTTTTTATAAGGCTGTAGCATGAGATGAGCAAACTGTGTGGCCACCATTCATTCATTCAAGCTGTCACTGACACCTGAAAGAATGTTGAAGTGTAGTCCAGAATCAAATAAATGAATGTGCTGAATATCACGTATTTATGCGATCTAAACGGAATAGTGAAAATTAAGCATCCATGTGTATTGCCAAATCTTTTTTTTTTAATTTTTTTTTTTTATGACTGATCATGAGTCTGCCATGTAATGTTCCATGTATATGGTGTATTTTTCGTTGATAAGCCAATCGAATACAACAAATGAATACATCAAAACAATTGATAGAGAAAATAAATGCATATGCATGAACACAATACTGTCTACAGATACACCGGTCAACAAGTACTGTGCAGCATCCAAAGTATGTCATGTCATCCTGGACCACTGAGCATCCATCCCACCAGTAACGTTACATTCAACTGCTCTTTTCGGAACAAATCTACACTGAGAGCATGTTTGATCTGTATTCTTATTTCTTACCTCTTTCGTGGCCAATAAGGAAGTCTCTATGATTCAGATATTCCACTTCTTCTGTATAATTTTGAGTGTAGGCAGTGTTGGATCCAGCATTTCGTGATTCTGTCCAACGAACTTTTGCAAATCCTTTTGCATGTATTTTAAGTGACTTGACACGAATCTCCCCTGTGACTTCAATAACAACTCTTCCTGAGACGGAGTCCCCACTTGAGAAAACAGGGACATTGCTGTCATTTAGACAGTCGTAGCTTACAACGAAGCTCTTTACCTTTCCTAGCACCATGGTGGCAAGAAAATAAAATGTACAAAGTTTTGTAGACAAAAACAAATCACACGGCCAAAGTCTATGAAAATAATCTCTTATGAAAAAAAGCGAGAGTTGACACTGGATAGTGTCATTGAGCTGCGAGAGCTGAATAACAGCAAAAGATGCTGTTATCGCGTCTCGGTGAAGGCTTGATGGTCTGCAATGAAAGACAGCGAGATTTCGCCACCGGCTCACTTTAAGCGCTGCTCTTGTGAAAAACAAGTTAGTGCGCATGCGCATAACTCTCTTATCCGTCCCCCTTCTTCCGCTTTTTGTGCAGTTCTTTGACCGGGGACTCAGGAGACAAATAACAGCGAACAGCTGAGCAATGTATTAAAAGAATACGTGGAAGTCTAAACAAATTTCACACGTTTAGGTAGAGCTCCACATTAATATTTGAACAGTTTGGTTATAGAGTGTTATAAGTGAATTTGGGCTCTGTTTACTCAAGGGGAATGCACAACAGGAACATACAACACATTAAACAATTTGTTACTTTCCAACATTTGATGACTTAAATAATGCAATGTTTTTATTTAAAATATTGCTATTATTTAAAAAATTTACCGCGTAACTCAATGCAGAAAAAAATATCAGATATTGATAAAGAGATTTACCTGGAGGTCAGTATGCTGCCGTGTTACATTTAGATAAAGATGAATTGATGCTAACTGGTACAGCTTTAAACCACAAAACATGTCAAATGAACCGAGTTTGCCTTTTCGATATTTATTTCCAGATGGGCCAACTTACACAGGAATATCCTTCTCTGAAATTTTTATTTCATATTCTATATTCTTAGTTTCATATTTAAAATATTAATGCAATACAATTGTTATTCCTGTTTTAAAGCATTTGTGTTTTGTGTGTAACCCACTGTTAGCTTCGGTTTCCTTTGTAAAGATGGCATAAGGAGAAGAAGCAGAAAGAATACTGAGATCATATTATAGATGAGGTTGATTTTCATAATTTCACTAGCAGATTTAGAGCTACAGGACATGTTGGTTCAAGTTGAGAAAACTAATGCTCCACCCTGCGGCTGCAGAAACTCTTGCGTTCTTCTGTGTCTTGCTTTAGTCGCTTGTGTGTGAACGAATTACGATGGATTCTGCTGCCCTCTAGTGGTTTATTGGACAACTGTAATTCGAAGCCAATTGAAGTTAAACAATATAGCCTAATTATAATTTTCCTGGTTGGAGCTGAACTATATGTTTAAATTAACTTATTTTTCAAAGCAGATGTTTTTGTTTCAGTGTGACTTACCATGACAAGTAGGCTACAGGTCCTTGAGAAAAGTAAGTTGCTAAAATGTTAACATAAAACACTTTAGCAACTAATGTTAATGTTCATGTTAGAGTAAACGTGTCTTTAGACTCTGAAAATGTTTACCTGGTGAGTGCACATGGCTGAACAACACAACACAATTTTCAAAAATGAACTAAACTAGAAGAAATTGTTGAAATGCTCAGTAGAGAAAAGTAAACAAGGGTTGGGCTGTTGACATTACTTTGTGTCCAGATGGGGTGGGGATGTACAATATGTTCAAAATTTCATTTGAATTTACCAATGTCTGGTGAAATAGATGCATGATCACAAAAAAAAAATGTAAGACATTTTGGGTTTATCTGTTTAGCTTCTACCTTTTTTAGGTAAGCCACATTTTATTGTAGCCTAATACAGACTTTATATGTGAGACTAATCTTAAATAGGTAGTTAGAGTATGGCGGATATTTGATGCCTAAAGATCTGTGTGTATGTTGAGAGTCAAATAATAATAATTCCAATAACAAACTACAGTAACAGTAGATAACAACTACATCAAACACAAACAATTCCAGACAATGAACTGAGGAAACTGATGGCTTAAATACAGATACAGTAATCAACGGAAAACAAAACAAATGTTCTAAAAAGAACAAAGTATCAATACAGCATAGTACTATCAGATTTAGCTAAATAAGTTTTAGTTTGAGTGGTCAGGGATAACGTTTTTTTTTTAACATCTACATCTAGAGCTACATTCCCAGTAAAATGAAAAGTCCTTGTTTTTCTAATCACAATAGATTAGATTAACCATGAAGTTATAATTGACAGAAGTGGTAGTCAGAAGTTTTTCTGGTGAAGAAGACTAAGGCACATTAGGAGAGGATTCTTTAGTGCTTTGATTTGGATCATAAACTGGTGCAGATTGAGTCGGATAGAAAACAGGCAGCATGGCATTTGGATTTGGGTAAAGCCCTGCAGCAGCTCCTGGACAGGGCAGCGCTGAAGGGTCATTCAGACTGGGGTACAGTTCTGCATATGGAGATGGTTGTCCACCAGGATAGGGCACAAGGTTAGGCTGAGGTGGCGGATATGGCTGGAATCCCCCAGGTGGGCCTTGTCAGGGAGGACATTGTTGGTCAGCTGGAAGAATAACCACAGGGAATTTGACTTTTGGATCTGAAGTAAAAGACACATCCAGAGAGACCTGAAAGACAATTGTGTACAGAAATCAAGTGAACTGGAAGAGAGAGAAAACAGATCAAATTATTTATTTTTGCTTTACTCTTTTATGAAGTCATCTTTTGCACTCAATGTCGACTTTTACTACATGATGTAACTAACATTTGAGAAATTTGTGAACATTAGTTCTGTCAAATCGGAAAATTCTGTCATAATTTACTCACCCTGGTGTTGTTTCAAAATGTTCTTTCTTCAAACACAAAAGAATGATTGAATGATTAATTCAATCCAAAACAACATGAATGGACGCATGCTGACTTGTATGGACAAAATAACACTGGGACATTTTTCAAAATACTTTTTGTCTTCTGCATAAGAAAGAAAGAAAGAAAGAAAGAAAGAAAGAAAGAAAGAAAGAAAGAAAGAAAGAAAGAAAGAAAGAAAGAAAGAAAGAAAGAAAGAAAAGAAAAGAAAAGAAAGAAAGTTTAGAATGACATGAGGGTGAGTAAATTATGACAGAATTTTTTTTTTTTTGGATGAACTATCCCTTTAAAAATGGCAACTAAGGAAGACGAAATAGCACCTTGAGTTGGTACTGCACATTTATAATTCTGCAGTTTTCAGTTGTGACAGTCAGGTCACGTGGAATCTTCAGGTTTACTATAAATTTTTGCTTTTCTCCAGATGGTATGCAATCTTTAGTCCATTAACTATGTATCTTAATTTTCTTTTAGTTGTTCTGCCAGCAAGGAACATCTGTTGCTGGATGAGGCTGTACTTTAACTTGCCGTCACAAGATGAAGAGTTGTCAATATCAACAAAAACTGTGATTGTTTCACCTGCAGCAATAATGAGGAATTAGAGACAACATAGGCTATCAGTAATAAAAAAATAGACAAACTGAAATTGACATGACTGAGAGCTACAGAGGTCACCTTGCATATAGCCAGTTTTGTCTGTTGTTGCAGTCAATGACATTTTCCCTGAGTTGAATAGTTTCATCTTCTTGTCTTGTGTGCCAGATTGTGGATGCTGTATGAAGAAAAAAATACAAAAATACAAATAATATATATATATATATATATATATAGATGAAGACCTCCGATGCAAAAGACTCTAAAAATGAGATAATATTGAGTGAATGCTCTCCACACATAGAGCATTCAAATACTTTCACTTCAAACTCACTAAATCCCAGCCTCAGCCCATTCAGAAATGTTGGTACTTAGGTAGTATACATAGGAGCCTGATAAAAACGTTAATATTAAAGAAAACCGTTAGACGGACTTAGAGGCTTTTGCAAATTATTTGCTTTTAAAGGAAATGTAATTCTAGTTCCCTTTCAAGGGAACTTGCGGTGCGTCGATTGGCGCTGTGGGAACGCTCTGCATGATTACGTCTTGAAGCACATGTGTAATCGTCCAATGGTGTGGACGACAATGCTAGGACGAAAGCACCTGGGACCCTGGTTTAGAGTCCAGGTTCTAAGAATAGAACCTCACAAATGTGTACGGTGAGGACCAGCCTGCCTCATTGCAAACATCTTGGAGAGCAACCCCCTTTTTGTGCGAACGTCCTGCTGGCCAGTTAATGCTTTTCCTGGCGACAGCCTGCGTCACAACCTCAACTAACTCCTCATAAGCATGAGACTGAGGTGGCGAGTCTCCTGCCTCGACACTAACAACATATAATTCTTCAGAAGAACTAGATAGCTGCAGTGTCTGTGCTTCAACCAGGGCAGAAGAAACCACAGCGTGTGCTTCCAAACCCTGAGAAAAGGCACTAGATCTATCAGGTGAGGACAGAGATAAGGCTGGGTCTGTCTCTAACCACTCTGATAGATCCATTTGTGAACCCCATGACTGCGAGCCTGAGCACCCTCGTCAAAGAGTGTCAGGCGGGATCGGAGTGTTCGCATATTAAGCACCTCACAGTTCTCACAGCCAGCGCCCTCAAGTGCTGACCATGCATGCTCCTCACCCAAACAAACAACACAAAGGTTGTGTGTGTCCCCACGCGTAAGATAACGCGGGCAGGGGGGCACACGCACTCTAAAATGCTGCTTACTTGCCATATTGTACTTTTTTTTTGATAGACAGACAACATCAAATAAGACAAATGGTTTCACAGAGAGCCGTTACTAAAGACAAAGAAGCTAGTGCTGCTTGATTTGGGCAGGCTTTATAGTTTCCTGGTTCGTGATGTCACTTGCCTCTGACGTTAAATCACATTACTTTAGTTTTGATAACAGTATAAGCAGTTACATAATCTCTCTATTTATCAATGGATGAGCACCAAAGAGTCAAACATGGTATTGTAATTCATACCAGTAAATGATCATTGGTCCCATCATTCCTGGGCAAAAAGGTTAACTCCCCACATGTAGTAGATGTTGGCTTCCAAGACCTCTTCAGCTTTGCCATCAAGATGTAGCTAACCCAACCATAAAATCCTTTAAAAGATGAAGGCATATTTCTGAAATTAAGGTAAAATAAAAAGCTTTAGTTTCTCACAAATAACGGACAAGTATTATATAGTGCATAATATGGTAATGTATGCAATACATATGCATTAGCAAGTAAATAAAACCATTGTCACTTGCATGATAATAGGTTTTTAATTTAATCAGAATAACAGTTGTATATCTGTTCATACACTGAACAAAATTATAAACGCAACACTTTTGTTTTTGCCCCCATTTTTCATGAGCTTACCAGTCTTTAAACCAGTCAGTATCTGGTGTGACCACCATTTGCCTCACGCAGTGCAACACATCTCCTTCACATAGAGTTGATCAGGTTGTTGATTGTGGCCTGTGGAATGTTGGTCCACTCCTCTTTAATGGCTGTGCGAAGTTGCTGGATATTGGCAGGACCTGGAACACGCTGTTGTATACGCCGATCCAGAGCATCCCAAACATGTTCAGTGGGTGACATGTCCAGTGAGTATGCTGGCCATGCAAGAACTGGGATGTTTTCAGCTTCCAGGAATTGTGTACAGATCCTTGCAACATGGGGCTGTGCATTATCATGCTGCAACTTGAGGTGAAGGTCATGGATGAATGGCACTACAATGGGCCTCAGGATCTCGTCACGGTATCTCTGTGTATTCAAAATGCCATCAATAAAATGCACCTGTGTTCGTTGTCCATAACATACATCTGCCCATACAATAACCCCACCGCCACCACAAAGTTGACATCAGCAAACCGCTCACCCACACGACGCCATACACGCTGTCTGCCATCTGCCCTGTACAGTGAAAACCGGGATTCATCCGTGAAGAGAACACCTCTCCAAAGTGCCAGACGCCATCGAATGCGAGCATTTGCCCACTCAAGTCGGTTACGACGACGAACTGCAGTCAGGTCGAGACCCCGATGAGGATGACGAGCATGCAGATGAGCTTCTCTGAGACTGTTTCTGACAGTTTGTGCAGAAATTCTTTGGTTATGCAAACCGATTGTTGCAGCAGCTGTCTGGGTGGCTGGTCTCAGACGATCTTGGAGGTGAAGATGCTGGATGTGGAGGTCCTGGGCTGGTGTGGTTACACGTGGTCTGCGGTTGTGAGGCCAGTTGGATGTACTGCCAAATTCTCTGAAACGCCTTTGGAGACGGCTTATGGTAGAGAAATGAACATTCAATTCAAGAGCAACAGCTCTGGTGGACATTCCTGCAGTCAGCATGCCAATTGCACGCTCCCTCAAAACTTGCGACATCTGTGGCATTGTGCTGTGTGATAAAACTGCACATTTTAGAGTGGCCTTTTATTGAGGCAAGCCTAAGGCACACCTGTGCAATAATCATGCTGTCTAATCAGCATCTTGATATGCCACACCTGTGAGGTGGATGGATTATCTCGGCAAAGGAGAAGTGCTCACTAACACAGATTTAGACAGATTTGTGAACAATATTTGAGAGAAATAGGCCTTTTGTGTACATAGAAAAAGTCTTAGATCTTTGAGTTCAGCTCATGAAAAATGGGGGCAAAAACAAAAGTGTTGCGTTTATTTTACTATTAGCACATTAAAGCAAATGTTCTAGAATAATAAGCAAATAATAGGATTTTATTAAAGCCAATATTGTCTATTACTATGCCGTCAATATGACTAGTATCTTCTTTTTCAGAGGATGATGATTTGACAGTCAGTTTTGCTTTTACTAGGGAATGTATTCTGTAAGTTGTGTTAATGGGATGTGAATCACACCTGCCGAATATTGTTATTATTTCACTGTGCACATATTTGAAGATTGTATTGTATCACTCACTGTTGAGGCAGCTGAAGTCTGAATGGAAAAATATGACTTCCTGGTCTAATCACTGGTCCATCTGAGAAAAATAAGGCATAATATGAGTTAAAAGAGAGTTGGGATATTGTGACTTTTTCAACAAGCTTTTTAGTCTACTGTCACTATACTCTTTTCTGTTGTTATGTAACTTATACATTTTTTTGTATGTTGTTGTGTTCATGAAAAGAATTGCGTTGTGGACTACTATTCGGATAAGGAAGCATGTACTGTTGAACTGTTCTGTTCTGACATAATGGGTGTGAGAATAGACGTGAATGAGTAAACAAGATGGATGCTTCATTGTTTAATAACTCCTGACAGATACTACATATTTACTGTAATTACATTTCAATAAATCAATAAATGTAACTTATTGAAGGGCAGACATTGTGGAAATCTGCATAAAAAATCTCTTACTTACAAGTTTCTCCACTTACAAGTGTGGCATTCCTTTCTTGTCCTGTAGACAGCAAGAAATAGCCTACTAGTAGTCAGATATTATTTCCATTGGTATTACATAATTTATTTATTCTTTAATGTTCTTTTTTCAAGCATCTGTCCATACTTTGGCTTGTAAGTTCACCAAGAGGATTTATTATTTCCTGTTTATGAATGTAAACATAAATAAACAATATTTCATAATAACATTGATAATTATAATTAATGTTTCTTGAGCAGCAAATCAGCATATACAAATTATTTCAGAATGATCATGTGACACTGAAGCCTGGAGTAATGATGCTGAAAATGCAGCTTTATCCCATGAATAAATTACATTTTTTAATTTATTAAAAGAGAAAAAAGTAATAATATTTCACAATATTACTGTTTTTACTGTGCTTTTGATTAATTAAATGCCTTGGTAAGCATAAGAGACTTCTTTCAAAAATATTTAAAATTGCAATGTTTCCAAACTTTTGACAGGTACATAGCCTGTACATTTTTATAGTCATTATTTATGCATACTTATTTTATATTGTATAAGTTCACCTTTCTTTGAGCTCTCTTGAATGAAGTATTGCTTTAGTTTGAAGTATCTGTCATGGTCACGGTAGGTTGTTTCGTCAAAACCTGTTTTTTCAGTCCAGCGTACATCCACATCTCCCGTGAGCTTCACAAAAAAACTGTCCACGTTTATTTCTTTGGTCACTTCCAAAACAACTTTCCCCTCCACAATGTCCCCACTAGTAAACGTATTGCTTTCATTAATCTTGTTGCAATGAAGACTGAGCACTTTGATGGATCCTGACATTTTTTTTTGTTTCTGTGAACGTAGGCCTACACTACATTCAAAGACAGCTACACAGCCGGTTTGCTCTTCCCGTTTTTGTATAGGTGAAGCCGGAGTGACAAAGTTCATGCTTCGAAAAAAAAAACATTTGTTTTGAGGGCGAGGCACTTCCTACACCTGGTCAGCACAGATCTTTCAGTTCAGAGTTGAATTATAGAAGGAGACCCGAGCGAACGGGGGACTTGATTGTTTACCACAACAGAAGATGAACCTTGTTTTTAATAAGTGTTATTCCCATAGAGGTGGACGCAATAGGAAAAAATTTAAGGAATGGATAATGAAACTGCAAAAATTCAGTCATACAAATTGGGGTTTTGACTTGAAGAGGCGACAAGACTTATTTCCCTCCAACCAAACTTCACCCAAAAAAATACAATTTCCCTAACTCTCTAAGCATAAATAATAAAAGAAAAGTCAAAACTCCCTATTTCCTAAATATTATATAGCCTACAAATGAAATTTTTACAAAGACAAGCAAACAAATCAGTATAGGGCAAATACTAAAATCAAGGTCAGTAAAAAGGAATTACTTGTAATCACAAATGTCCAAACTCAATCACACAAAATATCTTTCAAACAAGCAATCACACAAAACACTTTCTCAAATCACTCAAAATGACTAATATACTCCAAATACTAACAAATAAGATCAATGGCAAACACAGCAAGCGAGCAACAAGTCTGACAAGAGAAGGACAAGTTGTAGCAGTTTATAGCAATTATAGCACAATTTTTGTATGTCTTCCCTAATCTAACAACTCAGTTCATTAGGAGAGACTGCAGGACTAAAATTGTGTGAGTCCAATGACCATTTTGAAGTGCGTTCAACTTCGTCAAATGGGCCAAGGAAGTTTATTTGGACAGACCCTCAACCCCTCTTTTGATTTGCGATCAAGTCTATGCAATATACACTTCAGGTACTTAGACCACAATGCAACATGATTGGGATGACATAGCAGATCATGCTTTATTTACCCCAACCCAGATGACTGTATGTATGATATTGGAGTTATTTTGACATTAAACAGTATAATACGTTTAGCTATACTTAAGCTGACTGTTATAGTTTATTGTATTGTTATTATTTTAGTTTGTGTAATTTTTTAAACTGTAGGCTAAATAATAAATCAGCTCCATTGCAGATTCAAAGTGATCAAGGGCTTAGGGTGTTCCATTTAAACACATTGAAAGGGTTCCGCCATTAGTGGGCACTTACATCAGAGTGAACTATATGGAGGGAAGTAAGCAAGGGACCGGCATACAAAAATTGGACTTAAACACAGCCATACAAAATGTGCAGTGGTGGGACGTCCCAAGGACAGGTTTGAGGAGCACTGTTTTACAGGATTGCTGGTGTCAGCTGATCAATCAAGGTGTAGTAGTAACAAAGCCACTAGATGACAAGCCTTTAGCCTAAAAAGGGTAACGGCTAATGCTAACGCTGGTACGCAGGAAAAGAGTGCAAAGGCTGTTTTTTTATAAATGGATGTCAATGGAGAGGAGGCTTCACTACACTAAACAAACCACTTTTGTGAGGAAACACCTTATCATTTAAGTAATCGACAGCCGGTACGCTAATCTTCAACATGTTTATGCTAAACAATAAAATAGTTGGGAACGATTTTACTATGATAAAAAGGTTATTTTATAAGGGAAGGCAGAGAAGGTAATGTCGTGACAGGCAGGGCTCATTTACTCATTTATCATTAGACAAAATGATTAATTTAAGTGTAGGCTACATATTGTGTTATATTGTATGTTGTTTAATTTAAAAAAAATAAAACAAAGTGTTGTGTCAACTATTGTGTGCCTAATGATGATGATATAACGCTTTTTATATAATTGACATATTATTTACATAATTATAAATACATATAATTTTAATGAATTAAATATGTATTAAATTACAATTAAGCCCAATTGAAAAACGAAGACAATTTGACGGTCGTCGTAGAATTCACACCTTCTGACACTGCCAGAATTTTGTAGGAGGTAAAATGTGACCGCAACAGTCATTAAGCGGCTGTCGGTGAACATGTCAAACTAACGATCAAATACTTCAGATTTTAGCCTATATCGACAGAACGTAGGCTCCCTATTGGCCAGCATCACACGCATCACACACATGACCAGCGTCAGCCAATAGCGAGCCTACGTTCTGACATACAACCCATAAGCACTGCGCTGTTACACTACGTGAACTCACTCAGAGGCCCACACAGAAGAAAATTAATAGTTAAATAAAGTTGTTATTTTGGGGGGGTTTTGCGCACAAAAAGTACAAACCGGACATTTTCTGGGTCCCATTGACTTCCATAGTATATTTTTTTCCTACTATGGAAGTCAATGGGACCCAGAAACTGTCTGGTTACTGACATTCTTCTTAATATCTTCCTTTCTGTTCAGCAGAAGAAAGAAATTCATACAGGTTTGAAACAACATGAGGGTGAGTATATGATGACAGAATTTTCATTTTAAAGTGGAGTATCCCTTTAAGGTTGAGCCACTGTAGTCACTTGGACTATTTTAACGATGTCTTTATACATTTTTCTGGGAAGGCAGATATCGATTACCTAGCAGCCTATGAAGGAGTGAGCCAGCTCTCAGATTTCATCTTAATTTGTGTTCCGAAGATGAACGAAAGTCTCACGGGGTTGGAACAACATGAGAGTGAGTAATTACTGATATAATTTTCATTTTTGGATGACCTAACCCTTAAAAGGGACAGTATGTATTAAAGCTGCAAGCAGCGATGAAAAGGGCCCTCGCACCCTTGCCACCGCCACCCGGCGGCTTTAGGAAAACAGAGCACAGTGGGCAGTATGTAAATATAGGAGGACTATGTCAAAGTAATTTGTATTTGCCACACTTTCTGCTACCAGCAGGTGGAGCTATTACTATAACGGAATATTGTCATGTAGATTTGTTCAGGACAGGACTCTTATCAAACATGTGAAGTCTGGGGCAGATCGGACATCGTATGCCTAAGTTACAACAAATTCTTGTTTTGTGGCGTCGAGGAAGTTCAAAATGGCTGACTTCCTGTTGTGTTTAGGGCTACGCTCCAAGAGACTTTTTTTTAGGTATTGGGTCATTACATGTATGTACCGAATTTCATACCTGTACGTGAAACGTAGAGCCGGGACAATATTGTAGGTGGCGTTATCGAGCCATTTTGCCACACCTACATCTGAAACCTATATCACATGTACATTTTCACCACTTCTGAAGCGTGTGCAAAATTTCATGAGTTTTCGAGCATGTTTAGGCTCAAATAAGCGATCTCCGATTGCAACGTAACAAGGAGGAGAGTAAAGATGGAAAGCTTCTAAAGCTTAGTTCTACATAAATTCACGGATAATTTGTTGTTTTGTCGTTAGTGAAAATCAATATTGACCTTGTATTTGAAAAAGGATCCTCATATAAGAAACAATACTAAAATTCAGAGTCAGTTCATTCGCATTCGGAGATCGACTATTTTTGACTGACAAAATGCTGGCGGCCGGAAACAACAACAGCTACAGTGAGTTGTTCAAAACCTTTCTTTTTAGTAAACTCTGTGTACACATCAATGTTGTAAATGCTCGAGTTCATGTGTAGAGCCCCTGGTGATACTTTGAGCAAAGTTTCATGTTGTGTCGAGCCTTCTTAGTGTTTTAAAAATAGTGAGTTTGATGCTATTCTAGTAGTGCCCCTAGCACTCCCATGCAAAAAGCAATTTGACCGAAAACGAAAATACGGTCAATATTAAAAATGGCGTTTCCATCCTAATTATGCTTTTAAAGAATAGTTTGTCTCGGGTAGATTCACAAAAAGACCCTAGGTTGCATTTTGGCGAGAGTTACGCTTTAACATTTTCATATGAAAAGTATATTTATGCTTATTCAACAATATATAGATATGTACCCTCTCTGTTCTTTTTTGTAATTTCTATTGTATTGTTAAGCATGTGATGTGTTCTTCTGATGTAGTATAAAAGTTTCCCTTGTACATGCTATTTGTTGGAAATAAATCATAAAAAAAAGAGGAGTAATGGGATGACAGAACATAAAAAGTGGACATTGTCAGCATTAGCGGCCCACTCTGTCTTCCTGGCTAGAACAGTAGGAAGTAGGAACAGTAGTCAGAGACATTTTTTTAAATGTTTTTGTATTGCAATAAAGGATAGCATAGTTTTTAGACCTGCATTTTTGGAGCACATGGGAAAAGGGGGACTGGAAAAACTGGAAGAGAGAGCTACTCTCTGAGAGAACAAATGAAATTAACATTTGAACTCACTCTTGTGAAGTTAGCATCACCATTTGAGACGCAAAGTCTCACCTCAGAATACATCTCTTCCCCCACTCTCTCATGCTGAGATCACATGAAATTCACCCAAAAATCTATATGGTTTAATGTGAATAATTATCATTGAGTATTATACATATTTGGTATCACTTAAAATGTCTCAGTGCGACTGGTACAAAGGTCTCATTCCCAAAGGTAATAAGGATTTTGAGAGTTTAGAGATAACTGGCACACAAAGGAGGGTGGGTCTCCAGGCAAACGGCCTCCTCTTCTCAAAGGTATAAACTCAATGTAAATTCCCATTGTTAGCAAATGTTATATAAAGAAATTCAACGAGAAGGATCAGCGCGATTCTGTACCTCAGATCAGCCTGTGAATGCTGAGAGCGGCCGAAACTCTCAGCATCATGTATTTCCTAATGTTGGGTTCACATCTCTTCTCTTTATTCCAGAGCCTTTGATGTTTTGTATTGATTATCTTTGAACTGATTATGTAATTGGCATGATACATTTACCTGACATAATAAATTGTAATCATTATTTGATTTTATTCTAACGGACTCTGACATTATTTGCAGTAAAGAGTTAAAAAAGAATAGTCAAACATTCGCTCACATTTAATGATGCACAGATATCATTAAAAACCTTTTCATTTATGGAGTCAGATGAAATAACGAGAAAATACATATGAGAAAATGTATTTCACTTAATCAAATTACTTTGTCACGAGAAAAGACCTTCACCCGCTGACCGGATGCCTCCATTGGGCCGATCGAGCCGGGCCTTACAACTACAAAGGCCAAATAAACCTGACATCTCAAAAACTGCAGCTTACACTGTACATTCCTTGTAAAATTAAGAACAGTCCTAAATTTAAAGAGGCATAGTAATAGGCACCAAGCTTGAATTCATGCAGATAAAACCATGAAGTTATAATTGACATCAGAAGTGGTAGTCAGAAGTTTTTCTGGTGAAGAAGACTAAGGCACATTAGGAGAGGATTCTTTAGTGCTTTGATTTGGATCATAAACTGGTGCAGATTGAGTCGGATAGAAAACAGGCAGCATGGCATTTGGATTTGGGTAAAGCCCTGCAGCAGCTCCTGGACAGGGCAGCGCTGAAGGGTCATTCTGATTGGGATAAAGTTCTGCATATGGAGGTGGTTGTTCACCAGGATAGGGCACAAGGTTAGGCTGAGGTGGCTGGAATCCCTCAGGTGGGCCTTGCCAGGGAGGACATTGTTGGTCAGTTGGAAGAATAACCACAGGATAGGGCACAAGGTTAGGCTGAGGCGGCGGATATGGCTGGAATCCCCCAGGTGGGCCTTGCCAGGGAGGACATTGTTGGTCAGTTGGAAGAATAACCACAGGGAATTTGACTTCTGGATCTGAGGCAAAAGACACATCCAGATAGACCTGAAAGACAACCATGTACAGAATAGTTCAAGCAAACTGTGTTGAAGTTACAAAGGAGAGAAAACAAATTATTTATTTTTGCTTTACTCTTTGTAAGAAAGTCTTGTATATGCTGTAAAATCAATGTTGTTATAGTCTCTTTTACCACACAAATTAGAAAACATTTGAGAAATTTGTGACAATTAAAGGAATAGTTACTACTAATTCTTTATTTATTTAGATTTTATTCTAAATTTCTTTTGCAGAATACAAAAGAAGATATTCTGACATTTGAAGAATATTTCAACGGTTTCAAAATATCTTCTTTAGTGTTCCAAAAAAGGAAAGAAAGTTGTACAGGTTTAAAATGACATGAGGGTGAGTACATTTTTATTTGGAGGTGAACTGTCACTTTAAATATAGCAATACTAAGGAAGATAAAATAGCACCTTGAGATCATACTGCACTTTTATAATTCTGCAGTTTTCAATGGTGACAGTCAGGTCACGTGGAAGGTTTATGTCCACTACGGATTTTGTCTTTTCTCCAGATGGGATGCGATCTTTAGTTTCTTTGACTATATCCTTAAGTTCTCTATTAGTGCTGCTGCCAGCAATGAAGGTCTGTTTCTGCTTGAGGTTGTACTTTAGCTTGACGTCACGAGATGAAGAGTTGTCAATAGCAACAGAAACTCTGATCGTTTCACCTGCAGCAATGCAAGGAATTATAAGGAATTAGATACATTTATCAACAATGGAAAACAAATACAAAATTACTATGGCAGGGTTTTCCATCCAAGTTGCACATTTTATTTATGTAAAACCTATTTGCAGATAAAGAGGTGTAGTCATTTAGTGTGTTTAGGAGAACAAAGTAGTCACATTCAGAGAAATTGGAGATAAATATCAATAAAAATATTTACATCCAGAATTTTTTTACGCAATATCTCAAAATGTGCATAAAAATATGTTGATGGAAACCCGGCCATTGGCATTACAGGCTAGTGTCTTTAGTTTATGCAGCTTTGACTGAGTTGCTTAAGAGCTACACAGATTATCACCTTGCACATAGCCAGTTTTGTCAGCTGTTACTGTCATTGACATTTTTCCTGAGCCAAAAAGTTTCATCTTCTTGTCTTCTGTGCCAGATTGTGGTTGCTGTATATATATGTATACAAAAACAAAAAAACATTAAAACAAATGAATAAATAAGTAACCTAAAAAATGACATAACATTTTCTATAAGCTCTAGGTCACAAGCAAATGGTTTAAATCACATTACATGAGTTTTGATAACAGTATAAGCAGTTACATAATCTCTCTATTTATCAAAAGATGAACACCAAAGAGTCAAACATGGTATTATAATTCATACCAGTAAATGATCATTGGTCCCATCATTCCTGGGCAAAAAGGATATTTCAGTACATGTAGTAGATGATGGCTTCCAAGACCTCTTCAGCTTTACCATCAACACATACTTAACTGAGCCATGCGGTCCTTTAAAAGATGGAGGCATATTTCTGAAATTAAGGTAAAATAAACATTTTCGTTTTCAGAAAAGACTGACAAGCATTATTATAGTGCATAATATGGTCCTATATGCACTTTAGCAATTGCAACTGTATGATAAGTTTAAATTTATTCCAAATAACTGTTAGCATACCTGCATAATATACTTTACAACTTTTTTTTTTTTTTTTACTTCACATAACATATCCAGAATATTATTAAATGAAATATTCTAGAATAATGAGCCATGAATATGACTGACATCTGCTTTTTCAGAAGACGATGATGCAGGGGTCAGTTTTGCCTATAGGGTCATTCGATGTCAACTCAACCAGAGGTCCCCGGCTAAAATTTTTGATTTTGATAAAAAAAAATTCTGTTGAAAGGAATACATAAATGATGAAGAAAGCCAAAATAATAAATTTCATGAATGTATATTCATAGATGTAATTCACTGTTTTGTATAGGGGGGGGTCAAAATTTTCACCTTTGAAATTATGACTTTAGAAAAATGGCAGCATCATTATTTTATTTTTTACACAGAGATTGGTAGATCTATTTGTAAAATCTGTTTACTTTAGCAATCTTTGTGATATTATATGCCAACAGTGACAGTTCAAAAATGGGAAAAGGCACTTGTGTTTTTTCACAAGTTTGCATGCCTGTAACTCAAGTAGTATTACATCTTAAAGGGGCTCGAAGCGAGGTAATGCGTTTTTTAGGCCAAATATTTTTTTTGTCACATACAGCAAACATCTCCTCACTATCCAATAGCTGCCTGTCCCCTAAACACACTGTAAAAAACGTGATCTCTGTAGACAGCCCAGGGTCCACAAACAGCAAGAAAAACAAACTGGCCCAACCTGGACCACGAAACATAACAAACAGTGTTCCAGCCAATAACCAACAAGAATGATTTGGGGGTTGGGGTTGGGGAGAGAGAAGCATGAAGACGGAAGTTAGCTAGAGGAGAGATGTCCTAGACAACGACTAACGTTAAAAATGTATATTCTTGAGAATTTTGATATGGCCGACACACGACCAAAGAGACGACGTTCTGATGAAAAAATAACAAAGAAGAGGGAAAAGGAGAAGGAACGCGCGAAGTCCCGAATTTACATCAGAAAAGCATTCTAAAGGTGGCGAGAACTCCACCGGCAGAAGGGCTTCCAATCCGACATTCGGGTGGCTCTGTTTATGCTGGACAGGTGGGTAAATCCAGTTTGGTTTTTCTAAATGGTTAATGACTGTTTCAGGAAGCACGGAAGGGAGGGGGAGGGGATGGGATGAGGAGGAGGGAGGATCGAGCTAGCCTCCGTTTTGTTTGACAATATTTTGAACGTCAACAAGAAGTGACTTCACCCAACATCGCTTAGCGCACCTTTAATATCCTTCTGGTTCTTGTCAAACTTTTCTGTTGGTATTTTCATTTTAAAGGCCCTATATGGTTCAATCCCAGAGATATGGGGATCTTAATGTGGTTTCATGAGAAAATTGGTCAATTGTACATATTTTTAGTGGTCGAAAACCAAATGTGGATTTGCATACTCTTTGCATAAAGGCAGCTGATACTTTTTCCCTTTAAAGAGGATTATCTGAACAGCAAATAATGTTGAAACTAGAAATGCATCTCGTTTCAACATAATTACAAAGAACATACCTGTCTAGAGTGCCATACAAATACTTTTTCCGAAGCAATGGAGTCTTCAATTTTAAGGCCCTATGGTTCAATCCCAGATATATTGGAATGGTAATGTGGTAACATGTAGTTACACGATACTGTATATTTGAACTCTTGGTAGTTTCAGAAGCTGTTAAAATGAACAAAATCCCATCTTCCAAATATCCCTGAAACTGATTCAAATATAGATTCTCAAAAATACAATTTTGAGAGCAAGTTAATGTGCCTCAACTTTCCACCATTTCAGATTTGTATTTTTGGCACTCAGACAGGTATATTCCATGCAATTGTGTTGATAGAAAAAATGAGATACAGTTCTAGTTTCAACATTATTGGTTGTTCAGATATTCCTCTTTAAAAGAAAAAAGTATCAGCTGTATGCAAAGTGACCCACATTTGATTTACAAAAAATGTGCACAATTAACCAATTTACTCATGAAGCCGCATTTAGATCTCCATATCTCTGTGATTGTGCCATATGGGGCCTTTAAAATGAAGATACCAAAATAAATGTTTGTTAAACAACAAAATATCAAAGGATATTGAGAAATCTTTAAAACTTCTTGAGTTACAGGCATGCAAACTTGGGGCAAAAAAAACGAACTTTTTCCCATTTTTGAACTGTCACAATTGGCATATAATGTAACAAAGCTTTAACATATTTAACTAATAGATCTACCAATCTCTGTGTAAAAAATAATAATGATGATGCCATCTTTCTAAAGTCATTTTTACCCCCTGTAATCTGGCTCCAAATCTCAGGTGAAAATTGTCATTTTTAACCCCCTCTACAAAATAGTGGATTACAGTCAATATGCATCCATATATTTAATATTTTGGCTTTCAACACTATTTACAGGGTTCCCACTCTTTCATGAACACCAGATTCAAGGACTTTCAAGGACTTTTTCAAGCACCTTTTATTTTGTATCAAGACAATAAAGATGGGTTTGTTACTGCCAATCTGGACAGTTCCAAAGACCTACTGTATATCATTACTGCAATAAAATTCAATTAGGAGAGAGGGCTGGTACAGTGTACGAGAGAGAGTGGGTTTGAACCAAAGATGCAGTTTGTATCTTTCTCATTCCTTTTAATATTTATTTAACACTGGTTTTCTTTTTCATGAACCATTACTTGATTAAAAATATTAAAATATGGGAGAATATGCAGGGTTGCTGCACTTTTTTTTAAAGTAAAATTTAAGGCGTTTTAAGACCTGAAGAAATAAAAAATAATACTGTACATTAGAGGTGTGCGATGACAAAACATAATATATCAATATGTTCAAAGTTTTGTTATTAACAATAATTCAATATTTTGCTGAGTGTGTTTTGTGCTGGTACCATGGCTGGTTTAGGTTACGTTAATTAAGCTAATTTTCAGGGGCATTTTTTTTACCTTATATAAGGGCATTTGTTCTAATTATATGTCAAATTCTAACTTCCAAATTATATTCAATTGGAATAATAACAGTATAGGGCAGTTCCCAATCAAATTAAATCATTATTAACAAAATCCATCTTTGCAGTGCAGAGGTGACACAGAGCGGCATCAGAAGTGGCATTAATATATTTACAATTGCATAAATAATGCTATGAGATTTTATTTTTAATTCAATATCTAAATATGAAATGATTTCTTCATTTCCATGGCACTGACTGAGTTAAACAGCGCCACGCTTCTCACAGGTTTATCATGCAGAGCTCGCATCACGATCCACGCGCTCACGGCGCTCCTTCAGTAGCACCGTTTCATTCTTGCTTTTGCAGTGCATAAAGGCCAATTTTTTTAAATAGCACCATGCTACTCTAACGAAATTTAGTTAAAGTTGAATTCTAGCACTTTCAATGACCTGTGTTCGTTTTCAAAGATTTTCCAGGCCTTGAATACATGTGTCTGAAATTCAAGTACTTTCAAGAAGCGTGGGAACCCTGTATTTGTTTGTCTTTCTTCAGAAAACAATATGAACCAAAGTAAAAGTTTAAGCTGGGAAAGTTTCCGAAATTTGGTTGATTTGGCACGGAATGACCCTTAATATTTATATTCTTTATGTTCTTCTTTATATTGTGTTCATCGGCTATTATTTTGAACTGTTCACATATTTACACAATAAAGAACAACTACCCTTGAAGTACCATAGATTGTGTTTTATCACTCACTGTTGAGGAAGCTGAAAACTGAATGGAAAAACATGACTTCCAGGTCTAATCACTGGTCCATCTGTGAAAGAGATAAGTGTAAAAGAGTGTTGTGTGTTCCTCTTTCAACAAGCATAATTAGTCTAATGTCAGCAAACAATCTTTTCAGGTTTCCTGCAACTTTTATTTCATTTAGTTTTATGTCATTTATTTATTAGTGCAAGGTATATGAAAACTCATCACTTACAAGTCTCTCCACTTACAAGAGTGGTGTTCTTTTCGCTTTGTCCTTTAGACATCACAGTAAGAAATAGAAGAAGTCAGTTATTATTTCCCAATCTTATCACACACTCATACACACACACACACACACACACACACACACAGAGAGAGAGAGAGAGAGAGAGAGAGAGAGAGAGAGAGAGAGAGAGAGAGAGAGAGAGAGAAGTCAGTTATTATTTCCCAATCTTATCACACACACACACACACATAGACAGAGACAGAGAGAGAGAGAGAGAGAGAGAGAGAGAGAGAGAGAAAGAGAAAGTCAGTTATTATTTCCCAATCTTATCACAGAGAGAGAGAGAGAGAGAGAGAGAGAGAGAGAGAGAGAGAGAGAGAGAGAGACTGCCCCTACTTTGATTTGTAAGTACACTATGAGCATTTATTTTGCCATATGCCATTCAATTATTATATAATTAAATGATGCACACATAGGCTACTACAAGTAGCCTACTACTACTACTTATAATAAATATTTCATATTTTGTGCAAATTACCTTTTTTCGAGCTCTCTTGAATGAAGTATTGCTTTAGTTTGAAGTATCTCTCATGGTCGCTGTAGGTTGTTTCGTCATCGCCTGAATTTTCAGTCCAGCGTACATCCGCATCTCCCGTGAACTTCACAAAAAACCCATCCACCTTTATTTCTTTGGTCACTTCCAAAACAACTCGCCCCTCCACAATGTCCCCACTAGTAAAAATATTGCTTTCATTAATGGGGTCGTAATGGAGAATAAGCTCTTTGATGGATCTTGACATTGTATTATTATGTATTCACACAGCAAGCGGTCTCGTCTTCTCGTTCTCGTAGGTGAAGCGGGGCTAATATTCTTAGCACGAGTTGAGGGCGTGACGCTTCTTACTATTGACAGTAAAATACATTTCCAGCAGATGTTAAACGGTGACAGATTCGTCACAGCGAATTTTTCACTGAGCAGATTTAAAAGCTTTCCACGTTATTGGTAATGTTTGTATCATATTAGGACACTGTTGTTTACTCTGTCGCTGCTCCGCTGAATGTTTCAGACGCATTTAAGGGACGTTTTAATGTGTTTTAATTTAACGACACACAGACCATGCCCACATTATTTCTCTCTATATGGCTCTGGTTAACACGATCCCCAATTGATCCGTAACACCTGGTTAGCTTTGAGATTTGCATAACATCTACTATACGCCAGAAATCCAAAGAAGACGACTGATATCCATCTTCTTCTTTGGAATTCTGGCGTATTCCGCACTACACCTTAAGCACATACCACCTACTATATCCGACTATTATACATAGACAGTATAAGAAAGCTATTATACTATATTATACTAGTTTCGTTATCTTCTTCTTCTTTTTCTTTGGTGTTTTACGGCAGTTGGCATCCAAAAACTTGCATTACTGCCATCTGCTGTTATCATGTCACTTCATTCTTATACTCGTCTTTCCAGTCCAGTCCTCTTTAAAAAAATAAAACAAATATTTCTTTCCTTTTTCACTTTTTCCACATTCTAATACATATTTTTACATTATACTGTCCTATACCAATTTCTTGTAAATGACGTTTCAACTCTTGCCTTTCTTGTGTAAATTTTCTACATGCCATAAAAACGTGACTGACTGTTTCCTCCTCTTGGCATTCATCACATTGACCTGTGGGATGTTTTCCTAACATACAAAGAGTTCCATTTAATTCACAAGGCCCAATCCTAAATCCTGTTATTATAACTTGTTCTTTCCTTTTATTTGTCAACTCTCTTACAATGCCTACTTTATTTTGAATCATCTATAGATGTCTTCCTTTACTTTCATGATCCCATTGATATTGCCATAATTCCATCACCTTTTTTCCACACTAGACTCTTCCCTTCGGATTTTGACAAGTTAATTTCAATGTCAACATGCTCTTTTTTTTTGCCTCTTTTGCCAATCCATCTACGTTCTCATTTCCCTGTATGCCAACATGTGCTGGTATCCACATATATGTAATATTTTTCCCTTGTCTGCTTACTCTTGAATTTATAAACAAGACTTCATATAATAAAGCTTTTCCAGTCTTCATAAGAGCTGACACAGAATCACTACATACTAGAATGTTGTTATCTCTGGATTGTTCAATCCATTCTAATGCAATACCTATAGCACACAATTCAACTGCATAAACATTTAGATTATCAGCTGTTCTTTTGCTAATTCCTATCTCATATTTAGGGAAGTATACCGCAGATCCTGTTGCATCTGATTGTAAGTCCTTTGACCCATCTGTAAAAAATCTGAATACTGTCTTTATACTTGTTATGATATTTATAATATTCATTGGTTATATCTATATTTCTGTTACATCCTTTAATTGATAAAAGCTCTAGATCAACGTTCGGAATTTCCAAAGTCCAAATTGGTTTAACAGGCCATAACACAGTATTAGCAAATCTTTTATTATACACTTCCATTTCTTTTGCAATTAAATCACCTTTCCAGCCAAAACTTTCTTTCTTTCTTCTCTCCTTTTCCCAGCACCTCTGTAAAACCTTTTTCGTTGGATGACTATCATTTCGTTATGTTCAGCCTTGTCTGCATTTTTGTCAACCTAGCAGCGACAACATCACTTCCGTTTTATATTTTATTATATATATATTTTAAGTAAAAACTGCCAACTACTGTACCGTTAACAAATTTGCTCTACAATATTTTAATGGTATACACATTGTTTATATGATTATTATTATTATTAACCATAATAATATCAATAATAACAACAACAACAATAATAATAACAAAGGCATTTCTTTAAATCTACTATCAGCAACAATAGGATAGCCCAATTGTTTACATTGAATTAATTAAAATGTTTTCAAAATAATGTTCTTAAAATAGTTTATAGAAACTTTGTTCTTTTACTTTAAACTCAGGAGGACAGATCATGACTTTCTAAGTAAAGTGAGTCATTTTAAATACAATTTTAGTCATTTTATTTTAATTTGATTATTTTATTATCTTATTTATTTTTCATCCTTATGCATTTAGGAATTTGAATTGCTCAAAATGAAAAATAAAAAAATAAAAATGAAATGTCCTATACAAATAAACTTGCCTACATGCTGTATAATCCATAGTATAATCTGGTTTTGAGATTGGAGTTTGAACTCTCAGCCACTAGGTGGTGCCATTTGTCTTCCTTTTTGGACAATTTTGTTGTTCTAGTTAGTCAGGCAAAATGTAGCATTTGTGCCCTTGTTTTTTGGTCTGTTTAAACCTTGAATTTACTTACCATAAGAATTTTGTCATGAAAAGAATTGTCATAAAAAATGTTATCAGCTATTGAATCCAGAGCATCTGAAACTGAGTCTAATAGAGATCCGATGCCATCAGAGTTCAAGCCTTTTGAGGTATTTGAGTCTAATGTTTGGTTTTTATCACTAGATCTCTCTATCCAAAAATATGAGCTTACTATAATATATAAATACAAGCTACAAGTATATAAAATACAAGCTTACTACTGACGAAACTGCTTGACAAGCTCTGGTTTATTTGCCGTGTTGACATATTTTCTATTGAAAGTGGACGTCTGGGTGAGATGTATAACTAATATGCCATCATAAATTTGCAGCTGAATGTAAGACAGAAAATATTACCAAAATAGCTGTAGAGGAATAACTAAAATAAGCATTATTTACTCTTGTTACCCTGAAACTTGTCATTTGACCTCAAGAGTTTTGTCCTTTTGCTTAATCTTGAAGTATACCCCATAAAGGTAACATAACTATAGTATGATTTCATTGTTTTTCTCTAAATACTTTTACTCTACGGTAACTATAATGGTTATAGTACAGCTTCATTGTAAACCTCTCGAGGTTCCCCTAATACTGTATTTCCATATCACTTTTATTTTCGTATATAAACCGTTACAGTTGAGTCCAGGGAAATTCTATAGCATCTCATCCAAAAGGTGTCACTAACTTTCTTTTATTCAGCAAGACATTAATAATTACAAAAACATATATATTTCAAATTGAAATAAATGCTCTTTTTAACTTTACTGTATGCTGAGAAAATGTATCCTGTTTTCCACAAAAATATTAAACAGCATTGATACATTGATAATAGTAATTAATGTTTCTTGAGCACCAAATCAGCATATTAGAGTGATTTTTGAAGGATCATGTGACACTGAAGACTGGAGTAATGACTGCTGAAAATTCAGCTGTGCCATCGCTGGAATACATGACATTTTAAAATATATTAGAGTAGAAAACAATAGTTTTAAATTATAAAATGTCACAGTATTCTTATAGTAATAATAATAATAATCAAAATAATTAACATTTTATAAATACACTTCCATTCAAAAGTTTAGTGTCCTTTTTTATGTTTTTGAAATAAGTCTCTTATGCTCACCAAGACTGCATTTATTGGATCAAAAATACTGTAAAAACAGTAATATTGTGAAAAATTATGACAATTTAAAATAACTGTTTTCTATCTGGATATATTTAAAGATGAATTGGTAACACTTTATTTTAGTGTCCTTGTTACATGTAGTTCAATTTCAAAAGCTACTCTTAAAGGGTAACTAAACCCTAAACCAACTTTTTTTTAGTTAATGATCTGTAAGTCTGGGGCTTTATTAGTGCTGTTCATTGATTCGAGTAACTTTTTTGACATTTGGGTATAAAGTGTTTTAAATCTACAATATATGGTGGAAAAATGTCTGAGTGCTGCCCTCTTCAGGTTGAACGGTGGCTACTGCAGTTGAATTTTCCTATTGGATGTTGCAGTACTGCGTGATGTAAGCAGGTTCCAGCTCACCACGCCCTTGGTACGAGCTACCACGCCCTTGGCAGTTTAAAAACATCTTGTTTCGTCAAAACCACTGTACGGAGTCAGGAGTTGGAATTGCGAGTATTGAAAACGATCAGAATAGCGTATTTTAGCATCTATTTAGCATAACATTTATATAGTTATTTAGATTATTTTGTGTAGCCTAGGTAGTTAATTAGCATAGTTGTTAGTGTAGTATTGTTAGAAGCATTGTTAGTTAGTAGCATAGTACTGCATCAGATTTATCTGTATTTAGTTCTGTGGTCAGGATGGTACGTAGGTGTAGTGTTGCTGGTTGCAACAGCACTGCTGGACTGCATAGCTTTCCAGCAGACTTGAAAATTAGGCGCCAGTGGTTGCATGCACTTGGCCTGGAAGACCGTGAGTTCCCACCTAGAGCTCAAGTGTGCAACCTGCATTTCACGCAGGATTGCTTCTCCAATGCAATAGAGGTGGAAATGGGCTTCTCCACACAGCTGGCGCTGAAAAGTGATGCAGTGCCAAAAGCTGCTCCTCCTGCATGGACTCCACCACCGCAGCGGCATCTTGATGTGAGTGATCATATATTGTTAATCACAAGGCTAAAGTTAATCCTCTGGGGTCGACAAACGCGCCGGCGCATTTTGCTGGATTTTTTTCACACAGCAGCAAAATATGAATATGCCTACAGAGAGCGCGCTATTGACATCAACTCGATAAAACACATCGGATTCATGTACTTTACGTCGTCTTGCGACGCTGTGAGGAATAATAATAACGTAATAGTAATAATAATCCTGGAGAAAATTACCTCAGAAGTTTGTGAGTTAGTTCATTAACTAATAGTATTTATAAACATTTTAAAATCTCTAAAATGACTGAATATAAGACCAAAACCATTGTAAACCAAAACAGCCTTTTTTGTAGCCTACTATGACCAGAGAAATTGGGTGCCAGACTGAACCAGTCAGCTCAAGATCTGCAGGTGTGCAGGCTAACATGAAGCCCAGGAGGAGAAGCAAAGGTGATTTTGAATACTATGGAGCTTTTGAATGTTTCATCATAGAGGCAAGATTCTATCATTTTGATTTGTACTTTCGCTGCTTATTGATAACAAATCTATTATTAATTTAATTCTGGAGTAAATATATAGGCTACAATCTGTGTGTTTACACAGCCTTTTCGGCAAATCAGCGTACACTAACGTCACTGGTAGTTCCTGTAGTGCTGGTTTAAACCCTACTCTGAAGTAGGAGCTAAAATGAGTTCCTCCAAAAGAGTTCCTAGAACTAAAATAGTTCCTAGTTCCTAGTTCCTGCGGTGTTAACGCCGGGTACTTCCGCCGGGTACTTCCGCCAACAGTTCTGGGAACTATGAAAAGGTTCCTCCGGTGCGAAAGCCCCTTAAGAAATTCTGCCGCCCACAACACAGGTTTGCTTTCGCGGGTGGAGCACCAAGATCGGGTTCTTCCTTTCGGCCTAGCCTTGTCACCCCGAACATACACGAAATGCATGGATACAGCTCTGGCTCTGCTGCGAATCCAGGGCATCCGCATTTTAATCTACATAGACGATTTGCTGATACTGGCCCAATCTCAAGAGCTTGCGCTTCGACATTGAGATGTGGTCCTCGCTCATCTGGTCCCTCTGGGTGTGAGACATCTGGTCATCTTCTCGATTGGCACATCAATTGCTTCAAATTGATGGCTGTATTTCTGGCCCTGAAGTACTTCCTCCAGACCGCAACAACCTTGTCAGGGTCAGGAGAAATCCCTTGTGCCGCCACCTGGTGGCCAAGAAAACCCACGGAGTCTTGGAGAAAACAGCACTTTCCCAGCTTGACCTTTAAACCAGTGTCTGTTAACCGTTTCAGCACCATCTCTAATCTTTCCAGGTGTTCCTCAAATGTCTGTGAAAACAGAAAAATGTCGTTTAGGTACGCTATCAACACCTGAAAGATTAGATCACTCATAACAGACTGCATAAGCCGCTGAAAGGTCGATACCCCGTTGCAGACCCCAAACAGCATCCTCCGGTACTCAAATAAACCAAAAAGCGTGGTGAACGCCGTTTTGGCCCTATCCCGGTCACTCACTGCGATCTGATGGTACTCAAAGGCCTAGTCCACAGTTGAGAAAAACTTCGCTCCCCTGAGGGCATCGAAGCTCTGGTCAATTCTGGGTAGTGGAAATGCGTCATGCCTTGTCTTGGCATTGAGCTTCTGATTATCCATGCACAAACGTAGCGACCCGTCGGTTTTGTGCACCAGTACCACAGTCGAGGTGTAAGCACTCACACTCTCCTGAATAACACCCTTTTTCAGCAACTTAGTGATGTGCTCTCTGACCTCCTGGTACTGATTTGGTGGAATTCGCCGGTATGGCTGATTCACTGGTACGTCATCAGTCAGATGTATCTCGTGCTGAACCTTATCTGGATAACCCAAATCATCGTCCTCCAGGGCAAACACAATTGAATGCTTGCCCAGCATGGCTTTTAACTGAACCTGCTGTTCAGGTGTGCCTCCCATGTCAATGTGATCCAAGACTGACTGGGCCTGAGGCTCAGAACCATGACCTACACCCACAGTGACCCGTTCTGTGTCTGCTGAGATTCGCTGAAACCTCACTTCGCAGGACGAACCCACACTATAACCATCTACTGGAGACAACATACCCAGACGGGTCCTAGGCTGAAGCCAAAAGATTTTCCTGAAACAGGTTAAGTGCTCGCACTGGATATACAGGTAACTATAACATCATGATGGTAGGTACTACAACCAAACCTCCTGGTAAGGGCGTATTTGCTGGTTCTACCAACCACGCTGAACCATCCTTTCTACTGGATTCCATCCCCTTAATCAGGACAGTAGCTGCCGACCAAGCAGGCACATGAGCAGGAGTCTTACCCACGACCCGTGCAAATGAAACTCACTCAACTAACTCAACTGATTGTGCCTGCTGGAAAACTGCCCTCCAGTCAGAATCCAGCCTACCAGCATGATGTCAAACTCAACGTGAACAATCTGTCGGCACTTACTGATGATGTTCATTCCGATGAGCACAGCCACAGACGACGGACTACGAGTTTAGTAAGCGTACACTTACATCACGGATAGTTCCTATAGTGCTGGTTAGACCCTACTCTGATGTAGGAGCTAAATTAGTTTCTTCAAATAGAGTTCCTAGAACTAAAATCGTTCCTAGTTCCTGCGGTGCAGACACGCCACAAACAGGGAACTTCCGCCAATACTGCCCTACAAAGGCAAAATACCTTAACTAGCTAGAGTGTTGAACTGAAAAAAATGACTTTAAAGATTTTTAGTTGCCCCACCAAATTAATTATAGGTAGGACACTGGAAATCTGGCAATTAGATGTTTTAGTAATGCAAATTATCTACATTAAAAAAAAACCTTGAGCTTAAACTTGACTTTTGACCACTATTTTAAAGTTACTGTACTCTGCCTTTGTATTGTCAGCAAAAAGTAAGAAGTCATGCCAAGGCAAAAGGCAGTAACTTCCACAGTATCAATATTTGGTTGCTGATTACCATTAACAAAATCATTATAGTAACACCTGTATAAAATCTAGTGATCATGGCATTTATTTTGTATGATTTGAACAATTACTTAAAGCCATCTACTTATTGCCATCCTGTGCTTTGGTTGCATTCTGATGGCATTATTAATACATTGGACATGACAAAATCCCTCCATAGCGGTAAAGAGTATCTTCAACTGGTACATAAGTGGCATAAGACTTGCTAAGCGTGCGTACAAAATGATCACGATAAAGCAGATCCTCGCACACATTCGACAAGGGGACTGGTTTATAGCGGTGGATCTGAAAGACGCATTGTAGGTATTTTGTAGATATAACCCGCTTGTAAAAGCTGGTCTGATGTTGTATACACCAGTAGCCTACACTTGTTGCTTCATTAACATTCCCTGTGATATATTATTTCTGCGTCGGCTCGACCGTGTTTAGGGCGGGGCTGAAGGCGCCGGCGAAGTTTTGGCACTCTGCCAGTGCTAGCTAGATGCATGAGTGTTTCAACCAGGTCCGGTACCCGAACTGGGTGAGGCGGGGATTTAGTTCTTTGTTGTATTCATCTGCTACGGCATGTGTAAAAAAATTCTGTCAACTCTGCATATCCTTTGCAAACGATATCGCACGTTTGTCAATGGAGCGGGCTCAGACCATTCTAACTGTTCTGACCGCGTTTGTGCAGGACAAAGCTCTGAGGACATCATAAGTTACAGGGACTGATGGCAGCTGTACAAAGTACACAGGCTACACCGTGATTTCAATTTTAATGGACAGTAAACAAAAACAGATAACCATACAATCTGATAGGTAGCATTTGATAGAACACCGGCACAGTAACTTCATATTGATGCACAGCTAAACAAAGGCAGAGTACTGTAACTCAATTTGAGCGTTCTAAAACAAAGCCAAAGAGTGTTAACTGGTGTTATGGTGGTCTGCCTTGGTGTCTCATGGGCTTTTGGAAGTTACTGTTAAGACAACCCATTATTTTCTCGAAAAAACAACGTATCTCAAGATACTTATCCACATGATAAAGGAGGTCTTGAATGTGCCAAAGATATCAATAAATAATTTTCGACCAAAAACAAAGTTACGGTCTTTTGCATTTGCACGGCAGAATAGTTCTAGGAACTATGAAATGGTTCCTCCGGTGCGAAAGCGCCTTTAGTCCATGAGGGGCTGGTTGGGAACCCCCTTGAACCTCGAGACCACACTGAGGATGTGCCTGGAGTCTGGACGGCTCTTCAAACAAAGTGATACCCGAAGGTGCACCTGCAGCACATCTTAAGACTCTGACGAGCTTTAAGATGTGGGCATGCTCTCCAATGACGTCACCATCAGAGGCCGTCAAGCTCAAAGCCAAATTATTTGGCGTGTTTACACACGTAGGCTAATTCACAGATTGTCACACGAAGACATGTATAGCTCTAAGCGCTGCCTCTCATTCCCGCTTTTTCAGGGAACCGGGTTACATTTTAAATTTCAGTATTACTGTTTTTACTGCATTTTCGATCAAATAAAAACCAGTCAGGGTGAGCACAAGGGACTTCTTTAAAAAAAACTTTCTTTAAAAAAAAAATCGTACTAACCTCAAAAAAAAAAGAAAAAAAAGAAAAAAAATGTTTAGGTTATGACCAAGCCACAGGTCATGATCTGTAGTTTTACTTCTAGATCCCAGGAAACTGTTGTGTATATAATATTTGCTCTTATACATGAATTGCATCCTTGCCCAGAGCAAAGAGAGACAGATCTGATCTTGAGCAGTCTTTATTAAGATAAATGAACAGTTTGGCATTTTTAGTCCTCTTCATGGAATCGATGAATGTAATACTCACTGAGCCATGCATTGGGGAGTGGACACACACACACACACACACACACACACACACACACACACACACACACACACACACACACACACACACACACACACACACACACACACACACACACACACACACACACACACACACACACACACACACACACACTATGACTTGCCAGAGGGTGCGCGTTAAATGTCCAAGCAGTAATCAATGCAAAGAAATTAGCTATTGATTGTGTATAGTTTTGTAATAGGTTACTCTATGGGTTGCTCTTTTAGAAAATTCCAATATTCCTCTCCCTGGGAATAAAGGCATAATAACTTTGTTTAGCCTTGACTGAGAGTGTGAAGGCAGAAATGAGTCGGCTTTTCAGGGTCAAACTCTAATTAGTATAAAGGTCAAATTGGAAATAAACATGGTGATAAAAAATAATGATGAACTTGGCATCAGAAGCAAAGTTCATTAAGAGCTGTGTGGGAATGGTGCTTCTGTATTGGCTTTTCCATGAATGTGATCTACATTAGATTATCTCTTTTAAAACCCAGCTGACATAGTGGGTAACCTCACATCAACATTTTTACTCTGTGTCTGAGATTTAGAAGGCAAAACGTACTGTAATGGGATTTAATAAAGTATATACAGATTGTGACATTTAACTGGAGGAATTCACCACAACAAAACAACAAAAAACTATAAATGTCTACTTGTGGTTGTCATCACAGTTGAGTCATTTGTTTTGTACAGATCTGTTAATTTATAAAAAAATACATTAAAATACAATTCATACATATAATGACATGAATATTATGCATGTTTTTAAAATCGCATGTTTAAAAAATATATATATATTTGAAACTTTTTGTTCGCAAATTGTAATTTTTTTTATATCAACATATAGATTCCAATTAGAACAATTAAGAGATTATAATAACTTGCTACACATGTTTTAGATGTAAATATTTTTTGAAAGATGTTTCCTTTTTCTTTTTTGTGGACACTTTGATTTGTCATTGCCTCATGTGTCTATTTGCTCATTTGTTTTTTCAGAAGGATTTACCGAATGAGAAAAAAAGCAATACAGCTTTAGGAAATTCAATTAAACAATTTTCACAATACAGTAGGCTATATTTAACACAGTAAAAAAAGTTGCTGCCTTAAATTTTTAAGTACAATCAACATGGATGTTTAAATAATTTCAACTTGAATTACATTAAAGGGATAGTTCACTTTGAAATAAAATTTTGGTATGTTTTTGTGCGGGCGGGTATAGATATATACACTAGATGTCGCCTTGGCTACTGCAGTTCATTGGAACGAAACCGTAGCCAAGGCGACATCTAGTGTATCTATACCCGCCCGCTCCCTCAGATCACTGGACGCGGCTGTGTTCAAGAGGTAACAACGATATAAATACTGTTCGTTTTCTCACACAAACCGCTCGTTTCGTGTCTTGGGCCATCAATGTGTACTTACGATGGGGAATTGTTTAATTTGGACGATGGGGAATTGTTTTAATTTGGACTCTGTGCTTGCTCTTTGAGATGGTGACCATAAGCCTGCATTATATGACTGACAGACAAGAACGGTTTGACCTAAAAATATCAAAATTGAAACTACTGCGGAAAAAAAGACACCTACATCTTGGATGCCCTTGAGGTAAGCTAAAACATACCAAAATTGTATTTCAAAGTGAACTATCCCTTTAAACTGATTTAAAAAATTTGACTTATTTGGATGAGTTAAAACAATGTAAAAACATATGTTGTCATAAGTTATTGACCATATATATATATATATATGCTACATGCTACAATCAGTAAGTATTATTTTATCAAATGCCAGAGATGAGTGTGTCAAAGTAATCAGTGTTGGGGTAGTTACTCAAAAAAAGTAATTAGTTACTAGTTACTTCTGTAAATTGTAATGAGATTACTTTACTAGTTACTGCATTTGAAAAGTAACTTCACTACTTATTACTTTACTTTCCCATTTCTTAATTTACCCTGTAGATACGGACAAACATCATAGCCCTATCATCACTTAGCCTGTCCGCATAGTGTTTATAAATATATCCTATACAAAATGGCATGTAAAACCATATGAAAGAACAATATCCATGTCTGCACAAAGAAATATGCCTCACTCTAAAATCCACAAACAACAGGATAAAGGACAAATGTCCGCGGTGGTAGACACATAATCAGGGCTGGACTGGGACAAAAAAAAATCGGCCCTGGCATTTTGGCCATAATAATAATAGCACACTAATAGACATGTATTGTAAAACAAATGCACTGAAAAATAAAGGAAACTTTCACAATTAGTTTTGTACTAATTTCTGTACTTGAAAGAGATATAAGCACATGATCTTTTATTTTGACGGAAACTGCATCAAGCTTTTATTTTGGCGGAAAACATGGTTTACAAACGCGTCTCATTAAATGTATAGTAAATTACGGTAATCGTCAACTATGCATGATGTGGAAATAATGCGTTACTGGGTAATGGGTTCCTACACTCATGACAAAGCCTATAAGTGTTTTGAAAGTAACTGTTAGTTCTGCTTACCGCAGGCTCTACACTTTCTCATCTCTGTCCTTATCCTCCTCACTATCTCCATCATCAGCCACAGGAGCTGATGAAGGTCCTGCTGCTGCAGAAAACATTTTGACACATTTTACAGCGTCTGCTTGAAGGGCCTGTGTCTATTTTTCACGCTATTTCTCTGCACATTCCTTGCGACAAGAAAAAACAGAAAAAGAAAAAAAGTATGAGATGTCAGCCCAAAAGGCACGTCAGCCCACTGGGAATCTCCCGGTAGTCCCGATGGCCAGTACTTGCTGCCTGGGCATAGAGTGCATTTCACGCGAATATTTTTGTCCTTTCGAGCCATCAACTGAAAGTAATGTGAATATCGCCACTGGCCGAAACCCCCTATCTCCGTCTCCGTCTCCATTTCCCGCTCCCCTTCGCACCAGCAGCTACGTCACTCAAATCGATCTCTATGACAACGGTGCAAGCACACACACACACACACACACACACACACAGACAGAGGCATGCACGCACCACTTAAACAGATCAGAGCTTTACACGCAGGCAAACACGGCTTGGGTAACGCAGGAAAGCGCGTTCCTATAGTCTAGTAAAGTAGTGTAGGCCTAGTTACCGATATTTTTTTGTGTAATGCGTTACTTTATTTCGTTACCCAAAAAAGTAGTATCGTTACTGTAATCCGTTACTTTGTAACTCGTGACCCCCAACACTGAAAGTAATGTACAATACCCTTATGAAAAAGAAGTTTATTCAAGTGTTCTATTAGTATGTACATCTTTTAAACTAAAAATAAGAAAGTATACTTTCAGTCTACATTTTATATAGGGGCCGCCTACTTCTCAAAAATATACTTTATTTACCTCTCAGAAATATACTTAAAATTACACTAAAGTGTACTTGACTTATACTGAGAGAAAAGTCCAAGTATATTTGGACTGTACTTGTACTCAATCTTTTGATCGAGATATAATTAAAAGTAGGCTATAATTAAGTATTCAAAGTATCCTTGGCTTGTAGTTGTGTTAACTCTTTTGGTCAAGTAGCCTATTAAATTACTTTTTTTCATCCATCGTTTTTCATATCACAGTCTTATGAAACTTACATTGTTTGAAAATATTGATTAGAATATTGATATAAAACAGATACGTATCTGTATTTTTGTGTAGGCTAATCCACTTGTAGTATATAGGAATTTACTCTAATTCTAATACTCTAATTCTACTTTTCCCCAGTGAATTTTCCAGCTATCCATGTTTTCACTGGTATACGGTAGGGGGCGCTATGACACATCTTCTAGTACAGAATCTCGGGATCAAAACACTGGTGAAGAAGAAGCTGAAACAAGTGATAGAAGATTGCTCACTCAAATGTAAAATAACGTGGTCATCAAACATTAAACAGCGTGTAAATCAAAAGTGCTTAATATTACCCAATGAAATGTAGCGTAACCCATGAAGAGAAAACGACTGTGAAGCTTTGGGGATGTTGGACTCGATCTAACTTACTCCATCTGTGTTTTGATCATCGTTCTCAATCTGATCAAGGCGTAAGTCTTTGACAAAAATGTGATTTTCTCAACTTTTTTGTTTAAAATGTTGCCTTTCTTTATGAAACGTAACGACATTCAAGTGTTGATTAAAAAAGGATGCATGAAGCTAATCAAATGTTTTTAAAATTAAAGTAGGCTACAGGTATTTTTCAAGTAAAAAAATAACATCTACATACATAGTAGTATACTGCAAGTGCAAAAAATAATATACAAATAGTAAACTATATAAGTATAATGTTATGTTCACTTAAAGAAAACTTACAAGTATACTTGCAGTATAAAGTACTAGTGGTTTACTGAGAGGACACTTCAGTGTTTACTTTCTTAAACACATTTTTTTTACTACTTGTATTAAAATAGTAAACTACTGGTATACTTATAAGTTCACTTGTACAGATGCATTACAAATGAGAAACTTAGTTGTGTACTTAGTGTACTACTCTTACACTAATAGTACACTTACTTTTATATACTAAAAGTGGGCCAATTTACATTTACATTTACATTTATTCATTTAGCTGACGCTTTTATCCAGAGCGACTTACAATTGCTATATATGTCAGAGGTCGCACGCCTCTGGAGCAACTAGGGGTTAAGTGTCTTGCTCAGGGACACATTGGTGTCTCACAGTGGATTCGAACCCGGGTCTCTCACACCAAAGGCATGTGTCTTATCCACTGCGCCACCACCACCCAATTTAGTCCCAAACAGTATTGAAATAGTACACTTACAAGTTTACTACAAGTACACATTCATAATAGTATACTTACTACATAAAGTATACTTAAAAATATACTTGAACATTACTTAAGTATACTTCATAAAATGAACTTGAAGTATACTTCTTTTCGTAAGGGTGTGGCTGGTTTGACGTGTGTGTGTGTGTGTGTGTGTGTGTGTGTGTGTGTGTGTGTGTGTGCGCGCTTGTAACAGCATTGAGTTTTTCATTACAGAACTGAGTCTGTGTTGGAGGTAAGGAGTGGCATTTCCATTTGGCCTAGAGGAATTACTTCATAACTTAATTGTCCATTTGATAAAAATGCTGTTCCTCGGAAGACTGAGTCCCCAGTTCAAAATCTGTGAGTATTGTCGTAAATCAAGCAATAGATAAGTCTCTTCACATTCCTTTAATGTTGGGTCCCTACCATAAGATCATTACAGTAAAAAAAATGACAAATTTGATTGATTAAAATGGCACCAGGCGACTTCGGCTAAACCACACTAAGTGATGTGACACTGCAGTTTCCGCATCATATTTCTGTCAAGACAATGATGGTAAAAAGCGTTGTTGGCATGTGATATCTGACAACACAAGCCATCTGCCTGGATATGAGGCTAGATTTATGACAGGGTTTAAGTGGGCTGCACAGGAGTAGCGAGAGAAAAGTAGCCGTTTTTGAGCATTGTCACTTTTCAAATGATCGTAAATTCTGTTAAGGGGACACTTAAGTGGCTTGACAAACTGCCAGTCGTAAAGGTATGTACCATGCTAGTTAGCTCTGGCCCTCATGCCTGACACAGTCTCTTAAATGTTTATGCTCTGCACAGTTAAAAGATGCGCTAGCTTTGCCGTATGTTAATACAGAATACATTGACTTTATCCTCTCTTTATCACCACCAAAATAAAGAATGGTCCACAACAAGCAGCAACAGACAAATCAAAACCTCCCTATTGATCAAGAAATAATAAAATAATGAAATACTTCAGGTCATGTAATGAAAAGGAAAATGGAATCTTGCACATATAGGATAGTCTAATGTATTTCTATTATTTTTTAAATATAAGTCACAGATGTAGTAGTAGTTATTATTATTATTATTTTTATTGACTTACTAAATATCTTCAGATCTTATTATTATTTTTTAAATGTAAGTCACAGATGTAGTAGTAGTTATTATTATTATTATTTTTATTGACTTACTAAATATCTTCAGATCTTATTATTATTATTATTATTGTTGTTAACTTTTATTAATGCACCATGCACAACACACAACACACAATTTGATATAAAACTACTTGTAAAACAAAAATATTGTCGTTATTGTCGAAGCCTACATGTTCATAATGTGAAGTTTATTAATAAAGCTTGCCTCAGGCCCATTCGTGTTGTGCATGTTTTCTACATTAATGCGATAAAGCTGCCTTTGCTAGCAAGTAAATGTAGTACATTTTGTTCATATCCATTTTGTTAATGGATAATTAAATAATTAAAATGTAATCTGTTCAGCTGTTCATTATTGTAAGACTGTAGCGTGTATACTTTTACCAAGCATGATCATCTTTATTTATTTCATTTATTATGTACACCATTATTTTAATTAATTAATTTATGAAATTACTAAAGATTTAACAGATGAAACCACCACATGGCTCTATTGTAGCACAGCTTTTGTCATTATTCTTCGATTCTAATTCATTCATTCCATTGAGTGCGAGCAACAACTGCGTCTGATTGTCTATCAAACGAATCCCCATATTCACAGGAGCGCAGAGGATTGAGTACACTTACAGAAACCCATTAGCCTAGTTTCTCAGACTTATAGTAGAAAAAAAAAATCAAGCCAATCATCAAGCACAGACCACACATGTCCACAAGAAATGTCTTTTGCCACTCACATCACCATCAGAAGGATAATGATTCTCAATCCATCATTAAAATTTGCCTTGAGGCTTTTTGTCGCATCAGTCTCACACTTGTCTCTTGAGGCAGGTTGAGTCTTGCTTGACACGTTATTGTTTACCCACTAAACCACACAAAAGTGTGTGTGTTTGTAGTCCTGAATCTCTATAATCAGCTATTTTGATTGATGTATGTCTGACGTTATTAAAACTTGCAAAATGGATCACAATCACACTTACAGCTCACATAGAAATACAACACATTGGTTTCGGCATATAGAGGAGACTGGGACTGGTTGTCACAAAGTTTTGACTAACAGTGCTTTTGTTCATTATGTTAAACTATTGTAAACCATGCCCTCAAAAGTAACATTTTGTTTGTCAAAAAAGGTATTCATTTTTTTAGCCAACCTCTTGTTCTAATAACAGTGGAAATGTTCAACAGTCTAGCATAGAGAATATAATATCTTAATAATGTCATGCCTTTTAGTCACATTTAGTAAATTAAAGCTGGGCAAAATATAGTTTACATTTTGCAAAAATACAAGCAATCAAACAGATAAGATATGCTATACATACATTTGTAATATATAACTAATCTGGATTACATAATCAGATTCCAAAAAATGAAATCCTTGTAATTGGATTATATTACATTTTAAAACACTCATAATCAGATTACAGTTACTTTTATATTGATTACATGATTACTTAATATTTACAAAATGACGGTAAATTATTCAGAATTCATTGATTGGTGTTAGTTAGCATAATGTAGCCTATTGTTTAATGCACTTCATGTTGTTGATAACAAAACAAAAAAATCATTTTTCTTTCTCTTTGTATTTTTTATCAATATGGTACTTTATCAGTATAATAAGATTATACTTCTCAAATCAATGTTATAAACAAGTTAGGTCAAAAGTAATCTAAAGCAATCAATTGTCAGATATATTACCTAAAATGTGTAATGTAATAGATCACATATACAAACTACCATTTGTATTATATAATTTGTATTCAGCAATAGACTACAATTTAAATATACATATATACATACACTGTAAAAAAAAATTACATCCCCAAGTCAAAAATTTCAAGTGACCGATAACATCTAAATTTTTCAATTAGTCTGACGGATTGTTTCTCATTGAGCCAATGTTAACAGACTATTGCAACAAGAATTTCACTTGGGCCAATTGAAAAATTTTGATGTTATCGGTCACTTGAAATTTTTGATTTGGGAGGGTTAGAATTTTTTTACAGTGTATATATATATATATATATATAGTGATCAAATAAGTAGCCCAGTGTTAAATATTAGTATTTTTGGTCATCTATTGTTTAGTCCACCCTAAACACTAGATGGCACTGTTTGACCAGCAATGCTATGGTATAGGCCTGTGTTTTTCGAGGATCTCCTCTCCTCACAGTGCAGACAGAGTTATCATTTACTAGTTGAGTGGGATCTGCCATTGCTGTTATCTTTTAATAGATTTGTACGGAGGGAAAAGCAGGTGCCTCTTGTTAATGTGTCCAATTGCCCAAGTTGCCTACTGAATGTGGTGCATCCATCATTGTCTGCTACTGTGACACCCTGTCATCCGCCCTCAGTGGCACAAGCCATGCAGACGCACAGTAACAGATGAGCTTCCTCATGGGCACCGTGCACGCTCAACACAATCAGCACAAACACACACACACACACACACACACACACACACACACACACACACACACACACACACACACACACACACACACACACACACACACACACACACACACACACCATACACTACTCCTAAACTCTTGCTGTGTCTACACTGCTGGTGAAAAAGAATATTCTGATTTCATCAACAAAGTTGACTACAACACAATTGTCTAAGCCAGTGATTCCCAAAAAGGGGGATTCAAATTTGTTCCGGGGTACTTGGAAATATTTAAATTTAGCTTTGAATGATGACTTTTATCAATATTATAGTGCTATTATTAGGTCAGAATATTTATAGAATTAATATCCTAATTTAAATAAAGTGTTATTTATTTATTTATTTATTTTAATTAACTTCTTTTCTTTTCTTTTCTTTTCTTTTCTTTTCTTTTCTTTTCTTTTCTTTTCTTTTCTTTTCTTTTCTTTTCTTTTCTTTTTAATGCCTTTGCACATTCAGCTAATTTTTTAAGGGTGTAGTTTTTGGTTCGTTAGGTTATGTTATATTTGTTGAGCATTGATAAGTTCTACCATACAAAAATTGTGAATAATTTCATATTGACCAAAAAAAACTATCTGGTTTCATGAACCTATCTATCTATCTATCTATCTATCTATCTATCTATCTATCTATCTATCTATCTATCTATCTATATCTATCTATCTATCTATCTATCTATCTATCTATCTATCTATCTATCTATCTATCTCTCTCTCTCTCTCTCTCTCTCTCTCTCTCTCTCTCTCTCTCTCTCTCTCTCTCTCTCTCTCTCTCTCTCTCTCTCTCTCTCTCTCTCTCTCTCTCTCTCTCTCTCTCTCTCTCTCTCTCTCTCTCTCTCTCTAGGTTCTGTGTCAGTGAAGGGGTGTGTGAGCCAGTGAAGGGGGTATATATAAAACATTTGAGAAACACTGATCTACACAATGTTTTTCTCAGTGTAGATGGATTATTACAGAGTAGAGGATATATGAAATCACGATGTAATGATAATATTGACATATTCATTGTATTATCTAGATGGATAGATCGCATTTCTGCAAAACGGTACAATCAGTGCAACCTGTGATGAAATATCCTATTCTTCATTGATGTAGTCACAGATGAACTGTGTGAAGAAAGCTTGTGGTGCCTCTACGTTATGATTTGTTATTTAGCGTCGCATTAATGTAGTAAAGATGCACAACACGAATGGGCCTGAGGCAAGCTTTATTAATAAACTTCACATTATGAACATGTATGCTTCCATATGGCCCACTTAAGTGGAAAGGCATTTTACAATCAGTAACACTTTCAGCTTGATTCTCTAGTCAACACTACATGTGTAAATATGTTCATGGTTTGTGGCCCTATTGTTGGGACATGGCTTTTGCAGCTGCGCCTGCATTACCAGGTTAATATATTGTTAGGGCTCTTGTGATGACTGAGTCTTAGAGAGGTTAATGTCAGTACCACTTTAACAAAAACCTGTGATGCAGCAGGCCAGAGTTTGAGACATGTGCAACCTCCACATTCTCATCACCCCCAAGAGTCCTTCCAGTCTCAGCTTAAAAAGGCTTTGGGTGTATCATAAATATGGCCCTGGTCACATCTTGTGCTTTTTAATAGAAGAGGGCAATAGGGTTTATTTCTTGTCCTTTGATTTCATTTTTTCTTTGGTTTTTATTTCTTTTTCTTTAGCCTGAGGCTCTTGAGCTGAAGTTTTCTCGTTTTCCTGTTGTTGGAAAGCAGTAAAGACCACAAGGTCAGAGTTCCCGACCTCAGTTTTCACGGCATGCAGGTAATTATGACCATGGTTCCTCGTTTTCAGGTTTAAGCTAAAAAATAATTGCCCTGCTGGCATCATTAAAATCTGCTTAACTGATTTGTGTAGCACCCTTGCTAAAGATTTGAGTAAACTTTGTAATCCTAAACTGTTGAGTAAAATGAATTAAATGATTTAGGTCTTTTGTAACACCAAAAACAGTCAGCTTAATATTTTTTGACAAGTGTCATTTAATTACATAAACACTTTTTGTTGCTGTGTTTTACGACTTCTATGTAAATGTCCTCTTTGCGACGCAGAGCCGTAGGTGCTACACACAGGCAGAAACAACACAAGGTGTGACAAACTTTTCCACATTTATTCCTCACTCTTAAAAATAAAGTTTCCAAAAGAGTTTTTTTTGCAGAGATGCCATAGTAGAATTATTTTAGGTTCCCCAAAGAACCTTTCAGTGAACAGTTCTTCAAAAACCAAATTTTCATAGTGTAAAGAACCCTTTAATGATCTAAATAACCTTTTCCCACTATAACAAAACTTTTTTGTAATGGAAAGGATCCACTGATTTTAAAGGTCCTTCATGGAACGATCCATACCAATAAAGAACCTTTATTTTTAAGAGGTCTTTTGGAATAACAAATTACCCATGTGCCATATTAAATGATGAAATATCATCAAAATCTCATCATAAATCAAGATCAGTGTAACTTGCGCCAGTGAAAGTAGAAAAATCAAAGATTTTCTAATTAAATGTAACCATAAAAGATAATCAGAGATAACTGAGTTTGTTTTAAATCCAACATGTAAATTTAATATGATAAGTAGAACATACTAGACTAACCATAAAATGTGAACTTTCTTATTTTTGATCCTGATCCCATGCCGAGACTTTCTTCAAGGTTTACACAATTTGAAATGTCTCTTAAGACTGCTTTGAGTGGTAACCCAGCCAATTTATGCAACAGATTCAATGGGCCATTGCAGCCTGCAGTCAAGCTCAAATGGAAACTCTAATAGTGGTTCGCCATTTGGCTATGTTATTGTTTTCTTTAGTATTACCCAGTTGGGAAAAGTCAATGGCAGAGTGGAGAGGTCCTCTCTTCCATCTCTAGAGCTAATTTGGTTGTGCAGTTCTGAGTGCTTAATTTTGCACTCAGTCGCTTTCTAAGGTTAATCGCGGGACAGCAGTGTTTATGTTGCAGTAATACGGGCCCAACTCCCTTGCTAAATCTTGTAGGCTCAGAAATATGCATCCTCCACCCCCATCTGCCCCCTGTTCAGTGAAGGAAAAAAAGAAGAAAGACAAATGTGACGTTGAACAAAAGACAGAGGAAAGTCGTTCCAATTAGCCACTAATGAGACAAGCTCATGAGGATTTCCAACTCCACAACGTGTTAGCATTTACCGTGCCCCTCGCCGAAGCCCCGCGCAGCGCGACAAGGGAAATGTGGCGAGAGAACATATCTGTCATGATTGCCTACACATGGCTGCGGGGCTTGCTCTTTGAGATGTGAGCAGGAAGGAACGCCTCACTTATGGTCAATGTAAAAACACCAAATTGACATGCTGAGACCATTTTTCTGTGTTTATCTATCCTGCTACAGCACCCAACCCTTCACCCCCTCTCCCAAAATGGATCCTCAAAGAACAAGGAACAAAGTTGCACACCATACGTTCTCAATTTTCTCAATGTGGTGAAAGGGGGGAAATTCATATAATAACTGAAAAATAATATGTCAAGAGAATAACCAGCACTCCCTGTAGCCTCTGAGATACTTTTATCAGAAATGTCTGGCTGAAAACGGGAACAGAAATATGTTTTTGTAATGTGCCTCCGTTGAAAGCCTGGGGTGATCTTTTTCTAGCTGCTAAAATGGCCACATGTTGGGTTAGACAAGAGAATCTTGTCTGCAGTGAAGTGTAACGTGATGCTATCATTTAGAAACCACCAGCATTAGCATTAACGTCAAGATTTTTGTTTTGTATACGTCACATGCTAATGCAAACGTTGGTGAGTGTGCTTCTACAAACCACAATAGCTGTAGACAGGTTTGTTTACCCCTGAAACTATAAAGATGGAGCTGAATTGAATTGGACAGGAAACACACACTGTAATTTTATTTGGTGTCGGGGAACTATGTGTGCGTGCATGCTAACTAACTGCGCCACCGGACCCGCCAGAGCTGCCAGCGCCTCGCATCAGGATTTCTAGCATTAATTTAAGTCTGAACACATCCATAAATAAATAATGAAGGAAATAATGAAAATAATATTACATTTGGCAGCAGGCTTGTTTCACATTTCCTCTTAGCCCACGTACTGCGCTAGCTAATTAGCTTTCTAAGGAGTTGTCCTCCTTTCTGTAAATTGAGTTCCTGAGTAAAAAAGGCTCTCAAAAAGCTGTATTCTGATGAAAGACAAAAACATCACAAATGCAAACAAAACAGTCACATACATGTAAAGGTCTCAGAAAAGGCTACTGAATATTTTGTACTCATTGCTTAGTAATAACTCATCACAGAACTTCTAAGAATGTTTTGCTAATGTTCCCATTAAGTTACTGAATGAAAACATAATTTCTAAATGTTTTTTGAACGTTCAAAATATCCAGATTTTCCAATGTCTTGCAAAATTGAAGGGACTCAAATAAAAAAAAAAAATTACAATTGTAAAATGTAAACATTTAGACGGATGTCCCAAAAAAAACAACAACAAAAAAACGTTTCATGAACAAAAAATGTATAAATAACCTTTTTGTATGAACGTTTTGAGAACATTATTATAGACAAGATAACTTTGAATTTACATTCTACTAACGTTACTGGAAGTTTTTCTGGATAATTTTGAGAGAACCTTTCCAGAACATTAGCCAAAGTTCTGAGATCTTTCCCTATTAAATGGGATGTGGCTGTATGTTATAAGAAGACTGTAGAAGCCAATCCTCATCATCCTTTTCATTGAACTTGCAGTTACTAAAACAGTGTTGAGGCCTTTAACCTCCCCCTGCCTACTTGCACACTCTTAACACTCCCACTTTAGGATCTTACCTGCTCCACCTTGTGCCCTCCAATGCTTCTCATAAAAAGCTTATATGTGCAGGGACAGAAGCTGTGGCTCAAGGTAGCCTCTACTTTTTATTTGAGTCTTAAAGAAGACCGTAAACCTTTAGCTCCAGAAACAACCTCCGGCACCTAGAGCTTGCGTGCTCTCTTTCCTCATTAGACCCCAGTCCCAAAAAAAAAACATGTTCAAACGACTTCTTCCTCGCAATGCGTTTACTGCTAATTAGTTTGCTTTGTAAGGTTAGATGTGCGGACGGAGCAACTTTGAAAGCGTTTGGCGGCCATCTGTGTGAGCACAGCGATAACTATGTACAGATGGCCCGCACTCGAGACAGGTTGCTTCAGAGAGGAAAAAAGCAAAGAGATGTTTTTAGTTTATGTTAATAAGATTTATGGCCATACTCACAGGTAACCTATTTGGCAGTAATGGTGACTGTTAGTCATTTGAGGAGGAAAAAAAAAACGATAAAAAGTTTCGAAGAAGAAAAGTAATTGAAGCGAATGAATATAGACCAAATAAAAGGCTTGTTCCAGTATTAAATATTTTTCTGTGATCTACTAACTATTAGGTACCTAGGGTTATTAGTCCTTCATACCATTTTTCTACTTCTATTTTGTTTTCTGCTTCGCTGTTTCTACACTGCCACATATTGAATCAATTGGTTGTCAGCTACTTGAGAAAAATACTTAATTTAACCAAGTTAAATTGCCATTACTTACTCAGTGAACCAGGTAACTCAAGAAAAAGGTAATATTGCCTGGTAATTGTTGGACACGGTCACAAAATTTTCAAACATAATCAAATAAGTGAAGTGACATTTGTAATTTATGCCTTTACCTCAGACACAGGTGTTTACATACTGGTTTCAGCCATTTTTCATTTAAGAAATATGAAGAATGTTAATTTGAATTTTTAAAAGATATGGGAAGATATTTTATAATATCTTTGTGTGTACAATAATGTGAACAAAGAGAAGAAGATTCTTTTTTATTTTAGACTGACATTCTACATTTTGTGTGAAATCTGTCCCAGTCACTTCACTGCTTTAGTGCCTCCTTTTCTGGACAACATATAAACTCTTCTAACTTTACTTTTTAAAGTTGCGCTGAATTAGTGCTGGCCCATGACCAGGTTCCTCATCTGGTTTAATATAGAACAAGAGAGATTCTGTATGACCGCACACAATATGATTCCCCTCCGTAGTCTGTTGATTTGGCTGTGTTAGCCACGTGCTATAAAACGTTGCTAATTTTATACGTGGCTAGATTTTATTTTATCAAATATATCACCCAGCTCCTTAATTAACAAACTTCATTTTGGATCATGGGAGAGGATTTGCACTAATTCAGTGTTTACTTTACAGACATAGTGAAATAAACTTCATCTTGTTGCCTTTGAGTGGCTAATTCTGCTAACTGCTTTCACAAGTAAACACTCTGTTAGCATGGCCCATCACAACACACATCAGCTTAGCTGTAATGGAGTCCGGAGCTTTTGGGAGGTTAAGAGTGTTTTTATAACTTAAGAGGACTTGATAAGAGAAAGCTGTATTTACAGTGGATCAGTTTGACAGCTTTTCAAAGGGCGCTATCTATAAGTGGCTATTTTTGAGCCATAGAGAGACTGTCCTCTTAGCTGAAGTCCTCATTAGGGAAGGAAATCGAGAGGAAGCTGAGAACAGAGAGAAAGAGGGAGATAAAAATATGTTCAAATAACATCTTTGTAATGTCAGTGCACATTTTTCCTTCTGTGCTTGCATTATGCATCTTCATACTGTTAAAAACTCTCCAGTTATTGTTTGTACTGTCTCTGCTAGCTGATGTCTTTGCAGCCATTTGTATTTTTTTCCCCAATTGCACAATCATTTGAATCCTTTTTTTAGATGCTTGCAATATGGATAAAGTAGGCTCAAATTCTTTTAACCAATACTGAACAGCATATTTGTCAAAAGGAAATTTGTTTTAATGAATTTACTGCATACCGTGACTTTTGTTTTCTTCCATGTCTTCCATTTTTCCTTTTCATAATCTCTTATTACAAATCTCATACTATTCCATCTGTTTTTGTTAAACATTTATTCATTCCTCATCTGTTTCATAAGATGAACCAATCAAGAGTACAGACACTAGAAGGCACCCCCTCTCCCTCTCCTTCTTTTTTTCCTGAGGTTTTATTAGGAAATGGATCCCAGGTGTTCGATAAGCCTGTAGTGGACATGACAGCAGTGCAATCAAGTGTATAAATTTAATTGCAGGCTCATTTGGGGCCGTTTATTAGCCGGTTAGGGGCACCCTGCTCCACTTGAACCCTGTTATTGTGAGGCAGAACATCTGTTTGGCTCTTTTTAACTATTTGTTTCATTGCATAGTTTCACAAATGCACAGTTTTAATGGATACAGGATTATGGTAAACTGGCATTGTGGGCTTGAATGCTGTAGTTTTGTTTCGTGGAGCAATTTATGCTGTTTAAGGATCAATTTGTAGTTTGTAGTCTAAATTATAAAAGGAATCCCCAGGAAATAAATGAAAGTAATCGTTTAATTTTGTGAAGCATCATCGACTGGACCGTTTTGGGGGCCAAACACAACAAAAGACTTTAGAGCTTATTTTGTTTAATTGAATCTTATGAAATTAGATTTTCTTACTTTAATGATATTAGAGATTGTTAGGGTTTAAAATTTTGATGCATTGATTGTGCCAATTGCAATTTTAACTTGATTTATTTATTTGTTGATTGATTGGAAAGTTATATGTCTAAAGAACTTTTCCCACCAAGTCTGATGTGACAAAAATACATGAAAGTATTTTTTTTTTAACAATATTGGAACCAAACATATCAAGTTCAATGCTGAATTGTCCTTCTCCGAAAAAACTTTAAATTAATAACTAAATCATTTTTGGCATCCAAATAATTAAAAGATTGATCCCGCTTTTGAATAAAACAAATTACAAGTTATTGCCGTACAAGGAACGTGTTTTTGTTGAGTTTACTGAGCGGGTCTCAGTGATGATGAGTGTGCAGGGATTGTTTCGTCATTTTGATTGTGATTTTTTTAATAATGTGTGATTTTCATATTTATGTACATTGTTTGTTTTTGTGTGTACGCATGTTGAAACTCATTGACAAAATTTCCTCATGGGGATAATAAAAGTCAACAACAACAACAACAACAATGTATTATAAGTTCATAGAAATACATTGTTGAAATGTACTTATATTATTGTCAGAAACAGTGTTTGTGCAAAAAATGTGCATTGTAAATGTAAATAGTTATTTTCTGCAATAAACTTCAAGCACTTCCTCCATCATAAGGATTACCTAACAGTAATATCTTTGGACCTTCTCAGAACTTTTCCATCATTGTTTAATGTCATTTTATAGTATCTGGGCTTTAACTCAGTTTTTTTTTTTTTTTTTTTTTGAAAATGTGGACTTCAAGGATCCCATCACTTATTATGTTAACATTTGCATGTAACAAGGCCTACATTTTGCAAATCAACCGACCAATAGAAAATGTGTTATGAAACAAAACTATGATTTAAAAAAACAACAACAAAAAAAACAAAACAGATGAAGACATTTCCTCATCCTCATCCATGTATTTCTCATGGTAAATTTCTAGATTAATCAACTGTATTGTGAGAACTAAAAAATTAATAATCACTGCATGCTAATGCATCACACAAGCCTAAAGTGGAAGCGTATTTGTTTTGTAAAATGGTTTTCTCATGCCGTGCAGTCTAACATCCACATGATGTCCTCTGTAATTTGAATATTTCTATGTTAGTCAAGCATGACAACAAAATAAACAAATACATGCACTTGCTCCGGTGGCACCTAACAGCATTTTCTCGAGTGTGCAACAAGGGCTAAATTTGTCTTAGCAAAGGTCAGGCTATGATTTGTTATGAGAGCACTCGTGGGGATTTCTGATGCGCTCTGATCAATCCCACACCCCTTGACATGCACATAAATCAATGCTGTATCAAAAAAAGCCCTCCCACTGTACAAGACGAGAGCAGGGCGACGTGATAAATCCCGTACTCGCCATTTTCTGCCCCCTCCTCCACCTCTTAGATCCCGGCCCGCTGATAGATCGCAATACGCCGGCCTTGCTGTTCTGTTTGGTGGCATGAAAAAAAAGAAAATCCCCTATGCGCTAACACTCTTTGGCGTTGATGGCTTATTACCAGGCGCTGTGATTTGACGGGATGTGTTCAAGGATCTCCTGTGCGGAGGAAAAGGTCAGCAGCTTTTAGCTGCGGCTCCGCTGGAATACTAATACTGTCCTTATTCAAATGATCCGCTACATCGCTTATTAAATGGGCTCCGGTGCTTTAATTTAATAGTGCGGGAGCCGGGGCGAATGAGAAGCCTTTGCCAGGTCTGAATGAGACGCTTCTAAAGGCAGAGATCAGAAGGGGGTGGGGGTGGATTTCAGGAAGTGCAGTCAGTGTTACCGTACACGTTGGCGAACACACGAGAATGTATTTTTGCACATGATGGACAGACGTACGGTCACGTACATTCGCTTTACAACTCATAATTGGAGAATGTCCTCTCTCGCTTTCGTTCCCGTTCCACCTCTCCTGCTCCTCCTTCCACTCGGCTCTACGCAAACAGAAAGAATAGATCCATTAAGCACTTGGCTAGGCTATTAATGCTGTTTAATGTATGTGTTCTCGTTAAACCCGGTTTTGTGGATTTGAACATCGGACATGTTGTGCTTGTTTCTCATAAAGGTTGTGTTTATTGGATGGTCCAGTCTTGGAAATCTCTTTTAATCAATCGGCGGGATGGGCCTCGTGTCTAGAGAGATATCAAAATTGAGTCTTAAAGGGATAGTTCATCCAAAAAATTAAAATGATGTCATAATTTACTCACCCTTGTGTCATTCTTCAGTGAAACACAAAAGAAGATATTTTGAAGAATGTATTAGCTGGATTTATACTGATGCCTAGTGGCATGGATCATGGCATCATGGGTTTAGGCTGTAGTTTTTGTTTACCAATGCCATTGTGCAAATGTAGAAATTCTCTGTGACTGAAAGTGTCTGATAGTTTTCGGCAGTGTCTGACCCCATTAGGCGACCCACACCATGTAAAATAAAATATTCTGAGTCCTAATATCATGTAAGTACATCATTTTAATATGGAAACGCTTTAAAGAAAAAAATTGTGCATACCTTTAAAACACAATAGTGAGTTATGCGTGTATGTGCAAGAAAGACAATCATATAAAAAGAGTCTTAACAGCCATCAGCATTCATTCTGATATAAGACTGATACATTTTTGTGTCGCTGAGTGGCTAGATATGAATGATAAAGCAAGTACGCTTTAGCGTGAGTAAATAAGACATTTCTTCGTGTGCATGTTACACTCAAGATGAATTCTATTATTATACTTTTCTTCTCATGCAATATGTTAAAAATACATCTATGAAACAGTAAATAAACAACATAAACAATAATAAATAAAAAATTGTTCTGAGAAAAAGACCTCAGAGGATCTGACAGTCATGGAAGCTGACAGCCATGGACAGTAATAATACAGTTTGTATTCATAAAATGGCCATAAAATATGAAAACAATATAATTGAAGCTTAATTTGGTATTAATGTGGCACAAACCACATAAACACTTCCTGTGAAAGATAACGAATAAAAAAGTGAGTGTGGGTGAATCAGAGACAATGGAATTAATGTGTGCTCTTATCACAGATGAGCCATTACATTCAGCCTCACTATTCTGAACACACATGCACATCAATACCTCAAACAATAAATAATCAGTCCAATAGAATACACTCTCTCAACTTCCACTGGAAATCTCCCTATCATTATCACAGGGTGGGAACTGAAAACAATTAATAATCCCACAATCAGCCTTTCAGACCGCATCCATCTTGTTTTTCATTAGGCTCCTCTCTCTCTCTCTCTCTCTCTCTCTCTCTCTCTCTCTCCTAACTTTGCATCTGATCAGTAGTCTTCTCTGCAGCTTCTTAGTTTTAAAGGCCTATGACAAACAACTGTTTTCCGAGATTGCATTTACATTTATTCTCTTGGCAGATGCTTTTTACTGTGTATTCATGGTGTTTTATCAGTATGTGTGGAGGGAATCAATCCCACAGTTTTTGATGCTCTCCATATTCTACCAGTTAAGTTGCAGGTGGAGACTGTGACTCTTTATCTACTCAGTCTGGTTCATTTTCATTTTTTAACTACCATTACCGTCCCATGCGCATCTTTAAGTATGGCCCAAAATCTCATGATTCAGCATCCAGAGACAAATAAAATCAAATGTTTTCCCATTTTCTTCTACATTAAAATCTGTCCCACTTCCTGCGATGACTGTGGTCCAGGGTTCCCACACATTTGAAGCAATGAATTTCCATGACTTTTCCAGTCATTTGTGATTATTGGCTCAGGATTTTAAAACACATTTATAGAGATTGTGCTCATGAAGAACACATTTTATCTGATTAAAAATTCAGGGCTGGGCTAGAAAAAAAATTGAGACATACATTTTCATGACATTTCGACCAAATATACACTACCATTTAAAAGTTTGGTAATGGTGAGATTTTTTTTTTATGTTTTTGAAATAAGTCTATTATGCTGCATTTAAAATTAATTTTATTCCTGTGAAGGGCAAAACTTAATTTTCAGCATCAGTACTCTAGTCTTCAGTGTCACATGATCCTTTCAGAAATCATTTATCACCTGATCATGCTGATTTAGTGCTGAGGAAACATTTCTGATTATTATCAATGTTGAAAAAGGCGTGAACAACATGTTCTTTAATAAATAGAAAGTTCAAAATAACATTTATTTGAAAGAGTAAACTTTTGTAACATTATAAATGTCTTTACTCCCATTTAATGCATCCTTGTTGAATGAAAGCATTCATTTCTTTAAAATGGAAAAGAGCAGCTTGGATAAGACAAACATCTACTTTTGTGTAACACGTACGTCCGACATGAGGGTGAGTAAATGATGCCAGAATTGTCTTGGATTAACTGTTAATTTAATGAATTTCCACATGCAAGTTTTTGTCTTTTGGTATTTGCTATTCTTTTGTTGTGTTTTTGTGACATCATTATCATAAGATAACAGTGTGATTCCCTCCCAGCACCTCCACCTCCTCCAGGCCATAAATCAGAGTGACTATGTCATCATTGTGGGATGTGGCGGAGCTCAGTGTCGAGGCGGTTGGCGTCTCGGGTGTGAAATCACTTGACCCTTTAGCATTAACCTTTCCTCCACTGGTCCACAGGTCTCTCCCTGAGCCTGAGAACAAAAGAGGAACACTCCTGATTAAACACTAGAGTCCTCACTTGATATTAAAGCCTGGCTTAGTTGCCCATGTCCCCACTAAGACTGTGTGTGTGTGTGTGTGTGTGCGTGCTAGGGAGGAGGTAGACAGACCAGCATCCCAGTGGGAACAGTGTTTTGTCGTCCCAAGCAATGTTTACCTTCACTCCCCCTAACACACACACATAGATCTCTGTCTCTGTGGTTTGGATCGATAGGCAGAGCTAAGATGCGCTCTGAGAGGCCTGAACTCTGGAGGAACACTTGTGTGTCTGCTTCGGTTTATGCTGCATACATCACAAAAACATTCTTCATTTACTGGGTATTAACTCCTTTCCCCCCCTTTCCATATTTTTTTTGTTTATCTATTTCACTTATTAATAAATACATTAACTTTAATTTAAATTCTTGTGTGCTTCAATTACACAGAATTTTAAATACATTAATATAATTTTTTTTTATAAAACAAATTCAAATGTGCACACACACGCAAGCGCTTACACACGCATTCTTGTACATCTATCTTTGTGAGGACATTCGTTGACACAATGCAATATCTAGCTCATTTCAATAACCCATCAGAACTAAGTGTCTAACCCGAACCCGAACCCTAACCCTAAACCTATATCCCTTCACCTAATTATAACCTTATCCCTAAAACCAAGTCTTGACCTTCAAACAGGCCTATAAAGGGGTCTCAGAAGGTGAGGACCGACCAAAATGTCCTCACTTTACTCTCTTTGTCCTCACTCCGAGGGTCCTCAAACCGGTCTTCACAAAGATTTCCTTGTTTATATTTCCATTATGGATCCTCACTACAGATTAAGATTTTTTTATTTTTTTTATACTATTTCATTTTTAGTAAAACTAACAAGATAAACTTAGAATGTGATTTGCAATGTGTGTATATATATATATATATAATTTTGTTCACTTGTTTTAATAATAATAGTAATAACAATAATAATTGTTATTATTATTATTATTATTAGCATTATCATTAATATAATTAAGTTATTCTAAACGTAAATGAATATAGCCAACAATACAACTAGTATGCAACTTACTAAAATCACCACTTGTCTTTAATTATCTCTAATATAACTAACAATATAATATGAGGTATAATTTTGTCAAAAGTGTGAATGTTTATCTGTGAGAGAGTAGGGAAAGTCTTAAACGTTTCCTAGCTACACGTTAAATTGTGAAAGCTCTTTGTGTCCCGTCCCAGAGGCCGGAGAAATAGTGTGTGAGAGAGTCCCCGTTCTGTTGTTCCACCCCCCTCATACTTATCTCTCTGCCCTGTCATGTTCCTTACATCAGGAGAAAATAATTAATTACTCAGTCCACTCATGATTTATGATATTACTGACATAATTAATGAAACACATCAATTTTCCTGTTTAATTGAAGGGGGCCGCAGTGCACGTCTGGCACAGTTAAAGGATTCACATGACAGAACAGGGCAAAATAGACACCTTCCCATTTTTTTTCTTTTATTTCACCCTCTCCCTCCATATTTCTCTCTCTCTCTCTCTCTCTCTCTCTCTCTCTCTCTCTCTCTCTCTCTCTCTCTCTCTCTCACACACTCTGTAGCCTGTTATTAACAAAAGTGCATGACAACTTAGCAATATCTGCAACATTAGACGTTAGGCGGTGAATAGAGTCAAACACCCAAGCAGTTGTTTTATTGTGCATATTTACACAGATGCAGACACACTGTACATTAATGCATATGTCTATATTGTATATATGATTTATGAGGCGCCATTTCTAGACGTGTACAGCTCTCCCTCTTGCCTGAAGACAATAGACAGCTAGGTAAGCCATGAATATTTAATTTCCAAGCAGAAGGTATAGAATATGCTCATGTGATGCATCTAAAACAGTCATGTCTGACAGAACCAAGAAGTCTAGGAGATTTGACTGTTTATTGATTTATACATTTATAATTTATTTTCTGTGTTTCTGTGGCGTGTTAACTCTTTCTGCCAATGTTAGCAGGTCTATAATGCTTGACGATTATTATAATTATAATTAGTAGTAGTATTTTACATTTTGCTTTTAAATATCAAATATGATGTAGCTTCAAGAATTTTTGAATGGAAAGAGAACAACACAAGAGGTCACACGCACACATTATATATATATATGAAGAGTTCAGATGCAAAAGCCTCTAAGTGCCATCTGAAATTTTCTTCTAGAATGATCATTTTTATCAAGCTTGTATGTTTATGTTCAGTTATTTCACTTTAATGGCAATGAAAATTACCTATTAATTGTCAGTAAAGTGAAATTACTGAACAATCTTGATTAACAATGATTACATTGAATCAGTATGAGTACAATGAGTACAAGAATCAATTCTTGATTACAATCTTGATAAAAATGTTCATTTTAGAAGAAAATTTAAGATGGCACTTAGAGGCTTTTGCATCTGAACTCTTCATATATATATATATATATATGTCTTCTTTTAAATAATTACATATTACTAAAATGTATTATATCCTAATGTCAAAAAAGTGTCATAAAAACTGATTCTCAGTTATTCTAAGAAAATAATAAAGCTGTTAGAAATCATATTTGAGCTCAAAACAATCTAAATGTCTCAGACAAGTCAGCAAAAGTTTAGAGAGAAAGCAAGATGACGAAACAACAAAAAGTAAAATTCAACAATTTCAGCCATGCATTTAATTCCGCTAAGGCACATCGTGAAGAGGAAATCAAAAATAATTTAAATACAAAAATAAAATACAAAGTAATTAATTAATAATAAAAAAATAAAACAATCCAACTCACAAAGAGCATTTCATGTGCTTGTGATTGGGCACTTTGAGTTGACCTAGTCAACTGCGGGAATGTGGCGGGCCGGGTGTGAGTGTGCATGTAACTGTGCTGGGGGGAGATTAGTGGCCATGGAAACACACAGCCATCCCTGTTTTTAGAAAGACAAACTCTACATGTGAGTGATTGACAAGTCTTTCCCTCTCCAGCTGACCCATAGAAATTAGCAAGTTAGAGTTATTCTGCTGCAGAGCTTTGAAAGAGGGTGGGGTGGGGGTTTGGATACTTTAAAGTGGCTCTCGAAAATGCTCCTCTGTATTTGCATGTGAAACATTGCTGTGTTTTACCGTTGTGGTGTGTTTTAGGCTTTTGGCTTCACAGCATTCTCTGTGATTGGGTTGTCTCGACAGTGACAAACTTTATTTCCAGTCTGTGTGTGAGTGTGTTTGCATTTGTGTTTGCTCTTCATCTGCTTTATTGCTCTTAGACTTGATGTATTGATTTGATTGGTTGATTAAAACTCGTCTAAATGTCAGTGTGACAGTCAGTGACTGATGTTCACATAGAGGTTGAGTTCTTCTGAGACTCTTAAAGTCTGCCATGTGATTTGAAATTAAAAAGGGGTTTATTTTACACTGAAATGTATTCTTTCTCTTTATCATTTAACCATCAATGCAAGTGTTTCGGTAATATTGTTATAAAAAGTATAAATGCCAGACTTCACCACATTTATTCATTCATTTATGTAGCATAACATTACTTTTTTTTTTTTTTTGTCAATCCTGTGGAATATCTGGTAAAATTTTGTCAGAAACACCTGTACTTCTAGATTTTAACATCATTTTACATAGTTTACAAAGGCTAAGAACTTTTTAATATTTGAACAGAAGGGGGCAGCGTTGTTCTTCCAAACTCAATCTCACTGCATTCGTTTGTAGGATGGGTGAAATTAAGAAGCAGGATCATACTGTCTTTCTTCGAAGAAAGTTGATAAAAAACATTATAGGAATCCTTAATATCCGTAATATTTTTTAGCCAGACATTCTTAATTGACTTTAAAAAAAAAAGTTAAATAATTAGGTAAAAAAATAAACAAACTGTACATGACCATTTTTAAAGTTCACATCAATACCACAATTTAATGTCAACCCTGACAATCATAAAATAATCAAAATATTTTGTACCAGAAAAACACTTTTTTATTGACAAAGTCATAAAATGCATGCCAAAATACTAATTCTTGTTAACAATGCAGTGTTATAAGGGTAAATTTGTCAGTAATACAGACATTTAATTATAATGCTGAAAACTTTAAGTGTGCGTGTTTTTTCTTTTTTACTTGCCAACATGTAAGTTTTGTTTTACCTACCTTGTAATTAAATCTGTCTGTACGTACAGTATTTGTTTTCATTATGATATCTCTGAATTCTGAAGGTGCTTTGTGTCCATCATGTCTTTTGTGATGTTTCAGACGGGGCATGAGACATGACATAAAGCAGACAGGAGAAGACTAAAGGCTTTTGTGTCAAAATCCCTCTGTGTGTATGTAAGGACTTAAGGATTATGTATCACTTAGCGGCCCAAACTCTTTCTTTCCATAGTCTGTGTACTTCCCAACACATATACACACGTCCCCTCACTACCCCTAGCCCCTTAACCTGTTCCCCTTTCTTTTCTCCCTTGCTTTTTCCCCCCTCTCACACCTCTAACTCTGGCTTAAAACTGCTGGACTGTGGTGCTGGTCAGCATATTGTCCCGTTAAGAACATTCACATCTTAGCATTGCCAGATCCTGCAATCCGCAGCCCTTTTCGGTCCATCTTCCTTTCGAAATAACAACAAAACAGATCTTTCACTGTAATTCTTCTTGATCTCTCAAATGGAGCCTCTCGGAGGTCATAGGAAGTTGGGGAGACAATATTAGTCAACTGAACAAGCAAGTTTTGGGTCTACGAGCCTCAAGGCGAGGGGTGGCCTTATAAGATGAGGTTGTTCTGTCTCTCAAGGGTCTTGTAGTGTGAAGCCGATGAACGCTTAACTGCACAATGACAATCTGGTCTGGGTTAAAACAAAAAAGGAAGGCGATATTTTGGATTTTTCGTGGCGAGGCACATTCCGAGGATTGGAAGGTCACAGACAGTACATGGTCAGAGGAGTTTTGTTGGGGGTTGCATTTTGCAATGAGCTTTTGGTTGTTTCAGGCCAGTTTGATGGTGTGCAAAGAGAAACAGAAGGATGCATTTTTGGGGGGATTTAACTGCACAGCATTTATATAAAACGGTAATGCACTTTAACCCTCGTGTTCAAATTAATTCAGATTTATTTGTATAGCGCTTTTCAAAATACATATTGTTTCAAACCAGCTTTACAGAAAATGCATGTTTGGAGTGATCTTTTATCAAAGGTGACTGTGTCCAAGTTATGTATTTCAGAATTAATTTAAGGCAGAAACAATGAGCTCATTGAAGTAATGTTCAGACTTTTCTCTAATGATAGCATTATAGAGTCAAACTAAATTTTGACTTGATAACATGATAAAATGATACATTTGTTGTGCTTGCTATAGTGCATTAATAAATACATTTATTTTTAAATAAAATTCTCTGATGTACAAATAGATCCACTCCAGAAAATGATTTTATTTTATTTTTTATCATAATTTATTTTTCTATAATGTTTTTTTTCACTGGATTCAAATGGCATAAAACAGAAACACTAGAATGTCACTATAATGGATATCAGTCACATTTTTGAAAAGCTCATCAACTGTGTCGTGAAACAAAAGCATAAATCTTATGCATACTAAAGCTTCAATGTATAGTGGGTTTGATTAGTTTAGATGATCACATTCAAATAATTTGATGTGAATTGAGGTTTATTTTCAAAATGACATTAATATAAAATTATAAAAATTATAAAATTAGTAAAAAAAAAAAAAAAAAAAATATATATATATATATATATATATATAGGCCTATATGTTTCAACAGGATATGGTTATATCTATTACATAGTGAATTGAATTTAATAAGCTTTTATTGATAAGGTTTAATTTTTTTTCATTCTATAAATACTCTTATTTTTCCAATGAAAATCCTGTAATACAGTGCAGATGATTATAACTTTCTCTCCACCCTGTTTTCAATGCATCTGGCGTAGCTTGACTCTGTGTGAGTGTGCGTCAGCTGTTGTGTGAATCAAAAGCTTGACAGCACTGTTTCATTGCGATGACCCTTATACCTCCCAGCTTTCTCTGGTTTGCCGAAGCCCGCAGGCCTCGCCAGGGATGTCAAACAACAAAATACTGGTCTGCAAAAGCCAATATCCTGTGTCTGTTAGCGGTTCAGCCGGAGCCAAGCCGCATCTAATAATCTGGGTGAAATATTCATTTTCACATCCATATTAACTCTCACGTAAAGATGCAATCGTTCGGCTCAGTCTCTCTCCCTGTCGTTTTCACTCATATCATCGACGTCACCCTAGGTGTGAATTCTCACGAGAGTGTTTTGTTGTATATTCTTGAATCAAGAATATTCTAGAGATGACAGAACGTATTCCAGGTGACAGTCATGCAGCTGGTGGAGTTTGGGTCGTCTGTCACTCATTCGGTTCTCGGCAAAGCAAATGATGGCGTTATTGTAAAGTCAGTCACTTCTTATTAAGCCCCGCCGAATTGAAACGGTGCTAGACGATGATTCGTCCGTCAGGAGATGCGTACGGTTTGTCTGGATCTATTAACCACTCTCCTCTCACCATATCTCAGTGTCATTGTTCTGTGAGGAGCAGGGCCTTCCGCCCCCCCTTCCCCCGAATATGACACGCGCTCTGCGGGACATGGCAGCTTCCTTAGAAAAGGCCTCCGCGCAATCATTTACATGCTGTAACCTTACGCCTGCTATTGTCCGTGCCTCAGTCGACATTCATTTGTGTCCTCCGGCAGCTTTGACCAGCGAACAATCCCCGGACCAGGCAGGAGGGGAAAAATGGGCCTACGTTTCACTGATTAAAGAGATGTGGTGTCAGCGCTCGGCCGCTGTCAGCACTCTGTTAGTGACTTTTTATATAGGCAGTTACGCTAATTACCTTTAAGTAAGTCATGTCACCTGAAACCCATCTCTGAACCGTTTTTTTTATAAGCTACGCATCAAATATGCACTCATGTAAAATCTAACATGCTCTAAAAGAAAATGAGATGGCTGAAGAGTTATGAGGGCTACACGTGCAATCACGTTTACCATTGTTGGGGCAGACAAAATCTAGTTATTTCAATTGGAATTCATGAGATTGGGAATTTCACATGCGGGCGACACACATTTTTGCTTCGGGCTCAAGTTTGTCATGCAAATTCACCGCGTTGACCAACAGAAAGCTGCTTGGTTTGAAAGTGATTTTTGTGTGATCTGTGCTTCATACATCACTAATAATAGACAGTTTTAGCTGCGAAATCCCACTAATGTGACCACATCTTATGGGTCATGATTTTTGCTGTTTTGAAATGTTGAACATGTTAAATGTACTTTAACCATCATGTTCATACTTTACTATAATGATAGCATTGTAAACTTGTTCTTGTAACAGTGTTCACTTGTGCTTGATATACATTAATGCATTATTTATTTTTCAGTAAGATTCTCTGACTAATGTACAAATAGTACAAATACACTCCTGACATTTATTTTAATTTATTTTATTTGACACACTTTAAACTTTGTGATTTTTGCCATTTTGAAATGTTGAACATGCGTGATACAAGAACAAAACTTGATTGTTGTGAATTCACAAAGCTGTGAAACACTGTTTGGCAGGATGTTTGAAAGCCCAGCGGAGTGTGTGGTGCTATTTCAAGGAAAGAGATGCCATGAGAACGAACTCTGCCTGCTGCCAGTTGGCTGGACCTTATTGTGCTCCTAGTAGCCGCCTATGTTTGCGTTTAATTCGACTGTAAAATTAGATGGAACATGCCTCCGGTAAATCCGAAAATAGCACACTATAGGCTACTACTTTTTTCCCTGTGCTGGAAAAGAACAAAGTGGTTAGGATCTTTCCAGATGTCGATGGAAGAAGTGTCCCATATCAATTGTAAGCCAGTTCTGTAAAAGCGAAGATGACAATGCATATGGTTTCTTACAGTAGTGCTGATCATGAAGGAATGCATGTTTAACGAAAAAGTTCAGCTCTCTGTCATGATGTATATTTTGCGTCAATTTGTTTTAGTCTTGATGAGAGGTGTAAAACCAGTGTTGGGAAGTGACTAAAAGTAGAGACTAACTACAGTTTTTAATGACAGTAGCTCTGGAGCTTTAAAATAGTGTAATAGCTTTTACAGGAACAAGAAAATGTACAGCTTAAAACAGCCACGCAGCACTTTGACGCAGTGCATGAGTTAGTGTGTTAGCATGTTAATGTCGTGAAAGATCTAGCGCCGCTCTCCATGACCTCTTTTCATTTTCTTAGCCCCAGCACTTGGCAGGTTCCCTCATCTGATTGCCTGCCAGAAATATGCTGCTGTAGCCATGGCGGGGTCCACAACCTCTGTAATGGCGAGCGACGAATTCACAACATTCGGCAAGAATGCTTTGTCATTCTCGTTCGCCTTTCCTCATTCCTTCGCTCGTCTGTTTTTAATAGCAGGTTGTATTGTCTAGCTCCTTAGCTACAACAAAGGGATAAATACAAAGCGTACTGTAGGTGCTTGTGCTAAAGGCCTTGGACATGACATGTGACAGCCGATGATAAATTGGTCCGGTGTCTGTTCAATTTCAGATGCAAAGCTCTGGAGAGAAGGAGAAGGAGAGGGAGAGGTGAAATGAAACATTTCTGGAACGGGGTGAGTGGGAAGTTTCAGATGATGTGTGGCTGTGTGTGGACCAGATAAGCCTCTGCTGAAGTTCTAGTGCAGGTTACTGACTTCCTGTCGTTCACAAGTGCATCCTGGCATCCAGTCAGGCGAGGAGAGGGAGAGAAAGGAGTTTGTAGATTAATAGCATTACACATTTGGAGATGACAGCGGTCCATACATCGTATATATAAAAAAAATCGAACCCATAAGTACATACACACCTTGTACACTCACATACGTTTTTAGCTCAGTTATTCTCATAAGGGGTTAGTGAATCCTATGGGTATAAGATTCATAAAAGATCAAACTGACTGTTAATAGATCAAAATCTATTATATAACTAATTGATTAAAAGGGTAATTATGTGGTTTTTCTTTAAAAAAAGGAATATGTGTGCAAGTTTTAAAAGTTTGTGTGAATGACACTCGTAGCAGAATATATGCTAGTTTATGAGTCTGTTTTTTTTTCTTTAATATTATTATTATTATTAATACTAAATGATGATGATACTAATGATGATGTTACTATGATGCTGGCTGAGGTCCATTCAATTTTTTTTTAAATGTGTTTAAAAGTATGCTCAATCGACCAGGCTGCATTTTTGATCCAAAAATACACTAAAAACAATACTATTGAGAAATATTATTACAATTTAAAATAAACTATTTTTATTTTAATGTGTTTAAAGTTCAAAAGAAAAGCATTTATTTAAAATATAAATCTTTTGTAACAATGTAAAAGCATTTACTATCACGTTTGTTTGATTTAATGCATAAATGATTTGTTTCTTTTTTTTATTAAATAGATTAATAATAATAATAATAAAAATAATAAAAACTATTTTGGTTAAATGAATTAATTGATTTAAAAAATCACTTTCATTATAAACAACAATCAACAGTGGTAGTAATAAAGAAGGAACTGAGTAACTCACTGATGAGGAATGTTCTATTTGTTTGCTTCCAGGTTCAGTTTTACAATGTAAATATATAAACCAATCTGGTGTCTGCTTATTGAGAATTCTGACCAGGGGCCGGTTGCATAAACTGCTAAGACTAGTCTTACAAGTTTGTCATCATTTTATTTTTAATTTTTTTAAGTCAGTTGCATAAAAAACGTAGATTGGTCTAATTTGATATCAATAAGTAAGACTGATTACTCCTAACTAACTGCTAGTTGGTCATACTAGACACTTAACATTATGGCTATGTTTAAGCAATTAAAGTGTCTTTTCCAGCAAGAAAAAAAAAAAAAAGACTTTTTTTTAATTTATTTTTTATAAACTGTAAACTACTTCAGTCACCTCAAACAAACAAATAACACATCACTGATAATTCAACAACAGCTTAAAGTGAGCATTTCTAAATTGAGCATTTCTAAATTCCCAGTGTTGATTAATTGCTAAAGTATTTCACACACTAAACAGCAAAACGCTGATTTGTTGCAGAGAATGATATTTGCAACTCTTAAAAAATTAATACATAAACATCATTTTCGCAATCAATTTATTTTTTAACTTCAATGGAGATAACTTAGAATTATTCAATGTAAATATAAAACCATAAATCATAAAATGATTTGTACTTCAGAAAACGAATAATGTTTAAACTCCTTTGTAAAGTGGCAGGGAATTGAATACACATGCACACTTATAGCATATAGCTGCGATGACCACATGGTGAATTCAGTTTTTGTAATTGTAAATGATTTGGGATTTAATTTATTCTGGTTCTCCTCCTGGTCATGGAGTGAATCAGTTGAGCTGGAAGGATTGAGTGCCTGGCACATGCTCTATATGAACCAGAAAACAGGCCAAATCCAGCTTGTTTTTTTACAAGGCAAACAGGAGGACGTGTGTGACAGTGCATTTGTGTCTGTGCGTTTGAGAGAGAGAAAGAGAGTAAGAAAACAGCTTCTGCCTTTGTGTGCCGATAAAGAAGAGAAAAGCGCCTTCTGAATTGTCGTATTAGGGCCAAATTATATCTTATGGCAAACGGTAAATGTTGTATAATCCTGAAAATACCTATAAGAAAAGTACAAAAGCAATGAGATGCTGAATCATCTCACAGCTCTAGATATGATATTAATATAAAGGATTCTGTTCCTGCTTATTTTGCTGTGTGTGTACAGCTTTGAAATTTGTTTCACAGATTTTAGATGTAAATCTTTTAATTAGTTCACTCGAACTAACAATGTAAAATACATCTAAAACATTTATTATGGTTAATATTTTCTAATACATTATCCAAAGTTGTATCTGTTAATATAATTTATTGGACCTGAGATAACAATGAACAGTTGTGTTTTATTAACTAACCATAACAAATACAAAGAAATACATTTACCTTTATCCATTTAAGCAGATATTGTAACAAATGTGTTGCTAATTGCTAGTTAATGTTATTTACTGCATTAACTTAACTTTTTTAAGTTTTAATTGTATATTATTAGTCTATCTTTTCTCTGTTAACAGGCTGAAGTTGTCCATGACCAATTGTGGAAAAAGTCTGCAGATTTATTCAGTTCTGCTTTTATCTACACATGCGCACAAACACATTCACTTGAATTCCCAAATTCACTTTTGGCGCACACGCTCCTGAGTATCCACAGCTGAACCTCTTGACACCTCATCTGTGGTCCTGCATTGCTTGCCTGGGCTTTAATTGAAGACAGTTTGTCTCTGCTGCGTAGCATCATCTCTCCCATCCGCCCCTCTCCTCCATGGGTCACTGAGATCCAGCGGATTCCTCCACTCCGGCTCCGGCCCAATGCCTTATTGCTATTTGCCTCCTGCCGTCCTGGGAGAATATGTTAGATTGAAGTTATTTTATGCTTGGCTTAACACTCTCACTTTCACTCTTCTGCATCATGTCTCTTTGGCTTTCCCTTCTTGTCCTGTTCTTGTCTGGCCTGTTTTGGTGTTCCCCCATTCAAGAAACACTTGATGCAGAGAGAGAGAGAGAGAGAGAGAGAGAGAGACGGAGACAGAGAGGAGCAGAAGGATGAGCGGTTTCAGAGGTTTCAGTGCTAGGATAAAAGCGAGCGAGTGAGCAAATATAAATCAACAATCCTCTGGAGTTTTAAACCTTAGATCGCAGGTTTTTGAAAGAGGTGGTCTCAAATGTACAGTCATTTCTGTGACACAATCCACTGCTGCTACACCATGAGGACGGAGTTCAACATGTTTTTTTTACATTATTTACATTATTATACAAAATGTGTTGCTATTAAGTACAATACATGTTCACTGTGATAAATGATTAGCAAATATATCTTAACTTGTAGCAGGTAGGCCTATTTAATATTAAATAAACTAGGTACATTTATGTTTTTTGTTTTTGTTTTGTTATATAGTGGAATATAAAATTATGTAATTTGACAAAAATATCCATGAGGGTGACATGCATTAAATTTGAACAGTGTAATCTGGCACAAAGTACACTATTAAAATAATAGGCCTAAAATCGGAAATGATATAAAAAGAAATACAATAATTTAAATAACTGAGTTAAGACCAAAAATAAAATTACAATAGTGCTTTGACGAACAGCAGCTTTTATATATATATATATATATATATATATATATATATATACAGTGTATATATATATATATATATATATATATATATATATATATATATATAAGGGACTCAAATGAATCAGTGAATCGTCTCTGACGATAATTTATGATCTGAAGTAGCCGATGCTGTGCGCTGTGATGAGTGAAAATACATTGTGCTGTAGGGAAGTTGTGTTGTCTGATGTTGTCTGTTTGTTTTATTGCCTCAGTTTGGGTCGATGTGAAATTGTATGTTCAGTTTGTAACATTCGCCAGTAAATATAGCCTTGTAGTGGTTTGTTACTGGAAGAGCTACATTATTATGAAAACAAGAATGTCGCACCACAAAGAAAAATAGTCGTCGCTACATTTTAGTTGTTTAGGCTACTCCCTGACACTGGTTGTTCGGTCAGTTTAAGAAACAACCTTTTTGATATTTTGGTCCATTAGTGTATGTAAAATGGCAGGATAGCTTAGCTAATTGCACCCAGATATAGAAAACATACCAGTCGTGTACTTTGTTAACAACGGATGAAGCTTACTTTGTGGGTCATTCTTCTAACGGACGTTTGTTGTTTTGTTCGGAGTTTTTCTCTGGGCGCGAGCTTGTTTCACTAAGTGTGATTCGCATTAGGAGGATGAGGGTAATGAAGTGAACGGCTGTGTGTGAATGTGTGTGTAGTGACCCTGTAGCTCTTGCTCATTGCCAGCGATGTCCTCCATTCCTCATCATCTTGTCCCAGTATGACATTTGTCGGCTTGTGTGAACACACAACTACACACTGTTTATTCACAAACTAGCATGGACATTTAAATACACACATGCATTTTTAACATTTTAACATTTTTACTTTTTCATTAAGGCATTATTTAGACTAAAATGCATGTTTGAGCTGTTTTAACTGAAAGCAACTTGAACTGACATCTTAAAATATGTGAGTGCCATTGTTTTGTCTCAAGCTTTTTTTTTTTTTAAGGCATGTTTAAAGCTACTTAAATGTCCTAACTAAGGCCTAGTCCTGGCTTAATCTAAGCTCTGTCTATGAAACCAGGTCACATAAACGTCCCCTCATGTTCTCATAGTTAACATACATTACCATGTAGTGCTCAAACACGATACATTGAGGTGCAGTATCCTCTGACAAATGAACTCCATCGGAGTGAAAGTGACAGCCACATGTTTGACGTGATCCTGCATCTGGATATGTTTTCATGTTTTGTCAAGCATCAAACCAACATGAACTCTGAAGGCTTTGTGGGGCGCCTGGATGGGAAACAATCCTGAAAGTGGTTGCGAAAAGCAAACCGACACTACCCACAGAGTTCAGACCAGTAATGGGCTTGAAGTGAACGTTATCCTTCAAATAGCGCACTGAAGATTTTTTCCAAGCGATATTGAGCACACCACAGAACAGTCAAAGATATGTTACAGAAAAGAAATGTTGTGGTAAAATTTGATGAATGGACAGGCAAATGCATCCTGATTTTGCCCTAAATTGCTTGGCTCGTTTCGCCATCTTAATCTATTCATTTCCTCATCAAGTTCTTGGTAAAGCAAAGGACATTCTTGGTAATGTATGGAAAATAATGCATGTAAGACTTCACCTGTTCACTCCATGCATCCTCATAGACTAACTCGGGACGGCTCTCCCCGCCTTTCTCCCCCAACCGTCATCATACACCTCTCTATATTTTAGCTAGCGGCTAGACTGTAAGGAAAATGCCTTTACAGAGGTTCGCACATATCTTTTTATTGCAGCATACATCAAGTGTGTTGAGACATTCGAAAGAGACTGCGAGATCCACGCTGATCCATTAATCATCATTCATTGTATGTTAATAAATTCCGAATTTCCCCATTTACCATGCGGGGCCATCCGTGCACGCTGGTAACGCAACCTTTTCAGAGACCATAAATCACAGAGCCTGACTCATCTGACAGAGAGGCCTAAACACAGGCGCACAGTCAGTCCTGCGGGCACAAACACACAATCTAATGTACTCGCGTCAGAACTGGGAATCAACGGTGTAGTCTGGCATGTGGCAGAGCTGCTGGATACGGGTGCGCTGGTGGCAGCGGTGGGATCAGTATAAGCCAGAGGCCTCATTTCCTCTGCAGCATCGTAGAAGCTTTTCCAGTCACCACGCGCTAAGACAAGTGTTGGCAGGCAAATAATACTTAGAGGAAACCACACTAGCTATTATGGGACAATGCTGCCTTCCAGGAGGGTTGTGTACCTGTCCAAATGATGAGAGGGTGTTAATAAAAGTATTAAGAGGTGGAATTCGGTTTGGTCGGAAACAGGGCCTTTCAAAACATTTCAAATTTGTTGGACTGGGAAAAAGCTTCAAATGTTAATTGTAGTTGACAGCTAATTATTGATTGAATTTCAGAGGGAGCACACTAAATCACAGTCTAAAATTAACTTTGTCTAATTTAATAACAACATTTTTGCATAATTTAATTTATATAATTGTTATTTGTATACTTTTCATATGATTCTTTTTAAATGATATATATATATATATATATATATATATATATATATATATATATATATATATATATATATATATATATCTCAATGTATAATATAAATATATATTTTCAATGTAATTATTTAGCTATTTTTTCCCTGGTTTATTTGTGACTAAATATTCATCACTGGTCCATAACTGTTAGTCTTTATCGTCCCCTAAACCTGCCACAATGGGTGGATTGTCAAAATAGTTATTATCAGTTGTGGAACTGTATATTGCAATTGTATATTGTCTTTTTTCCCTTTCTTAATTGTGAGAAACAGTGATGAACCACTGTTTTGGAAAAACTGCAAGTGTCACAAAAACATAAATATCCATAGTGATTATGTTCTTTATTCCCATTTTGTTGGCTTAATGAAAGCAAAATTCCACTTTTGCAGAAACACGGAATTATGGAGGAGTAAAAAGAAGACACATTAGATTAACTGTTTTTATTTATTCACCAAAGTCATTTTTCCTGGCTGATTATAAAGAATATTTCACCTAAGGGTGTCAAAAACATTTAGAATGATTTATTTCATGAATTTTGATAGCTGTAATTGTAAAAAAAAAAAAAAAAAATAGATAAGAAATAAACAAACAAATAAATAAATAAATACAAGTGCTATTAAAATGTTCCTTGTGAAATAGTGTAATGTCTTAAGTTCTGCAAAACCCAGATTCCCTCTAGGAATGTGTTTTCTGACAAGCGCTGTGTGTTCTGCAGTGTGCATCCCTGACAACACAATATCTACATTCTCTTACTGTGCCAACCAGTAATCAAGTGTAATTGTAGTTCACAAACATTTATCGGATTAGGCTACATTATTTTTAGCCTTGGGGAACTGTTTTCATTGTCCTCGCATTTACCCCTCAATATTTACAATACCTCACCCCCTCCAGAAGTCACATGACAAACGTAGCCTTGCTGTGTGCTGCAGATTAAAAGATTATAGAGGCTTTTTTGTGCAGAGACTGCTTATAAAACTATTATTGTCAACAGGACCTCGGATTCGTGTAGGGATGCATGTTTCCATCTGTAACCAAACACCTGAGGTACTGAAGGTCTTTGGGTGTGCTTTACAATTACAGACAGGTGTTAGCATGATCCAGTTGTCACCCACATATCTTATTATCAGATTTACTTTCATATCAAGGTATATGTCGTACACTTTCTGCTTCCCGTAGTGATTCTGAATGTTTGCATACTTAATCACAGAAGCAGATTGGATACAATACTTGTAAAATACACAGACGCTTCAACCGTATAGCAACATAAATGCTTTTCATTCAAATGTTATGTATGTACAGTACAATAATAAAGTTCAACATATAGTAAGCTTTTACTTTTGAAAAGTGCGGTCTATTTTTAGCAGTGTTATTTTGATAAGCATGACAAAAAATAACACTAAGATTTTGAGCATTAGCTGAGCTAAATGCGTCAGAATATACATGTAACCCACATCATCGTACTCATTGGTGAATCCGGCCAATCGTGAAACATTTGTGTCGTCATCAGAGCTTGTGCAGCCGCTCTGGACAAACCGTGCAGAAAAAGCTAGGCCGACTACTCTCGAATCGCTCTTGTGGTATTTTGATGGTATATGTCACAGTGACGTGGTATCAGTGCCGTCTCAAGGCAGGCATTCACTGCTTCAAGTCATATGCCGATCAGTCTGTGCTGCGCCGCATGAAGTCGAACATACCTCTTGTCTTTGGGATGTGCACTTGGTCTGGGTCCAGTAGCCTAATGAGGTGGTTTTGATTGGCCTTGTCCCACAGGATCCAGAATCTCTCTTTTTCGCTCTCTCTCACTCACTCAGAAACACACCTCCATACTTCATCGAGGCACTCTCTAAATGACTTAATTGATCTAATCACTCACTCTATTGGTCAGAGCCATGCATCTTTTTCATGGCCAACCCTCTAGACGATGACATTGTCTTCTGTTCTTGTGAGTCCACCCTTCTGGGGTACTGTGACAAAAGTGGCCCAGGGGCTTGGCAGGGCTGCCTCTACTCTCCACCTCTTAACCTTGAGACTTTTCAGTGTCTAAAATAGCAGAAACTTGATGTCAGTGTTGTCAGTGAAGTCAATGTTGACTTGGTTTAGAGTTGTAATGGACTAGATATAAGCATTTGTGAAGTTTGTTCTGGACCAGTAATGACTATGCTGAGAAATGGTAACCACAGCATTTTCAAAGAGGAATAGTTGATCTTGGTTTTCCGAAAGAATTTGCATTCAAATCTATTTTTACTTTGTATAGTCATTAATTGTACAATCCCAGAGAAAAATATTATTGCTCAGAGGTTGCTCAAGTTTCATTTCAAAAGCCAACAGATTTCCCCCCTAAAATCTTTACAAATTAGGCAGTTATTGACATATAGTAAGAGTATAGAGCGGTAAAATGTACAGTGTATGTGGATAAACTATCTAAAAGGATTTATTCTTGTCAATTTAATGATAAATTAATATTGAGTTAATTATTAATATTTTTATGTATAATAAGTTCATATTTTAAATTCAATTTTTGAAATCTATGACATTTGAATGCAGACTTTGGTATCTTGGCAAGTTTGAGAAAAACTTGAGACACTTAAAAAACTTCTGAAACTCTAGAAGAGAAATGCACTAGATTATTGGAATATTTTTCTTACAAAGAACAAGGAGTCTAATCTCACTGTTGTCTATGAAATCTCACTGTTGTCTATGTCTGATCTCATTTGTGAACTTCGATTCAAATGGGGTTGTTTTTAAGTAGTTCTTAGAGTAGAATCCAAAATGATGACATAATAGCAGTGATGCAGGGTAAAACCTCCTGGATTATACAAACCTGTAAACTTGAAATCACTCAAAATCTTGTGATTTACTTAGTCTGTAGATTTCAGTCTTGCATTGATTCAGTCCCTCCACGTTTTGTATAACATTTCCTAATCTAATCAAGACAAATACTCACGACACCTATGAATCCTCTTTCGGGAAACTGAATTCCCCTGAGAAGATACATGGATGTGCACCTAAATGCCACTGGAGAGATGATCAACTACAGACACCCTCTGCATCCCCGCCTCATTATACCTCTATACTATGAGCCTCTTTAATACCCAGCCTTCCTAAAGAGCAGGTAATGGCAGAGAGGGCTAAAGGGATGCAGAATTAAGCCGTTTTACACCAAAGGGTAATTTGGTTTGATAAATGTTCCGTCATGGCTAACTAATAATACATATTTTAAGAGGGGGGGGAGGGGGGTGGTGCTCCGTCGCACTAGGAAAAAGGTGGCAACGTTATTAATGGCACCGACCACGCTATGTCTCATGCAGGGTTACGGCACAAGGTCAAAGCACGTTTCACTGAATTAAAAGCCATTTTGAGCTATGGCACTCCTAATCAGCTCAGACCTAGAGGTGCATAGCTCAGGTATAATGAGGCACCAATGAATTTAAATAAACAGGGTGAATATGGTGATTTATAAAGGCAATGTGCTATCCTTATAGCTCATTAGCAATGACGGATACTTCTTATTCTTTCAAGCTCTTTTACCCATAGGACTTGAGCTTTTAACCAAGTAATATCCGCCTCTATTGTCAAGAGTGTGCATTCCAGGCAAGACATTTATCCTAGTCATTATGAAGAGTGGGGACACAATGCAAGAGTAATGGTAATGTATGCCATCTAAATAAACGATTTTCCCTCCTTTTCTAATCTTTTTTTCTGTCTGTGTAGGACTAACGCTTCCACTAGACACGGCACGTGAATTCATCTTCATATTTTATCCCAGGTCTTTTTTTACCAATGAAAAGAGGAATAATCCTTGATTTAGAAAACGTTTTGCATTTCAAGGAACATTTTTTTTTTCTTTTCCCAGCTAGTCACGGTAGTGGCGGGGGTCCTCCTCATTCGATCGCTTCTATAAATTATAATATTTTTTTCCTGCAGAAAGTTGCTAGGGCTTAATTTAAAACCTGATATAAAGTACATTCAGCGGAGTGTTAACACGCTGATTAGGAACTTTCTCGGAATAATGATGTTTGATGCTCGCTCACTCTCCGGCTTCGAGAGGGAATTAATTCTAACGTTCCATGCGTCTGACAGCGAGGGTGGGGGCTTCTATACCCCTCTTAACTTTCTCTCTCCTTTAACTAGTATTGATCTAGCTGAGTGCAATTACCAAGGTCCTCTTAGCTCTGGGTGTTAAATAGCGTAGCTTAGGCTAATGACCCTGCTAGCTTAGCCGCGGGCATTAGCAATGTAGTGCGCTGAGGCGTGCCAGCGGTCGTGACCACCCACCGCTCGGGTTGGGACACGCCAGAGTATTACTGACTTCATCAGGCCCTTTGTTAGGTAGCCCGCTTTTTGTGTTGCCCTTGAAGAAGAGACAGGCAGAGTGTGGCAGAACGTCTTGATGTTATTATTCACAGGGCTGACTGTGGATCAGTGGTCTTGCAAAGCCAGCTTTTAATGTATTCCTCCCAGGCCAATCGCTCTCTCTGCTCCAATAGGGAAGGAGCAGAAGTCTTTCATCACAGAACTTTCGTCTCTGTTTTCAATCAGGTATATTAAGGGAGTATCGCTGTGAACGTATCATGACTTTGAGGATCTTAGGGAGCTGTAGAAATGATTTGTACTGGAAAGGTCCTTTCATAGCTCGAGAACATACCCTATTTCAGTCCTCTGTAAAATGTCAACGGGCGTCAATCCCCACATTCAGCCTTTTGCAAATCCAGCCTCTAAGTGCTTCAAACCTATCATTTATCACGGCGGTGTAGGACACACACTCATTTCAAACAGACACTTGATGGCGGTCTGTTGAGACATTCGAGTTCTCACCGAGAGTGAATGTCAAAATGAGCAGCACATCATCTCTAATTACGTTATGTCAGGAAGTTTTATCATTCTTTTGAAGAGAAACAATGGATAAAGCGCCCTAAAGCATATGCAGGCACTTGCTCGGATATAATTCAGCGCACGCCCTGAAGGGTGTACGTCTGTAAGGGTTTAGGAAAATGCTGTTCTGACAGTGGTTTGTCAAACAGCAGTGAAGAACTCCTTACAATCATCACTGCTTCATAGTTCTACTCTTTACATCCAACCAGGGCCGATTCCTGGATTTTTACCAAAGTGGGAACAAGTTCGTCAGAATTATGAGAAATATTAGTCAGTTTCTTGCTTTTAAGTTTAATAATGATTATAAATAATCATTGTACTCTCCAATAATCAAGACTGGAGAGTGCACTTGAGCATGTTTGAGACTAGGTTCCCACACTTTCTGACCAATGAATTTAGATTAGATTTTTTTTTTCCTACAACCTTGAATTTTCCAGTTGTTTATGATGACTTGTTGAGGTTCAACTACAGCTGAATATAGAGAGAGATCATATAAACACCAATTTCTTAGCAATAAGAAAAACAGGGCCACCGAAGCTCCCTAAACATGTTCTAGAATCGCCCCAACCAATTAATATTTATTCTGTCAATTCGACAAAATGTCGAACTGAAGTCACCGTCCCCAAGTAACACACAAGGAAAATCTTGTTAATTTACTCACTCAAATCTTGGACTGTAAACAAACAGTGGCTGTTTGGGACTGGAGGTCATAGTTTCTTTTCTGGATTTCAGCAGGTCAGGAGCTCCCGAAACAAGGCCCTCCGCTCCCCCACCCACCCCCCGACTTCCCCGTGAGCGTCCGGCTTTACTCGCAGGCTAGCTATGATTAATGTCAACGCCGTCCAGCCACAACCCTTTCTGCAGCAGATAATGCCAGGCAGCAAGCGCACTTGACACTTTTAATGTATAATTAAGTAGAAAAAGTCAGCACTGGCTATGCAAATTTTTTCAAATGATAAATGAGACCGGGTGGCGGCAGGGATTGATTTTGTGTAAATGAAACTAATTATGGAAATGTCAAACATAATTAATAAAACAGGTTTAAGCTGCAAAACACTGTCAATGGAATGAATGAGGAGGCATTGGCGCCCATTGTTTGGGCTTTATTTAGGCCACAGTGTTGTGCTTGTTCGGCGCTCCCGAACGCACGCTCCCCACCCTCGCACCCTCTGCCTCCCCGTTCCCCAAGAGGGGGGGAAATAAATTTGCTTGTCTCTCGGTTGACTGTAGAAATTAATTGCTGGAATCTTGTCCCATCCAAGTGTTACATTCCCGTGCAGGACATTAACATAACTAATTTAAAAGAACCCAAATGACTGCATAATGGAGCACTGTCAGCGTGTATGACACTCGTTGGTCATACCAAATTAGCTTGCTTTCATAATTGAAAATTTTCCAGAGCCCCAATTTTTCGAACATTTTTTTCATCCTCCGGCTCCCGCTTTCTACTTGTCACGTGATGCCTTTTCATTCAGGATTTAAACAAAGGATTTGTGATTTACAAAAAGCCATGTTTGACCTATAATTAGCGGAATGGAGATGGGGTGGCGCGATCGGGCGCGTGTACGAGAGGAGTCAGATCCTGAGACGCGGTAATGATGCCGGAGACCTTGCAGCCTCTGGGGAGATGGAAGAGTAATGGAATGGGCTATTTTTATGGGGACCTGGATAGTAGGGGGTTGGAGAGGCCGATGGAGCCACACTGCAGGGTGGATCAACGGGGCAAACACCCAGACTGGCAGACCCTACCCCAGTCATCAGTCCAGAGTGTCAGAACGACACACTCTCACATACACACATCTGCCGCCACCCTCGCTAGAACATCTGCCACTGTTTAAACACACACACAGTGTTGTTCAGCAGGCCAACCAAGCAGAAAAGAATTACCTCTAGTAATTTACCACTTAAACTTACAAATACATTCATAAAAGAAACCTTGCAAATCAGGGTGTAAAATTAACAAAAGGGACTGGGTAAAAATATGATTAAAATACATGGATATTACACTGCAAAATTAATTATTCTGTTGTTTTTCAATTCATTTTCAATCTAACATTTAAAATATTTTACAAAATTGTATTATACGCCTAGAGTTGGTTGAGTGCCAGTACAGACACTGTAATGACCTGTAGCTGGCAGATTAGTTCTGTGTTACAGTCTCCAAAATAATTTTTGTTGAATATGTTAATAATATGAAGGGTCTTTAGATTTATATGTAATAGCCATAATGTTCTTCAGACTGAAATTGAGCAGATTGATTTATTGAAATTAATTGATTCAATTGGCCTATTTTAAATGAGTGAATGAAAGAAAACTATATTCCTGAAAAATCTTGACTCACAAAAAATAAAAATGCCCCAGAAAATCGATTAAAATATTTATGCACACCAGTCAAAAGTTTGTAATAATTATTTATTTTTAAGAAGTTTCTTATGATCACCAAAGCTGCATTTGATCAAATGGAAACGGTAAAAACAATAAACGCAGTAATGTTGTGAAATATTAGTAAAATTGAAAATAACTTGAAAATAAAATACATTTTCTGTTTTAATATTAATAATAATTTGTTCATGCAATTGCAAAGATGGATTTTCAGCAGCCATTATCTAATTATAATATTCTAATTCATTTATTCATATTTCATTGATAGAACATGCATTTCAAAAGTCTCAGACAGCGTAGGCCTATTACTTAAAGCATAAAAGCAGGAATGTGATATTTGTTAAATGCTAGAATTCCAAACATATATATAGGGAAACAGAAGATTAAAAGACTGTAAATAGAAATGTGAGACTGTACTGTTGCTGCTATAACACTTCATGCAACCTCTCATTACGAAGTGTTTTTGTAATTCTTGCTTCGTCACAAACCCTTTCAGAAGTGAAGAGCAATTAGCGGTAGTCCGTAATGAGTGTGGTCAAATGAGTTATGTTTTGTGTTAGGCTTAGGGATATAATTTTATGTGAATTATTACCACATATTTTCCAGGAGCACTTAAAATCTCATCTTGCACACATTAGAGGTGGTCTATCTTACTGTACCGCATACTCTTGCCATTTAAACTTTATTGCCTGGTCTTGTTCGGTGGCGTGTGAGAGTCAACAGTGATAGTTTTGCCTGTTTTCAAGAGCTACTTTACTGTATTGGATCCTGTAAAGAGACACTGAAATGTTTTCATTTCACCAAGGCACATTATACATGTAAAATCATGGCCTCATGACTTTGTTTAAAAACATATTTTTGATAAAGACACTGTTTACAAGAACATTTTAATGTTGCGTTATGGTTGCTGAGTTGCTTAATTGCCGTTCATCTCGAGCAACGCTGATTTATTCATGTGTAAATATTTTACATTTGCTCACTGTCAAAAGTTTTCTGTAAGCATGGTTGCATTCAAGCAGTTCATACAAGCTGTTTCGAGCACTGTTTTAGTCGTCAGATGTGTCTGTGTTACCAGATGAAAATCACTTTTTTGATAAATACCCTGGGCATCTTAATAGTGTTTTACCCTGGTAAATGGATGTAACTAAATAAAAAGTAAAAAACAAATAAATAAATAAAATATTAATATATTAAATACTATAAATAAAGAATATATACAAAGTATAATACATAAATTTAATAAAAATAAAATGATAAAAAATATAAATGAAATAATATAAATAAAGAATATATACAGAATATAATACATAAATATTATACAAATAAAATGATAAAAATAAAATAAAAGTCAAGAGAACATGGCTGTTCATCATCATGTGGTATTTCCAAATTCTGACAGACCTTTACATTTTCATGAAGATATATGACGTCAGCTCTCGTTCTCAAGTTCACACAGGTGTCCTATACATTCATATTTTTATTTTATTTGTTGCTTAATGTTATAAATATTTTTTGTGTTTTCTCAGTTTGTAATTGAGATATACTGCAAAAATCGTATTTTATGGGTATCCTGGTTCTCTTTTCTTTTTTGTCTTTCTCGTTTTCACATTTGCTCCCCCTTTCCATTTTTGTCTTGTAGTATTCCTTTCTTTTCTTTTTTTTTCTTGCCATTTCTTGTCAGAGGAATTCCTGAGCTCAGATCTGCCTCCAAATGCCAGGGGTCGCGGGTCAAACATATGCAGCATGTGTTACAATTTATTACTATGCATTTGCTTTGAGATTTTTTCTCCCCTGACAAGCTTAAGTAAATTATACTCTCTGCTCTGAACTAGAGACTGGGCTTACCCTGTCTCTGTGTGGACACTCTCAAGTTCAACGTGATTGGCTGGAGCCTCAGAGATTATTACAATCCCAGAAGGCTTTGGACTAGTGACATGGCAACCAAACTGCACCTCAGTGTCTTTATTTATAGAAAACATATGCAAAGGGGCTGGTGGCACCTCCGAATGCAGGAAAGAGCTCTTGACAGTTCAATACGAATGGAGAGCAGAGCACCGAAGTCTAGAACAAATTTAATCAGCGAAAGTCACCTCACCTCCTCATTTCATTTGAATATGGTGGATGGCAACGTCAAAATATGTACATTTATCCCTCCCAAGCATATTCTTTATTCTTGAAGGCTCATTATTTCTGGGGGTGTACAGAAGGGACCTCAGGCCCTGGACTCCAAACTCGGTTGGTATTAATCAAAATTTATAAAGGCTGAAGGAAGGAAATGGGCTTATATGGCACAAAAATGTATACACAAATAAAACTCTTGATAAAATAATACAAAAATGTTTTTTAATTGTTATCATTGAATATTATCTATTGTATTCTATCTTGTCTATAGTCTGTGGAGAAGCATTCAAGAAAGATTGATTTGCTCTTTGTACATGGTTGTATATATGACTGACTATCTATCAAATTTAATCAGCGAAATATTATCTATCTATCTATCTATCTATCTATCTATCTATCTATCTATCTATCTATCTATCTATCTATCTATCTATCTATCTATCTATCTATCTATCTATCTATCTATCTATCTATCTATCATCTATCTATCTATCTATCTATCGATCTATCTGTCTATCGATCTATCTGTCTATCGATCTATCTATCTCTCTATCCATCTATCCATCTATCCATCTATCCATCTATCCATCTATCCATCTATCTATCTATCTATCTATCTATCTATCTATCTATCTATCTATCTATCTATCTATCGATCTATGCCTTCAAACCTTCAAAGTTTTTAAAACTTCAAACTTATGTAAAGAGATTTATTTATTTATTTATTTATTTCCCCCAATTATTTTAATGCAACACATAATTAAATAAAACATTTTACTTTGTCAACGATGCAGGAACTTTTTACTAACTTTTCTGTAACTTAACATAAGGAAAGTAGACACTGGATTTTTTTTATGTTCTCTCTCACCGAGCTTAATTTCCTCCTGTGAGACAGCCATGCCCTGAGAATAAGTGGATGACACTCAGACATTGTTTTCGTCTGGTAAGTTTTTCCCTTGCTATACAGTATATAATGCCATCCTAAAGCGTCAGGAAATGTGATTCACAAGACCCGAGGCACTCAAACACATACACAAACACACACTTACACATGCGCGCACAGTACAAAAGTAGCTCTTCACTCCTGCGGTGCCATTTTGACCCAGTTATGCGGGTTAACGTTTTCTAGCGGTGTGCGAGAACCCAGCCTCCTATAGGCACTGCAACACCCACTTACAGAGCCAAGGGTTAGCGGTTTGAGTTGCACAACACACCCTCAGACATTGAAAATACTCTGTTTATCAGCAACCGAGGACGGATGGGGGTGGGTGGGAAGGGTCGGAGGGGGGCGTTAGCGTAAGGAAAAGACAGCGAGAGGGGAAAAAATTCAGTGAATTGAAACTCGCAAACTTTCTAATGGAAATGGTGTTGACCCCTCGGCTGTGTTGTCGGAGCTGAGGCATTGTTGCAATCAATATGCGCACAGGGGAGAGCGCGTGGGGCAAGGACCTTTCGTTCCCCACCACGCCGGAAATAATGCGAGACGCTGATTTGTTATTTTCCAGACACGGAAAAAACAAGCAGACGGGTGGCAGTGCACGCAGGTGCCTCATTTTGGGATTACTTCAGAGATGTGAAATAAACAGAGTGAGGAAAGAAATGTATCTGCGGATGAGGGATAAACAATATTGTACAGTTAGTGCCGGTCTGCTTTAGGCGGTGGCTGCGTGGGCAAATGGTGTTCATTAGTATTTCATAAATCATTATTGTAATGTTACACTAAGCTCTACATTTTTTTTTTTTTCAAGAAGCAAGATAATGTTCATAACGGGGGAAAAAAAATGCAGTCAGTTGTAGCATTACTTTCCTCTCTAGGCCTGGTGATATGCAGACATTGTTTTTTGGCCTTCATAAGCCTGGTATCACAAGAATGTTAAGAAGCTTATTTGGATTTATTTGGATAAAAATGAACAAAATTCAGTTTAAATATATTTTATATACACTACTGTTTCAAAGTTTGGGGATGGTAAATTGTGACTTTTTACGAAAAAAAGTCACAAAATGATAATGCTGTGACACATTATTAAAATTTCACTATGAATTATAAAAATGTCAATTTTAGTACAATTTACAATGTAATTATTTTCCTATATCCTTTGATAGTAAAGCTGATTTATTTTTTTGCAGCCACTACTTTCCAATCTAGTTACTTCATTTCAAGTTACTTATTATCATCATTCTTATCCTTTCTTATTATTATCAACGTTGAAAACTGTAGATGCTTAATATTTTTGTGTAAAACGTGATCTTTTTTTTTCAGGATTGTTTGATGAATAGAAAGTACCACATTACAGAATTTGTTTGACATAGAAATGCTTACTGCCACTTTTGATCAATTTAATGTTTAGTTTATTTTTAAAAATGTTACTGACTTCAAACTTTTGAATGGTAGTGTATTAAATATATTTTTCAATTTTGAGCATCGTTTTCTGGTGTATGTAATTCTTCCTTATGTGGTTACGCCATATCTGTAATTGAACAAAAGTAGGTAGGCTACTATACTATGTGGCAGATATGCTTAGATGAAATAATTTGTAGGACTACTTCTTGTTCTGCATGACAGATCTTGGTGTAGCTAGTCAGATTCGCTCTGATATGGTTGACCCAGGCAACCATATAGATATATCTCAAACCATCATACCAATTGTTGGAGTTGGACTGATATGTTAATCTTCATTGCGTTTCTCGAGATGTGTGTGTTTGTGTGTATATTGTCACCTCAAATGGCCCTGGCTGTCAGATGGCAAAAACCAAAACCAAAATGAGGTGTTGGATAAGTTGAGGATACCCTCATGTGAAGTGGACCACTTGCTTGAGCTCAGTATTACCCACTCGTTTTGTTGGCTACCCTTTCTACTCACACACACCTGGCTGAAGTGGCCATCTAAAAGTGCCTCTTAACGTGTAGGCTATAGACGTTGCTGCTAAAATGACTCTACTGTAAGGGCCTCTTGACTACTCTGTTCTTCTGAACTGCATATCTCACACACACACACACACACACACACACACACACACACACACACACACACACACACACACACACACACACACACACACACACACACACACACACACACACACACACACACACACACACACACACACACACACACACACACACACACACACACACACACACACACACACACACACACACACACATACATACACACACACACACACACACACACACACACACACACACACACACACACACAGAGAGAAAGAGAGAGACAGACAATACTGATTTGCTTCTCTAAATCTGTCCTGCTACCCTCGGAGCAACAATTTATTAGGCACTCCATGTTTTTCATTTCATTTACTGTCTTTGCATAGTTTGCCATATGTGTGTGTTGCGCTTAAACTGTAGAATCATGTATGATTCCCATTAGAGATGCACCGATTACAATTTTCTGGGCCGATTCCGATTTTTCATTAAATTTGACCTGCCGATTTTAGCCGATTCCGATTTCATTTTTCCTAACCACTTTACAGCACACACAAATATTTATTTTATATCTTTTCTGTAATAGAACATTTTACAATTTGCATAGTACATATTTTTTTGAACAGATAAATGCTATAAAATAAAACTATATAAATGACTCCAGGTGTGGGTAATTCACACACATCTAAAGTGCAGTGTTATGGAAGAACCATTTCCTTTTCACATTCAATATCCAATAATTTTTTTATACATGTATTTAGCAAACTAAACGTCTGTATGAAAACATGGAATGGCGATAAAATAATATATAAATAAAAAAATAAAAAAATATAGCCTTGCAGTATAAAGATATTTCTCAAAGCACACACACACACACACATGCCTATTGCAATCACTTGTACAAACTGAATAATAAAACAAGTTTAAATGGGTACATTTTCTATAAATATTAGTCTTCGTTTTCTTTTCTGACATTGCCTACTCCAGTTCTTGTTAAAACACGCAAATTCTGTGCATTTTGGGCACTTTTTTTGTGAAACCCTATTTAGGCTATTTTGTCCATCAAAAGTGTGCTTTCCCTTTAATTGAGCGTGAGCAGTGCAGCAAATAGACTCGGCGCCGAAACACACGCTTCACTGCCCGCGACGCTCCTGCTTGACGCTCACGCGCTGCTCCTGCTCCCGTTGTGAATGCACTCATTGATTAACATGCACGCCGGAAAAAAATACGCGCTTGCGGTCTGAACGGACGTAATTCACGAGGTTTCCTACATGTGTGCACATGTGATGCTGATGTTGCGCGAATCATGCGGCGCCCGAGTGCATTTGACCGGCATAAAATCGGTATTTGTCAGACTGACTGGCTGGTCGCCGGTCACGGCCGATCACGTGAAAATCGGCCAATTCCGGTCACCAGCCGATCAATCGGTGCATCTCTAATTCCCATATGACTCTTGCACACATGATAAAGAGATCTTGAGAACATCAAAGTGTGATTCTCAATATAGGAGTTGTGCAGCTTACACAAATATTCTCCTCTCTCAGTTCACTGTGTTTGATAGTATAGATTAGAAAATGTTGTCTGTGAACATAAGGGTGGAATAAATCTGTGCTAGGATAGCAGATGCAGCTGTGATTCCAGAAAGGACAGAAACCTGGTTGCTGCATGCTACCAGCATGCTAAGAGCTCGTTTAGCATGGAGTTCTTCTCTTCTTCTCCTTCCAGGGGGTCTCAGGACTGTAACCACCATTGGCATTGAGGGGGAAGTCCCATCCCCAATAATTAGAAATGGCCAAATTGTCCCCCCCAATATCTGATATTCTTGATGCTGCTCTTTTAGGATGACAAAAAGTATAACAAATGTTTCAATTTTAGGCTTGTCTGCCTCAGCGTTCTAGCAGCGCTTGTCAATGTCAAAATAATTCAGTCTGTCTGTTTTTTTCTTCTTCAAACTTTCAACATTTCAACTTTCCTGACATTTTTATTTTTTTATTTTATATGTGTGTGCATTTTAATTTTACTTTCTTACATTCAAATTTAAATAGGCATCCTGTTTGTTAACTCAACTCAAATTCATCGAGTAACAGTGTTCAAGGCTCAAGGATGAAGGATGCGGGAAGCGGCAAATCAACATAACTTTAATGACAAAATAAACAAAGCACAGAAAGAAAGGGAAGTGGCAGCCCCTCACGGACGACTGCTGCATATAAACATAATAAAACACAACATAAATATCCCAGGCCTTGTCCTTTTTTGGTCCTTCACTGTCATCACTACTCCTTTTATCCTTGCGGAGCTCCTCCGTGAGACTTGAGACCGGTGTGGCGTGCAGGTGACGCTCACTCGCTCCTCCGGCCTCACTCTGTTCCCACAGCTCTCAGCTTGCCACACGTTCATTTCAAGCACCATCATTTGGTTAACTTCTCCCATAATCAATAGAAAATGCCCTCAGGCATCTCTTTCAAACAAAATTCAGTTCAATTTCAGTAGTTTTGTGAATAAGTCACAATCTATAAGTTTGGACTGAATAGAATGACAACTTTCTCTTTAGGACCACCTGGGAAAACGCTCCAGTCCAAAAACACCTGACTGCAGCCTGGGAATGGACCCTTGTATCTGTGTGTATGTGTGTGTCTACGTTATAATGGCGGGTTGAGATGTTCCGGTGCCCTTTTTCCCTTCCTGATACCGATTCCGATACCTGGACTCAGGGTATCAGCCGGTACCGAGTACTGATCCGATACCTGGGCGTGTATCTATGCAGCTGCAATTCATACTAGCCCTGTATGAATTGATAGAATTATTTTATGGTGTGCTTCAGACTTATCCCTTAATAAAACATGAACAAATACATACAGTGAACTAGAGTATTTTTATTATTTGACATACATTTCACAGTAATATATTATTTATTTTTCTTAAGTGAAAAAGAACTTCAAATGCAGCCACAAATCTAATACCGTAAACTGAAAAAGGTACTTTAGTTTTACAATATAACTGTATAAAAAACAGTGCAACAAATAAATCTATGAATTAAAAAAATTATATATGAATAATATAAGAAAATAATCTCTTTAAAACTTAAAGTCCAGAAACAATTTTGTTAAATAAACCGCATTTCAGTTTTTAACACACTGCTGTGGGAAGTTAGCATTGCTCACAATTTCAATAACAATGGCTAGTGCTTCAGGAAAATGAGCATTTCAGCTCTCTCTCCTCCTAGCAACAGTTGTGGTGGTCATTTTCAGGGACTTCTCAATCTTCTCCATCTCTACTGTCAGAGCATCCTTTGCATGCTTGATGTTGTCTGCACTTAAGAAGTATCTGAAAGAAACAAGAAATAAATGTGACAAAATAAATAACCTCCCCCAAAGTAGCCTTTGGTGTGGTCACAGACGTAATGCATCAGTGATTTTTAAATTAAATGTAAAAAGTTTTTGAAAATAGCATTTATACAGTGTAGCAACAATGGGTTGTACATTAATATTAATATTAGCTCAAATGATCTATAGGGAATTTTAATAATTAATCATGAATATGATTAATATTTTGCATATTACAGTTACATTAATTTATCGCAGCTGAACTAGATTGATATATGAATGATTACCATAACGGGTTATGGTTCGTCATTAATACATCAATAGTCTTATTTCAGCTCGAAGTTATGGGATAACTTTAATGGAATTAATTTAGCTATCAAACAATCTGTTTGTCCAGCAAACATTAAACGTAAGATTAACTTAACTCTCAAGGAAAATGATCCTTCTTACAAACACAAGAAAGAGTATCTTTTCCAGGCCTTGAAAAAAAACAACTCTCTGTGTTTGTAAAATTAGGTTACTTAAATCGTACCTAGATAAAGCATATAGCTAAGATCGAACATTTCAGTGAACTTCGTAACATGGGCAATTAAAACAGTCAATCAAGGACATATGGAATTTAATAATTGGACTAATACATCGAACTAAGGAATACATCAAACTACACAATACACACGGATTATATGTCTATGTACATAAAATACAGTTAAACAATACAAGATAACGAACAACAGTGAGAGAGAGAATAAAATGATCAGAATTAGAGAAAGATAGAATGACAGAAAAGGATGAGAGAGAGAGAGAGAGGGATGAGAGATGAGATTGGAAGTGAAAGCAAAAATCTGCGATCGGAGATCGCAGTAGGCTATGGCAAAAATCACAGACAGTAACCCTTGAGAGACAACAAAGAAATCACATTAAAAGTTCAATTCAATAATCGATACTTGCATATGGTTCTCTTTGTATGAGGAAGGAAGGCAGAGTCCTGCGTGTGTCTTTAAGAGCAGCGTGAGTCGTCTGAGGGGAGGCGTGCGCGTGCTGTGTCTTCCGGGCGAGCGCGAGCGCGGGAGGTTCAACGAGTCTCTTTCTTTGAGGTGAAGTTGCTGGGAATGATTCAGGCTAAGTTCATTCAGCTCGTGAATGAACAGAGGCGAATAGGAAAACGAAACTAGACTATAGAAAAACATACAAAGAAATAAAAGAGAAGAGAAGAGAAGCAGGCCGAAGCCGGTCCGGACTTGGGTTTCCAGAGTTTCCGAAGGAGGGAGAAGAGAAGATGAGAGTTGAGAGAGAGTGACTTTTAACAGTGTCCCGTGTACACCTCCTTTTGCATGGAGGACGAATCATCTTAGCGCATTTCGAGCGGGAAGATCTTTCTTTGTCTTGTCAGGACAACTAATCTGCATGGTTTATGATGGTATGAATTTTCGTCATTTCTACCCAGAAAGATTGTACATACAGAAGATTACATTTTACTGTAATCTCGCATGTGTGAGTGTTTCAGTCAAAACACGACGGTTAACCAGATACCAAGGATGACAGATAAAACATTTAAGGATACACAATTACACTCAAAAACCCGATTATAGGCATTTAACATTTGATTAACACATAATAAAATTGTAGATACTTCCATTGTGACATGTGAATACATCTAAGCACCAAAAGGAATATATTTAAAATATTTAGCGGTACTTTTCTCTGAAAAGTTCCATGGATGGTGTCTGTGTGTGTTGGAATGTTGCGCCCCCGTTGTCTCCCTTGCATAGGGCTGGCTGAGCTTGGTGGTCAAATTTTATGACCTGCCAATGAGATCGGGTTACGGGATGCGATTCTACTGGGAGAACATTCTTCAAAAATACATTTCAGATCCAAACACTCGAAGATCATAACTATATGATCAAAACAACATTAATCACACATACATACAGGAAGTTCAGATACAAGTCTGAGTTACATACATTAAAAGGATATTAAGTTAAACACAAAGGATGTTTGTGTGTGTGTGTGTGTATGTACGTGTGTGTGTCATTCAGAATTCAGGCTGCTTTTGTGAACTCTTGTCCTTTCCCCCACCCTTTCGGGGGGGTTCAGGATGTGAGTCCCGTGAGTTGGCGAGATTTGAATCAAGGGACTAGGTCGACCCTTTTGCTCAACGCTCGGCTTGTTATAAATGTGTCATGTGCCAGGGAGGCCCTAGCCCTAGCGGCGCCCCCGCTGGTCAACATGCCCCAAGGGGGTCGTAAACAGAATGCTCTTTGTTTACTCACGAAGAAACGAGCTGTGTTTTGCAAATCAGGATTCGCTAATTCAGAACATCTGGCCGGATGCCAAGTCAGTGTCGCTACAACCGTACCATTTAAAATAATATATAACAAGTGAACGTCTTGCAACGCCCCTCAGCTTAGCGCCCCTGAAGCATGAATAAAGCCAATCTTGATTGGTGTTGCGTCATGGCGTAACGTGTGACGGCATACACAGAAGCTACAAAGGACGCCGGCACACAACAGTGTCAGCTTCTGTGATGAAGCAAGTCACTCCCAGGCAGGGGAAGGCGTGGCGAAGGGACGCAGTTCTCGTTCCCTTTCTCAGGGAACAAGGGTTACAGTCGTAACCCGAGACATTCCCTTTTGAGGGAACTCGAACTGAGTCGAACGACACTTTGGGGGAACGAGTATCCACTATGCCACAACGAGCCCTGCCTGTCCCAATGTGAAGCTGCACACAGGCACACTTAGGACGAGAGCACAAGGGTGCCAGGCATAGATGGTATGTCCAGGCTATAAAATCTGATGAAAGTAAGGAGGGGTGGCCCATCCTGCTGCATCGCACACTTATTGGATCCGGGCCCCTGAAAGGAGGGCTCTAGAGGACGCCATGCCTCTCGTTGAATGAGCCCTCACGACCAAGGGTGAAGGCAAACTGCACACCTGACAGGCCATAGATATAGCTTGAACGATACAGTTGCTAACGGTCTACTTGGAAGCGGGAAGCCCCTTCTTGGGCGACCCGAAACACACTAGCAACGGGTTTGACTTCCGCCATGAAGAGGACCTCTCAATATATAATTTTAGAGCTCTGACAGGGCAGAGCAGATGAAGTCTCTCTTCATCCGCCGTCACGTGAGGTGGAGGATGAAAAGCTTGCAAAACCGTAGGCCGTGCCACATTGGATGGCACCTTAGGCAAGACCTTTCAGTTATTGGGGGTAAGACCAGCCGGGAAGCGATCTTGGAGGAACTCCAGCACTGAAGCCACTGGGCAGTTAACTGGGTCCACCTCACGCTCTCTACACCATACAGTGAAAACATTCCATTTAGGCCGTACAATTTCCTTGTGGAGGGAGCTCTAGAGCTGAGTATGGTCTCTACTACTCCTGCTGACAGGCCAGCCTCTCGGTACTCTGCCTCCTCAGGGGCCAGACCCACAGTTTCCATAGTTCCGGCCGAGGGTGAAATATTGAGCCCTCTGCCTGTGTCAGCAGGTCCTTCCTGATGGGAATCTCCCATGGAGGGCCGTCCAGGAGCAATATTATGTCTGAGAACCATACTCGGGCTGGCCACAACGGGGCTACCAACAGTAGACTGATCCTGTTGCAACGGACCCTCTCTAGAACTCCCTTGAGCAGAGCGATCAGGGGAAATGCGTACATTTACATCTACATTTACACCCCAGCGGGGCTGGATGTGTGAGGGAGAACCACAGTGGACAGTGGGTCGTCTCTCGAGACACGAATAGATCCACTTCCACTGCGCCGAACCTCTGACATATTGACTCCACCACCTCAGGGTGGAGTCTCCATTCCCCGGGCCTCAGCCTGCTCCCTGATTTTGATCCCCTGGGATGTATGTTGCTCTGAGAGACAACAGTCTCCCCTGGGACCACAGGAGGATCTGATGCGCCAGTCTGCATAGAGGGAGAGACCTCAGACCCACCTGATGATTTATATAGGCCACCACTGACAAATTGTCTGACCTCACAAGGAGATGATGACCTTTGAGGTCTGGCAGGAAGCTCCTCAGAGATCGGGACACCGGCAACATTTCTAGACAATTTATGCGCGAGGAAGAATGATGGTCCTGTCATAGGCCTCTCATAAAGCAGCCGTCCATGACCGCGCCCCAGCCCATGAGGGAGACGTCTGTCGAAACGGCTTTCCGGCGACATGGCTCTCCCAACACGGGACCTTGGAACAGAAACCAAGTTTTCTTCCACATAGATAGGGAACGAAGGCATCTGCGCGTAAGCCTGATCATGCAGAATGGGTTCCCCTTTGGGGCAGCTCATGTGCAGCAGGCCTAATGGAATGATGTTGGACGCTGCTGCCATGAGCCCTAACACTCTCTGAAAATGTTTTACAGTGATGGCTTGGCCTAGCTTTATCCTGAATGGTGCCAACACACTTTTTTTCGTGTTGAATCTCAACCCCAGGCTCTGGGCAGACTTCTTCGACTTAGAGCGGTGAGGGAGATATTGTTTGAAGGCTGCAGACTGTTTCTTCGCCTCCTGAAACCTGTCGACGACGGTGTTTACGGCGTCGCCGAACAGGCTAGAAGGCGAAATTGGGGCATCAAGGAGGAAAGCCCTGTCTTTCTCCTTGATGCCAGATAGATTTAACCATAGCTGTCTTTCCGAGACCACCATAGCCACCATGGTTCGACCGATAGCTCGGGCCGTTTCTTTGGTGACTCGGAAAGACAAGTCTGCAGCCTTCCTCAACTCCGCAATATCTTCGGGAGTTGGACCCTCGTGCTCATCAATGTCTTTAAGAAGGTCAGCCTGGTACGCTTGCAATACTGCCATAGTGTGCAGACTGGCACCAGCCCAACCCGCAGCCATATAAGCCCTGCCCTGCCCACTAAAGAAGATGTATCTCTGCAGGGTTTAGTGAGCAGCACCCAGGGTTTTCAGGGATGATGCTGATTCGGGGGACATATAGGTGGCAAGAGGCTCTTCCACCCAAGGCAACATCCCATAGCCGTTCTCTAGCGCCCCCAATATATATTGCTATAATATTAAACAGGGGGGTTGGACACGTGAGATGAATGTGGTTTGTTCCACAATTTACACAACTCGTTGTGTAAATCAAGAAAGAACGGCAAACCCCAGCGGTGAGGTTGCTCTCTGTGCTGCAGAAAGCGCTCGTCCAACTTGCTTTTAGTGAGCGCTTCCTGCCTCTCACATGGCCAACTGAGATTTAAATGGGCCACAGCACGAGACACAACCTCAACCAGCTCCTCATGCGGGGACATGGAGTGGCGAGTCATCTCCAAAATCCCCGCCTTCGATGCTAAGCACATCCACTTCCTCGGAAGCAGACAGTTCAAGCATCGGGTTCTCCACTCATGCGGAAGAAGCCGCTGAGCGGGCTTCCATCAGAACTGGCAGAGGAATCCTGAGAACGTGCCTCGGCAGTCTCTGGATCCCCTGTCAGATCCATTTGCGAGCCCCATGAAGAGCGTCCTCATTGAAAATAGCCAGGGGCAGGGATGCACACACCGCCTGTAACTTGCACTCGCCATTTCTGATATATATATATATATATATATATATATATATATATATATAATATATATGAGTGATTGTGTACTGACAAACAACACCAAATAAGACACACGAGTGCTTGCTGAATAACAGAAAGCTGACGCTGTTGTGTGCCGTCAAACGTTACGTCATGACGCAACACCAATCAAGATTGACTTAGTTTCATTCATGCTTCAGAGGCGCTACGCTGAGGGGCGTTTAGTTTCATTCATGCTTCAGAGGCGCTACGCTGAGGGGCGTTTTCCCCAGTGTCATTCGATTCAGTTTGAGTTACCTCGAAAGGGAACTAATATACTCAGTATGGCAATGACAATAATCCGTATGGACATGAAGAAAAATGGCGGCCAATGGCGATTGTTTGAAATGGCCGACTATCCTCCTACAGTTCGCCAGCGCATCACTCACAATTCTCTGTGATAATAGGCCTTCGTGTACCACCAGATGGAGAGAGTGTGCGAAGCACCCTAAACTCGACACACCCATCTCGTCCATGGCTTTTTTCATGTTGCTTGCATTGTCGGGCAAAATAACATGAACACAGGACTTAGAGATATTCCAATTCATAAGCATCCCCTCAATTGACTCAGCTGTGGACATGCCGGTGTGTGACCCACAAAACGCGTTAGCGTTAGCACTAGCACTTTGAAGAGTATAAGATAACGGCATTACTGTGTCCACCAAGTGTGCTGTCAAACTTAGTAAAGACAGCAGGGCCGCTTCACAGCTCCAGATTTTGGTAGTAAAGCTGATTGTTTGCACATCTTTTACATGAAATGTGTTCACGCACTGTCTCAAATAGCTTAGGGAGCGCTGTTTCAGAGATGTATTTGCGACCAGGCAAACTGTTCCGGGGCTCCAAATGTTCAATTAAGCGGCAAAATCCAACGTTTTCGACGACTGACAGCGGCTGGTCATCCAGAACAATAAACTCTATAATTTTGTCAGTTATATTTATCGCTCGTTGGCTGTCTTTTGAAAACGTTTCTCTTTGTTTGAATGAAGCTTCCAGAGACTGTTGATTCTGGTACGGATCATCCTTCTCTGCCCTTGCCTTTGTGTAACCATCATGTTCTGCGGGGTGATGCGTCTTCAAATGCTTTATTAAGTTACTTGTGTTGAAGTTGCTAATACTTGTGCCACCCCTCGAAATTGCAGTATGGCATATGAGACATGTCGCCGTTTTACTGGCTGGTTGGTCCAGTCTGACATACTGCCAAAAAGCGGACATACTGCTAGCACGCACGTTTTCATTTCTTCTTCGCTGCTCAAAACAGTGGTTGCTTGTGGCAACACAGCACAACTTCCTGTGTTGCCACAAGATGTTTAGAGCAGCGAAGAATAATTGATCTTCGATTTGCAGCGTTAAGCAAAGCTAGCGTGCATAACTAGGTATTGTTTAAGAAAATGGTATCGGATCGGTACATGGGTACAAGTACTTGCCGATACCGATGCCAGAATTTCTATTGGTATCGGCAGCATTTCCGATACTTGTATCGGAATTGGAACAACCCTAACGGTGGGCTTCTTTCATCTTCACTGACATTGACAAGTTTTCCTGCATGATCCACAGAGTGCTTTTGCGTGCACCCCCCCCACCCCCCACCCCCACCCCCCACGTCCATCATCCTGTCACACACTCTCACACATCTGGCCGTCTGCCCAGATATGTGTGTGACTGTGAGTGTGTTTGGGTGGGTTTGGGTGTCTTGTTGATCCTAGCTCACCCCTCTCTTGTCAATCTAGCATTACCCAAGGCCTCTCGTCCTGCCCTGACTCTGACAAGCATCAAACTCCTTTCCACGGCACTCTTTGTTTCTTTGGTCTTCACTCAATTTCCTCAGGCTGTCCCTCAGGCTCAATACATGATACTGTTCCTTGTTGTGAGAATGCTTGTTAGTCCAGACCAGAGTACTGGCTTTCTGTATTACAGTAACCGGTCAGTGAGACTGTCGTAATTCTATCTTCTATAACTGTATCCTCTTTATCTTAAGCCTGATAAGGTGTAACCCTGCGCTTCGGTTTCCTCTCACACCTGTTTGGCCATTGTTTGGCATCGCCACTAGTGTTTCAGCTACAACAGTAGCCTATTATAAGCCTTACTATTAAATGGATTGATCGACATTATTTTGATGTCATACTCAAGAGTCACATTGGTTTGTGAATGGTCATGAAAGTTAATCTAGTGGCCGGAACAATGGCTCTCTGGATCCATTCTCTGCAGTCTGAGGTGGGGCTGAATAAGGAAAGGGGGCGACAAGGGGCCACTTCTCACGTTTGGACACCGGACGGTATTTGATAGGGACGTTTATGTAGAGAGGCATTGTTATAGAGAACGTGGAGATGCAGAATGGGTATGTGAAGGTGGGTATTTGGTTGGAGGACATGTAATGTATGCAGATGTCAGTGTGTATATAATACACAATATATTGATGTTACTAAAACCCTTCAGCACTATATATCAGCTGCTTTAAAAATTGTGCAATTTTTTCAACGTCTCAATGATGTAGCATATAGCTTTGCAGCTGGGTGGTATGATGGAACAATCAAACAGTTCAGAAAGTTCATGGAAATCAGCCGGTTTAAAAATTATTTATTGAATCATTAAAGTCACCATGCATAAATCCCTGTGAGGTCTTTTTCTGTTTATATCTTCTAGTTTGTAGCCAAGTCAGATATGGAAATTTCAGTGTTTTTGTTGCTTTATTAATTACTGCATTTATTGTAAATTGATCTTTTTCATGTAAAACTGTCACCCAAACTGAGATCCTCATGTTCTATGCAAGATAAATATTGCTTTAGAAAGTTTTGATATCTAAAGTGAACTTTATAATTTGTTTTCTTTGTATAAAATATCCTAATATATAACACAAATTATAAAACCATAGGTATTGAAAAATGAAATGCATATACATTATAAATAAATAAATACTTGAATTAACTTTTATTTTTTTATTTTTTTATTGATTAATTAATTGATTGATTGAATGTTGTTCCAAATTTCTCCGGCCCAATTTAACCTTTGCCCTTAAATATCATAATTATCATAAATCTTATATAAACTGCTTGCTATTAGAAGCGTGTAGTGTGGTGAACTATTTATTTATTTGTTTGTTTGTTTGTTTATTATTTATTTACTGAGTGGCTTGGTTGTGTATTTGTTGAACTACTTTACATCATGAGCATCTTGGAGCTTGATAAACCACAAAGTGGTTTAAAGTAGTAGGCCTTTTAGTGTAAGTTTCAAAGTAGCTTCCTTAACACTGTGTGAATTCTTCTGTGTGTTTACTAAGGACGAGAGAGCTGGAAACACACACATACACCTTCTGTTTTTTCCAACAAGAAAAAGTGTCAGAAACATGGTCTGGTGAGTAGTACATGTGCTCCAACACTTTGTGCAATGGCGCTCACGTGGACGACGTGACTTCGATTCCGTCTTTGTGTGATTTCCCAATCCTGATCTCGTTCCTGTTCCCCCTGCTTCTCCATCTCCCTATTAAAAAATAGTAAAAAAGCCAAACAAATTATATTGTGAAAATTGTTCCAAAATGTGAGGAAATAATCCATTCTTCAAGCCCACACAAACTCGTAGCATGTATACACACTCTCCCCTCGTCTCTCCTGTCTCTCACTGGCTTACTTGGTTCTGGCTGAATAGGCACACTTGTTTGAATGTCATATTTACACCGACGCTTTGTCAGAAAGCGAACTTCCTCGGGCGTGAGCGGCGGAGCCCGAGCATATGGCCGTCAGACTCTGGGGAGATATGACAGCCTATCGGAGCGGGCTTGCGGCGCTGGCCGGGCAGATGCTCTGGGCTTGGCGGCGATTAAGTGGAGATCATCACTGTTTTCTTTGAGCACCACTGTGCCTTGTACTCAGAAGTGTTTGGTTAATCACTGTCTGCATTCGACAGAAGCTGCCAAAACGCTCATTAAGTCGGAATTGTCTCCGACATGTCATGCTTGGTTGACGGAATTTTTTTTTTTCTCGTCAATGTGTTTTTTTTTTCCAAAGCGGGAACACATCGGTGTGTGCGGTTTATTGCTCATATGACACTGTCATCCTAAGCGTCTGTTTGGAGTTTACTGTATGTAGTGTGTGATGTGTTCTTGTGTTGCAGCTCTTCTTTCAGTCTTTGTCTCTTGTGTGCTGATGGTTTGTGTGTGCGCGTCTGGCCTGGCCTCTGAGGAAGGAGGCTCTTTCTTTTCTCATCTGTTCGACTGAGGAGCTTCTGGTTTCTGCATGTTATTAGCAAAACGCTCCGAGTCACACTTATTCAGCTCAATGTGTGTGTGTATAAATATATGTGTGGCTGCATGCAGAGGGAGCAACACTTTCTCCTCCTGTGTGAGAAGTGTGTGCATCACACATCGACTTGCATGTTCATGTATTTTTCTTTCGCTTGTTCTCCAATGCCGTTCCACTCTTTAAGCCGTCATCCTCTTCTGATCGCATCCCACAGCGATACTTTATTTCCCTAAACGCTGCTGTTCCTGTGCATGAAACATTTTTTGAAGTGTGGCAAAACCGAGGCATTGTAAGACACGCAGCCTGTACGAGCATTATGTCTGGTTAATCACGGCATAAATAGAAATAATAATATGATTACTGCATCTCCGTTGTCGTGCGGCCCTGGAAAATAACATTTACCATTCCCTTTTTATGTTAATCATCTTGTTAGCAAATAACCGACTGCTTCTAGTGCCGAGCTAATACCGCTATTCTTCCAGCTGTGTAGCAAAATGTATATAAATAAATATATAAAAGCCAAAATAACCTATTTGTAACACACCCACACGCGGATATTGCATCATGTGATTGGAGGTGCTGTTTTCTCAAATGTAAAGCCTTTTCTCATTTGCTCTACAATAACTGCACGGTATTAGAGCGACTTTGAATGCATTTGCATGGCAAAGCAGTCACGCTCACCTTGCTATTAAAAACACTGGGATCCCCTTTTTTGCAGGTTGGAGATCCCTTTAGAGGCTTTTTGTCCCAGTTCAAACTGTTTTTATTCCACCTTTCAATGGGCCTTTCAGTTTTTTTTTTTTTTTTTAAATCTTTTCATTGTTATGTTGAATATGCAGATATAATTTGCTAGAAACCTTTCTTATAGCCTAAATCATAATTTACATTTATTGATTCATGCTGCTGTATGAATCCATTCTCACATTTATATCGATATTCCTCATCAGAAGTGTTTTTTCCCCCATATCTTTCTAGAATAATCTCCAGTGATGATTTCTCGTTGTATTTGAGTGTCCTCACAGCTCACGTCAAGGGGATCTCAATCAGATTTGTCTTTAGGGATGGCAGAACGAGTAGCATTCTGGTGTTTTGCCGATCACAAACAGGATATGAGGTCTTGATTGAGTAGCGGTGCATACGAGTCAAAGACAGTCTGTCATAGTGTCCTTACAGAGACGCAGAGTCCCATCGTGACCACCCTTCAATCACAAGGCCTGTTTAGTTAACGCTTCATTTGCATGGGTCTCCACGTACAACATGATGGGCAATAAAGGTGTCAAAGGTACTGGTACTTTTGTAACAAGTCTGTACTACAATAAATATATGTATACACACACACACACACACACAAAATATTTTCTTGGGGCATTATAGGCCTTGCAGTTAAAGCAGCCTGATAGAGACATCTGCTGTCTTTAATGTCTAATGTTAATCTAATATTAATACTGAGAATAAATTTTATTGAATAATGAGAAATAATTGAGGAAACCTAATGATATTGTCTAATTGTATGATATTTGTTTTGATTGAATAAATATTACAAGTAGGCTATTAAATATGTTATTTAAGATTTTATATAGGATTTTATTAACATTTAACTGTAAACTTTGTTTTTCGCTGTGTTATGAGTACTGGTATTGAGAATCATGACATTTCACTTCTGAAATTTTATATTATGACAACCCTCATGGGCAAGAAACATCAGTTTGTCAGCTGGAAACTGATATGACGATAACGTGAGAGGTTGCCACAAATAGCTATGCGAAAGTCCACCTCTGCCATAATACCATTTCACTTGTATGTCAAACAGTACTGTTTGAACTCATCTGGAGGAGAGAGAGAGAGAGAGAGAGAGAGAGAGAGAGAGAGAGAGAGAGGCTAAGCGAGAGAAAGACAGAAAGCACAGCAGATGCTGCGCCGATTAGCTGGATTAGTTCCACTGCATTTTCAGCAATAAAGTTGCAAGTCATTTGGCTGAGAGCGAATGAGATGCACACATGAAACTCTGTCAAAGTGTTAGCAGCAGAATTAGCATGTTTCGCTAACTCTCCTGATGCACAGTTATATTGTGACCCAAATACGAATCGCCAAACAAATCTGAATATAGCCAGCTGCCCGGACCACATTTACTTTGTTGTTATGTGTAAATATCAAAGGTGCTTTGTTATTTGTTCGTGATATTTGATGAGGATATATTTGTTTTGAGTGTCTGATGGTTGATATTCTCCTTTATCTGGAATGGGTTCCTGTGCTAACTAGCCATGAAAGTGTGCAGCTTAGACGTCTCTTGATTCTGCAAATTGCAACGAGGAAAGAAATAATTGTGCTAATAGGATTTTGTCTATGTGATTTTGTTAATGGTCTGAAAATATCCCATTTCAGTTCATTTAGAGGAGTAGAATGTGTCTTATTGGAGTGCTTATCTATGCTTGTTTTTCCTGATTATTCTGTATTTTTCAGCAACAGCCAATTTTCTCCCAATTAAAGCATGATATTAGTGCTTAGAGGCTAAATGAATATGAAAACATTACATTACAGCTCAATATTTGCTGGCTGTGATTAGAACGATAATTGTTAGTGTGTGTACACTCCTATTTCTTAACTTGCTAATGCAGGTGTATGCTAATCCATACAGTATTTGAAACAAGCTAGCCTTCAAATTAAAGCGATAATGTATGCGAGAAGACAATATTGTATGCTTACATCTTATTGACAGCACATTTATGTTCAGGAGCGTAACCCTGAAAGCGTTTTCTAACTAGCTTTACTTGGGTACAGAAACTCCAGCTCTGCCAGTTGGCCCAAAGTTAGCGGGGAGCTGTCGGAGTAAATGGCAGCAGCTGCTCGCAGTTCTAAAGAGCATGTCCCAGTCAGCGCGGGAAAAGTCATGGCATCTACATTAATACTACCTTAATGGCCCATCTGCCGCTCCGTAGGGTCCCCGCACCACTCTATGGAGTCATAGGCGTTTGACAGGCAGTCTTCAGCATGCCAGACGCCCACCGCATGCCAAATGGCCCAGAGACGGCCTGACGTCGCCCGGATCTGTCAAACTCTTTCCTCACCGCTCGTCAAAAATGTCCCCGGTGAAAGTTACGCCGGCTTTTCACACGTGAGCGCTTCTGGATGTGCGGGTAGGACATCAGATGAGTTGACGGCTAGCAATTGACACCTCGTTCTCTCTCTCGTTCTGTTATTCTATCTCTCCATTCTTCGTTCAGTCACTCTTTTGCATGAAGTGATGGAGTTCGAGATCTGGAGAACTTTTTTCCACAGCTGTTTGAAGGGAAAAAATTCAACCCAGGCTCACTATAAAACCGAGCCTCTGGCGACATTTCTGCAAAATTATATTGCTTCTTGAACGTTTCGCGACACTTTCAAAGTGAAATTTCCAGTGAGTGGCGCTAGTATTAAGTTTTCTCTGAAACAGATGAATATGAATGTACCAGCATATTATTTTATTTATTTGAAATAATCAAATAGATTAATACTGTGGCATTTGAAAATAACGTACCACCTATGCTAAACCTAGCCAATAGTGCTAACAAAAGCAAATGTGCTATAAAAACACATTTGGTGAAGCAACTGTGCCATTTTAAGTTCACTTGTAAAAGTTTTTGAGCTCTTTTTATCATGACTCACTTGTATCCGTGCACTCAGCGTAGTATTGTGAAAGGAACTGTGCCAAAATAAGTCTTTATTAATTCATATTATGCCCCTATAATTATAATTCGGCTGAAAAGTAATACAAGTTGACTGCCACTAATGTTTATTTCAGATGGTTTGTTTTTGAAGTTTTGTAAAAATTTAGTTAGAGGCACGTTTTTCCAATGAAAATGAAAAAAAAATCTACTCGAACTTGAAATATTGCATTTAATTATAATTTTTTTACCACATAGCGTCCAGCTGCATACTGAAAATCGTCGACAAAAACATTAAACTGCGTAAAACCCCTTTCACCGTAGGTCTTTCTTTGAATCACAGCTTGATATTGTTAAGAGTTTAGTTTCCAATTACAAATGCTGTTTTCTGACCTAGTCGTGCACCAGACAGCATGTGTGGGCGACCGAAAGCACAACGTTATACTGTGTTGAAAGTGCTGCGCCGTTCTGTTTTTTTCTCCATATTTAATAATATGTAGATAGGCAGGATAAGGCACGGTATCATTTATTATTTAAAACCAAACAAGCCAAAAAAGAAATAGGGGGATGGGGGGGGGGGGGGGGTGAGAGAGTCAGGGAAAGGCCAGTGAGGGAACAGTTGGTTGGTTATCTGGAGGGAAAAATATGCATGTGTGTGTATTTTGCCACCAGCTCTTCAAAGGCTAGCACTCTGCTGTAACACAGCTGGGAACAGCAGGGAAAGTTGAAGAGTGCCTTCCTCTCCTCCTCCTCCTTTCTGCTGATGTGTAATGTTTTTCTCTACCTCTCTCCCTCTCTCTTTATCAAACCAAAGTTTCGTCTTGCCTTTCGCCCCCTCACTCCCTCACTCTCCGTCTCTCTGGGCATCTCTGCTCTTCTGTGGCAGTCCCAGCCGGAGGGAGAAAGAAAGGGAGGAGGAAGATGAGGAGGATGAGTGGAAAGGGTGTTCAGTGATACTGCTTGTGAACCCATGATGCCTCCTCGCTGAACTCTCCCCAGTGATCTATTCCTGCATTCTGTTCCATCTAATTCCAGCCAGCCTTGCCTCCGATTACCAGTGCAGCTCTTTTACTAATGCTAAAGGAACACTGTATCATCCCTGCATTAGAAACGCCGTTGCTGAACTATTACTGGTGCTTAAAATTAATAAAGCCAGGTATGTGTTTTTTTTTTTTCCTCCACAAAAATCTTACCATCTTACTATATAAAGACAGGATGTAATAAGTCTCAAATCAATTAAAAATATAACTAGACCATGTAATCGCGCTTCACAGGCGTGCAAATGATCTTTTATGAGTGCTTGCACTTCGATTCACCCTAAACTTATCATCTAACTCCTCTTGCCTGTAGATGGAGCATTCAGTAAATCCCCGTGCTGCTCTTATCAGGGGGTCAAGAGTTAAAATGTGCTGCACCGTAAGAATTATCCCGAGCGCCATGTGGGTTTGAATGCTCCTTATGTTAGTGCTGCATGGAGTGAGTGATTTTAATTCAAACAGGGAAGTTCTTCATGTAATTAACCTTGAAGCCTGCCCCCACCCCTCTTTTAATTTAAGTCGTGTGCTTCACTGCGGGGTGTTTTTTTTTTTCTCTCTCTCGTGCGCTTTCGATCTATGGCATACTTGTTAATTTTTTTATTTTTTTGGGGTTAACATAGATCATGATGTTTGGCTGAGACATGCTGGTGTTTCAGACCTCTGCTGGCACCTCAGGGTATGATTCTGAGATCAGTGTGTAGCCGTGCAGACCTCATTCTAATGTATACAGTGTGATAACCTGGAGAATAATCGTGTAGATGTGGACGCTGTGTGAGGAATCCTGTTGTTGAAGAGTATAGAGCAATAAAGCATATACTGTATCAGGTACACTGAAAAAAAAAAAAAAAGGAAAATGTACTTACATTTTTCTTTTGTAAGTGAATTTCACATTAAGTGAAGTCTACTCAACTAAGTTATGTAAAATGAACAAAGAAAATAAGTAAATTTAACTTGACCAGTTAGAGTTTGAGTAATTTACTTACACGTTAGAAGTTTACTTTGCAATAGCCTACTCTGTTTCAAGTACATATTTCTCAAACAATGTAGCACTAAATTAAACCATGCTTTTTAAAGACATGGTTTACTTAGAAACATTCAAGTTAAACAACACAGTATATTTTGTGTTACACATGAAGTACCCAACCAAACACAGAGACCTCAATACTTGGTAGCCTACATGGTACCCAATAACGGTAACAATCAGTGGATTGTTTATGAGTATGAATGGGTCATTTTGAGTAGAAAATGAACAATGATAAAACAGGGTAAATACAACTAGAAAACAGTGAAAAATGCAACCTTATTAATTATTCATGCCCCAGTGCATGATGGGAACACCAGTATCAGAAAGTTGAGTAGTACTTAATTTTTATAACTTTGATACTTAGATAATCATTGTAAACATAAAAAAATCCAAGGAATATATACTTATAAGTTCAAGCTATAAATTCTACAAGCTTGTATTGAGTACCAATATAAAATTTACTGTTTTAAATTTTTAATTCTTGCCTGAACTTACATATTCAATTTGTCTTTTCTGTAGTATTTACTTCACCACATTCTTGTCAGTGTGTGTGTGTGTGTGTGTGTATGTATATATATATATATATATATATAATATGTTAACCTGATGGGTGAGATCAGTCGTGTGTCAATAGTAAGGCAGTAGTATATATTTATATAAACAAAATTTACGTAATTATTTTTTTTTTGCCCTTTTTCCATTAAATGTGAAGTAATTAAGTAATATGCGATTTATGCTGTCCATTTTCCTCTTAGTGGTTCTGATTATGTTTGTAGATATTAATCTCTGTCCAGCAGAGGGAGTGTGTAATTTACAGAACTTGTATTGTCCTCAAATGCAGATGCTCACAAAAAAATCATTTTATTGCATGTTTTACAGCAGGAAACAAGTACACAATCACCTCATTACCAGACATAAGACCATAAATCACGACAAATTGAATCCTTTTTAAATCTAGAGTGTGTAATTGAACATTTTTACACCAAACACCACAAATGTATTGTGTGAGTTTTGTTGACTTGGAATGAATTACTGATGTTTATTTGTTGTCTGATAGAGTTATGCAGATTTTTTGCCATAACCATTCTGTATATTCTTTCATAAATTACTTTAAAAAAAAAAATAAAAAAAAAAATATATATTCTCATCACAGTGCCAGCAGTGGGGAGCATGAGTATAACTCTGATATGGACTGACTGTGGAGGTGATAATTCTGCTTAGATGAGATGTAGCGGTGTAGTGTTAATCACAACGAACAAGCACAGACTCGTTCTCAATAACAGAGAACCTTTCTCATTTCAAGTTCACACGCATACATATACACACAAATTGAAGTGTGAAATGAACTAGAATTGTTCGTTGCATAGGAAAGCTTCATTCACTTAACATTTGCTCCACTTTTGCATGGGTTTTTCAGCACAAAAACCTGTCTTATTCACTAAGCAACAAAAATCCAGTTAAACCAGATTCTCAGTACACTGAAATAGCATTTCATTGTGAGTGTTTACAGTAAATTAAATCTATGCTTTTCAGTGCAATGCACCCCCTTTCTATGCAAATTAGGCTCTATTTGTGCTATTAGCTTGGTGCAATTAATGTTGTGAAGAAGCAAATGTTGTATAGGTGCAATTCATTCTTGTTGAAATCTCTTCATAGCAATCCATTTGTGAGATATATTGCAATAAAGTGTGCTACAGACCTTAAACTACCGCTTCAACCTTTCCTTTCATCTTACTTTCAGTCTGGAGAGGGTCATCTGTCATGACATTTTACATTCAGTCTTTAATTAAGGGTTAGTGTCTCTAGAGATGCGCTCTGGGGTCCCTGAGGTTACAGGAAAACCATACAGAAAGTACTATTAATGGCAGGTGAGTGCATGGTTTTGAACTTTTGTTATGCATTGTATTGATCAGGCCTTTCATTCCTCTTATAGGATAAGATGAGTTAGTTTTTAAGGTAGTTCACTTCATGCCGCTGGCTTGCGATATGCTAATGCTGATCATTTCAATATTTTAACTAGCAGATTGGAGCTGTGTTGAGTCATTTCAGATGGCTGTGACAACAAAATCTTTCACTTGTACATTTTCTGACAACAAATAGATATCATTGTGGTTATTTCAAGGCAATAATCACAGCCTTATTGTACCTGCTGCTCCATTTTCTGAGCTGTGATCAGTTGTTCCTCTTATTGTGTCTGTGTGTCATTTTGCATTGTCTCACTTGGTCCGAAGTTTCCTGATTGATCCAGAGAGAGACGCAGCGCGGCAGATGCCGCTCTAATTATACAGTTGTTTTAAGGTTGTCAGGTTGCAACAAGGAGGAAATCATCAAGGGAGGGGTTTTGATGGACGGAGGGTGTATTTCAAGCATCTGGCAACCGTGGCATCTGCTGTACCATATCCCCGCTGCCAGCTTTCTGGCTAAATAAATATCGCCTCAATCCATCTTGTAATGGCAAGTGTAAATTACTGCAGCACGTCAATAACTGGTTTACTATGATGTTTATTTCCCACCATTTCTAGCTGTATATTGATTTCACATAGCTGTTAAATGGCACCGGTACTATTTCTCTAGAGTGGGACTTGTTTTTCTGTGACTCTTAAGTGTCTCGTGTTGGATTGTGGACAAGAGGGAAATATAATCTCTTTATTGACAGCCATTATCTCTGTTTGTTTATAGTGGGATAGGAAATTATATACATGTGCATAAAATGGATAGCTTTTGCAATATAATTAGTACACTTCCCCATTTGACTACATGTTTATATTTAAATATAGTTTGTTTTTTTATAAGAAAATATATTATATAAATTATATTATATTGAATAATGTGAATTTTTTTCCCCATTTCCCCCAATGCCAAATTATCAGACAATAGTCTACTTGACTTGTATTCACCATCCATGGATGAAAGGTTCCCTCTTATAGTCTCTTGAGTATGTCTTCAAAACAGACAGTTAGTGACCACACCAGCACTACTAATACATACAACTGAATTACAGTGTTGTTTGCATAGACAAATGTAGTATGTCAGTCATGTTTTATACATGATTCCTCTTCCCCCCCCCCCCCATTCATCTCTAGCTGGTGATGTGCCGGAAGAGCTGACCCTCACTACGGCTTCTTACTCTGACAGCCAGGGGCCGTTAAGGGCCACGGGGGCCCGGCTGCAGCTGCTCCACTCTCCTTGCCCACTCAGCAGGCACACTGTGCCCTTTGAGCCTACCTGCCATTCAATCCAGCACAGGTTAACGCAATCACACACATGGTCTCAAACACACGAACGCTCAGGTTTATTGACTCGCGCGGCCCAGCGCATTTAGTTATGCTTCGGTAAGTATGCTGAAGCAGAAATGTGTACAGTTTCAAATAAGAGACTTTTGATATGTGTCATAGACGTTTTATATTCGTCTGTTTAACAAGATTGGAGCAGGTCCGTTGATGTGTGCGATAATGCGGATCGACGTGCTCGTGCATGTAGCGTGTGTGCGTTCCTTCCCCACTGACGTTTGCTTGCCATCTCCATTTTTCTGTTTCTCCTTGTAGGTGAACAGATGTAGGGCCAGCAGTGGAAATCAGCAAGGAAACCCCACACTATTCTATGTGATTTTAATCAGCGACTCTCCTCCTGACCCATTTATTTCGGCACTGAGCTGATTGCGTTGGCTGCCGACGAGCCCGACCCGCGACACGCCATAATTACCCATCACATCATATATGTCCTACAACCATCATAGAGCAACTCATAATCTCAAAATTACTGTACTCTGGGTAAAGTGGATCACTTTCAGTCAAATCAAACTTTCAGGGTTGTTATTGTCAGATTTCCCTTCCCTGGCGTATCATCAGCCAGACTCGTTTTATTCAACCCTGGCAGCCCAGCCGTCGTATTCTTTTAGTCAGTGGTGTCTGTAGTGGGAATCAATATGCAGATATGCGTGGAAAATTGTACCGGTCTGGCTGATAATGAGACTTTACTGTGAAGACAAAGCCCCTGGGTGCAGTGATTGGTATCTAGGAGAGTCCACACTGTCCTCACCGCTCGCTCCCTTGAGACTGTCACATGCTAACATGTCTTCTGTTTTAGCTGCGTGAAGCTAAAAGTGCAGCTTAATGGAATGAGAACCGAACACCTTTTTGTAGGTCTGTATGGTTATTGAGTCAAATCAGAGAAAATAGCATTCATTAAAACCATTAACAAACATAAGCTTATATAAAGCTTTACAGGTCATTGATTACACCAATTTTATCTATATATTATTATTATTACGTATAATGAGGGGACATACAGGAATTAATTATATGAAATCTGAATATATATTTATAAACCCTGAATATGAAATCATTTTGAATACTTAAATAATTAAACTTAAAACTACAGTATATATATCTATGTATTTGACTATTTAAGTGCAATAGGCAGTGGAAAAGAACTCAATTTAGTACTGTGAGGTGTCTTTATGTAAGCGCATTTTGGGTGTGAGCACAAAATCTGCGGGAATGAGTAAAATTATGCACAACGTGTGCAATCCCACACCCAAATGAAACCCCTGTAACACCGACAATATTAATCCTGAGCAAATGAAACGGGTGTGTGAGGGGAGGCGGGTTTGTGAGTCAACAAGAAAGCGCAGCTGGTATCGTGTATATATTCTGCGGAAAATTAGTATTGGAAGCGTTTCAGATATTTCAGTATCAATATGTAGGCTATCGAAAAATCTATTTTTTTTTTTACAACAATACATTGCACTTAGTTTATTATTTCAGACGTCTTTTTAAAAGACTACAAATGAAAAATTTATATAATATAGGCTATAAAATTCAACCCGCCAAAGTGGCCAGTAGGAGTGACTGTGTTACATGCCATTGCTGAAATCCACCCGCATTTGGCCGGTTGACGGGTGTTAAACTCAAGCCCTGTATGTACAGGATATTATGATTTTATATTCAGCTTTTTTTAATTAAACATTCAGATTTCATATGATTATTTGCTGGATAGCCCTTCATAATATAATGTTGATAAGAATGAAAATTGGTACCAAAAATGTATATACACACACACACACACACACACACACACACACACACACACACACACACACACACACACACACACATAGCACAGCTACGCATCCAGCAATATGCTGTGTTTTGAGTTTCTTAGAATGAAGATGTTCTTCATCGTGCATGGCTAGCAGCCACATGTAACAGTTGGTGGGGCATTACTTTATAACTTTACATATTGATATGAATAATCATTTAAAGGTTCCAGGGGACCCACTGACCTGGGGAGTTTAGCTCCAACCCTGATCAAACACACCTGAACCAGCTAATCAAGCTCTTCAGGATTACTTGAAAATCACATTGGTGTGAAATTCAGTTGTGCTGAAGCAGCTTTGCAGGACAGGTTTGAGGACCTCTGGGTTAAATAATGATTCTAGGGGAGAGCACAATTTTGATTTGCTGCCTTTAATTAGTCTGCAGTAGAGCTCAGCAGTATTCTGGTCTGTCCATACTTGCCCCAGGACAGGGGGTAGGAAGGGTCTGTCTTTTCCTGAGTGATCCAGATTTGACATGCCCAGACTAGAACTGGTTCCCAGCTCCTGATGGCTGTACCACTTCTGTGCCCCAGTTAGAGCTAACAAAAAATGTCAAACTCCCTTCACCTTCTTTTTATCAATCCCTTTTTATTTTCTCTCTCTCAATGCCATCAGCAAATCACAGCAGTTAGTCAGCTATTACCATTAAAGGGTTCACCCAAAAGGTCTAGAAGGCCGTTATGTGTAAATACATCCCTGTTAGAGAGGACATAATGTACAAAATGTCAATTTCAAACTACCTTGATTTTGAAAAAACAAACAAACAAAAAAAAACAGGTCACGCTTTTTCATTATTCTCACATTTTGTTTAACCCAGATTACCTTTTTTTTTTTTTTTTTTTTTTTTTTTTACATTCTCTTTATTACATTTTCTACATTGGCACAAAGAAAAACTCCAACAAAATTCAAATTTTTACGGATACAGTGTGCAGTAATATTCTTACATATGTAAACAATTTATATTTAAACACAAGTAATGATATTGGGAAGAACGAAAGAAAAAAAAAGTGTGGGGGGAGGAAGTAGTAGTAGTAGTGGGGTTAAGGTTCATATTGCTGTCTTATTAAAATAATCAATAAAGGGTTTCCATACTGCATAAAAATGATCACTCTTCTTTAAGGAAAATCTAATATTTTCGAGTTGAAGGTGCTGCATAACATCTCTAATCAGGGCAGAGCAGTGAGATTGGATTTTTTTGTTTCCAGTTGAGCAAAATCAATCTAGGTGCTAAGAGTGTGACAACTCCAAGCACAATACACTGTTTTTTAGACAGCTCCACATTGTCACTACTGACACCAAAAATAGCCATAACTGGGTCTGGGTCTAGTGGTTTTCCCAACACCTTTGACAGTAATTGAAAAACTGAAATCCAATAACTACCCAGATTAACTTTTTAAGCAGATATGCAGTACTGGACTATATTAAGGTTATTTTATTTTTTATTGTCGCCATCTTCATTGCTTTGTTGTCAGAGTACATTCTACCAAGTTCAATGAAATTCTTTCTTGGATGCTTTTTCACAGTTTTAAGACGTCCTACATTTGGTAATAGCAACAGATAAAAGAATGAACATTTACCAACTGACAATATAAAAGAGAATAAATCTAATAAACTATTTCAACATTTTAAATGTTTAATATATATGAAAGAAATTAAAATTCTAATTTAGAAGTGTAAATAAGAAGTAAAGAGGACAAATAGTACAGTGACCGTGAAAAATGCTAGCAGTAAAGCAACTGACCGTAATGAAGTCCTACTGCAGTGTGAGCAGTTTCCATATAACCTGTATTACCAATGTAACAGTGCAATATTTGTTAATGTAAGTGTACAAGTAATTTACTTATTTTTGTAGTATTCAAAATGAAATCATTTCATGTGCTGTTTTGACACCATTATACAATTAAACAATTTTATAGTATTTGATTTGCAGATTCTGGTTTAAAGGTTCCAGTCAGAGTGCGGTTTTCTGTTCTTCTCTCACTAGATGTGCCCTCAGCTGTTCTTGGTGCCATTACTGCTCCCTGCACTTTTTATCCTGCACCTCCGAGACCCCAAACTGCCAAACGAGGTGAATTATGGCCAGTTACATGGAGTGGACTCTGAGCCACGGGGGACAGGACATAGTCAGAAGAACTAACCACTGTTCTGACCATTAAAAGCCAGCCTGACACTGGCCCTTCATCTTACCTTCTCCACGAGACGAGTGCTCCCAACCTTTGCTTCCCCTGAGAAGAGACAGAGCCGAGAGAAGAGAGCCCCCTCAGCCCAGGCACGCTTCCCCCTATCATTATGAGTTAAGCTTCTCACCTCTACCTTTCTTTCTGGGAGTCTCCCTTTTTTCCTCTTTCCCGCTCTCTTTATCATACTGTGGCTTTTCCACTTTCCGCTCTCTGTTGTATTTTTGTTGCTCTTTTTTTCTGTGTCTCTTCCTGTCCTTTCTTATTGCTCTCTGCAAGGTTAATTGCCTTAGCTAAAAGAAGCCTGGCGTGTTGGTTGCTTATGGAGGTCGCAGTTAGGCATATGACCCTCACAAATCTGCTCCGGCCACCCACCACCGCTGCTGAGTTGATAGGGCTGCTGATGAGGCTTCAATTGGTGTCCTGGTCTGCTGGGTATCCCAAAATAACAGTGAAACAGTGATTTAGAGGTTTCATGTTATTCTTGTTTTGCCTGTTTGCAAGCAGGACTGCCGTGATCTTTACAGCGCAATGATAAATGAACATCCCCAGTGGCTTGGGGAAGAAAATCAAGAGGTATCAAATTTCTGGTTGATTGTTATCAATATTTTTTTCGAAAAATGTCAACCACAAAGCATCTATTTAGCCTCTGAATAAAAATAATAGCCTACAATAGTTAGTCCCGATAAAACATGTTAGTTAGTCTATATTAACTCCTTGTTATGTAAAGCGTGGCTCTGCGCCTATGGTTGTTTGTGTGATATTGCGCAATTGATATTTTCAGCATGACATCACACTCCTTTGATATTTAAAGTTGCCATGAAAAGGAAGTTGTATTTTCTTCCCTATTGTGACGTATATCCAAGTGAAATGGCTTCCTGAACAAAAAAGAAAAGCAATGTAGGACTTGATTTTGATGTTGGAATTGATTGGATTGTTAGATCGTTGTGGTTTTCTATTGCTGTGATCTCATGTGAGTGGCAGGTTGTCCCGCCCTCGCACCAGTTATTATATTCAAATTCTTCTAGTAACTCTGGAATTGTTAAAATGGGTCTTTAATAATGCCATCCATGTAATCCATCACTTGCTAGTTTGTATCCTGTGCATACAATGGTGCAGTTAGTTTTGGTCTTTAGTCTGCTCTAATTGAGGTCAGTGAGGGAGTGTATGGGCTCTGGCCCTGACACGTGCAATAGATGCTTACTCCTGCTTGCTCCGGCCTCTCAGCGCTTCTCTGCTTCTTATGGGAATTAAAAAGTGCTGGCCTGAGGAAGAGACAGAGCCAGTCAGGTCAGGGTGGAGAGCACAGTAAGACTACCTTCAGCTGCTGCACTCCAGCAGGGCCACAGCTGGGCAACCTGGGCCATTGTGTCGAGGTCAGAGCAAGCAGGGAGCAGATTGTTATAGCACCCGATAGTCATTTATTATGTTAGGTTGAGGAGTCAGCCGTTGTCTTTAGAGTGTTTTCAGTTTCCATGTGGCCTAGCAAGGAGTTCTTAATTTATAAGACCTAGATTCTATTTTTCCAATTGTGCCACAGATATATCAATAAGAAGAAATAGGGCAACGGTTTTCAAAGGGCCTTCAGTTTATTTTCAGACAACGGGCAACATAGTGGCATCAAATTAATCAAGTCTGTGGAGCCCTTTTATAAATCATATCTCTGTCCTGTAGGAAACACTTGAACTTAGTTGCTTCAGCCCAAACTGTGCTCAATACTCAACTGTCAGCGTAGCCCCTTTAAATGTAGGTACATTACAAAAGTCCACACCGTTTAATTGTGCTTATGTGAATGGAAAAGATCCATCATGCCAGTGACTATTATGAAAAAAACAAATAGGAGTGGCTATTTCTCAGATGCAAAACATCTGGCAGGATTCTCTGCTTGCAAAATTAATGGGCATTTAATTGGCAATAATCATTTTTTACCTCGACGATATGAGGTAAATAGTTTTGCCGGAAGAACCAGATGTTTCAAATGAGCTGCTGTGAGGTTTGCTCTTTGCTGTTTCCCTTTAAGAAGATGCCACAGTACATGTAGCATATGTTCTTATAGTGTTTACATGGATATGAACCTTAAAATCTCTGTACTGCCTTCCTGACAAGGCCGTAACCATGGCTGCATCTGAATATGCACACCTCTCTACTGTATAGTAGGCAAAAAGAGCATGTGAAAGGGGCACTTAAAAGGGGTTTTAATAATAGAATGTATTAAATAAAGCATTTGAAATATTTGCAAATAATCTTCATAAACATTAAATCATTTCCTGAAAGACCACCAGGGAAAGCATTTATATCATAAACAATTGGCAGATATTAAATATTTAGCTACTTACATCTTACCTTCCACCTTTAAAACCGAAGCAACGTGCTGGAATTCACGCTTGGCTTCTGCGAACAGAAAAAAGCAGGACTTCATTGATTTGATTGGGGGAGACTTGTCCTCCTCAATAGCTACGTTTACATGCAACCAAATAATCCATTAGTACTCAGATTGATGGCTCAATTGGACTGAAACACCTTAATGTAAACATCACAATCTCTCCGACTGAGCTCGATTTGAATGGAATTTTAATTGGGTTAGAAGGGATGGTGTAGATCTGAAATAATCTGATGTAATAATTATGTACAGTAAATGCTTAATTCTGATGCTTTAAAATACGTGTGCTGTGCCGTGATTATGTTTACGTTTTACATCTTACAAATATGCATAATTTTAATTGCGTCTTGCGTCTATTGAACTTGTCAATGGAGGAGAATGAATATGTACTAAATATTTGCTACAAAAGAACTTCTGACATGTATGTCAGCTTTCTTTTAGATGTTATCAGGGCAAAAATAACTGATGGAAGCTCTGGTGACATTGCGGTGGTAACTGGGCACTACGAATGCATTGAAGTATCGCTGTCGGGCAGAAACTTCATATTTCGTCATTTTGCACCGTCTCTGCTTGTTTGCAATGGAAGGGTAAATGAAAAACTGGTTGTTTGAATATGTACAGCATTTTCCTTACTCAAGAAACATTATAGATAAAGGCTAATATTTTATGTATTTGAGGAGCGGAGAAGAGTGTCTTAGCCTAGAATTTGCAGTCGAGTCATAGCTAATACTGGCTTAAATAGCCTGTGTGCAGCACTTTATCTTTTATAACAAGTGACAGAAAAAAACTGAGTGCCCACTTAACTACAATAAACTTTAAAACCTGCAAATTTCTGAAAACTTAATGCAATGCACTTACTGCCCGGCCTTTCTAATGATGGACAAAACATATATGTCCAACATTCGCTGGTCCAAAAAAAACAACACTCCAGTTGAGCTTGATTTTGGTCAAATGTTAATAATATATTGACCATAAATAAAGCCACAATATCAGCTTTGACAGCACAGTGTTTAATTATTTAAAAAATAGTGCTTTTTTCACATTTGAAAATTTGCGGTTGTGGAAACACAAGGTTTCTGCCTGACAGCGACGGAAAATGCCCATGTAAACGAATATTTGAATCAGACTGCAAATATAATGGTTTATATAAACAGAAATTTCTAAATCTATCTTATATTTTTTTTACGTTTGATTTATTCTGTGAAGAATTAGTGCAAATAAACGTGCCTAATGTGTAGGGTGGTTATGGCCCTGCTCCATGATGTAGCCTGGCATTTCCAATGGCTCCAGTCTATATTTCAGCCTTCGGGCCTGAGGTGTCTTGTCCTTAACTGGCTGTTCTGATCTTCTGCTAATAGTTTATAATGTCAACGCATTGCCCAAAGACAGTAGCGTAAGACTAAAAGTGGATGCCCCTCAGTGCAAGCATTTTTTCTCCTCTAACTGAATGGGCTTTGTGCCAAACAGAAGAAAGAGGCAAGAGAGAGAACAAAATCAAATCCCTTGTTTGATAAAGGTTCACCCAAAGCCAGCCTGACACAAACTCCATACTGGAGTGATCATTTGCATGAGTTCGTTTGAATGGCAAAAATCTTCTCTTCCCTCTGATCCATCCTCTTTTGCCTGCGCTCTTGATTAAACTGACTTTGAAATGTGAAAATTGTGTGGGTAGCACTAGAACAATGTCAAATAGGCCTTGTGGAGGGGTGGAATGGATTTAAAGCCATTGTTCAATCTGACTCTTTTCTCCTGCATTAAAGACAGGGTTGCGGAGGTTTGTGACAGTCAGGCGCCTGCGTGCTTATCTTCCCGGCAATAGTGTTTTAATCTGTTGGGTTAACGCATGCCTGTAAACAAATTTGTCAGTCACACAATGGCACTGCCACCTTTAGTTCGCAGCGGATTACAGCATTTTTAAACAGTCTCAGAATGAACACCTCCTGCTGCGCACATCTCCACAAAAGATTCTATTAAATATCCACGGATAAATAATTTGTGGATATATAGCGTCTTTTTCCCTATGTGATATTAGCATGCAAAAGGCATGTTTGCACACCTTAGGAGGGAAGTCTTTTATGGGTTATTTTAAAGGGTTGTAATTCTTTTGATATGGAATTTAAACAGTATTTTACCCTAATCCCGAGTTTGGGCTTGAGAAAGCCTTTTACGTAGGTGGTTTTCAATTAGTTTCACTTAACCTTGTAAATATTTTCACAATATTAAAAGACTTAGACAAGCCTTTTGGGGCGGGGGATGTGGTTTGGTCTCAGCCCCATTTCAACTCGGTATTTACAGAAATAACGGAAAGGAAATTTAGGGGGATGTACAAATTATCAAGGGTGGTTATTTCTCATTACACAGATGCTTAGCGGATTTAATCAGTGTTTATGTAGTGTAAATCTTGTGTTTTCTACTAAATTACACACTATAAAAAAACAACTACATATTTTCCAGTTAACGGGACCTTTTAGGCTAAATCACAAATAAGTGTTGAAATGCGCAGTACCTGAAACTACATAAAAACCCTTGTTAGTCCAACAGCATTCCTCCAAATGTTGTCCCAACTACTGTAGTCAAACACAGTTTCTGGACAAATAATTACAAATTGATCAACATTACTGAAATTTTAACTTCCCAGCATAAAACAACAGCTTTTATGCTGTTGTCTAAGCATAACCCCCCCAATTATGTCGATTGTTGAGGTCTGTGTTCAACCTTTTAAACTATATCCCAGATATATTTGCTTTGTAAGGTGATTGCGCCTTTAGAAACAATGATGTAATTTTAAGTGGCCTGTAAAATATTTAACCATTTATTGAGTTAATTTCTTGAACAACTAATTTGTAGTTGCTTTGGCAAAATTATTGGTTGCATGAAGCATTTTGGATTTAGTGAACAAACAAATTGGCAAAAGCATGTGCTACTGTTTTTAAAACAATAGTTTTAGTGCATCAGATTGTTTTGAAGTTTTCTCAGCAATTCCTTTTTGTACAGTGCACGTTTAAGGGAAATTAAACGTTCAAATGTTGGAACTTTGAAGTTCATAGGATTAAGGCTCCTCCTCATGAAACTCCCCTGACCTTCAAGTGTTGGTTCGCACTCCTTTACTTCAAGTGATTCTCTGTTGTTGTCAAACTGTCAAGTCATCTCAATCTTTGATGGACACTACAAACAGAACATGTTAGTCTCTTTGCTTTCGACTGCGTAACCCTCAACAACACAAACAGAGCAAAGTCGTCATTAACTCCAGCTGTTTCTTTTTCAAGATAAGAAGGGCTTTCATAGCTAATCAGCGGCTGCATGCTAGCTCTATTTACACGTGAAGAAAAGCGGCTGGACTGCATGGCGAGGCGGTTAATTCAGTCATGCCGATGAAGGAAAGGAAGTTATTGACCTACGGCAGCAGCCATGTGTTTCAGTTATTAACTGGCCTCCATTTGTCAGGAAAGCCGAGAGATATGGAGGTGACGTGAGGTTCAGGCCCGGGTTAGGGTCGTCCTCCATCCGTTATCATGTGTCTACGCAGGGCACTTTAATTGAATTACCCAATTTATACTTCAAGCAACAATGCCCCAGCCTACATCCATGACGTGATACAATTAAACATGAGTTTGAAAGCTTGTGTTTTGCATATTTTATCCCACGGTGAGAAGAAAAAAAGGCATCTGTCATGTTGTGGTGCTATTTTTGTGAGAATATTTGTTTGGACACAGAGGCTTATATCGCAGACTATGTCCAGGGCTCCATTTCCCTCTGTTTAACCTTGGAATAGTTTAAATGGTTTTAAATCCCTGCATGTGAGCCTAATTTAATTGATATTTAATTTAATAGATTAATGTGTTTTGTCTGAATTGTAAATGGAATTTGTTACAGCTCAGGATTTTTAAAACTGGGGCCCGGGACCTCCAGGGGGGCCACAATAGGTTTATAGGGGGTCTGTAGAAAATCTGAGCGACAAAAACGTATTTTAATGAAATGTATTTAGGACTGCTTTGGAACTACACTACCATTCAAACGTTTGGGGTTGGTAAGATTTTTTTGTATGACTTTGAGAGAAGTCTGTTATGCTCAACAAGGCTGCATTTACTTGATAAAAATACAGTAAAAAAGTTAATATGGTCATACATTATATTACAACTTAAAATAACTGTTTCTATTTTAACACATTTTAAAATGTAATTTATTGCTGTGATGTCAACGCTGACTCCAGTCTTCAGTGTCACATGATCCTTCAGAAATCATTCTAATATCCTGATTTAGAGCCCAATAAACATTTCTTATTATTGAAAACATTGAAAACAATTGTGCTGCTTAATGTTTTTGTGAAAACCATGATTATTCTTTCTTTGTTTTTTTTGATGAATGGAAAGTTAAACAGAACAGCAAATTATATATATATATATATATATATATATATATATATATATATATATATATATATATATATATATTTTTAAACTTTATAAAAGTCTTTACTGTCACTTTAGAGTTAAGAGTAGAGTAAATTAGAGTTAAACTGATTTGAAAGTATTTCTCTATAGGTTTATTTGTCTAACATCTAACAATTAGTAGGACAAGGTATACACTTCTAAAGGAGATACCAAGTCTGTATTTTTCAGATAATACTTCAGTATAATGTTATGTGACAGTCATTTTGCAAAGAACATGTTGTCTTTATCATATCTTTATGTATGTATTTTAGAACGGGGACCCTTGCATGGGGGCCAACATATTTGGGGGTCCTTAGCATCAAAAAGTTTTGAAATCACTTCTTACAGCAAATGCCGTAGATACAGCTCAAAGTTGTTTAGGCATTGTTAGAAACAGTTTAGAAATGTCTTCTCCCAGATACCTTATGACAGATGTCTTCTTGCCTTTATATGTAAATTAATATCCAGTAAAGGCTGTTAATTCTAATGGAGTCCAATTTATGCTGGATTTGAGCAGCTGGAAGAGACTGCAGTGTCATGCCCATTCACTCATGCGTTTAAACTCTTGCCTTTCGTCCAGGTGTTACCCAGGTATTTGTCAGATAAAAGCAAGGCCACTTGACCTTTGACTCTTTCGCACCTGGACTCAAGCTTATATGCTTTTTAACATTCCCAGAGACTCACAATGTTTTTCCTCCCAAACTCAATCGCAATTAGATGTACCGAGAGTGGAATGGCAGTAAAAAAATGTGCTTTACATTAAGCGTGTAACGTACACCAATTATGCTAATTGCACATTCGCAGATGGCTGAGTGTTGATTACCGCATAAACACTGGGTAAGCTGGGGGAAATCAGAAGACTGCTATCATGTGTTGACTTCCATTGACAGTCATTTGATTATTTGTCATTAAAATGCTAGAAATGTTGCAGTGATGACAGCAGACGATGTTTAAATAACTTTTAAAAGGCAGCTCATTTTGGAAGAACAACAAAGGGCGAATCCCTTTACTTGATTCAATTTATTTGATTTGTATTTTAACTCGTACCACCCAAACACTTCTTAGTATCTTTAATCAGTAAACAAGTTACACAAAAAAAAATCTAACTTTTAATTGGCAGCTGAGTCTATGCAAAAGAGAGGGTGTGTCTGCTTGTGCATTAGCATAACAATTCACCCATAGCCGACACCATTTTACAAATGGGGGAGTAAACATCTGTTCCAGATGTCCTATTATCCTGTCAGGCTGCTTAGCTCAGAGACTTCTAGCTTCAATCAAGGCCTTTGTCAGCCTCAGAATCAGACACTGAAAGGCTTGGGAGCACTGTGCTTTACTTTGAATCCCCCACTGGCATGGACATACTTAACAGACCCTGAAACAAGCTGTCCTCGCTGCTTTTGAGTGATGTGGGTCTGTGGCATTCGTTCTCTGGTGTTATCATCTAATGCTCCTCTCAGACAGATTCGCCTCTTTCATGCTCGTTGGATACGTAGCGGCTGTTCTGCCTTCAGCGATCTGGCCGGAGGGTCTACAAAACCCACTTCAAATGCCAGTCCTCTCTGGGAAGGGTGACATTTTGTGCAAGCCAAAACATTTAGCGCATTAGGAGGAAGCAGCCTGGTGGAAACGACAACTATGTTCACGTTCTCACTTGGCAAGTGAAACCGCACAATGTTTACTGTATTTTCAGTGAATCATGCTAATTTAGATCTGCCTCTGCTGGTTTTGCAGGATGGACATAATCAAAAAAAGTCATTTGGCAGAGATTACACACTCTAGAACTCTACAACTCAGCTATTGTAATGTATGACGGACCTGTTCTTTAGATCGGCTGCTTCTGTGGTTCTCTAAAAAGTTTGAAATGCTTGTATTAGTGTGCTTAGTGGGAAGTTCTGAATCCAGGTTTGCTACTTGTGTATAGATTTCCTTTTACCCTTGTCCAATATGAAAATACATCATGAAAATATTATTATATTTTAAAACTGTGGAAGTCTAAGCAAAGAGTGGAATTATAATAAATCATTTCAATATTTATTGTATGAAAAACAATTTGTGAATTATGACTTATGATCAGTTGTGGTATTATTTGCATCAGAATTGTACCTAAAGTTAGTGTAGTGGTTGTTTAAGGGCTTACGTGTCTGTAAAGAGCTTACAATTAAACATGAACAATGCAATTTGTGGAAACAAAGAAAAACGTAAATATCAACTGTCAGCAGAATAATTTTAGTGTGATAATTTTGTGCAAAAGCTGTAAAATTGTACAAAAAAGTCTGAAAATATTTAATTGTGGTTATTTAGGATACATAAAGTGCCTTGAATCTTTTTCCACCACAAAATGATATGAAATACATTGGCATAAAATGACTGTAATGCATGTACATTACCATCAGTGTTAGAAACTATGGTGACCGGGAGGGGACATGTTCAGTTCACTTCGTTTTGTCATGGCCACGATATACTAACTCATGGGAATGTGGTAATATGTTGTGGCCACAAGATATTCATTTATGGGAATGTGATAGTATGTCGTGGCCACAAGATACTTTTTTTGTGGGAATGACATCCGTATGTCGTGGCCACACGATGTGAAGTCGTGGCCTTGAGTTGTTGAGGGAACCGTTTATTGTGGCCACGAGTTCAATGTGTAAACAAACCTACGTAACCATTGCACCCAGGGACTATGAGAAATGGATATTATTAGTAAATCAACATTTTATTTTGAATTAAGAATGACAAAAAAGTGTGGCATTAAGAAATGATTTTATTAACCTATTTGATGGGCCTATACTATTATATTATATTGCCCGCAATATTTTCTATACAGCATTTGAATGAAGTTTGTTATTATCAATGAATGTTAATATAGAATAATATAGGCCTGCAAGACTTCTTTTTTTTTTTTTTATCTATCCCATCCCATAATCTTTTAAATACATTCACTGGTCATTTATTTTTTATTTAATATTTGTGGGCTATTATAATAATTATTATTTTTATTGGTTATATTTTTAATTATTGTTATGTGTTTGCTTTATTTTCCCCTTCATTTCATGTATCTCTTTACCTAAGTAATGTTCTGTATAGGCCTATAATAATTTCTTAATTCCGCACTTTTTTTGTCATCCTTAATTCAAAATAAAATGTTAATTTATTAATAATATCCATTTCTGATAATCCCAGGTTGCTATGATCATGCAGGTTTGTTTACGCATTGAACTCGTGGCCACAATAAATAGATGTCGTTCCCTCGGGATCTCGAGGACACGACTTCACATTGCGTGGCCACAACATAAGGATGTCGTTACTTCGACTAAATTACCTCGTGGCCACAACATTTGATCATGTTTCCACAAGTTAATATGTTGTGTCCATGAGAAAACTAAGTGAACTGAACATGTCCCCTCCAATGTCACTGTATATAGAACAGTTTTTGCTGTATATTTTTTTCCAGGATTCTTTGATGAATAGATAGTTAGACATAAAAATATGTATATTTTGTTACATTATAAATAGCTATACTTTCACTTTTGATCAAACACCCAATTATTAAAAGCATTTTAATTACTTGAGCCTTGACTTGAAACTATAATAAAAAATGCCAGTTTTATGTATGCCAACCCATCTCACTAGAGGAAAACCAATGATTTTTCAGATTTAAGTTACAAGTAGATATTTTACAAGCACACTTTTACTGCTTCAGCAAGTCATTTTCTTCTCAATATCAACTTGTCTGAAAACATGTGCAGTTTAGCCTTACATCCATTAATCTATAGTAAATAACAAAAAAACATTTATAGCACAGTGTGTATATAATTACTCTCCAATTGCCCACAACGTAACAGAGCTGCTCTTGGCACTACAAGTCATGTCCTACATTTACCTTGGGCGCCAGATACATTAACTTCCTCCCCAATCAGCCGGCTCAGGAATAACAATAATTTCAAGTGCTGCTAATTGACTTTAGCCTTTCCAATATGAGAGAGCAAGCGCCTGCTCATTTTATCTGTCCTTTTAATAATTACATTATCATTTTATGCCTTCCATTCCTTTAGAGTAGCTGACCATTTGTGTGGTACTGAAGGCTCATTATTAGCCTTGAATTATGTGCAGTTTATTGATCCCTGTGGTGGATTATGGAGCTCTAAGTTGGTCTAGACAGAACGGTTAGTAAGATGACAGAGCAGGGGAAACATATCGGGCCCGGGGGAGAGATCAGCTCAACTCGCTGAGCAATAATGCCTGCTAGGTAATGGAATTTAAGTTTACACTAAATCTACAAATGCGCTGACATTTCAAGTGCCTAGTAAAATAGCATTAGGCTAATTAGTTGGGTTGAAGAGGTGACTGTGCAATTGTTTGTAGCTACATCTCTATTTACCAGTGCAGAGCTGGATGAAAGGGCTTCAGAATTCAAATGTTATGTACTATCACCTTTTCAACCTTTTTGAAAACTTTAAAGGGATAGTGTATTTAAAAAAAAAAATTCTGTCTTCATTTTATGGCCCTAATGTTATTGCAAACCTGTATTTCTTCTGTGGAACACAAGGCAAATTGTTCTGGCAACTCTTTTCAGTGTTATCAAAGTACTTCCAAATGACAAAAAAAAAAAGCTCCATAAAAGTTTTGTGCAATTAGTCCATATGACCTGTGTACTATTCAAAGTATTTGAAAGCCATATGTAGCCATACATTCACAGCTTCCTATTCCCTGAGCAGAGGATGTCAGTTGAAGTTTATAATAAATTTCAGTTTAAATAATTTATCATATTTAAACGCTCAAAATTGAATAATAAATATATTTTATGGTGTATATTATGAAAATAAGCATAATTTTGTCATATTAGATTTTGTTTTATACCACTCCAAATCCAGAAAAGTTGGTTAAATGCATAAAAGCAACCTTTTTTTTTTTTTTTTTAAGTTTTCACTGACCAATTTAAGTGTATTTTGTAAATATAAACAAATTTAGAAAAACCTTTCCTTTTAATTACACTTTTTAAATGTTTAGAATCGAGGATACTAATTGTTGCAACTAAAAGTTTTGCAAGTGCAATTTTTGCCCAATCTCGCCGGATACAAGACAGCTGCTTAACAGTTTGTGGTCATCGTTGTCTGATTCTCCTTTTCATGATGGGCCATACATTTTCAATAAGAGACAGATTTGGACTGCAGGCATTCAAGCACATCCCTTCTACGGTGTAGAGTGCCTAGAAACCACTCTGTTTTAGCATGTGCAGAATGAGGCCTTGCATTGTCTTGCTTCCCAGGGATGCCATTATATGTCCCTGTACAATCCCAATAAACGCCTTCACATCAATGGTACCTTTACACATATTCAAGTCACCCACACCGTTTGCACTGATGCCCCCCCATACCATGATGACAGAGTCTTGCTTTTGTACCTGTCAATGATGAAAGTCTGGATGGTCCCTTTCGTCTTCGGGACTGATAACTCAGTCAGTTTTCCCCAAAACAAGCTGAAACGTGGACTCATCTGACCACAGCACAGATTTACACTGTCTTTTGGACCATCTGAGATGAGCTTGGGCCCAGACAACTTGCCGGCATCTCTGCATAGAACTGATGTATAGCTTTCTGCCTGTGTAACAGAGATTAAAGCTGCCGTCGGCAAGTCTGGCAGATTGGGTCGATTAGCCAAAATTTTGAATGTTTACAACTCTCATGCCCCTCCCCACTACCAGCGAGCACCCTCCCATCGAGGTCGTGCTCGTCAGTGCGTCACTGTGCGTGTGTACCTGATTTTCTGTGAACGCGTCCGTCTCTTCAGCATCTATCAACACCATGGACTCGGAGGTAGGCTGCCCTGGCTAATCTATCAATAGATAGCAATAACCGAGGAATTGGAAGCTTGTTAGTAGATTTTCTCTCCGCCATCACGCTTCATGCAATCTCCAGGCGAACTTCAGGCGTGGCGTGTGCATGTGATATTAACGTGCGCGAGTGAGGGGGGATCTGTGGCGTGTGCACGACCTGTGATTGACAGTCAGATCTCACACCCCCCTGCGCTGATTGGACCTGATGAAGCGGGAGCGCTGGATTTTTCCAAAACAAATAACACGCTCCAGGTGGAGTTAGAAGCTCGGGTTTTTTTCTAAAACCACCTTATTTATGTTGTTCTGTCGGATTATAGTGTCGATTACACTGAATATGATCAAAAAAATTTTGCCGACGGCAGCTTTAAGTGACAACGGTTTTCCAAATTACTCACTAGCCCATGTGAGATTTCTCTGGATTCCCTGAATCTTTTCACAATATGGATGTATGTATGGTAGTTGGTGAAATACATAAATACTCTGCAATCTTGCATTGAGAAATGTGATTTTTGAATTGTTTGACAATTCTATCTTGGCACAAAGTGGTGAGCCATGACCGAGTCTTTGGTGGATGCTCCTTTTATACCCAAACACGATACCCTCACCTATTACCAGTTCACCTGCTAATTGTGGACTGTTTAATAACAGTTTAACTTGGATATTCTATATTCTTTTCACTTTTATTCAACCTATGCCCCAACTTTTTTGGAGTGCGTTGCTGCCATCAAAATCAAAATTTGTTTATATTTACAATGAATTTGGCCAGTGAAAACATTGAAATTTTGTCTTCGTACTTTTTTCAGTAAAATAAAGGTTAAAGAGAATGAACAAACCACAGATTCTTGATTTTATTACATTTTACAAAAAGTCCCAACTTTTCTAGATTTGGGGTTGTATTATATAACTCATAATCATGAAAGTTACATTGAAACTGTTGCATCTTGTGCATTTTATGTGAACAGCAACTTTTTTATTTTAGTCAAACTTTTCCCTCTCCACTTCCAGTGAAGTGATGTATCGATGTTCCCTTATTCCCAATTCTGTTTGCAGTGCCCTTCGAACTGAACATTTATGCTCATTTTGTATTGGAATCTCCTGTCATGTAACAGAGGGACAGATAACAGGAATGTAGGTAAGGGGTGCTTATTGAACAGGCTAAGTAGCAGGCGGGTAATATAGCAGACTTAACTGAATATAGTTATTGGTTTAGCAGATGCTCTATGACTGGAAGAGAGGATAGCGTGATGAAGACAGGTAGGCACAGATTAAGAGGCGAGTCAGAAAAGTCCATGCACACATAGTGAACGAGGAGACCAGACAAACCGAGCATGGCATGGGTGAGTGTATATATAGTGACTGGTGTTGCAGGTTAGTATTCTGGTGAGAGTGAAGGAGTGGGTAGAGTTGGTGCTGATCGATGGCATGGTTGAATCTGTGACATCTCCCTTGGCGGAATACCCTGAGAAGTCCACTTTGCAGGACACTTACAGTTGAATGGAACACTTCTGGTCGGAATAATTTGTTTTTGAGTTATAATAGACCGTTCACACCAAGAACGATAACAATATTAGCTAGCATCTACAATAAGGTTTGTTAATGCTTATTACAAGTACATTTTAAAGTCGGATGAGTTCTGACTGGCTTTCAATGTTTTTTTGTTTGTTTTCATTTTGAAAAAAATCATTTTGAATGCAATTCCAATTACATCGTTCATCTGTGCTGTTATCGTTATAGTTGTTCTATGGATTATGCAATTATTTTAAATTTAAAATTATTTTTAAAACTGTATCTATAGTGACTCAGTGATATGGTCACAGCGGTTAACCATTTAATGGAGTTTATGGCTTGAATTTTGGTCCGTTTGTCATGCAAAACTATTGAGTTTCACGTATGTTTATGTGAATCACTTTCATGATACTTTCGGATAAAGGAATTTTATGACTAAATTAATTGTTTAATTAGGTTGATATGTTTTTGGTTCAAGTGTTGAATGCTGGAATGCAGACTCTGTGTCTGTGTTTGTCTCTGTAGAGTGGTGGTGGGCATGTTTACTGGCTATCCATCATTATTTTGATGAGCAGGCTAATTGCACAGCCTGCTTGTTAGCGGGGGCCGGGAAACGTCCTTGAGTGGATGCATGAAGGGTTGTTGGCGGGATTACGCACAACATGAAGTGGGTTTATTGTGTGTGTGTGTGTTTGTGCATTGTTTCTCTCTATCCAAGGACTTCTCAATTGGCCTTTTGCCAGCTGTGGGACCTCTTTTAAAGGCTGGATTTAATCACCACACTGCATGATTCACACACGGTTGCACCTGGTTATACAGGTCTGCTCTTTAACCAGCTAGTCAGGAGCTGGAGTTTTCTTGTTAATTTAGTTAAATCGCCCATACACCCTAAAATTACCTCCTGTGCTAATTTCTTTATCTAGAAAGCATATTGGCAACATTTTTAGCATTAAAGGTAATCCACCATGATCATTTTTATTAACTAACATCAACAAAGGTTAATATATGCCTTAAGAATATATTGTTCATTGTTAATGTTAGTTAATACATTAACTAATATGAACAAAATGATTCCTTATTATAACTTGGTACCGTCATATTTGATATGAATAGATAGCAAATGTAACAATATTTAATAAAAAGAGCTGAGGTTAGTGTGTGAAGCGATCCTGCCGACAAGAGAGAAAAAAAAGTTCATGACCTTGCAATGCAGTGTTCCTTAATGTCCAGTGATCTCTCTGAGTAGTAATGATACAATGCTTCCTCATATTCTTTCCTTTTCCCTGCTCCCTCCTTCTCTCCATTCTGCTCCCTCTCTCTCTCCCTCTCTCTCTCTCTAAAAGACTCAGTCAGCAGTTCGGTTCACAGTCTGGCAAATGAGCTGTCCTATTGAAATAGAAGGGAGAGTGTTCCGTGTTGCAGAAAATGCTGCCACGGCAAGCCACACCGGAGAAAGAGAGAGGGGAAATTACTTGCTTGGACAAAGAAACATGAGAATGTCCTTTCACTAAAAATGTACCAATTTAGACTCATGTTGGATAGATTACAACCTTTTTATTTTCCCTCTCCATCTCCATCTGCACTCATTATCATCTATAGATTACCTCACTCTCCTCACCTGTGCTGAAAAAAGTCTAGAAAAGTACATTTGTTCAATTGATTTTTTCCTCTGCATGCTCGTAAAATCCTCACAGGGTTTGTAGTTGGATGGCTACTTGGCTGAGCTAACAGTGCTTAGGTTTGTATGGACTTTCCATGGTGTTGTATGGTTTAAATGCTATCTTTAGGTCTATTTTATAGAAACAACAGAGTCCCATCTTTCATCTTAGCCCTCCTAAAAGTTTGTGATTTTGTGATCTCTCATGTTCGTTAAATACAGCAGCTACAGTAAGATATCTGAATTCTGCATGTATCATTGTTAAACCTTACATTTTGATGTTTTTCAGTGACTCTTCGTCTCGGATTAAATATTTTTTATATTGAGTCGAAAATTGTATACATTGTATAATTTCTTGCCATTTTAAAAATATTTGTTTGTTTTAATGACATCAGCACTAGAGCTGCATAAACTTCTGCTGATCATGTTTTCCAGCATGATTTAAGAAGATCCAAAGAACATCTTGTGCTTCAGTAGACGTTGAAACATCTAATTGTCTGTACAATTGTTCACATGATTAGTGTTACAAATTAGATTTTTTGATTAGTAACTTAGATTTTTTTTATTTTATATTTATATATCTATTTATTTTAAATGTGGTAACCATGTGCAAAGTGATTCTTACTTGATTTTGAATCCTAACAAGACTAGGACACTCTTTGTACAATTACATCATTTGTACAATTACATCAGATGGTCATTAAATACTCATAACACAATTTAAAATAAAATATGATAATAAGCAATAGACATTATTACAATAAACATATTTCTTGTATATTAATTCAAAATATATATTTTTTCTCCAAAGTTAAATTTATTAGATCAAAATACAGTAAAAAAAAAGGTGATACTGACATATTGTTCAAATTTAAAATATCAGTTTTCTACCTTTAATATATAATGTTGAATAAAGCTGAATTTTCAGCAGCCATTACTTCAGTCTTCAGTGTCACATGATCCTTCAGAAATCATTTCTTGATCTCAATAAACAGTTCTCATTGTCATCATTGTTGTGATGTCATAATGTCCTCAAAAGGATAGTAATACTAGACATTTTGATTCTTGTGGGGACAGATTAGTTGGTCCCCATGAGCTTATAAATCATATGCTTTTTGAAAAATGCAGGAACGTTTCTGTGAAGGCTTTGTTTATGGTTAGGTTTTGGGTTAAGGTTATTTCACATGGGATGCGGCAGCAGGCCCGGTTATACGGGAGTGCTAAGCAAAGCACCCTCAAATGCAAGCAAGAGCACCGTCAGTTGATACTGTAATAACATATTGGCGAAAGAGATTTAGCAAATGATCCAGTGCATATTTGTGTTTGCGCTCTGAAGAATATCAAGTGTATCTATTTACAACGTGTTTATGCAGCGGTGAACAGTGTAGCCAATCACATACATAGTTGTTGATCTTTTGAATGCAATGGGCAAACAGAGGTGTTTAAGTAAGTCAGAATCCAGAATTACGAGGACCGACGGCCAATTGCATGCTGCAAAGTTTCAGAAGTGACATTACATATAAATGCTGCATTCACTCTGCACAGGACAGCAGTATGACATGTTAAAAGAGTAACATATTAAAACAATGTAAAGGCAGACTAATAAATAGAACAAAATATTTTTGAAATTATATTCCAGTTATTGGTAAAAGTGATGAGTTGTAAATAATCGTAAATGTCTCACTGTACACCGCTAAGGAGTCGTCGTTGCACAGCCTACTACATCTGCACTTTACTAGAGCACCCTCAGTCATTTCAGAAGCACCCTGAGTGATTTGATTCTGGAACCGGGCCTGTGCGGCGGTCTTGAGTGTTTAGTTCATTTTCAATGGGAGACATGCGGAAAGCAACGAAACTTGGGCTGATTCGTTGGCGGAGCGCAAGCAGAGCTCGTGCACCCAACATTCTGCTGCTTCCATAAACAGAGCATTTTGCGGCATCCACCACTGAAGAGAAAAACATTTTACCCTTTTTTGAGCGGCAACGGCAGCCATGTCAGCTTTAACCAACCAACCAATCATAGAACATTTCACTGAGCTTGTGTCAGTGTTAAAAACCTGTAGGTCTTATGGAATTCCCAGAGTTGTATGACCCATCAAATAATCTCATCCAGATATATAAATACAAATTAAAAAAACCAGAGCGTGAGTGCTCGAGTTGGTTTGCCAGGTAAAAATACAAATACATGCAAAATGTCAGTTAACTGTCTGACATGAAAACTATGCTAGTCATGTTCCCATTCTGCTCTTAGCCAGGGTAATTAAAATGATTATTTTTTCAAACTTTCTTTGGTAATATTAATAGATATCTTTGGGCATTGCAGTTGAAGAGTGCAACACCTAAATTGACCCCAGTGGTGGTGAATGGGGCCAGGGCCGTTCAGCCGTTTGCTCTTGTTGTGTGGTCCTGCTTGAAGTCCTCATTACTGGGGCTTGTCATGGGAGAGGCGGTGTGCTGCATGAGAGAGTCTGAATCAGCCTTATTTGAATTCATAATTGTGCCTAGCTGAAGGGGAGATTTGTGAAGCAAGTCAGGGTTCATTGTTCGAGCTGTGTGAGTCCAGTGGAGGGTGCGAGGGAGCTCAAAGCTAATGTAATCTAAGCTGTTTGAGAGGGTTAATTGGGAAGGAGGAGAAAAGAGGGTGTGTGAGAGTGTGACTGACCTTTTGGAATAAGTTGCAACACTGCAACCGTAATGTCTCTGTCGACTAAATTTAAAAAGAAGACTTATTTTCTGTGCTTTTGTCCTCATGATGATACTCAATGTTGAAAATCGTTAAGAAATGATTTCATAGCTTTTATAGAATGCTGTTTCAGCTCTCAAATTGAAAATATTAAAGGAATAGGTCATCTAAAAATGTAAATTCTCTTTTTGTTCCAAGTCTGGACAAACTTTTAATTTTTAAACAATTAATTACGGTTTATAATATGTCATGATCAGGACCTAAAATGAACACTCAGCAAACGTCAAATGTGAGTACAAATTGACGTTTGCGAGTATATATGAAACGTGTCAATTACCAGTTGTCCGGTAACATTTTTGTGAATTCTAACGTGGCAATGTTGTGAGAACATGAAAGTGAACAAACATGAATTACGCTGTTGACAGTTAACGGGCCAGTGCTGCATCGTCACAAAAGTTTAAACCTTTCCAATTAAAATATTCAAGCACGTTACTCGCACGCTGCGTTGGAAGTTTTCTATGTGCAAACATCCAAAGCGCGTGCCCAGAAAAAATAAAGAATTAAATTCCGTTTAGCATCTTCTTGCGCTTGAATGGACAAAATCATACATAGTCATACAAAATCATACTCTGGTAAACATAGTTGGTTATGTCTTAAAGGGGACCTACTATGCCCCTTTTTACAAGATGTAATACAAGTCTCTGTGTGTCCCCACTATGTGTCTGTGAAGTTTCAGCTCAGATCATTTATTTGTCATTTATTTGTCAGATGTTCAATTTGCCCCTATTTGGATGTGAGTATCAACATACCGTTTTCATGTGTGTACCTTAAAAATGTAATTGTTAGTAGCTGTGTTCAACCTTATATGTTCGATCCGGAGTCAGACACAGATAGAGAGACTCAGGACGTACAGTATACTGTAGTCACAGGACGTAATGCAACAGGACGTTTCTGAATGTTTGATGAATTTATGTAGTTGTTGTGGTATTAACTTTATTCAACTTATCAATTGGCATGTTCTGTCATGATCATCTATAAATTGTTGCAGAGGTGGTCATGTGAGTCTGAGAATATATGCTGCATGGAGATAGAACATGTATTGTTTCATTTTGTTCTATTACAGTTATAATTTATAAATCATTTCTTTTATGACATGCTATGACATTTGCCTTATGCATTTGGTATGGTATCGGTGAATACAGTCAGAGACAGTGGTGCCATTAGCCATACGCATTAGCCCTCTTATGTTCATTGGTACATACAAAAACGGAATATTTGTTTATGTGGCGAGAACACCGTGCTTGCCCCTACTGCGACGTCACAGTAGGGGGAAATCTGGAACAACAGGGTTTTTTTTAGACTGCTTCTGATTTATGGGGATTATAAAAAAAAAAAAAAAAGGAGTGAGTGCATGATGCATGTGCATCATTATATTGGATCAATGCATTTGTTCTTAAAGTGACAGCATCCTAATATTCCTGCTGCTGTCTGCTTTTCAAACAACAAAGAACAAAGACAAACACACTCAATGCTCTTTACTAAATAACTTTTGCAACTTTAATAAGGAGTAATATCTGTTTAATCTATAAAGTGAAGACTATGCAGTGTAATTTCACATTTGATTACTTTATCAAATTTCTGTTTAATTTTGAATGATAAAAAAAATAATAAAAAATTGACATTTTTATTAACTCATGATGCTTTTCATCACTTTTTGCCCATACTATCTCTTAGATCTTTTGCTTGTGTCTTTGAGTTTACCCACAAGCCATGTGCACATTCCCGTGAAGATACAATTAATTGTGATGAATTTTTCACATCATTTTTGCCATTAGCCATTTTTGCTTAGTTTTACTTGTGTTTAGCTTTTCTCTTGACCTTGGAGCTTGACGCTTGCGAGAAGAAACCCCACCAGCCCCAAAGACTTATTCCTTCAATTTAACAGCAGACTGAGGTGTTTCTCCAGCATCATCGGATCAATGAAAAGTAAATAGCCTCCACTTCTTGTTTCACAGTGCCGTATTGATCTTTCCTCAGCTTTGGCTTCCCCTGCTTCCCTGGCGTCTTATGTCTTTCAGCCCCAGGGACGATGCTGATTGCCAAAGATTGGACAAGCTAACAAGCGCATGATGAGGAACCAGTTGGTTCTTCTTGCTTTCTCTCAGTTTTCAGAGGTCTTTGGGACAGGTACACACAAAAGGGAAGCTGATCCATGGATGTATGCTGTCATTCTTTTGAAAGCTGCTTTTTCTTCCTAGTTTTGACTTAGTCCATACTGACAGGGTGCTTTTGAGGATATTTTGGGGTCCAAAAATGAGTGGAATACCAGGAAATCAATGAAAGGATTTATTCTTGAATCGGAGCTGGTGGACTAAATTTTAACTCCGTTCCTTTTCTAGCCAGTGACTCATTTATCAGAGTCTTACGTATCAGAGGTGGCCTTTTGAGATCAACACACTTTGGTTTTACCTTACATGTGGGTGAGTCTTAACGTTTTCTTCGTTTCCATCTTATGCCATATATGATTAGCGAATGGTGAGAGGCACAGAGAGGGAGGGACAATTCAAACACTCAGCACACCCTCCAGTCTAACAAAAGAGTAGACTAGAACTGAAAGTTAAGTGTAATTTACCTACAAACGTGAAATAAATAATTATACTTAAATCACTGAGCTCTTATGAATGAATCACTTACACCATTGTTTAAAAGCTTGCGGTAAGTTACATTTTTTTAAATAAGTTATTAGGAATATTTAGCAAGGATGCTTTAAATTCATCAGAACTAACAGTAAGGACTTTTACATGCACTGTAAAAAATTTCTAACCCTCCCAAATAAAAAATTTCATGTGACCGATAACATCTACATTTTTCAATTGGCCCAAGTGAAATTATTGTTGCAATAGTCTGTTAACATTGGCTCAATGAGAAATAATAGGTCAGACTAATTGAAAAATTTAGATGTTATCGGTCACTTTTGACTTGGGGATGTTTTTTTTTTTTACAGTGTGGTTACTAAAGATTTTAGATAAATGCTGTTCTTTTGAACTTTCTAATCATCAAAAAATCCTGAAAAAAAATAAATAAAATGTTTAATTGTTTTTACTAAAATATTAAGCAGCACAACTGTTTTCAGCATTGATAATAATAAGACATGTTTCTTAAATCTTCATAATAGGATGATTTCTGAAGGATCATGTGACACCGAAGACTAATGACTAATGGACTTAATGACTGCTGCAAATTCAGCTTTACCATCAAGGGAATAAATTACATTTAAAATATAAAAATGTTCTTTTAAATTGTGGTCATATTTCACGATATTACTGTTTTTACAGGATTTAAAAATACAATAAAATACAAGTAGCATTGGTGAGCATAAGATACTTCTTTCAAATTCATTCAAATTAAACATTAAAACCGTATCGACCCCAAACTTTTGAACAGTGGTCTATGTACTGCATTAAAGCTTAGGGGGGAAAAGCTTGTGTCCAGTGTTAGTGATTTATGCTTTTTTCTATTAAATCAATTGAAGTCACTTTTTGTATATCCCTCTATAGATTTGCATTGGATTTGTTTACCGAATATTTCAGTTACTCTTGACAGAAAATGAGCGTTATATTTTACAATATTCCACCTCTGTGTGAATTAGCACTTTTATTCTTTGCATTTCATATTTCAGGGTTTCACTGGCAGATGACAGTTGTAAGTAGCCCTATTAGATAACCCTCAGGGTGCCCTTAGTCTTGATTTGAGTACAATTAATTTTTCTATTATAGAGTGCTAAAGATGTTCGGCACTGTTCTGGCTCACCTACAATATTGAGTAGCCAGCCAATTGTAGACTTGGTCAGGCCTTGTAGTGGGGTTTGGAGCTTCCCTCAGGGATCTCATTTATTATTTGCAGATATTGATTTGACAGAAAGGGCAAGGCAAACTACTCTGGTGTTGACTTAGACCTGGCCCCTGGCTGTTAACATGCTCTCAGCTGACCAATGCTGAGACTGTGATGTTTGCGGTTTGATCCATGGCTCTTATGAAGCGAATATTTTCAACTGTACAGAAGGTCACCCATTATACAGTATGTAGGATGAATTTGTTATGCTGTTTTTCATTTAAAATTGTTGGAGTCTCTTATATAAAGTTTCTTGAGAAGAGGCAGGACGGATTGTGATTAAATCATGAACACTCTTTGGTCTTTCTGTGGAGGTTGAAGTTAAAGAAAAGAAAAACAAATAAAAGTACAGACACAGCATCTATCATGTTGTTTGGTTAGTGAGTAAATAGAGGATGGGGCAGGTTGAGGTCAGGGCGGACAGACTGGAGGTAATCTCTCTGTCTCATTGCCTGTATTGCTCCCTCCTTAGTGGGAAATGTCTCCTTGGGATCCTCCTTCTGGGTAATTCTATGAAATAGGAGCTTTTTCCAGTTGGTGCAAAATTATACCATTTTGTGTTTGTCATTATGTGACTATTTTAAAATATGAACCCTTTTAGAATTATTTTGTGTTGCAAACAAAATGATCATTTAAAATGTAAAATACATTTTTATACATCAGAGTTAAGATCATCTCATACTGACAAACATAAAATCATTCAGACCAAAAATGAAAATGATGTCTGTCTATCGATATGAGTGATTTTATTTCACCTTAATGATGTATAACACAATATAGTTATTTTTGCTCAATGACAAAATTCATGACAAAAATAGTCTGCAGGTGCATTTTGAAATGTTTTAACTAATCATATTGAAATTAATGTAATTTCAGTTCTACTTTATGAATGAAAATTCACTCGACGAGAAATCTCGTCACATTTTAGTGGCACGAGATGTCGTCACACCCCTACAATTTAATATACTGCAATCTAAGCATTTTATCTTACTTCCTTTCTTAGCGTACTCTTGAAGACTTTTTTAAATAGTCTTTAAGATTCCGATTCTTATAATAATTTTCCCTGTCAAGAGCTGGAGAAGTGTGTGTGTGTGTGTGTGTGTGTGTGTGAGAGAGAGAGAGAGAGAGAGAGAGTGCATTGAGGGGCAGCCAGTGTGCTTCCCGACTTCATGAATCCTTAGCCCCGAGTTCTGGGACCAATAAGCACCTTCCCACAGGCCAGCTCTGAGCCTTGGCTCAACCACAGCTTCTGTTAGAGCAATCCGACCCTAATTGGCATTTAATGTGATGTCTGGGCCTGGGGTGAAGGAGCACTGGAGGAAGGAGAGTACCCAAACAAGCGCTCAGGTTGAAACATTCATGATCCATGACATTCAGGACCTGGAATGGCACTTGAGGTCTCAGAGTTCAATGAGACTCTTGTGTAAAAAAATCTGTCTATAGATTGTGTTGCTATTAATACAAATTATCCAGGATGTTAAGGCGTGTTTTTATTTTTATTTAATTTATTTTTTATGGCCGATGGTTATAAATCATAATAATAAAAATAAAGGATTTTTTATAATAACATTATAATAATAAATTATATATATATATATATATATATATATATATATATATATATATATATATATATATATATATATATATATATATATATATATATATAAATCTAATAATTTATTAGACAGAACTGTTAAACAGAGACAGTAAACCAAAGGAGACAGAAAATGGGAGCTCGGATGCTAAGGTGCTGGCATTCATCACTTTCAAAATAAAAAAAATCTGAAACACATCGGACAAATAGAGAAGTTATTGGCCAATGCCGAAAGTTATAAATGCCAAATATCAGATATATTGGCCTTGACGTTCAATGAAATGAATGGTAACAATTTTCCCATCTAACAAAATTTCCACTAATTTCGTGCACATACCATTTTTCCCTCCTCCTTCCCTCCATTCTTTTAATTTTACTGTCAGTTCTTTCGTAATACAGAGGGTGAGGGTCGGGTGGGAATGATGAAGGAATGCTTTTTATGAAGGTAAAAAAGCTTCTGCAGCTTCAAATTCAGAATTCAAGTATTGTGACTATTGTCTGCAAGTGCAAATTTCAACATTCAATTTCAGATTTTTATTTTACAGGTTTTCACAAGGGAGCTGTGAGTGTAAATGTTCACATACAAGTACAAATATTTATTCTACAAGGTCTCAAATTCACATTTACGTGCTCTCGAGTTTTGCTACTCTCTTACCTTCATAGCTTTTGGGCTGGATTTTCCACATGCAGACTGCTTCCACTTGCTGTATACTTGGGCAGTTGCCCACATATTGCTTTTTCTGTTTTTCTTTATTCTTTTTTTACATGCTTTTTCAGATTCAGCCCTCAAAAAGTCCCCCTTGGTATCATGAAATTCATTCAGTAACCTTTTGTAGTAGCTGCTCAAATCTATCTGTCTGTTGAGTGGCCATGTTGACTTCAAAGTTCAACATGTTTATTGACAATTCGACATTTAGTACAGAGACACCAGGGATCACAGGTAAAACAGGAAGTTCAAAAGCATGTGCCACCACTGCGGAATGAGCCATAGCGGTCGCTGCAACCTCGTGAGGAACTGCAGATTTTTGTGCGGCCCAAACACGCAATCAGCCATCACAGACAGAGCAGACAACATTTGCACTAACCACCTGATTCTGATGTACTGAGACTACTGCACTGAAACAACCGGACTTGGGAGGGTGTTGGGCTTGAGAGTGCTGAAACCTCTGGATTAAATATCCCCTCAAGAGGTTCAGGAGTGGACCTTTTCTACCTAATGTGGTGTTCGGAATGGAGGATTCGTGGAATACCGGTCTGGAATGCAATGCTTCGGAGCCAGAGCGAATTCTGGGACAGACTCTGGAATGGATTATAGACTGTGCTCAGGGGCTGGAGCCGACATCGGACTGTGCTCGGGGGCTGGAGCGGGCTCTGGAGTGGAATCATGGGCTGGAGTAAGTTCCGGGGCTGTAAGGAGAGGTGGTGTCATGGTGACAGATCGGCTGTCCTGGAGGGCTTTATTGTTCCAGTGTGAAGTTATTAGTGTTCCAAAGCATCAATGAATACAGAGGCTCATCTAAGCTCCCATGAAAGATTGTCATTAACAACATATCATCCAATGTACCAAGTCATCCAAAAAGAGCTGTGCAGGTAAAACCTCACTCCTCTGATCTCAAGAGGTGCACTAGTGACTGATGCTAGAGGCTGCAGCCTCCTTTAGCCTTCTGGTAAGAGTGCCTGCCTCCCACGCCGGATAGGCCCGCACAGAGCGGGGCAAGTAGGACCCTGAGGGGTTGCACAAGTATGACGTCAGAACCCGGAATACTAAGGGCGTTTTTCCACTGGGTTCGTTTGCTGCGGTCCGAACCCGAGTGCGCTAGTTCCCGGCGCCCCCCGCAGCGTTGGTCTGGTTTCACACTCAATTAGTTGTATCGAACCCAGGTGCGTTTGCAGTGATCTTACGTCATCGCAAACGCAATCAAACAATGATATCGACAGTGATACGCATGCGCGGGATACTATACTTCCTGAACAAGTGCGCACCCGAGTCCGTGTTGCTTGCACATTAACGCGAACCGCACCACAGTTTGGGAGCAACCGATCTCAGACCACCTCCTCCAGGTAGTCTCGGGTTCGGTACTCTAGTGCGCACCCGGGTCCGATGACAGCGTTCACATTAGCGATTTTTCATGCGAACCGTGCCCCGGTCCGCACTAAACTGCCAGTGTGAAAGCGCCCTAATTCGTCGCGGTTTCCTTTAAGATTTTCCTATGGGGTTTTATAATGTTTTTTTATTTTTTATTTATGTGTAAAATTAAGCCTGCGGTAAACATAACTTGATATTTTATCATTTTGTTCTACAACGTAAATAACACACACCCATAGCGAAATTTTTTATTTTTAATGTTCATTTCTGAATACGTAACTAGATAAGTCAGCTTGGGGTGTGAGTGTGTAGAACAAAACGTCAAAGTATTGTCATGTTATGTTTACCACTGGCTTAATTTTACTCAAAAATAAACCCCATTATTAAACCCAGCAGCTAATTAGATTTCTTTGCTCTGATGTTATACCTGCACCACTCTATACGCAGTGGAAGACAGCTCCCAGAATTATCCTGTGTACTCCGCAATTGGGCGGCCATTCTGGGAGAGGGAGTACAACAGGTCGCTAGGGCAGAGTGGAGTGCTCACACTGCTGCAGTCATTACAGGTTCAGGAAATACCAGACTCAGAAGCAGAGATATTGTGAAAAAAGGTTTAGTTAGCACCGCTGGCAAAATGAGCATACAGGCGAGTAATCTTGAATATAGCAGATCGTAGATAATGAAATGATGATGATGATGAATGTCTTTACTGTGTTGCTGGTGACAGTGGAGATTGTGGATTAAGTGATGAAGATTTTGAAGAGCACACACTTCTCAGGATGGACAGTACAGATGTGAGTGTACAGGTAATGGATGAGGCTTACAGGTGAAGGAGAGGATCACTGGAGCCTGGAAACACATGCAGCAGGTAGGAGATATCTGGAGAATCACTTTGGAGAAATCACTGGAGATGGGAAACACAAGGATCAGGTAATAAATCACTGGAGGTAAGTAGACAAGTAGGTAGTCTGTAGGTCCTTATTGAGACCATTGAGATGAGTTTGTTTGAAATGTGTGCTTTTATGCCAGAGGTGATGAGTATGGCTGATGAGGTGCACCTGCAGATGTTGCGTGAGTGAGTGCAGGTAAGGAAAAGGAGGGATGCTGGGAAATGTAGTGTGCTAAGGTGACTGGGCTGGTGATGGAAGTTTGTGACAACATACTGGCTGCATCCGAAATCGCAAACTTCCCTACTATATATTAGGCGAAAAACAGTATGTGACAAAGGAAGTATGAGAAGGCAAAACGTCTCTGGATGACCAACTTCTTACGGCGGGATTCTGAAGTATGCGTTCGATGGTCACTTTACTATCCCATGAGGCCATTGTAGAGGATTTGTGAATGGCAGTGAAGTGACACAACTGTTGATCACGTGATAATGACAACATGGCGAATGTATAGTACGTCCAGATTACATTCATACTTTATAGAACATACTTTTCTAGCGGCCGTGAAGTAATTATTCAAAATAATTACCTACTCAAGAATGTATGCGATTTCGGATGCAGCCACTGATTGTGAGCAAAATAATTTATGAATATAAAACTCTTCTCTATGACATGATGACATATATATATATTTGTTTCTTGGTCTCTCTTTTTTATATTGGTCTTTCACCAATTCACTTTTTTTATCATTTCAGATCTTCAATCCAAATTTCACATTTCGACACTTATGTCCTGGTTTGTACATTCCATTTCAAGGCAGAAAAAGATAACATAATAATTAATAATAATCCTGAAATGAACAGTTATATTCCCAGATTGGCTCGAATTCTGTGTTTAGACTCCTAATTACAACCACTTTTCTGTTGCTCTGTTGCTCCACATTTGCTCTGTGAAAAACATTTTTGTTCTCAGCCTTTTTATAAAAAGTGCTGACATAACTTCACAAAAATAGAAACCCCACACATACAAACACACAGGAGCGCACACTTTTGGCATGCAAAATAATTCTGCCTCTCAGTTTTGTCTGACTTTGTTGCCAAAACTGCTCGATACACTTTAAAAAGACTGTAACTCTACACCAAAACAGTGTTCAAATTGACATTTGGCTCATCACATCAATATAAAACCTACTGTCTGAGCTTCCCATAACTTGTCTTTTTTCCTTTCAGCAAAATACAAATCCCACACCATACCACACACGGCTCTGGCAATTCGATATACCTCACAAATACGATTATTTTGGTGTTTTAGGCCACATACACGTCAAGTGTCAGCCAGCCACCATAACATTTGCTCATTCTCATCAACGCCGAAGCCAAACTGTTTTGCCCGTTAGCACCAATGCATGCATGGAAATGTCTCATTTCAACTTTCACGCTAGTTTTGAAAGGGAAAACAAATCAGGATGCGTTAGCACATTTGATGGAGGATGTGTGTAACTGCAGTGACAACTGCCTGGACGCCGAGCGCCGGTTACCAGCAGTTTGCATTAGGTTACGCAAACACTAATTGGAGAGTACCTGGCTCCACTTCACTGACTGTTTTCCGTTTTTGGCAGCGTCTCAACAGCGAGCTCACTGCTGTTTCACTTGATTAGCCCCAAATGGGGAAAAAAGCTGCCTAATTTTGAAAACGTCAGAAAAAGAGAGAAACCTTCAACTCAGACATGCGTATGGCCTGTTGGCACGGCACTTGCTTTTGATTTCCGGATGTCCCTGAAAAATTGATTTTCAGCTATGATTGCGTACATTGAGGCTAATCAAAGGTTTTGAATAATTGCTCCGGTATGATCTTTCAACATGAATTTGCAGTGTAGAGCATACCGGCTTTTGCCAGAAACATTTGCTAGGATGACCTCACAACATACCTTTCAAATGATTCCCAGTTGCGTCTATGATGCTGTATTTTCTTCTGATTAGCTCCTAAATGAGCATGCATGCTTTTCTTAGTCCGCAAGGAATGTTTGGTACAAAGTGCATACTTCCGTACTTCTTCATGTGGTCATGTTTTGTGTCTGCTTAACACATCTTTACTTTACACCTTCACACCACATTTGTCTCACTTGTCGCCCTTGCGAAGAGGAGCCGCACAACAAGACCCACTGCTTTACGACGTGACAGTGTAATAAAATGAGTGCACCATTACCGCCACGGCTCTTCCTACTCCATTTGGCAGGAGGTAGAAAATAATAAATTGGTATGAATTACAGTGCATCTACTTATCCCTCAGAGTCAAATTGTTCTGTAATGCTCATAACAACCAGAAGAAGCTCTTTAGTGGTAATGCATGACTGCTTTGTCTGAGGAAGACATCTCCTCCTGAGCTTCGCCTTTGTGCGCCGGTGAAATGTGGTCTTTCGTTTAGCGGCGTAATGCATTACGCTGTTTGTGGAGGAAGAAGCAGATTGATTGGGGAGGGCTGGGAGATTAATAACACGCACCTTTTGGTTATGACACCCATTGTTTCATAGATGCCCTGTAGAAGTATGCTCCAAAAAATGCATCATTGTGTAAAATATTGAGCCTGCAGCTTTTCATTACTCTCAGCACTGCAGACGGATGCAGCTAAACAGTAATAAACTGTTTTCCCCCTGTTTTGTGATTGAAAATACTATAGTGGGGAGAAAATGGCATGTCAAATCCACCCACAAAAACTTGTTTGGAGGTGCGGGAGACACAGAGGTTGTGTCGCTTAATAAAAGTGTCAGGTGCCAGACTGAGCTAAGGAGTCTTTCGTTCTGACAGCTAACGCAGAAAAATGAGCGACCCATGGCCACATTCACTGCAGGGATGCCCCGCAGGCTGTAACCTTGAGAGGAGGAAGCCCACCACCCCCTTGATGCCGCTAGTTTGCAAATGAACTGTGTGTTTGGTTTGTGTTTTTCCAGGAATTAATCTTTTTGTAGATAGACTACCAGGAGAGCAGATAGTCTAGAGCTTGTGAGGTTACCTTTTTTTGCTGTTACATTCCTTTACATTCCTGGTCAGTTAAAAATTACTAGCATGTAAAAAGTACTAAAATGTAGTAGCAGAAGCATCATGCCCATTCAAACAAATTTTTTATTTAGTGCAGGTTTTGGTTACAGTTTATGTCGATGGTCCACTTTAAACGTTCTACTTAAGTACAAATAACTTTGCAATCACGTCAACTTATTTTACTTACCCGTACTCTAACACCTAGCCTTAACCTAACAGTCTACTAACAGTCTAATACGGTCTTCTAACACTCTAATGAGAGTTAGTTGACATTAGGGGTGTGACGATACAAGATGATATTTTAACACTATTTTTAAGAAAACTAAAATTTTCTAAATATGTGACTGAAAGTCACAAAATGCAAAATAATGCAGGTGCATTTTGAAATATAATATTTTATTTTAACCTTTTAATCTAGGGCTGTTACTAACGATTATTATGGTAATTGAGTAATCGGTCGATTATTTTGATTGAGTAATCTGATAATATTTTATTTAGTATAATAAAAATAGACATAAGTGAACACTAGCCTTTAAAATGATATAAAATACATGTATAATAACGAGGCAATAATAATTGGTTCAAATAAAGTGTCAACAGCATGTAATCATATGGTTTTATTGAACAACAATAAAAAATCATAATATACTATAAACAATAATCAAATTTTGAATATTAGGTTTTGCCACAATCTCAACTCCTTCATACTGATACCGTGAGACAGCTTTCATCTCGACAAGAAATAGTCATGATTTAATATCGCATAGCAGTTAACATGTAGTTGCAAAGTTACTTATTGTTAGTAGAATGTCTAAACTAACCCAAGGTTATGATTGCAGATGGCAGATTGATCATTTTGTATGTACGTAAGAAAATAAATTTGATCAGACCAATAATGCTACACCCTCTAGTTTTTTTTTCCTCTTTAATTTTGAAAAGGCCACAAACTGAAAAGGACTGAGAGGCAGTTTTAGAGAAGGAAAAGTTTTGGCTTAAACGTTTCTGGCTGCCTCCTCCTTTGCCCCCTACTGAGCCTACTTGGACTCGAGGAGGAAACGGGATCATCCTTGACTTCCTCTTCTAGGCTTATATAACACATCACACTGAGTTTTGCTTCAGGCTGTTTTATGTCCCTTGAATTCACTTGCCATGATATTCATAGCATGTTGATACAGTGAGGAGGGAAGAATGGACATAGGAATGAAGGGAATATTAGAATGGGATGTTATAATATTGTGTACTAATGCACAGTTCGCAATACACAGATGCAAGATGCTGTAATGCTGAAATTTCACTTAATTGTTACTTTTCGCCACAATGTACGCTACTTTCAAAAGTTTGGAGTTTCTATTATCTTTTTTCAGAAGATACTGCTTTTATTCAGCAGGGATACATTAAGTTGATAAAAGACAGTTATACAGTTACAATAATTTATATTTCAAATAAATGCTGTTCTTTTGAGATTTCTATAAATAAATAAAATCCTGAAAAAACAATGTATCGTGGTTTCCACAAACTTATCAAGAAACACAAATATTTCTTGACTACCTAATCAGCATATCAGAATGATTTCTGAAGGATCATGCGACACTGAAGACTGGAGTAATGATGCTGAAGATTCAGCTTTAACATCAGAGGAATAAATTGCATTTTAAAATAGATTAAAATAGATTACCGTTATTTTGAATTGTACTAATTTATCTATTTATTATAATAAATGCAGCCTTGGTGAGCATAAAATGAAATCTTTCAAAAATATACCTTTGGACAGCAGTGTATAATGAAGTAAAAATGTTATACAGAATTATATCTGACTGAAGTCAGTGCAGGGTTTGAAAAGATTAAAATTGTATTGTTCCTGTCTAGACTGTAAAAATGAGATAAAAAAAAAAAGACAGAATAACAGCATTTTTATTTTTTATTTTTTTTACGTTGTTCCAGAAGATGAATTAACCTTAATTAAAATGTTGGACAATATACTTTATTCAAGGGCAGAAGTAAATTAACTATAATGTGATTCAATACAATTAAAACTGAATTTGGAACGCATTCAACAAACAAGCCTTTCTGACACAACGGTGTTGATAATAATGTCATAATTATTTATAATAATTAGTTAAAAAGGAAACCAACTTAATCAGTTTTTATGTTAGTTTTCACATTTTCTTTAACGTCTCTCCTGTCTGTAACCTCCACAATTTATCTGCAGGGCCAGCTTTGTTCTTGTTATTTCATTTGCTGCTGTTTTATTTCATTTATTTCTTGTGTTGCACAGATTGCTTTTTGACCTTGCCTGTTATAAAGCATAAGTGAATTGAAAAGCCATTGATACACAGACATTTGTGCATGGACTGTACTCGGGCATTAATCTTTCCACCTGCAATGTGGGACCCTGTTCCAAGATGGTCGGATATATTTATTTATTTCTTTGTGCCCTGTGTTATTTTCATTATCTTAAGAGGGCACAGAAAAGCTCATTGATGCAGCCGTCTGCAGTGGCCGAGCACACACTCGCTCAGATTCGTACGTACACACACTCTTGCGGGGCATCTAAAAGTGCCTTTCTTGCATTCTGCCCTGACAGTGATAGAGTGAGTCTGGGTCTTTTGTTATATTTCTTGTATTTGTAAATGCTGTGTCCTACGTTCTAGCCTAAGACCAATTTAAGTGGTCTAACAGCTGTTGCCCATCTGATCCATTGTCTTTAAATATGTGACTGACAGATCCTCTTTGGTTGTATTGAATGGTACCACACTTTTGAGATCATCTGCTTATATCTTATGATTCTTTGAAGAAAGTATTAAGTGCAGTGGTCATGACCTAAATGAGATGAGATCCCCTAAAAATCATACAATAAATTAAGACAAATAACAGTTAAACAATCAATACAATATTTTGTCTTGTTTTAAAGGAAATATATCTAAACATCTTTAAAAAAAGATTTTTGATTAAAAAAATTTAGTGCTCTCAATCGATAAAAAAAAACTAGATTAATCAGATTTTTTCTGTGATCAACCGCGATTAATCACAATTAAAAACACTTTTTAAATATATTTTATAATGTAATGATTTCACAGTTAATCTCCAAATTAATGTAGAGACAACATAAGACAGTATATTTTAAATACTTGTTTAATGGCATCTTTTTATGAATGAAGGCCAGTATCACTGATACTAATACAGCAACTGATGTCTCGATAAAAATTTGAACTTTTTAAACATTAATTATAGCCATTCAACATTACAGTGTAATTGAAAGCTATCTTTTTTTTCTTTTTTTTTTTTTGTGAACTTAAAACAATCCTCACATATACCCATAATAATTGTCATATTTACCGGTGCCCTGTCTAACAGGTAGGGAATATACAGAGATTGAATAACGTAATCAAACAGTCTGCACTGCATAAATTATAAGTTAAATATAGATTAGTCCTTATTAAAGCTACAAAAGTTCTCTATGCAAGAGCAGAGAGTAATTTTCTCTGTTACCTTTGTTCTTTGATGAACTTTTCTGACTGACAGAATTAATGGCTGCTGTCACTTTAAGATCTGCCGCTGCTGCACATGACGCGGATCTCACACGTGAATAGGAGAGTGGTCATATAATGTAACGCTAGCCAGAGGATGACAGAAAAAAAAAAAAAACGGATGTTGCGTTAATATATAAAAAAAATACATAAGTTGTTCTTTCACCCAAATGTTTTTTCTCCCAAAAAATATTGAAGTATATATTTGAAAATGTATACGCTAATATAAAATATTTTATCATATTTTTTATTACCCCTTAATTTGCAATACATTTTCTTATTCTAAGCATAAATCAACCAAAATTTAGTGATATTTATGCTATAAAAAATAATAATAATAATGTATATAATAATTTATTAATTAACTATTTGCCAGAAGGTTAAAAAATACAAATATTCAGGTAAATTGTGTTTGCTGTTTATACAGGATCGCGTTATATATTATATCATATGGTTGCATTTTACTTTGCACTTTCACTGCAGTTGCTGCCCGGATGAGCGATAGAGTAGCGGTTTGGCATCACCTATGGGATCCTCCATTGATTGAGAGTATCAATGTCACCTTTAGTGTTGTAAGAGAGCACAGATCACACAGCATGTGTCACATCCTTTTTCAGTGTTGTCGTCCTGTGGATGTATACCTTTATGTTGCAGAGATGACGCCTCTTAGTCTTAGACTCATTTGGAGAATCGCTCTTCTCCAATTTGGTCTGAGACAGTAATTTCTATAATGACCCCATGAAACATCCTCCCTGCAGATAGGATGACACTCAACCCATCTACACCTTCTCTTCCCTAATTCCCCTGCTCTCTCCCTTATGGCAGTAAGAGTCCAGTTGCTGTAAAATGGTATGGATAATGGCCTTTAGAGAAGAGGAATGGCTCAGTGGGCCAGCGATGGGACATAGTGGTGTTCTCACCTCCAGGTCACCCAGTGTATTCAGGCATGGTCAGACACTGATCAGAAATCTTTTCATTTAATGGCCATGTGGGAAACTGAGAAAATACTCCTAGTTTCCTATATGTTCTGGTTGTGTGTTTACAAGATCCCTACAAATCTCTGGTGTGAACTATTGCTGATGGTGTACTACTGTAGTCCAAAAACAAACATGAACACTAAAGTCATACTTGTTATTTTTTTCTTTTTGTTCAGATTTCTTAGAACTATTTATTTATCTTTAAGATGCAGCCTGTATATGCTTTTTTATCAGCAATCTGTCAAATGTAATTGTAAACCGTTTCAAGTTTTTATTTTTTTTATAGAAATATCACACCCCTTACCATAGTTCCACAAGTTTGAAAACACTACTAACGTAACTCAACCAGGCCTCTCCCCTTTTATCGATATGCCTTGGGCGGGAATTATATAAATGAAGAAAAAACTTGTACGTTCAAAAACGTAAGACTACAAGGCATTTCAGGGTGTTCAGAAAGAGTGCTTACTGATATAGAGATTAACTCCTTTTGGAGTGGACTTTGTTACTTTGCAGACATTTTTCATGCTGAAACAGCAATATTACACACTAAAGAAAGCTGAAAACGTCCCCTTTAAAATAAATGGTGCATTATTTTTGTATGTTAAAAAATGCAAGCTGTCCTTGTATATGTATAGCTGTCCTTTCAATTGCCCATACTGATAAAAAAGCCCCTTTTAGATTCTGACCTCTGCGTGTCAGCTGTGAATTTGTATGCCAGCCTTTGTATACGCTCTCAAGAGCAGCTTTCAGATCACAGCATGTCCCCGTCCACTTACGCCGTCAAAATGCACGGTTTACCCTCTGTGTGGTGTGTGACATGTTTTTCAATCATGCATTGTAGACATACAGCTGCTATGGACGTCCGTCACTGTTAAACTGTGTTGTTTCATTCTAGCTTCGGAGCAGATCCATGGCATGTCAACACGTTTCCACCATGCTAATGCATTGAGCTTCAAGTGGCTTAAAAAGCTGTTGACCAGATAGAATCCTGGCAATGGGATTTTAGCTTGGGCTGTCATATCACATTCAACACACTGGAAAGGTTTGTATTGCTTCCAAATGCTGTTTTTCTCAGTGTCAGGTCGGATTCGATACATTGCCCTCACAGTGGCTTTGACGAATCATGCCAAACTGAGAGCGTCACCAGCAATCTCGCAGTGACTCTCTAAATCTCTTGCAGGTTTGAAATGTTGAGAAAGTCAGGTCAGTATGGACTTGCATGGAATGTTTTACTTGTCTTTGACTACTGATAATCAATCTAACGCCCTTGTGTCAATGATGTGATGCTCATATTTGGTCCTAATTTATTCAAATATGCATACTGTAATTTAGCTTATCAATATAATGAATTGAATACACTTATTCTGTGATGTGTGTGCATCGTAATATGTGTTATAAAATGTGTAATATAGATTTCAATCTCTATAAAAAAAATGTTTTTAAAGTCTGCCAAATGAAAGCCATGTAGTGCAACATGCAGAAACAGACAAAACATGTTATGTTATTGTCTCCAGAGCCTAAATAGGATAAAATTGTAGCTGCTGTCCTGATTAAGCATGTCTTTTGTCAGAATCTGTTTCATGGTGTCATTTTGAAAGAGGAAGATGATGAGCAAGACAGACCGAGGGAGAGGAAGAACGACAGTAGAGTGGGATTAGAATCAAGGGACTGCTTCACCAGCAGGGTGGTGTGAGGTGAAAATAAGGGAAGGAGAATTTCATTTGCATACCCAGCATGCCACCCGGACCTTTCCGGAGATCTGCGTGTATCCACCGCCGAGCTTGGCAAGTATGTGCTCATTTTACAGGGCTGGGTTTATGAAACAGGCAGAGGGGGTGGTGCGGGTACGCTTCGTGGAGGGAGTATGTGGGGCAAGAGGGTGGCATCAGACCCCATTTACATGTTTGCGTTGTGCCAGAGGTGCTGTGTAAAAAGAGATTGCAATCCTTGACACGACACGCACCCTCAGGAATTAGCCCAATTCACAAGCCAGACAAGATGGCTGCTTTGCCGAGCAAGGTCTTGCAGGGTAATTTTCACTGAACAAACAAGCGATCTCATTATCCTCCTGCACCTGAGATGTCCAAGCTCCCCCGCCTCCTTCCCAGCCCTCTTTCGTTCACGCTTCCATCCATCCCCCTCTTTCTCCGTCCTTCGCTCCGGTCTAGGCTTTATTAGAGCGCATCTTTTCCATTGGCTGCGCTTGCCCTGTTGTCAGGGTCAAGTCAAGGGCACGCAGCCTAGATTGGAATCATTTGTCACATGGTGCAGCAGCAGAGCTGATATCAGCACAGCGGACGAGGCATGTTGCACCCACTCCTGTTAGCACCTCTGACATTAGGAGCCTCCGGACCTCGCAGATGGGCATTACTTTGGCTGAGCTGGCCAGGTAACGGTCGAATCCCCATCCTCAAACACAATAGCATATCATCAGACACAGTGAAGAAAGCATTGGCGATGCCGTCAGCATATATTCCGAAGTGTTGGGAGCCCATTTCGGCCTCTTTGACAATGGCAAAATTGGCCACGGAGCGACCGCAATAATCGCAGTGCTTTTCGCAGCTGAAAGCAGCGCAACCAAATAACGAGAAAGTGACAATTGTGTTTCTTAACTGGTGTAACGGTGTAAAGTGTCGCAATTTAGCTGAGAGCATGTTTTTATTTATTTATTTTCTTTCTCTTGTGCTCTCCCCCCCCCCCCCCCAACCCCCGTGGTCAGCAGGAGCTTGCATGAACAATGGAAGGTGCTGAGGAAGCATGTAGAAAATGACTTTAATACACCATATAGAATGGCTTATTGCTTTGGTCAATAGGCTGGAGGGAGGATGGCACATGAGGCCGCATGGGAAGGTTAGAGCTGTCAGTACATTACATGACTGATATGAGCAGAGCTTATGAGCTCCCTAACGGAACGACCTCGCCAGGCAGAGTCATAAAGGTTACGTGTGACACAAATCTGGCTATTAAAGGGAAGATTAGACTGCTGATGTACACAAAAATAAATGCAGGAATTCTGTAGTATTGTCATATAGATGGGAGATATTGTACACTTGCTGCATGAGTAGAACGCAAACCGAATTAAAAGAAAACCACTGACAAAGGCAGAATATATGGCATGTCATTTGATTGCTTTTTGGATTTTGTTTCTTTTTTGGATTGAAAAATAATTTACATGCAGTTGGAATTTGGAATCAAATAGCGATGCACTCAGATTTAATCATTTTTTTAACAAAACCAAAATGAATGTTTTCATTTAGTGGATAACTGATAAGTTTTAGTAATTAAATTGGATTAATTGAATTTAGTATGCTGTCGATTGTCATGTTGTTAACTGTTGATAAACCAGTCGTAGTAAAGTTCTTTGGGAACATGCTGCCTCTCCATATTTCAGCCAAAATAATTTTACATATTGCTCCTCTAGTATAGTTATTGGTCACAATGAAGTGTTTACTTGTTGTAGCTAATCCATGTTTTGTGCACAAAATAGATGATAACTCGGTCAAAATGCATCAACAGAGAAGTGCTAAATGTTTTGGTAAATTGTTTTGGCTCTGAGCGTTCACTACATTTTACCATTTAATTTGATTAAACTATCATCAAATATAGAAACTCAAAGGTCTTCACTATGACCCACCGAATTAAAACATTTATAAACATTTCATAGGGTGACAATCATATTAGTGTGGAGTAATCACTAAGCAAATGAACTGGCCAGATTGAAAGATTTTAGGTCACACAGAAAATGAGCGCAGAATTTGTCCTGGGAACATCTCAACAAAAACGGGATTTCTAGATTATCCTGGCTCTCACTCATTCATTCACTAAAGACAGGTGGAAGAGACAGTTATACACTATCCCAAACAAGCTCCATGTTTCACACAGCCTGACTATAATTGCCTTAGACAGTGCTCTCCCAGGCCGGGTCAGCTTGCTATGCTTGTTATTATTGCCGACCTTATCAACCAATTGCGCCTGACCGGGTCAGCTGAACCCGACCGTACCATAACCTCAGGGTCACGTTCAACAGCTGCAAAGGTCAGAGTGTCGATCGTGCTCGCCCCTCTCAGTTCAACTCCTCTAATAACGAGGAAAAGCAAGGTTGGGGACTTAGGGAGAGATCTGGATTCTCCTCATTATTCCTTTATCAGGTAACTGGGGAACAGAATTTGTGTGGTTCTTGAAAAGCAGTATACAAAACATATGTGACCCTGGACCACAAAATTGAAATTGAGATTTATACATCATCTGAAAGCTGAATAAATAAGTTGAATTTGTTAGGATTTGACAATATTTGGCCGACATACAACTATTTGAAAATCTGGAAAAAAATCGAAACATTGAGAAAATCGCCTTTAAAGTTGTCCATTTATGTTTGTGATTGTACTGCATTCACTCACAGAAAAATAAATGTTATATATATATATATATATATATATATATATATATACGGTACGAAATTTACTAAATATCATCATGGAACATGATCTTTACTTAATATCCTAATGATTTTTGGAATAAAAGAAAAATCTATCATTTTGACCCATACAATGTATTTGAATCAGTAAAATCTAGAATCACAATTCAAATGTGAACAACATTAACTAGTTTTATTGTAAATAAAAAAGAAAGTCAACAAATTTACCCTCAATACAGACACTGCATCTATTACATTTCCCTCGGAAACTCAGGGCTTAAAGAAAGTTCAGAGTTTCCCCACTCGTAATTGGAACATTGTGGGGGCGTCCATGTGCGTTCAACTCATAAAATATGAGTTTCCAACATGACTTGAATTCACCAATAGTATGAATATATTAATTATAAATTTTAACGGTGACCATTATCTTATGACCATTCTTACTCAATTGATTCTGATGCACTTGTTTGATTGTGTGAGCAAGTGTGGTAGTCATCATGCAACCTCACAAGAAGCAGGACATGAGTGTCCGCTGTCTTACTCTGGCGCATTCATGGGGCTCTCTAAGCTCTATTGATCACCAGGTGTTTCTTCACTCATTCTTTCATAGTCAGTAAGCTTGCATCGCTCTCTCTTAATTTGCTTCTTAAAGCTGGTACAAAGCTTGTCTTGTTCTCTGACACCAAACTCCTGCCACTAACGGCCCTCCCTCACATCCGGGCTGCTTCTTCACGGGTGGCTCTGGGTTTCTTTTCATACTGAATCAAGTGTTATTGAGTTTCTGGCCCTGTACACACATACAATCTACTTCTATTCTATAGCTCGCTGCCATTTGATTTTTTTCCTCCCCAACAGCCACAGAGTGGGCCTGTAATGAACAAAGGATTACCTGCCGCCCAACCTGTAAACTGACCTCATTACACCCTCATGACATGCTCAACGGGGTCACCCCTCAATGGCTAAGCCCCATTCACATGAAAAGGTCTAGAGCACAGCTTTTCAGACCTCCCAAGTTGCTCAGCACAACCCTGCTGTCTTTACCTGAACACCAAAGTAAAATTCCTTTTCCTTCTAAAGCCAGACAATTAAAGCCACTGGGGCATGAGGGGGATTTTGGTCATCTCCAGAGTAAAGGCCGTTGCTTCTGTGGAATCAGCCTATAGGCATTGTTTGATCTTTTAGATTATGAATGATAAAGGTCAGACCGTTCCCAGATCTGGCCCTATGAACTGCATTGGCATTTAAGGTTATGAATGGAACCTCGCTGTTCTTCTTAGTGATTGACTTTCATTGGTGGTTGATTGCTGGCACCTGTCTGATGTAATGGCCTGTGTTGTGTGGCCATTATTTGAATGTAATAAGGTTTAACTGAGCTTGGCGAGTCTTAAGCCCTATTCGGACGGGACTGGTTTAACATGGAGAGCTGGGGTAAAGTAATAATTACCAGAGCTTCTCTGTGATTTTTGCCCTGTCCGAATGTGCCATCTCAGTAATCATTACGGACATTGTCAGTTAAGATTACGCCGACTTTTACCTTCAGTAAAAAGGTCTGGAAAAATTACCTCCAGTAATACTAATCCCGTGCGAATAGACCCGCTGTAAATATGTCCGTAAATATTTCGTCATTCCAGTTTAAAAGTAGTTTCCCGCGTTTTTTCAAGTATGGAGACGCTTGAAAAAGCATTCAGTTGCGTTCTAGACGCTGGGACAAGTCTGTGGCAAAACTCAATTGTTTTCCACATACCATTCAGATCAGAAAGAAGATCGAAGACACTTGTTAGTGTCGTTAGTGTAGGCATGAAACATCTTTTAGTGTCGAGTTACCACTCCCATTTCTGCTAGTTTTACTGATATATCATATCCTGTGCGGATTGGCCATTAATATTACATATGTCCTGTGGTAAAATGACATTACTCCGTCTACCCTTGTAAAGTTAATCCCGTCTGAAAAGGGCTTTAGCCAGAACTCATGAAGTTACAGATTTTCAAGTCATCCAAGAGTTTTTGGAGGGTCATCTGAGAATGTTTGTGAACATTTTTACTAATATAATAGTGGATGTATTTCCTTAAAGTAAGGTATGGGTAATACCATAAAGAGCGGACATTATTATTATTATTATTATTATTATTATTGGCTATTTAATAATTAACGTTCATTTACCCTGACACTTACTGTATACAACAATGGACTCATGCTGTACATTATAATGTTGTGATGCCTAAATGAAACTATAAATAAAATTTTGTTTTTAGCGTTTTATTTATTCTATTTATTGTAATATATATGTTAGATGTTAGAATAAAATAAAATAAAATATTCATTTTCAGTTAAGAATGGAATTATACATACAATAAAACAATTATTGGTTATCAGCCATAAGATTAAAATGAGGTTTGTCTTATCAGCATCAGTGCATCCCTACAAGCCTTTATTGTGAAATAACATTATGTAAAGCATTTAAAGTGATTTGGACCCTTTTCACAGACTGTGATGATGCATTTCCACAGTTACTAACATCACAACTCTATACTTTGTGTGTTATAATTTCAGAAAACTAGTTACCAATGCTTTGTGGGTGTTTCTAACACAATGGCTGAGGGAGTGATTGCAAATTTGATGTCTTTCTCTCTTCTGACCAGCATAATCAATCTCTTATGGAAAGTCATGGAAACGCTATCCTGGATTTTTTTTTTTTTATATCATATCCTGAATATCTTTGTTGTACTTTCCATTCACCACTATAGAAGTTTACCCAACTGTAATGACTTCTGCTTCTGAGAACCCTGGAAATATTAAAAGGGTCCATTTTCTATGACAAAGGCTGTAGCACCTCTTGGATGTGCACAAACATATCTTTTATCACTCACACAGTCTGACTGTTCCTGATAGTTTCATAGTCTGCCATCTTCATCCCTCGCTCTGGACCAGACAGTTGACAGCTCGCTGGCTTTTCTGTCATGACACAGTGCTGGAAAACCAGAGGTTGTGGCAGGGGCCATGACATCACCCCCATCAGGCCTGATTGGGGCGGCCCATATGCCTTTAATACAGTACCAGATGTGGAGCGGCTAAGGGCTCCCATCTCTTCTCCTCCCATCTCATCTGCTGCCTACAACCCCTCCCCTCTCATTGCTAGCTGTATCATTCCAGGTCATGTTTATTGCCCACTAGCAAAGACGAAAAAACGTCAGTGGGTCAAATACTGTAATGCTCTGATGATTGGGAAGGGATGATTTGTGTTTCAGGTGGCTTCAGTCCAGGGCCTGAGTGTGTGGGTGTGGATGGTGAATGGACGGTGGAGGATGTTTGCAGACAAGATGAAGGAATCATACAGTAAATTGTACCCAATGCCTTGGTAGTCTAAGCAAAAGTGTTGTTAATCCATAGTGAACACTGCCCAAAATATGTCATAGTTGGTGTTTGAAATTCTGTCAAGAGATGACTAGAATGTGAAAAAAAGGCAGAGTACCCCTATTTTTCATTAACCTGCATTTCATCTTTGTAGAATCCTCCAAAACCTCATTGGTCATGCCAGAACTGTTTAAAGGAGATTTGGGGGTCTACAATCTGTTTTATTAATTTCAGTGATGAATTTGTCCTTAGGGATCTTTACAAAGGAACGCTGGGATACGTTTGGACTATGGATGCTCCCATATGGCAAATGTTTTGCTCAAGGCTTAATTTGTGCCAGAAAACAAGGGGGATTCAGATCCTACACCTCCGGAATTGGATCAGGCACCTATTTTAGTGGATCCCTACCACATATGCCTCTGAAAGGAATGTATGCTATGACTTGTACATGTTTAATGATGTAGTGCGACAATACCTGAACTAGCACTATCATCAACAATTTGTCTATTACTGTAAACATTTGTGCCCCCAGCCCAAACTCTTGTTCTGGGATCATATCATAATTAACAAGTTTAAATTATTTCATAATTTACTGTTTGTGATGATGAAGAGTATAAACTATAGACTTTTGTAGCTTCTCAAGATGGCTGACACTACTGTACCACTCCTAGTCCAGTGTGAGCCCAATTACAACACTGAACAGAGGGACATTTGCTGGCAGCCCACTGGTTTTTGTGTGTTGTGGCTTGGAACGACTCCATCGCTGCCAGCGCAGTTAGTCCTACAAATCAGCAGTGCTGCCGCACAAACCGTAGCTTCATATTTTTTTTCCTCATGGATTATGAGTTCCTCCTAATGCGCAGGACAAGGCCTCACAGTCTGACATCAGGAAGATCTGGGCTCGGATGTTCTGTGTGTGTAGGAAGCAGGTTAATATAAAGTCATCAGACATCTGCTGCAATGTTGCCTTCCAATAATCTTCGTCTGCGATCTGTTGCCAGCAATTGATGACCAGATTTTTTTTCCCTTCCTCTTCACTCCTCACCCTCCCCCTCCGTCACCCCCTACTCCCCGCTACTCATGGCAGAGTTTTTCAATTTGGATTGCCATTCGTGCTGGACTTTGGTGACAGATTTCACTGGCGCAGTGGAGGCTGGTGTAATGAGAAGTGGGCCCTGTTGAACAAGTGGCCACTGTTATCCCTGTTAAGGACATGGAATAGAACCTGCCGCTCCCGTTATTCTTCAGGGCTGACGAAAGTGTGAGACCCCGTGACTGTCTCTATCTGTCCTTCTTACATTGGCTTTTGCTCTAATCTCTGCCAATCGCTGCCCCATCACCTTACATTTAAACCCTTATCTGCCAGAGGTGCTTTCAACTTCAGCTCTTTCTCTCTCTGCTTTGAGGATGGTGCTAGATTTTGTATTAGGATGATTGTTATTCCAGACTCAATAGACAAGACAGTTGTGTATATAGTTGTATGCGTATGCTTATTTATTTAATACTTATGTTTTATCCCTTTTATGCATGATATTCACAGCAGCCATACATTTAAAAGCCATTTTCAACTATACAGGGTATGAGGTTACATCTAAATCAAAATACTGTAGGTGATTACCTTCGACCATACGCATTATAATGTATGACTGTCCTTTTTACACATCATTTATAAATAACTAAAATACAATTTGCTATCAGTATCACTCATCATTTTATTTTGATTATATTTGACTTTGAATTTAATTATCCATCTAAGGGTTGAATGAATGAATATCTATTTAATTTATTTATATTCTGGCCTGGGTTCAGGACAAGGCAGCAATAAACAGCATTTATGGGAATTTGAATGTTCATTTAACACAAAATTTGAATTCCACTTTAAATTCCTTGTGAATGGGGTCAATCCATAATTAATGTTAACATACTAATAATATAGACACAAAAAGCAAAAACAGACATGGAAACAGAAAATAGAAAACCTTAAAACAAGTGAATAACTGATGTAAACCGCTCAAATAATACAAGTTTTCCTGGAAGAATGAACAATTAATATAAGTGCTTTATAAAATTATAAGCTTTGCATTTCTGCTTTTAAATACCTAAAATATTGGCCGCATTCACAACCAATGTTAGTGCCTTAACATCCATTTTTTGCATTTTTAAATGAGGGACGAGTACAAATAATGTTTATATTAGTCGCATTATTAAATGCTGTTGATTGAGATTAATTTATATTTGAACTCTGAATATTCCAGTTTTAAGTCCATGCTTCTTTTTTAGTTATAGTATAAATGTATTACATCACTGAATGATTGAACCAATCCTTCCTCTGGAGTCCATAACCTCCTCAGAACACCCAGCAACACCGTCAACATTCACTCTGAGGCTGTCCACACACAACTGGTCCAATGTGGTAGTCATTTTCAGTTCTCACACTTAAACTAAAAATGAAGTCCAATCGTTTCCACGTTTCTTAAGATAACATTATGAAAGGGCGAGAGCATAGAGTGCAATAGCAATCAGAAAGGTTTTGTTTGGGGCGGTCGATGGGGATTGAAGTAATGGGGTCAGAGGAGAAGGAGAATGATGTTTTAGTGCAAAGTTTGGGTTCAAATGTGGGACAGTGGCACTGCTGTGTGACTTCGCAGGTCTGGAATATTACGAGTTGTCAACGGCAATTCTTGAATCGGCAATAGACAGAGACGTTTTTTCCCCCCTCAAAGACGCTAATGGAGGTGGAAATTGCAAGAAAAACACTTCAAACATAACAAAAAGCCCCAGAGAGCAAGGACAAATAACAAAGAGGATTTAAAGAATGAACTCAAAATTTGACTTTAGAAAGGCCTATTTTGAGGCCTATATCTACATGCAGTCACTGTGATTTTGCAAAGTAAGACATGTTCCTGGATCAACAAATTTGCTATGAAACAACATTCCTGTCCGAAAATGTATTCCAAATTCTATGGCTACTCCTAACCCTACCCATTACTAATCTCTAAAATCAGAGGGAAAGGTGATTTAAATCAAAGGTAAATACTCATTTTAAGCAATCAAATAAAAAAATGTTTTGATTCAAACAAAGACACGCATTGACACATCAGAATGTTCACCTTATAGGTTTTCATGAGCACTTTGAGTTCAGAATCTGAAATCTTTTTGCAAAACACTCATAAACGCCTGACACAGCAACACCTGTCAAACTTGTGAAATTGTCTTCTGCTGTCTCCTGGTCGTGCTCTTCATGTGAAAGATATGTTCTGTCAGGAGATAAATGGGAGGATGAGAGAGTCTAGTGACCCGTGTCAGTGGTTCTTTCTCTGCCGTGCAGCTATATGTGTGTGCAGAAGGGCACATTGACTTCAGGGTGTCCCACCCCAGGACTGACAGAACGGACAAGGGCAGTGTTGCATTTGCACTTGACTTCAAGCTCAGTCAAGCTGAACGTCACGCCTCATCTCCACACATGCCTGTACTGTACATCCACAATTTAATGGAGTAGGGATCATCAGGGTCAGGGCTCTAATAAGTGGATAATGGCTCTGTGTTAAGCCTAACCTCCCGTCTGCTCATTAACATGTAAGATGTTAAAGTGACATTAAGAAATGAGGAGGCTGGATCTCTCAGACACTCAAATTGAATTGAGAATGGACCTCTCATTCTCTGTGTGATTGAATTACTCATTTAGGTCATTTCTATTCCAGTGTGTTTCACAGATGTGGCCATCTGTATGATAAATGATTTGACTTTTGGAGTGCTGAGATGAACTTTTTTAGTACAGGTTATACCCAACATATGGAAAAAGCATGGAAAGTCACCATCATAAAAATCACCATACTGTATCATATCGAAATTAAACTTAAAGGGACAGTGCACCCAAAAATTTAGTTTTTATGACTATTTAAAACAAAAACAAAAATATTTTCATTTTATGGACAAAAGCAGTGTCACAAAGTGTCTTCTTTAATGTTCCGCAGAAGAAAACGATGCAAAAACACAATTAAAGTATATATCATAGAAGTTGCCCCCATGACTTGGGTCAGTAAGTCAAATTGCTACTTTGGTGAACTTATTTGTGACCGAGTCATTTAGAGCAGTTTTGTGAACAGGAATAAATTATTTCTTGAATAGATCCAAATTAATGGTTCGCTCATGAATGACATTACTACTTCCATCATAAACTCACATGAATCCACCAAGATGCAGACTGCAGTTAGCTCCTGTTGTTTTTAACCTTTCATAATGCTCAAATGCATTACACTGAATGTTTTGCTTTGCTCTCTGCACTCATGTGTCTCTCTGTGTTTGAGCATTAACGTGTGAAGTGTGCATCAACAGCTCCTCCTCAGCACTTTAACTCTGTGTTACTCCGTACTGAGCTGTGTCAGCTGAGCAGGACTGGCAGTCGGAGCCTTTCGGTCAGCACCGAAGAGCCCAGCTCTTGTGGGGATCAGCTGGGGGAAAAAGACTCAGACCCTGGGGCTCAGCGCTTTGGCTCGTACCCCATCGCAGTTCTCCCCAAACCTTTCTCAAGCCTCGTCTCACTCATTTGATGTTGGCTATTTAGTTCCATTCACTTTCCCTGGAATAGATCCCACACACTCATGGGGATTGCACACACGCCTCCACCCTCTTCAACTCTTCACGATCTGGCTTATTTCGGACACTGATCCAGGCACATGGATCGAATGCTTCCAGTTGGAAAGAACCGAAAAGGTGTTTTTTCCCCCCCTTTTTCTCCTTTTATCATCGTCTCTTGAATGGAAGCTTTCTTTCAAAGCTGTCTTTTTTTACAGTAATTCCCTTTAACAGAACCTCAGAGGGGGAATCGGGAATCTGACTGTCTCGTAATTCCAAATATATCCCTGGCCAGTGAAATGGTAAGACCCACAGAGCTTGTCAAATGAGGAATTCAGGTTTCATTTACACTACCAGAAACCGTGGGTCCTTAAACCATTTTACAATGTTTCAAAATGCTGTTTTAGACTGTACGACTATGCTGAAAGATGAAAAACACTTTCCATAGATTAGAAGATTGGACTGAGAATGTGGATCTACAGTGATTATTACAATGCTTTAAGCATAATTTGTCTAATAATTCTAGTCTTGCACCAGATTTCTGTCATCACTTACTCACATTCATGTTGTCCCAAACCCATAAGACTTTTATTCTTCTTTGCAACGCAAATTATATTTGAAAGAAACTTAAGAGAATAACTAAAACGTGCTTCAAAATGTTCATACAAACGTTGTAAAAGTATTCCATATGAACCGAGAGGTTTTATCCAATCTTTCAGAAAGAGACATGATTGCTGTATGAAGAACAGATTTATTTCAGGCTTTTATTCACAACATTGATCAATGCACAAACATAGATCTCATCAAATATGTAAAAGAAGCTCAAACGTGCTTGCTTGACACATGAGAACCAATGGGATTATTTGAGCTTCTACTTGATGAGCTATTATGTATTTGTGTTGATCACAGTTTATATGTGAATAAAAGCCTAAATCTGTTCATCATATAAAGCAAACTTGTTTGACCACTCGATTCATATGGATTACTTTTACCCCCAAAAAATTGGGGGGACTTTATACATTTGGGAACGTTTTTGGTTGCATGGACTTTCAGTGTATGAACAAAAAGGGAACAAAAAAATGGGAGACTATTACAAATATCTTCATTTGTATTTCGAAGATGAGTAATGGGTTTATGGGTTTGGAACGGTATGAGGGTGAATAAATGTTGACTGAATTTTCATACTTGGGTGAACTAACCCCTTATATACACATATATATTTTTGTATAATTGTACAGCCTAAATTTACAAATGCAATTCTCTAATTTATGTGGAGTTTAGATTACAAGCAAGTTACAGTCATTCTCGTTCCAAAGTCAGCTGGCAGAAGCCCACCTCTCCCACTGCTATAAGTACTACTCAGGTCATTAGTCCAGACAGACAGAAACATTAGCAGACACGACACACAGCTTACACTGTGATGTATTGATCCACCGTGAGGACTCTGGGCAGGAAGAAGGACTATTTGCTTTAAAGTTCAATGGCTCTCCACTACTGTTAGTGTTGTAACCGCAGGAGCAATCGATATCAGGAGAAGCCCAGTGTCACCAGATATATTCACCCACTCACATACATCATAATACCATCCAGACGCTCGTGTCCGTTGCGGACCCATTCTACGTTTCTTTCTCTTAGTCTCCTAAAGCATTTTTACTTTTTTATTTATTTTTGGCATTGTGACTTGAGGCACGGTTTAGCGCTTTTTTTGTGTATTGTAATTACACCCAGTATCCATTTCTTGCAGCTGTGATAGAAAGAAACATAGAAGAACGAGGTGTCACAATACGACTGATTAGGATGGCAAAGGGAGAGAATGTGCGTTTATCAGTAGGACACGAAGCTTCTGCCTATGACAAAAAATACTTTTTTTCTGGTTCAAGGTGTGCAGTTTTTGTCTCTGGCTGTCCATACATAATGGGCTATTGTTGGGGGGTTGTGTGAAGATATTAATGCGGTGATTGTGAGGATGGGGTGGGGGGTGTCTGTCGCCTTAGAGAACAGCAAGGGCAGGCTGTCCTTTCCCTGGTTCTGATGAAGGGGTCACCTAGAATTTATCACTCGACTCCAAGCCCTGTCTTGATGTGACATGGCACAATTATCGAGTCGCATATTTTTTCCAGGTCTCCCCTCTTCTTGCAGTAGCAAATACGAACAGGTATACTGTGCATCTGGAACCACACTGTATCCCAAAAAAACCTTCATTTCAAAGCCTCTCTGTATCTCATGCATTGCGTGAATCGAGCAGTATTTAGTAATACAGGTTCACGTCCGCACCAGACTCTCTCTGTAAACATTCACGATGCATAATGTTTTCCTTGCATTGCCAGAACATTGTCCAAACATTTGCCCTGCTTTGCAACCCATCTCACTAACTGAAGTCAGCCTAGGGTGTAATCCCTCCCTCTTTTTGTGCATATGCATACTTTATGGCTGTGCATACATTTGCATCCCATTCTTTCCTTTCTGCAGCACGCCGGCTTCAAGATCCCTCCCTGTAGCCTCCGAATGAACCTGTTTACGTTCGTACATTTCCACTGGCGTTTGAACTTGGCCCATCGATTTGTTTACGGTCAGGGTTACGGCACAGTTCCTTAAAGGGGCCCGCAATCGAACGTCAATATTTGAGTAAGAGGTCAGCGGTGAGAGCTGAAGAAACAGCATGCAAATGCAGATGGGGCAAGGGAAAGAGGAGAGGGACTAACCGACTCCGTGTTTCTGACAGGAATAGGGTAACAGAGGAAAAAACTAAAGACGAGTCAAGAGGCTGCCGCATAGTGCAAGGCAACTCACACTTCCTACTAAGCTCACAAGAGGGAGCTACTAGTCAATCCATTCACGTGTGTGCTTGATGAAAATCCCCATCCACACATTAATGCACTGCAATCTGCTCGACTCATAGAGATACATGTATGTGGAATTTAGACTTGAAAAACTTGAAAATGGACAAATTTATCATTTTCATGATTGCAGGGGTTAAAATTTGATGTCTGACATCATGTCCCACAAGCTTTCATGAAATCTCTGTATAATAATAATAGTAAAGTAAAATAAAGTATAATAATAGTTATTAGACTGTTCTTCCTATTTGAAAAAAAAATTATACAGTATGGTATTATATGGTATTGTTATTAGTGTTTGGTCTTATTTTGTTTACTTACCATAGAAAATAAATTGTACAATTTTAATATTGTGATTTGTCTTTACTTCAAATGCATACACAACATTCAGTTGAAATATTATTATTAATTTTTACTTTATATGTGACATAAATATTAAGAAAAGAAAAATACTAAATTATTTACCCATTGACATTAAAGTAATTGAAAGAAATATTTTAAATATGAGTGGCATATGTGGCTAATATGTGATTGTGGATTTGATGTTTATTAAAAAGGTAATATTTTACCTTTTATATATATATATATATATATATATATATATATATATATATACATATACAGTATATATATATATATATATATATATATATATATATATATATATATTTATTTATTTATTTATTTATTTATATATATATATATATATATATATATATATATAAAATATATATATATATAAGCTTCACATAGAAATACCCATTTGCTAATAATGTCACCTTCCTTCAGCATTATGCATTTGAGGTCTGAAACACTCCACTACATCAGTGACATTTAAGAAACACTTTTGCTTCACAATAGTCTCTGGCGGGGAATGATCCACTTGTTATTTGATGCTAGTTAAATAACTGTAATTACTGAACCTTTTAGATTTTGTCCCTCCAGTGAAATTATGTTTTCTCTCTCTCTCTCTCTCTCTCTCTCTCTCTCTCTCTCTCTCTCTCTCTCTCTCTCTCTCTCTCTCTCTCTCTCTCTCTCTCTCTGTCTCTGTCTATATCACTCCCGCTTTACTTCTACATGTAACATCATACACATTTGAGCTGCAGGAGTGTGTGTCTAGAAAGCATTCTTGAGGCAATTTTGTTGTCACTGATTTTAGATAAAGTATGAAGATCGTGGGGGTTGTTTTAACAAAGCTTTCTTTCTTTCTTTCTTTGTATTTCTACTTTTTGCAGTGTTTTTTTATTTTATTTTATTTGTTGTTCTTGGATTTACCATATTTTTGTAGTACCTAACTATATATATATAATATAGTTAGTATAATATAGTTAATATAGTTATAATATAGTATATATTGTATAACTATATATATATATATATATATATATATATATATATATGCATACAGTATTATGCCTATAAACATAATACCATGAATATGTTGCTATTGTACATTTCTAGTCTTAATAAGCACTGTAGTGTATAGTGCTTGTACTGGCAGGAATATTAATCTCAGAGGAATAATATGTTTTATCATGTGGTTTGATATAGAGGCTTCTAGAATGATAAATTGCCAGTACCGTGTGAAGTCGTAGAGATATCCATGTAGAAGCAACATACAGATACTCAGCCATACCGCTCAGCTAAAATCTTCTGGCCGTGTGCAGGCGTAGCTAATAGCGGTTAAGCAGCAGTTACGAAGCAGAGTTTATGTAGCATATATTTAGGTTTATAAGTCTTTTTAAGTCTACCTATAGCAAAAATAAGTTTTCCCCACCACCACAAAAAAAAAAAGATGTACTCAGCCTGTTGGATGAATTACAGAGAGCAAAAAGAGCCTCAATGAATGCAGCGGACTCATTCACCGTGTGTTATGGAAACCTGGAGGAGAAATCAGCTATTTTATTAAACCTTCCATGTTCCACATAGTCGATTTTCTTCTTTTCTCTCAAACATACAAACTAAACACTTCAGTTATAAAAAAACTAAAGTGCTTAAGCGGTAATATAATAAGAGGCAGCATGCAACATATGGTGAATGTGGTCTATGGTTTTCTGTGTTCTTCCAGTCCAGAAAAAAAAAAATAGGGAACGTACTTTTATTTTAGTGGTTAATTTCCCCAAATGCCTTTTTCTTTTCTTTTTTTTCTTTTTTTTCAGTTAACAAAACAAAAGAAAATTATACTTTGATTACTTTCTCCCGGTTTCATTCTTATTTTATTTTTTTTTAACCATGGAAAGACGTACTGTTTTATACAATCCATTATTCTGACTATATTTGTTTCACTCTGATTTACATAGTTCAAGCCAAGCTTTATTTCAGTCTGAATTTGTTTACCAACAAGACATAAATATAAACATACTTTTTGTTTTATGATTTATAGCTTTGCGTGGATTTAAAAATTCCCTCTTTCCAGGTTGTTAGGAGTATAACTGACACTTTCTACTTTGGTCTGGCCTTTTCTAACCGTAATAAATCATCTAGAAATGCTATCAAAAAATGCTATCAAAAGGAAATGTAAAACAGTCCCATTATAGGTCTCCATGTACTCTTCTTCCTCTTCTTCTTCTTCTTCGATAATCTCATAATCATATTTATGATTTCCAGAGGAGAGGAATTGCCCAAAATAAATTAGACTGTGGTACTTAACATTTAGGTGATATTTCATCAAGTTACTTTTATTAGTTTAATTTATGGATAAGCAATTTACATGACCGAAGCTGCACCATAAACATCGTTTATCAAAATACATTATAATAATGAAGCTGTTTTAAAATGCATATTAAAGGGACTAAAAACACGTTAGACTGGCTAGCTGTGATGGTTCCATCGGTTAGATAATTAATGGCTAAACAGGAGTTTTCTTGGCAAACAGTTGAGGAATGAGTACTGGCCCTGTAAAAGTGCACACTATAAATACAACAATAGGTAAGATTAACCTCCAGTGATAAACAAGTGCTCTCCATCGCCTGGCACAATAATGCAGAGGACTCACAATTAAATCTGAAATTAAAAACGTGCAAGTCTGAGCGCAGCAGATGACGCGGGTGGTATTTATTTAGTATGTGTCTCTTTGTATTCGGGAAGAAAAGCAGCGAGAGTTGGGGACGGTTAACAACAGAAGATAACAAGAAATCCAAATCATTATTTTTTCTTTCTTTTTTTATGCATTTTGACATTTTAAAAATGTTATTGCATTTATTGTTTGTTTCTATTTTATCATTGCAATTAATTTACAAACTAATTAACCACTACTGCTTTTAATTTGTTTGTTACAGGGTGTTTTGGATTATTCTAATCATCCAAGCATTCGAACACAAATCTTGTGTCCCCTGTAATGCACTTAACACATGTTTGTAGTAGTCTCCCGACATGATTTGAGGACATCTCGCTCCGTCTGCTCGCCCCTCATCAGCCATGAGGAATCATGCCTGGGTGTCTTGAGTGCCATTTGTTAATCAAGGCCAAAGTGGCAGATTATAAATATAACAGAAGAAAAATGACACATGTAAGTGATCTCATTTAAGAGCATTACATTTGAATTTATTGGGGTACTTAGAGGGGATGGAAAGGGTCGTGACTCTAGGGTGGTGGTTTAGAGTCATGCAAATGAGAGCGAGAGAGAGAGACTGAGAGCAATCGAGAGTTATGGCGGCGGTTGGCGTCTTAGCCTTCACTTCATTATCATAGAGAAATGCCCCATATCCATCTGCTGTTGGGTCCCCAGGAGGCCGTACCCCAGAGCCAGCCCCCTCTTATTGTCAGTGTACAGTCTTGTCCTCACATGTGTACTTCAAGAACACCTCAGCATGTATGACTCGTCTGACTGTTAGGGCGAACGATGATGATGTCATTATGATGTCAAAGTGTTGGTTTGACTGTGTTTGTGTTTACTTAAAAGGATAGCTCACTCAGAATGATAATTCTCTCATAATTTTCTCACTCTCATGTCGTTCCAAACTGGTAGGACTTTTCACAACACAAAACAAACATTGATCTTATATTGTGAAAGTCAGTGGGGTTCAGTGTTGTTGTTTTGGACCGGATTGACTTTTATTGTAATCACAAAAACAGTTGAAACAATCTTCAAAATATCTAATAAGGAACTCATACAGGTTTGGAACGATATAACAATATACATTTTTGGCTGAACTATTCCTTTAATTATGGCTGGAATTTAACTAGACCACTTTTGAAAAAGATCATATCCGCATCTATAGATTCAAATGTAAATAATGAAAATTTTAAATGTAAACTTGGCATGCTGCATATTAAAAACAGTTTTACAAAGTATATATATATGTATATATATATATATATATATATATATATTTTTTTTTTTAATGAAGCATGCAGCAGAAGTGAGAATTAAATTTAATATATAATAAAGACATATTTTGCCTCATAGGGATTACATTAAGAGGGACAATGAACAAAACAGACATTACATAAAACCTGGAACATCTTATTTATGATAAAACAAGCTGCAACACTGGAAAAGCATGTCCCTTTTGTGTGTTCTCACAGGTTTCAAATTCCTCTCAATTAATGATATTTGTCTTTAGATCCTGCTTTAAAGATTATGACTGGAATGTCTGTTTATAAGTAAGCTTTCACACATATGTACAACAGCAGCTAAACCTCTTTGTCACTACCAGCTGCATATACGTTGTGCATTTTTTCCCTTGATCCTCACTACTTAAAGCAAGAAACTATAGAAATGTGTAAAATAAAGGAGTGGGACGCCTCATACCGACAGATAGGAGTGCCGTGAGACAGAGTGATAGCTTCAATCCATTTGTTGGCCCCGCTTCGTGTTTTGTCAACAGATCACACTGGGGTTTTGTCAATGGATGTTGACAGAAAATCAAAAGCGCCACAGTGGCGGCAGCCCATAATGGTGACTTAGCTCAGATTTACACATCTCTTATAAAGATCGACGATTTGCTAAACAATCAATCCTCTTACAAGAGCTTGTTATTTTGCTTCATAATAACTGTTAGCGCTTTTCAACATCCCTCCGCGGACAGGATCGCGTTTGCGCAGGAGAGCGCCTCTTATCTTTAGTGGAATGAATGCACGCTGAAAGGATAATGTCCCAGTGATTATATTGCCCCCCAAATGTCTACCCTCCTTCTGAGTTTGTGATGTTGTCAGTTGTTATTGAGAACCGGAAATATCTTCACGATGCATCGCCGCTAAAGAATCAAGGCGGCACAGCGTGGAGTCTTCGAAAGCTGCGCTGCGGATTTCCACCCTCTCTATAATTTGATCAAAAGGAGATTTACTAAAGAGTATTTGTGCGAGGACGCATCCGTGAAAGATTCTCACCTAAACTCAACATATCAGGGTCTGCCCGAGAGCGACGTTTGCGTTGGAGGGTCTCTAATTTTATAATATAGGCCTCCATATGTCAGGCTCCCTGCGCTCACTTGACTGTCAATGCTCCAAAGAAGTTTCTCAAAGTTAAAATGGTCCAGCCAAACGAGGAGGTAGAATCTCTCATCCAGTATGGAGAGCCAGGCTGTGGAGGGAAGACTCCACCAATAGCGTCTAACAGTTTTAGAGGTGGGCAGGGCTTACATTTCATTGTGCAGGCAGGGCTCTAGCTTCAGGCTTAGCCTCTGACGGTCCTGTTATGCATTTTTGCCAGACAATTGACCGTTTAACCATCTTTACTGTCTTTTTAGCTCCTTGACGCCTCGGCTGTTATTACCGCATTGTTCCTCTTCCCACTATGGTGATGTGTGAGCTCCTCTTGCACATGTGCGGCACTTTTTCCGTGGGCTTTTCTTCTGTGAGGGCGATTACGTTTCTCTCTCTCTCTCTCTCTCTCTCTCTCTCTCTCTCTCTCTCTCTCTCACTCTCTTCCTCTGCAGAATACCAGCTCTGATTTTGCTGGAAAGTCAGATGCATACGCATGTTGCCATGGCAAAGCTTAGAATATATATTTATATATTATGTGTGATTTTTTTTTTTCTTTTTTTTTCTGCTTTTGGCCTTGATTGCTTTATCTCGTGGTGTAGAGCCTGTTGCCCTCAGGGCCAGATTTAGATGTGTGTGGGTCTTCAAGGGTTTTACTGCAGAAAAGCTGTTTGGATTGGGGCTGCTACGCCATACAAGTGCGACCGAATTGTGTCATTTCTGGTTTTCTACTTCGTGCTGGAACCAAAGGAAAGTCCAAAAGAAGAGCAAAAAATACAAGACAAAAGCTGATGAAAACAGGCCCGATTGGATTATGTCAGACCTGGCATATTCCTAGTTTTGAAGAAAGTCTTGGTTTGCCGTCTTATCAGCCCTTGCCTCCCAGCTAAATGAATTAAACAGGCACAGCCAAATGATTGTCCTTGCTTTGAGTTGGTCTGTCTACGTCTCACATCGCAATAAATAGTAAAAGGCAATGGGAAAAAAATGCTTTTTTTTTTTTTACTACATGTACCTGTCAGGTAAAGGATATGTATTGCTAACGATGATGCGTTAGGCTTGATAATAATGGCTTGATAATAATGCTTGATAAAAGTGACAAATATTTGCAGATCCTTAAGAACTGTCAAATTGCTCCTTTCACACGAAACACCTGTAAACATGGCAGAAGGAATTGCACTACATTGCACCAGAATTGCATAATTATCAGTTCTGAAATTAGTATTTTGCTCTAATTTTTCATTCAGGTATAATCAGCTCAATTTCTCTATCCTATCTCTCTCCAAAAGAGCATGAGAGTTTCTCCTTGTTGCCAACAGGTAATCATGTCTGATTAGCAGTTCAACACACTAATTACATTTGGTTAGGAAGTATAATTTATCCACCATGACTTCCAATATAGAAGAGCTTTAAGGGAAAACACTGGTTGTATGCCTTCAAAGATTAAAGGGGTTAGAAATAGATGCTAATGCCAAAAACAAAGGCACAAATCTCTTGAAATCATAAATCAGAAACAAATCAAAGAATTTGTTGTTATTGTAAATTATTTAGCTTGATTTAATTTTCCTTGTTTTTTTTTTTTTACCTATAACATTGCACTGTCTGTGTGTGTGTGCATGTTTCTGTCCGTGCTGGTAAAGAGATATTAGGCAGCTTTTTTTTCTCCCTGTGGTGTTTTCATCTGTGTTCCAGTAAACCCTGTGGATTATGTTGTGACACATGTTGAGATCATGCTTTAGCACCTCTCTCTCAAGGCTACAGGTGTGAACAGATCCTTTCTGTCGGACGTTTAAATGACACAGACAGAGGTACGGGTACATTGGTGGAGTTGTACTATTTCCATACTCAGTAGCCTTTCCATGCCTTCATTTGCTTATGGAAAATGTTACGTATTTCTTTAGCACAGAGGGAAATTGTGTTTTTGTGATGGCACAGTATGTGGATAGAGTGTAGTTTTGTTTTATGTATATGGATTTGGAGTCTAAAAGTACTGAGAGTCTCAGAGACTGGGAGAGTACCGTTGTTGATTAAATCAGGTCATTATGACTCATCTTAGACCTGGTGTTAAAAAAATAGGTCACCCAAAACTGAAAATGTTGTCATCATTTACGTGTCGTTTCAAACCTGTATGACTTTCTTTATTTTTGTGAGGTGTGTGTGTGTGTGTGTGTGTGTGTGTGTGTGTGTGTGTGTGTGTGTGTGTGTGTGTGTGTGTGTGTGTGTGTGTGTGTGTGTGTGTGTGTGTGTGTGTGTGTGTGTGTGTGTGTGTGTGTGTGTGTGTGTTTCTCCAACAGTCAAATAAGTCAAACAAAGTTTGATTACCAACATTCTTTCAAATATTTTCTTTTGTGTTCCACACAGGAAAGAAAGCCATACAGGTTTGATACGACATGAGGATGAGTAAATGATGAATTTTCATTTTTGGATGAACTATATTTAACTTTCATTTTGAGTGGTTTGATTTACAAGTGGACAGCACTAAATACAGGTGTACACATCCATAACGTTTTGTGATATGATCACATTTTGACTAATGGCCATTTCACCGAGTGGAGGCAGTGCAGAAGCTGTGCGAATGCAAAGCTGTGCTTTCACACTGGCAGCGTTTTGCAAGTATACTCTCAGTAAACTACTAGTTTTGTAGTTTTATACTTCAAATACTAATTCTTTAAGTGAACAACATCACACTTATTGTTTTCTATTTATATATTTTTTGGGTAACACTTTATTTTGATAGTCCCTTTTGAACATTCTGTTGACTATTAGTAACTTTGCAACTATGTGTCAACTAACTCTCATTAGAGTATAAGTAGATTGTCTGATTATTATCTGCTAACTCTTTATTGTGATGCTCCCCCAACAGATATTCCACTGACTGTTACTTTGCAAGTACATGTCAATTTATTCTAACCATAACCCTACCAGTCTACTAATACTCTAACACTCTGAAAGTTAGTAGATATGTAGGTGCAAGTTTACACCTAGTCAACAGAATGTGTTAAAGGGACCATCAAAATAAAGTGAAACCTATTTTTGTACTCTTTGTATACAACTATACTCCTGTTTAGGTATTAATATTTTATACTTGAAATATACATTTAACTCCTTCAATTTAAAAAACAAACAAACACATTTTATTCTAGCTTCATGCATCATTTTTCATGCATCAACACTTCAATGTGGGTAAGTTTCATAAAAAAGCAAAATTTTAAACAAGAATCTAGATTTCTTCGGTCATCAAATCAAAAACTTATGTCCGGATCAGATTCAGAACAGTGATCAAAACACAGATGAAGTAGATTGAGTCGATCTACACCCCCAAAGCTTCACAGTTGTTAACCCTTCCTGAGTCGACATTTGATTTGGTAACGTTAGGTAGTTTTGATTTATATGCTGTTGAATGTTTGATGATTGTGTCATTTTACATTTGAGTAAGCAATCTTCTATTACTTGTTTCTGCTTTTTCTTCACCTGTGTTTAGTAGATCCGTTGATTCTCTATTATCGTTTACATGATAAAAGTAATATTAAAGGAACCGTATGTAAGAAATGTATTTCAATTAATCATAAAATGGCTATGATATGTCACTAGACATTAAGAAATCATGTTCATTTCAAATACTTATCACTGACAACAGTAGTCCGGCCAGGATATTGTCATTTAAAAGTGAAGTTGCAGCCCTCAACTGATGTTGATGTTGTCATGTTGTGTTTTGGCCTGATGCTCCACCCTCCACCTATCTACTAATCACGAAGTCAGTAGTGTTTCAGCATCCGGGTTGCCAGCTCTGCTCTAGTTACCACAGCTGCAGCTAGAAATGTGTCGGATAAAAAATGTCTAACGTTACGAAACCTATAAGACCTCGTTATGAATCCGAAATACGTCGTGACAAAGTCAGAAAAAAAAACGTACTGTGTAGGACTCGTCACTTGCCATTGGAAGCTCCTTGTAGCAACCTACGTTCCTGCTGGATCCTGCAGCCTAACTGGCAACCTCGAGTCAGGGGGAGGGGGAGGGGATACACCGCTCTACAGTAATTTGAAAGTGATTGCAGTACCAGTTTTGGCCACAATCTTACATACGGTTCCTTTAAAGTTATACACCTGGTGCGACGCAAGTGTTTTTTGCTAGTTTCAGCCTGACGCAGTTATCATTTTCACGTCCTGCTCCAAGTTGTTTAAATAGCAAATGCATTTGCGCCCATGGGCGTGCTGGTCTGAAAACGAGGTGTGTTGAACTGAAATGGACTGTTCCATTGACCAACAAAAACCTGGTCAAAACCTTATATTTTGGTTATTTAAAGGCTGCATTAGTAATATGAGCTTATAGGCGGGTACACAACGCACACTCTGCTTATTACACACACAGGTAAGCGCAGCAGCACACAAACATGCCAAATATTAAAAATAAAAGGATTACAATGTAAAAGATTATTATTAGAGGCGTTTCCACCGTGGACTAAAGTACCGTGAAGATTAGGCAAATATTCCGTTAACTTAGGACTGCATGCTACTTTACAGTTCAGCTTAATAAAGCCTGAACCTCGTTGTCGGTCCATCTGTCATATTTTTTAACTCCGTTGTTGATTCGAATAGCAAACAATTGTTACTGCACGCATCGCAACAGATTTTTAAAAATGGTAGTTGAAATAAAATGCTGTGTGGAGTCAACCAATCAAAATGCGGCATGAACTCAACCAATCAGCATGTTCAGCGCTCAAGTCCCACCCCTGAAAGTTCCTGAACTTTGAAAAAGTACTACCTCGCAACCGAGTACCACCCCAAAGTCCCTAGTTCCTGTGGAAAGTTCCTGCGGTGCGGTTCCTTCTGCTTTCAAATCCCGCCATGTAAATAGCGAATCTGCCATGACGTGAGCGCAACTGGCTTTTAAAGGGAATGGTAGATCATACTCTGATTGGTTTATTGCACGTTAAGCCCAAAACACACCCATTACTCATTAAGATAATAGGGACAACCCTTTTAGACCATGCGCCGGGCACGTAGACCATTTTTCCCGTCGTTAAACTAGCAAAAGTGGTTTCGGACACACCCTAAGTACAGTATACTTGCGCCTTGCGCTTTAGACCATGCACTTAGATCGTTAAAATAGGGCCCAAGATGTAAGCTACCTCTAGTTTTAATCAGTTTAACAGGCCTTTGAAGTTTGGGCACTAAAACAAGTGTTCTAAACTTTGTGTCACATCTGTAAAAGAAATGAACTTTTGGGGGAAAAAATACATATACTATACAGACTTCATAGAACATCTTCAAAATGCTGTTTGGAGTGATTGATAAATCTGCTAAAAGAAATGATTAAATATAAATTAATTAGTTAATGATCATGTGAAGAATGCCCTATATTTAAAAAAAACTATGAGCATTATGTCAACTTTTCCAGCTTGTTTTCAATGATTTAATGTTTCTTTTGTCTTTTTATTCTTAAAAAAAAAAAGAAAAAAATCTTGCTAGTGGTAAGTTGAGTTGACATGTGTAACGTGTTTGCAGGCAAATGTTTTTTCAACATTAAAATCTGATTAACTACAGACACAAAATAGAACCAAACTCCTCGAATCTCCTTCACTAACAAATCTTGCCTTCGAGAAAAACAGAAGGTCGTTAGAGTTTATAATCTATAAGAGAATACTGTTCTCTTGCTCAAATTTATAGGCACTTGTGAAGGTGCCTGACTCGATATTTATAAACACAACTTCAAAAGAAGTCAACACCTGCTATCAGGTTTGAAAGCTTCTCTGCTTGTAAATATATACCCATACGCCAAGTTTATAGACACTAGCAATTTAATATATTGGAACTAACAGAATTTTTACCACACACATTAATATTTTATGAGGCATTGACATTTTACTGCATTGAAGCTAAAGCTTTTATTACTCATTCTGTTTTTTTGTTGTTGTTTTTTTTCTTTAAGTGGACAAAGCACTTTAACTTATCATTATAATTTTTTTAATAAGCCTTATTGGGGTAAATCACTTAAAACATGTTAACATAGTAGTGCACATTTGATGCTATAGTCTGCTTGTTTACAGGATATCAAGGGTGTTTCTAAAACGTAATCAGTTAATTTAATCCAATTTGTTAAAGATGTTAAACAGTTTTACTAACTGCATGCTTCTTTTTCATTTAACAGCTGCTTTGTTGGTGTTTTATATCGATATTAGAGGTATTAATGCAAATTGTGTTTAAATCACATTGGCATCTGAATATCAGTAATAGAAAACTGATTTGTGGTGTATTATTGATTCACATTGTTTGACTTTACTTCAGGAATGGGCTATTGTGTGCTGCTTTAATGCTTTATTTCTGCTCATCAACTAAGCAAATTGTGCAACAAAACCTGCCAGGCTCATTATTACTCAAACAAACTGTAACAGCTGCATGCCTGTGTGTGCGTGCTTGTGTGGGTTTTCCTGTCGACATAGTCTTAATGAGCCAGTATAGTAATTATCAGTCATTCTGTCTGAACTTAATTAATGAAAGCGCAGTATTAATACATTTACTATCCAGTTTGTGATTTTTTTTTGTCAGTGTCTCCATAAAATGCTGGTCAGTTCATTTAAAATAAGTTGTTCTATCTATCTATCTATCTATCTATCTATCTATCTATCTATCTATCTATCTATCTATCTATCTATCTATCTATCTATCTATCGTTCGTTCGTTCGTTCGTTCTATCGTTCGTTCTATCGTTCGTTCTATCTATCGTTCTATCTATCGTTCTATCTATCTGTCTATTGTTCTATCTATCTGTCTATTGTTTATAGGGGTGTGAACCGACACTGGTCTCACGGTTCGGTTCGATTATGATTATTATGTCATCGATCCGGTTCAATTCGATATCACGATGCATCACGATGCACCGCATCCTCAATTTTAAATTTTACTTCAAAAGTGATGTGTGCGCGCATGTGCTCGCCTGTTCGGGAAGTTGCAGTGACAGAAACAGTGACATTCCAGTTTAAGTTTCATGGGATTAAAGCTTGTTTATGACACTAAGAAAAGGAAAATCTGTCAAATAAATTTTAAAGAAATGTTCATTTAAAAGCAGCGCTCATTAATCAGTGTATTATGTTACCATTAAAGATGCGCGCATCAACCGTCGCCGAGTCCGCTGTTGAAAGTGACGATCATCCATTTATAATCACGCGTAACAACACAGAATAATTGTAATTTGACCATCGGGTGCGGATACTTAAATCAGAGAAAGTTATTGGGGCGGTTGGATGATTTGTTTTTGGCTGCGGATTCGGGTTACGGAGCTCATCCACTTACTCTAAAGCAGTCAGACTCTGCCGGGCGATAACAGCTCGGGGTGAAAACGGCTAACGTGGTTTATCAAGTTAGTGGTATTACCTGCATATTCTATTTGTGCGTGACATGAGCGTACACAGCGCGTGTCTTCTGCAGGTCGTGCTTACCACGTTGTTCATAAAAGCCGAAATGTGCCCAGATGTTGGCTTTTAAAGTAGTTGGAGCATTTTCTCACCTCCCTCTGCCATTGTATGCTACCGCAACAAAGCACGTACGCGACAAATGACGTAAGAAAAGCGTCAGTACATTATAACCGGTTATGGTCTATTACTGAACCGATACCGAATCGTCCTCGTCTGCATCGCGATGCATCGTAGAAACGATTAATTTTGACACCCCTAATCGTTTATCTATCTATTGTTCTATCTATCAATCTATCGTTCTATCGTTCTATGTATAAGTGTTGTCACAATACTGTAATTTCCAACTTTGATACGATACCTTGAAAAATATCGATATTCGATTCCATTTTTGAGACCACATGGAAAACTGCCATATATATATATATTGCCATACAGATAATTTATCTCATAATTGTTTTATTAGATTTTGATTACAGATGTAACCTGAGACGTTCCCTTTCAAGGGAACTCGAGCTGTGTCGAGATGATGTACCCACCTTTACCCACGCCCCTGTACTAGCAAGTGCCTGTCTGTGTGAAATCGTTGTGCACACTAGGATGAGAGCACCAAAACACCTGGAGTGGAACCCAGATCCAGGTTATTAAACCTCACAAAAGTGTGCAGTGAGGACCAGCCTGCCGCATCACAAATGTCCTGAAGGGAAACTCCCTAAAGCAAAGCTTTATAAGCGGCCCGAACAGCCATAGGTGAAGGCTGACCGGCCGACTTGAAAGCAAGTGAGATAGCCTCGACTACCCACTTACTCATTCTCTGCTTAGATGCTGGGAACCCTTTCCTGGATGACCCAAAACAGACAAATAACTGGTCTAACTAACGTCACTGGGCAGCTCTGTGGACTCATCTAATGCCCTGACTGGGCACAGCAAATTAAGTTTCTCCTGATCTGATGTTTGAAAAGGTAGAGAACAGAAGGCCTGCAGTACAATAGGTTCCACAACATTAGTGGGGACCTTAGGAACATAACCCGGTCTAGGGTGAAGAAAGGCTTTCACCATGCCTGGAGCAAATTCCAGGCACGAAGGAGCTACTGACAGGGCCTGTAGGTCTAATTATTTTAAGAGCGAGATTGCGAGTAGGAAGACAGTCTTATGGGTGAGGACCTTTTCTGGAACCTCTTCGATAGGCTCAAAGGGAGCTGCAGCAAGGCATTCCAACACAACGGTCAAATTCCGTGCCGGAGCTCTTGTGCGCTGTGCAGGTCTCAGTCTCAAGGTGTCACGGAGGAAACAAGTAACTAATGGGTCTCTCCCAAAAGATACCCCACCCAACAGAGTGTAGTAAGCAGATATGGCCAGCACATACACCTTTAAGGTGGAGGGGGACAACTCTGCGAAGAAATGCTCCTGCAGGAACTCCAGCACTGTGCCAACAGGGCAGTTAACTGGGTCCAGCTGGCGCTCTCCGCACCATGAAGTGAACACTCTCCACACCATGAAGTGAACACTCTCCACTTCAGGGCCTACAGTTTCCTCGTGGAAGGAACTCTGGATTGGAATATGGTCTCAACAACCTCGGTTGAGAGGCTTGATTCTATGAGCCGAGCCACCTAATGGGCCAAGCACACAGTTTCCATAACTCGGAATGAGGGTGAAAGATTTTGCCCACTGCTTGGGACAGCAGGTCCCTTGCAAAAGATGGGCCTCGTTCCTGCAAACCCTCTCCAGAGGCTTCACTCCAGTTCCTTCATTTGGCCGAGAAAGACATCTCAATGCCGAACCGCCATATGCTCTGATTGAGCTAGAATAGACCAATCATCGATATAATTCAGTACACGAATGCCCTGGAGTACCAGTGGTGCTAGAGCTGCATCCACGCATTTCGGGAAGGTGTGTGGTGATAAAGCTAGACTGAATGGGAGAACCCGATATTGGTACGCTTCGCCCCTGAAAGGGTGGGAGGATGGAGACGTCGAAGAATGCGTCCTTGAGATCTATCGTGACAAACCAGTCCTCGGTCTTGATTTGTGACACGGTTTGCTGTAGCTTGAGAATCTTGAACTTAAGCTTCTTTACAGAGCGATTTCGAAGGCACGGATCTAAAATCGGACCCAACCCCCCGTTTGGAACAATAAAGTACCGGCTGTAAAACCCGGATTCCCTGCTGTGAGGAGGAACATGTTCTATGGCCCACTTGTCCAGCAGAGCCTCTACCTCTTGCTCCATAACCAGAGCCTACTCTGGGTCTACCACTGTGGGTAGAACCCTGCTGAACCTGGGCGGGCGAGACCTGAACTGAATTCTGTAACCCTTTTCTACTGTAAGCCGGACCTATTGAGATATACTCATCAGTAGTTTCTACGCTGCCAAAAATTCTACTAAGGGTACCAGTTTCTCAAGACTGGCCTCGGTGTTACTTGAACAGCCAATTTGGTGATCTGAAATGGCGAACCGGCAGGGAACAACTGAACTGACTGCTCTAAGACCCTCCTCAGAAGGAGCGAGCATGCGCTCACTGGATACCGCTGCGCCCCGAAGCACACAAGGTGGCAGGGTTGGCAGAACGGCCCCCTGAGGGCACAGAGAGGAAATGGGCACCGTATAATGAGGTGTTGACCACTCCCTCCTGGAGGGGACTACCCTCAGATGCCTTACACCGGTGACGTCAGGACTTCTTCTCTGAAGCCCTCTTAGAGATAATAACGGTTCTCAGATCTGTTTTATCCTTTGAAGACTTCAGCTGCGAGGGACTATTTTAGGGACGATGCTGACTCAGTGGAGAGATGGCTCGCAAGCGTCTCTTCAGCCCTGGGCATTGCCCCATGGCAAAATAGTGTTTTAACCCTATGTTGTTAGAATAATTGGAGGTTTGGGGGATAAAAACACGATATGATCAGGATTTGCCATTTTTTATGTGTTAAAAATGGCACATCCCGACGTGGAGGTTGTGACCTAGATGGTAAGAACCTTTCATCTACTTTGCTTTTATGATGAACTTCTTGTCTCTCTGCTGGCCAGTCGATGTTTAGTTTATCGACAGCACGAGTCACAACCTCAATAAGCTCCTCATAAGGGGGAGTCTGAAGTGGCGATTCCGGGGCCCGTCTCTAACCCCTCCAAGACCAGAAGCTAGCGCTGTTTTGTTCCAGGTTTGCTTTATAGTTTACCGGACAATGACCAAACCCGCCTATGACGTTCCGTCACTCCGTGCGACTGATTTCACATGTGCTTCACGATGCAATCATGCAGAGCATTACCACAGCGTCTTGACGCAGCTTGAGTTCCCTTGAAAGGGAAACATGGCGGATCTAACAGTAAGCAATACTATAGAAATGAAGGTAATCAAATGTAAAATAACACTAGATAGTTTTCATTGTAAATATTAAATACAGATTAATGCTTACAATTAAAGTTATAAAAGTTATATAGTCGAGAGCAGTGAGAGATTTTCTCTCTGTCTTTTGTTCTTTGATTAACATAACAGACAGCAGCAGGATTAATAGGCTCCTGTCACTTCAAGAGTTTATGCACGGATCCAATATACTGTTACACAACATGCATTATCCCTCAAATGTTTAAGCTCCAAAACTGACTGTGTTTACCTGAATACTCTGCAAGATGGGCATTTTGACATAATTGTGCACGTATTTGGCCTTTTAAGAGCAATAAGCCACAAAAAGAAGTCAGTATTTGGTTCTCGCAAGCTGTTTGAGATGCGGCTTTATTAGAGCACCACTTATATAGATCAGTGGTGCGGCAGGCTTTTAGCGTGAGCTCGAAACCTGCGAGAATGACTAAAATTACGCACAGTACAAGCACTATTCAGCCAGAACGAATTAGATGAGTGCGAGGAGGCTTGTGTGTCAGTTCTATCATTATATTGTTCTATCTATTGTTGTATCATTCTATCTGTCGTTCTATCGTTCTATCTATCATTCAATCTACCATTCTATCTTTTCTATCATTCCATTGTCTTTATTTTGTTCTGTCTTCCCTTTTGTCTGTTCTCCTTTTATATATGTTCGAGTATGTGTGTAGATCCCAAAGCCCCTCTTCTCTAGTTGGGGAATCTCTTACAATATTCTCTTTCTCTCTTGGGAAGGTGGTTTCAGACATGAGATTGATGTGTAGTTGGGGAAACGACACCTTGAACAGGATTTGCCATTTTAAACCTCTCCAAACCCATGTGATCTCCCCATTTGCCCTCTGAGGGATCAGTGTGGAATGCAGTTTCAAAAGCCAATGAAGAAAATTGAAAGCAAAGCCCTGTTCCCACCAGAGGAACAATGAATATCTTCACAAATGCTAAAACGCTAGGTAGGCGGAATATCATTTTGTTATTGAAAAAAAGTGCAGCGGAGCTGCACTTGCCTTGGGACATCTCGCAAGCGTTTTCGAAACAAAGTATCCTTGTTTCACTTACAAATCATTAACTACACCAAATCGTTTTCATGCCCTGTCAGTGCGTAGATTTGTTTTACAGAGATGGGCATCGTTTTGCTGAGACGGGGAAAGCAAATGATTCACGGATCCTCAGTTCTTTTTATATCTACGGACTACAGATGGTACAAGCTGTACTCTTGTACTGTTTGTTAACACGTCTTTCTCCCGTAGAGGGGCATCAGGCCTAACCTTCTGTTGCTTTAGGTCATGTCATAGCACTTCGCCATGGCTTATTCAGCAAGCGAATGACACTGATGGTGTAATATGACTTTGCAGCTCTGGAACAAGATGTAAGGGAAAAATAAAACACCCTACACTCATTCAATCAGGCCATTCTGACTCTTTTTTTGACAACTTTGGTTTGTATCTGATGCTTGTTCCTGTGAAAAAGGAGAAAGAGAGTGATAGGCACCAAGCGAGAGAGGTACGAAAGGGTGTGAAAGGGCCACCTCTACATTCCTCATTGAGCACAGCTACTTAGGGAGCCATGAGCCCTTGAGATGTGAAGTTCTTTTGAGTCCGCACCAGGAGCTGTGGGCTCCTAATTGTTTCTAATAGATAGGGAGGTGTCAAAGCTTATTCTGCCAGCCTGGAAAGAGAGAAAGAGGGTGAGAGGGAGGAGAAGGGAGGGAGAATGAGGTATTAAGAGCATAAAAGAGGATGGGTGAGAGCGGTTGCAGGCCTTGATTTGTAATGACTCATTAAGTTTTCCTGGTTTTGTGCTGGCTGGCTCATTATAGCACATAGAGTGGAGGGAAATAGAGGAGTGGAGGTGGGAGGTGAGTTTAAATAGCCTGAGCCCAACACTAGGCCACAAAGCATGGACAAATAGTTGAATAGAAGGATGAACAGATGCAATAAAGGTGGCAGATGCAACCTTGCTGGGCAAATTGCCAAGTTAATTCAGATATACGCCATTTCTTTATTCGGAAAGACTGAAAAGGCAGTACCTTATGGCAAGTTTAGTGGGATGACTCAGTACGAATATAAAAAGTACTTTTATAGAGGTTACTTTCATATAATGAGCACTCAATAAATGATAATTGCAAATAGGATAAAAAGGTAATAGCATCCATTAAATGTATGACTATATAGAAGAATTGGCCTAAATTTGCTATATAAGTTTTGAGAAATATCCAGCCTGGATTTTCCCTTGCTATTTCTTAATGGAATATTCCGAGTTCATTACAAGTTTAGCTCAATAGACAGTATATGTGGCATTATGTTGATAAAAAAAGGGACCATCTGAGAAAAAAACACACATATAATGTAAGATGGTCCCTTGTTTTATAAATATATATATATATATATATATATATATATATATATATATATATATATATATATATATATATAAAGTTTCAATGAGGCAATTACAATTAGAAGTAAATGGAGCATTTTTTTTTTTTTTTTTTTTTTTTTTGAGAACTTAAAAGAAGAAATGTGAAGCTTATGATTTTATTAAAACACTATTTTATTTATTTTTTTATTTTTTTTGGCATTTTATTAAGTGTTCTTTCCCAAATACTGTAAATGTTTACATCACATAGTTTCCATCTTGATGCTATACTACTGAAAATGAGTATATTAAAGTTTACAGATTTTTTATTGGGTTTTTTTGTTGTTTTTTTAAAGAAAAAAATTGTGCTAATCAGCATTTTGCCACAAACCCGGAACTGAACCCAGAATATTCCTTCAAAGAGAGTAACTAAACTTATTTTTAAGTATACATGATAGTCAGGCCCATTTTTTGCCATATCACACCTTTAATACCTCCAACCAGAATATCCACAAAGGGAATGTGAGTGAGAGAGAGAGAGACTGAAAAAATAGATGTGTAGAGAGAGGGGTACAATGGCCCTGGCTTGGCTGATCCATAACAGTCATTGGCTGTTACATACATCTCAAGATCCATTCAGGCTCTGGAGATAATCGAGCCGGCCGACAGTTTCCCCCCCGCAGCCCAATGGATTTATGATAGCACTGTCAAGAAAATGAGCCAGAATGACACAGTAGCTGACTTTAGCTGCAAATAATGTGATAGGCCGTACAGTGGCTGTGCAGCAGCTGCTGTCATCGCAGGTAATAGGCTATAAAGAAGCCTGATAGCAATACCTGTCATTGCTTAATGGCTGACTTCACTGAAGAGCTTTTGTGGCCTTTAACATGGAGATAATAGAAGATACAACAAATTTTATAGCTTCCCGCCTTGCATTCATAATTTATCGGAAGCGGGATACCGCACAACAAGGACAACAGTTCAGAAATGGGATGAGATGGAAGTTTGACGGGTTGGCTGGGACAGACGTGAACTGCTGAGCGGAGGACGAGACAGTTCTTCTCCACAGCTTGCTTTAAGGAAGTGAATTGAAAGATGAGGAGATTGATGCTTATAAATCCAGCCTTGTATGTGTAAATGTAACTCACAAAAGTAACAGTGTTAATGCTTTTAACTCAGTTGTATTGTTATAGTTAAGAGCAAATGCATATAGATATCTGATACGTTTGATAAAAAAAAAAAAAAAAAAACATTGTTGAAAAAATATAATAATAATAATGGTTTGTGGAGGGGATGTACACTTTTTATCTCCAAGAATGGTTTTCATTAGAAATCAGGCCTGAACTTTATTTTATTTTATTATGTTGATGAAGAATATCCAACTATGTAGTTGTTTATTATTGTTAGTTTATTTGATACACAGGAGTTTTTTGAGTCATTTACCAGTAGTGTACAGTATACCTGGCGATGTAGAAGTGAATTGCACATCTGTCATTTGAAATAACTTTGCAGCCTGTACACCAAGTGTGTGGATAGCCCTCCTCTTTATCGCTCACCACACTACTGTTACCTGTTCACCACACTGTGAGTAGAGAGTTACCAACATGGTTATTTTAAGGACAGTAGACCGTTTCTGAGACACCAAGTGAGCGGCAATATCGACACTGACAGTATTTTTCACAGTGTGGAATGGAATTAATGGGAATGGTATTAAATTATAAAAATGCTAAATATAAGCATTTTCACTAGTGGTCTCAGATTTTTTTAACTTGTTTTCCACTGCAAGAAAATAATAATAATAATCAGCAGACAATAATGTCCTGGCAGAAAATGACAGACATTTCCATCAACCATAAAACACAATTCAATGCATAATTCAAAATACGGGTAAAACACCTGAGTAAAGTTAGTACAGAAAATTCCTTCATATTAGCACGGTACATTAGGCTGTATTTCTATGGACTTTTTTCCCCAAATGCCATCAATGGTCCATGAAAATAAATAAATAAAAATAAATAAACAAATAATCAATCATATTTTATTATTATTAAACACAGAACCATTGATGGTGTTTGAAAACATTTTACGTTTGTATAAACATTTTCATTTAACTATAAAAACAGTGAATATTTTAATGTAACTGGATTGGCCCAATTCACTAAATTGCAAGTAAATCACTGTTAGCCAGATTTATGCTTTAAAACAACTAAAAGGAAAGACAAAGAACAGACATTTATTTATATCATATACACCATTGATGGTGTTTGAATACATTTTCATTACATAAAAAAAAAAAACAGTCCCCGTACATTAAATCTTGTTCGAAAGTAATGCACACACTTAAGCACATTCACACACACTCTCAATGTGAGTGTAATCAGACAGCTCCATATGTCACCATCCTTCATTACGAACCCTTACACCCACAGTGTGGCTATATAAACACTGAGGTCTAGGCCATGCTCTCTCTTTCACCTCTCACTAGAGGACTTCAAAGTCACTCCAGCACACCGGTTTCTGATGAATGCTTCCATCTGCCCGTCCGACGTATGTCTCCATCTACATTCGGCTCCATTCCACTCTGGAAAAAAGCCCCAACCTTTCCACAACCTCCTCTGAGTGTGGCCATTTGTTAGCACTTAGCGTTAGCCTGCGTCTGGGAGACCCAGCTCTAATTTGGTACGCTGGTCCATCAATCCTTTTAATACAATGCTTCAGCGAAGTCGCTCAGGCTATGTAACTAATGCTGGCTATTACTATCCTTATTAAAAGTGTAATGTTGTATTAAGTAGACCAATAAAAGTGGATTGTTTGGTGCAGCGATTCTATTCAAATGGAGCATGAATTTATGATGGGGATCTTTCAGTGCCAAAATAATCCCTGTTTTAGTAGTGGGGAGCTTGGATAATTGTAACAGTTCTTGGTTTTTGCTAAATTATTCTGGAAATGTGTAACCTTTGGCTTAACCTTTGAAATTTTGTCCAAATATCTTTGACATAAAGTGCTATCATTACCCATTTCAATATAACTCAATCAAGTTGGATTAAACTAAAAGTACAAACATAACTCTCTATTGTGAGTAAATTATATTTCATCTGTGTACATTCTTATATTTTAAATACTATACAAATCATCAGATTTTTTTAAAAATCAGGTTGATATGAAAAAACAATGCTTTTAATAACTACAGATAGACAGTTTAACAGATTAAGGATAAATACATCAGTTATAGAATTTTGTAAAAAAAAAATAAAAAAAAAACAGTTGACAGAGGGATAACTGCTGAAAATTATGGACATTTTTACTTACTTAAAAAAAAAAAAAAAAATAATCTGGTATCGCTTTATTTTGATGGTCCCTTTTGAACATTCTACAGACTATAAGTAACTTTGTAAGTGCATGTCAAATTATTCTAAACCTGCCAGTCTACTAATACTCTACTAACACTCTAATGAGAGTTAGTTGAAGGTGCAACATTACTTATAGTCAAAGCATGTGTTAAAGGGACCATCAAAAGCCAAGCATCTATGTTGATGATACTGTAATGTATGTCAGAGGTAGACAACTGAATTATGCATGTCTGCAGCATGTGTGTTATTACAGATTTTTTCAGAGTACCAATGTTAAGTGTTACAATTATTCTGTACGATAAATGATACTGGAAATACATTTATTTGAGTCAGGACACAATTTTACGCATACATAAATATACTGCAATCAGTAAAATATGACCAAACATTCAATTTTCATCATAGAACCTAAAATATCTGCTCTCATATTGCGACTTACACTAGCAATTACACTGATGTCCCATCACAAATGCGTCTATACACAGATGCACACTGATCATATATACAGCTTCCTCAGCAGTCGTCATCGGTTAACAGAAAGAACAACACAAGGGCAAGTCTAATCATCATCTGCTGCAGACCAGAAGGGTAGAATGTGGCAAGAAGATAAAATGAATAAGAGAGAGAGAGAGCTAAATGAAAAAGAGAGCTGAGAGTCACTGAAGCAGGACACACATAGAAATTAATTCCCTCCTTTCAGAGCAAAAGAATATGTCTAACTCTGACAAGCAGGTATGAGGAGAGACTATTAGGGCCCTTTGAAATAAATAAAAAATAGAGAGAAAAATACTCTTAAGGACGCAAAAAAGAAACGATGAAGAAGTGAAGAGAATAAGATGGGCAGAAGAGAGGCAAAGAAAAAAAGGGAGAGAGAGGCAAGACACAGAGCACTTGGTTATATATATATATATATATATATATATATATATATATATAATATATATATAATATATATATATATATATATATATATATATATTCATACACAATGGCAATTCAAAGTGCTTTACATAGAAGAATTTAAAATAATAAAAATAAATAAGAATAATTAAAACAGTTTGGAAATTTATAGAAATATAAATACATTAAAAGATCAACCAGTACATTCTTCAAAATATCTTCATTTGTGTTCCACAGAAGAAAGAAAGTCAAACAGGTTTGGAATGACATGGAAGTAAATTATAAAATAAAGTTTATAAATAAACTTTATAAATAAACTTTAAATATATATATATATATTTATAAATACAGTAAAAACTGTAATATTGTGAAATATTATTAGAATTCAAAATAACTGTTTTCTGTTTGAATGAATATATTTTAAAATATAATTTATTCCTATGATGACAAAGCTGAATTTCCTGCATCATAACTCCAGCCTTCTGTGTCACATGATCCTTCAGAAATAATTATAATATGCTGATTTGTTGCTCAAGAAACATGTGTTAATATTATCAATGTTTAATATTTGTATTGCTACTTAATATTTTCGTGAAAACCATGATACTTTATATTCTTTGATGAGTAGAAAGAAAGCATAGACATAAACACAATAATCACATGTCCATTTGTCCACTAAAATACAAGAGTCTTCCATTACAAGTAATGATCCTGTTAAAATGCACCTTGTCTCTGCCACATTTACTCAGCCCTCTTTACCCCCTATACAGTCAGTCATAATTAACTCTGTCATCACGGCTGGTAGCCTAGCAGGCCATTACTTGGCCCTGTAGTTGCATGTCCCGGCCTTTTGCTCTAATGCTTTATCAGGCTGAGGTACATCACCTCAGGATTGCTTTGTCAATAAGCTGACCGGGCCTGACCTGGCTTGGGCATCTCTAACCAGACAGCCTGAGTGACAGGTCGAAGATGGCTGATAATTCACAGAAATTGGAAGTGTGAAATCTTTAAGGGCCACTTCTCACGGCTGCCAAATGCCAGGGTATCTCTCCATCAGTGTACTGTTCTCACAATCCCAGGCATTGTTAATGGTGGCCTGTCTGTCCATCAAGACCCTGCTTCTGCTGGGATTTATCCCCTGTTTGCTTCCTTATCTCAGCTGGCTGGTTGCACTATCCTGGCCTAACTGGGATGCTGTGTACTTGTTGTGTGTGTGTGTGTGTGTGTGTGTGTGTGTGTGTGTGTGTGTGTGTGTGTGTGTGTGTGTGGTTCTGCTGAAAGGAAATAAGCTACAACACAAGTGTGACCTCACCTTCTTTTTCTCACTTTCCTACCTCGTCAAGGTAGAGTAGTTCTACTTTAAAACACCTTCTCCCTTAAAGGGATAGTTCACCCAAAAAGAAAACTTACTGTATGTCATAATTTACTTACCCTCATGTCCAGGGCAGGACTAGGGGGCTTGGGGCCCCTGGGCTTGAGTTTATGTTTGGGCCCTACTTACGCTACAAACATCATTATGGAGTAGCACAAATTACACAAAAATGTAAATATGCTTTGAGATTCCTAGAACAATTAATATGCAACATGCCTATAGTCAAAGTTTAGTGGTAGGCTATAAATGTTTCTAAATTACATCAGTGTAATTTGGATTATGGTGGTCTGCATGTTAAGATGGGATATGAATTGAAGTACATTTAGCCTAAAAGTAATAATAATAATAAAAAATAAAGTAATTGTGAAATAAAGTTCAAGATAAGAAATAGTCACATTGTAAGATTTACAGAGCTGTGAGACAGGATTATTGTTAGCTAAGACTAAAACTATTAAACAAAAATCGAATTGTCATTTATTTGAACTTAATGTAGGCTACTAAAATTAATAAACTGAAATACAAATTGAATTAAAAACTATAAAGACACATTTAAAGAAAATATAAAAACTTAATACAAATGACAAAAAAACACAACAAAGTCACTAAAACTATAACTAAAATGAAAAAAAAACTATTTTAAAATATTAATACTGTAAAAACTACAATAGAATCTCAATAATACTAAAATAACACAAAAAAAATCCACAGTTAGGAGAAATAGTGTCAACGTTGTAAGATATAACATATTTCATCTGTCAGATACGTCAAGTGTGATATATGAAGTTATAAGAAGATATAAAGTTTGCAAATGTGAGACACAAATTGTAAATGTTAAATATAAATTCACAAATACAAGATGCAATGCTGCAATTAGCTCATTTTAAACTGAGACAGAAACAGTCTTCTAGAAAGTATTGTAACATTCGCATGACATTGCTAGGAATGAACTCCTTTCTATTATCTATCAACTGTTCAGTACCAACTAAAGATCTAGGCCATTTTATGACTTTTATAATTAGAGTCAGACAAATTTAAACAGCCTAAAAATTAAACCAAATTTACAGTTAATTATCAGGATGATAATTAGCTTTATGATTAAGAAGATAAGAAAAGAAATAATATTTTACTTGTTAGATTGGTCAAAAATACGAAATGGCACAATCTCCTCTATGTCAGTTTTTATGATATACTGCTGTTAATATCATAGTCAGTTTGACAGGCAGCGCCAATTAACATGAATTTATCTCTACACAAGTGAACATGCTAAATAGTGTGTTAATTACCATGATTAGCACGAACAATTAGTGATGTTAAGAATTTTGTGATGAAGATAGAAATGCTTTGTCGTGCTTGCTTTATGGATGGTGGCCAATTTTAATATTTTACAGGATGATGTATGATAAAAAATGTATTGGGCTGTCTGGATGTAAAAATATAAAACTGTATAGCTCTGTCCTGTAATGTTAATATAGAACAAGATCACCTCATGAGATGTTTGGAACTAGAAATTTTACAACAAGAGCTTTTCATTTTCAAACATGCGTTTTGTTTGGTATAACAAATAAAGCTGAACAATATGACTTGCTCCATACAGCAGAAATAATGAGCAGCGCGCTGAAAAGCGACTGTCAGCTGCTTATACTCGAGGAAGCGGCTTCCTCAATCTGACACGAGCACTCAGAGATGTGAACTGTATGTTGAATCGCAGTGAACAAACCCAGTCTCTTCCGAACCTCATGCTGTCACTCATTCTACTTACACCACATGCAAAACCAGAGAGTTCCCACTCGCTCTCTCCAACGGAAACTATCTCTCTCCCCTGGAACTAAAGGAGGTGAGAGAGATGGAGCAAAAACAAATGGTAGAGAGGGAGTGGGTGATGGGAAGAAGAAACAGGAAGTGAGGGGGAGAGATTGAGAGAGAAAGACACTCCACATCTGTTAATCCAAAGAAGCTTAGTTAGGCTGAGAGTTTGTCCTGTATTTGTTTGTAGGATGGAAAGCCATGGGAAGAGGGAGACGGAGAATGTGAGAGAGAGAGACACTTCCATATTTAGCTACAGAGAGGTTTAAAATCTCAGCCAGCCTTTACTGTCACAGGAAAGTGAGTTCCCAGGCCGACACATCTCAAGCTGTTCAAATACCCATTAGGATGTTTTGTTTCCCATGCGCACTGACAAAAATGAAAATAAAAAAAAGAAACGTGAGCGAGGGGGAGCCGATGGAAATTTATCAACAAACTTATGTGATATTTAATGATCCTTGTATGCGGAGGGAGAGACCACAGCCTGATTCGCCTCTGCCAAATACCGATCCCCTAACTTAATTTCCTGCCCAATTGCTGTTTTATAGTGCATAGTACAGTGATACCAGCTAGTAATATAGAAAACAGATTGCCTGTGCAGCCATGTGGATCAGACTGTTACAGTGCTGGGGAGAACCTGTAGTCTCTAGAGGGGGGTCTGTCGGTGGGCTTCACTAAACCAACAAACCCAGGCGCTTCCCTCATCCCTGACTGGCAGCAGCTGGCTGGATTGGGAAGAGATTGAGATTCCAGAGCTGGAATTGTGTCAGATCCTTACTTTGAGGTTTAACTTTAGTGTTGTGTAGACAGTTCTGTTGCGTTTATTTTTGGAGAATATTCATATACACAAAAGCTGCCTCTAAGGGTACAGAATGACATATTGTGTCGTTTTATCAGAACTTTAAAATGGTTTGTGAAGCGTGAGCTGCTTACAGGTACAGTGTTGAAGAGTAACTAACTGAAGTAGCAACTTTACTGCATTTTTCAATATAATAGTTCAGCTGTTTTAAACTAGCTTATCTGGTAACAAGCTTTTTTTTTTTTTTTTTTTTTGAAATGCTACATCACTTTTTTTCATCAGTTTGTATAATGGATGGTAACTTCACATAAAAGTATATATATATATTTTTTTTTTGTAGGGATATTCAAAATAATGTTGTTGTGCAGTAATTCAACAAGAATAATATTAAAGTATATGAATTTAGTTGTTCAAATGCTGTTTAATGCTACTAATAGTAATAGTTTAATAGTAAACACGGAGGTCCCCTCTAGATTCATGCATGGTGATCCATATGAATACAGTTTATGCTGTAGAAGTATTTCCTTTTCAGAATACTGTGTATACATGCACATCGTGTTTAAAGGGTAACTAAACCCTAAAACGACTTTTTTTTAGTTAATGATCTGTAAGACTGGGGCTTTATTAATGCTGTTCATTGATTCAAGTAATTTTTTTGACATTTGTGTTTAAAGTGTTTTAATTCTACAAAATATGGTGTAAAAACGTCTGAGTGCTGCCCTCTTCAGGTTGTACGGTGGCTACTGCAGTTGAATTTTCTTATTGAAAGTTGTGGTACCCTCTGACGTCAGAGGGTACCAGCTAACCACGCCCTTGCCTACAGAGAGACGCATCTCAGCTTAGAATGTTATCTGAAATAATGGCATTTTTAAATAATTAAAAATAAACAAATTGATATGATACTGTAGGTGAAAAACACTGACGTAGAAGCACCAAACCTAAGCCTAAACTTGATACAAATTATAAATTTGTTTCTCAAATCTGATTGGTTGATTGGAATGTTGTTCCAGGAATAACAAAGATGTTGATCTAGAATATTGAATGTTGATCCATTGATATGATATGAACATTCTGAATACAAATATGATATGCCTTAAAAAGCTCATACTGCAGGTATGTATGGCACATTAGGGCTGTCAACGAATATTCTAAATTCGAATATATATTCGAATAGTTTTAAAAAACAGAAATTCGAACGTGAAAATTAATATTCGAATGTGAATTTCGAATATGGAAAAACACGCCCGCGGAAGCAGAGGCGCGGGCCACGCGGCTGTCTGCTTTGCGAGTGGGCGCGCTGCCGTGAGGCGTCAGGGACAGGTACACGAGTCGCACTGTCTAGCACAGCGTCACTGCTGAAAGTTGACTTATGGAAGATGGCAGAAAATCCAGAGCCCAACTCGACCGCAGCAGAGAAAGTGATTTTAACCTCCCAAAATCTAAAAAGCCATGTCTGGAAGTACTTTGGATTTTGGTCGGTCGAAGGTAAAATTGTGGAGCCGCGAGATAAAGTAGTATGCAAGCTATGTAAGATACAGCTAGCATACCATTCGACCACTAGCAACATGAGGTCACATCTCGAAAATGTGCACCCAAATGAGCTTGGCATAATGACAATAATTTATTTCTTTTTTTTTTCCTTTTTTTAATACAAGCACCAAGTATGTAAGTAGCCTTTTTCTTTTTTAATAGCACTTTATTTTTTATGAACCTCAGGGTAAAAGTTCTTTGTTGTCATATTTCTCGGAATTGTGTGCCTCATTTTATTTAACATTAAACAGAAAAGTTCCATGTTTACCACAGCACAGCTCGCTCGGAGCTTTCAATGTCGGTTCTATACTGTAAAACTTCAATTAATGTTAATACATTTGTTTCAATCACTGAATGAAGCCTGCTATATTTGGGACAAGAGTCGCGACCTTAAATTGCTTGCACAAAACTCTTGATCAGCACTCAACATGTGCTTATTGTTGTTGTTAATTTAAACCGTTATGCGCAGAGAGAGCGTGCGCGCGAGGGAGAGAGTTGGAGTGAGCGAGAGTGAGGTCTGCGGTCTTGGCCATTAGTTTATTTACTTGGTTTTGTGTTGGTAATACATTGTCAAATATGTTTAAACTTAAATTAACTACCTATACAAGTAGTTATGTCTCTTTGTATTAATTTGTCCTGTTATTGACGTAATGCGCGTCATTGACAAAATGCGCAAACAGATGTTCGAATAGTTCGAATATTCGTGTGTTTTTTAGAGGGAATATTCGAACGTCATTTTTGAGCAATTTTGACAGCCCTACAGGACTGAATTTCTAACTGGGTTATACAGTGAGAGGTGTTGTTCTTATTTGAACGCACAATCATACAAATCACACATTTGCGAGGAAAAATGTGTCAGTCGTCAGTCCGAAATATTAATATTAAATATAATTATTATTAAGATAGAATTGTACGCATTAAATTTGCATTAAAAACCTCATTAGTATTTCCATATAGATTTGTTCCCTTTCAGTCGGTCACGTCCAATGTCACGTCGGAACGTACCGACGAACTGGGATCTCGCCGGAGATGCTAATCACCTTTGAGTGTAAACTAAACCCGGAACCGGGTGTGCTCGCAGTTCAACTTTTTGCTTCGGAACCGACCACTTGTGTATTTCCAATGCAATGAACTGTTTGAGTGATTTACTACGAGTCAGGAAGAAGCTCTGCTTACCAGTGTTGGTGTAACGGCGCTACAGCGGTGTTCGCGATCTTCAAGATCATTTACTGCTGTTTCAGTGACAGCCTAAAAGAGCTTATAGCACACTAAAGGCTGCACTAATTCCTGCAAGCTGTGTTGCGGCCATTTCCCCTGTGCGCTTCAGCACTGAAAGAGCTTACAGTATTTCCATAAAAGAGCAAAGAGTGGTGTGACACAATGTCTTTTTAAAGATTTCATTCCACCCGTGTGTAGCAGACTTCAAGTGGTACCCTCCGGACACCAAGGAAACACGACCAAACAAAGAATGGGATGATGGACTTGTAATATTTATTCACCTTAAACAGAGTAGTGAGGCAAGATTAGTACACAGACATCACAAGGCCTACTCTCTTATCCCTGCATTGAAAGATGCACGTGAAAACGAAGCTCTAATTTTAGCACGGTTAAAAGAACCACTTTCAAGGAAAATAAGCTAATCACACAGATACACATTATGACATATACTCTTAACAGTGTTTTAACATCATAATCATAGTGATTACATTACAAAAAAAACCAGTAAATGCAAGACAAATATGAGAGAGAAAAATACCTCTGCTTCCTAGTCCGCATACACCATGCGTCTGAGCGCGAACGCTTAAAGGAGAAGCGATATATTTTCCTTTGGTGTCCCACTAATTAAGGCCCCACATACAACAATTGATAGGAACTCCCGATTGGAACCATTGAAAATAGAACATTGAAAACAAGTTTTGCTGAAGTTAACAGTTTATACAACATTTCTCCTTACCCATAAAAATAATATCAAATTAAACTCAATTGTCTAAATCGACCGGCTACACGTCCATTTCTGGATGTAGTCGTTCCTGTCCTCAATTGAGGAACTTTGGCAGTATGGAAGCATATTGGTGCCGAAAAATAAAAATGGAACGCCAAAGATGCCAAAATCTGCTTAAATAGTTTTTCCTCTCTCACTACTCTTGATGGTGGCGGTCAGGGGGTTCGTCAGGATTCCCCAGGTGGAGTCCGCAATGTGCTGCCACCTGGTGGGTTCATCCTCAGCTCCCATCCAGCACCTTTGAGACAACAGCTGCTCGCTGCTGGGGCTTATAGTGCTGCTGGTCAGGCTACCTCCGCCCTGCATGCGATGGCGTCCTGCAAGTCTACTAAGCCAAAGCACTCATATGCTTGAGGGTAGTTCTGAGCCGGGGTTGATGCAGGAACTGCGCACAATGACTGACTGTGATCAAGTCACAGCGCAAACCCCCAGTCAGACGATGTCCACCTTGGTGGTCCAGAAGTGCCCCCTGGCTAAACTTTGTAGGGGTGCGAGATGTCAACAAAGCGCGCTTTCACGTGACAGCCTGCGCTTCCAGGAGAGTGGAGACTCCATCTCCAGGCAATCCAGCTGATTTGGAGGTGCTTCAGGACTGCACATGTAGACCTATTTGCCACCCCGGACACGTCTCATTGGCAGTTTTTTTTTTTACTCCCTGACCGAGGGGACCCTTGGCACAGATGCACTGGCACACAGCTTGCTCCCGGGGTCTACGTAAATATGTGTTTCCCCCAGTGAGCCTACTCGCAAAGACTTTGTGCAAAGTCTGGGAGGACGTGGAGCAGGTCTTGCTAGTTACCCCGTATTGGCCCAAACGGACCTGGTTCCCGGAATTATTGCTCCTCATGACAGCCCCTCCTTGGCACATTCCTCTGAGGAAGGACCAAGGCATCCTATGGCACCCATGTCCAGACCTCTGGAAACTCCACGTCGGGTCTCTAGACGGGATGCAGAGGACTTAGGTGATCAACCCCAAGCGGGGGTAGACACCATATCACTTCAGTGAGAGCCCCTTCTACGAGGTATGATTACGCCCTGAAGTGGAACCTATTCTTTGAGTGGTGTTCTTCTCGCCATGAAGACCCCCGGAGATGTCCGATCAGAGCTGTGGTTTCCTTTCTGCAGGAAGGGTTTGAGTGAAGGCTGTCTCCCTCAACCCTGAAGGTGTATGTTGACGCGATTGCCGCACATCACGCTGCAGTAGATGGTAAATCCGTGGGAAAGCACAACCTGATCATCATGTTCCTGAGGGGTGCGAGAAAGTTAAATCCTCCTCGCTTTCACCCCGTAACCTCTTAGGATCTCTCGTTGGTGCCTACAGCATTGCAGAAAGCCCCCTTTGAACCGCTGCAGTCAGCTGAGTTAAGTCAGCTGTCAATGAAGAGCTTCCATCAAGAGGGTAGGGGACCTGCAAGCATTTTCGGTCAAGAGATGGTGCCTGGAATTCAGGCCGGCCCGGTTATGTGCCCAAGGTTCCCACCACTCCATTTAGGGACCAGGTGGTGAACCTGCAAGCTCTGGAGGAGGCAGAACCAGCCCTAGCTTTGCTCTGTATCGTGCCTATACGTGGACCAAACGCAGGGCTTCAGGATCTCAGACCAGCTCTTTGTCTGTTACGGAGGCCAGCAGAAGAGAAAGGCCGGGTTGAGAGCTCAATCCACCAGAAGTGTTGCTTCCTCCAGGTCGCTGGAGCGCGGCGCCTTGCTGGCAGATATATGTAGAGCTGCGGGCTGGGTGACACCCAACACGTTTGCTAGATTATATAGCCTTTGTGTGGAGCTGGTATCCTTCCGTGTGCTTGCCTCAAGTATCCAGTAACACCGGAGACCCCACTCAGTGTCGGCTTGCTGTGCCATTCCCCTCCTAAGGACCGGATACGTGTGCTATTTTGTTTCAGTAGAGTTCCCCAGTTGGCTAACCCGGTTGAGTTCCTCCACCACCACCATTGGCAGTCAGACGTGGTGGACCGTCCAGCGCCAAGCTTAGCACTCGTAAGTACGCCCAGTGGTTGACCGCTGTGCTAGGCTAGGTGCCCATATGTTGTGATCCCTATGGTGATCCCATATGTGTATTCTTCCACGGTTCGACTTCCCTGATGGCAAGCCCGTGTCTTTCCCAGCAATAGTGACGTTTTGTTAGGGATCTCAATTCATCGGTATGTTCTGACGTGACGTTGATTGTGACTGACTGGCAGGGAACGTCTCGGTTACGTATGTGACCCTCGCTCCCTGAAGGAGGGAACGGAGACGTCCCGTCGCCACAGTTGCCACTGCTGAGCGGCTAGGGTCACCTGCCCGGCGAGATCTCAATTTGTGATCTCTCCGTTCCCTCCTTCAGGGAATGAGGGTTACATACGTAACCAAGATGTTTTTAGTACAAAAATTTAAAATAGAGCAACAACAGACTTGCCATCTGAGGCAAATACAGCAACTCAAACCAGAGCTCAGGTTATGGATATTCCATTGAGCCTAATACTGATAAATCTTAACAGCAGGACACAATAACTTTATACAACAAATTGCATGTTTATGTTTGATAGACAGCAATATATCTTAGATAAAAGATAGAAATGCATTGAAAACATTGTACATTTGTGCTATAGTGGGAAAGAGGAAATGGTCTGTCCCTACGGGCAGAGGTAGGATGTAAAACGATCTCCCATTAAACCACATCGCAAGGGCTTCTGCCAAGAGCTGCCAGAACTGACCCTTGAGGCACTGCCAGTGTTTCTCATAACCATTCCACAGAATTAATCTTCCAATCTTGGCATTATCACTTCTTCCTTTTAAATTTTCTTGGATTTCTTTTTCCCTGTCCTCCCCCTCACAGGGCAGTGGGAGTTATCTTTTGCTTTCTACATTCCTTAGATGTTTAATATTATGTACATCTATTTTGGCAAGAGCTTAGTTCACTGGTTTGTTTCATTGTTTTTATCTAATGTGTTTTTGTTTTTGTTTGCTTTTTTGTAAAAAAAAAATGTTGGGGGGGGGGGTTATTTTATTAATTTATTATGATAAGTACAGTATTTTAAGCTGTATTACATTTTGAACTGCTCTCTGGTTCTTTAAGAGTTTCTTCACTCTGTTTACTGTTCAGACATACAGCGTGTGCTATATTCCCCCATCACCTTTTGCTATTTTATCACTCTGGCATGAAATGGAGGCCAATAAATCATATTTGTTCTCTCAGAGGTATATAAATTGACATATGCGCTCATAAATTGTGGATTTACTGCTTAAGATAAGTGGGGAAAATTGGTTGTGTGTTTTGAGCCAATCATTGAGCCATTTTATTTGATTTTCCAAGTCCTTAAAAACATTGCCTCTCTTACAGCCATAATTTGATATTGCTGTATAACTCCAGGCCATCATTTAAGAGGTCCATTTGTAAATGTTTAAAATGAAAACACTAGTGCTGTCCATGTTTGCACATCCGTATCGACAGACAGAACCCTGCTAGGCTGTGCTAACTTCTTTTGCAGCACCCCGCTCCTCTTTAAACAAGTTTTTTTTTTCCTCACTCCTCATATTCTACTTTTTCCCCTCGCTGGATTTGCTCGCAGAGGGCAATTCGAAAATCAGTCCTGAACTTCAAGCAAAGGTTAATGCTATTCACTGTTTTTCTTTTTCTCCTTCTCTCTTTCTGTCCGTATTTTCTTGTGGGCCGAACCACCCACTTAGCTTAAGGTCACAAGCTGAGGCAAATGCTGTATGGAAGGGGCTGCCCACAAAGTTGGTATCCCTATGATTAGATGTACTTCTGGCCTACAACATATTCCAGCTCACTTTCCAAGTCAAATAACACATTTAGTGAATTGGAAACAAGATTTAAGTGGCTCAGGACAATACTTCCATTCCTCTCATCTTTTTGCTTCAACCATTTCTTTGTGTATTAGTGCCTGAAACTGCTATTAAGAGTTAATCTTCTTTTTCTCTCTCTCAATTATTTGGAAACAGGTGAATTGAGAGCCAGTGCTAAAACCCCCTTTTGACTAAAAGGAGAGAAAAGTTGCAGGTCCCCTTTCTTTTCTCACACTTTTGTCTTTCTTTGGCTCTTTCACTTTCTCTCTTTTTATCTGTGGATAAGAACCACTTCTGAGGAATTCTGTGGCCAAGTATGGGCCCTTGAAATGTCGGAATTTGATTCAGAGATCCTATTGTCTTCTTCTCTTTTTTTCTTTCCATTAGTCTGAATAAAAGATGCACATATACTATCTATAAAAAAAATTGGGGTTTGTAAAAAAAAAAAATTGAAAGACATCTTTTATGCTCACAAAGGCTACATTTACTAATTTAAAATAACTTATTTTTAATATCTTAAAATTGTATGTATTCCTGTGCTGCTAAAGCTGAATTTTCAGCATAATTACCCCAGTCTTCAGTGTCACATGATCCTTCAGAAATCATTCTAATATGCTATTTTGTTGCTCAAGAGTAATTTCTTATTATCAATGATGAAAACAGTTGTGCTGCTTAATATTCTTGTGGAAACTGCGATATATACATTATATACTGTATATTCAGACTTTTTTGATGTGTAGAAATAAATGAAACTGCGTTTTATTTAAAAAATATATATATTTTATTATAAAATTAAAAGTGTCTTTGCTGTTACTTTTGATCAATTGAATACATCCTTGCTGATTAAAAATATTCATTTCATTTTTAATTTGTAAAATACAGCAATATTATCTGAGTGCACTACCGGGAAATGCACTACACTTGTAACCTTCCTCAGCTATCATTTGATTGAAATACTAAAAATAGTTGTTCCATTCTGCCTTTTTAAACAATGCTTTGGAGGTCATGCTGAAATTACGTTAGCTGCTTCAGTGCCAACAGCACAGTGCTACCTATTTGCTAAGCATTATGTAAGAGACATCAGCAACACCCGTGCACTATGTGACGGGCATCTAATGAGGGTCTAATTAATCTTCAAGCTTTTGATGACATAAGCATGTCTGGATCAAGAGTCTTTGGTGAGCAGCTTGTTTTTGCACTTACCTCAGTGATAAGTGCCTAATGAATCACCACTGCAGCTGTGACAGGTTTGTTACATTCAGGTATGGGACCTATCACAGATACTGTATGCCTGTGTATTTAAAGCGGCAATGATACAATAGATGCTAATTACCATATTAATTTAATTCTGAGGACACGGACACATTGGATAGAAAAAAACCTGCAGTATGACAGGAATATTTAAAGTTACACCTTAAACATGATTTTTAGAAGTTGTAAATAAAACAACAATTACTGGAGTATGTTTTACAAAGAAAATACAATTTCAGTCTTTCTACCTCAAAATTTCACATTTAATTCAAAGTGTTCCTTGCCAAAGTTGTGAAATTTACTTGCAAATTTTTATTGAAAATTGTTTAAAAGTAAATCTTACACCATTGTTTTTTGGAAGAGTAATAGCATTTGCAAACTGCAACAGTTCATATTACAGTTTTTGTACAACTTATACTGAATGACTTTTACAACGCTCCTTTCATGATGCGGGCGAGTGCTCTGGCTCTGCACTGGCCGTTAACGCTGGCATCAGCCGAGAGTAGGCACACTGGAGACATCAGAGGATCGCCTCTCTCCAGGTTCCTTTCTCCATATTTGGTAGTTCCAGGGAGCTATAATAATTTGCCCTGGTCCAATAAAGAGACTTTTTTTGTCTCATCGTTAAAGTTTGTTTTTACAGCCAGTTGACAGAATCGGGCAGAGTACTCGAAGATAGACAGGTTCTCTTGGGTGAATTCAATAAACTGGGCAAAAAAAAACAAACAAAAAAAAACATAACTGTTTTCTAGCTGTATCTAGAAAGAAAAAAAAAACAATGGCATTGACATGTTTTAAGATACATTATGTCAGTGCTATTTGCTTTGAATTAAAACCGCTCAAACATGCATTTTAGTCTGAGACTAGGCTTAAGCCTTGTCTGTGGGGAAACCGGGGGAAATTATTTATTAAATAAAACAGAAATAAGTAATCCACAGAAGAGAATGGTCAGCTTAACCATGTGTAAAACACAACAATACAGACAAAGACTGAGAACTAATGAGGAACTTAAATACACAGTGCTGATGATGAACCAAATGCAGACAGGTGTGTTCGTTAAATGAATGTCCATGACAACTGATAGGTGGTGGGAAACTAGAACAAAGGAAATAAAAATGAAACCAAAGCTAAACTGAACATAATGGTGACAAATATTTGAGAATACTTTTTAATTTTGCATTAGAAAAAAAGGCACTAATTAAAGAGAAAAGCATATTGTTTCTGTGCTACTAGTATCGCAAAAATATGGATTGTTTCCAGACAAAAACATATTGTCCTGACCCAATCTCACAACATTGGTTGAACAACTAAGTTATTTTGATATTAACACAAGAGGACAGTTTTACATCTTTTTTTTGGGTGGAAAATTTACCCACAAATCGGTAAGTTAACTCTGTATATTAAACTGAGAGAAAGTATAATTATATTGAAGAAAAAAAAAGAAAAAAAAGAAAAAAAAAAGAAATTCATCAAAAACAAATGACTACTTCAGACTACTACTGAAGCAACAAAATAGCAAATTATAATAGAATTACATTATGATAAGGCAAGAGATTGGCATTCATTTCCATATAAAATTCATCTGATATTATTCTAAAAATGTTCTGAACCTGGAGGAAGTATAGAAACCCATGTAAAATCTTTTTGAATTAGCAGTTGAAAATGAAGCCATTGGAGCAGGAAGTTCCTGCCGCCAGTAAGCTGCATGAAGTGGGGTCAAAACTATGCTGGAAGAACCACAAGTTAACTTTCGTCTGGAGTCCCCATAGCGCTGTACTGTGGCATCAGTTCAACAGCTAATTTGTGGTGCACTTGCAAGAGTGAAGCTGAGAGTGGCTGTGTGTTGGCTGGCTGTTAGAAGCAGCCCAGATCAGGGTGCTGCTTGCAGGGACCAGCTGGTTTGGAGAACCCTGGACAGGGTCCAGGCCACCCACCACCTCCCTCCCTTCCCTCACTCCGCATTTGATCTAGCTTTGATTTTGTTATGTTTCTGGGGGCTAGAGAAGACAGGGAGGGTCAGAAGAAAGGGAAAAAAGTTTGTTTAGGGAAGTTAAGAAGAGTGGAATGGATGTAGCGAGTAGGATGAAGTGAATTATGCTTTTGTTCAGTAAATATTTTTATTGAGATATTTATGTACACATGAAGGCTTTTTTTTGGGGGGGGGGGGGGTATCTAACAGAATTATCTAACAATTCTGACTTTTTTTATCATTATTGCAAGTTAACATATTGCAATTCTGACTTTTTTTTCTCGTAATTTTGTGATTTAAAGTAGCAATAACAGTCTATTATTAGGCAGAGGGTAATGGCAGATGAATGTAGATTGTGGTTACTGAGCAGAGGATCGTGGGAGGCACACACTCCATCGGTACGAGAAAGAAGGATCCCGGTGAGTACAACAGACTGTTTATTCACTTACAGGTGACAGATTAGACTGTGGAGAGGCAGAAAAAATACAATGGAGATTGCTAGGTATTTGCAGGATAATGCGCTGGAGGTAAGTAGTTATTTAGGTAGTCATTTGTCCACATTGAGACCAGACAATGAATGTGGATGAGGTGTGTGCTTATATAGTGCTGGGATTGGTGTGCTGATGGGTGGCAGGTGCGTGATTAGAACTCAGTTGTTGTTGATCGATGTGAGGGTGTGACGGTGGAGCCTGGTAACTCCTTGACAGTACACAACCTCCGGCCCCACGTCCCACTCCAGAAGGCCTAGGACTCCAAGGTCATGGTGGCCAACCTCTTCCTCGGGGTGCTGGACAATCTGGATGGGACTCATGGAAAGTGGTGAGAAGGGCTGGATCCATGATATCATATCTAGGTATCCAGGATCTTTCATTGGGTTCATACCCTTTCCAATCCACTAAATACTGAAGACGGCCTCCACGGCACCGGGAGTGCAAGATTCCTCGTACTGCATACACTGTGCCATCCATGGGCCTAGGCTCTGTGGGATAATCAGACAGAGGAAAATGGTAATGGTAAGGCTTTAGTAGGGAAACAGGAAAAGATGAGTGAAAACGGTAACTGGAATGGTAGGTGACTAGGTTTATCTGGCGAAGCATTGTGAAGGAGCCAATGTATCTGGGACTCAATTCCTGGCAGGGCAGGCACAGCTTGATGTCCCTAGTTGAGAGGCACACATGTAGGTTGGTGTGTTTGCCCGCCAGCATGGCCCTCGTGGCGGTACACTGCCCGCTAGAGATGGTGGTGAGCATCGTCCTAGACCCTCTCATTCTCCTGGAACCAATAGTCCACAGATGGTACATCCAACGGTTCCTCCGACAACGGGAACAGAGAGGGCTGGAAGCCAAGTATGCACTGGGAGGGTGTGAGTCCAGTAACAGGCTGACGGAGGGAGTTCTGCGAGTACTTGGCCCAGAAGAGAAATCTGTTCCAGGAGTTCTGGTGGCCGTGGCAGAAGGTTATCAAGAATCACCCAATTTCTTGTACCTTCTTCTTTGTCTGACATTCAACTATAGATGATATCCAGAAGAGATGCTCACGGCCACCCCTAGGAGGATGAAGAAGGCTTTCCACACTCTGGATATGAATTGGGGTCCATGGTCAGAGACTAAGTCCTAAGGTAGGCCAGAATTGTGAAGCAAATGGTTGAACATATTTCCAGTAGTCTCCATAGCCGTGGGCAGTCCTTTCAGGGGCACTAGTCTGCTGGCCTTGGAGAAGCTATCCACAACTACGAGTATGCAGGTAAAGCCATTGGGTGGAGGGAGATCAGTGATAAAATCCACTCCTAGGTGTGACCAGGGACGATGAGGGATAGGCAGAGGTAGGAACTTGCCGGGTGGTAAGTGGCGTAGGCTCTCGAGAGTGAAACATTACGAACAACCTTGGACAGACCTTCTCACCTCCTGACCAATTCCCGGCCACCAAAATAGTATTTACTATTATTTACCTTGTAGCAGTGAGAGATGTATACTGTGTACTCCCGGAGCACCTCATGCATAAAATCCTGGAAAACGAAGGGGGCCTTGACAAGGCCATACGGCATAATGTAGTACTCATAATGTCCCGTAGGTATCACAAATGCTGTCTTCCACTCGTCCCCATCACATATCTGGATGAGGTTAAAAGCACTTTGGAGGTCCAACTTGGTAAACACGGTGACTCCTCTGAGTTGTTACAGTGCTGCTGAGACGAGGGGAAGTGGGTAACAGAGCTTCACTGTGATCTTATTGAGTGCTCTATATTCAATACATTGCTGGAAGCCTCCGTCCTCCTTTGCCAAGAGGAAGAATCTTGAAGCAGAAGGGGACATGGAAGGGCGGATATAGCCTTGTTGTAGAGCCTCTTCGATATACTCCTCCATGGCCTTCTGCTTGGGGATTGAGAGAGGATATATCTTTCTACTGGGTACAGTCTCATGGGCGCTGTGGAGGAAGTTGTGAAGCTCGTTTGGGACAGAAGACGTCACTGAAGTGGGATTAGCAGGAGGGAATATCCACGAACTGCTGTTCCATTGGGCTTTCAATAGATGTAGTGTTAACTGAAAGGATCTTAGGGTGTCAAGGAAGAATATGTGGAAGGACTGGAAAACAGGAAACTAGGAAACAGCTATTGCACCACTTCAGGATTTCTCCTGTCGACTATGATAGTCCTGGGTTGTCTTGAACGAGCCAGGGGTGCGCCCTAATATGATTCGATATGAAGTTGACCAACTCTGAGTTGAATGGGTCCCACACGGTAGCGGACATGATTCCAGCTGAGCGGTTTTCATGTCATTGATTAGACTTGGTAGCCGGTTTCAGTAATCCTTAAAATGGAAGACTGGGACATACTGAAATGACATATCCTCTCACACCACAATATAGGCAGAGACCCTGGATCAGCCGTCATTGCCGCTCAGCCGAGGTGAGTCTGGTGTTGTTGACCTCTGTGGGCCAAGACCAATGGAATCATCGTATGCAGAGAGATGCAGTGGGTTCCAACCCCTGTCGATAGGTGGTGAGGAGCGAGCATTCATTCCATCCACTTGCTATGGCTAGGGTGCGAAACTTTAGGACATAATCATTAATTGACATTTTTCCTTGTTTTAAATTATATAGTTGCTCACCGATCGATGAATCACCAAGAGGTCTGCCAAAAACTTCCTGGAAGTGGGCTATGAAGCTGTCAAGTGATTGGGTGACTGGTTCTGCTTGTTGCCATATTGTTTTAGTGTGGAGAGGCAAGAATAATACAAGGGAGATTGCTAGGAGTTCACAGGATAATTCACTGGAGGTAAGTAGTCATTTAGGCAGTCCTTTGTCCACGTTTAGACCAGTTGAGGTGTGTGCTTATATACTGCTGGGATTAGCGTCCTGATGGGTGGCAGGTGCGTGATTAGAACTCAGGTGATGTTGATTGATAGATGTGAGGGAGTGACGGTGGAGCCTGGTAGGGCTATGCATATATATATATATATATATATATATATATATATATATATATATATATATATATATATACAGGAAGCTAACATTTGAAGAGCATCACAATAAATAATCCATTGAAGACCATATCATTTTTTGTAATGATGCAATAAATAAACACATAGCGTTTAATTCAGCACTGACAGAATGAGGTGATAACTGACCTGAATCTGAAACGATTAATTCTGCTAAACATGGAATAAACGTGACAAGGAAACACTGCTAAGCTGGGCTACTTTCACATCAAATTTATTTTAAACCTGTAAAGCAATGACAGATACTGCTACACTCCTTCTGAATTACAGCTGAAGAGTTGTTCACTGCAGTATAGTGAATATAGACACATTGTTTTGTGTTTATAGTTGCTCTCTCAGTTCTGAAAACAAGTTTGGTGCCATTTGTTTGCCATTATAATAATGCCCATAATAAACCTTGATCTCCGTCTGTTGGCCTTTTCAGCTCGAGAGATAATTTTTTCGCAGCCCATTAACAGAGCATGGCCAGCATGGCTGGTGTTAATAGTTGTTCAGTGACCGTGGCACTCAGCTTTATAACTGTCTGTTTATCAAGAGAGAGGTTGCACCCCAATCCATAATGGCCTGCATTCAGTGATTGCTGCCACACTGTTGGTGCATTAATTGAATTCATGCCAGTGCAAAAGTTATTTTGCATGAGTGCATAAATTTGGCACATTTATGGACCAACATGTATTTATTTATTTATTTTATTTTATTTTTTATCAGGAATTCCTCCTGTTATTATATGGATAAGATTTATCTTCCCTAACCCCCAGAAACAGAAACATTTTCTCAGTCACAGCTCTGCATATTGTTATGTAGCTTAAGGCTTGTATTTAAAACCACTGAATAATTTCAATCAAATTATTTTAATTGAGTGCTGGATCAGTAATTACAGGTTGGAGTCATTTAAACGGCCCTGGAAGTCATGTGATCGTGGGCATATTAAAAGTTTATGTCCGAGATAAAATTAATGAAGAGGATTGTAATCATTTGACTGCCTGAAAGAATATAATGATGTGACTTGAGCCATGTGGAGAATGCATCATATTCGATAATCAAATGTGCGAAAAGAAATAAAAAATGGGATCGTAGCCATTCACCAGAACCTCCGGCTGATGCCCTCATTTGCACCTGGGTCTGTGCCGTACGCCAAGGCAAATGTTAGGTAACTTTAAATGCCACCAAGCCTGTCAGGAACGCATGAGAATTATGAGATGTGTGTGACAGCAGAACCGTAGCGATAATCCTGTTTACCCACATCCGCATCTTCTTGTCACGAAACATAAACGCAGGAAGAGCGGTTCGAGGGGCGTTCGGGGAGGAAATAAACTCGCACGTGTGCGCGAGTCGGATGCGGGGACATCTTCGCAACGCATAATTCAATATGACTAATCACGGTGGCCGCTGCCAACTCAGGAGCTCCTCTGACAATCTCAACCCAGCGGTATTTCGATAAAGCCAAAAAACTGTGAGAGGGGGAAACGGGGCCAGATGTAGTTGGGGCACGTACCTGGGAAGCACTGCATCTCGGCTGGGCACCTGTCCATGCCCGGCTCCCTGAGCTTAATCCTCCATTCACAGCTCTGGAGAAAGTTGGCTCCTAGGCCCGGCTCCTCTCTCTCTCCTCATCACGCGGATCTCGCCCTGCTAATCGGCATGCCAGGAAGCAGCCTACAAAAGGCAGCAGGAATTTACAGTAATAATCGGCCAGGAAAATAAGCAGCACCTATGCGTTATTGAACACACAGGGGCTTACGGAAATTGATCGTAATGGCTTTCATCACCATTACTGATGCTTCATGCCTCACTTGCAGGTATTGTGAGAAAAGCAGGTCATGTCTTAATCTCTTTGCCGTACCCGTATAAGGGCATAATCCCATATGCACTGGTATTGAGATGAATTTGCATATCTTGGGAGGATTGGAGTGTGTGATATATCATTGAACAGGCATATTTTCAACTACTTAGCATTACTTAGCATGGTTGCATGTTTTTTTTCTCAGTCTAACGCCCAGTAAATTGCTATTAAGAATAATATATTCAAGTTTGTGGCAGTCTTCCCTCTCACATTTTATAAGCCAATGTAAATTTACTTGGTTTATTTACTCCTCTTTGATTTGCAGTATAGCCTAACCTGAAATTATTTGGTACATGCTCAACAGAACATTTGTTTTGATTTCTTAACGAAAAACTAAACTACCAATTGCATGACAAAAACTTTTAAGAACCATTTAATCCTTTAGAAAAACTAGCTTGTTATGCTCCAAATGGCAACAACTTGTTGCCATTTGTAGCATAACAAGCTAGTTTTTCTATAATAATGTTTAACTTGTTGCCAACAAAGTAAAAACGTATTATTATTATTATTATTATTATTAATGTAATGTGAATAACAAATAATATAGTTTTCCATTCACATCAAAGTGTCTCTAAAAGGGGTACCAAAGTTAAAATTGTTCAAATACCTCTACAACACTGACAAATTATTTAGTGCAGTTTGCTTTTTTGATTGTAGGGAAATAATTCAATTCATTCAACACTCTGTGTGTTGTGTGACTCCGAATGAAGTTTGTGAGTAAGGCTAGTAAAATAGTCATCTTCTGTAATTCAGTCTTCATACAAGTGTTTCACCAATTTATATATAAAAAAACAAAAACACATTTTGCCATTATTTATTCACCCTCATGACATTCCTAACCTGATCTTCTTTCTTCTATGGAACACAAAAGAAGATGTTTTGAGAAATGTTTTTGTCCATTCAGTGGAAGTCAGTGATTACCAAAACTGATTGATTACCAATATTCTTAAAATATATTAATTTGTGTGAGGGTAACATAATTTACATTTTTGGGTGAACTATCCCTTTAAATATAGCTGAGAGAAAATACAGAGCACATGATATTAAATATTGTCTGGGAAAATTTAACGTAGCATGAAATTGTGCCAAATGGTCTATGTTACCCTGTAGTAAGATGGTAACAGCATTATTTTTAATAGTCAACTGGCCAATACTGATATTAATATGGTATGGCATTTGTCATAAGCAGCCATCCTCTCCCTAACAAAAAATTATTTTGTAGACTCTGTCATAATAATGCTCTTTCAGTACATCACATGACCTTAGGTGAGTGCTAGGCATAGTAATAGTAACATTTCTAATATCAAACATCACCAAGTTTTAGGCTGTGGATGAAGTTCTGAAATGTTAATCATCCCAAACTTAACCGTTGGCCATTGTCGGAGAGGTCAACAGAAGCACATTAGCTAATTGGAATTTGGCATTTTCTAATTAGTTTTAAGGATGACAAGAACAAAGAACACAGGTTTTCTGCACTCTATTCATTGCCTACTGCTTTGTGCGCTTGGACTGAGGGAAAGTGTGCTTTGAATGTAATTACTTATAAAGAAATCCACCTTAATGCATCTTTATAGAAATAACTAAAGAATTTCATTCAGGACAATGTGCCTTATCTGCACTATCCTCACTTTCTAACAGGGAGGATAATGGTGTATCCTCAGAGTCATTAAGACTTTATCTTGGCTGTTGATTAGAAGCTGTCAATAAACTTGGTCAGTGGTTAGTATAGAAAGGTTATCAGTATTTAATAATTCACAGTGTTCTGACAATAAGAAGCATGTACAATACAAAACACGTTAATTCTACGCTAATAAAGGAGTTTTTTTTAGTTTTTTTTTTTTTTTGTTCCTTGTTCTGCATATACAGTACACTGATATTCAACGGTTTGTGGTTTGAAAAATGTTTTTAAAGTCTTGTATGCTCACCAAGGCTGCATTTATCTAATAAAAAATAGAGTATTTTTTTCATTTGACTTTATTTTCAAATGTAATTTATTTTATGTGATGACAAAACAACAATTTTAGCATTATTACTCCAGTCTTTAGTGTCACATCATCCTTCACAAATCATTGTTATATGCTGAGTTGCTGCTAAAGAAACATTTCTTGCAGTTGAAAACATTTGTGCTGATTAATATTTTCATGGAAACCATGATTTTCAGTATTCTGAAAGTGAATACAAAGTTCAAAAGAACAGCATTTATCTAAAATAATCTAAAATAGAAATCTAACATTATAAATGTCTTTACTGTCACTTTTGATTAATTGTATGTATCTGTGCTGAATAAAAATATTACTTGCATAAGCACGGCACAGGATAGCATGGGCAACTAGTAGTTGTAATCCAGCACTGGCCAATTCATAGTCTCTCAACCTGTCAAAAATAAATAAATAAATGAAAAGACACCCTTGAAAGAAAAAGATGGGTCTTTGAAACTTGTAAAGCTTTAAGATAAAGCTGGCAGGTTATTACACTTTTCAATTCCAGAGTCAAATATAAAAATTTCTATTATAAGGACAATTAATTACCTTGCAAAATGGCAAATGTGCATCCTTGTCAGGTGGAGTGTACTCTGATGGCCTTTCCTCAAACACTGGACGGGCAGATTTGATCTCTGCTAATGGTTCTTCTGGAAAGGGTAATTACGCCATGGTCAAAGCTAATTTGCTCTCTGCCAGATGAACTGTTGTATTTTATTGTAGGCTGACATTTGAAAGTAATTATGGTACTGTTGACCCTGGACCATTCCGGTTTGTAGCACTGTCTTTGGTGGCCTGACTCTCTCTTTCTCTCTGTCTCTCTCTCACTCTAGTTCTTGGCTGGTAGTCAGAATTGTAACAAGCCAATGACACGGACCAGGAACACCATATGGGACTCCGGTGAGCAGCCCAAATGCACTTGCTCCGGCTTCATCAACACCCGCCATTGAACACGAAGCAAGTGGCGCGTGATTTTCGTCCATGTCTCATCTCTCTATTCGCTATTCTGTGTAGATCCATGTATCGGTAAGTGTGCCATTATGTGCATCAGTGATCACCTCCATGTGGCCTTATTGCTGGGGAATTAAAATAAGCAAAAGGTCACACTGGGTTTCCCTCCCAGTATTGCTCGCTCCAAATGAAGTGCCGATGAGAGCAATTATGGATATTTTCCATCAGCTCTCACTTTTCAGTGGGTGACTACAGCAACAAATAGAAATCATTGTGCATGGCTTTACTGTGGGCAATACATATTTATACAAAAACAGAAGTATTTTTCCACATGCTGTAGTGTTGATATTCTAAGATCACTAGCATTGAAAGTAATAGTTAAATAGCCGTTGATATCTTATGCTGCAAATATTATTATGCCTAATGTAATAGTGCTTTCTTAAAGGGATAGTTCACCCTGAAATAAAAATTATGTTTTCATTTACAACCCTCTTGTCACTTATTTTTCATTTAATGTATTTACTAGAACACAAAATAAGATATTTAGAAAAATGTCTTTCTTTGTCATATATATAGGAACTGTATATATATATATATATATATATATATATTCCTGTGATTATAAAGCTGAATTGTCAGCAACCATTACTTCAGACTTCAGTGTCACATGATCCTTCTGAAATTATTATAATATGCTGATTTGGTGCTACAAGAAAAATTTTACTTTTTTTTTTTTTCTGTCTTCTTTGATGAATAGAAAGTCCAAAAGCTGGACAGCATTTATTTGAAATACAAATCGAATGTAAAATTATAAATGTCATTACTGACACGTTTGGTCAATTTATTTTAATGGGTCCTTGCTGAATAAAAGTATTAATTTCTTTAAAAAATATATATATTATATAAATATGATAATATATAAAGACACATTATATAAACAAAAACTTTTCGATGTTTTAGCTAGATGTGACGGCACTAATATATATATATATATATACTGTGTGGTCAGAGCTACAGTGCGCTGTTTCTTCTCTAGCCATATTAATATCCCAGCTCTGTTAGTTAGCGGCAGATTAATCCATCCTGTGTCTTTGTTAAATTGCAAGACGTTTTAATCAGCGGTGGGAATTAAGTTAGCCCATTGGTAATGATCGCTGACAAATGGTGCCACAATTGAGCCTCAAAGTCAGGCATTAGCTAGCGTGACAACCTCCAGCACTGAAATCGCCGGAACATCACAATCCCAGGTAGCCTTGCCAAGTTTTCTTAATTCGTGACACATTAGGTTCCTTGGGCTGGAGCGGGGCTATTATTATTTGCCTTTATTTCTCTCGTGCTCCGTCATTCTCGCTATCTCTCATTGGCCATCCTCGCACTGAATGTAATAAAGACTGACACTTGTGACACTTCAAACATGTAGCCACCAACAGCTCCGTGACAACAAAAGGAGTTCTCGGAGCAACACAAATTAATAGTGGGGGAGAGAGAGGGCTTGCTTGGGCCAGCTCAGCAGGTGTGCTCCCACATCTTTGCACCTCTTAACACCCCCTCTCATTCTGCCTGACACGTCGGACAATGGCACAAAAAGTCCTTTACTGACGTCCGCACAATGAGCCAGGCGCGGAGACAGACCAATCTTTTTTTGTGCCGCTGCTGTTTGCGGGAATACGTCGGGGTAAACACTCTCCATTGTGAGCCAGCTGCACTCGAGAACATGATGAAAGTAGAAATTTGAAAGGCCTGGGATTGAGACCATAGCTGGATTTGACAGTTCTTACCTGAGAGAGTGATAACCACTTTGGCGTGCACTGATCTCTGTTTGCATTTTGAATGCATTTCTCCAATCAAGCTCATTAGCATAATTTATATCGTTAGTGTTGTCTTACTATGCATTTGTAATTGATAACGTGTACGCCCACATTTTTTCTCCCAAAACGAGGTCTTTTTTGAACTTATTCAGATAAGTAATCCACTAGCCTCTTATTTGATTTGTGCAACACTAAACAATTAGATTTGGGGATCAAAGCCCCGTTCAATTCTATAAGCAATGGGGGGTGTAAGTGAATACGAAGGCCCACTGAGCATTGAATAGCTCTCAATTCCCCCTCTGTTTGTCCTTCCATACAGCCACATGCTAACAGAGCTCATCATATGGTATGGAGCGACACCAACAATGCAGCCACGTGATCCCGAGGTGTGCTGTATGTTGCGCTTTAGATCCCTCTTAATCACGACAGTTAATTCGTTTACAATGAATGCAATTAATGCACCTAAAATCCACAATGAAGCGCTCAGGCATTCCATTATGCTACTCATATGTGGCTTAACCTCATCCATTAAAGCCAATATTAAGTTAAAAAGAGCATATTTGTAATTGGTTACATTAATACTATGAAGTATTTGCTAGTGCCTGTGTGCCTTCAAGTAAATGTGTAAGTGCGCTTCACTAAATCCACCTAAACGGATGACTAATTTTACCAAAATGATTTTCTGGTGAGCTCCACACTTCTTAATCACCTTATGATATTTAAAAATACCCCTTTTATGACTGGATTTTCCTTTTTTGGAAATCAGCTAACAAAGACTGTCCCCCAGTGTACTACAAATCTGCATTAAATTCAATTAAAACTATGCCAGTCTCGTGCTACCGAGTAACACTTGTCCACAAGATATCCTCGATTGTAAATGTATCTGTTGAGCGTCTGCATGTTCTCAACTTCTTGTTTTAATGACTGCTGTTTAACCTCTTAATGGACTTGCTCTACGACTCGGGTAAGACACATCTCTTTCCTTACGGCTTTATGTGTTTCGAGGTCTAATCCATATTTGGCTTGGAAGAGGCTTGTTGAAATACGGTTCTCTAATTCATCTCGCAATCAACCAACCATATAATTTAAATACTTCTTTGGGAATTAGTGTAATGTTATGATAATTATGCTATGATTTGGTGTAATAATTCCGCCCTGCTTAAAAAAAATGGCAGCATAAAAGAGTGCGTAATAGGAGAATTTTAATTGCTTAATAAATTGTTGGAAAATAAAATGAAGAGGGATCGGAAATGGTGCTCGGATCTGCCGCTTCATTTGACCTGCTACATCTAGCTTCAATCATAAAATGAGTAAACATAGACAGTTGTGCTTTTTCCTCTTTATTTTTATGTCCTAGAGGAATGAGGAGAGGAGATGGGATGAATAGGGGAATAGTGTACAGCAGAAGAATAGAATAGCTTGCTGAGTCAATGGAAGAGGCCAAGGCAAGTCAAAGGTTGGAGGGATTAAGCTTTCATTTCCTGTTCTCCACGCTGGGTCTGTTTTGCATCCAGGGAACCTCCCTGGCGTCCTGCTGCTGTTTGAGTTTGTACAGTAGACCTCGGTCCAGTTTTTGATCTCGACTGCAAATGCAGTGCTACAAACATAAACAATTCTTATTTGAATTCAGTCTCAGAGATCTGTCTTAGTAAAACTGATAAGATACTTTTTTTAAAGTAAAGTCCTAAAGATTGTTTATATATTCAAAAGCTTGGGCTTGGTAATTATATATGTTTTAATGTTTTTGAAATGCAAGGCTGAATCTATTTAATAATATTGTGGAATATTATTATTATTATTATTATTAATCAGTTTTTTTTAATTGAAATATATATTTTAAAATGTAATTTATTAATGCAAAGCTGGATTTTTCTCCAGTCTTCAGTGTCACATGATCCTTCAGAAATCATTCTAATATCCTGATTAGGTGCATAAGAATTTCTTCTTTTTTTTTTTTTTACACAGTTATTATACAGTTTGCAACAATTGTGATGCTTAATATTTTTGTGAAAACTGTGATAAGTTTTTAAATGTTCAAAAGAACAGCATGTATATGAACTAGAAATATTTTGTAACGTTATAAATGTCTTTATTGTCACTTTTGATTAATCCATCCTTTATATATATATATATATATATATGAAAAATTCTTCCTGGCCCCAAACTTTTGAATGGTAATATATAGGAATATACAGGAATGGTAATATATAGGAAGTTATGGAGTGATAATGCCTGTCCTAGCCTCTATGTTAAGTTTTATGCTAACCACAAAGGACACTGTCCATGTTTCACCACGTAATCCGTCAGATCTGAGTGAAGGTGGTTAGAAATGGCAGACGATTTGTACTGACACTATATAGTGTAAATTAAAAACACACAAGCTTAAACACTTTCTGGCTTCTCAACTATAGTCAACCCTGCCAAGCTATAGCAGTGCATGTTGGCCTAACAGTAAGTGGGAAGTGCAATGCAAGGGGGTAGAAAAAAATCAAGTATTTCTGTTGCAGTTCAAGTTTTCAGTGCATTGACGATGTCTTTATTTTCAGCAGCGTCAAATATGTCTGAATGAAGTTTGGTTCAAGGTCGCTGAGCCCTTCTTGTTCTTCTTCACCACAAAGAGTGCATTTAATGTGAGCATGTTGTACGGCTCGCATATGACTTTAATTTTCAGTCTGGGATCACAAAAGAAGATGTGGAAATTGCATTTCTGTACACACACTATACACCACCATATTTCCTTGTCTCTTCTGCTCACTACTAACCCCTTGGAGACAGAAAATCCATTACAAAGGAGCGACACTCATTGTAAAATGCTCCCAAAGCTTGGGATGTGTTGTTGAGGTCTCTATCCTGCTATCAGCGGGAACACTGGCAGACTTTTTCACCTGCCTAAATCCCACCGCATTACACTCTCAACATCCGGGTCCCTCTGCCGCTGACATGAATAGACAATGCAGTGTGCTTAGAAAGAGAATCACAGAAACCACATCTCTTACCTATGCACAAACAAACTTTGTGTGTGGACATCAACATTTAATGAGAATTTCAGGTGTTTTGGAATATTTTTGTATTATATTATATTATATTATATTATATTATATATTCACTGGCCACCCTCAAAAGAACTTAAAAGGGTGGTAAATGAAACTGACAATTAAGTCATAATCCTTATTTTCAGAACAAACACCCCTCTTTTCTATGTAAATAAGGATGATTTTAATCACAAGGCTAATTATATATTGCATTATCAACTTTTAGTGTGTTTCTGTGTGTCAAGTGTGTGCATACAATAAAAAGAAATGTATATATTATTTGTATATAATGACTTTTACATTGTTTCAAAATATTTCTATATAATTTCTATTCATCTATTATATTTCTATTCATCAAATAATCCTAAAAAAAAATGTGTCACAGTTATCGACAGAAATATTAAGCAGCACAACTGTTTTCAACATTGATAATAATAAGAAATCTTTCTTGAGCCCCAAATCAACATATTAGAATGATTTCTGGAGGATCATGTGACACCGAAGACTGAAGTAATGGCTGCTGAAAATTCAGCTTTTTCATCACGTGAATAAATTACATTTATTTGATATAAATCAAAATAGATAACGTTATCAAGCTCCAAAAACGACTTGGATATTATGGGATCTGTAACGTCACATGGGCAAATACATTTGCATATGGCTGCCTCTAGAGCAAGACATAGGCCTAGATGAATAGTTTATATCATCACAATGCAGGCCCCGCCCACTGGCGCTCAGTTACTTAATGGCAGACACTTGTCTACACCAGACCCGAATATCACATCGCAGATCAATTCAGACAGAATGAGGGATGAAGATATACATATATATGTATATTTATTTGTAAAAAAAAATAAAATAATTATATGTGAACCTCAAGGAACACTTTAAAAGTAAAATAAAAAAATCAATGTCATGACCCATTTAAAAAACTATTTTTTGAATAGATATTTATACATGTATAACATATAGATATTTCTTGAAAGAAAGATAATGATGCCGACGCCATATTTTGCATGGTTCTGGCATCTGTTGTTAAACATTAAATATTTAGTGGGGAAACACATTTTCTGAGAATACTTATCAATTCACTCTAAAATACGATAAATGTGGGATGCATGGATGAATGGTGATGGGGGCTACATTTTAAGGCTTGATTGACAAGTGTTTTATACAAGTACAATGTTCTTATTGAAGCACCCAACATTGAGTGGCCAGGCTGAGTAGAGTACGGAGTGACTGGAGGTACACGGCTCAATTTTAAACTGATTAATCGGCTCCCCTCTGAGACAGAGCCACACAAAGGCAAGGACAGCCAAACCCGACAGCAAGCTATTTTTTTTAGAAAACCCTCTGATTTAAAAAAGAGAAAATACTTAAAAGCTATAGGTTACGATAAAGTGCGGTAGAGATCACTATAGTGAAACGATTGGTGGCCTGCTTTCTTTCTAACGCACAAATTATATCAAATATCAAACTAACCGGCCTAACAGACCAATAAAAGCCAAACATTTACGCGGTGCTAAAGAGACGTACATTTTCACGGATGACTTAATTTGGTGTGAGAAAGCTGGCGACTCCTCTGAAGTGCTGCCTCTCCCCCTGCTCCTCTGAGCTGCGGTGTGACCTTCATCGCCACTCCACCTGCAGGAAGCCATGTTTGATTCTCTGTCCACCGAGACGCCTGCTTGACAGCAGAATGGTATCATAGGACCCGAGTGGAGGAATTTCTCTTTCTCTGTCATCATTAAGGGGCGTCCCCCCACAGTGAGGGGAATGAAAAGTACGATTTAATGTTCTCACGAGAGTGGCAGGAGAAGAAAGGCTCAAAGCCTCGCACGCTGCTTTCTGAGTGGGTCACTCTAGCCCTTGCAGCGAATGGGATGTCCCTGTGGAATTTGCCATAGACTTGCCTGAAAAGAAAGGGATTAAGGCCCTTTTAAGGATGGAAATGTAACAAAAGAGCACTTTTATGATGTAGCAGCATAAAATGAGGGCCTCCATTGTGGCGCTGATTGCAAAAGATCTTTGAAATGAGGCGGCCCGTGATGTGTTCCCCGTCCCCCGCGGGCGTTAGTGGTTTCTACAAAATGACTTGTCTACATTAGAGGCACTGTGGCTCGCCTTCAAGAGGCAAAGTACAAGATTATTGGTTTGTTTCTGTTTTCCAGCTTCGCCGTTCTCTCTCGCGCTCTTCGTCTCACCTCTCCGCCCTTTCTCTGAGCGCGTCAGATGGAGGCTGGGTCCCAGTGAAAGTTGGTTAATTTAGAGAGAGTGCATAATTAGCTTCCCCCGCAGGCAAGCGCCCCTCTCTCCCTCTGCTTGTGTCCATCACTTTAAAGCACTCTACCGCTGCAGCTGTAAGAAAGGACACAGAAAGTTGTCAGATGATCAGTTTTTAATAAATATTAAATGTCTTAAAAATGTTATCCCCCGGTTTCACAGACAAGGCTTAAGCTAGTCCCAGGCTAAAATGCATGTTTGAGTTGTTTTATCTGAAAGCAACTTGCACTGACATATCTTAAAATATTTCATGTTTATAAACCTAATTGACCTAGGGCTTGATCCTGGCTTAGTATAAGCCCTGTCTGTGAAACTGGGCCTTAATATAATAATAAATAATATATATAATTATTGCTAAAGTTCACATTATTGTATTTAAACAGCCACCATTCTACTGTCTAAAGCACTGAGACATTATGTGAAAAATCAGGTCACTTAAGGTATTGGAAGAATCGGCTAATGAAGAAAAATCTGCTGGTTTTAATGTTAAAGTCTGCATTTGAACTACATGCAGCACAGCCAATGTTCCTCTGCGTTGCATTCAACATGAAACCAACAAAAAAAACTCAGATCAGGAATTTACTGGCTGCTGCTTTTGTTGCTTAGAGGTATACAGACATGTGAACACTAGAGGGGGAGCTTAGCCATGGCGGATGCAGAAGCGTTCAGGGGTCTGACATGGGGTCTTCCTTCTTGTCTCCCATCGACTCGACCCCAAGCAGGTGGGACTGAAGGGGTCAAAGGTCACAGGAGCACGAAGAGCACAGGGACGGTTTTATTGTAGTTCTCTCTGAGACCGATAAAGGATGCGTTTGCTAAGATTGTGTGGGCTGGTGAACTTTTTTTTCCCGTTAATTCTACTGTGACTTTCTAGTATGGGAGTGGAAATGAGAGAGTGTGAGAGTGTGTGCACATTTGAATGTGTGGGACCCTCGTATTGAGAGAGTAGGGAGGGATTTACGCTGTTTTGTGAGAAAGAGTGAAGTTTTAGTCCTCTCCACACAGAGATACAGAGCTTTTAAAACCCCTCTGGAGGCTCGCTAATATCAGGATAGGGATTATTGCTATGGCCCTCCCCTTCGCTCCCTCCACACTTGTCTATTCCTCTGCTATCATTTAAATGTCTGAGGAATAATTGAATGAATTATCATAAAATTTTGACAAATTCATTGACTCGGCCGCCGCCGCGAGTGAGCGAGAGCATTTTCTTTCATTTTAGCCGTGCAAGACATGACATTTGAAATTCGTTTATATGCGGCCAAGACCTTTTGCTGTTTTGCCAGTGGTCTGAAGAACAAAAAGAGGTAAGGGCAGAGAAGTAACCTTGTGGGGAGATCTGAATATGGCAAACCAAACTAGATATTGAGTGGCGTATGTGTTCAAATATTCAGGCTTTCTGTGGAACATGGGTTCAGAAATGAGGGCAGAACTTAAAAGAGAGGAACTGATGTGGGGGGAGGAATTGTCTGCTGCACCGAGTGCTCTCTCTGACCTCGGCGTTCCCACATTAAAATGCTTCCCTTGCCCATTTTTCACAATGAGCTTCTATAGATTCTTTTCTATTTTAACTTCACTTTAATTCTTTATTTGTAAAAGGGGGGAATTCATTTGAAGTCTAAGTGGGTTTATATGTTAGCACTCTAAATTATGCATGTACATGGCTAGTGATTTTTAATGGGACTTGTTTGTGTGTGATTTTGTTGTTGAATGTGGAATGTGACACTTTTAAATCTGTATTTAATAAAGCAATCCCTTATGTCTTAATTCGTCTTACTCCGCCTCTTCCCCCATAAACCTCATTGTCCCTTCAAAATACGTTTTTTTTTTTTTTTTTTACTACTGATGCATCCAGTTTCCACTGGTACAGAAGCTCAAATTCTGCTTCTATTTACAGAAATCACTGTGTTTAGCTTACCGGTCACAGCTGCTCCTCTGCAGGCTTTGCTCACGATGACCAACGTTAAGTCCACAAAGTGGCAAGGGTCACATGTGCGGAGGGCCAGCTGTCGCCTCGTTCTCCCTTGGACACCATAATGATTCTTGTTAGGGGCGCTTGGCTCCCCTGGAGGAATGTTGTTTGTTGGCAACTCGAGCTTTGGGTTCAGGCTCAAGGAGGAAAGGGTGGTGGAAAAGGAGGTAGTGGTTGAGATGAAACAGGTCACTTCTTTTGTCCTCTACTGTCAAGCAGCTATGTAGTGCATTTCTCTACTTTTGCTATGATATACTCTCAAACATTTTAAAATGAATGGGATGCACCAATTCTGATATAAAAAATTTGTACTGTATGGTTTGAATTTTCTTAAGTTGTCGAATGCATGTCTTAAAGACAGTACAATAAAAATATCATGGGAGAAGGCACAAAACAATCTCATAAAATAACACGGGAGAAGGCTTGATAAGTAAACCTTACCCCCTTATTTAGTACATTACTATAAATGTTAAAATTATTAACAGAGTCTAAACTATTATATTCAACTACTATTTCTTTTTATAATGTAATCATCCAACTAAATAAGAAACTGAGTTGGAGGCAAACATTTCAGTTGCACACAAGGTATATGCTTTTATAATAAACTTGATTTATTCAAACATACATAAATAATTAACAGTAAACATGATACTTTCTAGTGTTTTTATTGTTAGCTAACAAATTGTGAACATCGGATTATTTTCCGGAGGTAACTGACATGTCAAGTGTCATGTTTACAAGCTGTTTTATTGATGTCTTCCTTGACTGAAACACTGATTGGGTGATTACATGAGAGATCATTTATTTTAGTAAGTTATACTCTATTTTTCAACAATATTCTTCTGTTCGTTCATGTTTATTCCATGCTATTACTAATAGTAAATTAGAAGACAAGTCTCACACTCAGTGCTAAAGCAATCTGTCACAACACATTTAAAGGTACACTTTAGGCCCTCTAGCAGTTAAACAGTAAAACTGGACACATTTTGTGGAAGAACATTGTTTTGGTTGTTCTTCGGCTCTGTGTGACTGTGCGGATGAATACAGCATTGCATTCATGCTTTGAAAATGGAAGAAGTTAATCCCAAAGCATTCAGTGCCGAATATGACAAAAACACACAAAAAACAAATCTACTGTAGTTTAATAAAAAATTAGTTTAGCTATAAAAAAAATACTATTTTTGCTAATATGTGTGTGTGCTGTGTATGTTAATGCTTATTACAGTATCACAACACACTAAAGGCAAACACTATTTGCTAGCTAGAGTGTTGTAAATCTGTCACAATTGGAGATTTCATTTCAGTTTGGATGCTGCCTAATGCTACATTCAAGCGACTTTGTTGCTTCATGTCGCCAGAGGCTGGCGGTGAGGTCACTAGTGGGCGTTCCCACTACTTGTTGCCTAGTAATGTTTGTAAATGACCTTCATGAATGTTACTCCATGTTGTAGAATAGGGCTGCACGATATTGAAGAAAAATGCGATATGCGATACAATAATGCTTAAAGTGTGTAAAATAAACTTAAATTATCTATTATATAACCTACATACGTGTTTCACATTCTTTTTGTGACAAGAAAACATCCCTACAACTTCTGAAAGTGAACAGCAGTGTGTGTTATTTTTACATCAGTGTAAACCACTAGGTTTAGGGTTTCAGGTAGGCCTACATTAGGTTTATTTAACAACAGAAACTGAATAATCAAATGTATAAATAAAACACGGCTTTGTTTTCACTCTATAAATGAAATATATATACTGATTCTTATTAAAGCAACAAAAGTTATTCAGCCAAGAGCAGTGAGTGATTTTCTCTTTGTCTTTTGTTCATGACCCCAGTAATTGCAAGCCGCTGCGATATGCATATCGCAATATATACATTTGTGATATTTCGATCATTTTGATGTATTGTGCAGCCCTATTGTAGACAATGAATCAGTTTTCTTGCCCCTACAAACAAACATTTGGAAGGAAAGGTCTAAATATAAATGGAATCAGTACATAAAATGTTTAATATTACAGATGAACAAGAAACAGTGAGTGCTCTTTGCCATCACGGCTATTTATCTGCAGCAAAAGGGCAAATGCCAGTCTATCTGGGCTCACAAATCCATTCAGGCTCGGAGTCAGCACGGCGAGTACCACGGTGTGTACACTGAGAAATATAATAAATTATAGGTAAAATGCTGACCGCTAAAATGAGCTTCTCCTTCATCTTTCCCCAGCACTGAAGAGTGACGGATCATGTGTGCTCTACTGACTTCACTCCTATTGGTTGTCGCTCCCGAAAGTATCTCTTCATTTGCATGAAGATGAACATATCTCAACTTTGTCACGTCGTTGGACACGCCCCATCCGGTCGCCAATGGTCACTGTCGCTCGTGTCGCTGGAAATCGCCCCGCTCTCCATTGACATGAGTGGGATCAAGCTGCTTTGTCACTGGTAGTGTGGATGCAGATTTAGAAGACAGCAACCTACTATTAATTTGTGTTTAATTATGAACAATTACAGTATAATAAGAAGTTTTATCATGCTGGAAGAATACAGTAAATTCATGCAACAGTATTGAGTGAGACAGATCTGTCTGGATGGAGACCATATTATTAGATTCAGTTGTATAGGTCAAATTAATTTCATATTTGTAGTGCCACATCTCCATTTTGCAGGCATTAATATTCAGGAACTCTTTAAATTATATAGAGCAGCTAAACAGATGCAGACCAAGAGCTAAATAAATTAATAAATCTCGATCTATTGCAGTGTACTTCCTTCATCAGTCTAGTAATGTATAGCCTAATCAGCCATATTCTTGTTACATTATTGTGTAAAATACGTTTACTGAATGAGCTCCAAGGAGTATTGTAACATTCATAATCTCCTAATCCTGGTTACTAAATAAAATGGGATTTAAAAGATCCTCGGGGGGGGGGGGGGGAACTGCATCAAGAGACTAATTTATTTCTCAACCTTCTAAACAGATCATATTTTCTTGGTTGATGCCCCAAAATAAAGTTTAAGAAACAAATTTGCTAATAGAATGAAGGGAACCATGAAGACAGAGGTTCATTAATTAGCAGGATTAGTTAGGCAAACACTCCACACAGAGGCGTTTACATGTTGTCGGTTACTCCACCTTTTTCAAAAGTTTTCATTGTGATGAATTTCAGAGCAACAATGCAAGTTGCTAGTTTCCCTGACAAACACGTTGCACTTGAACACATCTACCATGGTGATTTTAACTCTTAAATCATTGGCTAATGTGTCAGTTGTTAAAAACAGCCTAAAATATCCTAGGGCACCAAAGTGTCAATGTTTGTTCAGTAAGCCCCTGCTGGTAGATGCCATAACTGCAACATTCTGTGGGTAGAACCAACCAGGAAAGACAAATATATGTTTATTTCTATTAAAATCAAGCTTATGAAATAAAATTGTGATATTTTTAGTCGCAGCACAAAGGTTTGGAAAAGTGCTTTAATGTTGTCTCACACAGAGTGGATGACTTAAGCCAGTATTGTCTCTTGTGGCACACACACTGTGTTCTGTCTCTCCTCACATTCCATAGCTCGTAATCTGCTAATAGAACTTCTGGATTATAAAAGAGAAACGCATATTAAGCAGATATCTCTTTTTACCTCCCATCTTGCAACTGGCATGTCCCTTTTAAACTCTTTTCAAAGCCTGTGGCTGTCACAAGAACAAAAAAATCGTATTTTTCTAGGTTACACTATTTTTCTTTAAATATTTGTAAGATTATTTTTTAAACTAAATTTATATTAGGGGTGTAACGGTTCACAAAATTCACGGTTCGGTTCGATACGATACACTGGTGTCACGGTTCGGTACGTTTTTGATATAGCAAAAAGAAACAAATGCCAGAGAAATTTCCATGATTACATTTTTTTTTATTATTAAAACTAACATCATAAAGTATGGTCATTTTTTACTTTGAGCAATGATGGAGCTATACTTGACTCTTCTTAGGAGCATATAAAACAAAAACAGCTCCTTATAAAAAAAAAAAAAAATTATATTGTAGTAGTAATAAACAAAGGTTTATTTTATTTCAGATTAACATTTGAGGGCAGCAATTTTATTCATAACGTCGAAAATAAAACCAACGTTAATTGAAAGCACAATGTTTCTTCCTGGTTTCCACGTCAGCGCTATTTGATCCGTAAATAACGGAGAAATGTGAATGCTTCTCACTAGATCTCGCAGCGATGTTATTACTTCATTGGCAAATTCAAATGCTTTCTTTACTGGATCTCTTAGTGCTTTGTAATAACAGCGTCGCTTGATCAAGATCGGTCCAAACTGATAAACGGTCCATGAAGCACAAAATAAGCGCAGTTTCGTTCCGCTTTCATTACGTTTGTCATTTGATGTTGGGCAATGTTGTGGTCGATTATTTGAAATAACGACATTTTGTTTGGCAGGAAAAATGGTCCAACGAACCGTTCGGTTTGTAATGCGTACCGAACCGAAAGCCTCGTACCGAACGGTTCAATACGAATACGTGTATCGTTACACCCCTAATTTATATGGTTCTAGTCATCTGGAGTATTGATGCTGTATTGATACTGTAGAGCTCCAAGTGGGATGTACACATTTATTTTGTGTGTCCTTTCACATGTAGCATTGGGCCCCATCTTACACCCGGTGCAATGCAGCGCCAAGCACGACGCACGTATTTTTTGCTAGTTTCAGTCCGACGCAGTTATCATTTTCACGTCCTGCGCCACGTTGTTTAAATAGCAAATGTATTTGCGCCCATTTGTGCGCCCATGGGCGTGCTTGGTCTGAAAATAAGGTGTGTTCTGGCGCATTGTTGGCGCGTTGCTATTTTGAGGCAACAGAATTAGACTGCGCCAATGACCAACTGAAACCTAGTCTAAAGTCAATGGCACAATTTTGTATTTTTTATTTTGTATTTGTTTTATTTTGTATTTGTTTTATTTTTTAAAGAGCACGTTAGTAATGTGCGCCTATTAGGTGGTTCCACAACGCACGTACACTCTGCTTATTAAACACACATGGACGCACAGCAGCACACAAACATGCCAAATATTTAAAATAAAAGGATTACAATGTAAAAGATTATTATTGTGTACATAAAGATATGGTGGAATTCGGCTTGAGCCATCGATGGTCTGCTTGCGCACTTTTACCTTTTAGTTCCGTTTGCGCTCTGGGGACGGCTTCTGTCTTTACACTATCAAATTCCGTCATGTAAATAGCAAATCTGCCATGGTGCGAGCGCAGCTGGCATTTAAAGGGAATGGGAGATGAGACTCTGATTGGTTTAACACACGTAAATCCCAAAACACACCCATTACTCATTAAGAGAACAGGGACAACCCTTTTAGACCATGCGCCTGGCGCGCTGACCATTTTTTCCCGTTGTTAAGTGAACTTGCACCCTGTGCTTTAGACCATGCGCTTAGATCGTTAAAGGGATACTCCACTTTAAAATGAAAATTCTGTCATCATATACTCACCCTCATGTTGTTTCAATCCTGTATGAATTTCTTTCTTCTGCTGAACAGAAAGGAAGATATTTAGAAGAATATCAGTAACCAGACAGTTTCTGGTCTCATTGACTTCCATAGTATATATTTTTTCCTACTATGGAAGTCAATGAGACCAGAAACTGTCTGGTTACTGACATTCTTCTAAATATCTTCCTTTCTGTTCAGCAGAAGAAAGAAATTCATACAGGATTGAAACAACATGAGGGTTGAGTATGACAGAAATTTAATTTTAAAGTGGAGTATCCCTTTAAAATAGGGCCCACTGTCTCATGATGCATGATGGTTGGCTGTTGTCACCATGTCCTACTAGCTATGTTTAAGTTTATTTCATATAATTACCTGTCCTATTCAGAGGAGTAATCTAAAGCTTCCATTAGAAATCTTCAATATTCCATTTCAATTACTGATTGAGTAAAACCGTATAGATCTTAGGTATTATATCTGGCATTTTAGCTGATTCCTCCAAATCCCATATGTCATGGGCTAATTCTCTAATTTGAAAGTATTCTACATTGGGGAAGTCTGGACCCATCACTGTTATGAGCAGTAATAACATAAGACAGATGACGCACCACAATGCCAAATCCATTCATGGTCCATTCAAGTTTTATCAATTTCATCAGTTTTAAAAGATGTTTCTGGTTTTCTGTTAAATATATGGAGCTCTTAGTGTAATCATGGGACTCATATATGTCACAGCTACTCATGAAACACAGTACGTTTACAGGTCTGTTCTTCAAGTGCTCAAGACCTTGTTAGGAAATTATCACTATCAGTACTGTGAGTCACAGTGTAATGACTGTTCTGTTCATTTTGGCTTTTACTAGGTGAACGCTACAAAAACAATCCCTTTCATATTGGCATTTACCCATGCAATTACAAAAAGCAGCATAAAGCATTCAAAACTAACTCAAATAGGCAAAAAACGAAACGTGCAACTTTTTGGTTTTGTAAGATTGATTGCATTCTAAATTTGTCTATCCATCTCTTACAACTTAAAAACCAGCACTCAAACTGAGCTTGTTATTTACAGATGGTAGCAGAGACAAATATAGATAATAACCTCTTGAGGATCATTTCATAATACCCACGCTTCCTCTCCACTAGCCATCATTCCCATTTACAGAAAGCCCATCCCACCGTAGTTGTCGCTAAATTAATATTAAAAGGTTAAGAGGTCTGTGCCTAGCGTGTAATGAGGAAGCAGACTAGTTAGTTAGAGCAGGTTCATTGAGCTCTAGCATTAAAGCCTCGCACATGGATAATTTATGATTTTCATTGTCCCTCCTTCTGCGGGAATAAATTTTGAATTATTTATGCCCTCTTCATGCTTGTGGAAACGGAACATTTTAGTCTGTGTCGGCCATTCACTCATAATCAAGCAGTGAAACATTCGCTGTAGCTTGGGGAATAATGTTCATCTCTAGTTATTAAGTTCCACCATCTATTTCTCACTGCCTCCAGGGACCCAACTGAAAAAAAACGAATGGTGGGTTAAAAAAAAAGATCTAGTTGTGAACTTGTCACCACTGTGAACCATATTTTATTGCATGCAGTGATTATTTATATGTATTGCTATTTGTTTTGTTATTTTTTAGACCGCTTAGTGTTGGTGCGGTTGTCTTGTGTCCTAAATGGGACAGCATGTGCCATATTTTGATGTATCACCGTGAGAACCGGGGAGCTGACCCTCGTCTATTAGACACGGAAAGCAAAGTGGTTTTATTTGTGAAATCTGTGTCAAATGTCAATTCTTTTAATCATGTTTTTGTTTTTGCACAAATGAAAATGGATGGACGTTGTGAACCCGGCAAACGAAAGGTGCTGCAGGTTAATAGCGGTTTCTATTTTGCACAATTTGTACAGTTACTCTTTTCTAATATCATTAGGGAAATTAGCTGTGAGGTGATTTATTCACTTATTTATTAAATAAATCATTTAAACACATACTGAATCTTAAGTATGCGAGAGGAAGACAAATTGGCAAGACAACTCTGCCCCTCTTAAGTAGAACAAAGATAAATCAAGTAATAAACGTACGGCCGTGTTTTGCATAGCATTAATTAGAGCTGCTTTAATTTGCCTAGAACATGCATGGATCCGTTTAAATGTGTCTTACATATTTAAAAGGGTGGAGATAAATTATGATAGAAGGGAAATTAGCTCTCCGTTGTGTTCATTTCACAGTTTTAGTGCATACCTGACCGCTTGTTTGTTACCTTATTTTCTCCTGTGATTTCATAGAAACTCCAGTATGCAGTGTTTTACAAGAAATTGTACCGTCAAAATTACACTAACCAAAATTACCAAACTTACTTTTAACTTCCTTAACATACTACTATATATTGTGCAAGGGGGTAAAGGGTATGTTATCAGCGGCAGTTAGCCCCTGCTAGAAAAGCCATATATATATTGATCATTATGTGTGCAAAATCAAAGACTGTAGGCCTATATATACCAAGACAGTTAATTCATTTTACTATGTATAGGAGAAGCGCTATGCACAATATGGCAGAATCCCACCCTATAAGTAAAAAAGTCCCTCATAGAAAGAGTCAGTGTCCTGCAATGTGGGCTTGGGACTAATAAAATATTTGGACTCATGTCTAATTATTTACTTATGTGGCAAATAGCCATGTAATAAGTGGGATAATGTACATCCAGCCGCTTGTTTTCGTAGAATAAACCCCTTCAGGGTGATGCAAGACTTCCTGATCCTGATCACCCTGTCGGGGTTTGTGCTGCGATAACAACCGGCTGGATGGAAAAAAGAAAAAAAATCCTTACCTAATAGCTATGTTAAATTCTTGTAGAGTTAACTTCCCGTAAAATCCCCGTAAGTGCGCCTAGAGTCATATTATCGGGAAATAACCTCGGGGGGAAAAAAATCATTCATTAATTTATACTTTTTGTTTTCATGTTACGGTTCAGGGCTTTTATAATTTTTCCCATTATGGTTATAATGAAGTAAAATTTAAACCATAAAAGAAAAATCTTTGAAATTCTTGAAATAAAATAAACATTACCTGAAATACAATAAACCCTTTAACTTATTTTATGTCAGCTATAGTTTCTTATTTTCATTTAATTTAACTTTATGTTCTAAAACAACTAAAACTTAAACTTTTGTGACTATAAAAAAAAAACTATATAGACATAAAAAATGTATATAAAAAATTAAAATGGAAACTATAATAATACAAATTAATTCAAAATTTTTATGAAAACTAATACTATCACAATTATACTAAAATAACACTGTTCCCCATTCAAGTAGATAGGAGTTGGTCTTTGCATGAGTAAAATAGCTGCTGGAATTACAGATATTGTCGTCAAGTGAAATGGCTTTCCTTGAAACGGACTTTTGTAAAAATAAATAAATAAATAAATAAAATAGATGTTGCGGTTCATAAAATAGATATAGGCAGGCAACATATAAATCACAACATTTTCATTATATTATAATACATGTCTTTTTTTTCATTCTAGATTGGCTCCAAAAATAACAAAAAAACATGTAGCCTGGTGTGTAGAGTCTGTGCTTTGACATATTGCAAGCAACGCAAGTTTGATTCCTCCTCAGGTCATTTCCCACCCCTCCTCTCTTCTCCCCATTATTTCATGTTGTTGCTTCACTGTCCTGTATGATTAAAGGCCAAAACCATAGAAACAACTTATTTGAAAAGCATGAAACATAGAAAAATATTTTCCCAATAGCACCAAGCTACTTGCTCAGCGCAGTGACGCAATTGTTTTTGCTATGTGGCTGAATTAGGTATTAGATCGATGTGACTTTTGTGCATAAATGGTTTCTACCCTCCTGCCCAACAATGTCTAATAAATCTGAGAGGGGCGAATATTGATGCCGCCAGTGACGGTGACACAAAAGGGGGGTATTTAGAACAAGGCTGCGAGGGTCATGAACAGTATTTTAAGCTGGCAGTTTAACCCTGCATCCTGTCAGCACTGACCTTTCGCCAACCCCAACGAGTGGCTCGTTTCTCTCTGCTTGAGTTCTCTTCTTTAAAAGGACAGAAAGAGAGAGAGAGGGAGGCAGAAAAAAAGGGATGTATGAGTGGTGTCAGACAGAGACGTTTACATGAAAAGGAGTTAGGACTTGAAAGCTAGTGCTGTTTTGCAGTCACCCCATACGTTTGTTTTATTCCCCTTCTGTAACTGTTTCAATTCATCTCTGGGTACACCTGCTTTTTTTCTTTTATTATTGTTTCTCAAGCTGCCAAATTGATGTGTGGCTCAGGCGCCGCCCGCGTGCGGATGCTGATCCGGGGGCGTTATTGACCCGCCTGAGCTCGAACGACCTCCGTTTGACCCGGTGTTCACCTGCAGTTGACCTTGAATGGAGCCCTCTCACTCTCAGATGCACAAGCTCGCTTTCTCTCACTCACTCACAAACACCCACACACACGCACAAAGGGAAAATCATGGGTTAGAACCTCTCACCTCTCTGTGAGCTCTTGATTATTAGCGCTGATGTGAATGGGACTGAGAATGAAGGAGGGTAGTGATAACATTGAGCAATTTTTTCTTTACATTTAAAAATGATCAATATCAATCACAAACACAAAATAAAATATATATCTTTACCATAGTTATGACAGTTGGAAATGTCAAAGCAAGAGTAAAGTGTATGTGTGCAATGTTTAAAAGTCAAAGACATCCTATGATGTATTCTTTTCTATTCTATTCTATATTAGAATGATTTCTGAAGGATCATTTGAATTCCGTTTTGCCATCACAGGAATAAATAGTTAAAAAATATATTAAATAGAAAATTGGTCAAATTATTACACTGATAATATAATTAGAAATTCAAAACTAATGTTTTCAATTACAAAAATGCTATAAAGCAACTTGCACTTGTGGTCTCTGGATTTTGGACCCCACTTTATGCATGTCTATATGTGTGTGGTGTGTGGGGAATGGAGGACAGAGGGAGGGACCATGATTTAAACCAGTTTGAAAGCTTTCTGTAATTATCCATGAATTATCCATGAAGGCCTTGATGTTAAAGCTGTCTCTGTCGACATGAGAGTGTCTGTTAGAGGTGACAGACAGACTGCGGTTAAGCCTCTCACATCACTCGCAGGTATTTTGAGGGCTTATGCCACTAAAGGTGCACTTAAGTCTCGACACAAGTTCTTTTCATAGTTGTTGTCACTGGAAAATTGTACATGGAGCAATTAGTCTAATGTATAGTACAAGATTCTAGTAAGTTTGTTGGTAATTACTCCTGGTTTCATGTCCTGTGGGCTGCAGTTCCTCTGGCCAATTGAGCAAAGTACTTAATCCCACTCTATTCCAGTGGTGCCGGGGTCGAGACTGTTCTCTGACCCTACTTTGTTTGTGTTTTCAATATCACTAAACCGAAGTAAACAATCCCAAGTTGAATAAACCAGTTGCATTTGATAGTAGTGCCTGAAATTGCGAAAATAACATTTCATAAATGCATGACTTAATTGTGTTCTTGTCATTTGTTTCGTTACAGGTTCAAAGCCTCATGTTTGCATCATTCGTTTTGGACTCTTCTAAATAGCTTGGTTCGTCTGGGATATGTGTGATCTCTTGAGAAGACCTAGATACAAGAAACAAAGAACTCCTCTGCCTGAAGGATCCAAGTCAAACCAATCTGTTACAAGTAACATTTCATTATCTCTTCAGATACAAACCACAAGGTCCCGCAAATAGAGGCCTATTTTTCCGGCTCTGCTAATAGAATTGAATTTCACAGAGTGTAACTTAAATTAGACATTCCATAGCAGCCCTGAATGGCAGAAATAATCGGCATGGGTGACTAATTTGGCAGAGCGTGTGCTAAGTACACAAATCCCCTTTTTTCCACCCCTCGCCCGAGGTTTGCGAAGAGCAGCACACAACCCACAGACAAAGGCAACACACGGCTCATAAAAATTAACATAGTAAATGACCTGGAGAGGAAGGCACAATAAATAATCTGATCTTATCACCTCGGAGTATGCGTGGCATGGAACGGAGGCGTCCAATGAAAATATCCTCGTTAATCTTGCGTACCCTTGGATAAACTTCTTCACAGGAAGCCATTTCTCTGCATAGTCTCTTGGGGTCGAGACAAGGTTGTCAACTTCTACAACTAAAATCGTTCTGTTTTTTTTTTTTTTTTTTTTTTTTTTGAGGAGCAAGTTGAGAAAAAACTGACCATGGCTAATTAATTTAGGTTGCAACAGTTGTTAAATGTACTGAGAAATTCATGTACAAACTTTTGAAAGACTTCTGGCCTGACCATTACTTGACAGTAGCCGAACACACTGTATAATATCATTTTACTTGAGCAGTGTACATTATTATACCGTTTTTTTCTTCAGTCGATTAAAAGTTTAGTCGTTTTTTGTCTTTTGATAAAAAATATTCTTAAAGGAACCGTAAGAAATGTATTTCAATTAATCATAAAATGGCCCTGATATGTCACTAGACATTAAGAAATCATGTTCATTTAAAATACTTGTATCACTGCCAACAGTAGTCTGGCCAGGATATTGTCATTTAAAAGTGAAGTTGCAGCCCTCAACTGATGTTGATGTTGTCATGTTGTGTTTTGGCCTGCTGCTCCACCCTCCCCCTTTCTACTAATCACGAAGTCAGTAGTGTTTCGGCATCCGGGTTGCCAGCTCTGCTCTAGTTACCACAGCTGCAGCTACAAACGTGTCGGATAAAAAAATGTCTAACGTTACGAAACCTATAAGACCTCGTTATGAATCCGAAAGACGTCGTGACAAAGTCCGAAAAAAAACGTACTGTGTAGGACTCGTCACTTGCCATTGGAATCTCCTTGTGGCCGCCTACGTTCCTGCTGGATCCTGCAGCCTAACTGGCAACCTCGAGTCAGGGGGGAGGGGGAGGGGATACACCGCTCTACAGTAATTTGAAAGTGATTGCAGTACCAGTTTTGGCCACAATCTTACATACGTTCCTTTAATGTAGTCAATATTTAACTTAGTTAAAATGCCCTTGTGCTGTATATTATTTTTTCTGCTGTGTCTATAAAGGATCTTCTGTATGTGTTTGGGTGAGTTAGAATAACCCACTAGCAAAGCGCTTCAGTTTACCAGTCTTCATTCACTGTTCAGCTTCAGCTTCAGCTTCCTTGACTATTGGGCATAGGCGCCAATTGATTTAGGTTTCTAACGGTGGGTTCCCACACTCCATACCACCATGTGAGATCCACCAATCAGAGAGGTTCCTTAACCTCAATCGGTGTTTTGATTGGATAAAATGAATGGAGAATATCTTGTGTTTTTCCCCGAGCACCCACGGGAACTGTACCTATGCAATAGTGCTTTTTGCGCTACACTTAATCCCGGGTTATCACTGTTCTAAACCACATTTTTTTGTGAATCAATGCGGTGTTATAAAATTGCAGCTAGATGCTTGGTGAACGACAATCAATGCTCACGGAAACACTGCGTGTTGTACAAACAGTACTTTCAGCGTTTGAGGGGAAAAATATCAAACGGCGATGGAAGGCATTACAATTGAATTGAAGAAAAAAACATTTCATTCTTACCTTTATATAGTCCTAAAAGTCTTTGTAGTACCCGGAATGTACAGTGTGAAATGACAGTTTATGAACACCCAGAATTAATTGTAAACCCCGGGTAAATTATGAGCAGTGTAAAACATGAAGCAAGACAACCCAGTATTATGTTTGCCCAGGGTTAACTATTTCAAGTGTGAAAAGCCCTTATGATTACATTAGTTTGACGATAATTGGATCATTTTTTTGTTCAAAAAGCATTGCAAGTGCTTAGTTAATATCTTGTGGTGTTGTTTTTCAAAATGTTTAAAGGGATAGTTCACTTTGAAATAAAATGTTGGTATGTTTTAGCTTACCTCAAGGGCATCCAAGATGTAGGTGTCTTTTTTTCCGCAGTAGTTTCAATTTTGATATTTTTAGGTCAAACCGTTCTTGTCTGTCAGTCAAATAATGCAGGTCTATGGTCACCACCTCAAAGAGCAAGCACAGAGTCCAAATTAAAACAATTCCACATCGTCCAAATTAAACAATTCCCCATCGTAAGTACACATTGATGGCCTAAGACACGAAACGAGCGGTTTGTGTGAGAAAACGAACAGTATTTATATCGTTGTTACCTCTTGAACACAGCTGCGTCCAAATTATCTGAGGGCGCGGGCGGGTATAGATATATACACTAGATGTCGCCTTGGCTACTGGAGTTCATTGGAACGAAACCGTAGCCAAGGCGATATCTAGTGTATATATTAGGGGTGGCACGGTTCACAAAACCCACGGTTCGGTTCGTATCACGGTTTTAGGGTCACGGTTTTCGGTTCTGTACGGTTCTTGTTGTTGTTTTTTCTTTTAATCTTTAACACTCCAAAAATTTACTTCAGCATATGATATATAGCTGAATTATCTAATTATTAATTTATTTATTTCATAAATGGGGTGTGTTTGCAAAACGCAGCTTCTCATTTCCCGTGGGCTGTGTCGGACAGTTATTTGTCACCACTTTTTGCCAGGGTTGATATTATGTCCCAGCACGGATGTACCAATACAAATAAATAAAACATTTCCAGTTAACTAGCAAAGTATTCGTTTCGTTCGTTTGTTAAATAAGAAGCAATCTAGCGCTGAAATGTGTTTTTTTTAATCAAGTGATCAAAGTGCTCGTTGCCGTTGCGATCAGTGGCGCTGATACAGTGTTCTCGTGGCTCGCGCACACACCGCAGCGGCCGCACATTCTTCACTCAGACGCGCGCTTCAGTCCGTTGAGGAGACTCTAGGCTACTCTATTCGTTCCGATGAAATCACAAAACAAAATTCATACAAATCTGTCCCTGCTTGATATACAACCGCTGATAAACATAATCGGTTTTGATGAAAAAGAAAAATATATACGAGTGCAGATTAGAACTCAGAACCTTTGACACGCTTGGCAAGTTCTGCCACTGGACCATTAAAGTACATACCGGTACGTGGAACAGTCGATCTATGTAGCCTATTTATTCACGTGAAAAAAACAACATATAGCCTAGTGGAGTTGATCTCATTAAATGTCTAAGTAAACCCAGTGTACTATTTAAATCGATTGCTGGACATTGTAATGTTATTCTACATTTGTCTGATTTATGATTTAGCATTGTATTAGCAGTAGCACGGGCACAAGGCTACATTGCGCATGCGTCGAACCGTGCGAACCGCGCGACGCACACACGCACCGAACCGAGACAAGCGAACCGAACGGTTCGGATGTTTTTTCATGTACCGTGCCACCCCTAGTATATATCTATACCCGCCCGCGCCCTCAGATCATTTGGACGCGGCTGTGTTCAAGAGGTAACAACGATATAAATACTGTTCGTTTTCTCACACAAACCGCTCGTTTCGTGTCTTAGGCCATCAATGTGTACTTACGATGGGGAATTGTTTAATTTGGACGATGTGGAATTGTTTTAATTTGGACTCTGTGCTTGCTCTTTGAGGTGGTGACCATATACCTGCATTATTTGACTGACAGACAAGAACGGTTTGACCTAAAAATATCAAAATTGAAACTACTGCGGAAAAAAAGACACCTACATCTTGGATGCCCTTGAGGTAAGCTAAAACATACAAAAATTTTATTTCAAAGTGACCTATCCCTTTAACACTTTACTTAAAGGGATACTTCAGGATTTAGCATTAAGCTTTGTATTAGTAGAAAACCTGTAGTATTTTCGAATTACCGTGCTTTCCACCCTCATATCCCCCTGAGAGGAGAGATTTATGTATTTTTTGTCTGGAAAAAATCCTCAGATGACGCAAAAATCGCCATTTTGCGTCATCGGAGGATTTTCTGGCCAGAGGCTAAAGACCAGTAGTAGGGGCTGTTCCGCATGTTTTCAACCCGCCCATAGAGGGTGGGATCTCTCTCACAGAATGTACACACAGTCAGCCGTCTTTCTTTGGAAACTAAGCTAGCAGGCTCTTGTTCTGTGGAGAAAGCTGAATAGTAGGAGAAAGCTGAGTAGTAGGGGTTACCATCCTCCTTTTCCCGGACTTGTCCGGCGGGCGAGATCGTTCAAAATGTCCGTGATTCGGCTTTTGCTTTCTGCAGTCGCCATTCATTGTTTACATGCACACCTCTTGTTTCAATCTAACTGAATTCATTCCGATCGGTGAATCTGAATGTAGTGTTTACATGAATGCTAAACAAGTGATCGGTTGATGTGCGTTTTAACATTGCTAAGAAAATTCCCACACACACCTCCGTGAGAGATGCGAGACCGGCACGTCTCAGTAATGACGCCACCGGCCTCGCGCCGTTCTCCCGCGGCCGTCAGCCTCGTCCTGCTCGCCACAGTAAACATAATGAATGGCGACTGTAGAACGCAAAAGCCGAATCCCAGACATTTTGGGCGATCCCGAAATCCCAGGCAGACTAGTCACGGAGACTCACTGGTAGCCTAACCTTGTTGTTTTCAACTGCGCTCTCTTACCGGTAGGCGTGGCCTCCTAGGGCAGCGAAGCAAGTGCATTCTGGGAGTTGTTGTCTTTCATCCACATAAGCCAAAAATACATTTTCTGGCTTTTCTCAGTCTAGAAAGCTCCAAATTAAAAAATGTCTTCACATTTCTTCTACATAAATGACCTATTTTAAATACACATTCATCTTTCCAGAGGTGAAGTATCCCTTTAAGCCTTTATGTATAATGCATTATAATGCACTATATATTTTCATAAATAATTGTAACCAAAGTTAAAATGCATTAAAATATTTGCAGATTCCTTGCCACATCTGAAATTGGTTGTTTGTTGTGTTTTAAATCATTACAAGTTTTATTAAATCATTTAATTCTTGCACTTTTTTATTTTTATTTTTATTAGTTATCATTGACACACGCACACACAAACACTAATAACAAACAGTATGTCTATAAATCTTTTGACAAGACAAGCAATGCACTTATGCAAGTTATCCAGTATATTCTGTTGTGAATTGTGGGACTTGTTGAGAACACATGCAAATGGATGTTCTAGTAGGTCTATTGTACTAACATTATGTGTGAGTTGCTGCACCTCTAGGGATGACACGTTTATTCAAGATTGCAAAAGCTTTTACAGTGCTAAATATGTACTAGAAACCACCTGAGGATGAATGTCACAGATCTCTATCTCAAGCCCTTCACTTATGTGTCCTGATGCCCTCTGAGGAACTTCAAAATAGAGAGGGCCGGGACGGTTGTCCCAATAGAGCAGGTCATATTCAGTACAGTATTCATGTCAGCCAGGAATATATGTCATTTGTCAGTGTTACAGAGGAGCTTTGAATCAGAGCTGTAGCCTCATAGCTGTGAAGGCCAGCAAATAAATCATTCAGGATACACAGCGACTCTCTCTTCTTACAGACACACAGAATAGCACATAAACAGAGTGATTTAGCGATTTGAACGCCCCATTTTTGGCTTACTGAATGAGAAAGACATGAGAAAGTTGTCAAAGCAGCACCTTGTTCACTTTGGCCAAGCCATGGCCTTCAGGCTTTAGAGAATTACATTTCGTTGACTGACAGATTGTTACAGATGATTTATTGATTGATAATAGCTCAAATTTTCAAAAGGTGTTCTTCATTTTTGTTCTGAGATGAAAACAGGTCTTTATTTATCTAGCATTTGGATTGAATTAAAAAACATATGATTCATTTCTAAGTTTCATGGCCAAATGCATACTGCAGCTCAATACAGTTGTCAGTCCTTTTCAGAGTTCTTAGTCTTGTTATAGGTAATTTGCAATTTATGGGACTGAAAAACGCTTTCTACACTCTTAAAAATAAAGGTTCTTTGTTGGCATCGATGCTTCCATGAAGAACCTTTAACATCAATGGAACTTTTCTTCAATGGAAAATGGATCTTCAGATTACCAAAATGTTCTTCATACTAAAAGAAAAATATGTTTATTTTAACAACTGTTCACTCAAAAGTTATTTGGTGAAAGGCCAAATTATTTTGCTTTTCTGTGACATCACTGTGAAGGCCCTCATTTGAACCCCCCCTTTTTTTTGTATATTGTTTTTTTGGTGATTTTTGCCTTTTATTGTGACAGGACAGTATAGAGTGGACAGGAAGCGAGGTGGGAGAGAGACGGGGGATGGGATCGGGAAAGGTCTACACGTCGGCGCGCTGACCACGAGGCCATCGCCGCCGACTTGAACCCCTTTTTTTAAGTGTATAACCAAATTCACTCTAAAAAAACCAAACAAAAAAAACCAACAAATGCAGCTATTGTTAGCCACAGTACTAAAATCCATGTGAAACAAACAACTAGTTGTTAATGTAATGATGTGATGCTATTTAGCGACCCATGGACATGTTCAGATGTTTTCAATGAATCCATTGAACTATTTCACAAAACCGTTCTGAACAATTTGTCCATGAGTTGAACTGAAATTATCCAAGGGGTGCTGGAGTTAACAACTCACCAACTCACTGAACGAGAATTATCCTTTTTGAGCTGATGCTAAGTGCATTGGAGTGTACTGAACATTTGAGTGTTGGGGCATTAATAGCCAAATAGCATAAATATTAAAACCTATTCCACTTTCATTTGCACATAACTGGATATACTGTAGCACATGCATACACTTTCATTTTTTCTGCGCTGGATGCTCCTGTCACCAAGACAAAGTCCTTGTGTGTGTAAACATACAGTACTTGGCATTAAAGCTCATTCTGATTCTGATTTTTACTGATGGAAATATGTTTATGAACTGATTGTGTGTTTGTCTTTCATACGTTTCATTGATTAAAACATGTAAAAACCTTTTTGAACTGATTCACTGAAATGTTCTGTTCAAGACAGTTCACTGAATCAAGTCAAGTTTTTCATCACTAATGGAAACTAAAGTGTAAAATAAAGTGTCTCAGTTTTCTGAGAGAAGTCGCTTACTTTAGCCAGTGCAGTGATTCATTTTATTAAGTAATTAAGTCAAATTCACATGGATTAAAGAAAAACACTTATGCATAACATATATATGCTTAAATTTGAAATACTAATTAGAGACATTTAAATGTATTTTGACATGATACAAATGAGTAATTTGATTTCAAGAGCCAGAGTGTTTGGTTTATCGCTCATAACCATGATATTAATGCATATTTTAGTTATTTCATATGCACAGTCATTTGCCAAAGCCTTCAGTCCTCCTTAACGTCACCAAAGGAATTTTAAAATCATGTAATGACAAGGGCCTTGCATTCAGCTACCCACAAAAAACTTCACGTCTCCTAATGCTCCGCTAATGACGGAGCTAATTATTGACCGTATTTGCTTTAGCAAGTCTGTGCATGTCTGGTGTGTGTGCGCGTACATGTACGTGTGAAAGAAACAGGTCTTTGTCATAACCATTAGTGAGCGATTAGGGAGCAGGTTCCTCTGCTGTTTTTATCACCTCTTGTCTGTGTGGATTACAGAATTAAAGCTCTGCCTGTCAAGAGGGGAGAGGGAGAATAACAGCGATAATTCCCATTGTCACTAGTCTTCTTCCTCTGCTCCTTTTGTATATTACGATTGCTTTACTTCCTGTAATGACATGTTGTCCTTTGAGCAGATAGGGCGTCATGTTAAATCGGGTCAAGGTTCATCTTTTTAACATTCAGGTGAGTTTCAAAGACTCTGCATGGTGTAGAAAATGTTTCAAGTCCATTTAAACTTCTGAATATTCGATTTATTTATTTTTAAATCAGAATCTATATATGTATATATATATATTATGTTTGAGTTCCTGACATATTTGTACACTAACATTCAAACGTTTGGGGTCAGTATGATTTAAAAAAAAAATAATAATATTTTATTCTGCAAGGATACATTTTAAAGACATGTACAATTTTACACGACATTTCTGTTCTTTTGATTTTTCTATTCATCACAGGATCCTAAAAAATGTCACGGTTTCCCAATTCACCATTTCTAATAAAAATAAATGTTTTTTGAGCACCAAAGACACATATTAGAATGATTTATGAAAGATCATGTGATACTGCTTGACTTCAGCTTTGCCATCACAAGAATAAATTACATTTTTAAATACATTCAAATAGAAAAAAGAAAGACAATTTTATATAGATATATATTTATTAAATTGTATTTACCAATATTGCTGTTTTCACTGTATTTTTGATCAAAGCATAAGAGACTTCTTCCTATTTTTAACCTCTTAAAGATAGTCTTAAGGGTGCTTATCATGACTATGGTTGTTTGTGGTATGCAATGTTTCCCCCATCAGACCGCACACTTCTTGTTGTCGGGATTAGTTACCCTCTCTTATTCAGAAGACTCAAGACATCTATTCCTCCTGAAGTGCATGAATATTAATGCATTTACTTTTTAAATATTTTCCTTTTCTTCAAATGAAAGCAATCCATCTAGCTGTCAGAAGTCAAAGGAACATATGACCTATACACTGTCACCCATCTTGGTTGGTATTCTGTTTGATTTGGTTTGTCTCTTTCATAGTCTGTCAGTGTTTCCCCCCACAGACACTCACACAGTGTAAACTAAACACTGTCGATGTGAAGTTTAGGGTGCATGCGCTGTGAGATCAGCACAAGTTGCTGTTGTTCGGTAAAGAATTGGCACGCTTTTGACTTCAAGATGTTGCTGTAAACAGCACGTGATGTCAGTTGATGTCAGTTGTGTGACAATAGACCTGGATGAGGCTATTGCTGTCGCAAACAGATACTCAAACAATCGCAAGCCTTTTTATCTGGAGTGACTTACAGTGATGTGATTCAGGGGCAGCAACCTTGAGCTCTTTCCTCAAGGGTAGTGTGGTGATAGAGTAGGAATGTGATCTTGGTAACTGTCCAGATTCTGGGTCAACACTACTTTGAACTGAACTCGTAACATTTGTGTTAATTTAGCCATCTTCGCCCAAAGGGCTGTTGTACTGATTTCCTACTCTCTTCCAGACTCCAGCCACTGTAATGCCACCCTCAATTCTTGAAAATCATGATTTCTGTTATTGAGCATTTAGAATTGTTTGTTTAGGGACAGTTAAACATCTACCTTAACTTTAAAGTAGTATGAATTAGGCTTCATCTATGACACTTTGGCCTTGTTCAAAACCTTTATTTTTTTTTTATTTTTTTTTTATTTTCACATTCTCACAAGTTTATTTAACCAACAAGATCCAACAGTGGACATACTGGATTATTATCCTATCATGTGTTAATATTTCTACCACAGTGTAATTTCCATCACATCTCAAATGTATTGTGTTTAATACCATTACATGCATGGTGGAAATAACATTTAAAAAATATTTGGATTCAAATGACTAATTCAAATGGTATATATACTTAACATTTTCAATACATAGAAAACACGTCTTGTATAATTGTTTATTTCACTCTTTATTTAGATAATCAGTTTTAAATGTAATAATTATTATAAATATTTTATAGTGCATTTTCATAATTTAAGACTGAATGTCTGGGTCTGGGATAAGTTGTATTATAAATATTTCCAGTCCTGGCTTTAATTGGTGAGGTTGAGGAAACAGCCACTGACATAATTTAGGTATAAATAGCTCTATACACTCTTAAAAATAAAGGGGCATTTAACACCCATTTAACCTTTCTTATTACACAAAAGGTTTTTAAAGTTGAAAATGTTCTTTAAATTATTAAAATGTTCTTCACACTATGAAAAAAAGAGAGGTTAATTTAAGAACCGTTTCCCTGAAAGGTTCTTTGGTGGACCCATAATGCTTTTTCAATGGCATTGCTGATGGAACCTTTATTTTTAAGACTGTATTTAGTGCAATATTGGCCTTAAATTTTAAGTGCAATACCTATAGCATTACTAACCTACCATGTGTTACCTCCTCACCAGGTTTCAGTGCATTCACACTTTAGGTGTCCTTAACTACTATACATCAAAAATAAGTAAAATGTAGGGGAGCGCGGGGCACAACCTAACGCGGGGCTAGTTGTAACACGCTTGTTTTAAATACTTCCGCACATGCTTGGATGACGAAACTTTGTGTATTTACTAGTTGCCATATCAACACTATATGGAAAAAAAAAAATCCGCCAAAATTATTATTTTTTTGGAAGATATCCATAGACATTTATTAAACCATAGCAAAAGTAAATTTCTTACTTAAGTTAATTTTTCATCTCTATTTTTTGTGTTTATTTAAAATAAGACAAATCTGATATTATTTTAATCTCCAAGATGTTATTTAACAGTTGAGATAGTTCTTTAATGCTTCGCTAACTAGCAGAAGACACTAGCAGGGTTTAAACCCCAGTTGTGCAGGCGGGGGCATGTTGTAACACTGCGTTACAATGTGCCCCTATTAGAAATATGCTATTATATTCCATACTTTTATTAATTTTATTGGGAAAACGTGAGAAAAAGGTGAATAAAGACTGAGAGTCAGTGTTCAGAAATGACTAATTATTTATTTGTTTTGAACTATGTTGTATAGCTATGTTTTCATGTGTTCGTAGTCAAAACTCAAAAATGTGTTTATATTTAATTATAAAAAATTGCCATTATTTTATATGAAAAAGTTTTTTAATTGTATTTATTTAGAAAATATTTTAGTTTGTTTTGTATATATTTTTTATTAGATCAGATAACATTTTAAGCTGTCATATGTTATGTTACAATGTGCCCCACACATGTTACAATGTACCCCACCTATGGGGCATGTTGTCGCATTTCACTTCCATTCTTTCGGGGTATATCAAGAAAAAAGTATATACTGTATTAATAAAACAAAAACACATAATTGTACTAGACATGTGGGAAATTAATGTGGGAAAAAATAAATACTCTGAACCATAAGTAGATTTACACAAACTGAGAAAGTCAAAAAGCGTTAGGTTGTGCCCCGCTCTCCCCTACTGATTGCGTACATATTGTATTGCAAAACACTTTTGCTGCTACTGAGGTGGATATACGGTTAAAGGTATAGTTCACCCAGAAATGTAAATTTTGTCATCATTTACTCACCCTCGTGTTGTTCCAAACCGGTATGAGCTTCTTTCTTCTGTTGAACACAACATAGATATTTGAAAGAATCAGGCATTTGACGGAAGCCATTGACTTCCATAGTATTTTTTTCCTACTATGGAAGTCAACGGCTATCGTCAACTGTTTGATTATAAACATTATTATTGGTATTCTGACTTTGAGAATATTGTTATTTTGGTTAATTATAGATCTCCATTAATTATGGTTTATTAAGAAGTCATTAAGCATTGTTAATATCATCACATTTATTGTACACATACACAGATCTAAGTACACACTCTTAACCAAAGGATCATAATTTACCTTTAATTAGAAGCAACAATCTTAGTAATATTAGTAAGATTAGTATAATGTTAATAGAATTCCTACTAGTGACAGTTTTTGTAACAAATTGCATAAGCCTAAATATGCCTCAAAATTATACACATATGCATTGGTACCAGTCAACTGACTTGCAGCTATGTTGATAAATCCAGTTTCTGTAGTTTTCATAACCAGAAGGAAAAGACCTTTTGATCTGAAGCTGTTTGTATTCTCTTAATTATAATATTCTCTTTTAATTATGAGCTTTGGAAGTCAGTTGAGGGATTTATTCATCAAGCTCTTTTCCTTGGGATTTCTATGAAATAATTTCATATCTTGCACTGCTCTGAATTATACATGAAACCAAATGTCGTGAACTCCAGTGTGACACACTTTGAGTTCTGACACTTGTTTTTGTAACGAGGTCACCTTGTCATGCTCCTTTCATATCTGACATCTTAAGACACACGTTAGATGTTTAAGACACTGAGCACATTAAATATGAAGCTTTGTATCAGGTGTTTTGTTTATAATGTTAGAGGTTCTGTCTGGAGTTTGAGTGTCATATGTTCTGATTGACTCTGAACACTTTACAGTGGGATTTGAATTAATCGCTCCTGTTTTGTTTTTAAGTTTCCTCTTTTAAGTGTTAGTCTGCTTTTATTCACATATTTTTGTTGCTTATTTGCCTACACCCCCCCCCCCCCCCCTCTCTCTCTCTTTCTCTCTCTCTCTCTCTCTCTCTCTCTCTCTCTCTCTCTCTCTCTCTGTGTGCTTTCATTTTGCACGCTGACTGATCCATTCTGCCTCTCTCCTGACTGTCAAAATATTTGAGCTCGCCGGGTGTTTGAGAAATATATATATTATATTACTTTGATCATCCTAATTTAACAAAGCATTGAGATTTTACAGTTATTTGTCTATTACCTCGTATTTTATCCTTTATATATATATATATATATATATATATATATATATATATATAAGTTTTGTAAGGATTTTCTTCTTTAATCATTTTAAATTGATTGCCTTATTCTATATTTACTTTTCCCCCCTTCTCCTTCTTTTGGGACAATATGTTTTACTCTTGACCTCTGGCCAATATATAATGTTGTATGTCTCTGCGCCTGAGTGGACGTCCAGAGTGGCTTTAGTAATAACAGTGGAAGATTGCTTACATTAGCAGGAAGTCTCTTGCCCTTAGATCAAACTTTATAAGCACACTGAAGTGTCCCGTTTTTCCCATAGACTCTGATGTCCTCTCAGTCCCCCCACATTAGAACAGATGCTTGTATTAAACCTCTGTAAACTCTGACAGTATTGCACTCTCAGCACTTCTTTTTAGGATTCCCAGCATGTAACATTTCTCAGGAAGTCAAGGGGAGCAATTGCGTCTGTTTATGTGAGTGTGTTAATAATTTCACCTCCGTGTACTTATAGTCTATTTATTATTCTCTGCATGAAGAGAGGTATAATGAAGATATGAGAAATTAATGACACAGAGCCGTCGCTGGATTGTTCAGTGTAAAACAAGGAAAGTCGTGTTTCTTGTGCCCTCTCTTCTTGTTAACAAAAACATTGATAGCCCAATTTACAAAAGGTGTATTACGGGCACATTAAGTGACATATGATACTTAGGACATGGAAACTGAAATGTATAATGTGCTTCCAAACTTTTAAAGCATTCAACATGCTGCACTGAAAATGTTCTGTAAAATATCTGAATACACTTTATTTCGATAGTCCACTTTAAACAGCGTAAGTAACTCTGCAACTACATGTCAACTAACTCTCATTGGTTATTCAGTGAACGTATTGAGAACAAAAAAACGTCTCAGTTACGTATGTAACCCTCGTTCCCTGAAGGAGGGAATGGAGACATAGTAGGACGTACCGTACTGATTGGGATTGCTTTGAGAGACCAATCTATTTCGAGTGTAATAAAACAAGCCAATGCACATTGGCATGCGATAATTGCAACGCGAGCTTATGATGAGCAGAAGGTGCGTCGCATCTTTGATTTTACACTGAGGAGCCGAGCGGAGCCCGGAGTCAGCGGTAGTCCAGCTATAGTCGCGACGGGACTACATCTCCGTTCCCTCCTTCAGGGAATGAGGTTTATATACGTAACCGAGACGTTCCCTTTCAGTTCGGTCATGTTCGACGTAGTTAGACTTACCGTACTGATTGGGATCCCAATTAACACGCTACCTAGTGCTGCCATCTTCCAGTGCCTAGCGAAAGCCTCCTGATCCCCCCACGTTTATTGAAGTGGAGATGAGACAGGGCTTAGGCCAGGGAAGTCCACAGCTGTTCTGCATGACCCACTCAGACAGACTTGGATAACACTGAGAAAGCGTGCCCTTTCGGTGGAAAGGGAGACTCTGCGGAAGTCACATCCTGCCTGTAGGGAGGCATCATGTGGAGGTTACACATATGGACTGGCCGACAGGGCAGTACAACATATGGAATGTCACTGAGTTGGCTCCAGCCTATAGCAGGAGACAACACCGGTCAGAGACGGCAGAGCAGGTGGCTGTACCGTGGAAGAATACACATATGGGATCGCTGTAGGGATCACAACATATGGGACCCAGCCAAGCACAGCTTCCACCAATGCTTACGAGTGTTAGACCTGTCATTGGACGCTCCGTCACGTCCGTTGCTGAGGGATGTGGAGGAACTCAACAGGGTTCGGCTAATGAGGAACTCTACTGGAGCAAGAATGGTGCACGTATCCAGTCCATAGGAGGGGAATGGCGCAGCAAGCCGACACTTCGAGCAGGGCTTACGGTGTTGACTGGCTTCAATGCGAAGAGAGCACACGGGAAGGTACCGCCTCGACACGTAGGCTATAGAATCTAGCAAACGTGTTTGGTGTTGCCCAGCCCGCAGCTCTACAAATATCTGTCAGCGAGGCACCCTGTCCCAGCGCCCAGGAAAAAGCTACACTCCGAGTGGAGTGTGCTCGCAACCCGGGGGGGCATGGTGTGTCTTGGGATTGATACGCAAAGACATTGGCATCCACTATCCAGTGGGCCAACCTCTGCTTGGAGACAGCCTTTCCCTTCTGCTGGCCTCTGTAACAGACAAAGAGCTGGTCTGAGGTCCTGAGGCTTTGCGTTCTGTCCACATACAGGGACAGCTGAGACAGGTGGTGCCGCCTTCCTGCGAAAGCTCAACGTCACAATATAGCTGGCTGTGGCAGAGGTTTTTTGTTGGTTTTTTTTCGCAGGGGACTGACACCCTTGGCGAATAGACTGAGGGGCAGCCCCTGAGTGACTCAGGTAGCACATCGGGGAAAGCTCTTGGTTACCTTAGCCTGCTTCTGAACTGTGGAGAACCACTGGGCACAGTCTCCAACAGTGTCGCAGAAAAAGGCCACCTCGTGAGATGGGAGCATCGAGAAAGCGAACTTTGGTTATGTCTCGCACCTCTGCAAGGTTTAGCCAGGGGGCGCTCCTGGACCACCAGGGTGGACATTGTATGGCCGTGGGCCAGCGCTGTGACTTTAATCAAGGTTAGTCACCATGCACAGCTCAACCCTGACTCAGAACCACTCTTGTGCATTATGAGTGTTTTGGCCTTCCACTGTATTTGCAGGGTGGCTATCACAGGCGGTCTGCAGTAGCACAGCTGAATTCAAGTCTGAATCCAATTCAGCATGAGCACACACACACCCTTATAGTGGGAAGCTCAGCATCATCTTCATTTTCAAAGCGTAACAGCCCTCTCACCGATGCAGTGATCGACATCTGATCCTCCCATGGAGCCCCGAAATGAAATGCTAGGTCCCTCATGAGAAGGACCAGCAATCCCATCCGGAAGCTGCCAGGCATGTGAGACAGTGAACATGGCCATCAAACTCGGCGGCACACGGCACGCTGAACGCTCAAGCCCTTATGAGACAGGCAAGACGAACAACATGCCGACGTGGTCATGCTCTCATGAGAGAACATGAACCACCCATGAACACAATCTCAGCATGTTTCCGATGCAATAGAGGAGTGAGGGGCCCACAGGGATTGGTTACCGGGTGGGGATGCCCTCTCTGTAATCCTCAGGTCACCCTGTCTATTCGGGGAAGTAGCCCTTTTCTGGTACACCAGAAGATAAACTAGATTGGGGTATAGATGAGGGGACTCCACCTGGTTTGAGGCACTTGAGTTTAGACCGCGCATCTAGAGCGCCGACCGACGCGCACTGGGTTGCCGTGACAACCCGCGCTGTCAGCAGGCAGCTCGACAGCACACTGCAGCTGAGCGGCTCAAGCCTTTACGAGAAAGGTGAGACGAACAACGTGCCGACGTGGTCATGCTCTCATGAGAGAACATGAACCAACCACGAACACAGTCTCAGCATGCTTTAAGCCCAGGCATGTGAAACAGTGATTGTGGCCGTCAAATGAGGATAGGAAACGACCGCATCCAGAAATACATGGTTTGAATGACATCTTGAAAAAGATGCATTGTCAAACCGTGCATGCTCTTTCAGGAAACTGCTCTCTCTGGTGCCGAGTGTACAGGGTCATTGTCGCGGCTACACAAACAGAACAATACTGCAAGCCTGATGTGAGCACTCAAATTCTCATTGAAGCCGCAATGTTCAAGCTGTGAAAACAGCTGTTTTGCTCTCTGTGACATCGCGGCCAGCGCTGTCTTTCGATGTTTAATCCAAAACCAGCTTTGAAGAGACGTTCTCCTGAAGAAGCAGACTTGTTTTCTGCTTCTTTGAAGTTAAAACACTCTCAGATAAGATTGCAGAGCAGGAAAAATACAAACGCTCGGCTCCGTAGCGAAAAGCAAAGATGCGATGCACCAGCTGCTCATTATATGCTTGTGCTGTGAGGCAGAGCAGCTGATGCAATTATCGCATGCCAATGTGCATTGGCTCGTTTTATTACACTCAAAGTAGATTGGTCTCTCAAAGTGATCCCAATCAGAACGGTACGTCCGACTGTGTCTGTGCAATTTTCACACTCAAACTACTGCCTCTTGCTGCTTCTGATTGTTTTTAGAGGGAAAAGCTGCCCATAACTGCTGGTCTAGGATCAGTTTTCTCTGGCAAACAATCCAGTGCATATCTGTTTTTGCGCCCTGGAGAACGTCAAAGGTTTCTATTTGTAATGCCCTCTTTTCTGGTTTACCAAAGACTACAATTAATGTACTACAATTAAGACAAAACTATATATATATCTATACTAAAGTCATTACACTGGTTATGTCACGCAACAGAAGGGAACAGACAGGTGAGTGAAAGCAATATGTTCTTTATTGAATGCAGAGTTGATGGTGGGAACCAGGAAATGGTGAGTAGATGACGACAGGTGAATGTAGATGGTTACTTAGCTGGCTGTTAACTGATGTTTGATTTCTCATGCAGACAGTGAAGAGATAAGACGGCAGGCGAACTGGATCTGGAAGAATGATGAAGGCAGACAGAAGACTAGATATCAAATTGGCGATCTCAGGTGAGTATGCTCAGGTATGGATTCAGGTTGGTAGTCTGTACGTCTATGTAGAACTGATGCGACCAGACCCTGATGTGAGGGTGATGCAGGTATATATAGGGTGTGTTGATAATGGAGTGCATGTGCATGGAATCAGTATACTGGTCATGATCTGCAGCAGGTGTGGTGATGACTGACTGAGTGCAGGTGGGGACCAGGAGGGATGCTGGGAAATATAATTCTGACGGGTACCGCACTGGTGACTGGTGACTGTGACAGATTACCTGTTAATTTTCGTGTTGATTTCAAAATAATTGTATTACTTTATAAGGCATTGCAAGGATTTGCTTCAGACTATCTTTCAAAAATGCTCAAAGTATATGAACCTGTAAGGACTCTCAGATCCTCTGATTCTTTTCTTTTAATAGAACCACAAAGTAGAACTAAAAGATTTGGTGAAGCTGTTTTTAGCCGCTATGCTCCCCGCCTCTGGAATAAGCTTTCCAGAGGACGTAAAACATGCTGAAAATATTAATAGTTTTAAGTCTAAATTAAAAACATATTTCTTTAGTCTGGCCTTCGTGTAATATATTATAATGCTTTTTATATGTTTCATATGTTTTTCTTCATTTTTAGTTATTTTATGCCTTAGTTAATCCTTATAAACTGTAATCTTATTTTTGTATTTTACTGGGTCTACTATCTGTTGTACATTTTATATATTTTTTGCCTGTAAAGCACTTTGAACTGCATTGATTTGTTTGGAAAAGTGCTATATAAATAAAAATTGCTTACTTGCCATTTACAACATGTTTTTGCAGTGTTGAGCAATATAGCCAATCACAAACATATACTGTATGTTGATTTCTTGAATGCAGTGGCCAATCAGAGGTGTTTAAGTTAGCATTGAACAAATACTACAGCATTTTGAGCAGTGAGTGGATTCTGAGTTCTGCGCTCACAAATCCTCTTATTATAACAAACAATTATGTACATAAGCGTTTCATTGTGCAGTCATTGTGAGATCACAATGAACTAAAATGAGTGACAGCTTTTTAGTGATCTTTGCACGTTTTCTACCATGCCAAATCCTGCTTACAGTATGCTTGCTTTTCTCTTAAGATTAACAGTGGTTTGTGAACGTAGATGCTTTAAAGGGGTGGTAAAACACGATTTCACTTTTCTAACTTTAGTTAGTGTGTAATGTTGCTGTTTGAGCATAAACAACATCTGCAAAGTTACAACGTTCAAAGTTTAAAGCAAAGGGAGATATTTGCTTTTAAAGAAATCAATTTCTAAGAACTACAGAAACGGCTGATAGGGACTACACGACATTCCTGTGGGCTTGCTGACATCACTAAGCCCAACATTTACATAAACCCCTCCTCTGGGAACACAATACATAACGGGGGCGAGGCCATTTTATGTTGCTTTGGAAAAGAGTTGTTGTGGTAGTCGAGTGTCTTGGCGCTATGCCGTCGAAACGCTGTTATTTTCACCCAGATTGCAGGTCCACTTTGTTCAGTCTTCCTAAGGACGGTTAAAATGTATTTTTAACTCGGTCCCTCATAATTATAATCCAAATGTCGCACTCTGTGCTGCACATTTTCCGGAGGAAAGCTTCCTCAATCTACACGAGTTACAATGCAGGATTCACACAATGGCTTGTCCTGAAAGATCGAGCAGTTCCAACTTTAAAAACAGAAGCTGTTTACGAGCCACAAACTGTGTATGATTTTTTCGTTGACGTGTTTTCCTGTAATAGTTCGTATTGTTAATTGTACGTTGTAGCGAGGAAGTAAACAAAGGAAAACGCTGTTTGGCTCCACAAACCAGTTTGTTAAATGCTAATGTTAATTCATATCCGACAAACACATACAAACTTCTGTTTAATATCACCAGCGCAGCGAACTTGGAATGTTCGAGGTTGTTGTCGTTTCACTGTAAATTATTCGTTGATTATAGCTTTTATGTATTGTTTATCTACATGCATGCTAAACATGGTTTGTGTTTGATTTGGCTGTTGTAAAGCCAATGTTTAGTGTTTGTATTGGGTTAATAGTTCTGGCGACAGATATTTAGCTACAATCGTTTTAAATATACAAAAGTAACAGTGTCATATAGCGATCACAATAGATCTGCAGCCTTAAAAACAAACATACCTTTCTGAAACGTCCTTAAACAGCTGTTCTTGACCAGTTTCTGCTCGATTCTCTCCACTAACATTCTCTGGGTCTGATTCGTGCTCTAACTGATTATGGGAATATTAACGCCGTTGTTTACTGAAGCAAAAACTACCGGTAAGGGGCGTTTCCGAAACAATGTGAACTTGGCGGTTAGCGAATCACAACACACTGAGCCAGCTAACCAATCTGAGCCCATTGCGTATTTTTGAGGGCGGGGCTTCATAGAACCAGGAAATATCCAACCGTTTTTACAAGAAGGGACAGAGCAGTGTAGAATAATGGTTAAATATGTGAAAAATAATGCGAATTTTTTAAAACGAAGCATGAACACATGTTACAGTGGACCCCACAAACACAATCAAGCCTTCGAAAAAAGGTGTTTTACCACCCCTTTAATAACAAATAATTGATCAGGAGCTTTTTTGCTGGTATTGTGTAGGTTTTGCGGTGACACGTAACTTGAAACTATTTCAAGGAAATTTATTTAAATGTGTTTTTAACGGGAAGCGAGCCAAGATTTCATATTTAATGCACTATTACACAAAAGAGAACTTGAAGTGACTATCACTCGGAGAACCACAACCTTCAACTGTTAATGGTGAGTACAGTCTTCTTTGGGACTCTTTAATATGCTACAGATCATTATTTGGAATGTTTTTGTTTTTTTTCATCTTTTTTTATTATCGTTGTTGGTGGAATTGATGATCTTTTGTGACTCTTCGTGTTTATGAAGTAGGCATAATGCAAATAGTTTTGGTGTTGTTTTAATTTATAACATTGTGTATTTCATTTATAATAAATGTGAAATAGTGAATTTCTGTTTCTCAAATATGCATTCTCAAATAATGGTCTGAACCATTTTAATCACAAATCACTGGTCAGAAAATTAGCAATAATTGCACAAATTCTGTAGGTAAAGTAACTTAGCACAGAATAGCCTTCCCAAACTTGCAGACAGCTTTTTACAGGAAGAAGAGTCAGATGTTGTTCTACTCTATGTTGATAGCTTCATGAGTAGTTTAAAAATGTCTCCCAATTAGTTTGAGTTTAACGTGAGACCAAATATTCACTATAGGGTCAAAACATGAGCCTGATGGACTTCTTGGTTGTATTTACAATTTAGGCAGGATCATTGTCTTTTTGAAAAATAATATCTGATCATACCTCATTATAACAACTTTTCAGTTGTTGGAATCAAGCCATTCTGCAATATTCTCCTGTACTCAAAACAAAAGCATTGAATGATATTTCACAGTGAAGTATCTCACCAATAACAGCTGCTAAAAAGGCTCCCCACACAATGACACCTCTTCATCCATGCTTCACTGTGGTAGAGATGCATTTATTATTACTTGTATTACTCATCACTCCACACAACTCTGCTGAACCACTCTGAATCAAACTTCCAACTTTTTTTACCTTAACTGAACAGCTTCGGAGTCATTGGAATGGTTATATTACTTATTTCGGGTTGAATGGTGGTCGTTTCGCACCCCCCTGGTGCCCGTGAGCGGAAAATACGCACTTGCAACTTTGAGCCGGCGGGCCGCCGGCCGCTGCGTCAGGAAGTCTCGCGTGATATCAGGTCTCGCGATGTAAACAATTGCTTTACGGCCAAAAGAAATCTGCTAAAATGCTGTAATTATTGCGCTCCCTCACGCTGTCCGAACCCGAATGAAGAAGACGTTTTAAAGAATGTCCCATCTGCTTTGATGTCGTTGATCTATAGCCTCTGGTGTCTGAGAATCACCAACGAGTTTTTACAACAGTGTTGTCAAATATCTATTCCGAAGCTGTGGGGGGAGCTCTAGAGAGAAACCTGCGAGCAAAAAGCGAGAATACAGCGAAGAAATCCCGAAGCTACTGAGTGCTGCTTTAAATTTGTCTAAATTCCTAACAAATAAAATGTGGTTAAGACAATTAAAAGTTAGTTTTTCGTATTTTTGTTGTTGTTGTTGTTGTTTTTCACCCAGGAATGTATGTTCTGGCGACGGCCCTGGGTTGGGGTTAATAGAATAAGGGGTTAGTAGAATAAGTTGACATGTACTTGCAAAGTTACTTATAGTCAGTAGAATATCTGTTGGGGTCCATCAAAATAAAGTTTTAGCAGATATTAAGCAGACAGTTTACTACTCTAATGACTGGTATAGACATGTAGTTGCAAAGTTACTTATAGTTAGTAGAATTTCTAAAGTGGACTATCAAAATACATCTCTAAATACATTTGAACTCAAAATAGACTTTACTGCGTTTACTTTCACAGTAAGCATTTTTAAACACACACTTGGGCATCATATATTTCAATTGGTTTAGCATGGGCTACTTGCTGACTGACCACATAAGCCGAGTTTAATATCTCTGTTAGCACAAGCTCCTTTTCTGCCTCCTTCTCGGAAGAGTGGAGAGGACAGACGAGGGAGGATCAACATCAACATCGAGTGATGAATGTCTTTAGACGGAAGAGTCATGCAGGATGTCCTTGACATTAATCAAAACTTTTCTCTCTCTCTCTCTCTCTCTCTCTTTTGTTTGTTTGGTGAGCTGGGCTGTTGTGGCATCTCTTCACTCATGTCCACTGATAGCTTGACTTTAATGACCTCATTCATCAGGGAAAGTGGGCTGTGCTGTGTTTCAGGTATGTATGCTACATTTTGAAGTAATTTTCTGTTTGTTAGAAATTTTTGTGGGATTTTTCCAAAGATGCTACATCCAGATGTGCTCAATGGTGATCAATTACTTTTTTTCTTTTTTTTTTTTTTCTTTTTTTTTTTTTTTACAAATCGTCATTTAGTAGATGCTAATAAAAAGAAACAGAAGCAAACTAACAAGATTGATTGATTGATTGATTGATTGATTGATTGATTGATTGATTGATTGATTGATTGATTGATTGATTGATTGATTGATAAAAAAAAAAAAAAATTATTAACCAGAAATATCGAAAATATTGAAAATATTTCTGAATGAAAATTTCATTCAGTTATTCCTATTTTTGGGGGAAACTTCAATCAATCGATCAATCAATCAATAAATAAAAATACTTTTGCAGACGTAATTTCCAACCCCTAATTATTACTCCTGCAGTGATTATATTTGCACTTTTCTATCATTTTCTATCATTACAATGTTCTGTGCATTTTTTTCATCCAAAAATTAAGTCATCATTTACTAACACTGAAAAAGTAATTGTGGTGCAGGAATTACAATTTTCACACACAAAAAAATGCTTTAATATAAAATATTTACAACGAAAGTAGCACATTGTAGAAAGATAAGTAGAAAGCCTGAAATTGTATTTTCTTGTAAAATGTACAAAACACACTCATATAGGCCTATATATTTTTCTTCTTATGTAAAACACAAAAGGAGATGCATGAGGGATGAGAGGATGATGGTTGAAACTGTCAAGCATCCAAAAGCACATGAATGTATCATACATATAGTCCATGCAATTCATGCGCTACAGTCCAAGTGTTCTGATGCCATATGTTATATTTGTGTCATAAACAACCGAGTAAATCCAATACTCTGAGATAAAGAAATGTGAACCTTTAATGATATAAAGGAACGTGTGTTGACCTTTGTTGCGGTAACAAAAATAAGTACTGGACCTGGTCAGTCTATAAAGATTATGACCTTATGCAATTTGTTTCTGACATTTCCATTTTAGTGCCTGTATAAATAGCACAGGTCTAATTAAAGCATCTGACCAACATCTGATGTAAACAGAAAATAATGAAGAAAGCCAGGAAACACTTAACCCGGTCAGAAGTTTATGGTTTATCAAGTACATCAGCAAGTCAGAAGTAGAAATGTGATGAATATGCAAGATATTACCATTGTAATGTTGCCATGTATATGTTGTCAGTGCATAACCTTGATGAACACATGGGGTCTGCTTTCAGTCAGACACAGCACATTAGAAACGGATACCAGCTTTTAAAAGAAATCGGAATATTGTTCCATGAATATGATGCATCTTTCAATCATCTCAGAGGTACACAGTTTACTTCGTTGAACTGCCCAAATGCACAGTGTCTAAACAGAGCAAGGATGATTTATGTGGCCTACAGTCTGAGATAACTGTTTATCAGTACAAAACTATGGGAGGACTGTTTCATACAAGCCAAAAACACTCAACGCTCATCTATTTTTTATATACGGCCCCAGAGGTTCCACGGACAGGAAAGCACCACGAGTTGAGAAATTCCCACGTTTTTCAAACTGAACCTCTAGGCTGCATTTTTTAGCCACAGTGATTGGTTTGATGCCATTATTTCTCTCTGTGAGTTTCATTTGGCTGTCTTCATGAAAGGATCAGTGCTCTTTTAGGAACTGACATTATAGTAAAAAATGACATCGATCTACAAGACTCTTCTAAATAAAATTGCTGTTCATCATCCAGTATGTAATGCCCCCCCTTAGAGAAGGTTTCTCTTAAGCTGCGTTCACACTACACGCGACAAAGCGACACGATACCATTCATTTCAATGGGGAGCGGGCGACTTCCGGCGACACGCGACCGTTGGTGACTGGATGGGGCGTGTCTGGCCACACAACAAAGTTGAGAAATGTTTAACTTTATGCAAATGAAGAGCGACTTTCGCGAGCGACAACCAATAGGAGTGGAGCCTGGAGCGCGCGTCATCATCCTTCTCCGCTCAGCCCCTCGCCCCATCGACAGAAAGATGGAGGAGTATTTTTTTAAATCTAAAATACTACTGTTATTGTGTCATGAAATGTAGTTATAAGAGTTTTTCAGTCGAGAATGTAGTTGTTTAAAGCTCAAATATGTGGTTTGTTTATACAGATAGCGCCTATTTTCAATTTTGATCTGATATTTTCGGAGTTGTGAGACCCAGGTACTCGTTCATTTAACTTACATGCTTTACGAGTCTAAATATTTAATATTTTCTCTCCAGAATGTTTGTTTTTAGCGGCAAGAAAACTGATTCGCTTGTGATTGATGATTGGATGTTATTCATAAACATTACAAGGCAACCAGTAGTGGGAACGCCCACTAGCGACCTCATCGCCAGCCACCGGCGACATGCAGCGACAAAGTCGCTTGTAGTGTGAACGCAGCTTTAGATTGTTTTGTATTTTATGTTTTTAAAAGGTCTCACGCTCATCAATGATGCATTTATTTAATCAAAAATAGAGTAAATTAGTAATTCTCTGAAACATTATTACAATTTAAAATAACTACTTTGTATTTCAATATACTTTAAATATATTTTATCAAAGCTGAATGTCCAGCATCATTACACCAGTCTTCAGTGTCACATGATCTTTCAGAAATCATTCTAATATCCTGATTTGGTGCTTTAAGAAACTGTTCTTATTATTAACAATATTGAAAGCAGTTGTGCTGCTTAATGTTTTCGTAAAATATGTGGGTTACAATTTATTTGAAGGTGTTATTGTTACAGTGTAATTAAATATTTAAGTACTGAGTAATATTAAGCAACTACATGTACTTACTATAGGGTTAGGGTAGGATTAAGGTTTGTTTGAGGGTTAATTGCATGTAATTATGCATAATTGACTGTTATTCCTGTGGTAAGTACATGTAATAAGGGCACTGTAAAATTAGGGGCCCTATTTTAACGGTCTGAAACGCAAGTGTCAAGCGCAAAGCGCAAGTAACTTTGTGGGCGGGTCTTGGGCGCTGTTGCTATTTTCCCGGCGGGATAAATGCCTCTTGCGCCCCCAAATCTAAAAGGGGTTGGTCTGAAGTAGCTTCATTATTCATAGGTGTGGTTTGGGCGTAACGTGAAATAAACCAATCAGAGCGATATCTCACATTCCCTTTAAGAGCAGGCGCGCTTGTTCTAAAGCGGATTCCTATTATAACGCCGGATTTGCCAGGCGCGCGCCAGGAGCGGTTCACAGCCGAGGAGACCGACGTTCTCGTCAGGGACATTGGGGATGGAGAAACCCACCCAAATTAACTTCGGTTAAACAGGCGTATGATAATTTGGGTAAATGTGTAAGCTAGATGTATGCTTTTATAATAAATTGTCTATCTATCTATCTATCTATCTATCTATCTATCGTAATAATGTATGATTTGCAAAAATGAAAACTGCTGCTTCTGTGTAGATGAGAGAATCAAAGTGCGTGTTGTGCACACGCTACATTGATTATGGCCAAGCATGCGCCCTTAAAATAGCATATGAATAACATGCACAACGCGCCACTGACTTTAAACAATTTTTTCCTGGTCAGTGGCGCAATTGTTTTCTAAACCTGCAAAATAGCATGAAGGAACGTTTGCGCCGGAACACGCCTCCTCTTTGCGCTGAACCGTCTGGGGAGCGCAAGTGTATTTCCTAACTTACCGACATGCGTCTGTGGAGGGAAAAGTCCGCTTTGCGCGGGTGCAAAATAGGAATGATACATGCGTCGATGTACAAAGTCAATTGCGCTGGGTGCAAGATAGGGCCCAAAGTGTTACCAATATGTGATACATTTTTCTTCAGAATTATTTAGTGAGCAGAAAGTTTAGCAGAACAGTATTTGTAGTAATAATACTTTGTAGAATTATAAAAGTTTTTACTGCCAGTTAAGAATTGAATGTATCCTTGATGAATAAAAGTATGAATTACTTAAATTCAAATCTTACTGACTTTTGAATAGTATATTTGATATTATAATGAATTTTGTATGTAATATTTGGTCTGTTTTTACATAAAAGTATAATAAATGTACCACTTTTATTATACTTTGTTTGTTTGTTAATTTGAAGCCTGACAGGCCCATTTTCATTCAATGTTGTGTTCTTTTAGAAGTGTTTGTAATGGCATGAATACTTTTGAGTGTGCTATTCCTTCAAAAAACATTATTGTGATGTTAAAAACAATTTGAATCATTTCAAAATAAATGTATTGTAGTTTAAAAGCATTTTATTGTAAACATTATCCCTACAGTATAAGCACATTATGGGGTAAAGTTATTCAGTGATAAAATGTGGTCTGCAACAATATAGCACATGTATTTTCTAATCCCTTTAACTTTCAGCAGCAAATCTACATACTGTCAAAGAGTGTCAAGACCATATCAAGCAGAGAAAATCCAACCCGGAGGAGGGCAGGTGGAAAGAAAAAAAAAAGTGTGCCACATTGTGTATTCCCTTGAACAAACAGTCGTGGTGAAGGGGCTTGGCCAGGGCTTGACAAACAAATGACAGGAAATGACAGACGTTGAGGAAACACCTCAGCGCGACCTGATGCTAATCGGAGCAAGACTGTGGATGTGGCAGCCCTGATATCACCTATCAGCACTGGAGGCAACTCATATGGAGAGAACGCTTTACATCCTTGTCATTTTGAACAAACAACACCTCCAAACACCAGATAGGACACCATTGTCAGCTCTGTCTGATCTGATCTGTCCATCAATCGGTGGTGTGTGAGTGTGTGTGAAGAGGGAATTAAGGGAAGGAAGCTGGCAAGGGTGAATATTAAGAAAAGCACAGATGCTAGACGTGCCCACCTGTTCATAAATTAATTAATCACAAGACTTATGATACCATTCTGTATGTAAAGTAAGGATGATACCACTTTTTTTATTTTCAGACCCAAACGACATACTATATAGGTCATTTTCACTGTATTGAGACCAGTTGGATTAAATTGAATATTTTTGCAAGGATTACATTTGTACCTATCGCCAATTAGTAGGATATTCTGATTTGGTTTATCGTTTAAGTGACTACAGACCATTTTTTATGCCAACTTTTAATAATATTAAAAAACAAACAAATAAACTAAATGTCACATTTGTCATTGTTTCATGTGAAATAACTCCAGATGTAGTTTCTCTTTCATGACTTCTAGTAGGAGACAGTCTCTCTATTTGTGTTTATGACTAACTGTCACTTTCTATTTGTGTTCAGGTGAGCTGAAGAGGAAGTAGTTCCTATCCTACACAATTGTTTGCTAACAACATTCATTATTTTCCGTTTCAAATCTTATTTCTAATCATATGCATTAATCGTGATGCTAAATAAACCCATGTACTGTATATTAATTAACACTCTTTATGAATATTTATAACTCTAATAAAACTCTGAATAGTGTTATTGGTGTTTCTTGCATGTATACATTCTTATCTTGACTTTGTTGTGCATTAACCATAAACATGTTTACTTCAATGTGAAAAGGTCTCCTCATTTGCATGCAGTGCTCATTTTGGGGCGTTGGTGGTTTGGGGTTGGGCCCTGCTTGCAACATAACGTGTTAGTGTGTGTGGGTGGCCCAAGTGCCTCTCCTAATTCAATCATCGACTCCTCTCAGCTTGCTTTTTTATTCCAATTTGATTAGCAGAGCTAAAGCCATCACGATTTCGCCCAGACAAAATTAATGCTTGTATTAATCCTGCAATTTCCATTTAAAATGCGGAGCATTGACTTGATTAATAAGTGGGCCGATACTGAATAATTACGCTGCAAACATCGGCTATGGGTGAGAGCGCAGCTGGGGTTGCTTACAGATGCCCTATGGGATCTCAGAGGGGTCAAACCAAAGCATTGGCCATGACTGAGGTGATGAATCAGTTAGCCAATCTTTTCGACAATTAACAATCTGTGGCCCCTGTATTAATTTGCTGCCCCTGGAGTGGAGCCTGGTCAGATGTGTCAGGGTCAAGGGTTAGAGGTCGAGAGCACAGGTCAAGCCTGCTGATTTGCCCTGGAAAAAATCAAAAGAAGAAAATAAACACATTACATCGAAATGCATTACCCAAACGGAGCTGACCGTATCAGATGGTTTGCAAATTAACATTCGGATATGAAGGGGCGAGCTGAGGAACATGAAAGGGAACGTTCTGAGAACGTTTAATTAGTGGTGATCAATCTAGGTGCACTGTGTTTGAGCATTCAATAAAGTGGAATCGATGGCTGTGGGGACAAACAAAGCAGGTGTTCTTAGTGGAGGGATTATAGGTTAACATTTATTCGGAAGAGATATTGTAATGCTCGACCTGCCAGATGTAATATTAAACCGGACAATCCATCGCCATCCATTACAAGTGTCCCATTGATCCTCCGCCCATCGACATTTTCTTTGCTGAGGTGCGTTTCGTTCCATCTTGCCTGCTTTATCGAATGCTTCCTGACTTGTTTTGATAGGCATGTTGTAGATGGGTTGCTCTTTTGCACACCACATGTGTCCTCCTTGTGCGTGCGCTGCTGAACTCTTCAGGAACCCCTTGTCATACACTATAGCCACCGTGAATCTGTGATTGTAATGATTACAATGTACACACTGCTGTAATGTCTCCATTCTTTCTCCACTTAATGCCAGAGGTTCAAGCAGAGTTCAAATCCCTTCACACTTTGTGGCAATCACCTCACCAGGGTCAAAATTCAAGCTCACATGCCATTTTTCAATAATGCTGCCGTGATCGTCAGCATTATTGGCCTCGGCCAGGTTTTTTCCTCTCATCAGAGCCCAAGCTTCAAAGATGCAGGGTTGTCTCAAGGTTAATTCTGGACAAAACAGTGCAGAGAGTTGTCAAAACGAACATTATTTGATGGTAGCTAGGTTTCCCTCTTGGGAATAGGTCAGCTTTTATGTCAGAACGAAAGCATTCCCACATGTTTGAAAATATGCTTAATGCTCCTGGGATCGTGTTTCGTGGCAGCCTCCTAAAACCTGCTGCATTGCTCATTGTTAAATGCTGTCTGTGGGGGAAATTAGCCCTGACACTGTTTTTATTATGAAAACACAGTTTAGATGGGCCCAGCCTCCCAAGTTTACAGCTTTTAAATAGCACTTTTCTGTAAAACTATATCCTAGTGTCTCTGTGCCCCCTTTTCACTCTCTCTCCCTCTCTCCCTCTCTCTCTCTCTTTCCCTGTGAGTGGCTCTTGCCAAATAGGGGCACATATGTTTCTCTGTAATTAAAGCTCTTGTTATACAGTGCTGCTTCCTTCAAGTAGAAATGATTAACTAATGGAGCGATTGAGGGGAAATTAATAGTTATCTCTTCCCGCCATTCCCCCTCCCTTGTTTTCTGTCTAACTCTCCCTCTGTTGAAACACTGGCACTTTTGTGCAGAGCAATCGATAAGCAGTATGTGAGGGTTGCAATATCCATGTTGTACTGTGCACAGGTGTGACAGCATACAATTAAACATACAATGTCCATAAAAATGTATTGTACACTTGTGAATATATGAATGTCATTGCATTTGACTTTAATTTTGACTTTTTAATAAACTGGTCCTAAGGTCATTTTGTTGTGGACAATTGAAATATGTTCTACATGCAGGTGTCCTGACAGAGTAACCACAGCAATACATCACATTAACTACAAACAAGCAACTAACGTTTGATAACCAAAAAATAATGACCTTTTTAATCTGCATTTTTACATGTATATCATTCATTTTTCATTCAAAATGCAACAGACTTTTTTTTTTTTTGGTGAAATGTTTAGATATTTTGTTATATAATGCAATACAATTCATTCATTTTTAGCTGTTGCTTAAGTGTCCAAATACTTTCTGGGACCACTGTATCTGGATTCAAGAGATCTTTGGATCTTAAACTGCATCAGAGATCATAACTCACAATTTCACATTTCCATATAGTCTTTGAATGAGATGGGGGTAAACATCTTGCTTGCCTATAAGTGCCATATTCTTTCTTTTTACTATGTAATTAATAAAGATAATAGAAATAAATGGTGGGGAAATGAGATGCAGAATTAATTTTTTAAGCCGTTGTTTATAAACTGCCATTCAAAGCTTGAAAGAAAGACATTAATACTTTTATTCATCCGGGATGTATTAAATTGCCCAGAAGTGACAGTAAAGACGTGTAATTGTTACAAAAGTTTTCTCTTTCAAATACTGTAAAGGCTGTTCTTTTGATCTTTCAATTAATTTGCAGCAAACCAGCATATTAGAATGATTTCTGAAGGATGACACTGAACACTGGAGATCATGTGAAAAATCAGCTTTGCCATCACATGAATAAATCACATTTTAAAATACAATAAAATAGAAAACATTTATTTTAAATTGTGTTATTATTTGACATTATTACTGTTGTAATGCAGCCTTGGTGAGCATAATAGAATTATCTCAAAAACACATAAACAATAATAATAAAAAAAAAAAAACCTTACTGAGTCTGACCCCAAACTTTTGAACGATAATGTAAGTCCTTGTGGTTTGATTGACAGGATTAGATTTGCATGTTCCTCCCAAACTTTTATCTAGAGCTATAACAAATTTTGTGGGCAGTGATAGGCAAATAGCTTTGCTTTCCGACTGATATTTGTTATGTTAGTCTACCGACCAACAGCAGCACATCACTTTACAGCTCTTTTAGCAATTTTTACGTTTCGTTTCGTTTCGTTTCCAATTCTGATTCCCTTTTCTCATAAATTCTCCCAGATTAAACATCTTTGACTGAGCCAGCTGTTTAAGACCCGCCACATCACTGCAAGCTCACAAATAAAACAGGCAGAAAAAAATCCAGCCAGAAGCAAACAAAGTAGCACAAACAACATATGCTTATACTCTCATGATTTAAGGAGCGGTTCCTCTCTAATACATCTTATCACAGCTGAGTGACACGCTCTGCAACGGTGGCATTTCTCCCATCTGCCAGTGTTGAGCCTACACACTCATTACGAGGCGGGGTGAGACAGCACTGTTGCACCCTGGGTGCGTTTGTGTGTGTGTGTTCGAGATGAGCGAGATGGGTTGCTGGTATCGATCACTTGCATACACAAACTCACTTCCACACCAAATTCTCTCATTGGGATGTGGAGCGATCCTTCAGTGTTTCCCTCATCTCACCAGACCCCCTCCTGTCTCCGACACGGCGCTCCACGGCTCTCAGACTCTCTCTCTCCGAGGGGTTGGAAGGTGTGGCGATATCTGGAGGATCTGCAGAGGAGAATGGGGGTCAGTCTTGTACCGGCGGTCCTGAAAAAGCCTTAAGCCTGGCTCAAGGGGGCTTATGCTGATACCTTGACCTTTCTACCAGGGACTACATTTCACACCGAAATTACCATTACCATGCGGCTCTCCCCTGAGGTCTGCCGTCAAGTTCCGTCCTCTGGGATTAAAAGTCATCATGGCATGATACCCGCCTCGCATGCTAAATGGCCGAGACACATGTTAACCACGAAGTGGACCCCATTCCCGGTGAAATCCCCATTCATTGCTGCTCCTAAGACTCGCCTAAGAGCTGATGCTGAATGGTTTGATATTTGACCTAGCTAGGGATGGACTTGCCAAGGGAGCACTGGGACTCCAAGATGGCCAGTCAACATGTGGGCCAAAGGCTATTGAAACTATATGTTTACCCTAAGTAAATATTACAAAGATTTAAAGAGCGAATAACCATCAGACTATCTTGCAATACAATGGCGGATATGAACAAAATGTATATCATAGTTACATTTGTGGCACATTATTATCACATCTTATTTATCATAGAGAAACCATACCTCATTCAATTCAGTTCAGTTCAAAAACAGAACTGTATTATGACATAATGAGCAACAAAAGTATCTAATAACAAAGGTCTGAGTTACAAAGACTCATATGCTTGATCCACATCTCTGTCTGCAGCAATCTTTTGGAATTACACCCGTTCTTATCAAATGTACCCCACTAGTTAAGTTAAAAACAGTATGCTTTTCTTTGTGGATCTTTGATGTTTTTGCATGTATTTTATTTATTTTAATGTTAAATTCAGCAGTGATGTAATTGTATTAATTTATTGTGTATTGTGTAATTATAATTATTAATATTTTTTTTTTGCCTTAAAAGTTTTAAAATGGCTATATGAACATATCAATACAGATTATTATTATTATTAGAAATGTTTAAGGACTATTTAATCGTCACTGTCTGGATTTGGCTTGCTTTGGCTAGTTGCCTGACTTTTTTTTTCTGTGAAGCTGCTTTATAATAATATTTATGAAAAGTGCTATACAAAATATCCTCTTATATTGGATGAAGAAAAAAAAAGAAAAGAAAAAAACCTGTTGACTAAAAAATCCAAAGACAATTTCAATAATCTATTTTGATTTTAGTACAATGACAAATTAAAGCTATAATTTCATTTAAAAAAGTTAAAACAATAGTTTGCCTTACATGATTTGTTACTATCTATCTATCTATCTATCTATCTATCTGTTTATTTATTTAAATAAATACATAAATACACTTCTGATGCTGTTCAGGGCTTTTGGTGTAAATGCTGTCTTGTCTCATAAAATGGTCTGGAATTGGTCTAATAAAATGGTGAGTGTGAATGTATCTTTCGAGATAATCTGTTAATATACCATTAACTTTAAAATGGCTGGTTTGTTAGCTAAGGCCGATGTTGAGATTCAGGTAATGACATTATTACCTTCCTCTGGTGCTGTACAGTCAGCTGGGACGCCTCTAATGTGTTGGAAATATGTGAGGAAACGAGTGGCTGTGGGGTAGCCACATCAAACACAAACACACACACACCATTTACCGCTGGTTTATTTGTCTTTAATTCACTCCCATGTGGGGGTAATCAGAAAGCAGTGACAGCTGTCATTCTGAGATGACCTCCAGTGAGCACTGAGTGGTTGTGGCATGATAATTGTGATGGGTGAGTGTGAGTGAGAGAGTGAGTGAGAGAAACTATTACACCCCTGAGGGCATGATGCCAGTGTGCATTGGTGCCACTTGCCAGCAATTCAAAGTGACAGAGTGCCAAACAAACAAGCATATGAGCCCAGGTGGATGTGACATACAGCTATTAACACTTACTGTATGCCGTCTGAACAGAGTGCATTGTATATTACTGTATGAGATATGTGTTGTATTGTCACATTAGATTAGAGTAACGCTCACTGGAGGACAAATATTAAACAAATTAATAAATGTTCATTTTATCACCTCATGACAAATTTTCTTATAATTGTACATTTTGTTCGCAACAGCTCAGAGAAAGTGATGTGACAAAATTGTCACCATATCTTATTTGCACAAACATCACACAATTATGGCACAAATCAATGTTCATTCATTCGACAGATTAAAGCATCTAAAACAGCCACTGATCTTTCTAGTACATGCACAGAGGTGATGCCACATGTCCCTTCCATTTTTTTTTTTTTTTTTGCCAATCGTGTTGCCATTTTTGTTGGCCATCCTCTTCATGTCTCATAACACTTTTTTACCCACTATAATGCAGCTGAAGTGCTACTGTTCAAAAGTTTAGGGTCAGTAAATTTAATTTATATTTTAAATAAATGTTGCTCTTTTGAAATTTCTGTTCATCATAGCATTCTGGGGGAAAAAATGTATCATCGATTCTATTATATATTAAATATTTAAAATATTAAACAGCACAACTGTTTTCAACATTGATAATGATAATAAATGTTTCTTGAGTACCACATTAGCATATTAGAATGATTTCTGAAGGATAATGTAGACCTGAAGACTGGAGTAATGATGCTGAAAATTATTATATTGTATTGTACTTTTTTGTTATATATATAATTAATATATTTATCAAGTTTATTTTGATTTAGATTATACAAATATAATGTATGTATACAAATTTAGTGAGTGTCACAATGGTGGTAGCAATCCAACACGACTGACTGTAACGGTTATGTTCAGTTTGTCACGGAGTCACCAGATCAGCACGTTCCGCCCACTCGTTCACTCTCCCCGGAATTCTAATTCACCGCACCTGCACATTATCACCAACTCACACTATAAAGAGACACTTCCCCTTCACTTCCTTGTCTGGTTTCGTCCTAATGTGATCTTACAGACTCTACCCAACCACTTACCTGTTGCTACATACCTCGAAGATTCCTCTTCAGTGCTTCATCTTCGATCACCCGCTTCCTGTCTTCCGTCATCCGTCTTCTGTCTCCAGCCATCTGTCCGCTGTATACACAGTCCTCAACTGCAAACAAGAGATCAAGATTATCGTCCAGCTAAGTTCCTTGTCCAGTTCAGATTCTTCAATACATACTCCAGTCATCTCTGCTGTTCCACTCTGTGCCGCTGTTCAATAAAACTCTGTTTTTGAACTACTCACCTGTCTGCGTCTATCTACTATGACAGTTTAATTTTCACTTTTAATTTGCACTCATCAGTTTCCTGTCTCCTTTGTTCTCAGTTTCCCTCCACTAGTTTGTCTCCTTGGTTACTCATTTGATTTGTCATTCTGTTCAGCTGTTGACTTTTTTTTTATTCCCTGTATATAAGTTCCCTTGTTTCATTAGTTTAGTGTCTGGTCTCGTCTATGTATAGCGGTTGATACGTTGCCTGACTTCTTCTGAGTTATTCTGTGTGGATTATTCATTAAAGACTTTTGAATCTCATCTTCTTCATCGTGTGTGCTAAACTACCATATGTGACAGACACAGGCAATACAAATAAACTATTTTAATAAGCAAAGAGAACATTCAGGAGACTCACAGGAGTAACCACACATATAACATAGATGAGAACCGACAAGCAACAGAACCAAACAGTTTGTACAGGACTATGGAGGGAGTGAGGACCAAGGCAAAGCCGGAGGAAAGAAGAAGCCCGATGGAGCCAAAGGGGTGGAGGGCTGAGGCACAGCCAGAGGCCCGGAAGTCCACGCCAAAACCAGGACAACAATAGACCAAGGTACAGCCGGAGGGCCGAGGGAGCCTCGTGGAGCCCAAATGATGGCGGACCAGGGCGGAGGTAGCGCAAAGCCAAGGTGGAGCCACAGGCCGAGGTGAAGACATGGGTTTGCAGGCCCAAGGTGTAGCAAGGGGATCGCCACCAACTCTGGGTGGACATGATGCTCCAGCCTCGGGACGGATATGACATCCTGCTCTGGCTCCAGTAAAGACACGGTGGTTGGCTCTCGCTGGTGGTGCATGGGGGGCACTGGCTCGGGCTCTGTTTCCATAGCAGGCTCAGACATTGTTGCTGGGTCCTTGGCGGAAGATTTTCCCTTGGTTCTGGGGCTTTCCCAGCCGGGAAGATGAGGCTTCCGGTCTGGAACTGGCAGGTAGACTGGCTCTGGGGAGTCAGAGTTGTTGGTGTCTTCCTCCAACTCACAGTTGAGTTGGTGACTCACACATTGAAGATTGATCCACACACCCACAGAGCATAGTTGATGAAGTCCTCCTCAGATCCTTCTCCACAAGCAACATTTGACCTAAGATGTCATCTATCCCGCTCCAAAAGATGTACTTAAGAGCATCATCATCCCAGCATGCCTGAGGGTATAAATCTAGGATCTCCACTGTGAACTCCTCTAAAGTCCGGCTGTTCTGCGAAGGGCAATACATTTCTTTAATCATTTGAGGGCTGCTTTGAGGGACAACTGGTGAGTCCCTCAAAGACTCAAACTGAAAGAGAGTAATTGAAATCAAACTGAAATGAAGCACAAGGAACAAAGACACATGAACGAAAACATAAAGAAACCTAACATAACCCTAACAATTACCTTAATCAGAATTGCTTTGAATTTTTTCAATGATACATTAATAAATTAAATATTTAATTGTGTATTTAATTATATATATATATACTATATATATATATATATATATATACAAATTTTGTTATGTTATTTGTTATTCAATGTTATTAATTTTTATATATATTTTTATATTTTTTGGATCATGTCTGGGTTAGGCTTAGGGAAAGAATTGAGCAAGGCTTGCGACTGGTGCATAATGCCCCAGCATGTACACATTTCTGTTTCCATTGTCTCTTTGCTAATCTACAGGAGTTAATTTAGTCAATGCTTTGTGTGGATGGTGGAGAGACAGACAAAAGAAGTGAGGGGATGGCTTGAAACTTTGTATCAGGAGGAGAGAGAGCGTATATCCACAAATCAGCCCAGACAGGATCTGATGACTGGGGTCATCTCTCAGTTAAGCGCTACCACTGGGAGAGGTTGTTGGTGGGCTGCGGATGAGTTCAACCACAGGAAATGTTAATGTGATATCGTATTCCACTGATGTTGTAGTTGGAAAGCAGACCCAGGAGATGTGTATCTGTAATTGGGATGGTGTATGGAGCATACAAGCACACACCCGCACCAACATATATACACCCTGCTGCTATAAGCGATGAACCTTGGGTGAGGTGAGCATTGAAAACGGGAAGCTAAGCCTGGCCTCTGCTATTGACCTCCTTCTGTCTACTTTTCGTCACTCACACGGTGTGCGTGTGTACACTTGCCTACTCTACAGAATCCATAGCAAACCGCTCTCCCTTCTAAAACGATTATATGTCAGCAATCTCCCCCCCAATTTGGTGCCTGGTAAAGCGGGCTGTGAACTCATCGCTCCCATCTGGAGAATTATGCAAGAAAAAACGCGGCTCTCACCTGACAGCGTGGCTCAGCCCACCGCCGCAAACGGCTGCCGGTCATGTGATAAGTCGACCCTGACCAGTTCAAAGCTGATTCGGCGACAGGCTGATTGCTGGCAGCTAATCATTTTAGCAACACCTATGAGCAAGGGGCACTGCTCGAATGAGGGGAAAGAGAAAAAGTTTTCCCTGTTTTGACGCCTTCTTTCTCTCTTCCTGCTCTCCTGTCTTACTGCTGGCCTTCAGCAGCTGAACTTGGAGTGAACCTGGCTATGTTATTTATATATTTCATGTCTTCTTCCATGCTTTTTTTTTTTTTTTGAGAAATTTGTTATTCAGTGGAGCTCTGCATTGTTCTGTGGGCCTTACCTCAATGGGTGATATGCACAAGGTTACCTTTTGAACCGGTCTAGTATTATAAGCCTGACTTCTTTCAAAGCATTTACAGGAGCGGATGGGGATTTGAAATCTTTATTAGTGCAACAGGGCTAAAAGTGATTAAGCTGGAGTTTTTCGAATTTCCCCATCCATCTGAGATATTTATGAAGTAATTAGTGGATCCGTCTATAAAAGCTGATCTGCAATCAGATCTTTGGATTAATGACCACAAGTCACAAGTAAACAAAATTCCCAAAACTGATTTGGAATAGTTGGAAATCTGGCAATCAATACAAACGGTCTGTAACCGTCTGTAACAAGAGAATGGCAGTGTAGCTTACAGCTGTACAGAAATCCCACAATTCTCACTCACTCGTTCCTCCTGAGTTCTGCAGACTCTATAATGAGCTCTCTAACGGCAAGGATGGAGAAAAGGAAAGAAGGAAAAAAGAAACAAGGGATGCTCTCTCCTCTGTCATTCCGATTGCATTAGGATGGGCTCCCCCGGCCGGCTTCCCATCTTATATGTATATCTAGCATGTAGATCTCTTCTAAAAGAGTTTACCTGAGGGTTTTCTTTTCTCAAATTTGTGCTTTTAGCATTTTATCCTAATATATTCACTAATTCCGTCATATAACATAATGTGTAAATATGTTTTATTTCTCTTTAAGAAGCATTCATTAGTCTCATGTATATGTAAGATAATGCTGTGCATTTCACATAGCAAAAGAGTAATGTTTGCTCTCCAGCAGCAAATTAAAGAGACATGAAGCTGGATGCAGCACAGCAGGTCTCATAGAAAAACAGCCAGTTGAATCTTATGTCTTTAAATGAGCATCTCGCACCCCACTATTGTAATGAAAATTGTGTCACTAGCATCTTTTTATAACATATTCACTCAAAACACACTGTGAAACTCCATCTTGTATCAGTGTGTCGATATGCTTTCTTGCAGGGGAGTTATTGCGCAACAGTGCTGGTTTTCGCCCAGAGCACAAACCACAAGTGCACAGAGACTACAAAGTTACTTTCTCATCTTTTATTTATTTATTTATGTCTTAAGTGTGCTGTTTTTTTTTTAAACAAGCACAATCATGAGAGTATTGTTCATTTAACATGCCAGCTTTTGCATCTCCTTCGCATTTTTTAGGACCAGAAGCGGTGCAGATTTCTTCAGGCAATTTGTTTCAGGTAACGGGAGCTTCCAGGTGCAGAAAAGGGTATCCTGGGAACTGTTAGAAAAGAGAGAGGGAGAAAGAATGAAAAAGGGATGAGTAGAGCTGTTTAGATCATTCATAGATTCTGCTTTGCGAACAAGGTGAATATGGTGTGCTCTGCACTTGATATTGATGGCAAGTCTTTTAACAACATTTACTTATATGCTGTCTCTCTTGGTAAAGATAGACATTTGGTTTTAACCTACCAGACAAGGTTGCTTTTGAATTAATATTCAGACAGACTCTATAAGTGCTCTAATGTTGTACATCATTAAAGCAGTTTTGATGTTACTACATACAGTTGTGGTCAAGTCAAGTCAAGTACCTTTACAGTATATATATAGCGCTTTTTACAATACAGTTTGTTTCAAAGCAGCTTTGCAGAAATAACATGAAAATAATGCAACAAAAGTTTTTTTTTTTTTTTTTTTTGAAAATAGCGTCACCCAGGCGTAAGTTCAGTGATGATTCATTTTTGTTGTAAAAAAAGTTATTAATTTAGTTCATTTATATATAGCCACTCTGGAGAAAACTGTGATGTCATCATCCAGCTCAGTTCAGTTCTCATATAATGGTGTCAATGCAGGCAGATCAATAATATTGTTGAATATTAAATTAAATTATGTTTTATTAACAAAGTTTGGGAGGAGCACGTTCAGATAATTAACACAAGTGGAGAGCACTCAGCAATCAACAATAAGAGGTGAATATATATTCAGCAGTCTCACCTCAAATCATTGACAGTTTATCAGCATCCCTCCACCACTTACATATGGGGGAGTACTCTGGGTTCGGGCCGATCTCCAAGCTCGGAGCCCTCCCGCGGACAGCACGCCAAATATGCCTTAAACTTTACTCCCTCTAATTGTATGTAAGTGTGAACAAGAACCAAAACTCCATCAGGTGACAGAATGGAGAAAAAAACCTTGGGAGAAGCCAGGTATAATGTGGTCAGAATTATTGACACTGACACCCTTGTTAAATTTGATCAAAGGCCAAATTTCCTTAACTGAAATTCGACCACAGTGAGTAAAACCAAAGAATGTGCAGCAAAAGATTGTTGAGCTTCACAAAATAGAAAGTGGCTGTAAGAAAATAGCTAAAGAATTGAAAATTCCCATTTCCACCATTAGGGCAATAATTAAGCAGTTACAATCAACTAAAGATGTTACAAATCTTCCTGGAAGAGGATGTGTGTCTATATTGTCCCAATTCACGGCAAGAGTGGCCAAAGACTCTCCAAGGATCACAGATGGAGAATTGCAGAGATTAGTTAGATTATAGTTTTGGGGACAGAAAGCCTTAAACAAATATCAAACAGCACCTACATCACCACATGTTGTTTGGGAAGGTTTCAAGAAAAATCCTCCTCGCTCATCCAAAAACAAACGCCAGCACATCAGTTGTCAGACACAAATGGAACTTCAAAAGGGTCTGGATTCTATGATCAGATGAAACAAAATAAACAAAAAAAAATCTTGTTCAGATACATGGTATCATGGATTCTTGCAAATACCAAGAGATAAAAAAATCACAACTTGACCGCTTCTGCTAGAAATCTTATAATGGGCCGTGGTTGGATCTTGCATCAGGACAACGATCCAAAACAAACATCAAAATCAACACAAAAATGTGTCACTAAGCACCAAATTAAACTTCTGCCATGACCATCCCAGTCCCTAGACCTGAACCCTACAGAAAATGAGTGGGGTGAACTGAAGAGAAGAAGCACCAACATGGAACTGGGGATCTGGAGAGATTCTGTAGGGAGGAATGGTCTCTGATCTCTTGTCAGGTGTTCTCCAAACTCATCAGGCATTATAGGAGAAAACTCAGAGCTGGTATCTTGGCAAAAGGAAGTTGCAAAAAGTATTTTTATAAAAGGGTGCCAATAATTATGGCCAACATTATGGAGAAAAGCATTTAAAAGCATGTTTTGGAGAAAATAATTTATTTCATAATGTGATTTATCATTAATCACATAATGAGACATCTCATTGAGACAATAATAATAATAATAATAATAATTTGCTTGATTTATAAAGAGCTTTTCTCTGCACTCAAATCACTTGACCTATGGAAGGGAGGATCCTCAACCACCACCAATGTGCAGCATCAACCTGGATGATGCGACGGCAGCCATAGTACACTAGAACATCCACGACACACCAGCTTATTGGTTGAGAGGAGACCAATGAGTGATGAAGCCAATCAATATATATGGGGATGATTAGGAGCCCATCATTATGAACAGAGGCCCATGGGCAATGGTCAGGATACCGGGGTTAAACCTCTACTCTTTTTCGAAAGACATCCTGAGATTTGTAATGACCACAGAGAGTCAGGACCTCAATTTAATGTCTCATCCGAAGGACGGTGCTTTTTGACAGTATCGTGTCCCGATCACTACTCTGGGGCATTAGGACCCACCCAGACCACAGGGGTCACAAACACCTCCCCCAGCAGCAACTTAGTTTTCCCTGGAGGTCTCCCATCCAGGTACTGACCAGACTCAACCCTGCTTAGCTTCTGTGGGCGACCAGTCTTGGGCTACGGGGTGATATGGCAGCTTGAGACAAACCTAGAAATAAAAGTTATAAAATAATGGTTATGAATACAGACAATAAAGTACATTATAGAGACTGAATTAAAAAATGGAACAACTTCAAGACTGTTAGCTCCAAATTTCGGACAATAAGAAAAACGTGAACTGAAGTCTGTCTTCATCTAATGTGCAGAGGCAAATGCTCATTGCGCATTATAAGAACAGATCGGGATACTTGAGGAAAAAAAAGTCAGAGAGGATGGCTGGACTCTTGAACATCATCGGAAAAGGTACCTGGTCCACTGCCAGCTCAATGATGTCATAGTTAAAGCCTTATGGGACACAGGAGCCCAAGCCACACTTACCACATACTACCATATATAATATCTATTGAGGAGCTTCTGAGGCCGGGAACACTGACTGGACTGGCACCAAATCACACAGAGTTCCATTTGATGGCTGGGTGGAAATGAGAGTCATTCATTCATACTAATAGGACTGGCCAGTCACTACTTGACACCTGGAGTATATAAGTACTGAATTCTCTGTTTCACGTTTGCAGTTGATGACGCTGACCTTCCTCTCCATCCTCCCCACCACCAGGTTGGCCCCTGTCCATCCATCGGGGGTAGGCTCCGCCCATACCTTCATCTTCAGGCAGGATCAGCCGAATCTGCATCCTCAGGATGTTCTATGTTCTATACAACTATACACATCATTGTAGCTCACTACCATCTGTTTATACTTTAAGGAATAAATGCCATGCACACGTTCACCTGCCCTCTGAGTCTATTGTAGAAGTGAACTTCCAATTGAATAATAATATAGGCAAAGTTGGGACCTTCCGAGTACCCATGCCGGTGGCGAGGGATGCTAGCGTGGCCGAAAACACTATCATCTGTTACAATGTCATTGATGAGATCATTGGTAGGTGGGAGAAACAGAGACCACAATCCAGTACTGTCCATAAGATAAGCAAAATTGTATCTGTATCAATAAATAAGGCAAGATCAATGACCACTACCTAAAAGTTTAGTAATGCAGGACGGCATAGTCAAAGTCGGTACCGGAAAGACAGTGAAAGTGCCAATTGCCATCACTAATACAGCCAAGCTCCTGGTCATACAGTACTTACGCCACAACTCATACTTGGCCACCTGGAAGTGATAAAGGCAACTTACCCAGTAACCACAGGCACTTTCCAGAGAAAAGAATCTCAGTAACTGGACACTCAGAAACTAGAGCAGGTGACGAAACAGCTGACATCCACAGTGCGGACATGCAGGGTATTACACCAGATCAATCAAAGAGAACAAGTCATTGGGAACGCCAAAAACACTTGAACACTTAACAGAGATAAAGTAACAGATTGTACGACAACTGTTAAGGGAAGAGTAGAATGATTTTGCTTTTGATGATAACAATGTTGGTTGCATCCCCTCCCTTTATATGCATATCAGGAAAAAAAAAGAAAAAAAGGAAAAAAAACACCTGTACACAAGACTTCTATATCTGTTCCCAAGCCACTTTTACAGGAGGTGAAGGAGTAAGACCTGCTGAAGGGTGGATAAGCAAGTCAAGATCCACTTACTTCTCACCAGTGGTATGTGCGAGGAAAAAGGACAGGAGCCCGAGACTCTGCTGCGATTACTGTGAGTTAAATCTTAAGTCTGTACCTGACAGGCACTCCATTCCCAGGATCCAGGATATGCTGGACTCCTTGAGTGGTAGTTCTTAGATTTTGGTCTTGGACCAAGATAAGGCATATCACTAAGGATTCCTTGATATCAAAAACCAACCCCTAAACATCCTTTATAACACCCTGGGGACTGATTCAGTGAAACAGGATCCCATTCAGCCCTAGCTCAGCTCCAGCAGAATTCCAGAGGAACATGTAAGCTTGCCTTGAGGATCTGTGAGATGTTATCTGCCAGCCCTACCTGGATGATAACATTATTTATTGTGCCTCTTTAAATGATCGATCATGTGAACCAGTGTCCTCCAGAGATACCAGAAATATGGAGTCAAACTCAAAAAAGTGTGAATTGCTAAGCCAAATGTGATTTGTTCCTATGGAAAATGTGTGATACAACATGTATTTGGTGGTTTTGCCCTCAAGTTTGGCTTCCCTGAGAAAATTCACCATGACTTGTGATGTATCAGTTGCAGAAGGTTGGTGGAGTGCGTGGGTCTCACACAACTCCATATCACCCGATGGGCAGAGGATAAGTTGAAAGAATCAACAGGACACTCTTTTCCATGCTCAGGATACTGAGTGATACTGAGTGATGCTGACAAGGCTGGTTGGAAGAACTCGCTGTCAAAAGTGGTCCATGCATAGAACTGCACCCTCAGTGAAGCGACTGGGTTCTCCCCATATTACCTGTTACCATTCATCCTGCCTCATCATCAATCTCACGTTCACCCTGGAGGTGAATAAGAAACAGCAGAGTTATGCAGATTATGTAACAAACTGGCGAACACGGATACAGGAAGCCTATGAAATTGCATCAAAGACTGCAGAGAAAATCCATGGTGTTGAACTTTGGCATGTTAACACAGGAACCTAAGCGAAAGAGGAGGACCAGGAAAACTGTGCACACACTGGGAGATTAGGTGAATGCGGTGATAAGTAGGAAAAGCCCTGATGGTCAAGTGAACGAGATCAGACCGGAGAAAGAAGGACAGAATTGGCTGGTACATAGAAACCTTCTGCTGCCATGCGACAGTTTACCTGTGCAAAAGCTGAAGACAAGAGAATGCTAAACACTGAAAAGAAAGCACAGAGCTGAGAATGAAAGAGCCAGAAAAACAACCCAACCCAGACTAAGACAGTGATGATGATGAAGGATATGAAGTGGAAAGCTCATCACGCTAAATCCTGAAGCAGAACCATTTGAACCAGCAATAACGGATGAGGTCTTATCCAAATACCTACCCCCAAATTTTGGGGATTCTCGTCCCATCGTGGCCGCCAGTCTCCAGCCATTACGGATGCCACGCCTCTTTAGCCAAGATGGCCTGTCTTCAGTCTTCAGCCAAGATGGCCACCACGCCTGAGTCTTCAGCCAAGATGGCCAACACGCCTGAGTCTTCAGCCAAGATGGCCACCACACCTGAGTCTTCAGCCAAGATGGCCACCACACCTGAGTCTTCAGCCAATATGGCCACCACGGCTGTGTCTTCAACCAAGATGGCCGCCACACCTGAGTCTTCAGCAAAGATGGCCTCCACGCCTAAGTCTCCAGCCATTACTGCTCTGGCCCCTGACCAGAGTCCAGTGATGGCTCCGGGCCCTGACCAGAGTCAGTGATGGCTCCCACCTGCTCAGCCTGCTCCGCCTTGGCCACCTGCACAACCTGCTCCACCCTGGCCTCCATCTTCCGCCTATGATTGAGGCCCCGAGCACCCATAGGACCGGCACCTATATACCAGTATTATATATATATATATATATATATATATATGTTATTCGTTATTAAGTATTAAGTATTGTATTTAACCCCCTGAGGTCGGCTGTATCGCCGGCGATACCAGGTCGCTTTTTTTTTATCAGTGTAAAAGAAACTCATAAATACTCTGTTGACTTTGATTTTCCATGGGAGTTTCATACATCAATCGATTCTGTTAAATGTGTATTATTTTTGTGTATTCTCACAATAAAAACAAAGTGTTGTGCTTTTTGCCAAATAAAGAAAAATAAACACGAAGCGAGTTCTGCCTTCTCTCTGCCAGTGAAGTCCATTCTGAAACGCGTCCGAAAATGAACAATAACTCAGCGAATACTCAGTCAAACAGGCATACAGACACACAGGCATGAAGCTTGAATTCTCTTCTTTTAAATGAAGTAATTTATATAAAAAACAAATATTCTCATCTTGTGAAATCTGTATTAAAAGAGAGCGATTCCAGTCGAGCTCATCTCAGCTCATTACGTTTTAATCGGCCCCGCCCACGGAGAGCGCGCGCTATTCAAACGCAAATGACTGAGACGATCCCATACAAACTGTGAACGCCCACATATCAGCTCGAGAAAACATTCAGATCAGTGTACTTGTCTACACTGTCTCGCAGCGCTGTGAGGAATAATAATAATGGAAAACGTACCTCAGAAGTGCTGGTATTTCGAGGAGCAATGGATGGAATACTGTAGTAAGTTTTTTTTCATTCTCAAGTAAATCGCGTTTCTGTGTGAATGAATGAACGGCAGAGATGCGCTGTTTACCACAACTCGCAAAAAGACGGTTTAAATTTGAATTGTGTTTCTGTGTGTGAATGAATGATCTGCTTTTAGCAAACTATTTTGCTATACTGAGTAAAAATCGACTGAAATATGTTGAAATAAAATGTATTTGTATAAGCAACGTATTAAACTGCAAATTAACATTTATATTCCTTATAATAAAAACGAAAGACCTATGTTACAGACAAATGAAAGACAACATTTCGTTGATTAGTTTTGGATAGATTACACATTTTTACTGTAAAATATCTGCCACCTCAAATAAGCTTTTGTTTGCCAATTTTTGCTAATATGTTAAATATAGTATGTTTTGTCAATGTAGGCTATATTCGAAGTAATGAATCCTTAACTTTGAAATATGTATGATAAAATGTTTAGTTTTTACAAAGAAAGATTACACTTCAATTGTTGTTGTAATTGTAACCTTTTTAATAAAAAACATATATTTACAAGGTAGATGTAAACAAATTTTAAAAGGTAAATATAAGCCTTTTCTTTAAATAATTTTTATTGTGTTTTATTATTGACAAATTTGGGGAGAGGATACATATTCCAAAACTGAAAATACAGTATGAGAATTAACTGCACAATTACTAGACATGTTTTCCTTGGATATTATACAATTTGCAAGCAAAAAATTGACATGCTTCCAACTTGGTGAACCAATTTGGTAGAATATATATATATATATATATATATATATATATATATATATATATATTGCTCTTGCATTCTTTCTTGTGGCTATAGGTGACACACCTGAATGAATGGCTCATTAAGTATGCGGGCCCCATTGTCTCCTCAGGTGTGAACCACTACATATGCATGATGCTGTTGAATGGTTGACGCCCCTTGCGCATATTGCCTTTACAAACAAAAAGTTTTTTACAAGATTTAAATCAATGTATTGTGTTATGTGAATGATAAGGGCAGGATGATTTTCACATCATTTTGAAGAAAAAACTCTAGGCAATGACATCTATTAGTCAAAAGTCTTATTGTCACATATTTAGTATGTGTTTTGTGGCCTTATTTCAGAAACTTTAGTTTTTAGTTTTTTCAATAACCATGCATAAACATTACTCTCTCAAAAATTCAAACATGTACATGCATGTTGCTCACATATTATGGTAGCCCTGTTTGTGCTAAATAGAGTGTAATTATACCTTTGCCATTAATATGTTTATAAGCAACAGAAAAAAGCACAAATGTCAGGGCATGTCAGAACATCTCAAGGACCCCAAAAACCCCTCAGAGGGTTAATGGGAACTTATTTGTACGGTTAGTTAGGAAAAATCAGGTAAATTCACAGCATTTAAACACAACTTCTGCTCATGTATTTGAATGTCATATTATGCCACTACGCATTACTTAGTGTTGTATTCATATCAGATACATATTGTACAGGAAACTATATAGTTTACTCTATTCTTCTTCCAGTTCACCAGTCACTTACTTTCATGTATTTCGGGAGATGTGGGTGAACAAGAACATGTGAAGACCGAACGAATGTAATCGTTACATTACGCCCCTCCTCAAAAAGGCGTGACTTTGCGCCGTGATGAAGTTCAGGATGTTGAGAAGGGGCAGAGGCTTCGGTGGAGGACGTGGCTCTGGTGACGGACAGGCGCCTGGGGTAGGCAGGCACCGGTACCATGGTGGCGCTGACGGAAGGGAGGATCCAGGGCAGAGTTCTGACTGCAGGGGCGGACGGAACCCTGGGGCCGATCGGCGAAACCATGGTGAGGGGAGCCGGCGGAACTGAGCGGGTGACGGACCAGGACGACAGGGTGTAGGCTTCGCTGGAACCCCGGAAGTCCTTGGTGGAAGCTGGGCATTGACCTCCGAAGGCCGACCTGGAGTCCCGAAGGAGTCCAGCGGAGTCTCCGGGCAGACGGGCCACGGCGGTGATGAGGGAGCGATGAGCCTAGGTGAAGGCAATGGGTTGACAGGCAGAGGTGGAGATGTGGGCCTGGAGGCCCGAGGTACAGCCTGGGACTCTACCTCGTGCCAAGCTGATGAAGGAGAAACCCAAGGCGAGGCAGGCGGTGGAACGACCTCGGTGGGCACCTCGGGCTTGCTGGCTGTGAGGGAGAGGTCACCATTCCTGATCATCCAGGTCAAGTATCCCAGATATTTCCAGTTCTCCAGGAGGAGAAGGAGACGCAACACTGTTGAGTCCATGTTGATACTTCTTGTTTGGTCGGTTATTCTGTCACAGGGCGCCAAAGAAGGAAGATGTGAAAATACTAGGGCTGTCCACGACTATGGATTTTCATAGTCGAATCAGAATCGTCATGTCTTGCCTATAGTCGACTAATAGTCGAATCATGTGTATAGGGGTGGGGCTGGGGGCGGGGCTTTAACGTTTCAAAGCCGCGATGTACAGAAAATCACACAAAGATATAGAAGAAAATGTATAAAAACATTTTTGATCAATAAAACTAACGCATTCTCATCCTTGGGCGTCATAATACTGACGCTTTTGACATTTCGTCTACATCGAACGCACATGGCACCCTTTAGCGTCAATATGAGACGCACAGAGCTTTGTTCGGTTATGGGTAGGTTTAGGTGTAGTGTAGGGATAGGGTTAGACCGCTAGGAGGCGCCTTCTGGCCCATTTCTATCTGCGTCTCATATTGACGCTAAAGGGTGCCATGTGCGTTCGATGTAGACGAAATGTCAAAAGCGTCAATATATGACGCCCTAGGATGAGAACGGGCTGGAAATAACATAACTCCAGAAAGGCCACACTGCAGAATTAAATCGGCTAAATTACCTGTGCGAGCAGGCCAGCCTACAGCACAACATCGATGCACCGAAAAAATAAACAATTAATTTACTAAATTAAATTAGAACAGAATATACCTTTCTAATAAATAAAAATACAAAACGAAATAAATCAGAATCAAGTCACAGGATGAGGAGCAAATGTGTGCAAAATGCCTAAAGTGCAGGGGAACATATATTCAAAACACAAGCCACAAATAGTTAGATTAGATAACCCTGACAGATTAATAAATAAAATAAAAATAAAGAAATTATTAAAATAACGATAGTAGCCAGAATTTTCAACTTTGTCTTTTTAACTGCAGAAACAACAATAAATGCTAAACTGGAGTCGCAGTCTTTTTAGCTAAAAATGTTCACAGCATCCAAAAATAAAATTAGAACCGGCTGAAAAGTTTTGAAATCACTTGTACCTGATCGAGAGAACAAATCCTGAAAGTCTTTCACTCTGTCTGTCCGTTGGAGTCTTTTCAAATTGTGCGCGCGGATAAAATACATTCTAACGTGAAACCCAGTCTATGCGTGAAACATGTTAACGTTGGCCGGCAGAAGTGCGATCACTTTCAGATTTTCCTAATGCTAAATCCAGCCTTGGAAAATATCCTTTCTGATGGTGTACATCCACACTTTAGATTTTCTTATCCCAGACATTGTTAAAGATTTAAATCCTTGCCGCGAAGACGCTCCTCTGTCGGTCACGGATTGAAAGTGAAACTTAAATCTGTCACGGGGTGTTTGGATTTATTCACGCACGTTAAAAAAATATTTATTAAAAGCTTCTTTCTTTGCACATTTTTATATAGGCCTACAGCATTATCATAATAGGCTGAATATTAACGTATTGACATAAAAGCTAGTTCTATGTGAAATCAGACATTGAGCGCCCTCATATAGCCAAAGAGGCATGATCCTCGTTTCATAACACCTCTGCGAAGATTCGACCGTGAGATCGGTAGTCGAATCAGGCTCCTCCTATGGAAGCATCGAATCTTCGACTATTCGGGGTCACCCCTAGAAAATACTGAATAGATTTTAACAAAGAGTTTACTGGTGTCTGGCAAGCATGACATTCAACAATAACCGACAAAGGATAGAACAGAACAGTGTGTATAAATACGATGGTGAATGAGGGAACTAAACGGGCAGAGGTGGAGGAATATTAGGGCTAATTAGGGCTAACAAGAACAGGTGCAGACAGAACAGACGTAATCGTTATAGCGTTATTGTCTGATGTAACGCTAAGGTCAATGAGTTAAATTCTTTATTTGGTGGGATACATTGTTCTCATTTTCTTTGACATAATGTAGATCAGATCCACTTTTATATGAAGAAGTCACACTGCCAGACATTGCAACATACTGTGAAACAAAATCTAATTTCTTGTTGTGTTTGTTGATTACGCACAGTGTGACGAAAATAAAAGACCATATGTGGCACCAGAAACACTGTCTCTTCTGTGTGTGCAACATATATACTTACTTTCCTCAAGCTTCACAGTGCCTCAAATTTTACATAAATGCAACACGGTCATAGCTCTATTTCTCTGCTTTGCCTCAATTGGAACAAACTTTTCTCATTCAGTTCTCTGATAGCATTTTCCCCCAAAAGCAAAACGGAGCAGCTTAGGTCTAAGCTGAGTCTTTTATGTAGGCCACAGAATCCTCCGAGGCTGAGAGTTTAAGGAGTGGGAACATTTAGCCCTGTGCATTGAAATGTCATGCTAATGGAGTGGAGAATACTCTTATGGTGCCAGGCTAGTACGGAAAGCTTGGCTTGACCTGTGAGGCACACAGGAGTAATTAGGACATTTGAAGCCTAAGGAAGGGGGCATCTCAGCGGCTTTGACTATATGCGTAGATCCTGCAGCGTGTAGATAGGTCACCATAACCTTAAAGAAGTGAATGTAAACCGATACATGGATGGCAGGATTATTATCTATTTTATAAAAAAATAAATAAATTGACAGCTGTTTGCAAATGTTCTGAAGTAAAAGTCATTCCCTGTGTACTTAAATAAAAGTTTGGCATTTCACAGAGCACAAGCAACTTTTGTAAGACAATGTTGGAAACCGTGTGCCCCTAAACCACATTTGCTTGTTCTCATTTCAACTTTGACAGCGACACTAGCCTCAAGAACAGCTAAATGAGTTCTCGCTACATGGGATTTCTCATTTGGAGATACAGCAATAGTGTCATTCAATATATATTTCAGTATATGAAAATAGTTTTTGGAGGTCACACAGCACCTCTAGCAAGCCGACAGACACACAGTATATGTGTCTCCTTTATAAAATGGCTGAGAACTTTGTATGACCCCCATTTTGCATATCTGTCATTGGCAATTTGCAGCTGTAGCAGTGTCCTGGGCAATGCAGGATAGAGAGAAAAAAGCCAATCTACAAAGATGTCAAGGGCACGCTTTGAAATGAGACAGGCACATTCCGTACCCTTTTTTTTCCACCTTATGTTTCAGCAATATCCAGGACTATATTACAAAAATCGACTACACAATGCCACCAAACCATAGCTTCAGTGACAAAATAGTTGAGTTCAGTCTTTGTGGCTTCATAATGTATGTTCTTGTTTTAGAGAGGTCAAACTAGGCAAAGTGTCACAAAGTGAAGGTGTCATTACTGACATCTTGTCTGGACTAAAATAAGTCTTGTTGCGATAGATAGTAGTCTTGGCCCAGTTTTCTGACCATCAGGCAATGAGTTGTCCTTTCAACACAACTTAGCTGCAGTCCACTCCACAAACCACACTATCCGACCTGGCAGGTGAATATATCAGGAACGATCCCGGACCTCAGGCATTGAGGCGTACACTAGTGACAGCTCTCAATAAAACTCTTGGGGGATTGCTGTGTTTCTTTAATCTCCGTAGGCAGATGATGGCACGAAGCCGACAGACATTAAAATCCCTTCATCAGCAGAACGTGCTGGCTGATATTTAGGCGACAGCCCTGCCCGTGCTGAACGTTTCTGCGTTCTCGCACCCAGCCGGTAATTATTACCGCGGCCTTCTCGGCTTTGATCTCCGCGGATGATCGTATGCAAAACCATCTGAGAGTGAGACCAGTCGCCCGTGTGCCAGGCGAAAGAAACGATTTTGATTCTCTTTTTCAGGCCTCTCTCTCTTTCTCCCATTCATCCTGTCTTTCAGAATAAGTTAATTTCTCTGTATGCCACCTTCGATGAGGTGAGTGAGGAAAAAAAATTGAAACTTTTGAAGATTTGCACAAGCCTCTCAGACATACAAAAAAAGGAGAGAAAGAGAAAGAACAAGAGCTCGTTGCTAAAGAGCCATTTCATCAAATCCCACCTGCAAGTGTAAAATGTCTTCATTAGGGCCGGCACTACTAAAGAAAATACCAGCCCTTGCACAATGCCGAAGGTCTGCTCGTGACCTTTCCTTGGTTTTAATCATTGCAACTCTTGACAGCTTAATAAGTTGAAGGTGCTGGATTGCAGCCTAACTTAATAAGGCCTCACAGCCCGAGCCTTGGCCACCTATGATTGCTCCCATAAGTCTTTGCACATCTGGTGCCATGTCCTTGGGAGAGAAATATTTTCCATAACTTTGCCTCTGCTCTGAAGCCCTACTGCCGGCCATGCCTTTATTAGCGGAGGAATGATACAGTGCGTTGTGTGACACCGTGGCAGGACCCGTACGCTTGATGTCAGACATTCTTTGTGACCCGCCGCTGCCGGATAAAGACTTCAGCATTGCCCCCGACTCGAATATTCAACCTATTAGATATTCCGGTAATTTATAGGTGAACTTTGTAAATCATATTGTCATGTTTAATCTATCCCAGCGAGGTGTATTGTTACACAGGATATATGCTCTCCTTATTCTGGAGTTTATTACTTTATAGATGAATTACTCTCCTTTTATGATACACATAAGCTAGATAATGCTATAAGCAGTAAAGGCAAGGTTTTATGGAGGCTTTTCTTTTTTTTCTTCACTTGCAGGCGTAGATCCACTCTGTCTGAAATAAGGATGTGTTTTCATGCGACATTTCCCTACTACCAGACTCTTAGTCATTCAAAATAGACCTTTACAAGTGGTATCAGTGTGCATTGTTGAAATGTGTATCATTGCATCAAAGGATATTTTCTGCTCGTAATATTTCCAGAGCTGGTGAATTGTTTGATGATAAAGGTTTGATTTATATATAATTCTATAATTATATATAAATAAATTATCTAGTGCCGTTGCATATTGCATGTTAGACAATGTTGTCCTTTTCATATCTCTATTACACTTAATAAACAAGAATGTGTGATATATAAAAAATAAAAAATAAAATAAAAAAACAGACTAAAGGTAAACCTCTCTGGAATTGATACTACCCACCTTGTCTTGCCTGTACTCTGCTTGAGACATAATTGGAATGACAATGGGACAGAAAAAATGCCAGTATCTCTGGCCTTTTTTTTTTTTTCTTTTTTTTTAAATACTGTAGTTTTGTGCATAGCTGTAGGCTGACATCTTACCCTGTGTTTAGAGTTGAAGGCACAGGAGGGATTTCAGCAACCACAGCCTCGATTTTCTGTCATCCTGGCCGAAGAGTCTTGCATCTTGGCAGACAAGAGAGAAAAACAGGGGAGGGGCATGTAGAGTGAGAAAAGGAAAAAGAGAAAAACATTAGGCCTGGAAGGGGGATCATCATTTTCCCCCTCATTTCCTCTGTGTGGAGGAGCTCTCACCTGAGAGAGAGAGACAGACTTGTGAGAGAATACAGTTTATGATACAATTTATTGCCATATGAGCAGAGAAAAACATCATTATTCTTTTACCTTTCATTGTCTAGGGTAGGGGTTGTCAACCCTTTCTGAACCAGGGACCCCCCACTCAGACTCTCAACCAACAAAGGGTCCCCTAAAAAATAAATATGGAAATAATTATTTATCTGTGCCAATAACATTAAAATAACATTAATAACTATGGCATCAACTACATCATTTGTCATAGACTCAAAGGATTGAGTTTGGTTCCTTTTTTTAAATAATACTTTTTTTCAGCAAGGATGCATTAAATTGATCCAAAGCGACAGTAAAGACTTTAATAATGTTATAAAAGATTTATATTTAAGATTAAAAAAATCAATGAATTAAAGAATCCTGGTATATATATACTGTATATTGTTTTGTTTTTATAATGGTTTCCTCAAAAAAATAAAGCAGCACACCTGTTTTCAACATTGATAAAAATAAGAAACATTATGTTATTATGTTATTAGGCTATGTTATCAAGATCTGTATGTATATTTTTGACTTTATTATATATGTCAAACTGTGCCTGAAATACTGTATATCACTGTTCAAAGGTTTGCGGTCAGTATGATTTTTCTTGAAGAAATTAATAATTGTATTAATACTTTTATTCATCAAGGATGCAAGTGACATTAAAGACATTTGTAATGTTACAAAATATTTCTATTTCAAATACATACTGTTCTTTTTAACTTTCCTTTTTTTAAGTTATTATTAAAAACAAAGAAGGAAGCCCAGCCCAGGTCGGATAAACTAACACAAATGTAACGTAACACATTACTTTCCATAAAAAAGTAACTGAAGTAAATCAATTAGTTACTTTTTAGGGAGTATAGCAAAATTATAACATTACTTTTAAAAGTAAAAAACTTTCCCTTACACTGCTTAGAATGTTATTTCTCTTTCAAAAAAAGCTTCACGTATATGACTTGATCAAATTATAAAAGAGAACGAGAACAAAGGTTCTGTGCTCGCCGATGTGACCCGGACATCTTCAAAGGCTGGACCCAGAGGCTCTTTCACTCACTCTCTATCTTTCTGTCTCTCGTTCTTCCTTCCCATCATAACCGCCATATTGGTCTGTCTGTCTGTTTGTCTGTCTGTCTTGTGTTCATTAGGTGCTTGACCCATTATAGTTGTCTCTGTATAAGAGGTGTCTCTGTGTGTTTTACTCTCTACCAGAGTAATGAACCTGCCTCTTTTTTTGCACTACCTTTCCATTTGATCTCTATTAACATCACTGAGCACTTCAGCCGAACTTTTTTTTTTTTTCACAATACAGCTGGAGATGTTTTAATGAGGGCTTCCATTTGCTCTCCGCTCTTCCATCTGCACCATTATAACTTGCTCTTTTTGCAGTTACAAACAGGAGGTTATGTGGGACTAATGGGGGTTTCTTTTTGTCACAGTTCTTTTTTACATCAGCATTTTTAATGACACAGACAAGATATTTATCTGGTCAGTATCTGCACTTGTGATATTATAATAAAAATCCCTCATGTTTTAGAAATAGTTTGTGTTAACATCAAGACATTAAAAATTACCTCATATTTCAGCCCTAGAAATGTTTTTTTTTTTTTTTTTTTACTTTTAATATGATGTTTAATTAATGGCACATTTCTGCATACCAATTTGATGTCCAAGCATTCCTGTTAGAGCAGTCATTAACAAATTCCATAAATTCTGCTTCCATTCTGAATTCCTTTAGGTTTCTTGGGAGGTAAAATTCCATTCCCATTTAAAACTTCTTTTTTCTTTTCTTTTTTTTTACTCTCTGTTGAGGAACAAATTCAAATTGAAAAGGCTATTGAAACTACTGGTCCCTGCCTCTAGGGCTTTTTACATCAGTGCTGACAGAGGACTCTGTGAATCTTGGGAAATGTTTCATCAGTCACAAGGCATTATGGGGTGAACTGAAAGCCACATTAAACTTTTCAGTTACTCCTTCAATGCCTCACTTTTATTGTTTGGCCCTCATTCACTGACATATCCACCACAGTGCCTATCAGTGCAAACGTTACTTTCCATTTGCCTGGTTCTGACTGTGACAACAAATCATCACATACTTTGTGCCTCTGAATATTAGTTTATGTTAATAGAAGAAATAATATAAACTGCTAAAGAATGTAAATGACTTTAAATCTCCACCTATTTGCTACATATTATACATTTCTATAATGAGCTATGTGTTGATGTGCCGATTAATATCACAGAAGAGTGTTGTAGACATGGCTGCATTTTTGCTTAAGTGAGAAAAAAGACATAGTGAGTGTTTACTATGAGCACATACTGTACTGTAAAACTAAACGGTCACATTCAAGTGCCTGCAAAAAATTACTACATATCTTTCCTCCATACGAAATTTTGTAATGGCTAATGTGGTTCGTTTATTGTCCACAGTGTGCGCTCCATCAGGATCTCTCCCTCATCCTATGAGGAGCTTAGTAAACCGTCCTCTTCCTCTCAGCATGTAAAGAAGATTCTAGATCCTGTGTAAATACATGTCTTCACTTCACTCAAGGCCCATCCATTCACATTCATCAGACTCCATGAAGTGCTCTGAGCTTGTAAAAATACTCTATTTGCAGCCGTTCTCAGTGGGATGATAAGTGAGCACGTCTGTGGCCATCTGAAGTTTGGAATTGATTCATTTGGATTTGGCTGTGGAACTGATTGGTTTATGGGTTTGGAGGACTGGGTTTGGATTGGCGCTTATGGTCCGAACCATAAACCATTACTGGGGCATGTATGACAAGGATTTCCATTAGGATTACGTGTTTGTGGGGCCTTCTTTGCCTATGCAGACATCAAGGCAGACATCCGTACGATCTAGTTAAAGGATGAAATACATCTTTTCCCCCCTTTTAGAAATGAGTTACAGTAAGCCCTTATGAAAAACTCCCATCATGCACTGCTTCTATGCGAGTATGATGTGTAAACAAATCATTTTTAATGCAATGTTTATGTAGAACTTTAAAAAGTATGACTCTTAGAGCCTCACAAAAAACATTTTCTGCAACTATTTGGCCTGTAAATCTTGTAGTCATATAATAGCAGAAAGGTCAAGTATTGATAGCATTTCACAGAATGACACTGTAAACATTCCCATCCGGCTCTCTCCGGTTTGGCATGAGCCTGCCCTCAGTTCAAGAAGATGGCTGGCGCGGTCATTCAAGCTAAACAGCCCTTGATCACACCATCAGGAAGCTTGTTATGAAACCCGCAATGACCATTATATTTGGTATCAATCTGAATTTCTCTCAACTCTGAGAGGAGAGTACGTGGGCCGAGGTCAGCCAAGGGACAAGAGGAGAGAGGGAGAGGAGAGGCCGGAGCAGGAGATTACGAGGAAAATAAATGTAACATGGACAAGAGCTGTATTAATAGGATTATAGGCTCATGGATTTCAATACATCATCTGCACAAATAGGGGAGAGACCAAATTTGAGAAGGCAAAAGTGGGAAAGGAGGGAAAAATCATGTTAATGGCTATTTGTCAGGACTGTGGGACATTTTGGTGGAATGTGATTGCTGTGAATAACAAGGCGGAATGTGCAGGGATAGGATGAGAGGGGGGTTCAAGTAGTCACTAAAAAGTAATAGGTATGAGGTAAATGTATTGCTCATCTGTAAGATATGATGTTAACTTATTATTCTGTGGTCAAACATGACAGCAGGTAAATTATTCCATAATTAGTTAGGATAATTACTGTAATACCATTGAAAGACCCCGTGTTAAACAGAAAGAGGCTGTTTATTTACAGTTATTTCTGGTCTTTTTATTTGATTGGCTGTGAGGCATTCCAGTATATGCTGATATACAGTCCAGACTTTTCATTGTTCATTGTAGCACTCTGCTTGTCTGTGTTTGCTGAGTTTAAATAAGTAGAGCAGGAAATAGGAAAGCTTGTTGTTTTGTATCCCTTTAGAACTATTGAAAAAAATTGAAAAAACAATTTCCAACTAACTGGCCAAATTTAGTTTGCTTTCATTTATAGAACTGTTAAGAGTGTGAGATCTGCAGGCAATTAATAAACACCTAAGATTACATTTTTACATAACAAAGTGCATTACTTGCCTAACGAATAGTTTATTTGAGTAATGATTAAAACATTTTGACATATATTAATTGTGAATATTAAATATGATTATGTAAAATATATATTTAAAGAGAGGGGGAGAGAGAAAAGGAGGGTAAAGTGAAAATTCATTTTTGCTGTAATCAACACATAACATACAATATAAGTGCAGTGGATTGGGCTTAACTTTTATTGAACCTAGAAAATGTTGTTAACTGAACATTTATGTCTTTTATTACATTGCTATTTCCATCATTATTAGGTACAGCATTGTACCTAAGAACACCCCTTACCTATGGTAAAACCACTGTATGGCCTTTTGTGGCCTATTGCTTTACTATTGTATACAGAACAGTTTGCACGTCAGTCATGTCAATGCCAGCATGATAATGGCAGCTTTTACTGCAAAAATATTATGCAGTGCTTGTGCTAATAGGGTACAATTGATATCGGTAATAATCACAGTATCACCCTTAGCAACGGCACTTGTAAACACTGAATTATGCAGTCTCTTTAAACAGTGCAAGTGATGTTCATATTCACCCCATTTATTGTCAGCATAAGGGGAATTGTTTTGTTATTTAGCTGTTTTATTGCATATTCAACACAGTGCCTTATAAACAATGCTTTTTGGTGCAGCCAGTGAGAAGCAGTCATCCTGAGAAAGAGACCATAAAGGCGCTGCCACCCTTATTAGATGGAGCCGCCTTTTGGGTTGTCAAGAAACACAGCAGTTAACCTCCTTAGCATGCATTAGCCGGACCTGTGTAAATCTTATTTCTATTACTCCGAGCATGCTTTATGATAGCAATATTGCCTTCAAAAGATGGAGATAGCTGTTTCATGTGGAGCTGTTTTTGCTTCATTAAGCATACATGGTTTTGCGGTTCAGGGGACAAGAGCCATTATGACATGACGGAGTGCATCCACAACATAATCAAAAGCGCACTTCTGCACTGTTTCAATTACTTCCCACTTTATTTTGCAAGGTAAATCCTTCTCTTTCTGGTGCTATGTGCTCTTTTATGCTTTAGGCCAGGTGCCTTTTGCTGCACTTTGCTGAGCGCATGGCGTGCCATAAATTACTTGGATGTAAGGGGTGGTATTGTAAACTCATCCCTTTTGTTGAGTCTGCCACAGAGGTGCTGGAAAACATACAGACATTTAAATCAATCTGTTGTAACACTGGTTTATTTCGTGGGAGAATGCCTCTTTAAGGAAGAAGGGAGGAGCGCAAGCTGTTAGCGCTGATCTGCTTGATTGTCTTTATTTCACTGGCCTCCTGGTGGCTTCAAACAGCTGCCTTTCAAGGATTCAAAACTATTTTGATGATTGTTACCATTAAAGACCTAATGAAATCAACATTTGACTTGTCTGTTAGCTTTAACTGTATCTATTAGCTTTGAAGCTAATCCATAAGCTAGTACAAATGTTGAATGAATAAACATTTAGCATTTCAAATGTGCACTGACACCCTCTGTAAAAGTAATGTAATGGATGTGATGTATAGGCCCACTGGCACTTGTTTTATGCCAACATCCCACCCAGACGTCCTGTTTCAATACATCAAGTCAAGTCAAGTCAAGTCAAGTTTATTTGTATAGCGCTTTTCACAATACAGATTGTATCAAAGCAGCTTCACAGTATTAAATTAAAATAATACAACAAAGTTTGTTTCAAGAGGAATTTATTGATTGATAAAATTAAATTAAATATCCCCAAAATATCCCCAACTGAGCAAGCCAAAATCAACAAAGGAATGAAGACAAAACCACTCACTCGCCAAATAATTTCATGGGGTCGTTAAAGGAATAGTTCAACCAAAATCAAAAAATTTCATAATTAAAAAAATTGTTCGTTCTTCACTCACTCACTTTTGTATTTTGGTCAAATTTGTATTCATTATAAAATGCCCATTGTGTTTTAAATTTTTGTTCAATTAAATGACTTTTCTAAGTATAGAATTCATAAGTAGGCTATATCCAGGCATTATAAGATAAAGACAAAATGTTGGTTTAAAATAAGAAATATCTTGATTTTTGTTGTTGTTTTTTCTAATTTTAAAGCTGGTTTTATCTTATTTTATATCATTTTAAGTCATCTTGAGGCCCCTCGGATGTTTGCTAAGGTCCCCTCGCTTAGAACCACTGAATTAAAGTCAGTGGAATCTAAAACAACATTGGACCCCATAGACATTCATTATACAAACAAAAATACATCGAAAACATCTTATTTGGTGTTTCATAGTCATACCCTCATGTCCAGGTTTGGAACGACATAAGAATGATGAATGATGAAAATGTAGTTTTGGGGTAAACTATCCCTTTAAGCAATTGCTAGAGAATCAGTCACAGTCTGCCATTAGCTGCATATTTTACTGCAACCCACTCGAAACGTGAATCGGACAGTAGAAATTATTTTCATTCTTCACCCTTGTGCCTCCCTTGCTTCCCTAAAGCATACACTTCATGCGTGAACTGTGTGATCTGGAGACCATCCAAACAGACTGTTCTGTTGGATATCGTTTACAATGTCTGCGGCAAGACAGATATGTGGCTAAATCTCTAATAACTGCGAGAAATCAATGCCGACTGAAAGACATGTAGGGCTGTATCTGACATAAGTGCTTGCAGGAAGTGAATTGTTTTTTTTGTGTGTGTTTTTTCACACCAAGATACCACAGAGAGCCTCAACACTGCTCATGTTCACTGAAGTTTGGCTGTGCTTCAGTGTTATGAGGGATAACCTTCTACTGCACTTTGAATGAATTTAGACACTGATACAGCCACAGAGTGGAACACAAAGATTTGTAATTTCTATGGCACAAAATAAGTGTGTGTGTATTATATCATCATTACAAGTGACTTTCGAGAGAAAAACAAAGGGACTTTACTGGCTCTTTGCTAATGTTTACCTAGCAATAAAAAGATAAGTGAGGTTAGCAAGATCGTGCTCAGGTATTTATTCCAGAACCTGAAGGCACGTGATCAACAGACTATATTTTATTGTCATTGTATTCACAATAGGAAAATAGCGCTATTAGTCCCTTTGTTCCTTAACCTCTGAAAAAGCTTACTTGTTAGCCAGCACTGTTTGTTTTCTTTCATCTGTCTCTTTCTCTCTCTTTTTTATTCTTGTGTTAAGCCCAGCTTAGAAGTTGTGTGATGAATGAGTGGAAGTTGAGTCATTATTAAAGGTGGGAGATGATTAATAACGACCATGTGTGTTTTCCTCTGTAGTGTAAATAAAATATATCATTCACGGAATACATGGGACGGCTACGAGAATGATTTATGGTGTGTTAAAATGCACAGAGAGCCAAAGGCTGAAGCCCTTTTCACACACCATTCTACCCACGGCCTAAAAGTGACTTAGGCTTCCTTTCTCTTTCTGTTAACGTCTTTCTCCACCCTTATACGTGTCTCGTTTTTGTGCCAAAGATAAATGAGCTTTCTCTGAAAAGCCACTTTACCCTCAAAATATTACTGCAGTAACACTGGTATCCAAGTGATAATTAGGAAACAACTAAAAGCAATATAATGTCATGATTCAGCAACAGTAATACAGTAGTTCAGTCCGATGGTGGAAAAGTCCGGCCCCACAGAATCCCTTTTTGTAGACCATTAATATATTTTAAATTATTATGTACACATCATATTTTATAAGAAAGCTATAAATGGTCAAATTAAACATGCTGTTCTATAGAGGTGTCCAATCTTTCTCCTGGAGAACCAACGCCCGTGGAGTTTAGCTCCAAATTGCCCCAACACACCTGGTGGTTTTGAGTAATTCTGAAGACCTCAACTTAGCTGTCTTTGTTTATTTACAGCCGGGCTCTGTAGGACAGTGGCACTCCAGAGGCAGAATTGGACACCCTTGTTCTATATGTTTTAAGTGACAGTACCTTTCACTTAATTGTATTGAATGTGCACTTGTAGGCCTGTTTCACATACAGGGCTTAGATAAAGCCAGGATTAGGCCTTAGTTCAATTAGGGCATTTAAGTATATTTTATAAACTTGCCTTGAGACAAAACTGACATATTTTAAGATTTGTCAGTGCAAGTTGCTTTCAGTTAAAACAGCTCAAACATGTTTTTAGTCTGGGGCTTAATACTAGATATATATAACTATATATATATATATATATATTAAGACTCTCTCTCTCTCTCTCTCTCTCTTAAAGTATATATATCTAGATTGAGCCCATTTTATATTAAGCCCACATATATAAATAAGCTTAAGCATACTATATAACTATATATATATATATATATATATATATATATATATATATAATTTTTTTAATTATATATATATTTAATTATTATATATATATATATATATATATATATATAATTTAATACATACATATATATAAACTAGCTGCAGATGAAATAGACATAGGTGTGCACTTTGTAAATTAAAAGTTTTGCATTAAAGTGTTAACTAACTTACCAAAGCACATGTAAAGTACTTAATTTCAGTGTGTTATTTGATGTTGCATTTAACGTTAATACATTTTAAATGAACTAAATTGCAACGTCATCATTACAAATGTGCAATGACAACTATTTTTAAATACATAACACAGTTTTCAATAGAAATTATATTTAAAGTATTTTAGCTTGTCATACATTTTTAGTACATTCAGATGTACACTTTACACATATTTCAAAAACAATGTAGTTAAGTTCTACTTAAGTGGGATAAACAACTTTAAATTAATTATTAATATAAATATTTAATACAAATTTAAACTACCATACATTTTAATTTAATTGCAATTAAGTGTCTGAAAATATTACATTCAGTTAGCACTTAAGAATATTATTTAAAAGTATTCTGTAATAAGTTACTATTATTAATAAGATATTTTAAAAAGTGAAAAAGTGTATTTCATTTTCACAAAGTTTTACATGCCGCTAGGAGATTAGCCTGCTATCTTAGAATCATAGATATATTATATAGCCTCATTAGCGGCTGCTTCTATGGGCCGTTATACGTAAGCCGTCGGCCATACTGGAACGGTCAAAGCCGGTCTGTGAACACTCAAAAACACTTGACTGTTCAACCGTTGTTATACACATGTATGAATATCTATATCTGCAAGAGATTTCAGCAGATGAAAGACAAGATGAAGGCGTTAGCTAACAACATTAAAAAGTTATAGTTTAATATTTAGTTAAAACATATAAGAACACAAACCTTCTCACTTGAGAAAAATTACCCCATTTTATTCGGGAATTTAAATCTTAGCAGTCCAAAAGGGAATTATTGCAGGAATGCTGCATAACATAGAACTGTTGTATAAGTATCTATAATGTAAACATTACAAAGAAAATCAAAGGTTTAATGTCACTGAGTTTATACAGTGCGCCCCTCTGTGGTTTATCACTGAATTGTAGGCTAACCAATGTGGGCAGTCCCAAGGGGTCAAAGCACACCTCCTAAAAAGGACAATTTGTCTCTTCTCTCTCTCTCTCTCTATAGTGCCTGAATAAGACACATTGTGTGTGCCAATTCACTTGGCAGCACATCTCACTTCCATGGCCAAGATATTGATTAAATTCTGTGGCCTTCTAATTTTTCAACATCAGACCTCAACACAACCCGGGTGTTTAAAAATGGTACATATAGTACCAGGAAACTACTTGAAATGTCTTCGTTGGTATATTTGTTTTGAATCAGGGGAATATGTTAGCGTGATGTGGTGTTGAGTTGATATCAGAGCTCTGTTTAGAGTATGTGTCTACAACCTTGGCCTTAAGACTTCAGAATAAATTTTACAGATCAGCAAGGCCAGTTCTGTTTAAACCTTCAAGCTACATCTCAGGGTCTGACCCTCAGATTTTTTCCCTCTGCCAACAAAAGTCATCAATCACAAATCCTGATGTCTTTATTTTACTGCTCACAATCAAAGAACTCTCTTTGTCTCAGTAGTGCTTTTGCCAGAACTGAGAGAATACCAACGCTTGTTTATGCTGCCTAGATCTGAGGGAAACTCAATGTCGCTGTCTTAGTTGAATATTTTTCCGAACATTTGCCCAATGCCAAAGTGTGTCAGACTGCTTTAAGCAATGTCTTTTACCCAGTGGTGGAAGAGTGTCTAGATGCAACGGAATTCTTAGTGTGTTGGTTTTAACATGGGGATTTCCTTGAAGACCCTGTGCCCCCTCAATTCACATGGAGATTACTTTATCGTCATATTCTCCATGTTGTATTTTTATTTTATTTTTCATTAGGTATTGTTGGAAAAGTAGGGCTCTATTCGAGAATGCAGTATTGCGTGCACAAATAAACTAAGGAATAGCTAATACTAAGTTAGCAATTAAATGGCTATGTGGAATATTTTCAGGTTATGAGCCATCAGGTTCTTCAAGCACATCAATTGGATGTCAGTAGGTCACCGAGTTATGAAACAAAGCCATCTGGAAGCTCTTGGTTATGGTCTATGAAATGCTGATTTTGTCATCATAGTCACAGTCTGAAGCTATTTTTGCAGTTTTAGGGCATTCACACTTTAAAATTATGTTATTTTATTCATATTAAATCATAATTTTTCTTAAAAAACAAAAACAAAAGAAAAGAACAATGACTACCTTGATAAAATAAAAAAAAGATCAAGAACTTGTGTACAACATCAGTGCTAGCATAGACTTTCTGTCCCCTCTCATTTGTATATTTCCAATCCACTCTGTTTCACTTTCCTCTCTCCTTCTCATGGTTGCTTTTTTTGTTGTTCACTAGAGGCTTGCCCTGGTTTCAGGAGTGAGATTCTGGCGCAAACAGGAGAGTGGGCCATCCTGCCGAGCAGCATGGCCCCACCACAGTCACGTTGACACACTTAGCCTTCGTCGCCTTTCAGTCATTCCTGCTCCCCCTGACAAGTTCACAAATCAGTATTTCACCTCAAGACTGCACCTCTGGAATCACAAACCTGTAGGAAACCAGACTGCAATCCTTCCACTTTCTCTTTAGCCATCTCCCACAAGTGCATTTGTCGGTAAGAAACCTGAACTAAATTTGAATGAAAACACTAGCCCCTCGCTGAGCTGAGCTTTTGGAAACCTGTGGACTTCATATCCTTTGTTTACGTTGCATGAGGAGTGGACCGCCTTACCTGGGCTGTTAAGTTCAGTCTTACAAAATCTTTAAAACGCATAAGTGAGCATAAGAAGCTTAGCCTAGAGTAGGCAATTCTAGCTATTACCCCTCCTATTGAAATGACAAATTAGAAATGTAAAACAGTCTGTCTCGGCATTAGCGCTGGAAAAGCTGCTTTGCAAGTGAGTTAATCATAAGGAGAAAATACCACATTACAGCAAGTAGGCTTTTATGGCGAATTCTTTAGCCCAGGATGCATTGCGTTGTGCGAGCAAGTTGCAGTTAGTAATACAGTTTACTGATAAGTACTGCCTTTTTGTGCATTCAATAACTGTGAGTACACTTGGAGAGCTTTGCGTGTCATTCATCTGTTTGCGTATATTGGTATGTCTGTTAACAGAATGTATATGTAGTGGAACTTAACATGTGGAACATTTTAGAAGAGAAATCAGTTAAACAAATAAAGAAAACTTTAAAAATAGAATAAGAAAGCGAACTGGGTTGTTCTTAGTGTATCCAAGAGCACTGTATATTTTAAGTCAATCTATTTGCATGATGTGCTGCTGAAATAAGAACATATTTATTAATTTGGTAAATATCTACAGTTACCGTCATGGTTCAAAAAGAGATTACACCTCTAATGTTTTACATTTACATAGAGTAGGAGTAAGTCATATCAATATTTATATGGCGATTTGCATAGATTAAGTCATTATGCGTACAATTAATAACGCTTTATTGCAATAAAATTGCCTAATTTTGCTACTAAAAGTATTAGAATTAAGCCAAATATATTTAGCTTGCAATATGTTATTTGAATTGGGCTAATGTTGCATCGTAGTCTTTTTTCTTTACCTTTTTGTTGCAAGCAACTAATAGCATGCTGTTATTTACATAAACAACCTGGTATGATGCAATGTAAAAAATAAACTAGACTATTCTAATTGCAAATAGTGCACTACAATATTCATATTTTTGTCTTATAACCCTGATAAGGTCTTAAAATAACTTTGCCTCTGAAATGCCATGCACTGTAGTTAGGTTTCTCTTCCTGTTTACACGTAGTTGAATCCCCTAGTGCCAGAAAAGGAGAAAAATCTTTGTTTAGACTGCCGAGCACAAAGGATCCAGAGCACCCGGGAGCTGTAGAGGTGGGCCAGCCATTGGCTGCTGCATGACAGCCTGGGAAAGTTAGAGGTGCCATCTGGTGAGAGGGGGCCAAAGGATAGCAAGGGTGACCTTTGACCCAGATTCCGCTTTTAGCAAACATCTCCATGCGGATTTATGGGCTGTTAAGGAACAATAACTGCTGCGCTGGGCTGCAGGCAAGCAAGCCTCACATCTTCAGGTGATGGGGGCGAATTGTGTGACAAGCATGAATTCATGAGGGGGTTGAGAAAGGAAAATGAAAATGACCGTGCTAGTCAATTATGGAGATAATTTCACATTTGCTCTCGTTTAAGATAGCACTTTAGGGTTTATTTTGAAATATGCCGATAGCTCAGCATGCTATTTGTGATTTAAGATTTACCGAACAACCAAAAGTGTGAAGTCACAAGTTTAGAACAGGGGCAAGAGTTCAGTCTGATTTCTTTTTAGATGGAACAAACTGACCTAAGACCTGAACTGTTAATGTCTTACGCAAGCAATATGGAATGCAAAAGATCACATATTCTGTGTTTATGGTGGAAAGGGCAAGTAAATGGGAAAAATAGCTGGACGTCAATAGTGAAAAGGACCGAACTTCACCGACAGTCAGTGATCAGGCACTCTTCATTACTTAATGGCTGTAGGCCATTTATAAAGACCTTTTACACTTCTCTTTCTCCTCTCCTCCTTCATATTCTTTCTTTTCTCTCCTTTTTCATTTTAAGAGGGGGGATGGGTGAGTCTATAAGAGGATTTGGCCTTGAATAGACTTTTGTTTTGCCCTTTCTCTTGCCTCCTGACTGTGTCAATTACAGGGTGCCCCTTCGTGAAGGCTCTGGCTCTTCTAAGACAGGACCCTGACCAGCTAGTTAACATTCACAGGCAAACATGGGAAAGCGGCGCTATGAAGCAAACGCCAACGCCTTAGAGATCCGCCATCTAAGGCATGTCAAGGAAGGTCATACGAATCACGCTAACCAGATGAGCGTTATTTGACACTTTGCAGAATCATCTTTATTCTCACCCCGGTTTACTAAACGCCAAGAGAATGTTGAAATGTGGAAAAACTCTCCCGAAACATTAGCATCGGTTTTAGCACCCAGACCACGTATTACTTTGTCCTGCCATGATAAATACATGGCCTCCGGGTAGCGCTCAAAGAACATCTCTGGAACGTATAATGAACCGTCCGGCAGTTCCAATCCCTTACGCAGTGCAGTGACATCACACATGCAAATGGCTCTGACCAGGGTGGCATCCCGCAGTGGGAGTTGAAGAATGACAGCTATGTGTTGGTGTGCTCTGTAATTCTGGCTATGCGCATGATCTTGAGAAACAGCAGATAGACTCCGCCGTCACATAATAATGCTGTGTTTTCTCATACGTCTCAATCCACTCAATGGTCAATGGTCTCTTTGTTCTTTTCTCTCTCTTTTTCCCTTTGACAGTCTTTAAAATCATCAGGGTCTGTCACATTCCTGGTCCCCATAAGGGGAAGAGATTCTATTGAAGTGTAGATCACACATGTGGCATAGACGCATTCCGCACCCCGAGAAATGCCTGGGCAAGAATTCCAAGGACTTCTGCTGCATCATCAGAATAGTAGCTATGCCAGTGAGACGTCACTGCCGTATTGCTCTCGAGCCGAGTGAATAGAGAAAGCATTGCATGTGCACACGAGTTTGAATTCCGCTGTTATTGGTGAAGAAATCTGTGATGAAATCTGCCTTGTTTTGCGCTGGTATTTCTTAACAAGTAGATTCTGTGGTGTCTGTAAAATACCTTTTTCTTCAAGTATTGGCTATGCACATTCCTAGAGAGACATCAGCTCTTGTAATTCTCATCTGGGCTTTATCTCACGAAGCATACAAGCATTTACCAAAGATTCAGAATTCTATTTAAGAGTGAAAAAGATGAAAAAAATAGCTGTTCTCCATTTCTCATTGATTTGAAGTTTTTTGTGTGTGTGTGTGTGTGTGTGTGTGTGTGTGTGTGTGTGTGTGTGTGTGTGTGTGTGTGTGTGTGTGTGTGTGTGTGTGTGTCAATGTATTGAGGTATCCCATACCACTCCGGCAGTAATTAGGTCAGAATGGCCTGTCCTTGTCGTATCTGTCCAGCGGCTGTGAATGAAACCACTTCGCCCCCTTTCCGCTCTCACCGCTCCACCCCTCTGAGAGGAATAGTGGGGGGAAAAAAGCTCAGAAAAGCAATATTGTCCTGTAGGGCTCTGACACTCATGAAATTAATCTATTATCTTCCTGTGCAGCTGCCATGTACTGATACAAGGTGGCTGACAAGTCCTCTCCTGCCATTGTACTGCCGTGACATTTGGCCATTCAGTTCAGCGTGCTGACATGGACAAGAACCGCGAGTCGCTAAATTAACGTAACGAACGGAGGGATGAGAGCAAAAGAGCATTCGGAGGCCAAGCGGGACAGTAGGATAAATTTCTGCTTGCTATTTAAAGGCCTGACCTCAGCACCTTGCTGCAAGAGCTGGCTCTATTACAGGAGAAGGTTAAAAACACGTTTGGCTGGTCCAGACTGTGGCTTTTGATACTGGATGTTCTGGTCTGCCCAAGGTCTGGTTTATTATCTTAAATAAACCTCCATTTGGTTAATGTAAAAGTGCTTGTGCCAGTGCTGGGGGGTAGTGATGCTACTAACTTCATTCTTTAGTAACATAAAGGAATTTGAATTCAAGCAAAGTTGAATAATCAAATGTGCTCTTCTAAACTGTCCTGTCATTTTCAGTTTTAATATGATTTATTAACATGACAAGTAATTGTACATTTGTATTGTCAATGCTAATACAGCTTAGCTGCATATATAGCAAAAACATAAATACATTTGACTCATCACAATGATCATCAATTGATTTGTTTTCTTTGAGGATCTAATTGAGTTCCTCTTTATTTTTATGTCCAGATAAATTCTGCTTTGATTGTAATATATAATCTGATCGGTTATGCATTTTAAACATATATTCCCTCTTAAATAGCTTTAGTGTAGTTACTTTTCTTTAGTAGCTTGTAGCTAAATACATTTTCAAAAAGGCAGCTTTGCCGTAATTTAACTTTAATTACAATAATTTTACTTTTAATTATAGCTTGCAGCTTAAGAAGCTTGTGCAGCTTGTGTGTATATATAGGGGAGAGTGGGGATGGTTGCAGTGCGGGGCAGTTGCAACATGGCTTATTTCTTCAATAAGGAATGAGCTAGAGAGATGATATTCATGCTCAGTTAACCCCTCGTCCCAGCCACGTGACCATTCCTTCTGCAAAAAATAAATGAAGACTTCAGATGCAAAAGCCTCTAAGTCCGTCTAAAGTTTTTGTTTAATATTAACATTTTATCAGACTCCTATGTATAGGTTTCTACCCAAGTACCGGCACTTCTGAATGGGCTGAGGCTGGGATTAAGTAAGTTTGAAGTGAAAGTATTTGATGAACGTATTCTTTGTGCGGAGAGCATTCACTCAATATTATTATCTCATTTTTGACAGATGTCGCTTTTAGAGGTTTTTGCATTAGAGGTCTTCAAATTTCAAGTTAAAAAAGTAATAATTGTAAAGTCATATATCATTTTATCAGTGTTTTCTTAGCTTCTCAAAGGCATAGCTAGCATATGTCAAAGCTAGTGTGTAAAATAGCAAATGTATCATGGCTGTCACCTTATAACAACATTGATTTAACCTTGTCGTAACAAAATGATAATTTTATGTAATATTTATGTAATAGTCAGGTATATCCCCTTTTATATTTAAGTAAAAATCAGACTAGGCATTATTTGATCCGTTCTGTGTTTTCAGTATGCCACAAGATATGAAATGCACAACAGACAGGGGTGTCCTTCTGTTCTGATGTTAACAGCAAACATAGTGAATCATAAAGGCAGGGCATTGAGGTCTTTGCCTCAGACTTTGCCATTTGCCACATAACCTTGCAAGAAAATATTAGAATTCATTCCAACATTAACTTAAATACACACAGTTCAGTAAGCTTTCACAGTTCACACAAGTATTATTAAATTGTGTTGATTTTTTTATCTAAATTTTATCACACATTGTGTGAACTGTGAAAGCAAAATAAATAAAATAAATAAGCAATACAATCATTCATTAACATCTTCTTCAAATGTATATATATATATATATATATATATATATATACACTGTATATATATATATATATATATACAGTGCTCAGCATAAATGAGTACACCCCCTTTGAAAAGTAACATTTTAAACAATATCTCAATGAACACAAAAACAATTTTCAAAATGTTGACAAGACTAAGTTTTATATAACATCTGTTTAACGTATAACATGAAAGTAAGGTTAATGATAACTTAGAGAACAACATTTTCAGTTTTACTCAAAATAGGGTGATGCAAAAATGAGTACATCCCGTGTCTGGAGCAAAGCTAAACTGATGGCATCATGAATTCACAGATGTACTGCTCTATACTGAAAGAGAAGATGCTACCATCACTCCGTGCCCTTGGTCGTCGTGCTCTTTTCCAACATGACAATGATCCTAAACACACATCTAAGGTCACTGTTGGATTTCTGAAGAAGAACAGGGTCAAAGTGATTCAGTGGCCAAGTATGTCTCCTGATCTGAACCCAATCGAACACCTATAGGGAATTCTGAAGAGACAAGTTGAGCATCACTCTCCATCCAGCATCCAGTCTCTAAAAGAGGTCATTCTTGCAGAATGGAAAAAGAAAGATGTTGCAAAATGTCTCCAATTTGTTCATTCCATGCCTAGAAGACTTGGTGCAGTCATTAAAAATCATGGAGGCCATACAAAGTACTAGATGTAGTCTACTTGTTGTGGGGTGTAATCATTTTTGCATCACCCTAATTTGAGTTAAACTGAAAAAGGTGTATTCTAAGTTATATTATTGACCTTACTTTCATGTTATAAGTTAAACAGATGTTTTATTAAACTTAGTTGTGTCAACATTTTGGAAATTTTTCACAAAAAAATATGTTTGTGTTCATTAAGATATTGTTTAAAATGTTACTTTTCAAAGGGGGTGTACTCATTTACGCTGAGCACTGTATATATATACAGTGGGGAGAACAAGTATTTGATACACTGCCGATTTTGCAGGTTTTCCTACTTACAAAGCATGTAGAGGTCATGCAATTTTTATCATAGGTACACTTCAACTGTGAGAGACGGAATCTAAACCAAAAATCCAGAAATCACATTGTAGGATTTTTAAATAATTAATTTGCCTTTTATTGCATGACATAAGTATTTGATCACCTACCAACCAGTAAGAATTCCGTCTCTCATAGACCTGTTAGTTTTTCTTTAAGAAGCCCTCCTGTTCTCCACTCATTACCTGTATTAACTGCACCTGTTTGAACTTGTTACCTGTATAAAAGACACCTGTCCACACACTCAATCAAACAGACTCCAACCTCTCCACAATGGCCAAGACCAGAGAGCTGTGTAAAATTTTAAAAATAAAATTGTAGACCTGCACAAGGCTGGGATGGGCTACAGGACAATAGGCAAGCAGCTTGGTGATAAGGCAACAACTGTTGGCGCAATTATTAGAAAATGGAAGAAGTTCAAGATGACGGTCAATCTCCCTCGGTCTGGGGCACCATGCAAGATCTCACCTCGTGGGGCATCAATGATCATGAGGAAGGTGAGGGATCAGCCCAGAAATGGCAGGACCTGGTCAATGACCTGAAGAGAGCTGAGACCCAGTGGTGGAGGAAGTACTGAATCTCAGTACTTAAGTAAAAGTACAAATAACCAGGGACATATTTACTTTAGTAAACGTAGAAGTACCACAATGAAAACCCTACTTGAGTAAAAGGTAAAAAGTACCTGATTTTAAATGTACTTTAAGTATTAAAAGTAGGGCTGGGAATCGATAAAAAAAAAAGTAACTAATTAATTGCACAATTTCTGTAATTAATTGCAATTAATTGCGCTTCCCCCAAGCTTGTAATCATCAATATTTAAACTTAGAATCACCTAATTAAACAACACAGGAAAAAAAGGGAACAGAAAATAGCCCTATATTAAAATATTAAACATCAATATATCAATATATTATTCTTTTTCAATAATCAATCAACATAATCAATTTAACAGATTATTATTATTATTATTATTTTATTAATTATTAAAACAAAATATAGTCCTACAAAGCTATTATTACCAGAGCATGTGATCAGAGCAGGTCATTTTACCATTGTTGCCCAGCATGGCTATACCAGCTCAGCAAACAGAAGTCAACAGAGAAATTTCACGTTACTTGAGTGGACTTTACTTTTCCAGTGCTTAGTACATGATTGAAGCCTTTGGGCCGTTAACGACAGAGCCGCCGACACACACACACACACACACACACACACACACACATACACACACATACACACACACACGGAACGGAGAGCTCGCCGCTGCTGGGCCATTAACGACAGAGCGAGCCGACACACACACACACACACACACACACACGCACACACACGCACGCAGCACAGAGCGCGCCGACCGACCGACACACACACACACACACACACACACACACTCACGCGCGCGGAGCACAGAGCGCGACGCACATACCGAGCGGAAAAGACCCGCTCATGAAAGCTGCCCGAGAATGAAACCTGACCGCCGAACATGGAGGGGCGGGACGGCATATTTCGGCCTTTTTAATAGCAGACGCAACAGGAAATCATTAAAACGAGGCAAAATTGCTGCGTCAATTGCGTTTTTTTTTTTTTTACGCGTTAAACATTTCAAATTAATCGCAAAGATTAACGCGTTAATTCCCCCAGCCCTAATTAAAAGTAAAAGTACTTTCATAACAATTTATTCCCTTAAAGATGAACTGAACTGAAAATTTGAGTACAGGTGATATAACAGATGTATTTTATTTATTCTCATTGGTACAATTATTAAAATGGCAGAATTTGTTAAAAGGGATAAAATGGTACGTTGAAAATGTTGTTGTTGTTACACGGGCACCGCCATGTTGGATTTCAGCATTCCGCTACGTCACTGGCATGGTAAGCTACTCTGTTGCTAACCAACACAAGCAGAGCAGCCATAGCATGTACATAGTCTGAGGCTAGCTGACATGGCTGAGGAAACAGAAACCAACAGGTCTAGGGGGGGGGTTCATACTGTATTGCCCCTGGCTGTAGTAATGAATGGTATAGGGCTAAGGCAGCTGGGGTTACGATACATTTTCACAGGCTACCTTTGACAAGGAAACCAGGCTTTATAGCGTTCAACAAAACTGAGACTGACACACTCGGCATTCATTGAAATTGAGTCACAAAAACCAAGCTAGATACCAAACGATCCAACCTAGGTAAAGGGCTAGCAGCTAAACACGTTGGAAGCACTTTTGTCAAACTCCACAAGCTAGCCACCACTCCGACCATATAAACTGTATAAATAAATCATGACTCCAACGATATCACAGATCGATAATAATGCGTTTACTAGCAGCTAACTAAACCGCAGCAGGTCTGTAAACGGAATCCAATGTCCCTCTCTACTCACCCTGAAGCTAGCTGATGTTCATCGTGTCAGGAAACATTGTTGATGCAGGGAGTTCAACGTTAGCTGCTAGGTCCATAGTAAGAGGTATATGTGTAGTAACCGGCCATACAGTATTTTGATTTTAACATTTTGCGTGCAGCTAACTTAACAAGTGATCCCATTGGATGAATTCTTCCAATCACATTTGCCATTTATCTGCCTCGACTTTCTAAAACGCACAGTACCTCAACCATGTTTGAGTATTTTTCTCTAAATGCACACGACATATATAAGCAGTCTCTATTTAATAAAATGCATAATGTGCTTGTATACAATAAATTAGAGTGCATGACAGGCTACAGCCCTCCAACCTCCCACCACATTTACCTCTTATAACACCATGAACCACTATTGCTCCATTAATAATTGACTATGTACATTGCAAATACAATCTGGATCATACCTGCATTACTTTTATTTCGTGTAATTTACAACGTAACGGCGTTGCATGCTCGTAGTTTCTTTTGCACTTGATCAGTGAGGCGATACAGCGCGCGCCGCTGCATTTGCGCGTGCAATTGAGTGTGCGCTACGAGAACAGGATAACGGCTGACAGGACAAGAAAGTCTGTTTTTCTGAGGTGAAAAACTTTATTTCAGCGTACACTTATGTCACTGCCTGGTAGTTCCTATTGTGCTGGGTTTTCTGAAGTAGTCATGATTCGCCTCTATAACATAACATGCTCTAAACACGCACGGAGAGTGGAAAAGGAGGAGCGGGGAGCAAGGATCACAAATTTTAACTATATCGATATATGCAATGGTCTAATTCCATATCGCACTTCAAAAATAAATGTTCCAGGTTGACCTCTCTGAAACAGATCGATTCCGTTGCAGTGTCCATGCTCCGGCAGCGCCCGCACCCACACCAGTCACTTCCCCCCAAACGATCCTGTACTGTAGGTGGAGCCTGAAACTGATCGTCCTCCATGTGGTGGTAGTCAGGTACTACTGGCCTGTCCCTCACAGGCTCAAACGCGTAACCAAAATTACTAATTTCATGTGTATAGGACCTGCAGCTGCAGCTGCCTATATACCTTTGCAGGTCCTATCATTCCAGTGACGTCATCAGAATTGCCAGCGTTCTTATACTAACAAACGCAATTTTTGTGTTGCTTTTAAAAAAAGCTATATTGATATTTTTAATAAAAAATGTTTTTGTGTAATATACTTTTAATTGTAATAAACAACACGTTATCAATGTTGATTTTTTTCAGTTCAGTTCATCTTTAATGTCTATATTCTAATAATTAGGGATGTAACAGTATGCAATATGAAACCTAAATCGCGACAAATAGATCCAAGAACCTTATAGTTAACATTTATAGCCTACAATACGTAGACCTACACCACAAATCTAGTTCAGGATAAATTCTTTAAAATTGGGCAATTCCAGCGTTATGGACGTGACATTCGCTGTAAAAACTTGAAATATAAATTCACAGAAAATGCATTTAATACATATTGAAACTGTTTATATATCCATACTCCTTTAATAAAGGAGTCCACACTGTTGCCTTTGGCTTGCTCAGTTGGGGATATTTTGGGGATATTTAATTTAATTTTATCAATCAATAAATTCCTCTTGAAACAAACTTTGTTGTATTATTTTAATTTAATACTGTGAAGCTGCTTTGATACAATCTGTATTGTGAAAAGCGCTATACAAATAAACTTGACTTGACTTGACTTGACATTAAAAAAATATCAGTCTAAACATGCGTTTTATATTTAATATAAGGGAAATACACATGCGTTACGGACGTGACAAAAAATCTTTAACTTTTAGGTGGCAAAATATTTTTTAGTAATTCTGTGAATTACACTGCGCAAACCAAAAGTAATACTACCCACCGGATGAAGAAGGGTTGGCTCTCCACAGAACATAAAATATTCATTTTATTTTATTTTTCGTGTTCACATTTGAGGAAAAAACAATGTTACATGACAGTTCTCCGTTACGCACGTGACCGCTCTGAAAGCGGCACTAAAAGACTGCTTTAAAACTTTCACAGAGACCTCAAACAGAAAGCACAAAGCCTTTCTTTAAAGTGAATTTCGTTTTGAAATAATTGTATCTTAATTTTAATCAGTGTCTCATCAACCAATTGAAGTAAAGTGAAGAAGTAAATATAGCAGACAATAGATAACCACGACACGGAGGCGCCGGCGCGAACTGGAGCTTGTCTCATTAATGAACCGAAACTCAGCATAAGGTAGCCTACTTGCTTCACAGACCTGATAAATGTATCTATAGAAAGCTTGAATTGTCTACTTTTAAACAGAGCAATTCAAAACGAAAGAAAACAGACTGCTCTCTGCTTATATAATCCATATGAAATGTGCATTTCTCTCTGGCGCGTTCATTACTGCAAAGATCGCGAGTCAGCATCGTCAACTTCATTTTTGCAGCCGACACTGACACAGAAAACACTTGTTTATTAATAAACAATTAAAATGTCTCCTTGCTATACTTTACATATTCATTCATTACTTTTGCCGGTTCTTTGTGTCAGCTTTTAGGTGCTTTATTGACTGCGCCACCCTTACATGTTACATGAGCTGATGCGTCACCACCGCATCAGCACCGAAAATATGGAGATTTTTTTCAATCCCTGTTTTGACAGGAGGAAAAACTGATCAGAAAATGTAACGAAAATGTAACGAAACATTGTAGAAATGTAGTGGATTTGAAAGTATAATAATTGCTGCAAAAAGTAACGCAGTAAAGGTCAAAAGTATGCACTATTGATTCTACTTAAGTAAAGTTCAGATACGTGAAAAATTTACTTAAGTAAAGTAACGTAGTATTTGTACTTCGTTACATTCCACCACTGCTGGGACCACAGTCTCAAAAGAAAACCATTAGTAACACACTATGCCGTCATGGATTAAAATCCTGTAGCGCACGCAAGGTCCCCCTGCTCAAGCCAGCGCATGTCCAGGCCCGTCTGAAGTTTGCCAATGACCATCTGGATGATCCAGAGGAGGAATGGGAGAAGGTCATGTGGTCTGATGAGACAAAAATAGAGCTTTTTGGTCTAAACTCCACTCGCCGTGTTTGGAGGAAGAAGGATGAGTACAACCCCAAGAACACCATCCCAACCATGAAGCATGGAGGTGGAAACATCATTCTTTGGGGATGCTTTTCTGCAAAGGGGACAGGACGACTGCACCGTATTGAGGGGAGGATGGATGGGGCCATGTATCGCGAGATCGCAACCTCCTTCCCTCAGTAAGAGCATTGAAGATGGGTCGTGGCTGGGTCTTCCAGCATGACAACGACCCGAAACACACAGCCAGGGCAACTAAGGAGTGGCTCCGTAAGAAGCATCTCAAGGTCCTGGAGTGGCCTAGCCAGTCTCCAGACCTGGACCCAATAGAAAGTATTTTGAGAGAGCTGAAAGTCCGTATTGCCCAGCGACAGCCCCGAAACCTGAAGGATCTGGAGAAGGTCTGTATATGGAGGAGTGTGCCAAAATCCCTGCAGCAGTGTGTGCATACCTGATCAAGAACTACAGGAAACGTATGATCTCTGTAATTGCAAACAAAGGTTTCTGTTCCAAATATTAAGTTCTGCTTTTCTGATGTATCAAATACCTATGTCATGCAATAAAATGCAAATTAATTACTTAAAAATCATACAATGTTATTTTCTGGATTTTTGTTTTAGATTCCATCACTCACAGTTGAAGAGTACCTATGATACAAATTACAGACTTCTACATGCTTTGTAAGTGGGAAAACCTGCAAAATCAGCAGTGTATCAAATACAGTACCTGTTCTCCCCCCTGTATACAATATATACACACACACACACACACACACACACACACACACACACACACACACACACACACACACACACACACACAGAAAGTAATCTCTCCAACTCTGATCACCACAAGGGTCAATGGTGGAGTATACAGTGAAGCAGTACAGAGGGGGAGAGCAAGGAGGGACAAAATGGATACATTTGAGGGGGAGACTAGGGCGGGATATGGCAGGCTGTGATGAATGACTTGAACACTCACAAACACTCCAAACAAAGAGAGTGTGTGAGCGAGTGTGTGTGTGTGTGATCGCAAGCTATGGACAGCTCCTGTCAAAAGAGGCCATTTTATTTATTTATGGTTGCTGTGCTTAAGAGATGGTCAAGGTCAGGCTATGTGTCTGCTCTCCTGGTTTTGTGAGCTGGATCAATTTACGAAATATGTCTGTTAACAATTCTACTGACACTCGTCTCTCTAATCCGGCAGTGTTTCACCTTAGTAACCCATATTCCACTGCTGTTGCTTTGGCACTGGGATAGAGGGGTATTTTCGACAAGTTTAGATATTTACACATCAGTTAAGAACTCATTGTTTATTTGCTGCACCCGAAAGGTTCCTCCACGTTTCCTTGTACGGTTCTTGTTAAAGTATATCCTCCCCCCATGTGGATTGTAGATGTAATCCCACGGAAGATTGAACTCCATCGATCTGAATAGAGCAGGCTGGAGAGGCAGTTATTATGGCTTTGGGAGACTCATTGTAAACACCATGTCAAGAGTATCCCTTGAACAGCAACGTCTCGCTTCAGCAAATCCTCAGTCTCCTCTCTGAACTTAACTGCACTCTGTGATTCTTATGTTTAAGGCAGCTTGCGTTTAATATAAGGCTACTCAGTCAGTATCTGAGATTGAGAACCAAATGATAACAGGCCAGTCAGAGATGTAGTGTAGTGGTTAGCACATGTGCTCAGACACACTGAGTTGTGGTGACACAAGTTCAAATCTGGTTTGTGACATTTCCTCTCCCCATAATATCCTGTTTTCTCTCTACTCTACTTTAAAGAAGAGAAGAGAAAAAAAAAGACAAAAGGCAAGGCATAATTCTGGTATTTTCCACAACATTTGTGGTCACGAGAGTCATACCTCAAACACATATTTAGGCCTAAATGTAAGATTGATGTATTTGAATTACATATCAAATTTCAATCCATTTGTATTACACAGTTTTAACATAAACTAGGAAACTTAGTGTGGTGCATGGGTTAGATATTTATCACATATTATCATATATCAATAATCAATACATCAAATGTGTTTCAATCTCACATATTTTAACTAAATGGATATTGATTGTTCCACAGCTAGTCATATTTTATGCTCATACTTTTTAACTGAATAAACTGAACGACATTGGCAACTTATTTTGTAACTAAACTAACTTTATAAAACATTTAGGTTTCACATCCACACTTTGAGAGTTGGTTCAGTAAACCAATTAATTAAGTTATAGTTATAAAAGTCTCCATTTTGTATATTTACGTCATGGTCATTAGTGGGTTTGACTTTGGTTATTGGTTATACAGACATTATTCAATCCACTCCTGTAATATGAACTAGGCAATCTGAGTCACACCTGTTATTAAATACAGTTTTCTTACAGTTGGTTCTCAAAAAACAGAAATCCCCTTCAATCTGTTTTATTGTTTTGGTAACTTAAATCAGATGAGTAACTGAAATCCCATGCAATGGTGTTACCAAAATGGAATTGACACCATCCCTGATTCTAGGTCATGATTAAGTTTGATTTGCAGTGGGCTTGAGTGGTGATGTATATATCACATGACTTCATAACCTCTTCCTCCCATAGTGACTTTCATCGTTCATGCAGCCACTATTAAATTAAAACCAGGGACTGGAATCCTCTTTCTCTTAGTCTATCTGAAAAACAGACATAATATTTATTTTATTTTATTTTTTTCAATAAAATTATATATAAAAAACACTCTGTACCCAAAGAACAAACTCACATCTGAGACTGATCAAGCTGTTGTCTTAGATGGGTCACTCACTGTTTCCCTCACATTAACTTTTCTCTGAAGTTTGTCTGAGATGAGCTGTGCAAAATTAGCAGTGAGAGGCTACACAGTAAATATGATGGTGTTGTTTCAACTATGGGCAGATTTAGCCTTGTGGACTATCAGGAAATAATTCTTCACACGTTAGTTTTCTCTAATCTCAAAATAGTGTTTAAAAGCATTCTGTGTTGGAAATAACATTTGAATGGCATTTATGTCTTGCTAAGGCTAATTTTATAGTTAACATTTTTATGTATCAAAATAAACAAATAAACAAAAGTAATATGTCAAAAAGTAAAACAAAATTACAAAAAGCCATATTTGACACTTAGCATGATAAAAAAAAAATGCTTGACAGGTAATACAAATAGTACAATTCAAAAAGTTATATTAACCCTTTTCTTCTCACATTTGCCATATTTCATCTCAAGCTACACTAACGTCATGAACGATCTTATTGTGGTAAAATTGTTTGGTGTGTTGAAAATGACACAGATAAAATAATATATATATAAATATATATATATATATATATTAGTAAATAATTTTTGCTATATAAATATTGACAGTTTAGGATTTTTTAAATACAAGATTTATGATTTTTACTTATAAACATGTTTTACTCATATTTCGTGATGATTTGCATATTTTAAGATGGTATGTCTGGTTCTGAGACAAGGCACTTACCATGGTATATTAATGCATTAGATGGTTATAACATACAGTATGTATAACGACACAGTGGCCCCAAAAATTATTTGAGCTTTTAAACCTTAAAAATACCTTAATGTCTTTGTATTATCCATAAACCCAAGTGGCATTTACTGTAAATAACAACCCTGTATCACATGAAATACGTTCTGAGGAAACTATTTTGCAAATCGCAATTACGTTACATGCCAACATATAAGCAGTGCTATTACGTTGGTCCTTAACCTAATATAAGCAGTGCTATTACGTTGGTCCTTAACCTAATATAGCCAATCTATTGCAGTGCTATATTACGTTTGTCCTGAACATAATAAATCCAAAGCAGGTTTCGTAGCATCTAATGCTGTTCATTTTGTTTTAATTATTTACTCCCTTTTTTCTCATTGGGCTACAAAATATTATCTATGCCAGGGCGAGTCAAATGGCGGCACCCAGATAATTTTTATCTGGCCCTTAAACTTGTTTTTGATTATTAAAACCCCTCGCAATCTGATATCAAAGTCCCCGCAAATGTTTAGCGCGTTCAGCGGTGATTTTAACAACGCACGCGATCATTCAGCGGTGAGTTTAACAACCGAGTCTCACGGCAGTTCGTGATATGGTCACGTAATTTAATCTATTGATTCGTGCCACGGACACGTTTATTTCGTTATTTATTTTTTATTTTTTTAAACTAATGTATTTTCAATGGGAAGCGTCTTTCGTGATAACAGCATGATTCTTTGCAGCAGAGAAGCTGTTTAATCAACATTTATTCACGAGATCTTATGTATTTTTATGTATTTTTTTAATGTTATTATTTCGATCTTATTGCCGGGGAAGCTGGATTGCTTTGCTGTTTATTGATATTTTTAAAATTATATTTTATCAGTAGGAAATCGCGCTGAAGAAGTCTCGTTCCGAACACATCGCGATATTTGGCATCAGTTCACGTGTGTCAGATGTTGGTAAGTAAATAAATACCTAAATACGCTGTCCTATAATGTGTGATATCATGTCTTTTCTGTTTGTCGATATTAATCTGCCATTATATCTGCCATCTCCACGGAGACTTTGCGTTTCATTGCTTTCTAATTCAAAACAGGGTGATTAACACTGCCTGTCACGTGACGTGCTATAGGCCTAGATATTCATATCAGATTAAAAATAGTACAATTATTTCCAAAGTTGTATTTGTAGTAGAAGCACAGTAAAAACAACACTTACCATGCTTTTACCACAGTAACATTAGTTTTACTGTGATAAGTGTAGTAAAAAGACAGTAATCACAAAACTTACCATGCTTTTACAGTACCACACTATTTGTAGTTTTAATGTGGTACTTATTGTAAATGCACAGTAACCACAACACTTACCATGCTTTTACCACAGTAACCATAGTTTTACTGTGATTGGTTTAGTAAAGGACAGTAATCACAAAACTTACCATGCTTTTACCTCAGTATTGATTGATAGTTTTAAAGTGATATTTGTTGTAAATGCATATTAACCACAACACTTGCCATGTTTGTAAGGCTTTATAATGTAACATCCAATATTTGTAAGGTATATCAGTACTTTTTCCTTGAAATAATCCTATATATTATACATAATGATATTTTCTTTTCTCTTTTTTCAGCTGAAAAGACCAAAAGGGCCTTTCGGACTCAGTCAGCCCATTATTGTTGGAGGAGAAGTAAACGGAGGAGACGGACAGCTTCAAAGGCAAATATTCGCAATGGTATGTGTGTGTTGGTTTTAACCCTAAATCAAACATTTTATCAAGCATTTGTTGTTTCTTAAAACTTTTCTCACAAAACCCATAGCCCAATCAGTACAAACAGAGACTGAAAGTCTTGATATTTCACAAGATTTAACAAGTTGTCAAATTCGTATGATACTCGTACATATTTGTATACTCGTACACAATCCTGCAGCTTTTACTCCTAGTGCTGTCATTGGCTACTGCCTCAATTCCTGTACATATTTATCGCGATATTTGTAAATCAGTTGCGCCCCTTCTTGGAAAGTTGTCGGATGTCACACACACTGTCAGAAAGTTTATATTAATTGTAAATTGGACCCTGTCTGTTTATGTTCCAGTAATACATGATGTCTCTCCACACCTCATAACCTACCTCTGTTTGCAAGAGTGGAAAAGCTTATCTGACTTGTCACATGACATTAGATACTCGATTTTTTGTCATAATCAGATCAGTTACACTGCTGATAACTGTCCCGTTTGCATGTAAATCATTTTCATGATTATTGCTTGCTATTAAAGACATACTTTTATTCATAGAAATGCCCACATATCAGTGAACTTAACATTTAATTATGCAACACTCTTTACAGAAAACATATCCCACAGTTATGGATAAACTCACAACATCATCATCAAGTCCTGTGCTGGGCACATTGGGCAACAAGTGTCCTCCAACGTATTCGATCCGTGGCCAAGTTCTTCACATCTTCCCATGGGACACTGACATTCTTCAGGTCTTCGTGAAACATGTCTCCATGTCTTCCTTGGACTTCCCTGTCTCCTGCATCCTCCTGGTGGTGTCCACTTCCTAACTGTCTTTGGGTGTTGTTGTTTGGGCATGCGTAGGATGTGTCCAGCGAGGTGCACCCTTTGCTCTGTCTCAGTTTCTGAAAGTCTTCATGTGGAGTCCCACTCCTCCTCAGGATCTCTTTGATATATGCAGAACCAATATTGAAAATAGTGATTTATCTTTTTCCATATTGTTAAAGCGTTTTGTTTTCTCTTTTCAGCTTCATAAACTGTACTTGATGTCTGCCTAATGCCTTTTTCAAAAAAGTGTCAGTGCTCATCAGGTGTTTTGCTAAAGGACATATTCATTGCATAGTTACAATAAAAGTGACCAATAATCACAAGGATATAGAATGAAAGTTGAGAATGTAAAATGTTGTGCTTATGTTTTTACCTATTTGTTCTTTAAAGCGAAGAAACAAATGTATGTTCACATAACAAACTTGAACCTCATCTCTTGGTTTGTAAATATATAACTTCATCATAGCAATTTTTTAACGTTAATGTATGTGTCACTATAATAGATTGCCCCTGTATCTGGATATTTAATTAACTGATTTTTATACTGTTGTGCTGTAGTTTTGGCGCTACATTTGTCTTTAAACAGTTTGACATTAAATATTGGAATAAGCTTTCAAAATGGTGTCCATTCATTGTGCTTTTGTTACATTTATTTGAATATAATTGATATACCTTTAATATACTATACATACACTGTAAATGTTAGAAGCACTTTAGTACATGTAATTATTTTTAATTAAAATACTGCAAAACTACCCTGCTGTAGGCCATTGCTTAGAAAAAAAGTTTCTCTTTCAAATGTATTTATGCATCAGTCTATGCAAATTTGTGTCATTGATCATGTGAACTCGTTTTTGGATGGTAACCACACAAAGGAGTCTTTTGTTTTTAAATATGAGTTTTATAATTTAATTAGAAGGAATGCATGTTTAACAGCCTAAATACAATTTATTTAAGGTATCTATCCCTGCAGCCGGAACCAGAAGAGATCTGTCATCGTTTACCATAAATGGGCATGTAAGTGTGACGCATCTGTTCAGCTGGGTTTGTATTGGCGGTGACCTTCTCGCAGAGCTCGCTGTGATTGGACAATCGTTTAACCCATATAAAACGGCGCTTCATGTTACAAAGTATGTTTTGGTGTTATTATTACGTTAGTTATACATTAAGCTAACTATAAAGTGTCTCTATGTTGTGAGAAATTACTCCTTTACCGAGATCCTAACCCTAACCCTAAGCATGTCTGCACATTTCAATGAACTACACAGCCCATGCTTCCTGTTCCACTGATAGAATGACAGAGATATGTGGGTAATGTAGTTTAAAACGTTTAGTAATAAAACAATAAATGTTAAATAAATAATATATTTAATGGACAACTGGATATATCATTTTGTTCATTGTGCAAACCTTTATGACATATATGAGGGACAGGCTGAAATTTGATATTTTACTGTGAGCACTTTAAAAATAACCTTTATGCCAGCTTTCCATATATGTCTGAAAACTGTGGCCAACATTATTTATTAAACATAGTATAAGCAGTTGTCCAGCCAATTTTCTCTTTGATACACTAACCAGACTTTGAGTTACAGCCATTTGAAATGTGCATTTGTTTGCTCTTCTGGGGGCCATTGCTGGGCCCCTGGGGGTGGAAGGACAGTATAATCTACACAGATCTACACATACTATTACTATTACACAAGGATAATGCACCATTCAATAAAACAACAAAAAAACAGTGCCAACATTTCCTTTTCACCCCCTCTTGCTGCTTATATTCCTGACATCAGTGATATATAGAGTATACTAGAATGATCAACATGGATCATCATCAATTAAGCTTTAAGTATTTATAGCAAGATAGCCCACTGCAGCCTCTTGTTATTCACATAGCTTCCTTTTATTTCACTGCAAACTGGCATACATGCAAGTATGTGCAACTTTTGTTGCATTGTTGTCCCAAATATCATTAACCAGATCTAAATTTTTATGTTCCAAGTAAAAAAATCATGGTAATTAATTATATTTAGTTATTTATAAGTTATTAATTATATGTAGTTATTTTTAAAGAAATAAGAAATGAAAATGTCTCAAATAAAATTTTATATTTACTGTACCAAACACAACTTTCAAAACAAAATAGTCACCATACTTTATTAAACAACACTTTATTGGAGAACAAAGCATACAGTTGATAAAGTAGCATAAAGACAAATGAGATTCAAGATAAATAAAAATGTGTCTTCAAAAATACATTAACATCATTTGAATCCATTCACAGCTGCTGAAGCCACAAAATGAGTGCCAGATAATCATATTCAGTCACCTACAGAAAACAGATTTGATATTGTGTTGGAAAATAATGATTCATTAGAAGAACACAATAGAGACATACAGGGAAGAGCAAGAAACCAGTTTAGCTGTGATAAACTGGTTTCTTGTTCTTCCCTGTATGTCTCTATCGTGTTCTTCTTCCTCGTCTAAACAGTTTGTTCAGTTGAAGAACAGAAGATGTGATCACTGATGTGGTGTAGCTTTTTCTCAACCAGAAGAAGAAGTCTCAACATCCCATTGTCAGGCGTTCTCCAGTCCTGGTCTGAAAGTAAAACAAAAAAACAGAAACCAAGTTGTTTAATGGACAGTCGGGTCAGCTTATGTTCTGCATGATTTAAAGCAGTGATGGTTTACTGCCTATTGTCTAGAAGTAAACTTGAAGACTTTGGTTAAAATTTTCAGATGTGCTCGATTAGGGTTGGAGGTTAACTCTTAACTAACCTCAAAAAGTAGAATGCAAAGGGCCAGAGTTGCCTGTTCCTTACATAAATTTATAAAGCAGCATTATATAATATACACATTGAAGTATATATATATATATATATATATATATATATTGCAGCACATAATATAAGCTAAGTACTGAACAAAAACAGTTTTAACCATATCAACAGCAACACATTTTAAAAGATTTTTTAGAAAGGCATGGTCTCTTTTGAGCCTTTGCCAGGGATGCTTGATTTCTTTCCAGACAACATACTCTTCTGTCAATTGTTTCAAGAGCTTCACTTGGTCAAAAACCAAGTGATAACCTGTACAATGTAAAATTGTCAACATCAAATTATGTACTACATATTACAGCATTGTTTCAATACAAGACATACCAATGGACTCACGCACTTTTCTGTCGTCTTTGGGCACCAAATGTTCCTTCCTCACCCGAAACAAAGGACTTATTCGATTAGCTTGCGTTGATATAAGGACTGGTCTTCCTTCTCGGCTGTAAAACAAGAAAGTCTCGACTTACTCTATTGTTCTTGAAACACAAATTAAGACAGTTATAAATAAGTTAATTTACCATATGATTCAGGAGAGAACATTTGATGAGTAAATACTGATATATTAAGAAACTTCACCTGGGAAGGGCTGATCACGGCAAGATTCGCTGCGACTCACTAGTAGCTCTTGTGAGGGTTGAGTTTGATATTGGTAAAGCTTTAAAAAAAAAGGACTAAGTAATCCTGCAAAACAGAAAGGAAGGTAATTTTAATACATTACTTGCAAATAGTCAGTTTATAACTGTAGGATATGTTTTCTGTAAAGAGTGTTGCATAATTAAATGTTAAAAGCATTTTTATGTATTAAGTTCACTGATATGTGGGCATTTCTATGAATAAAAGTATGTCTTTAATAGCAAGCAATAATCATGAAAATGATTTACATGCAAACGGGACAGTTATCAGCAGTGTAACTGATCTGATTATGACAAAATAATCGAGTATCTAATGTCATGTGACAAGTCAGATAAGCTTTTCCACTCTTGCAAACAGAGGTAGGTTATGAGGTGTGGAGAGACATCATGTATTACTGGAACATAAACAGACAGGGTCCAATTTACAATTAATATAAACTTTCTGACAGTGTGTGTGACATCCGACAACTTTCCAAGAAGGGGCGCAACTGATTTACAAATATCGCGATAAATATGTACAGGAATTGAGGCAGTAGCCAATGACAGCACTAGGAGTAAAAGCTGCAGGATTGTGTACGAGTATACAAATATGTACGAGTATCATACGAATTTGACAACTTGTTAAATCTTGTGAAATATCAAGACTTTCAGTCTCTGTTTGTACTGATTGGGCTATGGGTTTTGTGAGAAAAGTTTTAAGAAACAACAAATGCTTGATAAAATGTTTGATTTAGGGTTAAAACCAACACACACATACCATTGCGAATATTTGCCTTTGAAGCTGTCCGTCTCCTCCGTTTACTTCTCCTCCAACAATAATGGGCTGACTGAGTCCGAAAGGCCCTTTTGGTCTTTTCAGCTGAAAAAAGAGAAAAGAAAATATCATTATGTATAATATATAGGATTATTTAAAGGAAAAAGTACTGATATACCTTACAAATATTGGATGTTACATTATAAAGCCTTACAAACATGGCAAGTGTTGTGGTTAATATGCATTTACAACAAATATCACTTTAAAACTATCAATCAATACTGAGGTAAAAGCATGGTAAGTTTTGTGATTACTGTCCTTTACTAAACCAATCACAGTAAAACTATGGTTACTGTGGTAAAAGCATGGTAAGTGTTGTGGTTACTGTGCATTTACAATAAGTACCACATTAAAACTACAAATAGTGTGGTACTGTAAAAGCATGGTAAGTTTTGTGATTACTGTCTTTTTACTACACTTATCACAGTAAAACTAATGTTACTGTGGTAAAAGCATGGTAAGTGTTGTTTTTACTGTGCTTCTACTACAAATACAACTTTGGAAATAATTGTACTATTTTTAATCTGATATGAATATCTAGGCCTATAGCACGTCACGTGACAGGCAGTGTTAATCACCCTGTTTTGAATTAGAAAGCAATGAAACGCAAAGTCTCCGTGGAGATGGCAGATATAATGGCAGATTAATATCGACAAACAGAAAAGACATGATATCACACATTATAGGACAGCGTATTTAGGTATTTATTTACTTACCAACATCTGACACACGTGAACTGATGCCAAATATCGCGATGTGTTCGGAACGAGACTTCTTCAGCGCGATTTCCTACTGATAAAATATAATTTTAAAAATATCAATAAACAGCAAAGCAATCCAGCTTCCCCGGCAATAAGATCGAAATAATAACATTAAAAAAATACATAAGATCTCGTGAATAAATGTTGATTAAACAGCTTCTCTGCTGCAAAGAATCATGCTGTTATCACGAAAGACGCTTCCCATTGAAAATACATTAGTTTAAAAAAATAAAAAATAAATAACGAAATAAACGTGTCCGTGGCACGAATCAATAGATTAAATTACGTGACCATATCACGAACTGCCGTGAGACTCGGTTGTTAAACTCACCGCTGAATGATCGCGTGCGTTGTTAAAATCACCGCTGAACGCGCTAAACATTTGCGGGGACTTTGATATCAGATTGCGAGGGGTTTTAATCATCAAAAACAAGTTTAAGGGCCAGATAAAAATTATCTGGGTGCCGCCATTTGACTCGCCCTGGCATAGATAATATTTTGTAGCCCAATGAGAAAAAAGGGAGTAAATAATTAAAACAAAATGAACAGCATTAGATGCTACGAAACCTGCTTTGGATTTATTATGTTCAGGACAAACGTAATATAGCACTGCAATAGATTGGCTATATTAGGTTAAGGACCAACGTAATAGCACTGCTTATATTAGGTTAAGGACCAACGTAATAGCACTGCTTATATGTTGTCATGTAACGTAATTGCGATTTGCAAAATAGTTTCCTCAGAACGTATTTCATGTGATACAGGGTTGGTAAATAAATATTATCATTGATAACATTGGTGTTATCTTACTCTGTCCTAAATTATATGTCAGCATTTTCCATGCAGTTCACCACCAAAAGCACTGCAGATTTGATATAATACAAGATTTGATTTGTGTTCATACTCTTTCTTGACTCTGTTCACACATTGGTTCATTTAAACACCATTGAAGAGTCTCTCTCTGCTCTGCTTTGCCTCCTGCTAGGGTTCACAGGCTTGTACGTCTTTAATTATGGATCAGATTCTTTTGCCCCTGTTTTAGAGCGACTCCAGACCGGCTTCGCTCAAGTCATCCACTTGAAAGTTTGAAAACCTCCAGTGACAGGAATATTAATGTGGCGGCAGTGTCGTATCTGTTTCAGCTCATGCATATTCAATGTCCCCCCAGCTCTCTAAGATTTATGTCAGACTGTGCAGGCGTGTGCTTCTCCACCATTTTAGATAATAGCATGCTAAATTGATGTTATCAGGAAGAGTCTTTCTCTCTTTCTCTCTATCTCTCTCTCTTTCAGTGTTCCTACCTTTATCTTTCGTTCATCGGCCCTTTCCTTTCTCTTTCTCTTTCTCTCTCTTTCTCCATCTCCTCCACCCCCAATCTCCTTGTTGGACAGAAGTTATTAAGGAAGCCTAGGTCAGCTCCTGGCGGACTTCCTTGAAAACACCCCACAAGCTCACTAGTGACACCCCAGGAGACAACAGAGGGGGCCAAAATGTATATTTTGGGAGCAGATTGGGGGCAATCCTTTGGATTATCTTTTAATTAAGGACGCTTGAGTTGTGCCCACTCTGTTGAAGCAAACGCCCAGCTGCTAATGTAGTTTAAACAGACATACTTTGTTTAATTATGGCTAATCGCAGGGGCCCAGAGTCCAGCCCTCTTTGATCTACCACTGGCAGGATAATCTTTCTGGCAGATAGCATCTTGTGTTCGTCCCCGGCTTCTTTTTAGATGTTGCAATGGGAGGTCCGAGATTAAGCATGGGTTAATTGAGCCAAGGTAGCTGTGTAGCGGTGTGCCTCTGTGTGTGTGTGCATGTTTGTGTGTTAAACAATTACAGAGTACTAACTAATGTTAGATTTGCATGGTTAATGGGTGTGTGACGTATTACAGGGTTATACAAGTTATAAATTAACCAAAATCGAACTGCTTTTTTAGCACCCATTACTCCAATATTCAGTGTCACATGAAATAATTTATAATATGCTGATTTGGTGATCAATAAACGTTTTTAATTATTTTCATTATTAAGAGCAGCTTAATATACAGTATATAAAAGTACAAATGGAGTTAATAATTAATAATAGAATTAATAAATATTTTCCAGCTCTCCCCAGTAGTGTTTTAGGTATTGTGGTGGTAGGAGCAATGACAGACACAGTGGGTGTGGCTTCAAGTCTCGGAGAGGCGTTTATTAACAAACAAAAAAAGAAAATTTACATATAATTGTCCAAAAAGGGTAAAAAAAGCAGGGAAGGTAGTGCTCAGATGGGTTGTTCCAGGTAAAGGGGGTGGGGTCCAGGCAGCCACACGCGCTCCCCTCTTCGGATCGGGGTGCGAGGGGCGGTGGCTTCTCCAGCGGCTCTTCTTCCCAAGGGTCGCTGCACTTGAGGGGCAAGGCGGCCTGGGCTGGCCATTCTCAGCCTGACAGTGGTGTCGCGTGCATCCCTGCTCGGGCATACAGGTCCAGCAACCCACAGCTTGGCAGCGCAGGAATCCCTCCCCGCTCCCCTCCTCGACTCCAGAGTGCATGAATGGGGAAAAGAGACTGGTCTCTTGAGGAGAGGCTTGCTCGGCATTTAACAGTGGTGGTGACAAGGCTCCGTTCGATTCAGGTGTGCCTCAGCACGTGCCACCTGTCATGGTTGTGACAATGACCTGACTAATGCAAGGACAGTTAAGGTGATGATACATGGGGCAACTTTTAGAGCAATGTTGCAATGTTGCTGAGCAATGTTGCTTGGGCACTTTCCCATTGAGAAAGGGCAATACATTTCTATCTGGATACTTCTATCTGGATCGATCGGTCGTGGGGCCTGTGTCTCACCTGGTTGCCCGTTGACGGCAACATTGGCCAGCAGGGCCGGAGTGGGACTCATTTTCAGCCCTGGAGTTTCATGCCTTAGACCGGCCCACTTTAGTTCCCGACTGACTATTAAATTAATGTAATTAAACCCTCAGTATATAAGGCCCAATCTTCCAAGGGCTATCTGGCCCTTCCCCCTACCCCTAACCCTCCAACCAAAAGAGAATCGAGACAACCCTACCCCTTCACGGGAACGCGCAAAACGGAGGGGTCAAGGGCCAAGGGGTGAATTGGGATTGAGCCTAAGTCTGCAATAGTGCTCTGTTCTGTACAGCCTTGTAATTCATTGTATTTTTCAAAAATATAATTTTCTTTTCTGTGCAATATCAGTACACAGGGTTTTATAAATACAGAGGTCCCAAAAGTGATCTAGGGGGTTCGGGGGCATATTATTTTTCCACAGTCATTGGCAAAGAACATCTGTGTTAAATAGGAATCCATTGTAATAAAGTTATTCTCATTATTATGCAATAGGCAATTGCTCTACCTGCTCTCCTCTCTCATCTCCATCTCCTTCTTCTTCTCTCAGTTTCTTTATCTTTACCTGTAAATCTCCCCTTCCTGAAGCTGAGCTTAGATTGATACAGTCTTTGCAAAGTGATTATTTATGTCGGTCGTTTAAAATTTCTATCGTAAAACAGCTGTTTAGTTTAGCAACGTGCACCTTATCTCGTGAAGTGTCGCGTTGGGATTCGCGCACGGCCGCGGCTCGCGCTTCTGTGAACATAAATCCCGCTTGCTTTGATCGGTCATATCAAACATTTTGCCATTTCTGACGAGCGGTGTTTGAGTGCTGAAGCAGCTCAGATGATGAGGTCGGTTATCGTCGCGATATGCGAATCATTGCAGCACCAAATTAGTTAATATTAGGCAATTATTTCACAATGTTCATTATAGGCTACACTCAGGAAAAATTACCTCAATGGTCGGTACGGCCCTGACTCGTAGGCTATTTGGCCGCTTTTCTAGAGATGTTTTATTATTCTGGCCTTTTCAGCGCCGCCTTTGTGCCTAGGCTATTATTATCCATGTTTTGTATCTCTTATTTTTTGTTCGCACATCTCTAACAAAGTGACTTTATTTATGTTTTGTGGGGCTGCGAGAAAATAATTATAAAAAAATTGTGGGGCTGCGCTATGACTGGAGCCTATAGGGAAAGCATTCAACCCAGTGCCATGACAACACCGGCCCTCCTGGCCAATAAAACAGACCGGCCCACCGGGAATTCTCCCGGTGCTCCCGATTAGCCAATCCGGGCCTGCAAACAACATTGCTCAAAAAGTTACCCCCTGTATCATCACATTTAGATTGTTCATTTCTTTAAATACAGTTAAAATGAATTACATACATTGTTAATGTGCAAAATTGTGATATTGCATTAGTTCCATGAATTGTAGTGCATAGAATTCCTGTTCATATTTCCAGGCATTGTTAATATACTTTCATTGTTAAAACATGATATGGTCTGAAAAATGTTGCTTAAGTGATCCATGGGCTGGAGGAAAGTCCAAATATCATCTCAGCTCAGTCCATAGGAAACGGTGTCCAACAGGGGAGAACAAACACGTTAAAAGGAAAACAAAACAAGAGAAAAGTTTCAGCTCTTTAGCTGCAATCTAACCCTCTCTCTGGTGTCTTTCATCTGTTGTAAGTATGCAGTGTAGAGAGGTTTCCCACTGATACAGTACGAGTGATACCGCCAAATCACTAACTAAGCATGGGAAAAGGCCGGAGGAAATGATCCTCTGGTCTCTTTCTCTCTGTCTCTCTCTGTCTCCCTTTTCCTTTTCTCTCCCAGACACATATTGTTTTTCTTTCATTTTAAGGTCTTAATTAAATTCTCATAGTTTCTCATGCTTCTTGCATTTTTAGTTACATGCTCTGTTTGTTCATTCTATCCTCCTGCTTTCCTCTTTTTTTCTTTTTGTTATTTCAAATGGTTAGCTTGTGTTGTGTGAACGGAACAACTAGTTGTCTGTCGTGTCACAGTGGGTCACGCTGCATTGAATACACTTGTGTTTGTGTGTGTGGTTCAGGTATACCCTACATGGGGACAAAATATGACAATATCCAAAATATTTTTCCTTGTGGGGACATTTTTTGGTCTCCATTGGGAAAACAGGTTAGAAATCAAACTAAGTTATGCATACTAAAAATGCAGAAAGTTCCCTTTCAAGTGGATGGGTAACGCCGGTGTCTAAAGCACGTCTACACATGGCAATTCCTGATTGGCTAAACATGATGATGTATCGACGTAGCACAGTACGTACCATAAATAGATGCCAGACCAGTGTGTTGTCAGCTTATTTGCATGTTTGAAGGTCATGGGGCTCACATTTCGAGTTGGCTTGAGACGTGCGATCGAGACATTTATTTTGACCTCTCCACAGACTCTGTGGACCCCGTTCTGGATCTTGAAGTTTGCACTGTGATTTCCTTAGACCAGAATGAGGAACTTACGATGTCTGTGTCTTACTCTGAGGAGTTGGATGCAGATAGACAGGCGGGTGTTTGGCAGAGCAGTCCTGTTAATCTGTTGCGCTCGAGGAACTGCTTGAGGTTGTAGGTTTGAAGTGTTGAGTTTAGAATGGCCTGATGAGAAAAAGCATGTCACTATGTTTAAGCCTGATGACTGCTACACAACATCTGGCCGAGAGCAACCTCCCAGCCACCATCTCCCATTCTTTCATGACTTCCAACTCTGAGTTGTCGAGGTCTTAAAGGAATCCCTACTCTCACTGGCTGCATACGCAGGCCACCTCCACATACTCCACGGTGGTCGATATCACGATAGCATGGGTATATACCTATGGAAGAGACGCTGGCAGGCTATCTCTCCCCCTCAACTGCATCATCGTGGAGGAAACATGCCTTACACACCAAGGCTTGTAAGGCAACATCTACCAGGTTGGTGCGTCCCTGCACACCATGGCGGTCTTGCAGGCCTAAAAGGCTAACCTGCAAATTTTCACCTTCTGGCCTGTTCAGTGACGCAGTCAACACTGTTGTTGACTGGTACCAGGAGGCCAAGAAACAATCTGTGGCATTCAGAGAACTGATCCCTTGCTGGATCCAAGAGCCATCCCTGTCCACCAGCTGCTCCAGGCCAGGATACAGTGATAGGAGAGAGGAGCAAAAGGCCAGAATGGTGGCCCGTGTTGCCACTTGTAAAAACAGGGGGACCAAGAAGCGTGCTCATGCACAGTCATCCATGGGGAGACAGGATCTGAGATCTGTTATCTCCTCCAGGGCTGCTCAGAAGAAGTCCTGACAATCATAGAACCTGGCCCCATTTGTGAAACCAAATGGGGATCTGAGGGGCTATAGATCTAAAGAATGCCTAGATTCAGATTTATATTCTGCCAGAACACAGGAAGTTTCTCAGGTTTGCTTTCGGGGGCGAAGCATACCATTATCGAGTTCTTCCTTTTGGCCTAACTTTAATCCCATGCACATTTATCAGGTGCATTGATACTGCTCTGGCTCTTTTTCTACTCCAGGGCATCTTTGTACTAAATGACATAGTTGATTGGCTGATATTAGCTCCATCTGAGGAATTGGCTGCATAACACTGAGATGTTGTGCTTGCCCACATGAAGAAGTTAGGGATGAGATTGAACTCTAAGATGAAAGTACTTTCCTCAGTTCAGAGAATCTCTGTTCTGGGGCTGGTGTGCGATTTGACCATGATGCAGGCACGTCTGTCTCCTGCATGTGTAGAATTGATCCTAACCACTACCAAAGATATCAGGCTAGGTAAGGAGCTTTCAGTCTTACAGGTTCAGAGACTGTTAGGTCTCATGGACACAGCGGTCAATGACATTCTATTAGACCTACTGCACATGAGACCAATCCAGTTTTGGCTCAAAAGCAGAGGATAGTTGGAATAGGAGTATTGTGTCTTCCAAAGCTCTTACCTGGGGTGCATAAAGTACTCCCCCTCCGTGACTAGGATAGAAACCAGCCAAGAGTGAGGGGATAGGGTAGTGGAGTGATGCTGTGAAACTGTCGCAGGACAGAGGTGAGGGACGGCTATATATACGGCTTCCTCTTGTGCTGATTGGATGATTACCAAAAGTGCTCCTCCTGAACTTTGTTAAATAAAACTTAATTTAGTATCTGACAATGCGCTGGTTTGCCGTCTATTTATGGTTTTGGTCCTGTACTGCGCTACGTCGCTACGTCATTATGTTTAGCCAATCAGGAATTGACGTGTGTAGATATGTGCTTCAGACACCGGTTAATACAAAGCGTTCACACAGCATCTCCCCCCCTCCCCTCAGGGAATTGGGTTATATATGTAACCTGAGAAGTTGTATGTGATTGGTAGGTTTAGAGATAGTATACATATGTACTAATATATTTAATAACGCTGTGCAAATCATTATAAGAATTTTCGATCTTTTTTGATGTTTGTGGATATTTTATATATATTTTGAGATTCATTGCTATCACACAAATAGAAAGGAGCTAGACTTCTGGTATCTGTTCATATGGAATTCGAGCCCAATGCCAATCCCAAACATTTAGTTTATACATTCTTATAAAGTGCTGTTTAAAGTAATGTTCACCACACAGGTACTGAAAGGCTATTTCCTGCCATGTGTACAGTAAGTGCAAGTTTGTCAGCTCCGTCTCGCAATTAGCCCCGTCCCTTCTCATAATTCGATTTACAGCTTCAATAACCTTAAAAGTAAAATAAGCAACTTAAGACAAAGTCGATGAAATTATGCATGACTTTTTGTGAATAATTGAATATTTCCATGGCCGATTATGAAAGAATGGCTAATTTATTAATTGACAGACACAAAGTCGAGTCAAAATGTCTATCCTCAGGGTGGATCTGCTTTCAGAATAACAAGCCCTTGTTAAATAAGTTAAATGAGTAGGTCTCCACGGCAGTACATGCACGTTTACCAGCAAACACCAAAGAAAGAGGATTACACAAACTCTGTTCGCTCAAGCTCACTGGCGTCACAATCTCGGTGGCCCCTGCCGCGCCTCCTCGTGAGATGAAATATTTAACTCCCTGTGTTTATTAGCGGCATGATAGACAAAGGGCTTTTTCCCTTTGACTTGTGCATACTGACATCTGCACATAACAAACAAACAGAAAAGTCTCTTGATCCATTATGGATGACATCCCTCAGTTTTGCAAAAGAGCATTATTAAAGAAATGGGGCCAATGGGGCGAGCTCTCATTTGTCAACATCAACATTTCGTCAATAAACACAAGAATAAGAAGTCACGTTTATGCCACTCTGTTGGATCTATATTGGCTCAAAAAAAAAAAAAAAAAAAAAAAAGATCAGTCATCAAAATGACAATTAGCATAACAAAATATACTGTATATGAGCAAAAACACATTGTGCAGCATTATTAGACATCTGTCTGGAGCACGTTTAAACTTAGGTTGTAGAAAATAATCTAGCCATGTACCATATTGCCACATATTAATAACATTATTTTTGTCTTCAAAGTCTAATTCCTGTGTTGTCTCTAAATGCATTATCTCGTAATACTGTGGCTTAATTGGCAATGGAGGAAGTTAGCAGAGAAACTCCAGACATAACATTCATCTTCATGAAAAACACCCTTCCAAGATCTTTTGGCAGTGCACTTTGACTTTCCCCAAGTTTGGAGATGTCTCCTAAAAGACAGAGCCCCTCCTCCCAGTCTGCTCCAAAAGTTTCTTCAAGGGATCACTGTTTGGCAGAAATGACCCTACTTTCATAATGTCTTTTCCAAGGGTTGTTAGAGAGTAAAACTTTCTCAAGTGTTTTAGTTGAAGATGACCACAAGGACCTTAAAGATGACAGAACATTGTTCAGACAGTCCAGAGGAAGCATTGTCCTCATTTTAAATAGCAACGGTTGGGGTAAAACGCCAGGCAAATTAAAAAATGCTTGTTAAGTTAACAGATTTTTATTTTTATTTTATTTTTTTTGGTATTATAATTAGGACTTCAGCATTTGTTTCTGGAATATTATATATTATATTTCCACAAACATCTAAAAACTAAAAGAACCGCTGTCCTGATACGGTTCATATCTTTCACTGTAGAAAATAAAAATAATAGAAGGCCCAAAATTGGTGAAACATCAGGCAAGATACATCTTGCCCAAAGCTGTTATTCTCTTCTTAATCAAAGTTAAGATTTCCCACCTGATGTCTTTAACATCTGGGTTTTTATGGCTCCTTTGAGACACCAAGGTCTCGCTGGAGTTGTGACCTGATAACATCTGCAAATAAACGATGGCTTTGCCCACATGCTCCAGAGCCGACAGGCCTCTGTGCCGCCCCTCTGTCCTCTCAACGCTTTCAACACCTCCTCAACACCCCCTTAATAAACTTTCTTTCAAAGCTCTGCTGTAAAAATCCACACACTCTCTTGCTGTGTTTTATTAAATACTGTAGCATGCCTCCTGCATTCACTCATATCATATTTTGAAGCTTTTGGACATGTAATGTTCTTCTTGCAAAAGGTTAAAAAATACATTTTTATTTCCAATTGCAGCTTTGGAAAAGGCGAAGGGAAGACATCTGCCTCAGCTAGAGGCATCAAAGAAATCCAAAGGAGAGTTTTAATACTACATGTGTGGTGGAGGTGTGGTGAACTCTCCACTTTCATTTTGCCTTCCTCTATAAAAGCTTGAAAAACACTTTTAATAGAGCCAGATTTATGAGATGCCGTAGGATACAGCTGCTCCACTCAAAGAAGTGGACAACTGGTGTTTTTTTTATTATTATTTTGAAATAAAGGATACTCAATTGTCTTTTTAAAAGAAGTTCACTAGCTTAAGACAATGAAAGACAATACTTGTGTCAAATAGTTGACTCTCCTATGTTGAGCTATGGTTTGGTATGTCAGTACAGTTTTGTTTACACTATTTGTACATAGTCAAAAGAAAATAGTTGTGAGTACAGAAGCATCTATGTCAAATCGAGGGGCATGGGTGGCAACTTGTATATACTTTCAGATTGCATAATTTTACTTATTTGTCATTTTCAAAATTGCAGAATTATATAACTCAGAGGCTGAATAAATATTTGCCTATAATGTCTAAATTCATTGAGTTATCAAAATAAGTTTAGAAAAGGGGCAGGGGTCTTCATTTTAGAATTTTGAGTTTCAAAATAAGGGACAGTGTGTAAAAACACCTATTTTTAAACTATTTTAATCAAATAATAATAATAATAATAATACAAATAAAAACATTAAAATGGTTTAGTTAAAACATGAATGATCTTGTCTGTGTACTATTTTCAATATGAATGCAGGTCAAAAGGGATTTGCAAACAGTTTTTGTAATTTAGGTCACCCCAATAACCAAATTCTGCTTTAATGTGCGAATAAAAGAGAGATTTGAAAGATACATCTCTGATTCAGATTCAGCTCTGGAAAGATACAAGGATGGATCCACTGTCTATACTATATCATATGCCTTAGTCACTCTGTCTGGATGTCGCTCTCACTCTTCCTGTCTCTCTCTCAGTCTCTCCTCTCGGGGAACTCCAGTGTCTGCTTTTTTCACTGCATTCCTGTTGATATATGCTGCTTGTCATGAAAATTCTCACGGAACCAAATATGAGAAAATAAGAGAGGGTGGGTAAAAAAAAAAAAAAAAATCACATCACATCCAGCTAAGAGATTTTCTTGTACATTCTAGAGTAAGAGAAAATAAACAAATAGCTGAAGATGAGGGGGGAGAATAGAAAAGTGTTTCCATCACCACTCCAGCTGTTTTCCCAGGGAGGAGCTGGACTTAATGCAGCCTTATGCAAGTGACTTAGAATTGACAAATCCTGTGCTTACAGAGGTTGTATTAATGATCCTCATTATCTGGGCCACTTTATGAGTAGTCATTAAACAATGAGATTAGCATATGGAACAGAAACCTGTTTGCTTTACATCTGAGAGACAATTGGAAGGTTCTCGCTACCCTTGACAATTCAGGCCTGCAATGGTCTCTGATTACTCAGAAAACAAGACACGTAGATGTGCTGAGCAAGCAAAGGCCTCTGACTTTGAACTGATTAGCTGTTTGATATTATTTCAACTAAGCACAAGATTTTGTCTTCATGGATGAGGACAGTTTATTAAAGTCTTAAAGGAATAGTTCACCAAAAATTAGCTCACCTTCATATCATTCCAAACCTATTTTGATATTTTGAAATCTGCTTTTGTACATAAAATTAAAGTCAAAGGGATCAAAACAACATTGGACTGCATTAACTTACAATTTTTTTCCAAATATCTAAATATTTTGTATTTGCAGAAGAAAGTTAAGTTAGTGTATTGTACGATTTGGATGTGCCATCCATTCAGTCTTGAACAGCAGGTATTTGCAGTTTGGCCCTTGACTTTTTCTGAAGAACTCAGGGAATAATTTGTCGGAGTGTTTGAGAAACAGAAAAAGCCTGGCATGAACTGTACTTGAACCCAAAGCCTGTGAAGACTACGTCAAGAGGTGCTTCGATTTTTCCCTCCCTCACTCTCTCTCTCTCTCTCTCTTCAACCATGATCAAAAGTTCAGAACCCTGTATGTTTTGTATTCACGAAGGAGAGAACCTTTGAAACCCTTTGGATTAGAGAGTGTTGTCAGCCCACGTTAAAGGAGAGAGGAGGAAGGACAGCTCACAGTTCACAGAGGTAAGTGAGTGAGTGAGTGGACGAGTGAGTGAGTGAGTATGCATGCATGCATGCAGCAGTATGCATTTATCCACCTTGTAGTCCAAACTGGGAAAATGTCATAATGAAGGTGTTAGAAAGTAGACACTGAAGAGGTTAAGACCAAATTAGTCTGGGTCGTAAGTCTTCCACTTCCTTGGTAGCAACACCTAATCTTATTTTAATGGCAGCTGGATAGAATAGCCATACTTTAAGGGTAGTGCTATTTTCTATGGGATCATCCAGCTGAATTAGAGTGTGATTGAGCTAAACATGTGTCCCAGCGGTCTCCAGCTTGGACAGCTGCCCACCTCTGCTTCACTTGTCCCACACTAAATGTTTTTTGACAACCCTCAAGTGGTTACTGACAGCATTCCAGCCATTAAGACATGGGGAATGAACACACAAACTATAACTGATAATTATCATACTGTATAATCTAGAATTAGCATTGCAATTGTGTCATCCCTCTTGTGCTAACTTGGACAACAGCATACACAACATGTTGATAAGCAAATGTATGTGTGCAGATATACATATTTGCAAAATATATGTGTGTGTGTGTGTGTGTGTGTGTGTGTGTGTGTGTGTGTGTGTGTGTGTGTGTGTGTGTGTGTGTGTGTGTGTGTGTGTGTGTGTGTGTTTGTGTAAATTGACAAATAATGCAAGGAAATGATAACATTTATAATTGTGCCCAAATACTTTTAGGGCCACTGTAAACAGCACAAAAAATAGTGCGGTGGGAGCTTCATGGAATGGGTTTCTATGGCCGAGCAGCTGCATGTAAGCCTCACATCACCAAGCAATGCCAAGCGTCGGATGGAGTAGTGTAAAGCACACCGCCTTTGGACTCTGGAGCAGTGGAAACGTGTTCTGTGGAGTGACATTTCATGCTTCTCTGTTTGGCAGACTGATGGGCGAGTCTGAATTTGGCGAATGCCAGGAGAAAGTTGCCTGCCTGACTGCATTGTGCCAACTGTAAAGTTTGGTGGAGGAGGTATGATAGCATGGGACTTTTTTTGTGTGATTGGGCCTGGCCCCTTACTGTACTTCCAGTAAAGGGAAATCTTAATGATTCAGCATACCAAGAGATTTTGGAAAATGCTATGCTTTGGACTTTGTGGGAAAAGTTTGGGCAAGTCCCTTTTCTATTCCAGCATGATTGTCCCAGTGAACAAAGCAAGGTCCATAAAAACATGGTTGGATGAGTTTTGTGTGGAAGAACTTGTCTGGCCCATACAGAGCCCTGACCTTGACCCCATCGAACACCTTTGGGACTAAATGGAATAGAGATTGTGAGCCAGGCCTTCTCATCCAACATCAGTGCCTGACCTAACAAATGCTCTACTGGATGAATGTGCAAAAATTCTCACAGAAACACTCCAACATCTTGTGGAAAGCCTTCCCAGAAGAGTGGAAACTGTTATAGCTGCAAAGGGGGGACACAGTCCATATTAAGTATTTAGAATGCAATGTATTTAGATGACTTGAAAAACAGAGATAATCTAAACATTGTTGCAATCATGTGTTTATTGTCTTCATGTTTCATCAGTCAAAACTTCTTTAGGTGCTTTCACACTAGCAGTTTAGTTTAAAACGGGGCACGGTTAGCATTAAAAATTGGTAATGTGAAAGCTGTCATGTGGACCCAGGAGCACTCCGGGGTACCAAACCCAAGATTACCTGTAGGAGGTGGTTTGAGTTTGTTAGCATGAATGTCAAAGCAACTCAGACTCGGATGCACACTTGTTCAGGAAGTAACATAACCTGTACATGCATTAGCCCATGACGATGTCTTCAACAAAACACATGTGAGGGATAACAGTGGGGATGATATACCTTGAGCGAGCGAGCAATGTAATCGCACATAGTTAATGCAATCAGAGCGGCAAATGAATGGCTCGCAATCCACTGTCTCCTTAAAAGTGCTTCCTTCACGTGATCCACATACAGTGAACCCAAGTGTTGTTCATTCTGCTGCGTATAATAGCACCAAATTAATTTAAAAAACACAATATATTAACCTGCATCCTGTTTTCCATCATGTGCAGTGCACGTTTGTGATAACGTAAGATGACCGCAAATGCACCACAGTTCGATAGAATCAAGTTGAGTGTGAAACTAGACCAGCACTGAGGGGGGCACAAGGAACAATCATCTTCAGATCGCAGCAAATGTGCCCAGTGTGAAAGCCCACTCTATCTACATGTTATTCAGCTGCAGCGATATCTGGATGCCTTTGTCCATATAAGGGATTTCCTACGAACGTCTTAAGATTTATGACTTTATAAGTCTCACTTACGGACTTTCTACGTGAAGGCGCCCTCCTGCATCCAGTATGAATGAAGCAGACATTACATGAGAGTCTTTAGCACTCCATAATATTCACATTGCTTAATTTTAGGCAAAAATTGAATAAATGTTTATCCTCTCTATATTAATTTGAAGTAAACATAAGAGAATCCATCAATATTTCTCCAAATGTGCACATTTTTTAACTAAATACCCTGAGGGGCATTGTTTAGTCGACTGCTTTTATGAAAACTGTATGAGTTTGATTTTCTTCTCTTCTTGATGGATGCGGCTGATGCTCATATTCCATATTAAAGGTATCAATTCCTTTTATTATTTTCATAACTCCTGACACAAATTCAGAAATGAATGTCACCACGACATTTTTGTAAAACAGAAGTAACACACATATATATACACACACACACACACACACACACACACACACACACACACACACACACACATATATATATATATATATATATATATATATATATATATATACAGTATACAAATAAATAAGTTTATTAAGTTTATAAAGCAATGTATATACAGTACTGTAAGACAAAAGGCATTTGGACACTTTCTAAACCTTTTTAATGGATCTTGTGGATACTCCATTAAGACACCAATGTGAACTTAGGAAGGGGAAATATATTATCTGTTTGCAGATGACACGTTTTGATGTTTTAAATCTGACACAACATTAATTTTTTTAGAATGGGTGTTCAAAAGTGTCCGGGTGTGTTTTGGAGGCCACTACTGAGTCTTTTTGGTTTCACTTTATTTTGATGGTCCCTTTAACACATTCTGTTGACTATAAGTAACGTTAGACCTACATACTAACTCTCATTAGAGTATTAGTAGACTGGTTATTGTTAGAATAAGTTGACATGTAGTTGCAAAGTTACTTATAGTCAGTAGAATATCTGTTGGTGGACCATCACAATATAAAGAGTTAGCAGATAGTAAGACAGTCGACTAATACTCTAATGAGTTGCAAAGTTACTTATAGTCAAGAGAATGTTCAAAAGGGACCATCAAAATAAAGTTTTCACAACATGAATGTCTCTTGTCATGGAAGTTAAACCATATTGTATTGTAGCTAGAGTTATGTATTCATACAACACTATGTTCCTCCAAAAGCAAGAGATTTCTCTCTCTGTTGCCCCCCTTCGTCTCCATCACTTCACCCACTCCTTCTCCAGTGAGCTGGAATCACTTTAATGTCCCACCCAAGCACTCTCTGGCCCTGGAGAGGACGGCTCAGAGTCGCCCATCTCCCCAGCACTCCACTCCTCTCAAGCGCCTCTCTACTCAATGAGCCCAGCTCCCAACTGGGAGGCCCATTGATACCCTGCTTTGGGTCGATTGTTCCCTTTTGGAGAGGGGAGGAGAGGGGTGGAGTGAGTGAGGCCGCCCTAACCCCACCCCTGGGCATTGAGCTTGGCCTAGCAGGTGTAAACATCCAGCACTTCTCTCCCCATGAGTGGGCAGTTAAGAACCTCAGGTAGTCATGGAGAGTGCCTCAGAGGAATTAAGAAATTAGAGAGAGGAGAGAAAAAAGTAGATGAATGGAGGGATTTGGGGTGGCCGAAGGTCGGGGGAGGAGGAAGAGGAGAGAATGAGGATATGGAGAGCGGGCCCAGGTGTTCAGGCTTATTATATGACCCAATATGTTGTGAGCGAGATAACCTTTCGCATTCAGTGGACCCCACGTAAACTTACCGAGGCCTTTTTCATGGTCAGGGAGTCATCGTAATAAAAGCAGGGAGCTCATGTTTCATTGCTGGCACATGCATGTAGGCCTGGTTTTGATATTGCACAGCTACTAACCTCCCTTAGTCCTGAGATGGGAAACTTGACAGTTTTGTCATATATATACATATATACTGTATCACATTTGTACCATTCAAAAGTTTGAGGTTGGTAAGATTTTTAAATGTTTTCGATAGAAGTCTCTTACTCACCAAGGCTGAAAGACATTTATTTGAACGAAAACACAGTCAAAACTGTAAAATTGTGAAATATTATTAGAATTTAAAATAGGCCTAACTACTGTCTATTTTAAGATATTTTTAAATGTAATTTATTCCTGTGATGGCAAAGCTGATTTTTTTTAGCCTCATCCGAAGGTGTCACACGGTCCTTCAGAAATCATTCTAATATGCTGATTTGGTGCTCAAGAAACACTTATTATCAATGTTGATTATCAACGCTGCTTAATGTTTTTATGTATTCTCTTTTATGTATAAAGTATTTGATAAAAAAAAAAAATTTCAGGTAAAAATATGGGATAATTTCTTCTCACCATATAGTGTCAGAGGTCTGGAGCATCATTCTCACATGCTTCCATTTCTGATTTCATTTTAAAGCTGGTTAAAATTCCAAACTGACCAATCAGTATGTTCTATGAGTTGAGAAGTTTACCTGACATCATACTATTATCATATGGCAAGAAAATGTGTGCATTATGCTGGAAGTTTGGAATGAGAAGGTTTTAAAGGGAAGCCCAGAGCTCCAGGACTGCCTATCATGTTAATGTGTAAGTGTGTGTAGAAGTGATGTTTCTGTTGACAGTACTGCTGTGGAGAGTGAATGTTTATGGGTAAACAAAAATATGTGTGAAGAGCCAAAAAAAAAAAAAAAAAAAAAGACAGCATTTTAGCATGCACTGGATTAACGATGTGAAAAAAAAAACATGAACATCTATCTGAAATGCATTTATCTTCTCTAGCACGCTACAGAAATGAACCCCTATTAAATGCTTTCATTTGCAGGCAACTTAACACCTGTGTTTTATTCATAAATTTATTTTTGCCTTTCAACAAGGACAGGATGAAGCCTCAAAGTGTGAGTGCCGTTATTTAGTTTGTCTCTCTCCCTCCCTCTCTCACTCCTCACGAAGTGTTATTTACTAGCGAGATATCATCCTCTCTTTAATCCTCTTAGCATTGGATTTCAGTTGTACTTACAGCGTCCTGCACCTGCTAAACTGCTGCCTGCTAAAGCTGCATAAACACACATAAAGGTGCATCATAGGCTATACTGACTCTCTACAATTGAGCATGCAAAGAGAGAGAGGAGAGAGGCTTGGCTTTCTAAGATACTTATTTAGCAGGGACTTGGACTGTCCAATTCAGTCTGAGGTCTTGATGGTAGTATAGCTCAGGATTGGACAGGCGAGTTTCTGCAAAAATCTGTTACAAAATTAAACTATTGAAACTTTGTAGTCTGGAGGTAGCCAACATCAAAAGCTCTTTTAACTGTATGTAGTGCTTAGGCATTAGGTATCAACTCCTGTGTGGATTTAACATTTCCCTGAGCAAGTATCTGTTTGGTGGATGCAAAAATATTTTGGCTTTTAGCATTTGCATAAATGTTCCAATCACTTACATGTTTTAAAACTTCCAAGTTGAAGTAAGTTTCAGTCATTTATAATGTTACAAACAATTTCCATTTCAAATAAATGCTGTTCTTTTGAACTTTCAAAGAATCATAAAAATAAAAGGTATTAGTTTCCACAACAATATTGATCAGTATTGATAATAATAAGAACTATTATTAACTATAGTTAAAGGGGTGGTTGAATATGATTTCACTTCTCTAACTTACTTTAGTGTGTAATGTTGCTGTTTGAGCATAAACAACATCTGCAAAGTTACAACGCTCAAAGTTCAAAGCAAAGGGAGATATTTTCTTTTAAAGAAATCGCTTTTTAAGGACTACAACAAACGGCTGGTAAGGACTAAACGACATTCCTCTCAGGTTAGTGACATCACTAACCCTAAAATTTACATAAACCCACCCCCGGGAACGCGATTTATAGATTATCAAGACAGAATATGGTAATCAATGACTAGAAGATAACTCCACATCAGCTACATAAATTCATCAACTAACCATTCAGAAATGTTGTCTACATGTAGTCACTTCTTCTTGAGTCTCCATTTCTTTCTGACTTCGGTTTGAACATAAAAGGCTAAAGGTTTTTGAAATTTCCAGTGCATGTCTGTGTGAGGTAAAAGGACACAAACTGTTGAAGCTCCACCCCCTGTGCCGGGAGCAGCAGCTCATTTGCATTTAAAGGGACAGACACAAAAACGGTGCATTTTTGCTCACCCTCAAAAAGTGACAACTTTAACATGCTTTATAAAAATATCTGTGGGGTATTTTGAGCTAAAACTTCACATACACACTCTGGGGACATCAAAGACTTATTTAACATCTTGTGAAAGGGCATTATACCACCCCTTTAATTATAACTGAGCACCAATAATAACTGTTAATAATTGAGAATATTAGAATGATTTTTTTAAGGATCTTGTGACTCTGAAGACTGGAGTAATGATGCTGAAATTTCCACTTTACTGTCACAAAAATGTATTGCCTTTTAAATACATTTTCAAATAGAAAAAAAGTTTGGTAACACTTTCAATAAAGACCATGCTTAAAATGAATTATAGCCCCATTTATACTTATTTATAAGTATGGCCTATTACTATTCTATAAATATATTTATAAAGACTATACTGCATTATAAGAACAGTTATAGTCCATAATGTATAACACTGATATGAAAGCTTTAGCATAAGTTCTGCCAGGAAGACTCAATTGTTACGTCACTTATTACCTTCTTCTCATCTAACCAATCATGTTCTAAAACTTGTAGTATAAAAGATCGGTACTTACATATGTCTGAGTTTGCAGATGTTGCAACATTCACCTCCATCCTCCCCACCACCACCAGGATGGTCCCTGTCCATACCTCCCAAGGGGTCGGCTGTGCCCCTGCCTTCGTCTTCAGGCAGGAAATGCAGATTCCGTTACCCTCGGATTGCGAGCTACGCCAAAGAACTTTATAACACAAGCAATACTTACTTGCTTGCTGGGCTGTTAATAAATTAATGAAATACTAAAGTTACTAAAAATTCATTGTAACTATAATATAATAGCACTATAGCGATGCAAGTTTCATCTTTATAAATACATTCATAGAACCATACGACTGACTAATTAATACTTATAAATCAGTGCATAATGGATTATGAGCATGTGCATTGAAAAAGCAAATGCATGACTTATACGTAATTATAAAAAAATTATATAAAATAATATAAATGTAACTATAATTCTTATAATGCAGTATAGGTCTTAATGAGTCTTTATAAATGTATTTATAAAATAGTAAAATTTACACATAAATAAGTATAAGTATAAGAGCTATAATTCATAATAAGCATGGTCTAGATAGATATATCTATGATATAAAAGATCTATCTATAGATCTATCTAAAAGATCATATCTTTCTTATAAGATATGTAAGAAAGAATTTGAAAGTGTTACCAAAAGTTATTTTAAATTGTAATAATACAATATTACTGTTTTTTGTTTGTTTGTTTGTTTGTTTGTTTGTTTGTTTGTTTGTTTGTTTGTTTGTTTGACAAATGCAGCCTTGGTGAGCAAAATACACTTCTTTCAAAAACATTAACACAATCTTAATTACTCCAAACTTTTGACCGGAATTTGCTAATGTGTCATTGAACTTGTTGAACATGAGTTCAAACAAAACAATTATTTTGAAGTCCAAACATCTTTCCTGTTAGAGACCTCAGACAGTGTTTGGCTAACATTGAGTTCAGACATCAGTCTCGCTGGGTGACAGTGGCACTGTGAGGTTCTTAATGTTCACCCTCTCCCTCGAGAGCTCTATCAGACCCCTTAAGAAGCCCTCCCTTCCATCTGTTACTCCTCTGGTTTGTGTGTCTGTGTGTGTGTGTGTGTTCTGTGCACATGTATGTGTGTGAGGTATGGGGTATCTCCAGCTGGAGGCGAACAATATGGAATTTGAAATATTAGCTGCCGTTGTGATTGAACATGGCTCCCTTATCACCAGGTTGCCAGGTAGGTGCACCATAACGATGACTTATCGCCCGGGTGAGTAACAGCAAGTATATAACAAGATTCCTCGACGTGACAAACGCCACCCCCAGGACACACTGTACCCGACCTCTCACAGACAGGGCAACAGATGTGCCCCGATACCTTTAGTTTCAGCATATACACACACATGCCCTTAAAGCTAAATATGGCCTTTTCTAAGTTGAGGTGATAGGGTATAGTCATCTTAATAGGCATTTACCACCTTGTCATCTATCTATCTATCTATCTATCTATCTATCTATCTATCTATCTATCTATCTATCTATCTATCTATCTATCTATCTATCTATCTATCTATCTATCTATCTATCTATCTATCTATCTATCTATCTATCTATCTATCTATCTATCTATCTATATCCATCCATCCATCCATCCATCGATATGAGATATAGATGTGAGATATATTAGGCAAATTCAGATGGTCTTCTCAATATATTACAGTATTAAGCTAACATTTAGAGCTAATTATTACAGTGTCTGTGACGTATGATCTTAGATGATCTAGCCTCCCTCCCACATAAGGAAAACTAGGGATACTTTTAATACTTAAAAATGTCCCTTTTTGTTGTAGTGATATTTAATTTTGAGAAACAAGAAGCTTTTTCATTTTTAGAAACAAGTAAATGCTTTGCTTCCGGGTTTATTATTTATTTTTTTAAACCGTGTATTTTTGTAGAAAGAAATTGCTGTTCTGAAACTGCATGATAATGGAGCTAAATTATTCATAATGATTGATAGTGTTACTGTGAAGGGAATTACAATGCCCTATGATTGTTCCATAATACGACAATGTTTTGTGTGTGAATGTTTTCTTTTTCTTGTCTTTCTTGTTCCATTTGCAAACAAACAAACAAACAAAAAAACATATATGTTCGTAAGAACTCGGGTTTCCTGTAGCACTGGGGTGAAATGTCCCTCATGAGGGACAACTCATGGATAGTGTCGGACAAGGTCAGAGGTACAGTCACAGGGTTCAAGACTGACTTGTCGCTGTCCTAAGTGGTCGACATTTGCTATTTGGCTTCCCATGTATAGGAGTGTATGTGTGTGTGTGTGTGTGGGAGTGGAGTCAGGGGAGTCACTCTGAAGTATTTGGAGGCTTATCATGTTGCATGTCAGAAGAACTGACCAACCTTGCTTCAAGCCAAGGACTGCTGACCTCTGACCTAAGTGTTAAACCAAAAACAGATGCCTCTGAACTGACTCATATCCGGCCCTTAAATAAGCTGGTGAGGAATTTTTTACCACCTTCGGACTGTTATTTGTATAACTTTATATGCGTAGCTTATGTAAAACTGAAGGCTATTTAGTTTGACTTTGTATTTTATAAGTGCCTCCTGATATTCTAGCTTTTATTTTGAAGTTATTTCTCCTTGTCTTGTCTTATATTTCCTTGATCCTTCTCTGATTGTATCCAAATGTTTCATGCTAGTTAATATGATCCCCATGAATCTACAGCCAGCATGTTCTGTTGCATTGTTTGATGTAGCAAGTTTTCAGCTCTGCTTATGTTTTTGAGTAATTATATTGTCTTGTGATGCCTTTATGACAATTCTACCTAAATAATGATTAAATTTAGGAACTGAACCTCAGTTCGCCAGTTATTAAGTCGTGCACTCTGGTAAAATGCAAAGATTCTGATTCAATTGATTTACAGTATTGAGTTTACTGTTGTTAAACTCCCATTTTTGTGTTCTGATATCAGTAAAGGTTTGGTTGTCGTCCTGAGTTGAAGCAGAATGGTTTGTCAACAGCAAGGCTCTTTTGGCAAGGTCACAATGATTCTGTTTACTTTTCAGAAGAATATTTACCCTCTGGGCTTTTTGAAAGCATCCTGTGAAAGTTCAGCCAAGAAAAGCAAAAGGAAAGAAAATATACACTCTCACATCTCAGATCACGGACAGCATTATAAAGTTAGGCTCCAGGATGCCAGGGCTCATTATAAGAGGAGGAATTAGATCTGCATAGTTTAAAGCAACCAGGCCGTGCTCCGTGATTGTCAGTATAATTCACACGACCAATTTAACCACTCTGTTTAGTTCTTAATTTTCTATCACCAGCACAATGCATAATTGTCTTGTGTTTATTACAAATCAAATTACTTGAAAGGGACTTTTGCTTCTAGTTCATTTTCATGTATTTACTGCCAGATCATGAACTGTCCATTATGGTAGACACACAGGCACATTGCAGTAATTGCTTTATAATGTTATGAAAATGGCCGTTTAATATAATGATTATAACCACCAAAAAATTGGCCTAAAATTGTTGAATACTGAATGTTAGTTGTAATGAAAGCCTTTTGTGTTCTTTTTTAGTTCTTAGTGATATTCAGGGACAGTTTAGGCAATAATAACATTTGGGACAGATTCCTGAATGCAAACTTGCGTGGGGCGGATTAAACCATCAATAAGCACTATCAGTAGTGTTAGGCTCCAGACTAATGATTTATACTCCCTAACATGGGACTGATCTCTATCAGATTGATGAATGCACCAACCAATCATGTTCCTGCAAACCCACAGCATGTACATACACCAATAAGTGATGATAAACGGCTCCCGTCAGAGTTATTTATGCATTGAAGGGGGCCTAGCATTGGCCTGCTGTGGGGTGGAGTTTCCATAGTCGTTCTCCAAGTCGGTAGGTGGTCTCTTTTTTTTTTTTTTTTTCTCTCACTTGCCTGGTCTCATCTTCCTCTGATCTAGAGGTTCTGCTTAACCTCCCTTGCAGATGGCTGAGGGATGCGTCCCAGCTAGGGAGAAGCCTGTGGCCCATGGTTCATCCCACACAATCTTACAACAGAACCCCCCCACACACGCAGTTTATGTTCCTCAGATGCCTGTGGTGGACAGGGAGGGATACACATGGGGCCATAAATGGGCTTGTCATGAAGGAACATGGTTCTTTTACATCCTCTCTGTTTAACACGTTTATGTGTGGGTGTAATCTTGTGTCCACTGTGTTTATGTCATAGCAGAATTGTTGTAATTACAAGTTCCATCTATTTGTCTGGCTATATCTTCATTTTTGTTAGTTAGTTACAAATACTGTATGTGCATTTTAATGCATTTTCATCTCAAGTCTACTGTCCATGAACCATGTTTTATTGGACTGTGGTGGTTTAAATTCATTGAGGATTATTTTCCCAGCTGACAGATTTTGAACAAATTAAGAACTTAAATCCTGTGTAGGTTTAATCTTCATTTATTTTATTTTATTTAATTTTTTATTTATTTTTTAGCATGGAACGAGAGCTTACAAGGTATTAAATCACACAAAATGTATTTATTTATTTGTTTGTTTGTTGTTTCCCACTTTATATTAAGTTACTTTATACTACTAATATTGAAATTAATCATTTGATCCAATGCATTGTTTTTTTTTCCATGTAAAAAATACCTGCATGTAATTACAGCTGTAATTATTTTTTGTAATTAGTAAAGACACCTTATAGAACGTGTGACCATTTGCTACATAACAAAGTATTCAATATGTGTGTAATTAGTATATTGTATCGTTTGTATATGTATTGTTAGTGTAATTTGTATATTGTATAATTTTAAGTTAAAGTCAACAAATGTGATTCAGTGATCTATATACATACTTACATACATACATACTACATACATACTGTGTTTTGAGGGCAACTTTAACTACTGTTGTGTACTAAGTGAGATTATTAGCCTACTATTATTTATTTAATTTATTATTATACCATTTTTTTTCAATCTTGCCGTCTTAATGTTTGGCCACCTTCAGTTGTCTTATGAACAAATATTCTCATATTTTTTAGTCTTCCTGAGCTGATCAGGGTCAGTTTTTATTGTGCAGGTGAGCTATGTGCTGCTGACCTCAGAGCAATGCTTTATGAGCTTTCTCCTTTCATCCTCTTGTTTGTTTTCCTCTACGTCTCCTCATTTTCTACTGTACGTTTAGTCTGAAAATGTACAAGTTTTATGGATGAAGAGAGGATACAAGCAGTAGTGTGTTGCTGAAAGACAGTTCATGTGTATGTGTATATGTGTGTCGGGTCACTTATATTGGACAATTCAGCAATGCTGAGAGTGCTTGCCTGTAAATGTCATGTTTCTTCAGACAGCGAGGACAGATGAGGTGCAGACTGTGGTACGACTTAAAACCACACACTCTTAAATGCACAGGTGTCCTAATGTGCTTCCAGTCAGAGCAAGGGTCTGGGAAGTGCATCTCCATGTGCACATGGACTCTTTAATTGCCGAAGTTTCCAACCCCAAACTGTTAAACAGACATTGGACCATTGCGCTCGAGCCATCTAAACTAAAGTGACAGTTATTGGCCCCTCTCGCCCAGGAAAAAAACATTGAGCTATTTCCTGTTGTGTCCCATTTCGCAGTAGGAGTGTATTCCCATGCATTTGATATGGCCACATTAACCATGCACTTGTGAGCTCAGTCCATAACTCATGACTCAGGTTGAAATTTACAGCTCTTCACTACATTATAACATTCTCTGCATGTGTTTTTTTCCCTATTGACCAAATTCCCATAATACCTTTCTTCATGAAGTGTGCCACATGAAATGTGTATGTACTGCCTGTCAGGCATTTTGGCTTGAACAGTGCTCTTGGTTATAATAGAATAGGTGATGATGGGTAATACAGGGTTTAGATGAAGTTTTGTTTTAGCATATTGATTCTTGAAGTGATTTACATTTGTTACAAAGTGCACTTCTTTTCTTGAAGTCATCCCTAGTGAAAAATTAATATACTAAAATGTATTTGAAATACATTTATTTTATGCTAAGTATACTACAAATACATTTACATATTTATGTACTTACTGTATACCCTGCAATTGTACTTTTAGTATACTAAATTGTTATACTTAAAATCTGCTAAATTTGAACGACAAATTTTGTACTTAATGCACTTAAGTTATCCAGAAATAGTGCTAAGGGTCCAACTAAATATATAGGAGCAACTTTCTGCTCTTATGTTTACTCCGTGCACTGTCAAGTGCTTCATCATATTTGTCATGGTATCAGTCTTTGCAGCAATTATTTTACCGCAAATACTACATCGCGCGCTGTTGGCATCGAGCCTGGAGAAATGTAGCCAAACTTTTGATCGACTTTTCCACATCTAGGGGGTTGGGACGCTTACACACTTCAAGTGAGCTACGTCTCTGAGTGTAACCGCGTAAACTATTGTTTTTAGTGCTTATTGGCTCACTGACGTTGACGAGTTAACCCCTTAGGTATCGAAATCTGGTCTCGAACAACAAGTCATTTTTCGATACTCGATAGTATCGAGGCAATTCGGTCGGTACCTAAAAAGTATCGAACTTGGTACCCAGCCCTAGCTATCCCACGTAAGAACGAGCCTATGATTGAATCTGGAAATAGAGAAAAATAACTGAGAAAAATTATAAATAGTCCTCAGATGCCATGTCCGTAATTTATAGCAAAACATCTAGCATTAATTTGATCTCAACAGATTCATTAAAATGAGATATTACCCCACCATCAACATCATTAACCAACGTGGATGAACGACCAATGTCAGCCCCCACAGACTGACGTAGATTTGTGGGGGCATGTTTGAACGAAGTGTTTTAGGAAGGCGTGGCTGAGCCTTAACTTTTACAAAGAATATCTCTTCGGGTTTGAGACATTGAGCTTTGTAACTCTGCAGATCTTATACATGCACAAACAGCTATAACACACTATGACCCCTTTAAGCTGTGCCATATTTATAAAGATTACTTTATTGTTTTTGAAACAAACAATAATGATGCTGTTAGCACACGTCAAGTTACTTGGAATGCCATTCAAATGCCATTGTATGCGTATTACCTGTTCCCACATGCGTATTACCTGTTCCCACATGCGTATTATGTGTTCACGGGGTGTTTCTTGACAAATTGACATCGCCAACTCCTGGCCTGGCATGCATAATACAGCCTTTTTAGTAATTTTCGCAGATCTTTGTGAACGGGGATCATTTTGACAACATTGTCGTCTGTTTTAAGTAGGCTACCTCGTTGTCGTCTATACACACCCTAAGACTCTCTCTATATACTCACCTCTACAGTTCAGCATTTCCTGGTGTTAGTAAAGGAACATATATCTGTTTACTGCTGCTTCTTATGGACAGTTTCCACTGCCATTTCCTGATTCTCCTACCTGTTTGTGTCTGTTTTATGAACTTACCTGTGTGCTTACCTGTTTTCCACGAGTCATCCTGCAAGTTAAGTACACTGTAAAAATTATTATGAATCATTATCAGAATTATTATGACAAATTCAGTTTTTAAAGTTTATTCAACTATTTAACATGAAAAAGTTGAGAAAAGTTGAGAAAACTCAAAAATGTCCTGCAGCTGGTTTCCTTAAACTTTTAAGTTTTCTCAACTTTTTTTTTTTTTTCTACAGTGTACTTTGGGTTTCCTTTTGAGCTTCTCGGAAGCCTTCAAGATTTTTACCCGTCTATACTTACCTGAGTTTACGATTTCACAGACTATAGTGGCTTTGTGTGTTAAGAGCATTGTATCTATGTTAATATTGATGATCAATCCTGTGAATCACTTGAAGCACTGTGGTGATTTATGGTTTTAAAAATCAATATTGATACTAAAAATGTATATTAATATTTAAGATAGTAATATTTAAGACCATAAATCACTACAGCACATTGCCTGAATACCTACTGTGTTTCCCAAAAGCATTGTGAGCCCAAGTTGATCGTGGAGAAAAGTCACCAATGTTCTCTAAGATCTAGGCTTCCGATGCTTTTGGAAAACAGCCTTGTTTGGTTCTCTGTTTGATAAATAAACTCCTGCACTTGAGTCCATATTTCTCTCTCTCTGTGTGGACTTTTGTTACACTACAAGTGAATCAATATTATAATGCACATATGAAATTAGTTAAAGGTTAACTTTGAACTTTTAAAGATTGACAAATGAGCTTTATATGACAGCACAAAAATAAAATAAGATAAAAAAAAATAAAAATAAAAAAATAAAAAATGAGCATGACCAATTACAATTACAAATGTTTTGTATGTTTACATTTTGAATTATTATTTTATTTATTTTATTATTAACAATGTGTATGTGTAACAGGTTGAACTGGCCGATCAATGGGCTGGTTTCACAGACAGGGCTTAGATTAAGCCAGAATTAGGCTTTAGTAAAATTAAGACATTTAAGGACATGTCTTAGAAAAAAATACATTCCTGGTGTGCATCTTGAGACAAAACAATGGCACTGACATATTTTAATATTATGTCATTTCAAGTTTTGAGTTAAGACAACTCAAACATGCATTTTAGTCTGGGACTAGCTGCTTTATCTGTTAAACAGGCCATATATGTCTTGGAAACATGAACTAACCACTAGTTCACTACATAATGGATCAAATGTTTGTGTATTTGTGTACACAAATAATAATCTGCAATTTTACATGACCTGATCATGTTGAATTCTGTGTCTGGTTCAATGGACTGTGTTTATTGGACTCTGGTGCATTTATTGGAAAGATAAGTGCAGAGCATTGCAGAGACAGGCCTGTCAGATGCTGCTGGAATTGTCATCAGTGTTGAATGTTAAAACCCCTGCTCGCTCTCATTCTCTCACTGTGTAGAAAAGACTTTCCCTCTAACGTTACTTTGTACATTCTTATCCTAATTTGTGTGTATGTGTAATTTGTATTTAAGAGCATGGGGTTTAGAAAACCTATCACTAGTGTTTCCTAAATCTATTTTTATTAATTATTTACTTATAAAAAAATATCTTTACAGTCGCTCTTAAACACCAAAAAATGCATTGCTCTGTTTCATCTGCTGTTAAAAGAAGCTTATTTTTCTTAATTTACCAGAATTCACATTCAGTAAGCAAATGTTTCTTAAATAATTTCTTATTACACAATTCGTAAGCTTAGAATTGTGTTAATGTGCATCCTACATGTTACAAGATGCTTAGTATTTCTGATCCCGTCCAGAAGGAAGTAAAATGTATCTCTTTATCAGTCACAATTGTTTTGTGGACAAAATTAAGCCAGTGATTTCCTCAATTACCATATTGACACACTTAGTGCCCATTTTCGTTAACAAGGCTCAATGAGACTTGATTCATTACTAGACTTAAATGTTTGTATGATGCTAAAATACGATATATCCTGTCCAAACCTAATATATAGAGACAACTGTAATAAAGTAATACTAATGTTGATTCCCGAAAAAAGTGTAATCACTGTGACTTTGAATATTCAAACCAGCCTAACACAGGATTAGCTAGCATTAGCTTAGCTCAAACAATGGTGTGATTTTGGAAAAGTTTATACTGCTATTTGAGCAAAGAGTGAGAATTGTGTACTTTGCCATTAATTTGTGTCAGATAAATCTGACAGAATGTAGTTTTATAAGGAGTTTTGGATGAGGACACACACTTACTGACAACAGCAGCAGGTCTAGTGTGGTTGTCCACAGGGTGGGGGTCTTTGTCATCAGGTCTGTGTTCTGCTTTGATTTACTTTTCTTTGCTTATCTCTCTCTTCTTTGTTTCTTCTCTCTAGCTGGTCACTGGCAATCTGGACAATTTCAGCATGCAGAATGCTATTACCGTATGCACTATTTTGTAGAAATTCAACAAATGATCAGGAGGTTATCCAAAAAATGCTGATAATCAACCACATGAGGTCTAAAGAGTAAAGCAATTAGTGGGCTATATATATATATTTTGTATTCAATTTCAAAAGGGTTAGCAAAGTTTGCCACCCTGTTACCTAAATTTAGCATGTCTGTACAGTTTAAACCCCTTATTTATATGAATTTAACATTAAATAAATATTTGTAAAAAAATTTTTTTGAAAGTTAAGCTGTCATTCAGCATTGTTTAGCTATGTTTGTGATCTACCTTGTAGTTATTGGTACATTTGTGAAACTAATTTATTAAAGCAGAGAAATTTTTGCCATTTACAAAACACGTTTATCCTCATATGAATGATTTATGATTGTTCATATACTAAAATTACTCAATTGATCCGTGTTTATCTTTTTTTGCAGAACGTGTTTTATTTAGAACATATTAGCATTATTTTAGGCAACATTAACACTTAGGCTGCCACTAAAGATATCAAGTTCCTCATTGTGGTCAGGTTATTCAAGCCAGAGAAATCTCTAACTATAAAGAGATCCACTCCAATTACTGTAACATACTGTACCCTGACTAAGAGTTGCAAGCCAACTTTACTTGATTTATTATTAATTTTCAGGACGGCAGATGATCCCGGGTCTGCATAAGGAATATGACACCTACCTCTGGCCTAGTTAGACACTACATCTATCTGATGAAAAGCATTCTTGAAGTTCGTAATATTACATTTTTGCTAAGTGTTTAAGTTGTAATAAATGCTACAAAATAGATTTGCTCGTAAATGTATTTTGTTTTGCATTTACAGTTTACAACCCAATGTTCCATTTTTGAACATATGTTCTGTATATTTATTTATATGTGTGTATTTATGTGCTATTAAACATACAGCATATAAACTCTCTCACTGAGGATAAAGACCTCATAAAGGAAGTGATGCAGATACAAACAGATGATTGGCAAGTTGTGATGAAGTGAATAAACAACCTCACTATTGCCACTGCATCATCTCACCTCTGCATCAACTCACCTCATCAGCAAACACAAACTCTCACAGCACTAAAATGTCACGTTTCACCTCTCTGTCAGTATTTTCTTGTTGACTCTGTGTAATATTTTGTCAGAGGATTTGCTTGCTGCTATCTGGATTGTTTAATCCCCTGCACTGTTTCTGGCACCAGAACATGTAAACGGCAGTCTCGGTTTACTTGTCACTCTTTGAGTACTTGGCTAATTCTGTTTAGTTTCACACCCAGTCACTTAGCTCTATTTGTTTTGATAATTACAACCATAGTTCCTGGAGGCAATACTTGCCCCGAAGGACAATTCAAAGAAACAGAGAGACCTGGGCCTCGAGACTTCCTGACACCTCTAAACCTCACAGAGAGGCTTGCCAAGGTCACCTCTCATTATCACATTCTTGATAGTTCAGCACCTGTCATTGTCTTATTCTGGACAAGATTCACCCACTTAGACCAGAAAAGACCATATGACTGACAAATAAAAGCAACTAACCACAGTCCAAGTTGTTTTTATGTGCTTTCAAAGATTTGATGCCACTAACCTGACAAACTTTGGCTAAAATGTCTTCCCAAATCCCTCGTATATCGACCTTGTGCTGTGCCAGAAGTATAAAAAGTAATGCAAAATTAAAGGAATAGTTCACTCAAAAATGTACTCACCCTGAAGTAGTTCTAAAACATGTATGACTTTCTTTCTTCTGTGGAACACAAAATAAGATCATCTGAAAAGTAAATTGATGAAAGATGTTCTCATTAAAGCAACTTTACAATTTTAATGTATAATAGCTACTCTATAATCTAATAATGTAGCACTTTATGCCTAGTTCACACTACACAACTTTAAACAACTGCACATATGTGCAATGCTCTTCATATGTGCATTATAAACAACACACTACACAACTGTGCTGTTTAGACTACATGACTTGCTCTAGAGTCTTGAAGTCGTTGTGGTGTTCACACTATGTGACACTACGTAAATGATCTGCAACAGGGGGTTACACACTACACGAGCTGACAACAACTCTGTCACACAACGACTCTATCCGGTCCCAAAACCACATTTTGTCACGAAAACATGCGCAAGAAGTGGAATGGGAAATGGCGCATTGTCTTTTTGAAAATGGACGGCGGGACAAAATTGGCAGTAAAAAATAAATACAAATTATATATATACATACATACATATATTTACATTTTACATTTATTCATTTAGCAGACGCTTTTATCCAAAGCGACTTACAAATGAGAACAATAGAAGCAGTTAAACTAACAGTAGGACAACAATATGTAAGTGCTATGACCCTTCTCAGTTTCTTTAAAGCGAATTTCGTTTTTGTACAAATTGTATCTTCATTTTAATAAATGTTTCATCAACCAATTGCATGTATTTAATAAATAAAAAGCAAATAGACAATATAATAACCGTGACATGGAGGCACCGGCGCGCCGCGTTCACTTAATTGCATTGTGAACTAGAGCGCATCTCATCATGAATGAATGAAACTCAGCGTTGGCCAAATGCCTCATACATTAGCATTAAATATCTTTGCTGCATCCTTTCTAGAACAGACAAGGGCTTTCTTGCGGCTCGCATCAGCAGAGCATTGCATCGTCCATAGACCGCAAAACAATCAGCGGATGGCGGGCGGGTGCGGCTTTAAAATTTGGTCAAAAAACGTTGGTGCGGATGATGAGTTTTGTCATTTGACTCACGTCATAACCGTCATCACCAATTCTGAAACCGGTACACCCCTAATATATATATTGCGCAATGACTGTTTAGAACCCCGAAAAAAAAAAGAATATGGGTTGAAAGGATGGATAAGCACACGCGGGCAGCAGGGATTGTCTGTCAGAGAGAGTTGGAGGTGAGTAAAACATTATAATGAAAAAGCAGCTGCCTGTTGTTGTTTGGCAACGATGGTTACAAATACAAAAGGCTTTTGTAATGTCATAACAAGCTGATTATTGGTCACTGTTGCTCGTCGCGACACGTGGCACCACAGGCTATCGAGTCGGCCGACAGCTCCAGATATTTGGCATGCTAGATATTTGTCTGGCGTCGGCGATGTGTCAGCGAGCGTTTTTGATGCGTCGTTAAGTATTTCACACTTAAAGATTGGCGAGCGCGGATCACGCGCAGATTTGCACGCGATTACAGCCCGACCTGTCGGCGAGCTCGTTAACTTGCAAATCGGGCTTAAATCGGGCTTAAATCGGGCTTAAAATCCTGTAATGTGAACTAGCCATTAGTTTTAGGTCATGATGAAGAAAAAAAATATATATATATGTGTGTGTGTGTGTTTTACTGTTACGAATTACACTTTACAGTACTTTATTCAAAATAATTTAATGAAATTATTAACAATCACTCAAACAATCACCTTGTACGCAAAACTTATTAACTAATGACAGAGCAAAATTTTCAGCATTATTGCTGTGTTTCCATTACCCTTAAAATTGCACTAATTGAAATTGCTAATTGAAAATACGCCCAATGGAAACACGTCAATTTCGCAAAAACTCCCATTTATCGCAAAAAAGTTTTTATGCTCGCATGAGGTGGTTTTTCAGGCAATTTGAAGAAAAAAAATGTTTTCACAAAACTGCAATGGAAAATTTTTTTGTGGATTAGGTCACCTGACGTAGATGACGCGGTATGTTTGGACAGAATACGAGACAGTTCTAGACGCATTTCCTGCGCATAACATAATTTCCATAACAGATTTGCACAAAACTTTTGCAATCTTTTCTAAATGTCGACAAAAAACTATTGCGAAATGACGCCGTTTCCATTAACCGATGTTATGCGACTAAAACGTCCTTTTTTCCTCTCATGATAAGTAAAATCATTCCAAAAACCATGGCAATGGACGTTGGTAGGTTTATGTACTATATCCCAGCCACTGCACAAGCCATTATTATTAATCGAAGAATATGTTTGTGTGTTTTCCAAGCATTAATGGTAAGGAACGACCCTTATTATACTTGAGAGCGGCACATTTTAGGTGTTTCTGGGTGTTTCTGGGTGTTTCTCCCTCATATCTGCTTCGAGGTCTTGATTGTGGCATTTATTTGAGGTTTAGAATCCATTATTCCTGTAATTCTTTTGTCTTATATGAATTTAATAAAGAACTCTGTCTCATCTTCTGTCCAAACATACCACGTCTTCTACGTCAGGTTTCCATTGCAGTTTTGTAAAATATTTCTTTTTCAAATTGCCTGAAAAACCACCTCATGCGAGCGTAAAAACTTTTTTTGCGATAAATGGGAGTTTTTGCGAAATTGACGTGTTTCCATTGGGCGTATTTTCAATTTGCAATTTTTATTTGTGCAATTTGAAGGGTAATGGAATCGCGGCTAGAGTTCTTTATTAAATTCATAAAAGACAAAAGAATTACAGGAATACTGGATTCTTAACCTCAAAAAAAATGCCACAATCAAGACCTCGAAGCAGATGAGGGAGAAACACCCAGAAACACCTAATGTGCCGCTCTCAAGTATAGGGGTCTTTCCTTGCCATTAATGGATAACACACCTACGTCTCCTTCGATTAATAATAATGGCCAGTGCAGTGGCTGGGATATACATAAACCTACCAACGTCCGTTGCCATGATTTTTGGAGTGTCGTAACATCGGTTAATGGAAACGGCGTCATTTTGCAATAGTTTTTACTTTTTTGTCGACATTTAGAAAAAAATCGCAAACGTTTTGTGCAAATCTGTAATGGAAACGCGCCTATTGTCAGTGTTACCCGCACTCTGGACTCTGCCTGCACTCTCACTATCTGACACACTCTCACTCTCCATTATATTGATCGCACTCACCTGCAGCTCGCTAACTGCTTGTTTGGACTCTTTAAGCTCCTTGGTGATACTCAGGGGCTATTTACACGACACCATTTTTAACGGAAAACGGAAAACTTTTTATGCGTTTTGGTTGTTCATTTATGACAACGGTGTTTTGGGGGCCTGAAAGTGCAAGCTTATGATTTATTGTTTTTCTTAAGGAAAGAGGGAAGTCAAGTTATTATTAGGTAAAGGAAATAACTATTCCTGTCTGTTATACTTGCCTGTGATTCCTGCAACTTCTATGATTGTTCTTAACTCGGTTACTCCGTATAGTATGGAAATACTGTTGTTCTGCATACATCCTTACCTGTGTACTCTATCTGTGATACTTATCTCATCTTCTCATATAACCTGTAATAAACTCCCTGTGATTGGGTTCATCCTAATCTGTGCCGTCTGGTTCCGTCTCAGTGTGAGCTATACAGTCACATGATCCTTCATATTATTCTAATATGCTAATTTGTTGCTCGGGAAACATTTCTTATCAATGTTGGAAACCGTTGTGCAGATAAATATTTTTGTGGAAACCTTTTTTTCAGGTTTCTTTGTAACATTTGTTCTTTTAACATTATACAAGTATTTACTTTTGATTAATGTAATGCATCCTTGCTGAGTTATAGTATTAAATTCTTTAATTTCTTGATTATATTAACATTATGTTAATGAAATGATCAGATGATGATACACTTTTACTTTTGACAAAGAAGAAAGACATTGTTTTGAGACTTTTTTTTCTTCAATGAGGGATCGTCTTCAGTCAACTCTCCCACCCACCGTCTCTGTTTTTTTTTTTTTTTTTTTTTTTTTTTGCCTCTCTCTTTTCTTTCTCTCATTTTTCCCCTCTCTTCCTGAGGGGAACAAAGCGTGATCTTAGCCCTGGCTTGATCCGTGCGCTCTGAGCAGATAGTTCAGCCAGGATTAATATTCTCTGCCACTTTGATGTCAAAACCACATATCACAAAAATGAAAAGGATGGGGGGGGGGTGAGCAGGCTAAAGAAAGACAGTTGAGAACGAAAGGAAAGGACGACGAAAGAAGGATAGAGTGAGATAGAAGAAGTGTTAGGAATGTGATAGATTCCCTCTTGGCAAGTAGGGACCAGATGTATAATCTGGTAGCTGCTTGCCAAGGAAGCAGATGCCCTCCCAAACCCTTCAACCCCCCTTGGCAAGGCGTGTGACACGCCATACCAGGGGCCGTGTTTGTACAAGTGTATCACCTTGGCTACCATAAGTGGGGGATCAATGAGGGGGTAGTGGCCTATGCAGGTTTGCTCTATTGGCTCTCTTCGCCTGTGTTGATGGCCCCGAACATTAGAACAATCAGTCCCCCACCCACAAACCCTCCAGCCTGACTGGTTCAGTAGAAAGGGGGCGGAGGGAAAACAAACAAATGGAGTGAGATATTGCTGGATGAGGGTGCTTAGGCTGGTTTTAGAGAAAGGTGCCAAAGGTGAGAGCATCTTGTGGGCGAGAGAGCGCCCATAATCTTCTCCACATGAGGGCATGGAGAGCTTTGCCCCTCTGCAGTAATTACATTAGAGTCAAATGAATCCTACGTATCTGACAGAAACACATTTTTGCCCTCGAGGAGAATCCCTGGCTAATTGAGATCTGCCAGGAGAGGAGTCGAGCAGGCACGAGAAGGGCCTACCTATGCCATGAAGAGCTTTAAAGGGTTATGTGGGAGAGTGTGTGTTTTTGTTTAAGGATCAGTGTTGGGGAATGTTCATTTTAAAAGTAACGTGTTACAATATTGCGTTTTGTGATTGAAAAAGTAACTATGTTGCACTGGTACGTTTTTATGTAAAGGAATTGAGTGATTGAGTTAATTTTCTATTCTTTTTTTCTCACCATTAACTGACTCTCATTCAGAGTAGAGTTCTGCATAGCTTGCAGTCTTTTTTTAGACTAGATGTTCTTCCCTGAGTCCTCTGAGTTTACGTGCCATAATATATAAGCTCTTTCAAGAACAGGTGCATACCAATGCAGCATAAGTGAATTTACACCGAAATCTCAATCATGGCGAAGATTTGACAGAACAATGGACACTCTCCGTCTATAAGTATTTTTCCTGTTCAAGTGGAGTTGAAAATATAAAGTCATATACGAGTAGAAAACTCAGAATTCTGAATGATACTCAAGTTGCCAGGTTGTGATGATGAAAGGGTTGTGTCAATTTGAAACATTGCGTAAACACTGATGGATGGATGGATGATGTCATATAATGTGTCTATAACATATATAGAGATCAGTGAGCGGAAAGCATGTTTGTATCGAATTATAATAAATCATTTTGCAAGATATTTAGATTTTAAATGCTGTATTTCAATCATTTTAAAGGACCCAGAAAGCAACATAGTGTCGGCCCAGATCCGGCCCAGATTATTTGACTTTCCGATTTGTATGTGAAATGTCAAAATAATGAATGTTCAATTTGATTAAATTACAGTATGTTGTAATTTTAACAAGTAATGCATTACTTAATTAGGTACTTCAAAAAAGTTACCTGACACACACAACACATTTTATTTAACATCACCCTCAACATTGAAGTTCATCCAGTTAATTGTGTGTGTATGTTTGATGTTTATGTAGCATTGGTGATTGCAGGTTTTGTAGTGTAGGGTTTTTGTGTGTATTTGTTTGTGTATGGATTGTAGGCATAAACACGTGTATGTCCTTTACTTCTACACAGAAATGCTGGATCGGGATGGTTAGCCTAACCTCCCACTTCCCTTAGCCTCTAACAGTGATGCGGATAACACCCTCTATACGTTTCACGTCCGTCTCCTGCCAGCTTTTCAGTGGTCATTAAAAGCCAGCTGTTATCAGTCTGCACAGGATGGATTCTCTGACGATGCAGGTTGAGAATCCCACTTCAGGTAACAGGTCCTTATCTGCCTCCTGATTGCCTCCGCGCTGGCAATCCGGCTGACGTTGGCGTCTCAATCAGTCTTTAAATAATCTGCCTGGCTCTCGGGGAGGAGGACTCTCTCTGCGGTGCACAGAGACGGGAGGAACAGGAGACTTTTAATACCTGCTTCAGCTCTCAGATGGGAAGCAACAAAAACAAAATCTGAGAGGACGTGATGTGTTAATGCAAGGGTGCTTCAACACTAGAGCTTTTGGTGTGGACTCATGTCCGTTTAAGTTTAGTTAATTTGGTTGGTGTGACAGCTGTTTTCCTAAACGCACCCAAGTCTGCTTGAAAAGGTGGCCTGATCTGGTACACATAGCCGTTCACGAGTTCACACTTACATACAATTAAAGGGGGTAATGCGTATTTGGTGTGCTGTCCGCGGGGAGCGTTCCGAGCTCGGAGTTCGGCCCAAACCCAGAGTACTCCCCAGAGTACTTATATTAAAAGAGTCATAACCTAGTATTACCTTGGATACCCACGCTCTATTATAGTCTTTCAGGCCCTTCTAAAAAAGAAAAGTGGAAAAAAAATAAACACAGAGCTCCTCTGACCCTTATTTCTGAAGGCATTATTGTCTCGCGAGATCTGATGCGATATTTTGGCTGTCGTGGACGGTCATTTTAATAATGCAAATGAGGGGCGCGTTGATTGGTGGCAGGAAGGAGGGGGGTTGACACCGCAGGTAACTTCAGCATATCATTCCAAAATGACATCATGGCGCAAGTTGTGAATGAACCCGACCTGGCCGCGACCTACGGAATTCAACCGTATATGCACGAGCCAGACTCTGAACTTGAGCTGGAAAGGGAAGATGTAGAGTCGATGGAAGGACGTCTACATCAAGATGTCTCTGAATGGTAAAGACAATCATTTTGACTGAGACATACATTATACCTTTTATTTAATGTAGATTACATTAACGGAGATGTAGTCTACTTTTTTTTATCAGCTTACAGTGGTTATTGAGATCAACGTTTGCTATCATGTGGTGTTTTTGCCTTGTTTCACGTTGTGGTTTTTTAGACATTCAAATTTGTGAACGATTCCGGCGTAAAATGATTAGCACAGACACCTAACGTTAAGCCAGTGGGAAGGGTTGTAGGAACCGCGTCATTAAAAATTCATTTAATCCACTGGTCCCTGACAGCTTGGTCCGTTCTTGGGAGAGAAAACACATTTAAGTTACATGTTGATTCTGGCAGTCAACAACAGAGCAACTCACGTGTGCACTACGTTTCTGCATCTTTCGCGACTGAATATGAGGGGGAGAGGGGCAGGGCGGGCTTCCTGCAGCATAGGTCTGCGGTGTCCATATATGGTATATCCTGCCCCGTCTTGACGTCAAGTCGGGGCAGAAATTAAAATCTCGTATTTGAGTGCGCGTGCACGTGGGCTGGTTTACGAACCCAGGGGTAAACAAACACTTCACTTTTAAATATCGGCTTCCCGGCCAGTGTATAATCGTTTGGCAATCATAACATACATTGATTCTCGTGGAAAAGTGAAAATTACAGGTCATGACTCCTTTAACTGCATCTCTTGCAATTCAGCAGACAAATGCATTTTTATTTATGTAAAGTTTTGGTATTAAATCCAAAGTAATAGAAATGGCAAAAGTTGTCCTTAGTAACCTGGTTGAAGCGGTCATTTTGTTTTTGATGCAAACATCTACTTTTCAGATCAAATGAATGTGAAAAAAGACTAGGCCAGCCCTTATGAAAGACAAGTTTATTCAAGTGTGCAAGTATACTTCTTTTAAACAAAAAATAAGAAAGTATACTTTCAGTCAAATTTCTATGTACTTCTCAGAAATGTACTTAAAATTACACGTATACTTGACTTATACTGACAGAAAAGTGTGAGTATATTTGGTCTATACTTGTACTCAATCTTTGATCGAGATATACTTAAAAGTATAATTAAGTATTCTAAATATAATACTTGGCTTGTTTATTCTTTTGATTTTGAGAAGCCTATTAAATATATTTCCACATAGGTTTACATACTGTCTTATAAACGTATATTGTTTGAAAATATTGATTGATAAAGAAAACAGATATGCTCCTAATTCTGATTATCAAAAGTTTTTTTTTTTTTTTTTTTTTTTTTTTTTTTTTTGTGTAGGCTAGTCCACTGGTAGTATACATAGGAATTTACCTCAAATCTACTTTACTCTTCCCTGCCATTGACAGAATTTTATCCATGTTTTCACTGTTATATGGTAGGAGGCGCTATTACACCGGATCAAAAGAAGCAGAAACAAGTGATATAATTAAGCAAGCATTTCTGTACAAAGACAACAATAAATTTGTTTTTAGAAGTAGACTTTAGAAGTCATTTATAAACTTGATGGTCTTGAAAGTTTTTTTAAGATGGAACAACATTCGCATGTAAATGGTAAACAACAAACCACAACCAACAAACAGCTCCAATCTTGTAATTTCAGTCATACTTCAATAAGTTTACAAGACAGCAAACTCTGCGGATAAGTATCACAAGTAGTTGCAAAGTTACTTATTGTAGAGTGTCTAAAGTGGACCATGGAATTAAAGGTGAACTAAGTAACTTTTTTTACCTTAACTGAACAGCTTCGGAGTCATTGGAATGGTTATATTACTTATTTCGGGTTGAATGGTGGTCATTTCGCACCCCCCTGGTGCCCGTGAGCGGAAAATACGCACTTGCAACTTTGAGCCGGCGGGCCGCCGGCCGCTGCGTCAGGAAGTCTCGCGTGATATCAGGTCTCGCGATGTAAACAATTGCTTTACGGCCAAAAGAAATCTGCTAAAATGCTGTCATTATTGCGCTCCCTCACGCTGTCCGAACCCAAATGAAGAAGACGTTTTAAAGAATGTCCCATCTGCTTTGATGTCGTTGATCTATAGCCTCTGGTGTCTGAGAATCACCAACGAGTTTTTACAACAGTGTTGTCAAATATCTATTCCGAAGCTGTGGGGGGAGCTCTAGAGAGAAACCTGCGAGCAAAAAGCGAGAATACAGCGAAGAAATCCCGAAGCTACTGAGTGCTGCTTTAAAGTGTTTCTGAATATAAAAAATATATATATTTGCAAAATTAGGGGTTTTGTTGTCCAATGGCTCACATGATATCTATTATCAGCACAAATTACTTTGTCATTATGCTTAATATTGTTAAATAACTTTGCCTTTCTGATTTCAATATGAATGGGCTAATTTACAAATGGTTGCTCCAGGTGGAAACTGCATTTAAGGATGTGTTTGGCTAGTTCTAAGGCATGATTGCATATATCCTTCACAGAAAAGAAAATCCCATAATAGCTACATCATTAGCTTAGCAACATGCTAATGGAGAGTTGTATACCAGCTGTATTTAACTCACACATAGTTCCTGATGTTGAGTTTTCCGAATCAGTGACTGACAGTTATAATGTGACCTACTGTATGTAGGGAGTAGGCAGTGAGGCAGCTCACTAGAGTGCTTCTTTGTGTGCAATGCATCAGATTTAGTGAAAGGAAGGAGCCCTGTGTTCATGTTAGTGTGTGAAAGTCTCATTCTGCCATATTGATATTCCATCATTCCTAGAGTGCTCTCTTGGGCTCCTCTTTTTCCATCTTTCTTTCAATTCCCCCCTCCCTCTCTCTCACTCAGTTTCTGGTGATTATGGATACTGTTCTTGAGTAGAGGTGATTCTATGGTGGAGCTGTCACCCAGAGCTGGATTTGTCTGTATGGAACAAGGTTTCATATCTCAGTAAAGGTCAAGAGCAGGTGGTGTGAGCTCATCGTCAGCTCTGCGCTTCTACCTGGAATGGATCATGTTAAACATGTCAAGCTCCTGCTAAAATGATGCTGAAAGGAACAAAAACTGATTTTCCCTCCAGTGCCTGGAAGAAGTAAAGCGTCCATCATTGGGTTTTGGCTTTTGTAAACTCCATAATGCCAATTGGGGGTATCAAATCTCCAACATATATTTGTTTCTCCCTTCCTCTGTGGCCTGGCTGTGTATTGACACATCCTGAGCAGGGGGAGAGTGATGGGTGACTCCCACCGCTTTTTCATGATCCCTCATCAGTTTTCCTGACTCCACCAACAGAGCATCACGTATGTCGACGGTGCTTCCTCAATGTCACCAGAGCATCTGCTCAGTCTTCAACTGCCATCGTGACCCAATATCACCCTTCCCCTCAAAACGATTTTCCGAATGCTCAACAAGAAAATTTTGAAGGGTTATTTTTTGGTTTCTATTCAGTGAAGAGTCTATTGAACATGAGTACCCTAACAGATAAAGCTAACATATGGTGTAGCTTCCTCTCTTTTACCTTTGACACTTCTGATTTGACTTCATGTCAAGCTCTCTCTGATCTCCAAACAAGCCCACTTGAGGCACAGCAGGGTCCATTTTAGCCTTTAGATTTCTTTTTTTTTTTTTTTTTACTTGACTGGGTTATTAATCATCAAACACTGCTGATTGTTTAAGTTCCGTGAACTTGCCTGCTGATTCCCATTATAAGTGCTCTCATTCATGGCGCTTGTTGGAAGAAATGCACGGAATGCCCCGGCTGATGAATCTCTGTTGTGGGACTGTTAGTGTGCTTTTCCAAGCTTTCAGATGACATATTATGACATTATTGACTGTGATAAATACGCTTCCTCGCTGCTTTTTTATTTATCTCTTTCTCAAATCCAATTCCACTGTTTGTCTCTAATTATTCATATCATCATATAGTATATGGATCAGTGACATTTAAGATTGTCCACAATAATGGCTGAAAAAAATAGTTTTGATTTTGGTTTCATATGGTTTTAAAAAAAAATGTATACCATTTACAACAAAAGTTTCAATTTAATCAATTAAATTTCTGAATTGAAATGTCATATGATGCAATCCTACATTCAAAAATAAAGTACAAGTTAACATAAACCTTTAACACATTAATCCTTATTTTCAGAAACTTTAAAAAAAAATGTTTTTTTTAACAAATATTCATATTATTAATTCATAAAAATCTTAAATATTGAATTATATATTGCATGTTTTTGCAAGTCGCTCCACATGCATTATACAAAAACAAACAAAAAAAACAAACAAACAAACATCAAAATGCATTTTAATTGATAAATCCAAACATGCTCATCATATAAGGGGTGTATTCAAATATATATATATATTATATATATATATATATATATATATATATATATATATATATATATATACCTGCAGACAAAAATAAATGTCATGTCATTGACCCATCATCTCTTGAATATACAACAGAAATGCTTTTGCCAGTAATAGCTATAAATGAGCTCTCTGAATAACTCACATAATATCCCACAAACCCACAAATTTGACTAGTTATGCTCTTCTCTTTGCCTGCTTCAATCATGTTAGTCTTGAGGGATTTTGAGGTAAATGGATTATTATTTCTGTGTTCTCTCTTGGCTCCTAATTTTGAGTCAATCATTGTTTTCCGTAAATTTCCACCACAACTCCAGATTTAGTTGTACTAAAGTGTTGTTCTTCCATGACCCTCCACTCTATCCACTGGACGACATTGATATGGCTCTCTATGTCAAGATATTGAGAGAAACTTCACATTAGCACAGAAATGGACATGATAGAAAAGCACTTAGCGAGTGAGACTGGTACATCAATGGCCAAAGTGGGATGTCAATAGCCACTTTACGTTAACGCCCTTGACGTATGCTGGCCGTGTCAATAACAATGAGGAACTGTCAATACCTCTATCAGTATTGCAGACTTTGCACTGATTGATTCCATCCAACGTTCATCCAAAAAGAGGTCTGAACTTCCTCTGATTGGTTATTCTCTGCATTATGATATACTATAAGTATAATGTGAACAATAGAACAAACAGACAATTACATTTTTTTTTTTTTTAGTTAATTGACTAAGATGTCAGGCAACGGAAAATAAAGCTGGTTTTAGTGCGGGATGAGATCTGAAAAATCAAATAAATAAAGTTTCCATGCCCCTAAATAAAGGCTTCACACTAGGAGGCTGCCCACAAATATGCCGGGGTTTGCCGGCTCCCATGAAGGATACCCCCGGGGTGGCCAAGAGAACAAGATTGACGGAGAGAGACTATTTGTGTTTGTGTGTGAAACTTGATGCATTGAGGGGAAAGAGAGGTCTCTCAGGCTGCTATTCTCCTTGGTGTCATTGATAATGCTACAAACGGATGTTGTTTTGGCCTTGCACACACAAAGTCACACAGTCTCACGCACAGAGGTGACAGTAATGAATGATACAATGATACAAAGAACATGCCAGTGGATCTGGAAATGCTTCCTCATTTACTCAATCAAACGACGTGTCGCAGGAAACTATTGTTGAGAATTGTAAAGTTGATTTATTTATTTTTTAAGTGCAAATGTGTTGGGAATCATGCTTCGGTGCTAAAATGTTCATCTGTGAAGTTATTCTCGCATACATCCTGTTTGTACGTTTCTTACTTTGTTGTCATTTGTGTGTCTAATCTTGTGAGTGCTGGGCTGCATGGTGGCTGCCTCTCTTGTTCTCCCAGCTGTCCTAACATGGTGCTGTGTTGACTATAAACACAGCTGCAGGTCAGAGTACCAGACTGGTCAGACACTGGGTCCGTGTGGAGAGAGGGAGAGGGAGAGGGAGAGGGAGAGGGAGAGGGAGAGGGAGAGGGAGAGGGAGAGGGAGAGAGAGAGAGAGAGAGAGAGAGAGAGAGAGAGGGAGAGGGAGAGAGAGAGAGAGAGAGAGAGAGAGAGAGAGAGAGAGAGAGAGAGAGAGAGAGAGAGAGAGAGAGATTTTTTTTTTTGATTTAAAAAAAAACAATTTTATTCCATACAATCAATTCCAAAAACAATCATACACTATACAACTCAATTAAAAAATAGAGAAAAAGATAGAGAGAGAGAGAGAGAGAGAGAGAGAGAGAGAGAGAGAGAGAGAGAGAGAGAGAGAGGTAGCCTCAGTTTAGAGAACTAACTCACATGTTACTTGAGCTTGAGCTGCACTAGAACATCACAGTTTGCGTTGGTCAGTACTTTATCTTAGTTAAATGTTTGAAAAAAATACATAGGACCCCCCAATGGGCACTTTGGAAACTTAAGTGACACTTAATTTGGACTTAAAACACTTTCATTTGATCTCAAGATGATTTTTAATGGATGTGTGAAGTCAATTCCCTCATGTTCACACTAGAGTAACCAAAGATGTTGTTCATCACAATTAACTATGAAAACACTAGCATTTGACATTTGAACAATATATCTATTGTTTTATCAATTAGGAAAATTATTAAATGTTTTGCATGAATAGTGTTTATGCATTCTTTCCAAAAAAAAAAAAAAAAAAAAACGGCTTGATTTGATGATTGGTTAAAATTCATGCATTTTTAACTGTCCAAATAATTATTAGGTCCACTATAATGAGATACAATCTGGAGTTTTAATTAAATATAGATCAGGTGTGCATTAAAAGGTCACTGTCCAGAACAGATGGCAGATGGACAATGTGCTGAACCCTTCATTTTGTCCAGTATACTTGTTAGGAGAATGCTGTATTGTCGTTATTGCTCTGTATATGTATAGTGTTCCTCTTCACCGTATGTCAAACTTAGAGCTTGGTGCTGCTAGTCTGGGATCCCAGTGGAGTAATCAGAATCAGCTGAGTCCATAGAGGTCAGGCCAAGCCCAGGGGTCACCAGGCAGCTCAAGGGTGCCTCTATGGTGTGAAAGGCTAGGTGTGACCCTGACACCCTGGATCACTGGAAGAGTGTGCTTATCAAACCCTCTGGACTTATAGATATTGATAGTGGACCATGTATCCTCATAACCTTTCATTGACTCATCGAGTTCATTTATGTATGCAAGCAGCTAAAACAGGAAGAAATTATATATTCGATAGCAACAGAGACCAGGAAAGGCGAGAGAGGTCATATTTGTTACTAAACAAGCCCCCATTCCTAGCAACGAGACCTTTTGACGTCAGATTCCGAACAGACATGAAAAAGGTCACAGGGGTCATCCCAGGGGAATGTCAAGAGTTGGTGTGTGTATGTTAGTGTTTGTGTGTACGCCAGGAAAGAGGCACACAGTTCCTAAGAGAGGAACAGATGGAGAGAGAGAGAGAGAGAGAGAGAGAGAGAGAGAGAGAGAGAGAGAGAGAGAGTGCGGGATGGTGAGCGAGATAGAATGAAAAAAGGCGAAAGGAAATAATCAAATTAGCTTTTTTGAACTGATCTAGCAATGCAACGCCGCACAATATCCTGCCGCGCGCCAGTTTCCCGTGAGAACGGGAGTTGGGTACACACTGCTCACTCAGACAGTTCAAACATATTTACCCCTCATTGGAAGGTACAAATTAAATTAGCCCCTCCACAAAGAGGGGATGTTTGCCCCTTCTGTTCTGATGTCATGGTAGTGGGCTACATGGAGCGGGAGGCCAATGCAGAGTAACCCACATGCATTTATCTTCGAGACCATTCATCTTCCTGTTCATACACATGCATGCACACAGAGACTCTTGCCTCCAAACGTAGAGGATAAAAGCGCCGCCCTGCCTCTTTCTTTGCCTGGATGCATCCTCTCCATACCCCAAATGAGAGCAGAAGACACACAGTCAAGTGTTTGATACTTTCTGTATACGACACCATAGCTGTTCTCTCTGGTCTCTGGTTTCTAGAATTTGTGTCAAAGGAGTAGTTTATCCCAGAATTCTGTCATTATTTACTCATTCTAATAGCATTTCAGGTCCTAATTTTTTTCCTACTTATTTTTTAACTCTTTCCCCACCTGCATTAAAAAAATAATAATAATAAAAACAATGGCCTCGGAATGTTTTGTTGTGTTGATATCTTAACATGCAATATGTCAAAAGAAATAACAGAGCCTTTACTTAAATTTTTTTATAAAATTACTCTAGCTTCGTGCGCTCTTTTTTTTTAACAACACTTAATTTTGGGTATGTTTAATTTCATTATGTATCAGCAATGCTTTTATTGATTGTTTCTGCTCCCTTTGTTTTTTTGTTTAGTTTTTTTGCCCATGTTTTGGTCAGGAGATTTGGCACTCTTTCAGAAGATGCATAATAGTGTCCCCTACCGAATTACAGTGAAAACATGGAAAGCCGGAAAAATCCATCAATGGCTGGGAAATGTTTTCTCATAAATTATGGAAAATTCTATCAATTGCGGGGAAAAAGTTAATACAAAGCATTTTAGAACATGGATTGAAGCCTCAAAAGGATGGAAGTTATCTGAAGCTATAGAGTGCTGCTAAAAGTGGCTAACTGGGACTACAGAGGTTGTCGCGAACAGGAAAAATCACTACTACTTACTAGGTGGCTTTTACAGCCTCATTATTTTCATAATCACTCAAAGACTTTTGCCAACTATTATAACTCAAACTTTCAGGGAAGATTATTTTAAATAAAGACTAAAAGAGTTGTCAGAACCTTAATGGTGGTGACGCTGAAGGCATGTGATCATGGTGTATAGCTAGTTTGTTTATAGCCTGCGCTTTACTTCTGCCTATTGTATTTAGGCTTCAAAATGCATAAAAGTTATTTTCATTAGTGAAGATTATCACGATGAACAAAACATGCAAGAATAATAAACTTTTGTTTGGTTAATTTCTGCAATAGTAATCCAAAAGCCAATGGAAAATCCTGTTGTGTTTTTTTCTTGAGGGAACCAGATTGATGCTAGCTTCTGGATTGGCCAAAGTTGTGTGCGAAACAAAAAACTAAAATAGGGTACAACAGGGCTAAAGCCACTCCCTATAAAATATATATATATTTTCACTTCTCCCATATGAACTTTTTTCTTTTTTTTTTTAATTATTGAACATTGATGGAGCAACCGATTTTGTTGCTTTCTGCGACTTGTTTCAATGATCAGCCAAATATCCATGTACATAATCAAAAGTTGTTGTGAAGACAAGTGCTGAGCTAAATTTTTGTGCCATCTAGTGGTTTAAAAGAGAATAAAGTCAAATGCGCCTTTTACCCCGGTGCGTCTTTAGCCCCGCTATATGTAAATTTTAAGTATTCACTGATAATATTTATCTCATTGTGAGTCAGTGACAACCATTCAAAAACTGAGAACCATCAGTCTGATAAGTAAATGAATCATTTAGACCAATTTGAGGATCTGGATCAACCAATTCATTCAAAGGAAGTCAAAAGGATGATTCATTCAGACATTCAGAATAATTTCAGTGAATAATGCATTACAATTAAATGTTTTCCACAAATAAAACTATCATGAGGGTTTTGAAGACTTGCAATATAGTGCATGATTCATATGAACCACATTTATGATACTATTGTGGTGTTGTTGCATCCCTTTGAAGCGTTCCATGTCATTGTGTGGATAAGAGCAACCAGAACAATTCTTCAAAGTTCTCCTTTTATATTCCATTGAATAAATAAAGTCATGAAGAGTTCTAAAGAAACTGTTTTAATCATTGTCATTATGGATTTTGATCATTCTTGAGAATAATATGAGAGTGTCTTCAGCCTGGAGATGACTCAGAGATTTCCCCTCCTTGTTCCTCTCCTTTCCTTCCTTCCTTTTTTTCTTTTTCTTTTGACAATAAGAAGCCTCTGTGGATCATAAATGCTTCCAGACATCGCACAAGGACGCTATGCTGAAAGATCTTCCCTCTGTCTTTTTAAAATGCTCCATCTGCTTCCAATGACAACTGCTTTACTCCCATAGTCTTTATAATCATGTCACTCAGGCCCAGAATGGATCTAAAGCTGCTGAATCTGCGCCAACAGGCCTGTTCACTGATTATGTGATTATTTGATTGCTTTTGATTGTGTCGATTAGGGAAGGTGATGGCTCAAGGATTGCAGGACTCGATTTGTTACACATCAAGGTTATTAACAATATCATGCTGTCTAAATAAAACAAAAGGGTCTCTTTTTTTTCTTTTTGTCCAGACAGAATGTAAGAAAGCCCCTGGAAATACAACCAATTTGTCTAAAAACTTGGTGTATTGTAGTTTTAACACTGTGTGACTTGAAAGAGTCCAGATCCTTTGCACAATATTTTCTTTCAGATGTATTTTACCCTTCTGTAAATCCTCCCACGTAAACTTTTACTTCAGTTTTCTTGAACAGGTGAAATGTTCCCCAAAGAAGTATTGTTGTGGTTTTGGAAATTATCCCAAATAGACAACTTTCGCAAGCTCTATCATGTTTATCGATTATTATTATTATTATTATTAATTGAGAAACTTCACAAATAAAATAAAAAAGTCAACTTTTATTGTTATATATACAAGTACAATGAAATTCTTACTTGAATGTTTCTCCACAATCTATCAGGAAAGAGTACAATACTAAATACAAAATACAAAATGCAAAGTAATAATTCCCATACACAAGAGTGCCAATGTCAGTAAATAACTTAGATCATTGATAGTGTATTGTTATTTATATCACACATTAATGTGTGTTGAATGTATTTTTACAACACTATTAGTATTACAAAGTATTTTAGTGTGGGTTCGAACAGTCCTGGGCCAGAGGGTAAAGTGAATTATGTTAGCCGTACATTAAACAAAATTGTGCAGTGGATTTCAGTCCAAAAACCTGCGTCCAATCCAGTTTAATCAGCCACTGAATGTGTTTAAGTAACGCTGCACTGTGAATATTCTTTTTTTTTTTTCACAGCACATCCACTCCTCCTTTCTATGAAAATGTTACTCTTTATGAATTTATTTTCCATGCACAATTGACGCTGCACTATTATTGTCCATTGGAAGCAGGCGGGTAAAGTTTAGGCAGTAAAATATATGTGTGGATATTTTCTATTGATCATAGGAGCAGTAATTCATTAAATGATGATCAAATTATGCAGAAGAGCATTATAACTGGGCATATATCCAGCATGGTGCAGTCGAGTTCACTTCATTTCATTAAAAAAATATTTCCCTGTAAAGTATATCACATTGTGCATCTGCAGTTTGCTGCATCCTCCAAAACGAGCACTCAGAACTACCTCATAAAATGGTATAACATTAGAATTTTGTGAGCGTTTGTGCCGTTATCTGATTTGCATAATTCCTTCAGTGAATCAGGCACTAAAACTATGCAGATACCACGTGCAAATAAACGGTGCAGAATTACCCCCTTCGACTAACCATCCATGAGAGATAGAGGCTTACGTTACTGTCTCCCTCTGCTACAAGAAAGGTGGGAACAAGCAAACAAACAATTCGCTGGAGGAATGCGTTTCTGTCGTCTTTTAGGAGCGGATGAAAAGGGAACAAAACGGGGTGAGAACTAACAGGCAGACCAGCATGTCAGTTGTCACAGTTCTCTCTATTTGTCTCACACTGCCTCTCTCTCTCTCTCTCTCTGATGGCCTCTGCCCTGACACTTCATTCTGCCGTTGAGCGCTCACAAAAGGCTAGTAACTGCACTGCCTGTTGGATGTGTAAACAATGGCATTGTTTACTGTTTTGTTTATTATGCTGGGAGAGATTAGCTGTTATTGGTTTCCTCCAAGACTGGTGGAGGAAAAGCTGCTTTTAGCCAGCACCCTCCCACACACACATTCGGTCCACCATTGAGGCTGTCACACCCCTGTCAGTTCCAATAAAAGTGCCCTACCTGAAGTATGCAGATGAGCCGCTTTGTGGCGTTCGGGCACTGGACAGGCGGCCATTCTCTCGGCCCCTTTCTATTATAGCAGAAGCTTGGGGGCCAGGCACTCCTGGGGTCAGGGCCTTTCAACCTCTAGGTCTTGACTTCTGCCACCGTCGCCTGACAAATCACCCCCACACACACAAAGGGCTGCTTGATCCACAGCGTGAGAGAGCTGGCCCAACTGCAGCCGGGCTGAGCGAGCTAACGGCCCTCTTTTTTTCTTTCCCTCCTCTTCGCCAGCCAGACTGTTACGATCAGACAAAAGGGGAAATACGGGATGTTGAAAGAGGAAAAGAGAGAGCAGAAGAGAGAGCAGAAGAAAGAGGGAAGGGGGGAAAGCCGAAAGAGAGACGTTTGGGTCCTTTCATTTGGGGTGACTGTGATAAATGGTTGCCCTTTTGCTGGGCTGTGCACTCCCACTGTTCGGTTGGAGCCCTGGGTGACAAGAGGGTCTTTGAGAGAGAAAGAAAGAAAGACAGACAGACGAGGAACGACAGGCACCTTGCGATATATATTCTCTTAGCGGCTCTACGAGCTTTGAGAACAGGAGCCGAGGGCGAGATGTCGTAGACGGGGTGAATTCGATTTTTATTCCTTATCCACCCACTAATGCACAGTCCTGGGCAGCGAATCAAACAACTGTATTCATTTAAACGGCAGGGTTTATCACGGCAACTTTGAAAAAATATTACAACGACTGCAAAGTCAATAAAAAGTCACTCTTTTCTTTATAATTCCTTAACATTATCTTAATTTTATCATAATTGCATACTTTACATGGCAGACGCTCTCACACTTGCTTTCAGCTCGAATCCGGTTTAAGTCCTTTCCCTATCCCATCCCCTTGTCTTCTCATTTTTTTTCTGTTATCTCGCCACTGTCCTTGCGATGTAAAGTGTCAAAAAATAAAGATATTTAACAGGAACATGTGCATTAGTGCTAAATTTATCAAACAGACATGTTTAGTGCCTCTCTTCATTGATGTTTGTTTGTGATGCTAGGCCAATTACTGCTTGCAGACTGTATCAGAAGGATCACCCAGAGCCCAACAAAGGCAAATTATCCAATTGAGAGCGTTACAATCTACTTAATTGGCTTCTAAAGGCTGATTAACAAGTTTGAATTAAAAGAGAAAAGGAGGAGGAAAAGGGAGAAGGTTGAAAGGCTCTAGTGAACGATATGAAATTCATGGTTGATTTATTTGTTTGTGATGAGCCCCTTTAAGAGGAAAGGGGGTGAGGGGGCTAGGATTACACGCAGCTAAAAGTCACAGCTCTACAACAATAGTGGAGAAATTGGTTGGCTATCGCTATTCAGTGCACCTCGCCTCCTACCTTTAGCTGGGATTGCAGGGCTGTGCTGTAGTGTGAAGCTCTGGGGGTGGAAATCAGAGGTTATGCTCCTTTTTTTCTCCATAATCTCACCCTAGAGGTTTGAGGAAACAAGTGTTGAGAAAACTGAACAACTTTGTTTGTACTTTTGGATGGCTAACTGGATAACTCGCATACACGTGCACACACACATGTGTCTTAGACACATGCAAGCTCTTAAAAAAAAACAAAAAAAACAAAACAATATGTGCCACCATGCCATAATCTCCGCCTTTGCCCAGTGGCCCAAATTTAATCCAGCCTTTGATCCGCCCTCTAATCTGTGATTACAGGCCCAGTGCAGAGGGTGGGGTGGTGGGTGCGCTGCCTGGTAGGGAAGTCTCTCTCTCTCTCTCTCTCTCTCTCTCTCTCTCTCGTCCCACAGGGAGTCTGCCAATTGACATGGGCTTTAGCGCCTGCTCTTCCATGGGCGGGCAGAATTAGACCTTAATGCCTGTTTAGGGAAAATACTAAATACAGTGAGCATTGAGAAGCTCTTGGTGGCCATGATAGAAATAATAATGCGTTTATCTTATAGCGTTTATCTTGTTGGACGGGGGAGAAGGGGGGATCACTTTTAAAGAGAAACTACAGTAGGACTTCAGTGTAGCTGTCATAGCACACCCTAAAATACACTGCTATTGTGCTGGATGACTAAATCACTGAATAGATTTTTAAAAAGCTGCTTTATAAGTCAGTTGGCTCATTGGAAAAAATGTGCCTGTGGCGACATTTCTGCTAAATTACTTTACTTTGTTTCTTTCACATTTCGCAACATGTTCAAAGTGAAATGTCCAGTGTGTGATGCTAAATGCATGTTCAGTCTTACAGAAGCATGTGAATCTGGCAATGTTTTATTAGGTTGGTTGTTGTATATATTGCATCAGTTCAGATAGTAAATGTCCAATGAGAAGGTACTAAAAGGTTATAGCTTAGTTTGAAAATAACGTACCACCTGCCCTGGCCTAAACTTACCTATCGTTAGATAAAAACACTTTTGCTTAAACAACCTTGCTTTTACAAGTCTTTGAGCTCTTTTATCATTACTTGTGTTTGACTCGTACCGGAGCACTCCGCAACACTAGTGCAATGCTGTAGCATGTGTGCAAGCAATTTTACTACTTCAGAAAAGTCATGTGATGCAAATGTCAAGATGTTTTAGTTTACAAGTCATGCACTATGGTAAAAAAAAAATTGAGGTCATTACATAATATTTTGCAAGAAATGTGTGAAAATAAGTCTGCCTTGTAATCATAATTTGTCAAAAGGAACAACACTTATTTACTGCCACTTGTAACGCTGATCCAGAGATGACGAAGATGAAGGCACATTACAAGAATAACAGGATTTAATAAGAAATTCAGTGTGCACTGCACAAATAACAACCAACAATGAACTGAGGAACCAGAGGAACTTAAGTAGTGGTACAAACAAGGTTAATAAGGAGACACAGCTGAACTAAGATAACTAATCATATCAGTAACCATGACAACTCATAAGTAGTGGGAAACTAGACAAAGGAAATACATGTGACTGAAAATAACAAACTAAAAGTCCATGAAAATGAAACTAACTAAACAGAACAGTGACACCACTGGAGTTAATTTCTTTATGTGTTTGGAGTTTCGCAAAAATGTAGGTAGAGGAACATTTTTCCAATGAGCCTGTTTTGGGCCTATATATCCTTATCCATATCACAAAACAGAACGTGCATCCAAGCTGTTGTGATGCATTGTGACATCATAACTTACTAATAAAAGTATTCATCTTTTTCATATTTGTTTCAAGGCAGAAGAATATGTTGTCTGACATTCTCAGATTTTAAATGAAAACAGAACTTTTGTTGAGCTTTTCTGTGAGAGTAGAGAGTACTGATTTATTACCCATACTACGTTATATCCAAATGATGTCTCTGATGAGCCGCCCCACATGAATGAGACACTTTAGCTGTGTGGTCATCAACTAATTTACTAGAATGTATATAGAGCGTACTGAAACATTACTGCTGAGGTTGGCTAAGAATAATAGTTTACTCTACGGCACATTACAAATAATTGGGCCAAACCGGAGGAGGCCAAAGGACTGTTGCCTCAGACACCCAGAGGAGGGCTCTTCTTAGGAAACCGCTCTCTGTAGCATCATCGACTAGCTATGAGAGAATTTCAAAATAAACCACTTGAAGAGGCGAGGGAACATAAACAACCCTTTCCCAGCCTACTGTTATGAAAGTCACTTAGTTTTGGGTTTGAAAGTTACAAAGCCACCATGACAGATATTACATTTTCGGGAAGTCTTTTTTTTTCTGTAGTAAAATAATGATCACCTCTGCTCATGACATTGTTTTCTATAATGAATCACTCTCAGACGATCGAGCCCTTGTTCTGTGCTTCCATTATGTGGTCTGACAGTGTAATAGTGATCTTGGCCCTGCAGGTCAAGAGGTGGCCGCAGCAGCCACAAAGGCAAGCAGTCAATAATATTGGGATCTTCCAAATCAATGGCATGACATTTGAAAAAATTGACCTTAGACCAGATGTAGACTTGGGCTATGGACATATGTGCTGCATGACATTATTTACATGTGTGTTATAAGGAACAGATAACCGCATATTTTGATGAGAAACAGATCTTGATGCATTACGCTTGTAAAACTTACATTGATTTGTGTATCATCAAACCTCTGATTGCTCACTGACAAAAAATGTAGTAACGTAATGCAGAATAAACCATGTCTGCCTATTTGTTGAAAAAGTAGTTATAGGCTCTACTGGCAGCAAAGCATAGTCATAAGTCTGTGAACCTTTTCACACGCAAGTTCAAAATGTTCGGACTGATTCCCCCGCCATGCGTTTTTACTGCGGCATCACAGAATGTCTCACCTTCCGAATTCCATTGTGCTGCAAAGAGCTTGTCACATGACACTGGAGGCAGAATTCATGCTGGAGGACTGGAATATTTTATGAGTAGTTTAGATTTTTTTTATTTATTTTTTTTGTTAGAATCTATCCAAAATCATTTGCAAACATAGTGTGGACTAAGATGTCACAGTGGAAATTAATACATTTGAATGTATCAAAATCTTATTTTTAGTTGACTTTTACAATATAAATATGATATATAATTATTTAGCATGTTAGTTTCAACTCATTCTTAGGAATTATAATCCATGCGAGATGGAGAAACTGTACAGTTTTGGATGTAAAAAGTTATAACCTAAACCTAGCCATGATTGTAATCTAAAAAAAAAATTTAAAAAAAATTTAAAAACACTGTAGAAGTTGTGCGTTTTCATACAATCCATGTTGTACAATGAGAGAGTTTTTTTTTTTTTTTTTTTTTAGAATCTATCCAAAATCATTTGCAAACATAGTGTGGACTAAGATGTCACAGTGGAAATTAATACATTTGAATGTATCAAAATCTTATTTTTAGTTGACTTTTACAATATAAATATGATTTGTCTGCAGAGTCTGTCGCAGAAAATTTCACCAAGTACAACATGTTCCAGGATCAACATCTTTGTTGATCCTAGAAAAACATTCCAGTCAACCAATAAGATTTGATGGACAAGTTAACAGTTTATGTCATTGTCAAGTAACCCTGGCTTACAATCAGGGTTAGGTACTTCTACATCAGTGTTATTCACCTATCGTTTCCCTCTGATTTTAGGGGAACTTATGGATAGGGTTAGGGTTAGGTTTATGGATATGGTTAGAATTAAACATTCGGACAGGAATGTTGTTCCGGGATACAACAAAATATGTTTCTAACTTGAAAAATTCAGGATGTGCGAGTCTGTCAGAAATAATGAAAATGATTGACTGGAGAACTGGAGAAGGCACAAGTGGACTATCTATATATATAATGCAGTCGTTGTTTGATGTAAAAAATGGTTGCATCAAAACAAATGACTAAAATCTGAAAAGTTATTTATTCTAGTTTTGTTCACTACAGTAGGCATCAGTGTGTAGATATGAACTATATAACTTGTATTTGAACTTAGTATATTATTACCACTTTCTACATCCTGTGTAAGAATGACATGCTCACACAGTCATTCATGATCTCATACTCACACAAATTACCTACTGTCACACACACTTCACCAGGTTGATTTACTTGCATAAGAAACACACAGACACAAACACACACAGTCGCACTTCGCCTTACAGTCATCCTCCAATCCTAATGCCAGGCAGCAGTGGAGGAGCAAGGCATATTTCTTTCCTTCTACTCAATGAAATGGAGCCAAACGCTCCCAATTAACATGGCGGTGCTCTGAATGGAGCTATGGCTCTCAGAGTGGCAGCAAAGTGTGAAATGCGCCATAAATCCATCTCACGGAGAAATGTGAGGACAACACTGAGACTGAATCATCCTCACAGCATTGCACCAACTGACCTGGTGCCACCCTTCACTGTCCTATAGTACTTACTGTAATGGGGTAACATAATAAGTAGGGCTGTCAATCGTTTTGAATGTTGAAAAAATCCAACACACAATCAGTACTTGCGCATGTATCAAAATAGCTTTATTCACAATGATTCGGTCCCATGACCTTCGTCAGGCATATACGTATATGCCTGATGGAGGTCATGGGACTGAAGTGTTGTGAATAAAAATCAATCATTTAAAACTAAAGTTAAGGTTATATTATATTATATTATATTATATTATATTATATTATATTATATTATATTATATTATATTATATTATATTATATATAATTTTTTTGTTATGTTGATCAAGCGAACAAATGACGTTGCAGTGTAGACAGCATGTCAGTCACACTGTGTAAGCCTAAGTGACTGAATTTTGGGAAAACATTCCTGTTAATGAGTTATCACTCTTTAGTTATCTAGTTCTGTAAGACTGCACGGTCCACAAGATGGAGTTCAGCACTGGGTCAGATGTGTTATGCATGTGTCACTTATTAAGGTCTCATCAGTAAATGTTTTTCCTGAAATGTCTTGTCCGTTGGTTCGAAACATTTTGTGTTTACATGTGTGTGTATAAGCTCACATATATCCTGTATATACACACACACATATAGCCATAATTTTGACTGACAAGACAGGTCGACCCTTGAGCCCCAGTGACCTCACCTCGGTTTTACTGGACACAGACCATTGATTGTTTATTGCACACACAGAGAGTTTTAACTTTATTTCACTCATCCAAAGACACCATCTTTGACTCTGTGGAACATGACTCTTAAGCTAATTCTGTCAACTAGCTGGGAGGAGGGCTATCAGAGCCGTGGCCTGTAATGCAGATAGCACCACCGTGTAAGCTATTACTCTAAACTAGGCCTGTTAAGCCTTTGGGGAGACTCAGCACAATATCGGGTCAGAATAAGAATGGAGTCTAAATGACTTGGCATGGCAGTAATGTAAATGAAGCCAGAGCTTTGCTCCAACAGCAGGAAGGTCATGGTCCAACTGTCAGCTCACGTTTGGGACTAATCGTTTATATGCCAACCTCCTTCTCCCTCTCTTTCGCTTATGCTCATTTACCTTCTCACTTCATTTTCCCTGCATCTGTCACACAGCTCTTCCTCCATCCTCCATCCTCATCTGTCTCACTCGATCCTTTTTTGTTCTTCTTCATTGTCATGTTCAACTACATGCATCACAGCAGGATTTGGGGCCCCCCAAAAAGTGTTGCATTCTTTACATTAGAGTTGTTTGATTACACACTTAGGTGGATAGTACATACAAAAAAAATGAATGATGAATTTAAGTTGAATCTGTATGACTTTCTGTCCTCTGTGTTACATAAAAATAGATATTTTGAAGATGTTAATGTTGGTAACTAAATAGTTTTGGTAACCATTGACCACTATTACATTTTTCAAAATAGTCTTCTTTCATGTTTCATAGAAGACAGAAAGTCAGGTTTGGAATGACATGGGTATGTAAATGATGACAGAATTTTCATTTTGGGGGCAACTAACCCTTTCATTTTTGAAAAAATATCTCTGTGTTTATGTTTGCTTATGCAACGGAAATCAACGGTCTGATGCTGATTCTTAAAAATATCTTCTTCCAATATGGTTTTGAACCCCATCAACTTTTGTAATGTATACAAAAACAGTAATATGTTTTTTTTGGGGGGTTCCATGGAAGAAAGACAATCACACAGGAGTTGGAACAACATGATGACGGAATATTCATTTTTGAGTGAACTATCCCTTAAAAGGAATAGATTACACACACACAATATATATATATATATATATATATATATATATATATATATATATATATATATATATATATATATATATTATAAATATTAATAATAAAAAGACTCATGTCGATACTCTCAAAACCTCTATGGTTTTCTTCTGTGGAGCACAAACGAAGATATTCTGGAAAATTGTATTTGTCAGTACAAATGAAGTCAATGGTTTGGTTACCAACCTTCTACGAAAAAATCTTTTGAAACCCACTGACTTTCATTGGACAAATCATTTTTGGAATTACATGAGTGTGAGTAAATTATGCCAGAATTTTCATTTTTACATGAAACTATCCCTTTAGTGCATATAGGGTTACACTCACACGTACATGTCACATGCAATCAACACTTCCATTACCTTCACCCATCACTGATACTCATTACTCCCTCTCGCCGCCCGAGTCACCCATGTCACGCCGCAGGTTGAGTTCAAGTCCTCCGGCTGGGTGAGTGAAAACAGCTGGTGCTCTTCAGGGCACAGAGCTCCAGGGCTCAGGGCTTTGCGGCCCTCTCAGTTTCAGACCCTCATCTGCTTGGAATCCCGAATTTCCTGCAGGCCGATCAAATGACAGTCCTCTTCACTGGACCCTTTGATATATGGACACCCATCTCACTGGCCCCTCAGCGTTGGGATTTACGCTTGACAACACAGTCAGTGTCACCTCCGCCCGATGCACTCACAACACACACGTGCACACATAAACACACCCTGGTCTGGGGCCCCTGGAAACATTGGAGTCCTTTCACAGCCCTCCCAGAAGTTATTTATTAAATTTGTTGCATGGTGATATTGTTTCATGGAGACCCACTTAGTTTTGGATTGCACACTGGATTTTTCAATTATGTGGTTCATTTCACCCTGCTGGTGAGGGTTTACCCTCCTTAGGTTGGATCAAGGGTAGAGGATAGCTCTTTAATAACTTTTTAACAAGGGCACATTTCCCTCATTTGTTCCTTTTTTAAATTTTTGTATTACTTCTCTTACATGCTTGATTAGAATGTAAATGTGGAATTTAAGTGTAAACACTATATATAAATATTTGGAATTTCATGAACATTTTTATTTGCCAACCCACATGGATTGTGTTAGCCACAGGTGATTGACGGCTGCTGTTGTTGGTTGCCAAGAGACCTGGAAGGATTTTGATTGGATTATTTTACAGGTAATACGCAGATGCTTACAGGGGTAGGCTGTGAGATTCTATTAGAATTAGTGAGGTTAAGTTAGTTTTGCTTTTGCCAAATGTGACCCTGGACCACAAAACCAGTCTTATGGGTAATTTTTTTTTAAATTGAGATTTATACATCATCTGAAAGCTGAACACATAATAGTTCCTTTGATGTATGGTTTGTTAGGATAGGACAATATTTGGCCGAGATAAAACTATTTGAAAGTCTGGAATCTGAGGGTACAGAAAAATCAAATATTGAGAAAATCGCCTTTAAAGTTCTCCATTTCTATTGGCGATAGTGCTGCATCCATTCACAAAAATAAATGTTTTATATATTTAAGGTGGGAAATGTACAAAATATCTTCATGGAACATGATCTTTACTGAATATCCTAATGATTTTTGGCATAAAAGAAAAATCTATAATTTTGACCCATACAATGTTTTGTTGGCTATTGCCACAAATATACCTGTGCAACATAAGACTGGTTTTGTGATCCAGGGTCACAAATGGTTAAAGGGCCAATCAGAACTATGTCCTCTCTGGAGACTACCAGCACAATAAAGTCTAAACAGAGTGGCTTAGATTCGGCCCAGATCACCAAACATTAAGTGGCATTTGCAACTGACTTGAGAGTGAGAGTATTGTATTAGTTTATCGGGGTATTTTGCTGAGATTTCTTCATTTGTTGTGTAGTTACCAATTATTAGGCATTGCAAAATATCGGTAATTATACAAATTTTAGTTCAGGCTCTACATTCTGATTGGATGAGTTGTTTTTGAAATCATTGTAAAATGCTGGCAAAACCACACCACTGCCATGTTTAGTAACAGTCGGTTTAAATAATCGGTTACTTAAAGGAGATACTACTCTGTCACTTCTCATAGAAAGTTGAGCTCTTCAAGCCTGCTGCATTTTTAGTGGTCTCTGTCAGTAGTGTCACCAGAACTTTCCAATGCTCATTGAAAATGAATGATGTCTGCTTGCTTTGTTGCTGAAAATCGTCCCTATGATAATGAACTATAATACTTGGTGGAAGAATTGTTTATTCTAATATATATGAATAGTACAATTACATAAGTGATAAAACATTATGAAACAATATTAGAATAAAAATACATAATAAAATATAATAAAGATATACACTATTAAAATAAAACTGTTTTTCTAAGTATTGTTGTTGGGATTTTATAAAAGCAATAAGCCACTTGAGTTGCTGGGTTACAGTGATTTTCAGTGTTCTTATGCATGAGACAAAGTTGAGTGCCTAAAACCCTATTGCTGTCTTTTGAATATTGTAAATAATCTTGGATAGCAGCATTAAAGGGAAAGTTCATCCAAATGAAAATGATGTAATAATTTACTTATGTTTTTATTTTATTTTTAATTCCATATAACAGAAATCAATGGTAAGCAAAACTGTTTGGTCACCAACATTCTTCAAAATATCTTATTTTGTGTTCAGCAGAAGAAGAAAACAAGCCATACAGGTTTGGAACAACATGAGGGTAATTAAATGATGATCATTTTAATTTTTGGGAGAACTATCCCTTTAAGACATGTCCATGTATCTATATACATACACAGAGAGAAACAAGAATGGAGAGTTATGGAATCATTCTGGCCTTTTTTTTTCACTGAAAGACTAATTTTCTCTTTCATCATGGTTCATGGTCCGAATGCCGAAGGGAATGGGGAAAGAAAATGACCTCCACAAAAGCCCCAAGTCACTGCGTGATTTAAGAGCTTTGTTTTTGTAAGAGTCGCCCGTCATTAATATAATTCATTACTCATGAAACCGTTCTGCCTTGACAATTCATCAGCTGGCTTTTCTTTTTGATTCTAAAACAGGGGAACATTTGGCCTGTCTGTATTGTTTGAATAAACGGAGGAGGAGGGGGAGGGGGGGGTAAGCCTAACCTTGGCCCGGCTGGGGTCGAGTGTGGGAAATGAATCGTTTCTCTCTTTACGTTTTTCTCTCGAACACACACTCTCTCTTTTTTATATGACTCCCTAACTGGAGTAGGAAGGGGGGTTTGTCGGACATTTAAAATTTATATCCGAGAACGGATTGTGAATGTGTGGCAAGACTGAGGGGAGTGGAGAACAAGAGGCTGCCCACCATCTCTTGCTTGCTTGTTTTTTTTTTCTTCCTTTCGTTCTCTCCCAACTGTCTCTGTTAATTGTGTAAATCACTGCAATAAAGTGGCCTTTGCATTCAGGCAGGACAACATGACCACAATGTGACCTTTCTGCACAAGACCTCTCTGACCCACACTCCTGGGTTCAAACGGTCAACTGTAGGTCACAATCCATGAGCGTATGTGTGTGAGAGAGACGTACTGATGTGGATGTATCAGAACAGTCTGGTTGAATATTATCTAAATAGCATTATGAACGGATGACCTACAGCCGCACAGTCACAAACACTCACTCTCGTTCTGCTGCTAATGTAACATGCGTGACTTCCTGCAGTGATGTTTTGTTATGACATCAGAATAAGAGAGATGTCTCCTTTCTGCCATCCTTTTCAAGCTTTATTCGTTCTTGTCTTCTGTTCCCTTCTTCCCATCCCTCTCACTGTGCACTCCTCCAACAGGTCCACCATCTATCTGTCTAATGGCTTTACAGAGAGAGTAAAACAGTTGTCAGGCCTTCTGCACTCACCCATCACTTTTATTCCCACACTTTCTACCTTTCCTGACACTGTACAGCATCCCGAGTAGAGAGGAAGAAAAGAATACTGACAATCAGGAGAAAGATGCAGGTTAGTCACAGCAATATTATGCTGTATTATGTTTTAAATATTATAACTATATACTTGAATTTATATTTGCACTATTGTTTATTATTGATTTTCACTCATAACTACAGTAAGTCATGTAAACGTATACTTAATATGATACAAATGTATTACAATACGTAAACCCCATTTAAAAGTTTGGGGTCAGTACGATTTTCTTTAGTAAGATTTTTTAAATTTATTTTTTATTTAGCAAGGATGCATTAAATTAATCAAAAGTGATGTAAAGACATTTACAATTTTACAAAAAAAATTAATAAAATACTATTTCAAATAAATGCTGTTCTTTCAAACTTTCTATTCATCAAATAAAATATATATCATGGTTTCCACAAAAATAGAGCTCTTCAATGTTTTCAACACTGATAATAATAAGAAATATTTATTGAGCATCAAATCAGCATATAAGTGTCACAGTTGACACAAGGAAGCGCATGACGAAGGATAATTCAATACCAATATTCTGTAATTAAAAAAAACTCACAAGAACAGCCAAAGAAACAGATTCACAACAACTCCTTAACATTGATGACACCAGACAATTAACTGAATGAAGACTGGACCTAAATACACAGAGGACATTGGCATGGTCAGAATTAACTGATTCTCAACTGCGTACCTCAATTGGGCGCATGCCCAATACCTTGTTGGCCAACAGATTGGGTGCTAAGACTCTGCAGGCGCATGAGATCTCTCCTCCCTCAAAACTACACCCTCCTCTGAATCCTCAGATTCCACTTCACTAAGGGACAGGGCCTGATGTCTACTCTGTTAACTCTCTTTGTAGGCCCTCCTTCCAACTCCTGCTCCTCAGGTACATGAGTGCTCCGACCTCGATCTTCGGGTAATAGATTATATCCTTGTGCAAGGACATGCGCTCAGCAGCCTTCTGTTCAGAATATTTCCTTGCCCTGGCATGAGCATCATTAAGACGCCTTTGGTGAACCAACAACCAGTCGTGTTTCTGGTCGAAAACTTGCTCTTGTCCTAGAAGGGCATCCACAGGCAGGTAAGGATCAACCCCAAACAATAAATAATATGGAGAATACCCAGTAGTTGCGTGAGGCATTGCATTGTACATGAAAACCAACTCTGGTAGGTATTCAGGCCACCGCTGTTTCTTTTCTGGTGGCAGTGTTCTAAACAGGTCATGTAATGTCCTGTTGAACCGCTCACACTGAGCGTTGCCAGTGGGGTGATATGGTGTGGTGCGGCTCTTTTTCACCCCATAGAGCTTACAAAGTTCAGCCACAACCTCACTCTCAAAATTACACCCCTGATCAGAATGCAAACGCGCAGGAATACCTTACTTCATAACCATTCCCGAAGCAGCACCTTGGCTGTGGTGTCTGCTTTTTGATCTTGGGTAGGGAAGGCCTGAGTGAAGTTTGTAAAGATGTCAGTGACAACCAGAACGTTCTCCTGACCATTGGTTGTGGGTTCCAACACCGTAAAATCCACAGCAATTACCTTAAGCGGTCTAGAAGCCAAGAACGATTTCATGGGAGGGTGGACCCTCGGCTGCGGCAGCTTGGTAATCTTTTATCCATTTGTCCACATCATGGTGCATCCCTATCCAGAAACACCGCCGCCTCAACAAGTGAAGGGTGCGCTCGATCCCTTGGTGTCCCATAGAATCGTGCACATACTCCAGAACAGGCATAACAAGAGCTGATAGCATTCCCCGTGCCTCACATCCTCAAAGACACGTTACAGTAGACCCTGGTGCTCCTTAATGCTGTTCCAGTGCTTCAGCATTGACCGAACAGGTTTTGGCAGAGCTTTTAGTTCTTTACCATAGGGTCTTCTCTTTTGATCCCAAAACTTCCTGAATCCGCCAATCACGGTGTCTTACTGTTGGAAGCTGATCAATTCATCATTTGAATAACCTGGAAAGGTGGGTGCATTTCCCTGACCCAGTCCATTACCATCATTGAAGTTGGACACTACAGCCTGCATCTGCCGCACTTTACAGCTGTGCATCCCAGCAGCCACAAGTGCTGGGTCCAGGTCTGAACTTTGGTGAATCCATCCGCAGACTGCCACACACATATCGTACTCTGCATCCTCTGAGGCTGGCTCACACTCCCCTGCAAATGGCTGTCTAGATAGTGTGTCAGCTACTGTGTTTCGATACCCCGGACGATACTGGACATCAAAATCAAAGACGGATAATTGTGAAATCCATCTTTGTTCAATCACTCCAAAATGTGCTGTTTTCAAGTAGCACAGAGGATTATTGTCAGTTATCACAGTAAATTTGGACCCCAACAAATACCCCCGAAACTTCTCAACGATCGCCCACTTGAGAGCAAGGAGCTCGAGCTTCGTGCTGCTATAATTTCTATAATTTTTCTCTGCGTCTCTCAGCCGTCTACTGGCAAAGGCAATAACACGTTTTACATCTCCTTGTTTCTGATATAAAATGGCACCTAGCCCCTGATTACTGACATCTGTCTTCACAATAAAGGGTTTCAAATAGTCAGCCACCCCTAAGACAGGCGCACTAGTAAGCCGATCTTTGAGGGTGTCAAAAGCGGTTTGACATTGTTCAGTCCATAGAGTCCCCAAACAAGACATTAGTTCTGCTGGAGCTTTCAGTGTTCAGACATGAATTCACCACATCATGAAGTGGGACAGCTGTCTTGGAGAACCCCTGAATAAACTGTATGTAGTAACTACAGAGCCCAAGGAATGATCTCAATTCCTTCAGTGTAGATGGAACCGGCCACTGTTTTATAACTGCCACTTTCTGAGGGTCTGTGCCAATACCATCGGCAGATATCTGATGTCCCAGGAACACAACCTCCGACTGAAGAAAGTGAAAAAAATGTAACTTGACCTTGAGACCAGTGTCCAGCAGCCTGCTCAATACAGTTTCCAGCCTTACCAAGTGCTCCTGGAATGTTGAAGAATACACCAGGATATCATCTAGGTAACCTAACAGAATCTGGAAAACAAGATCATTCATGGTAGCCTGCATCAGTCTTTGGAAGGTTGCAGGTCAATTGCAGACCCCGAACGGCATACGCAAGAATTCAAAGAGGCCAAAATGGGTTGAGAAAGCCGTCTTGTGCCTGTCTTCTTCCGCCATGGCGACCTGATGATAGCCGTTTGCTAAATTGATAGTCGAAAAGTAACACGCCCCCTGCAGAGCATCAAAGCTCTCATCGATTTGAGGTAAGGGAAAGGCGTCTTTTTTTGTTTTCTGATTTAGTTTACGTTAATCTACACATAACCTGATACTGCCGTTTGCTTTACGTACCAGCACGATTGGCGATGCATAGGCACTATTACTATCTTGTATGACTCCTTTTCTTACCAGTCGTGAGATGTGATCCTTCAGTTCTTTATACTGATTCGGAGGAATTCGACGATAGGGCTGTGTGACGGACTCATCATCAGTTAAGTGGATTTCATGTTTGATCTTGTCTGTGTAACCTAGGTCTTCATCTTCTAGGGCAAAGATATTGATGAATTTCATCAACAATGACCTGAGCTGAGCTTGCTCATACTAGCTTACTCCTACATCAATCTTATCCAAGATAACCTGCACACGGTCTCGGTCTTGCCCATCCCTCATATTGAAAGTCACCTGTTCAAGGTCAGCCGAGAGCCGTTGAAATTTCACTTCACACCGCTGTGAGCTGTCCCAACACTCCACCTTTGACAGGATACCCAGACGGGTCCTAGGTGACAACCATACATCCTCCTGAGAAAAATTCAGATTTTTACAGGTATGCAGGGACAATGCGAGTCAACGAGGGTGGGGATGACTACCAGACCTCCTGGCAAGGGAGTACTGAGCGGCTCTAACAGCATAGGACTTCCCTGCCCAACACCCCTATTGAAGCCCGTCGTTATTATTGTCACCACTGATTCTGCAGGTATGCGCTCAGTCCATTTTCCATCTACACGCACAATGGATTTTCTGTTCACAGTACATGTCTGGACTTACTGGGAAACATGTCTCCAATAAGAATCTAATTTTCCCCCTAAGGTGGTATAAAATTCTGCTTGGACCAGTTGTCCACATCGGCTGATTATATGCATTCCTATGATTCATGGTACTGAGTCAGTGTGTCTCCCCCGAATTGCCTGACTCACAACAACCGGGGGTTCTCGTTTCCCTGGGAGTTAGAGGATACAGACCTAGCTGTTCTAGAGCTCTGCTTCTGAGGGCAATTCTTTGCCACATGTCCAGCAACTTGACACTTGAAGCATATTGGTTGTCCATCCTCAGTGAATTTTGCCTGTGATTTAGGCCTAAAGGTTTCTACCCTTGTACTACCACCCCTTACAGTCAGATTTTTGACAGCTTGAGTTAGTTCACTAATAGCTTTGCCTTGTTCGGCTACCACTTCGAGAACATCCTCTAAGGTGACACTTTTTTTCTCTTACAACCTAAGAATTGAACATTGTGTCATGTTAGTACTACATCGATGCTTAGCTGTTTTTGAACTCGCTGGGGGCTCTTCTACGAACCAAAGCTGTGCTTCATCGCGCACCTCTATCATCGTACACCTAGGGTGGTCTCGCACAAACGCCTCCCTGAGGTACCCAAACAAATTGTCAACCCCATCATCAGTAACACTGCGAAGACGTACCTCTTCCAAGGCTGTACCCCTTAACAGAGACATAACAAAATCATACTGATCTTGGTCAGACTGGTGCCTAACATGCAGCACCCGCTCAACTTCCTCTATAAAATCATCGACTGACCTGCCATCTTTCTCCATATCACCACAATATGGTAATATGTGCCTTTCTCTCGGAACATACACATAAGACCTCTGATTCAGTGAGGAAATCGCAGCCATTGCTTGATCATGTTTACTTTGCAACTCTCTAATTTGCTCTGTTAAATTAGCTCCACCGTGATCATCATCTGGGTGTGACATTGTAAGATCTCACGTCCTTAAAAGTCTCTATGCAAAGCTCTGAAAAGGATAAGTGACTGATGAAGTCCTTCTGATCTGAAGCAACAACTGTCGAACAGTCTCTTTTAGCCCCTGGCCGATGAGATCTAGCTGGGCCCTTGCAATGCTCCACGACGATCCGTCTCTTTCCTCGCCACAGCCGTTCCTCCTCGCCTGCAGGAATTTTCAGTCTCCTTTCACCAATACCATATTATTGCACTGCACTTTTGTATTTTTATTGTGCACACCAATAAAAAAAACTTGATTGTCCTAACTCTCTTGGAATACCCCACTCCTGGTACCAAAATTGTGGCCACAGAAAAATGACACAGGACCAACAAATATAAGTGGGGTTTGTATTTTATTCCTTATAATTAGTTAGGAGTTTCTGTTTCTTTTCTTGTAGGTACGTAGGGCAGAAAACCCACAATAAAACAAAATACAGTGCCAGTATATCTTCGGAACACACAGCAAATTGTTCACCCCAAAATAAAGGAAATATAAAAGTACAATTTGTTGCCTCTTATTGTGTACAATAATAAAGAACAATGCAAATAATGAAACACCAACAACAATAATACGGTAGTGGCACTTCTGGAAAGAAAACATAACATCTTAGAACTGCATGAACAGTTAGACTGAAATAACACTCACAAAATACGCCTGAAATGACAGTGTAGATATTACTCACTTTTTCCCCTGTTTCTTACGTTACACACTACTAAATCACTTCTTCCACGTGAATAGGCCTCGTCTGTACATGTGGTGCGTTAGCTCAGCCACACTCACACATTCACGCAATCCTGCGTAAACATCCAACTCCCTATGGATACAAATCGACATTTGAGGCAATCTTCCAGTAAACAGCAAATCTACACTATCATAACAGCGTTATACATAGAACTGTACCTGAATGATGACAAATTACACTCGAACAGCAGTAACACACACATGCAGCATAACTCTGACTTCCTCATCGCACATTCACACAAATGTCTTTGTTCGCACACGCGATGACGTCACCCAATGCCTCTTAAAGGACCCTTCAGTACATTCTACATTGATTATGCAGACTCTGCAGATATGTCTCTTATTTACATTAAAAGCATTAAGGCCCCTAACCATCACCTGGTTACATTGTAATTAGTATTTTTTATATATTTTTTTATTATTATTTTTCCACAATATTACTTTTAATGTATTTTTGATCAAATAAATGCAGTTTTGCTGAGCATAAGAGACTTGGGGCCCTATTTTAACGATCTGAAACACAAGTGTCAAGCACAAAGCGCAAGTAACTTTGTGGGCGGGTCTTAGGCGCTGTTGCTATTTTCCCGGCGGGATAAATGCCTCTTGCGCCCGGCGCAAATCTAAAAGGGGTTGGTCTTAAGTAGCTTAATTATTCATAGGTGTGGTTTGGGCGTAACGTGAAATAAACCAATCAGAGCGACATCTCACATTCCCTTTTAGAGCAGGCGCGCTTGTTCTAAAGCGGATTCCTATTATAACGGCGGATTTGCCAGGCGCGCGCCAGGAGCGGTTCACAGCCGAGGAGACCGACGTTCTCGTCAGGGACATTGGGGATGGAGAAACGCACCCCAATTAACTTCGGTTAAACAGGCGTATGATAATTTGGGTAAATGTGTAAGCTAGATGTATGCTTTTATAATAAATTGTCTGTCTGTCTATCTATCTATCTATCTATCTATCTATCGATCTATCGTAATAATGAATGATTTGCAAAAATGAAAACTGCTTCTGTGTAGATGAGAGAATCAAAGTGCGCGTTGTGCACACGCTACATTGATTATGGCCAAGCATGCGCCCTTAAAATAGCATATGAATAACATGCGCAACGCGCCACTGACTATAAAAATTTTTTTCCTGGTTAGTGGCGCAATTGTTTTCTAAACCTGCAAAATAGCATGAAGGAACGTTTGCGCCGGAACACGCCTCCTCTTTGCGCTGAACCGCCCTGGGGAGCGCAAGTGTATTTCCTAACTTACCGACGTGCGTCTGTGGAGGGAAAAGTCCGCTTTGCGCGGGTGCAAAATAGGAATGATACATGCGTCGGTGTACAAAGTCAATTGCGCTGGGTGCAAGATAGGGCCCTTGTTGTTCAAAAACATTAAAGTAATCTTACCAACCCCAACATTTTGAATGGTATTATTTCACCTAGTTGTTAATGTTAATTGTTAGTTCATATTAGCTATTGCATAAAGTAACTAAAGATATATATATAATTATACAGAACTGTGTTGTCTTTTACAGTTCGACGATTGCCCTGAGAATTACAGAGCATGGAAAGCATCGTTCTTCACTGCTACTAAGGATCTCAATCTCACAGCTAAGGAGGAGATGGACCTCTTGGTCAAGTGGTTAGGAGCAGATTCTAGAGAACAAGCAAAACGTATCAGAGCGGTGCATGTGGAGAACCCTGGCAGAGGCAGTGTGAAGATTTGGGAACGGTTAGACGATTGCTTTGGTGCACCCGAAGTCGTCGAAAGCTCACTACTCAGAAGATTAGAGACTTTCCCAAAGATTTCAAATAAAGACTGGAAGAAACTCAGAGAATTAGGGGACCTACTCATGGAGCTTCTCGTAGCAAAATCTGAAGGAGTGCTTCTGGGTATCCCTTGCTTGGACACTGCACGTGGTATAGCCAGCATAGTGCAAAAGCTACCTTTCAGCTTACAAGATAAGTGGATGACTCTGGGTTATACTTTCAAACAACAACGCAGAGTCCCCTTCCCTCCCTTTTCTGTACTTGTTGACTTTGTGGTAGAACAAGCCAGAATGCGGAATCCTAGCTTTGCCCTTCCCCTTCAAGCTGAGCATTCAAAGCCAGAACATTTCCGGAACATTAACAGAGCATCCATTTCAGTTCACAAAACGGAGATCTCTCCTGAGAGGTCTACGAGTGGAGAAGCTCAAGGAGCTAAGATGGATTTAACAACGTTCTGTCCTATACATAAGAAACCACATCCTTTCAACAAGTGTCGTGGTTTCATGGAGAAATCCATTGAAGAACGGAAGGCCTTTTTGAAGCAGAATGGGATTTGCTTTAAATGTGTAGCATCAACTTCACATTTTGCAAGGAACTGTGAGAAGCTCGTCAAATGTACTGAATGTGGCAGTGAAACCCATCATTCTGTCCTGCACCCTAAACCCGTCAATAGGTCTGCTAAAGGTCACACAACCACTAAAGATTATGGCGGGGAGAAGAAAGATTCTTCTGAAGATGATGTGTCTACCAAATGCACAGAAGTATGCGGCAGCAATTTGAGTGGCAAAACGTGTTCCAAGGTTTGTCTCGTCACAGTGTTTCCAAGTGGCCAGCAGGAGAAAGCTATTCGAGTTTATGCCATCATTGATGACCAAAGTAACCGATCATTGGTGAGATCGAGCTTCTTCGATGTTTTTGACGTAGACTGTGACAGTTCTTCATACTACCTCAAGACCTGTGCTGGGGTTTCCCAAAGGAGCGGGAGGAGAGCACATGGTTTTCAAGTGGCATCCATTGATGGTCAAGTAATTCATTCTCTACCTACTTTAATAGAGTGTGACAACATTCCAGACGATCGTTCCGAGATACCTACCCCACAAGTTGCACTTCACCATTCACATCTGAAGGGTATCGCAGGACAGATCCCAGAAATTGAACCGGAAGCTCCAATCATGATGCTGTTGGGAAGAGACATCATAAAGGTGCATAAAGTGATGAAGTACATCAATGGACCCCGTGAGGCCCCATATGCCCTGAAGTTAGACCTCGGTTGGGTCATAGTGGGCAATGTCTGCTTAGGCAATGTGCACAAGCCAGATAGAGTCAACATTCTCTTCACCAACACCTTGGATAGTGGTCGCCAGTCGCTTTTCAAGCCATGTCCTAATGCTTATCACATCAAGGAGAATGTTTGTGACGAGCCTCCAGGTCTTCAAGCTAAGGTTGTTGTGAAGAGGCCTGTATGGGAGGATGGATATGATGTTGAATGGGATGTCTTCAAGAGGACAAAGGATGATGAGAAGATAGCTCTGTCAGTCGAAGATTTGACCTTTCTCCGTATAATGAAAGAGGGCTTCTACAAAGATGAAAGGAACAGCTGGGTAGCCCCTCTTCCATTCAAACCTCAGAGGCGACGTCTACCGAACAACAAGGCACAAGCATTAGATCGCTTCCGATCTCTACAGCGTTCTTTTTCCAAGAAACCAATCATGAAAGAACATTTCTTTGCATTCATGGAGAAGATACTGGCGAAAGGTCACGCAGAGATAGCCCCACCACTTAAGCAGCAAGAAGAGTGTTGGTATTTGCCTCTGTTTGGAGTTTATCACCCAAAGAAGCCGGAAGAGATCAGAGTGGTTTTCGATTCAAACTGTCAGTATGATGGTGTCTCGCTAAATGACATACTTTTACAAAGGCCCAGATCTCAACAACGGACTCCTGGGTGTGCTCTTGCGCTTTAGAAAGGAAGCAGTAGCTATCACTACGGATATACAACAGATGTTTCATTGTTTCCTTGTAAAGCCAGCAGATAGGAACTTTCTCAGGTTCTTCTGGCATGAAGATAATGACCCAGAGAAGACCATCATCGAGTACAGGATGAAGGTTCATATCTTCGGTAACAGTCCTTCTCCTGCCGTAGCGATTTATGGCCTCAGGCAAGCAGCGAAAGAGGTTGAGGCAGCGTTCGGAGCAGACGTTGTAAAGTTTGTAGAAAGGGATTTCTACGTGGATGATGGCTTAAAGTCATTACCGTCTGGGGCAGCTGCTATTGATCTCCTCAAGAGGACCCAAACAGCCTTGGCACGTTCCAATTTGAAGCTGCATAAAATTGCTTCTAACAGCAAGGAGGTCATGGACGCATTTCCTTTGGATGATCGGGCCAGTAATCTAAGAGACATGGACCTCGGCAAGGTTGCAGTGCCTGTACAGCGTACCCTTGGAGTTAGTTGGAATCTCATAACCGACACATTCACGTTTCAGCTGTCAAGTGACACGAAACCATTTACAAGACGTGGAGTTCTTTCTACTGTGAATGGTTTATACAACCCCTTTGGGTTTGTAGCTCCAGTCGTCATCCGGGGTAAAGCTCTGATAAGAGAACTCACAACCGAGTCACACGACTGGGATGCACCTCTGCCTCTCGAAAGGTTGGGACCTTGGCAACAATGGAAGGACTCCCTTCAAGAACTTCGACATCTCCAGGTCTCTAGGCATTATACCAAAGACTCCTTTTCAGAAGCTTCTCAAAGAGAGCTTTGCATCTTTGCCGATGCCTCTGTTTTAGCTATAGCCGCTGTAGCTTATCTCAGAAGTTTGAGTCCTGATGGAAGCTACAAGACAAGCTTCGTCTTGGGGAAAGCCAAACTAGCCCCCCGTCCAGAGCTGACCATCCCACGCCTAGAGCTCTGTAGTGCGGTGTTGGCCGTGCAGATGGCTGATCTTATAATATCTGAGATAGATATTGAGTTTGACAGTGTTAACTTCTTTTCAGACAGCAAAGTTGTCCTCGGTTACATCTATAATGAGAAACGCAGATTCCACGTTTTTGTGAATAACCGAGTTCTAAGAATAAGAAGCAGCACACGCCCACAGCAATGGCATTATGTGCCAAGCGACCAGAATCCGGCAGACCATGCCACAAGATCCGTACCTGCATCCCGTCTGAAAGATACAACATGGCTTGTATCGGTCCTCCATTCTTGTCCTGCCCGAACCAGACAGACCTCACTTCAGGCTCGTTTGACCTTGTTGATCCTACAGCAGATGTCGAAGTCCGGCCTGAGGTAGCAACATTCATTTCTATAATGAAGCACAGTCAGTTGGGCTCAGAACGTTTCAAACGTTTCTCCAACAGGAAGATACTTCTCCGGGGCATTGCATGTCTAATACATATCGTACGGACTTACAAAAGAGAGCCGGACAAAGATGCAGGTAATTGTGAAGGATGGCATCACTGTTCTAACCCATATAGTGTGAGTGAATTGAGTCAAGCCAAAAGTGCCATCATTCGCACTGTGCAACAAGAAGCTTTCGCAGAGGAGTTTCGATGTGTTGAGGGTAACAGGAACATCTCGAAGAACAGTCCTCTCTTTACTTTGAATCCACTCATAGATAAGAATGGAGTTATGAGAGTTGGGGGTCGTGTGTCTCAAGCGAACATTGGATTCGATGAGAGCAATCCCATCATTATTCCACGACGACATCACATTGCAACCTTGATAGTTAGACATTATCACGAGCAATCTCAACATCAAGGGAGACATTTCACTGAAGGCGCCATTCGTATGGCAGGCTTTTGGATTGTGGGAGCAAAGAGATGCATATGTTCCCTTATCTTCGCATGTGTGATTTGTCGAAGGTTGCGTGGACAAAGTGAAGTACAGAGGATGGCCAATCTACCCATAGAAAGGGTCAACACCGAGCCTCCCTTTACATACGTAGGGACTGATGTATTTGGTCCTTGGTCCATTTCTGCTCGTCGTACTAGAGGTGGACTTGTAAACGACAAGAGATGGACAGTGTTGTTCACTTGTTTGACCATCAGAGCTGTCCATATTGAGGTAATAGAGACTATGGAAACATCTTGCTTCATAAACGCCTTGAGACACTTCATTGCCATTCGTGGTCCAGTGAAGCAGATACGCTCGGATCGGGGAACGAATTTTGTGGGAGCGTGCAGAGAACTGAACATCCCCTCCAACTTGGATGAAGGTAAAGTGAAGAGGTTTCTTGCAGAACAAGGTTGTTCTTGGATCTTCAACCCTCCACACGCTTCCCACATGGGTGGAGTGTGGGAACGGATGATTGGAATAACTCGGAAGATCTTGGACTCAATGATGCTTCAGCTTGGACCATCCAGAATCACTCATGAGGTTCTCACAACGTTCATGGCAGAGGTGACGGCCATAATAAATTCCAGACCATTGGTGCCAGTCTCTATGGACCCCGAGGATCCCTTCATACTTACTCCTTCGACCTTGCTCACTCACAAGTATGGTCCTTGTCCTATTCCACCTGGTGATTTTGATTGTGCCGACCTCTACAGAAAACAGTGGAAACAGGTCCAAAGTCTAGCATCTACCTTTTGGGACAGGTGGCAAAAGCAATATCTCTCCACACTACAACCAAGAAAGAAGTGGCAATCAAAAAGGCAAGACGTCACAGAGGGCAGTATAGTTCTCATGAAAGATAATCAGTCCAAACGTAACCGGTGGCCACTGGGGTGTATCACTAAAGTGTTCCCAAGCAAAGATGAAAGGGTGCGAAAAGTGGAGATCAAGGTTGTGGACAAGGAAGGGTCAAAATTGTTCATCAGACCTATAGCTGAAATAGTGATGCTCATTCCCTCAGGCTAATTCAGAGACTGATTTATTTCTTCCATTGTTATTAATAGTAGGTTTGGTATCTTGTGATACCAGACGGGGAGTGTGTTGTCTTTATGTAAGATATGTGCTGGCTCCTTTAAGAGCAGCGACTTGATGACATCATCAATGTTAGACCAGCTTCAGTTTGCCGCATGGAAGATAGCTGTCCTTTAGTGTGCTTTCCTGAGCAATCTGCTACATTTCTTGTCTTTCGGGAGTTATCGTTGGTATGTACATTTATGTTAAGAAATGATTCAACTATGTTTGATTGTATTTTATGTTTAGAGTAAAATTTCATTCTGATCATTATACATATGTGTACTGTGCATTTACCATGCGTTAATTATCAGGCACACACATCTATGCTATTATCTATGCTGCTATGTTTACTTATTGTTAATCACTCATTTTGATATAATTGGAAGTGAGCCAGTATACAGTTTGAGATGTCACTTTATTTCACATCCATGTATGAAGTCCTATGCACTGTTATTTCATATGTGCCATTGTATATTAGCAATTTGTGTTAAATTCCTTATTCTGTATACTTAAATTCATACGTTTATTGTATCATATTTTCCTTTCAGTTTTACCCTACTTCCAGTCATCCATTAAACGAAGTGAACTGGATATCTGCTTCAGTGTGGTGATTGGCAGAGGAGTTATCTGTCTGTCAACATATGCAAGGTGCATTGGGGTGGCAGAACAAGAACCTTATTGTAGCGTGGTACCGTTGAATCACTAGTGGCTTCAAATGGAATCCATCTTCCGTTGCTCGGTTAAAGGTGCTCTAAGCGATCCCGGGAGTCGTAACTTCTTGTTGACATTTGAATTGTTGTCAAACAAAACGGGGGCTAGCTAGACCCTCCCTCCTCCTCATCCCGTCTCCTCCCTCCTCCCCTCCCTTCCGTCATAAAGGAAAGTCAAAATAGTCACTACAAACAAAGTTAAGTTTTACTGATACTTCATTCAATGTGTAATGTCACCAAGTTAGATAAATGCTTTTATATATTGCAGAACCGAATGCAGAAAAAGAGAAACATTATCTTAATCGTTTCGCCACCTGAGGTTATAACTATAGCTCCCATACAAGGACGCAACAATAGCAAGATAACGTTAGCTTCGCGTTTCCCAGTGAGCATAAACAACGGCGGCGGCGTAAACAAATGTAGTCAAAGTTGTCAATAGCCTATAAATGAACATTCAAATCCATAACAAACCGTGGGTGAAAACAATCATTCACACAATTTGTCGCCCTACTGTGAATTTGCTTGATCATTTACAATAGAGATTGAAACATGCTGAACATTGCTGAAACATATATGTTGTATTCACCAAAGCTAACGCTGACTGCATAGTTCTAGCTAATTACATCCTTGTGTTGGTTTGGCGAACATGAACGTCAGTTAAGAAAGATGGATTTACCTGTTCTGCAAAAACAGAGCAACTATGTCGGATTGGAAGCCCTTCTGCCGGCGGAGTTCTCGCCACCTTTCGAAGGTTTTTCTGATGTAAATTCGGGACTTCACGCGTTCCTTATCCTTGTCCCTCTTCTTTGCAATTTGTTCATCGAAACGTCGTCTCTTTGGTCGTGTGTCGGCCATAATTCAAACTTCCCTCTTCATGCTTCTCTCTCCTCCAGACACCCCCTTCATGTGTACGCGCACTAACCCCCCAAACCCCACCCTCCAATGCTTCTTGTCGATGATTGGCTGGAGCACTGTTTGTTGTGTTTCGTGGTGCGGGTGAGCCCAGTTTGTTTTTGTTGCCGTTTGTGGAGCCTGTGGTGTCTAGAGAGACCGCGTTTTTTTACAGTGTGTTCGGGGGACAGGCAGCTAGCGGATAGTGAGGAGATGTTTGCTGTATGTGACAAAAAATGTTTGGGCCTAAAAAACGCGTCGCAGCACTTTAGAGCACCTTTAAGCTAGTCCATCACTTGCTAAACAGCTTATCCCAGCTGATTTTCCCCCAAATGAACACAATTGGTTGAGTCAGCAATTAGGTTTTTTATTAAACGAGCCACAGTCTTTACGCTGTTTGGGGAAGAGCTTACAGTACAACAGACTTCCTCATAGGCTATGTCTCTTCACGTTTAAGAGAGGAGAAAATACCCTAACATCGGAAAAATTACACACTTCACCTTTAAATGAGTCCATTGCCCTCTCCACTTGTCTCACCTCTTCTCTCAGCCCATCACAGGTAGCCTTCCTTCCCTCAGGCCCACATCTGTGGGTCACAGGGCTACCGACATCATCACACAGCTGTCAGAGCTCCAGGGTGGGAGTTAGAACAACAGTGCTAGATTTATTTACGCTAGCTTGAAGTGCGGAGGATCTGTCACAGGGTTGTAGCGGCCTCAGAGCTTGGCTCACCTCCACAGATGGCCCCAGTGCTCTGGAATTCCCCTCCTTGCCTCTTCCCCCTCCTCTGTCTAACTCTTTAGCCTTTTACAGTTCGTTTGTTTAGCAAGATGTCAGGCCCCAGAGGGCATGTGTCTTAGATATGGGAACAGTGTTCTGTTAAGAGCTTCAGCCTGCAGTGACACTCTGGATGACCCCACACTTTCACATTGATAAGAGACGAGCACTGAGGCGGAAGGGAAATGATGATGTTGTTTTAGTATCAGGCACTATGGTTTGATAATTAATAATAAATAAATAAAAAGCCTGATCAAGTTCAATTTCTGGGTTAATTACTTTCTCTCAGGAGTAATTACAGGTACTATATTGGTAAGCATGGAAAAGTTTTAGGGATGCAGCAATATTAAAATACTGATTATTTCTGTTCAAAGTTTGTTTTGTTTTTTTCAAAGTAGATTTATTTAAATATTTTAATTTAAATATTATTAATAATAATATTTTAGTTTTATCATTTTTAGTAATGTATATATTTTTATATATTACATAATGATATACATTTATATACATTTTTAAATATTAAAGTGAAGTTATTATTAGATGATGACATGATGATGACACACAAGTATTGTAGATGTAAAAATAGGGCAAATAAATACTATACTAGAAACAGATACTATACATGTTAAAAATCTCTAATATTGCCTAGTAACTACTATGCTATCAATATATTGTGCGGCCCTTTCTTTGTCATGGTATGACCTAGACAGTAAACTAAAGGTAAAAATAGGGCAAATGTATGTGCCGATGTGTTAAACGATATCTTGTCCAGTAACCGACCTGGTACCAATATATTGTGGATTTCTAAAAAGTTTATTTTCATGTGCTTTCTTTGTCTGGGTGCTTACTAGACAGGGATGAGACTTGCAGAGAATTTCTGAACAGTTAGTTAAGATAGTTTATAAGGTGTATGTGGGGCTGAATAGCTTAAGTTCGACAGGCAGGCTGTGAAAGATACCTTTCAGTCAGTTCTCCTCACAAATCGTTGATATCAGGCAGTAAACACTGAGCCCATCATGCCAGTCTAATTTTAGTAAACCTCTCTTGACCCCAGGGCACCACCTTTTCCTAAAAAGATAACCCAAATCTTCCCCTCTCTCTCTCCCTCTCTCTCTCCCTTATTCACTCTCACTTTTCTTTCTCGCTCTCCGCCCCTCACTTTTGACCCAAAAAACTACAGCGCCCCTGGGGTGACAGCCAAATCTTGGATGCGCGTATCTCTGAGTGAGTGTCTGCGTACATGTGTAGGACAGCTCGTCTGTATCGCTCAAGTATCTGATGACACTCACTTGTCGCTGATGGCATCTGGCTCATTGCCAAAATGGCAGATAAACCAAAGATGCCTGATGGAGAGAATGAGGGGAAAGAAGAGGAATAGAAGGAGCGGAGGAGTGCCTCTGTCCTGGCAGGTCTCCGGCTCCTATTCCACTGATACAAATTTAATCAGGCCTAATCTGCTTATCGGCCCCCTGCGGCTCCCATCAGACTAAAGTACTTAACGGAGAGCATGCACCCCTAACACGCTGCCATTGAAAGGCAGAAGGAATGCGGATGAGGAGGGGTTTGCCTGAATCTGATTTATTAAAATAAACTAAAATAAACTTCACTGTCTTTATGTCCTTGGTATTTATCTAAGGAGTCAAATTTGTTCTCTCGCAGTTTTATGTTCATATAGTTAGTAAAGAAAGTATAACAACTACAGAAGCACTTTTTCTTGTTTTCTTAGATAGACATGAGTAAAAGAAGTGATCGTAAGCTTTCATCATTTATTTTGTTTTTCATTTTTCATTTTGATAATCCTGAACTAAAACGTTAACCTCATCATTCAGTTTACTGATCATTCATGTAGACTTCACTTTACACCATGTCCTAACCAGAAGCAATGTCATAAAGCAACAAGCGACATCACATTTTGTTGGTGACTTACTGTAGGCCTGGTTTCACAGACAGGGTTTAGATTACGCCAGGATTAGGCCTTAGTTCAATTAGGACATTTAAGTAGCATTTATAAACATGCTTTAGAAAGAAGAAAAAAAAAGAAAAAAAAAAACATGACTGTGTGCATCTTGATACAAAACAATGGCACTGACATATTTTAAGATACAGTATCAAGTTACTTTGAGTTAAGACAGCTCAAACATGCATTTTAGTCTGAGACTTGGCTTAAAGGTGCAATAGGTGATTCTCTACAGCAGTGGTTCCCAACCTTTTTTTGTCTGAGACCCCCTTTTTCCCAAGAAAATATTTTAGGGCCCCCCTTCACATTTAATGAAGTTTTATGTAACAATGTTCGGGAGGAGCATGTTCAGGTAATCATCCAATCAGCACAAGAAGAAGCCAGTATAAATAAAGCCTTCCCTTACCTCCCGTCTCATGATCTCATTTCTCAGCATCCCGCCGCCTCCCCATCACCTCACTTTCGGCTGGGTCTACTCATAGATACCTACGAGCTATACATTCATAGGGGGGAGTACTCTGGGGTCGGGCCGAATTCCGAGCTCGGAGCCCTCCCCCCGGACAGCAAGACAAATACGCATTATAATATTACATCAGATTTCATTAATATGTGAACTCGTGAAATGATATTTTCGCTCCTGTAAGCTTGCAGCAAGGATGACAAAATATGTTGTTTTCAAACAAACGGTATGTTTACTATAAACAGATATGTTTATGCACAAATAATAGCCTATAATATTGAAAATACAATAGCAAAAACATTAGTAGGCCCTTTGTAATTTAAAAATGTAAGCCTATACTTGGAGTAGCCTATAAATTTGCTCTATTTTAAATGCAATAACAAAAATATAAGTATTCACACTTGTGTGTAGGTAAAAAAAGAATGAATATAGGCTATTACTAAATGACTTCTGTCTGGGTCCTCAATACTTGCATGTTATTTGTGAGGCTTTATCAATGTGAGGCTTTATTTTTTAGGCTTTTGGCGCTATAGCGAGCGATAATAAACTTGCGTTTATTAACAGAATAATGCGTCTTTCGGAAGAACATTGTAGCCGGAACTACTTCTCTCTATGACGAGTCACGCAGGTACTGGGCTACTCCGCAGCGGCAGCGATCCGAACCAGGGTAATATAGTCCCAATGTAATCACTTATTATAGGTGTACCATAGTGATTCAGGATAAGACAAAAACACGGTTTGGAAAATGGATTCATGATTAACTCGCTCATTATATAAATTTTGAACAGAAAAAAGTTAAGGACTTTTATTTAATGCAAATTGCTCAAAACTTTTCAAAATATGACGCGACCCCCCACAGAGCTCGCTGAGGCCCCCTTGTGGGCCGCGACCCCCCTGTTGGGAACCGATGCTCTACAGAATTTGTTTGTTTTGCTGCTTGAAAGTCTCCTCATATCCAATCAGTCTAAATTTATTTTTATAAATATCATCTGTGGAAGGAGTAGGACCTTGAAATGTTTGCATACTACTGCACAGCCTGTTCACGCAGACATCATACGCCATCAGTTCGTTCACATAAGCTGTGCAGACAGAGCAAGAATGGCAGGCAAACTGTTATTTACATTTTGTTATTGTAGTACTGTTACTCACTGTACTGTAAAGTTTTCTGACCGGTTAATGACACATGATGTAATCCAATAATGCTGTCTCTGGTCGTCTCTCTTCTGGTCTGTGCGCGTTAATGTGTTTTAGAGGAGGCGTGGCTTTGGCCGGCGGTTTGCAGGGAGGGTGAGGTCGCATGCTTTCAATGCTAGCAGGCTAAAGTCAGCATTTCCCAGAACACCTATTGCATATTTAAGCCTTGTCTGTAAACTGGGGGTTTGTTTCTTATTTTGTAACATCACCCACAACAATTGGAGTGAAGTACCATCCTTGTGAGTATTACTAAACAAACATTGCCACGGAGAGAATGATGAAGTTTGCAGATATTAAATGACAAATCCCTCAAGTTCCACAAGCAAAAATCACATAAAATATGCAGCACATTGTGCAACTGTCACGGTACAGAGAGAGGCAGACAGGTAAATAGATGTTTATTGAAAAGAGGCACGGAGAGGAACAGCAGATAAGACTGGTGAGTATGCAGTGGAGGGTACGTTGGCCACCTGGGTGTCCAGAGCCCGGAGAGGTGTGAGCTGAGTCCAGAAGGGGGAGGCAAAAGGTGGGTGGAAAATAGAGGAGCCCTTCTGGACCTCCTGGCTGCTGGGGTCAGTGACAGAGACTTGGGCCAGCCTTTGAGAGCTGAGGTTAATGGAGAACTGAGAAGACTGTAGTTGTGGATGAATCGTCTGGAGAAGTTGGCAAATCCAAGAAAGCGTTGGAGTTCCTTGATTGTAGTGGGTTGAGGCCAGTTTTTGATGGTATCCACCTTCCTTTGGTCCATCTTAATGCCATGTTGGTCTATGACATACCCTAGGAAGTGGACGGAGGTGGTATGGAACTCGCATTTTTCCAGCTTGAGGTAGAGATGTTGATGGCAGAGTTTCTCAAGGACCTTGAAGGTATTCAAGGTATTGAAGGCGATGTTCGGCCAGGTTCCGGGAGTAGATGAGGATGTCGTCTATGTAGACAACGACAAATCGGTTGAGGAAGTCCCGGAGCACCTCATTCATATAGCCTTGGAAGACTGCAGGTGAGTTGGACAGGCCGTACGGCATAACTCGGTATTCATAGTGACCTGAAGGAGTGATAAAAGCAGTCTTCCACTCATCACCTCGCCGTATACAAATGAGGTTGTAAGCGCTCAGGTCCAGCTTGGAAAATATGCGAGCTCCACGGAGTTGCTCCAGAGCTGCCGGGACCAGAGGAAGTGGATAGCTGTACTTGACTGTCTGAGAGCTGAGGTGTCGGTAGTCGATGTATGGCCTCAAGCCTCCGTCCTTCTTTGCCACAAAGAAGAAGCTGGAAGCGGCAGGGGATGTAGACGGTCAGATTAACTGTTGCTGGAGTGCCTCCTAGATATACTCCTCCATGGCCTTCTGCTCCAGGATGGACAGTGGATACACTCTACCCTTGGGTAGAGTGGCCCCAGGTAGCTGGTCGATAGCACAGTCCCATGGCCGGTGTGGTGGAAGTTGGGTTGCCAACCGCTTACTGAAGACATCCTGGAATGCCCGGTATTCAGGAGGGATCTCCACCTTATGGGCCACCTCAGGACTCTCAATGGTGGTGGAGTTAATGGAGAGTGTGGGAGTGATGGATGGAACACGGCGAGACTTGGATGATTTCTGGACGAAAGACAGGATTGGAAACAAGCATCACTCCATTGTAATACCTCCCCGGTATTCCAGTTGACGTGCGGTTGGTGTTGTGTCATCCACGGGTGTCCCAGGATGAGGTCAGCGGTGGATCCTTCCAGCACCATGAACGTTATCTCCGGAATGCAGGCATCCGATGCGGAGCGTCAGTGGGGGAGAGAAGTGTCGGATTCTACCACGCCCCAGCGGTTTTCCTTGGATGGTTTGGATTCTTAGATTCTGAGAGCAGCGTTTCTTGTGGACATTCAATTTCTGGAGCAGTTGGACTGAGATGAAGTTCCCCGCGGAGCCAGAGTCGATGAGGGCTTGCGCTGAGACACCGATACGGGGGGTTAGAACATGCACAGTGGTACGAGACAAGGAGGTTATTTGAGGTGGAAGTTGAATAGTACTCACCGCTGGGCGTGGTGGTCGGACAAGACAGGCGGTGATGACAAGACCTTTCCTCCCACAATATAAACACAGTTGATTTTGGATTCTTCGCTGACGCTCCGCATGTGTGAGATGATATGAATCCACCTGCATAGGTTCAGGTGCTGGAAGGGTGACTGATGGTGCCGAGGGCGGAGGATATGCAGCGGGATTTAGGAGAGAACAGGTGGTGAGACGTTGAGAAACCTTTCTCTTTTGGATGATTTCTTTTCCCATAGCATCGTCATACACAACCATGAGCTGGCGGATGTTGGCATTGAGTCCCTGACGGAAAGCGGTGAGTAGTGCAGTCTCGTTCCAGCCACTGGTGGCTGCCAGTGTGCGAAACTGGAGGGTGTAAGCACTGACAGAGTTATTGGCTTGTCGCAGGTTGAACAACTGGTCATGAATTGACAAATCTGAGGCGATTTGGCCGAACACTTCTTTAAAGTGACTCAAGAAGGAGGATAGTGAAGAAATTATGGACTGCAAAAAAGACTGAGCCCACTGAAGTGCACGTCCAGACAGCAGGGAAATGACAAAGGCTACTCGGGCGCGTTCGCAGGTAAACTGGTGAGACTGCATCTCGAAGTATAGTCAGCATTGTAACAGGAATCGATGGGTCCGTGGGACTCTGCATGAGGTCTGGTCTTCTGTCACAGTACAGAGAGAGGCAGACAGGTAAATAGTGAAATAGATGTTTATTGAACAAAGGCACAGAGTGGAACAGCAGATGAGACTGGTGAGGATGCAGTGGAGAATCAGAACAGGATGATGAACTTAGCTGGATGATAATATAGATGTCTGTTTGCAGATGGTGGGACAGGATACGGCAGACTGATGACAGAAGACGGATGACAGGCGATCGGAGATTCTAGGGTGAAGTTCAGGTAAGTGATCTTCAGGTGAGTAGAGGAGTCTGTACATCAGATAAGGACGAGTTCAGACAATGAAGTGAAGGGGAAGTGTCTTTTTGTTGTGTACGTTGATGATGAAGTGCAGCTGCGGTGAATCAGAACTCCAGGGAGAGTGAACGAGTGTGCAGATCTGGTGACTTCGTGACAGCAACAGAGTGTGTGAGCAGAGAGAACTGTTCAGCGGTGCGTTTCCCGAAAGCATTGTTAGCCAACTATGGTCGCAAGTTCCGTCGTTATCAACATAGTTCAACGAGTCTGTGTTTCCCGAAACCATCGTTCTAACGAACATTCGCAAACAGCATCGCAAAGTTGTGTGGTTGGAACAACAGCCCTCGACCTGTGGTTAGAAACAGAGTTTCTAGATTGCTTGACATGCTTGACATGCTTGACATTGCTTGACATAAATAAATCCTTATCTTGAGCAAAATAAGCAAGATGACATTCAGTACAACCTGTCTTTTATTTAGAATACATACAAATGTAATTTACATCTTTGAGTTTGTCAAGAGATTTAAAGCACCATTTTTGAAGACTGCGCATGTGCGAACGTGCTATACTAAGTAAGAACGAACCTATGATTGAATATGGAAATAAAGCGAAATAACGGAGAAAAATTAGAAATAGTCCCCAGATGCCATGTCTGTAATTTATATCAAAACATCTAGCATTAATTCGATCCCAAACAGTTACTCCACCACATGTGTGACGTCATAAACCAACGTGGTTAAACGACCACTTTGCGACAATATGGTTTCTGGAAACAGTCGTGACTAGCTAGTTGATTTCTTCAACGATGCATCGTACTATGATAGTGAAGCATCGAGTTACTGTACGTCGTTGTACAGGACATGCACCCCAGATTGGCTGGGTTTTGTTGTTGATAGTGTTATGTCATGCCCCATTTTCACTTTTGGTGTGGACAGACAAATTGCTTGTTGTGTTGTGTCTGGTTAAGACACAGTGTTAACTCTTTATCTGTTCAACCCATGATCGTTAAATTAAAGATTTTCCAGTTTGAAAGGTATGGCTGAGAGATCAAACTGCCATATAGAACTCATCTATCATCATCTATCATATTAACTCTTATGGATAAAGCAGGATACAGGTGCTCACCAAGGCTGTAAAAATACAGCAAAAACAATATTGTGAAATATTATTTCAATTTAAAATAATTGTTTTCTATTTTAATGTGTTTTAAAATGTGATTTATTCCTGTGATTGCAAAGCTGAAGTTGCAGCAGTCATTATTCCAGTTTACATGACCCTTCAGAAATCATTCTAGTATGCCGATTTGGTGCTCAAGAAACACTTATTATTTTAACAAAAAAAAATATATATATTTTGCTGCTCAATATTTTTGTGGAAATTGTGAATATTTTTTTTCAGGATTCTTTGTATACAGAGTTCAAAAGAACAGTATTTATTTGAATTATATATTATATATATTTCTAACATTATACATTTATTTACTATCACTTGTAATGTATCCTTGCTGAATAAAACTATTAATCTGTTTGATCTGAGTTCAATGTTCTCCAAGTGTATTGAATTCTCCTTTAGCTGGTTCTAATGTGTTAAGCCTAATGGAGGAGCACCTGGTGCTCGTCAGCGAATCTAATCAATATGCAAGCCATTGATTTACACACACACTCTCTCTCTCTCTCTACTGGCAAGAGCAGGATTAAACCTTGAACATGTATGTGTGGTTATATGTGTGCACATGCACATAAGTAGGTAAAAGTGTAAATATATTGCACATGGTGAATCGCTAGAGTGATTGTGGCAAACTCTCAGGGTTCATGACCTTTGTCTGGGTGTCAGTGAAAGAGGTCTACAGAGGGCAGACAGGAGAATGGCTCCGTCTGAACATTGCCTCCACATCTCTGCTCACTGATAAACCAACATACCAGCAAAAAAGTGAAAGAAACAGGCACCTGATTAGCTGTTAAATGCTTTTTACTATCTACCCAGTAAATGTCAATAGTAGCCCTTTTACAGGTGTCGCCCAAAATGTTGGATGATCTCTTTGACATTAGTTGTCTAGTCATAATCTCTTTGAAGACAACGACAAATACAGCCTGGGTTCAATAGGGTTGAGCCCCTCCTTAGCCAGAGTTCAAAGGTTCAGCCTCACCAAGACCTTGTTTATCTCAATTTATCTCTCCCCGCCCTCTCTATATAATACGTATGTTTGTGTATATATGGATCTCTGAGGGGAAAGTGCATCTTTCCTTTAAAACCCTATCCTTCTCTGTTTCATCTCCACCTCTCTCTCTCTTTGATTGTCTGGGCACCTGCGGTCCAGCACTCGGGGGATTAGGGGTTACCACATTGTCCTTGCCCCTTCTGTCTAATCCAGCCAGAGGGCTATGTGTTTACCTTTCACACCAGCTCCAATTTATAGCCCTCTTGACCCAAGCCAGAGAAATCAACAAGGTTTGGCCTGTGCCTGATCCCTCAAGCACCCCGTGGCTTGGGTTCAAAATCCAGCTGGCTGTGAGAGTGTAAATGGCATAAATGTCATGTTTTTTTAGTTAGAAAGGTGTCTCATTTAGTAAATGTGGCCAAGCTGCACTTTAATGCTAGTATGTGCTTTAGAGGATGGTGGGTCAATGACACTCAAAATTATACTCTTACACACAATGACTTGAACACACCACTGTTATTACGAACATGTTACCATTTTGAAAAGTTTGAGGGGAGGTACGATTTTTCAAATATTTTTTAAAGAGGTCTGTAATGATCACCAAGGCTGCATTTATTTGATCAGAAATGCAGTAAAAAGGGTAGTACTGTGAAATTGTCTTACAATTTAGTATACCTGTTTTCTATTTTTTCTATTTTTCTTTTTTTTTTTTTCTGAAGGCGAAGCTGAATTTTCCAACGCTATCTCAAGACCAATTCGTACAAATTTTATTTGTCTAAACAGACGTGATGGGTAGATTTAGGGGCGTGGTCAGTTATAGGTAATTCGTACGAATTCATATGAATTTTGCAAATTCGAATTCCTACGAGTAAGGTCATATGAATTTGTATGAATTAGGCACCTCGTAAAATTCTTCAGTGTCATGTTATCCTTCTATCATTCTAATATGCTGATTTGGTGCTTCTTATCATTAAGGTAACACTTTATTTTGATAGTCCACTTTAGACATCCTACTAACTATAAGTAACTTTGCAACTACATGTCAACTAACTGTCATTAGAGTATTAGTAGACTGTAGTAGACTGTCAGTAGACTGTTAGGTTATGGTTAGGTGTTAGGGTTCGGGTTAGTAGAATAAATTGACTTGTAGTTGCCAAGTTACTTATAGTCAGAAGAATTTCTGTCGGGGGACCATCAAAATAAAGTGTTAGCAGATATTAAGCATACAGTCTACTAATACTCTAATGACGGTTAGTTGACATGTAGTTGCAAAGTTACTTATTGTTAGTAGAATCTCTAAAGTGGACTATCAAAATAAAGTGTTACCGAAATAATAATAATAATTCATAACATTTGTTAATAGTCTAAAGTGTTTTGGGAAAATAATGTGTACTCATAAGTATTTAAGATTTAAGGAAAGTATGTTTATGCTTTTTACTTGATGGTTACATTCCATGAGATCAGATGTGTTTTTAATAGTTGGTTTCTATGTGAAACCAACATGAATGCAATGATTACACTTGACACGTGTTTTAAACTAGATTTGAAGATAACAGTTAAGTTTCTTCTCCGTGAACAGTTTTAAATGTCATTGTCTCTAGTAATTAAGATGGTGATTTTCAATCATGTTCAATATGCAGTCTGGAATTCTACAGTGATAATTGGTATGTAGTAAGAACTAATAGGCCACAACCTCTCAAAGTTCAAAACAACAAGTTTATATGATATTTGGACAGGAGTGTGAAAGTCATTCTCGCAAACCCTTTTCCCCTCAAGGAGAGTGTATGCTAAGTTTCACCCTCACCCCAAGACAAGTACCTTCTGCTCCTCTTATCAGCTAGCAGCAAAGTCAGCCACAGGGATTCTTTTTAACATAACAACACCAAGACTCATCACAGCTCCAGCCACAGGGGGTCTGCCACACTTCTTACCCTTTATGAGGTGTGCTCTCCTCTGGCATGCTGGACCACGGTCACCTGTCCCCACTGCCAGAAACTCATGTCAGGTCTCGGTTTCACTTCTGACCTGACACAAATACCTGCTGTCCCTCACTTTGGTATACTAGCCAGAAAGAAAAAATAGGATCCGGGCAAATCACTTGGTACCTCGAGCAGAGATATCTTGGACGAATGTGTGTGAGTATGGAGCTGGAAGTGAAAGCAATGATAACTGTAAATTGAATATGTTTGCCAGGCAAGATCTGTGAGGACTCTAGGGGAGTGTTGGTGGAGAAAAAGGCTAGTCTTTTCCATGTTTTATAACACCACAACATGCATAATGGAGGAGGGTGTAAAGATAAAAGGAATATATAATGGAAAAGCAACGGCTGACTATTTTTTTGTTGGCTTTTTTCACCTCGGTTTTTTTTTGTTGTTGCTTTTTTAGGAGAATAGGAAGGGCCGACCAGTGGGATCTAAATGGTGTTTAAAATTATATTCAGTTTAAGACCTTATCATATCCTTAACTTTCCTCTTCAAAATGCCTGAATAATATAAAAACACTCTTTTGTGATTAATAAATGTGCTTCACTGTTTATTTGTAACACTTTTGTCCACCACTTATGCAGCAATGATCCATTAAACTGATCAAAAGTGACAGCAAGTTAAATCAATTTTTTTTTTTTTTTTTTATCAAATTCTCTCAAATTCAAAACCATACACAAATAACATAGACACAAGAAACTTCCCCACTCACACTTAAATTACACATATCCTAAAGTAGCATATAACACATAACCAAACTTACAACATATACATACTCTACCAAACAATCTTACACAATCTCACCCAATTTTCTAATGTCATAAAATATTTCACCATTTCTTGAGCACCAAATCAGTATATTAGAATGATTTCCGAAGAATCATGTGACACTGAAGACTAGAGTGTTGTTGTTTTTTTTTTTTTTTTGCTTGATGGTTACACCACATGACATTTTTAGAGTCTTTGCATTTGCACTGTCAAATTGTATAAACATTTTTTCATGACTATATGTGAAAATATGAGTTTGAACTTAAGATTTTCTTCATTATGTACCCTATTATCACACCTTACCATAGGAAGTAGACTAATGTTTCCAATGTACTCCTGAACATTCTGCATTAACTTGAGATATTTTATGTTTGCCTAGACAGATGCCTAATTTGCAAGTATTCTCAAACAATTTCTCTGGTCATTTATCCAATGGGTCAGTAGATATGTTCCACTGAGGTTAAACAAAGCCCCTCACTCACATCAAGCTGAGGGAAACCAACAGACTCTGGAGCTATCAGGAGATAATCAGCACTAATAGGTACATAATGGCTAACAGCGAGGCCATATTTGTGCGGATGCATCACTGCAGACCGAGCACAGACAGCGTGACCTCTCCTTTCTACCATGTAGCAGTCACATAGTCTAGGAGTGGGGAAAGATGCCAGGAACCAATCCCCCCACCACATCCCTTTTACTTTCTCCAGCCTGTCTGCCCAAGGCCCTCCCCTGACTGTAGGCTGGGTATTAGCCTCATGGTTTTTCTGACATTGACTTCGAAGGCCGACGCTCCTGGGACGCTGATGCTCTTTGCTTCAAGACAATGAGAGTTCTATGAAGTGAGTTCCTGGGGCCGGGGTCAGGCAGGGGATATGAAAGAAGGAAGAGATGACGGCTGATTATGAGTGTTGTGGAATGGTTTGGCAGAGATTACAGGCATTGTCAGATGCAGCGAACTGCCGGAGCACAAATAAATCGCTCCGCACCTCATGTGTTTTCATTTTGCCTGATTCTAGAACAACAAACAACGCAGAAACATGAAAGTCCATGTCAAACCATAATGGGACCCAAAAACACAAGCTACATTGTATGCAGATGATGTAAGTCCATCAAGTCATACCAGGCCAAGAAAACAAGAGTCATAGAGAAGTGCTGATCCCAAGTAGCAAGAATATTACCCATGGGTATTTGTATTTCTCTCTTTCCATTTATTGCACAAACAAAGCATATACTTGCGCTTCGCTTTGCAGACTATTCATCATGTATATCTTTGATATTCAAAAACACATCCACCGTGATGCATAAACATCCTCACACACACTGAACCCCGTTCTGAAGACTTAACGTGCCTTCAGTGGTGAAATCGCAGCGAATAGGTCATGGGATCATGTGTTAACACACCCACACATGCAAGCATTCGGAGCTCTGCAGAGCATGCAAGTCTTCTGACAGCGTTTGGCTGCTTTCAAACTCTTCACGGTCACTCCATGTAAACAAAGCCATTTTTTGTTGGGGCCAAATATGCTGAAGCCACCCGCTCTGAGGAGGGTCAGCTAAGGGGGGATCGAGAAAGAAATAAAGAGAAAGAGAGAAAGGACTTGGAGGGGTTTTAGGTCTGGGTAATTGCAGCTCAGTGGAGATTGCTTTTGATCTCTGAGGTGTCCAGTCTCGGTCTGAACATGCCATGTTACAGAACACTCGCAGTTGACCATGAGGTCAGAATCAGGTGAAGAGAGAGAGAGAGAGAGAGAGAGAGAGAGATAGGAGGGAAAGTGCTAAATAGGATGCTTCTGAAAGAATAGGACTTGGAAATTTTCTCATTTATACCACGACGCACGTTTTCAGCCCAGTTTGTAGGAAGAGAGCGGAGTGTGTACTGCTCTGCAGTGCAATAACCCCAGATGGAGTTTAACCGAGTGAGCCTGCTCTGGGCTCACAGCTCTTTGAACTCAGCCTGTGCAGAACTTCAACTGGGTTAATCGTTATTAATTTTTAATGCAACATAAAAAAAATTTTCCAGCACAGAGCAAAATCAAAGCCAGAGCAACACCCCTCAGCCCTCATGCCCTCTGAAATATGAAGAGAAAAAAACAGTGATGACCATATAATGTTGCTGCACAGTGTGTGTCAGTGTGTGTTTGTTGAAAGTGATCATAAGAGGACAGATCTGTCCTTTTGGCTGCTTTAGGTGAATCTTCTTCAAGTCATACTGTATATTTTTAGGGGGAATTTAAGTCTGTATGATCCTATTTTTATGAGCATTAGCAGGCAACTCACAGTAACCTATAGTGTAGTTTATCATTGTGAAATTTGTAAGGGAATAGATAGGGACGTTTTGAAATAACTTGTTCATCGTGCAGGTCAAAGAGTTTATGGGTAATGCGATCACCAATCATATCAGCTGGTGAAGTGAATAATTTCATCACAGAGAAGGGCTGAATTGCTTTGCCAGTCTGCCATGTTCTGTGCTCCGGGCGTTAGAGCTCAAACAGCATGGCTAAATACCCGGCCAAACATGTCGTTCTTCAAACAGACTCAGGTAGTAGAGCTGCTGGATCCTAGCCAGGCCTCAGAATTAAGAGTTATTGTGCTCTAGTAGCAGCACTTCCTAGGACCTCGGTAGAGGACTCATAAGCAGGCCCACCTGGGCCCAGAGCTTGACCGCAAGCCACTGAAATAGGACCCCAAAGTCCCCGGTCCTATTTTAATACCACTCTGAGACAACTTTTTTTCAGTCTATAAATCATGATAGCGGCAAGTTCAGCGGTTTGATTAGCCTGAAGCGCTTCTTCATCTTGTATTCCATTTTTAGTTTAGTACAGTTTCACGCTTTAGCGTTATCGCCCTGAAACGCATCTGAACGCCCCCCTCCTGTTTTACCCTTTCGCTAAGTAAACCGCACTGCGACTCGGAGCACGTTTAATTGAGGCGAATTGTCTTTGATTACTTACGGTTCTGAAAATGAGCACTTGTTTGTAGCTACAAGTCTAAGCTGATAAAATATTAAACCAGGAGGCTGAAGGAGCTACTTGTGGTTGGAAAAAGGCTGGAAACAATTTGTGATGCTACCAAATTAAAGTTATTCAGCACCAAGGGTAATTTAATTACCATTCTTTAAATGTTTGAATGACTTTGACCTCTGTGGGGCTCCGGGGTCATGCAGGTGTATTTACTTACGCTAATTTAGAATCAGTAACATGAAACAAGCCCTCAAATCAAACAGGCCTCTTCTGTCCCGTATCTTGTTTCCACGTCCTGAAATTGACTCACAGTGTTTGGATGGAAAATTCAATTATTATTTCTTTTCATATCATTAGCTGCCGTGTTCTAATGAATAAATCTGTTCGAGTTTCTTATTAGCCCCAAGAGTAAACACTTTGGAGATGAGTTTGACAGATAGAAAAAAATAAAGAGAAAGGGAGGGGGCAGAAAACGGAGAAAGAAAGAGAAAAGAGACATGTGGTGAGCGCTGACGGCCGTGTAGGGCTCCCAGGCCAGAGTGTGAATGGAAACAGGTGTGTCGCTGATTGTGTGGTGGGTCTGTGTGATGCCTATGTGGCATGTCTACTGGCTGGGTGTTTTGGGTCAATGGAGCACATCTGGTACTAGTCACAACAGAGTGCACACGTTCCCGGGCCCTGATCCGCCCCGTGAGGCTCACATCTGGGTTAACTCTCGGGCTGCATGGGAGATGGATGGATGAGGCTGGTGGGGATTTTGGGAGATGCTCCAGGTGCATCTGGGGGAAGGGTTTTTCTTTCTTTTTTTGGGGGGGTGTCTTTTTTGACGGACGTGTCTAGTCTGCCCCCGAGGGTTGCCCCGTGCCGGGTGAGCGACTTCTTCTCAACATCATGCCAGGGCTGGGATGCAGCTGGTGGGAGCACTGACGGCTCTCGTTCTCCTTTCGTTTCTATGCACCATTTCTCTTGGGGGACAAACATCTTATAGCAAAAATAGTGATGTAATTATGTGATATTTTCAGTTTCATGGCATATCAGTTTTGTTTTAATATTCATTTCTGTGAGAAAACATACTTTTGTAAACATCAAGCAACCTGACCTTCTAATGGTGTGTTCTGTGTACCCTTGTTCTGTGTATTTCATGGGAAAAAATCCAGTCATTTCAATAGGAATGCATGCAATCTGGAATTTCGCATGAAGGACGAAAGATTTACCCATGCAGACTTTGCAACAGGTTCAAGTTGTTAATGCAGATGCCACATTGACCAACAGAAAGCTGACTATTGTCTATTATCAATGGTGTCATATATGAAGCACAGCTCACACAGAAGTCACTTTCCAATTCAATTTGCCAAATTCCACCAACTTGAACTCTTCAAGAAATCTTCAGCCCGGATGCGAAATTCACAGTTGCATGTTTACCTTTTGAAACAACTGGATTTCGCCTACAAAATTTCGCTGAACAACAGTAAATGTGATCGACATTTGCTGGAATAACACATTCCTTAAGTTTCTCCATTTCTATATAATACTGTTTCTACTCAGTTGAAATGCTACTAGATATTAATGGGAAACAATGAATTCAGCACACTTGCCCACCTGCATGGTGCTTGCATGACCATTGTGTTTATCAGGCCATTCAAACTTGCTGACCCTTAACCCTGTTCTAACTAATCTTTCTTTTAAGCCCTTTGTGAGCATGTATGTTCTGTAATCCTCATGGTTAATTACATGATGTGACTGACCACACTCTCACTGGAAATAATCCTGCTTATACAACAACTGATTGTGTATTTGAGCCTTTTATTTGAGCCATCCGTTTTTTATGTCAGGTTTTGCCTACATTCTAGGGACTAGCCAATGATTCCCATGATGAAAACAGAGCTGTAAAGATAAATAAAAATGCCAAAAAGTTTCTGTAACATTTGGGTTTTGAAATTAGGTTTTGCACATATCACCAGCTAAGTATTTGTATTAGCTCAGGGTTAGACTTGCAGGTAGGGAACATTACATATTATTTTCTTAGTTTGCGTTTACCAGAAGTCCTCATTTAAAATCTTCCAAAATGTCAGTATTATAGCAATCTCTTAGCCTGGTAATACCAAAGGCACTTATTGGTTACCCGTAAGCCAATCACATAACGTTTGGTTATGACGTGTGTTATGCGCTGGCTCAGCCGCATCAAACTTCCACTGTAAACACATGTATGATGCGAAAACAAAACCATCGAGCGAAATACCGGAGTGAACATGGCTGTGAACGACTTTTGCAGATTATGTGAAGTAAATCTACGCATCCACGGTACAATCAGCGTCTACGTCCCGGCTCTCAGCCCGCCCCCTGTTCGTTGATTGGCCGGCTGTTTTGAGGCCGGAGGAAAACTGGGAGATAGGTCGCTATCTCAGACTGAGTACAGAAGCGAACTGAAATTGAGCAGAAGTACGAAGTCTGACGTAGTCAGGCAAGCAATTTCTTGACTATAAGACAAATATTTTGGTCTGCCTGATTTGTAATGTGACATGAAACTTTGAAGGACTTGTTTTGTAAGACGGACCAGAAAAACTCAAAAGTCTTAAGTGCAATTGAACATTTTATAGAGTTGTAAAAAAATGTGTTTTATTAAATGTTTGTATTTATTGTATTGTTTGTATCTATTGAATGTTGAGTCTGTATTTGCCATGAAATAGACTGTGAAGCTGATATGACAATAAACATAAATACTACAACAACAGCCCTGATATGTATTTTCTAAGGTATGTGTGTTGTTTATTTGTTTTATGTGGTCTGTTCATTGTTGCAGTTTTAGTATGTGCCATTTATTCTAAATGGACAGTATATGGAATAAAAAAATAAAAAAAAATAATGCTTGAAATGTTTACATTTTTCCCCCTTTGTTTTATATTCCATGCCCTATTAATCTCAGCAGTGCAATAGGAGATCTTTTATTCTCTCAGCATTGACACATCACTCATATAGCACCTACTTCTAAATCTCTGCACTGACAAACTCGGAATGCGGTTGAATGAGGGCTGTTTTTCAATAGCCCAAATGCCCTGCACGCAAGTACAGAAACTGAGAATCATCCAATCAGAAATATGTCTGTAGGGAGTGCAGTTATGGCTGAGGGTCTTTGAGAACTGTTTCCTACTCTCTCTGGAATGACATTAGTTTAGCTCGTAAGTGAAGTTGCTGAGGCACCTTATTTATGCATGTTCTGCTTTCAGCAGCCGACACAAATCCAAAGCATGAGTGAGCAACCCTCTCCGCTTACAAAGGAAGCCAAACAAATTACCACACGTGTTATGGTGACAATTACAAAGCGCTACAGAAAGTTCAGTCATTTCCTTCTCTACCTCCCTCCCTCATTCTGTTTTGCTTTCTCCCTCTCTCATTACCTCATCTTGTACTTTGATTGTGTAAGGAATGTAAATGAGAGCTTTGACTCTGCCAAATGTAACATTGTGAGCACTGTTGCACAAAACAGTGCCATCTATCCAATTAAGATGAACACAATCACAAGTAGTGAAGGGAATAACATTTGAAAATGCGCACAAACATGCCCAAATGCAGTATGAGAAAACCCCAACAAGAGACTTGCAACTCTTTCAAGAATCTGCCACTCATTGAAAGCATGAGGCTTTTTGGCCCTTTGGAGTTACTCCATGGAATTTGAGTTACATGAGTTGCTCCATGTTAGAAAAAGCATTGACAATTTGGTTGGGTGAGGCACTTGGAAAAGATATTTCTGCTCCCTCCCTTTTATCTCCTTTTTAAGAAACACATGAGTGGTTTTCTGAGCACTTAGGGGTCATTCATTGGCCTTGCTTGGAGTTTGCTTGCTTTGTTATTGAAGGAGAAATATTTGTACTTGAGTTTGTACCATATTTGAAGAAGAACTTTTTCTTCACTGTTGATGAAATGTGTTCTTTAAAATATGCTGGTTCCTCTGTAAAACAAGTGAAGTTTACTAAACAAAAGAGTTAATTTCACTCAAATATGAATGAAATATGAAAAAAAAAGCTATGCAAACTCAACTGATTTTATTAAGCAGAACTCGCACTGATGTGGCTACAGCAAATTTCTTGTTCTCAGCATGCTTTGCTTCAGAATACATAAAAGAGTAAATGTTGAAAAAGTTATAAAATGTGTTTGTCTTTGTGCACAAGATTAATATTGGGAGAGATCTGGGTTACACTTACAAGTTACTTTGTAACCAGGGCTTGACATTAACACCCGACAACTTGCCAAATGCGGTTGGATTTCAGAAGTGACTTGTAACATAGTCACTATAGCCACTTTGGCGGATTGAATTTAATATATAATATATATTATTATATATAATAATAAACTAAGTGCAATGTAGTGTTGTCAAAAGTATAGATTTTTTGATACATAGCAATACTGAAATATCTTAAATGTTTCCAATAGCCTATTTTCCACATAATAGATACACAATCCCAGCTGGCTTTCTCGCTCTCTCATCTCTCAGACTGCAAGTTGACTCACAAACCCGCCTCTCCTCACTCACTCATTTCATTTCCTCCAGATGAATATCATTGGTGTTACAGGGCTTGAATTTTGGCATGAATTTTGGCATGTTTTGCACACCCAAAGTTTGCACAGATAAAACCACCTCTCATACCTAAATTGAGTTATTTTTCACTGCTTATTGTGCTTAAACAGTCAAATACACACAAAATAATATCAAAATGAAGGTCTTGGTGAGTATTTATATAAACACAGAGCAACAAATATCAAGCCCTGTTTGCAACTACATGTCAACTAACTCTCATTAGAGTATTAGGTTGACTGTTAGTAAACTGTTAGGGTAGGGTTAGGTGTTAAGCTTTGGGTAAGTAGAATGAGTTGACATGTAGTTGCAAAGATACTTATAGTAGAATATCTGTTGAAGGACCGTCAAAATGAAATGTTAGCAGATATTAAGCAGACAGTCTACTAATACTCTAAAAAGAGTTGGTCGACATGTAGTTGCAAAGTTACTTATTTAGTAGAATGTCTAAAGTGGACCCTCAAAATAAAGTGTTATGAGATCTGTTATTGTTTATTGATGTGTTATGTTGGAGATTTGGAGGTTACCTCTATGCTGAAGAGTAGAGCGTGTGGTTAGGTTGAGGATGGGTCATCATAGAATACAAAAATGCTGAATATTGCCTTATTTGCAACACAATAATAATTGTGTACTGTAAAAAAAAATTTCTGCGATTATTTATCACAATTTAAAATCCAACATTGTTTCAACTTTAAAAAGTATGTGTTCATGCTTGACTTAAAATATTAAGTTTAGTTAACTTTAGTTAAGTTGGATATTTAAGTTATCTCAACAAATTTTAAGTTGTTATAACTAAATCTAAGTAATAGTTTTTAATGAAAAAAGTTCACAGTACTCAACATATTGTTTTTTACACTTAAGGCATTTTTTTATTATTATTATTATTTTAAATGAAATAAGTTAACTCATTGGGTTTTACAATGTTTTGAATCTGACTGCTCTTCATCACCCACACTGTAAAAAATGCTGCCTTACATTTTTTAAGTACAATCAACTTGGCTGTATGAGTCATTTCAACTCAGGTTAGTAAAGTGTCCATCGGATGCATACTTTTGATCTCAACGCAAGCTGTAGCTCATCCGTGAAATAATCACCTACTGTGTGTTCTATTTTGGCATTCTATATAGCAGGGAAAACATATTTGGATGCAGGGATTAACTGTTGTCAGTTGTTTTAATTCAGTATTTTAAAATGTATAGTCAGAATATTGACCCTGATTCCTTGAAGTGGTGTTAAACTGATCATCCACATAGTTTTGTTTAGAGCAATGAGCAGAAATGTAACTAACTAGGTCTATTTTGTAGCCTATATCAACATTTATCCAGTTTTTTTTAATAAAATGCCATTATAGTATAGCCATTCATGTAAAACCAAAAGTCCCTGAGCCACTTGCACCCTGTTTTTGACTCATCCCATTGTTTGTGGAATGTGGATCCAGAATTTTGATCTGACATCTGTTTCACATGACATTTTGGCTTTTCAGATGTAGGGTCCCTGCAGACATGAGCTCTCGACCTAAATGTGTTTTCAAATATAGCTCTGTGGTCTGTTTGGGGAATTTTAAATACAAGCAAAATTGGAAAACTGATTTAACTCAAATACAATTCTTTATATTAGATTAATTATATTAATATAATTATATTATATTATAAAAAATAAAAAAAAGTTGCATGGCAATGTTGGGTGGAGAAGCCAAAAGCTCTACAATTTCAGTGCATTATTGAACATTTGGATGCAGAGATTAACGGTAGTCGAATGTTTTTTTATGCTTTGCATGTTGGGAATGCAAAGAATATTAATGTTTTGCATGTTCACATGTTTGTCAGTGAGAGTGTATGCTGATAACTGTCACGGCTCTCTCTGATTTCAGTAGCTAGGTCAGCTCACAGTGTTGCAGTAAGACCGTCATGGTGTGGGTCAAACTCCAGCAGACTAATCCCGCTGCTCAAAGCGTTCAAAGCTCAGCACCCAGGCATGAATATTTGGCAAAAAGGAAGGTCATTGGACTAATCTAGACGGCGCTATTTTCATTGGCCACCAGGGTTCAGTGAGCAAGACCTGGATGTGAACTTTTGAACTCTCTGCACAATAGCAGTAATACCACTTCACTTTAATGCCGTTCAGTGTTACCTTTAAGCCTCCAGTAAGCAGGATTTAAAAAAAAATAATGTCCTTACATAGACTGTTTATCCAAGATACCCAATATCCCTCCACCCCACACTAAAACACACAGTCATACCCATTCAGATACACACACAAATTACAGCACCACACATACATTGAGCCATACACACTTGCAGCCCAGCTAATAGGGTAGTTTGATATAGTGCCAGGATAAGCATACACCCGCTTTACCCTTGGTTGACTTTAATGGGGTTAAAAATATATTTTCTCTTCACCAGTGTACACATTAATCATGTCCGGGGGATTTGGACAATTGGGGGAGACGGGGCCTGAGCAAAAAGTCCAATTAATTGGGCCTACCCCAGCGTTTCCTTGGGTCACCTTGGGTCTTTTCCAGGTCAGGTGTTTTGGGGTATGTGTGTGTTTGGGTATGCACCTTGTGGCCGTGTGCGAGTGTGTTTGTATTACGACTTTATGGTGGTCAGCAATGAAAGCGTGTTTCAGCATGTTCTAGGATATAGGGAAACCCACCGTGCATGTGAACAGTCCAGCAAGCTTGTACAACAGCTGTTTGCCGCTGGCCCACTTGCAGTAATTGGCACCGGACTCAATCACAGCATATATATATATATATATATATGACAGTCTCTTCTGCTCACCAAGGATACATTTATTTGATCCAAAATCCAGCAAAAACAGTAGTATTCTAAAATATTTTTTACAATTTAAAATATCTGTTTTCTATTTGAATATATTTTAACATGCATTTTATTCCTGTGTTGTCAAAGCTGAATTTTCAGCAGCCATTACTCCAGTCTTCAGTGTCACATGATCCTTCAGAAATCAAATATGCTCATTTGCTGCTCGAAACATTTATTGAATGTTGAAAACATTTGTGTTCACTTATTTTAGGATTATTTGATGAATAGAAAGCTCAATAGAACAGCATTTATCTGAATTTGAAAGCTTTTGTAACATTACTGTTCAAAAGTTTGGGGTCAGTAAGATTTTTATTTTTTTGTATATTACTTTTATTCAGCAAGGGTCCATTAAATAGATCAATAGAAGTGACAGTAAAGATATTTCTGATGTTACAGAAGCTTTCTGTTTCAGATAAATGTTGTTCTTTTGAACTTTCTATTCATTATTTCTGAAAGATCATGTGACACTTAAGCGCTAAAAGAAATCAGCTTTGCCAACAGCACAGGAATACTGTTAGTTATATTTTAAAACATATTCAAATTAAAAATGGTTAATTTGCCTTCATTACCTAGTAAATGCATTATTTATTTATTTATTTATTTATTTATTTATTTATTTATATTTTTTTATTACATTCACACACATAAATTAAAAGTGAGCCAATTCTCCACCACCTGGGAATGAAACTTTCCACACAGATTTCTTCATCTTGACAGATAACGAGAGCTAAGGTAATATAAAATAAAACTGTAGGAAGATCCAAACCACTTGAATAGCTGTCATTTCTTTGCATTAATAAGTCACCTTAGCATCTGGCTGTAGTGTATTTTTTAATTAAATTATTTATGTTTTATCTATTTTACTTTCATTTAAAAAAGAAACACAGCAAAACTACATTGTAAGTAGTTCCTCTGCAGTCAAATATTGTTAAACTAGGGTCAAAATGTATTACTTTGCTTAAAAAAAAAATGTTGGGGACAATGGAAAGCATATCAGTTGGCACTGAGGAGCAAAGCACAGTCAAAGAGCTGCTCTGTTGTTTCCCCCCCAAGCTCTGGAGAGAATTCCTGCTTTCATGTGTGTTTAGCTCCAGGCATCTTTGTTTAGATATGGGCACTGCTGATGCCATTGCAACTAGAAGCAGCCAGGGGTCAACTGCTCTGTTTTCAAACTCGTGTGATAGCTTTCACTCTTTCCTTCTTGCTTTTGAGCTTTACCACCTGCGCCCATAAGGAGAAACATGGTCTTAACTCCCTAATGCAAGCCTCCCATTATTCTTTTACGTATGATGCATTGTCAAGCTGACAGGTATCATTAGAATTGACAAGATTATGAGTGTCCAAATATTTTTGTTTTTGGTTGGTCTCAGATTTCTGTTCTTTTGATCTACTCATTGTTTCCTACTTCTAATCTGTTTGTGTGGACACAAGAGCAAAATGTCTCCTTGAGTTTTGTTCGATGCTGCATCCTGACAGTTGATCGAAGAACTCTGGGACTGACATCTGTCAAGGAAGATGGATGGATAACTCCTCGCCTGTAGGCAGGTTTTCATGACTCCTCATTTCTTATCAAGTTTCAGGTGATGGAGTGAACTATGTCCATTGTGAAGTTTGGTTTGTGTCGAAGGTTGATAAAGAAAAATGGCCTGAGGCTTGAAATAAGATCAGGTTTACCGCAGCTGTCTCTCGTACCAACTGCGGTCAGAGGTCACCGAGCAACATATAAAGATTCTTTTGTAATTGCCAGAGAAACCAAAACAAGGTTAAGAAAGCAAGCTATTTGTTTCCACTTATTGGTTATAGCATGGCAATGAGTGAGGTATTCAAAGCCCCGCTGACCTTGTCAAATGAAAATTAAACAGAGCTGGTTTGAAACAAAAATGTCTTTTTGAAATTCTTGTGGAGAAAGGACAGGTAACATACAAATCCAAATTGTAGACATTAACAAACTATACTCTACCAATCAAAGTGTACAAATATTTGTTCAAATAAATAAAGCCATGGTGAGCATATAAGATGTCTTTCAAAAAAATTTAACATTCCACCAACCCCAAACTTTTTAACGGTAGAGCAACAAAATATTTGATTTAATTTGTTAATTTGCCCTATATAGCCTCACATGAATTGCCATGCAACAAGAATCTCAATGTTTGATGGTGAGGAATTCAGAACTTTGTAAGTCCCACCTCAAATCCAACTACGAATCTCCATGTGTAATGCTGAACCCTGTTACTGAGTGGTTTATGCTAACTCTAGCTCAGAATAGCAAATCATCGTGTTGCCGGCAGCCATAACAATTAAAAAATAAATATGCATTCAGAAGAGATAAATATGTAGAGCAGCAAATTGGCCATGAGATGATGTGGGAATGAAATTCAATGGCCAAGGATCTTTTTTGGGGGGAGAGGGGAAATGTGGTTGCCTTGACATACCGTATAAGCTTCCTATCTCTAGATGTGTTAATTAACTGGAGCAAATTATAGGTAGTGTAAGTCCTTATGAAAGTTTATTTTTGTGACATTTAGATTTTTGGAAAAATTTCACTTATTACCTAATCTGTCACATATTAGATCTACTAATGTTTTAGTGCTAGATACCAGCTCTCACTCCTTTAGTTATACTCTTTGATCTACCAATGCTATTAGTACTGTAATAGTAGCAAATTTCATATCCCAACAAACGTCAAGGAAGGTTTTCAGCCTTGGATTTTCAATTTTGTGATGCCTTATGATGGCAATTTATAAAGATATTATAAAATCAGTCTTAATTTCCCTCATCTGCCATCATTTTTCAAATCATAATTACCAATAGATGACACTGTGACTGGATCAAGATCAACTTTTTTTTTTTTCAATTTCAAAATGATTTATGTAAGTTCTTCATCATCCTCTTACTCTTTGTGAGAGTCTGCCCATGTTAAGGAGTGTGGTTAGAAGTTTTGAATGTTTTGACATATTAATAGCTGCTGTCTTACTATGGAAGCTGTGAACCATGAAGCGCAGATGACTAAACCCGCCAGGAGGCTTTGTATGGAAGACTCCTTTCCCTTGTGCTGTGCTGGTGGACTTCCTGGGTAGTTTTGATGCTGTATAGCCTGGGGAAAAGCGACGGGTGTCTGTGATTCTTGATGAACAACTACATTTATGATTTATGACTGAATGATTTAAATGGCAGATTTATTGTGTGGAGCTGTAGAACCTATACAAATCCAACAGTCAAAGATGTTGTTCATTACCAACTTCGGTCCTAATGGAGACTTGTGGGGGGTTGTTTTGTTTTTTATAGTGAGAAAACAACACATCAGAAAGAGTTTATAGCTCACTTTTCAGTGAGCATGTTCATAATGCATACCAATAAAAAATCCTATTGGTCAGCCTTTTCTCTTGGTCCTGGTGGCATCGTCTCTAACCCCCCTCACTTCTGCTCCACCAAACAAGCCCTGAGCCTAATATAGGAACTGATTAAGACATCAAAAGCACATCAAGCCCAGGCTGCCTGATCAGGACTCTTCAGTTTCTGTGTTGGAAACGCCTTCTCCATCCCCACAGTGAGGGCTTTATGACTCCCAGCAGCAGCTCTGTAACCGCGCAGTGCTAGAATCTCCACCCCGATCGAAAGGCTCCCTGGGGCCCTTCGTGTGTGCACACAAGGAGCTAGTGATGAGTCAGTGTTGTGCCATGGAAAGTGCTGTACAGACGCTCACAGTAGTGTAGCTCTGGGCCTTTTCTTTTACTCCATTGTCTTATCAGCCCAGTACCCAGCGCTTTCCCGCACCGCTCTGCGCCTCCCCACAGGGCTTGGTGCAAGAGTACACAAGCACATATGCCAAACTTTGCCTCTCTGAAAAGTTTTCTGAGCTTTGCATCAGTGTAATGTAAGGATAATAGAGATGCAGAGATACAGACGGGCATATTCATTATTCATGTAAAGATGGATAACTAAGTGGTACAGTCAGATACAGTATACCTGTGCAGTATACAGATCAGTGTTCGAAAGCGGATTATGAATTTTTTTGATGCATTTAAAAAATATATATATATTTGGATTGAAATTGCATTGGAATGATTTATCACTCATTTCCATCTGATTATAATAATTGCAATGTAATATTTAAGTTATAATTTCTGCAGACCATAAAGCAAGAGATTATTTTTAATCCTATAGCTCTCTGTTTCATAAAGTCTCTTTTTATATTTGATCAAAAATGAGCTGCCATTTCAATTCGACAAATACTAATTCTGGCATACTTTCACAAATAAATACAAAAGAACAAACAGCTTTTGAACATTTTAACAATTTCCCCGCTGCTGTTTTCATTTGCTATGGAAATCTAAGTACACAGACTGTGTTTTATTTAATTGTTTCATCAAGCTTAAGGCTTTTACAGAAATCCTTCAGGATATGAAGGCTTTGTTTTGTTTTTGTTTTTTTTCTTTGTAGATGTAAAGCAGATCAAATATATGGAGCCTTGAGCAGGCATGTTGCTAGTATTTATTGAAGCATGTCTGTGGACAGTGACATTAAGACTAGTTTAGTGCACAAGGTTATACCTGTTAACAGCATCGACCGGATATTGTATTATAATGAGAGCAGAAGTGAGAAAAAAAGTGTGAAACCTTGAGGGGCAAAGAGAGAGAGAGAGAGAGAGAGAGAGAGAGAGAGAGATATTCAAGGAATAACTGAGCATGCACCCAGTCAAGGGGGCACAGCCCCAGTCAAGCCCTGCGGGCACAATCATTTGAGCAGGCAAACCTCTCTCTCTCTCTTTCTTTCTCTCTCTTTCTCTCTTTTCCTTTCTCTCTCTCTCTTTCTCTCTTTTCCTTTCTCTCTTTTTCTACCTGCGGGGCAGGAGCAGTGCTGTCAGCTTGAGGCTTCTAATTGAGTTCTCATTGCCTCATCATTATCCCTCCCTCCATCCCCCCCACCCATCATCTTTTTCTTATTTCAGATAGTAAGCACTTTCTCCATATTAAGATGTGAAATTCATTTTGACAGGAGGGCTGAAAATAGAGTGGAACTCGTAGTGTATACTGCTTGGTTTTCTCTTCCCCTCTTCTTCTTTCTTCACTTTTTCTCTTCTTTCTTTTTCAGTCTTTCTAGAATCTGCTTGTCTTGTTTTGCTGAGGGCAGAAAACCCCTGTAAGGTTTGGGCCGGCCCACTCTCAGTAATATTGTCATGAGTGAGAGAGAGAGCGAGAGAGAGAGAACGAGGGTGGCCACAGACTGCCAGCTCAGCCAAACAGATTCAACCTCTCGTGAAATCTTTGTGAATCAACTCCTAATGTAACTTAATGCCGTAACAGGGGTTAGAGCAAACAGGGGAAATGCAGATATGTAGTCATGCCTGACAAGAGGGAGAGAGTCAGAAACACAAGAGAGAGTTATTCTTTGTGTCTGTACAGGTTGAAGATGCTTGTTACGGATATAATTATGATGTCCTGGCATGTTTGAATGGCTGAATTCAGCCACAGTGTGCTTTATTTGGATAGCAGCCATACTAGGGGCTTGCTAACTCGACCTGAGCGCTGACCTGAATGCACAATCTTTTAGCCTATAAGTAGTTGTGATTGGGTGAAAATTACTATTACTTCTGCAATTGCTTTTATAAACCCCGAACACTGAGTATTGAACTATTACATTTGCATGTGGTGGATTAAAGATAAGTTGAAAGATAAGATAAAAGAAAGATAAAAGAATACACACACACACACACACACACACACACACATATATATAGGACAGACAGGTATACAGTACATACAGTAAAAGTAAAGATTTAGATAATGGGTAGTTGTTCTTTAAACACTTGAGAGAAGTGTAACCTTTGAATTATCAGTAATACTGCATTGAAGACACTGCTCCTCTGTTTCTGGGTTTTATCCACCCACTTGTTTGTGTCAAAATTGTTTGAAACCCATCCCAGAGTGACCGGGGTCAGGTTTAAATGCATTCATGTGCCTCCTTAATAACCAAGGGCTGCTGACAAATGGCATGATATAAATCAATTTCCTTTATAAGACCTTTCTGATGATCATCTACCAATGCAAAGGAAACAGGAAGAGATGATTGTGATCTGTAGTCTAGTCTAGACTTTGTTATAGACTGTGATGCTGATAATGCACTAAAATGACACTGATAAAAAATAAAAAGGAACCAAACGATAGGCTGTATTTTACCAAAGTGAGTCAATGTGGGTCAGTCTCTTAGTCGACCTCTGGCATAATACATTTGCTACTAAACAGAGACAGAGTTATCAACTCTAATGAGTACAGTAATAAGATGAGGTCAGCCACGGCCAGTGGCAGTTTTAGTATGGAAGATGCTCACACAGGTCAGAGAGGGATAACAGTGTGATGTCAATGAGGCTGGAGTGAAAGGTAAGATGTGATTATAAGTGCAGGAGCTGATGGCAGCCTCTTTGCTCAAAATATTGTGTGTGTGTTTATAGCAAGTTTGTCTATGTGTGTGAACAAGAGAGAAAAGGAGAAGAAAAAGACAGAAGAAATTACAAGCGAGGGTGGTGTGAGGTAGATAATTGCTGCTGACAGTCCAGCGTGTTCATTTAAAACTGAGCCCAAGACATCAAGATACAGACGTGTAGAAAACAAGATGTAATCATTGAAGTGAGGCAATATAGACACCCTGTTTGTCAGCACAATCACTCACTTTTCATGTTTACAAGAATAGTTCACGCAAAACATATCATTCCAAACATGTATAACTTCTGTGGGACACAACAGCAGAAATTTTGAAGAATATACTGCCTGCTCTTTTCCATATAATGAAAGTGAATGAGGAATAAATCTCAAGTGATTTATATTAATATCACCCAATCTCCACTTCACCAGTTATTTCAGATGTGGTGTCTTTTTGTGCGCATTCTTTGATGGCATTATAATGCCATCAAATATATATATATTAATATATCTTTTTTGCATGATACAGTATATGTGTGTGTGCTTCCATGCTTCACTTGCTAATTTCAGTTCTTGAGGGCGCGCATGTAAGATTGAGTTTGCCCATTGGCTTCTGTGCATTACAGTACAGATGGCATTCGCTAGCCCCTGCCCATATTGCCCACAAACCACTTGACATTTTAATCGACATTTCCTTCAGAGCTCCCACATTAAAGGCCATGACATTTCATTTGCACATGATGTTGATTAAAACATGGTTACATACTTCAAAATGGGGACAGAACCAAACCTGAGAAAAATGAAAGGAACCAAAGAACCCTTTAAGTGTCTGTGCGAGCCTTGCAAGATGCTTTTTAATTCCAGGATATAGTATGCAGAATACCATATAGAATACACCACCAAAAATATTATAATATACGCTATTGTATAATATATACGCTATATTTGCTCCTTTTGCCTCCCTGTTTCCACCTCGGGATGTCCAGCCCGATGTAACTAGATTGCATCAGCTCCAGTTTGGATTCAGCCTTTGCGATAATTTCAGGCAATGCCGAAAGTTGTTAAGATTTCACAAATACAAAACGATCAATTATTATCCTTATATTGAAATCATTACGAACACAAGTTTTAATTGTGTATCAGTTCCATATGGACATTACTTTGAAACACTCATATCTGACTGTTAACAGAAAACTTCCTAAATTATAACACTAAAAAGAGCATGTCTTCATGTCATGTCATACTCTTAAAAATAATATTTGTTAAATATTCATGCTGATATTTATTAATTATAGAATGTAATATTAGCTAATCTTATTTTTATTATCTCATCAAATTGTAAAATGCATTTTCTTCCAAGTGGATGTTCAGTTCTGTTCAACAGTGAAAGTTTGAAGTGAACTTTCCAGTGAAATCCAGAGCATATCTGACATTTCTTCATGTAACTTTGGACATGGATGACCACCATCTGGAAGAATGTGAGTGAAGAGGCTTCATCTCCATCATGTCACCTGGCTTTGGATCGGCAGCCCCAGCTGTGTATCGGTCTTTTCCCCAGGCTGTGTCCTACCTGCCATATCTTATATCTCCTACCCCTCATGTTCTCTGCCCTGAAGGAACCAGGTCTGGTGTCGACTCGGCACAAACTAAACGTCCACATACTGTCAACTCAGCTGATCCGGTGTCAGTGCTGAAATAGCAATTGACATGCTATTGTTCTCCATTAAGACATCCAAACATCTTTGAATAATAAGTTAACACAGATAAAAGTTGATGTTTAAAGCCGTTAGCTGTTACATGCAGAGTTATGCATAAATTGAATGAATATTACATGGAGCTTTTATCTCATAGATAACTTCAGGTGGTAGACACTGTCCTATTTTTACTTTATAATACTTCCCTTGAACTTTGCTTCGACTATTGTTCATGATCTCTTAGTTGCCTTGCAGGAAAACACAATGGAACTCATCCAAGCATACAGCCACATTTCTCACCATACCATCCACCGAAATAAACCACTCACAGTATATATTACACATAGTCTTTCAGCTAAAGCTAACATAGTAACCTAATTAAAAAATAGATTTATATCATATCCATTGACCGCTTGGATTTAAGAGAGGTGAAGAGGTTAATCATAGCCTGTGAGAAATTGACTGTAATTGATAGCGATTCATTAATTAGTTCAGTTTTAGTCAAAGTTATCTATGTCAATAAAAATATAGTGCACACATGTTATAGGATTGACAGTATAGAACCTTTTTTTAATTGTCCCATCTGTAACCTTGATTCTTTTTTTTTTTTTTTTTTTTTTTTTGATTGACACTTTTAGTTTCCATTTTAAAATGTTCTTCAGGTTTAGTTGGATATTTTAATTTAGTGGATTTATTTGGCCTGTATATTTTTTGTATCATTTAATTATTTAACTTCTTTTCATGTTTAGACACTTGTCACGTTACTGTAAAATCAGATAAAATTGAACAAAACGGAATGTTATTAATTAATTCATTAAGATTGAAAATATTAAAAAGCTGTCTTTACTAAAAACATTCAGAGTTACAGTAAATCTACACAATTAAGTGGTGAACGTTGATGCCAAGAATGCTGATTAGGTTAATACTAGTGTCAAAAATGTCAATAAGAAAAAGCAGGAACATAAATATGCATGTAAACAGTAATATAATCCAAATCTATCTGGAGTTGCTGTGCCATAGGAAGAGAAACCGAGAAAAGGAGAGAGACATGAAACCGTAATTTGAGAATCTATTACAGATCCTCCGCACAGCTCTCCTCTCCCTCACCCATAAACACACAGAAATGTGTTCAAGCGCCAGGATCCTTTATAAGTTTCCCTTCTCCAGGAGTAATGCGCTCTGAATGGCTGCTAAAATGGGCCAGGAGATTTCATTCCCTTCGCTCTCTCTCGACGCCTCACCTTTGGCCCTTCGATGATATGAGTCCTCTTGCTTTTCTCCCCACGCCAGTGATGGGAGGCTGAAATAAGCCAGAGCCAGCAGGGAGAGAAGGGAATAAAGCTTATTTACAAAAGCTCTAGCATGGCAGGTGTGCTGTCCACCACCCAAATTAGCCAATCAGCTAACCATCAGTCCAAGAAATCCCCAAAGCACAGCCAAAGTTGGACTGAATAATGCAAAGGGCTTTGGAATGTCGCTTCAGTGCTGTAGAGGAAACTTTGACAGGTTTTGTAAAGACCCTCAAAACAAAACAAAAAAGGTAGCAGTTCCCATTACAGACAATTACAACCATTATGTTAAAAACATCATGAGACATGCTTGCTTCTGATTTATTTAAGAAATATAGTTTAAGCCAATAAGCTTATACAGTGTTTTTTGTTTATTTAGTGACATTTTAGTGTTTTTTAAGCTGCTCCCCTCATTAAAAGGCAGATCACTCGAAACCCTTCAAGACCTGGTGTCACCATTTCACTTTTAGGGCTCACGATTTTACCCATAAGCTCATGATTTTTAATGTGACACACAGCTTAATCCATATAAACAAAATCCCCTAAATGTTAAATAAACATCCTGGCAAAGCCAATCATTTTCTCTTTTGACAAATTTTAACTTTTGGCATTGATCCTAAAATTACATCATCCAGACGAGGGAGTCGAGCATTTTTCTTTTTCTTTTCTTTTCTTTATTCTATCTTTTCTTTTTCTTTATTTTTTTTTTTTGCTGGCATCCTTATGAGTGTGTCTGATCTTTCGACACTCATGTAGAAAATAGTGAATAAATAATGAGCGAAATAACCTCCAGGCATGAATCTTACAGATATATGAAATATTCATATGATTCTTAACACAAAACGTTTGCTGAAAGCCAAGCAGAGTGTAGATGTCATCCAAAGCATGCATGTATGTAAGGTCTTATGAGAAATCTTGTGCGTTGATGAAATGTTGATCTCATTTGATTTATTAAAGTGTGTGCCATAATTTGACCTGTGGCCTTTTACCTTGTGAGCTAAATCTGGAGTCATAATTTGTGCGAAGGCTTCAGTGCATTCGATTCTTTTAAAAATTTAATCTACCAGATAAGTGAAGCAGAATGATTCAGTCTTGAATTTCCTAATTGAAACACTTCTGTAGAAAATACACTTGATCAAGCAGGCAGTAAAAACAAGTATGCAGGTTTTCTTGTCGCCTGGTGGCAGATATTATCTAATGCTGTACATTCAACCCAAAAAATGGCAGTCGAGTGTGTTCTGCATAAGTTTTGAGACATCAATATTTATAAGTGTCTGTACTTGTGTGAACACAAATGTTTACCCCATAGCTCTTGAGCGTAAAACTCAAACAAACCGGAGTAAGCAATCACTCTTAGATGCAGGATACAGAGTATGAACTTGTTCACAAAATGTTGTCTTGTTTCAACAGAGAAACAGGTGCACAAATGCCTAGAACAATATGAGGACCTGTATTATGTTTAGAAAACTCTGCCGACCCCATTAGCATAAGAGCGGTTCATTACAAGACTTCTGATCTGTCTGTGTCTAGATCCATAATAGCCATCGCTTTGACCCCCGTCCCTTGTGGGAGCCAATGGTGTAAAGTGGAAAATCGTCTTGATTCGAGCACGAGCTGGTTTTTACACACTCGTACGCACACATACAAACTGTAATGGGTGTGAGAGTGTCAGAGGCTGTAAGTGTGTCTCTCACCTTCCTGTCCCTTCTTCGGGTCCCCTTTTCAGGTCAGTAAACCAGCTACCGACCGTTTCTGCAAGGCTAAAGAGAGACAAAGAGAAAGAAACAGGAAAACGGGGAGCGAGGGAGACCAGACACCTCTGTTGAGGGCACCAGACAGCCAGGGTGTTGAAAGTTAATGGAGCACTCTTTCACAAACACTCTTCTCTCTGGGGGCCTCTTTCTGTTCCCCTCCCACCGCTGAGCCTGCCTTTATTTTATTTACGAAAGGCTCCTTTATGTGCTTTCATCAGGGCTGCAATTTATATAGCCTCAGTTAATGCTGGATGTGACCAAGGGATTCCCTCCCAGTAAGAAGATGCAATGGAAGATTGTTTGCAGAATTGGCTCCTAACATCGAGCATGCCATGTATGACACTTTGTGCGGGACAGAAACGTGCAGCACTCCACGGTGTGGCCTTTTTAAGCGATCCTCTGGGCTATGCCCCCGTAATCCCCCTTCCTTTAGATGACCCCCGCCTCTCTTTTTCTTTAAAGAGCTGTAGGATAAAGCCAAGGGGCTGTGGTCAAGTGTGAATGTTTGGGGGAAACTGTGCACTGCATAAGCAACAAGCTTGAGAGGCCCCCTTAAGAGCGTGTCTATGGGAAGGTGTGTGTGTGTTTAGGTGTATTACACATGCCAAATGTGACAACTGTAGTATTTAGGCATGAGCTCTGAAATTAAATGAATGTTCTGTTTCCTTTGGGCATCAGTTCAATATAGTGTAATACTTAAATAGAGAGAGGAAAAGAGAGGAATAACTGTAGTAGGGAATAACTACATCCCTCATGGAAAAAAATAAATAAAAATTAACCAGCCTAAAATGATAGCTGGTCTTAGCTGGTGTAAGCTGGTCTAGCAGGCTCACAAAGCTTGTGTTTAAGCTGGACCAGACTATAACCAGGCTGGAAGACCAGCTACAGTCAGCAAAATATCCAAAGCCACTGTCTTGAAATCAATTATAAGAAGCATTTTTATACTAAATACAGCTTAAAAAACTGAAAGCACTCTAGTTTTGAAAAACAGCAACATTTTTAGGAATCGTTCAGCCAAAATTTTTTATCCCATTATGTTTTAATGTCATTCCAAACCTGTATGTTTTTCGTTCTTCTGTATACAATACAAAGGGAGTAATTTTGAAGAATATCCTTGTAGTTCTTTTTCATATAATGAAGGGACTGTACTTCACCAAAGCATTGTTAAATATCAGATGATTTCTAATAATATCATACTTTATCATTATAATATCCCTCTTTATCATTTATTTTAAATGTAGTGTGTGTGTGTGTGGGGGGGGGGGGGGGGGGGGATTGGGGATGAACTATTCATGTAATTATATAAATTTTAAAAAAGGGAACATAAAATGTTGCATAGGCACATTGACTTAATATTCATCTTTATTAGAACTAGTTCATTGAAATGAATAGTTCAAACAAACTGATTCGCTAAAATAAACCAGACTTCCCAATGCTACATAAATAAGTCACATTATTTTGGAAGCAGCTGAACTACTACCTCACAACCAAAGTTAGTAGCATCACTACTTTTAGTTAGTTACTTCTGAACACTCGCAAACACGCATAAATGTCACTTTCTAAGAGAAACCCGAAAGCATTGGTGAGCAGGCTAGTGTGCTGGCCACATTTTAAAGTGAATGCGTGGTTACTTCATTCGCTCGGTGGCCATGCCCTCCCTCCCCTCCTCCTCTGCTGTTATTCTTCTCCTCATGCTGCTCTGTTATTGGAACTGATGGGTTTATTGAGACTTTCACACTTTGCAAAAAGGGGGGGGAGGGGGCTGCTGATTTCGTTTGTTTTTCCTCTCCCTTTCCCTCTCTTCTGCTCTTTCTCCTTCCCACTCTCTCGAGATCACTTTGGCTTCCACCACAGTTCTCCCATGCATGACTATTTACATGTTACCGCTTACCATAAATTACAACTGAATGCAACAAATGAGTAAAATCTCTGGGAATTAACTAAAAGAAAGATGCGGGAGGCTGGAGCTTGTTGTCACTCAGGAAGTCTATAATTCAGTAACTAAAAGGTGTTGAGTCCAATTAAATTGTCTAGCAGTGCTTCAGTATTTTGGTCTCCAAAACATAGTTTAAATCCCTCATAAATTAAAGTAACCCTTATTTATTTCATCCATGGTCCATTAACTAATATGAACAGATACAACTTTTGATTTTAATAATACATTATTAAATGTTGAAACGCTTTAGAGGTTAAAAAATGCAGTTGTTAACAAATGGAACATTATTGTAAAGTGCTAATTCTTTATGTTTTTTTATTCATTTCTTTGTTCGTTTCTTTTATTTTATTTTATTTCTCAATTACCACTATTGGGGCATGTTGTCACAAAAATGACAACACACTTCATCATCAACTTGCAGTATTTCGCTCTTAAAAACATAACTAAATAGAAGTTAGTCAGAGCAGACAGATGTTATGGTAACAGACAAAACATAAAACGTGTTGCTTTTTTGTTGTCACTGTCCTCACAGAATGGAGAGAGGTAGTCAGTGTCAGGATGGGAGAGATAAATGAAAGAGTGGCTAAATGGAGGGAGCAGGACGGTAAATGAGGCATACAAGAGAGGCCCCCGATGTGAGCTCACGGCTGTACACTTAGACCGGTTCCGCACTCTAGACCACAGCACAGGACGAGCTCCAAAAGAGAGCAGGACATCTCGATATGTGCTGTTTAAGGGTGTGAAAGTGGTGCATTGATTATAATAATACAAAACAAGGTTACACTTTATTTTGATCATTCACTTTATCATTCGACTAACTATAAGTAACTTTACAAGTACATGTCAATAACTCTCATTCATTTGGAACATGTCAATTAACTCTCTTTAGTGTTTTAATAGACTCTTAGATTAGGGGTTGGGTTACCAGAATAAATCGACATAGTTGCCTATTAGTCAGTAGAATGTCTGTTTGATGGGGACCATCAAAATAAAGTGTTAGCAGATATTAAGCAGACAGTCTACTAATACTCTAATGACTGGTAGTTGACATGTAGTTGCAAAGTTACTTATAGTTAGTAGAATGTCTAAAGTCACTTTATATTAGGTTTCTTTAACTACTATGTACTAACATTTGATACAATGCATTTAATGTGTACATGCGGGCTTTTACATTGTACTTAAAGAAATAACCGTTAAAAAAAATACCTCCATGTAATTACAGCTGTAGTTAATTTCTGTAATTGCATCTATAATTACATTGTTGACCCTTCACTTACGCCATTAACCACCCTTAAACTTAACCATAACACCAAACTTGTCCTTAACATATGAAATAGTTTATAATACGTATTTTTCAAGGCAAATATTAACACCCTTTATGATACTGTTTGATGCTTCTGAAATCATCTGTAACTTGAGGTGGGTAAAAAACTAACTAAGCATTAGTTTTCACCGCATTGCTGTCTCATATTGTTGGTGAGTTTGGGAGGACAAGGTGAAGTGTAATTGGATTTGAACATTATTGGTTGTATTTCTGTTGCAGTGTCCTCGTCTGCCCTCGTGAGACAGCATCTGTCGCAGGGACGAGGCCACATAAGGACTATCGGTCCATCCAGATTGAGAGCTTGTCTCACTTTTATAAGACACAGAACATTTATATTATGGTGGGAACATTGTTGGTGTTACGGAACAGGGACCCGGAGAGTTTATTTTGCAGCGATGGGTAGACAAACAGGAAAATTTGGTATAATTTGGTATAATTTGCTGGCTAATAATATAGCCTGGCTAATAATATTTCTCAAAACATTTAAGTATTTGCAGTATAAGTTGGATATATAAACTATCATGGCCACTTATTTAAAGACAGAGATGAAGTTAATATCAAATGATACATGACAAAGTGGCTACAAACATGAGCGCACATTTTAAAAATGCAGTAAACGGTAAAATAGTGCACATTAGACAGAATAGTCTGAAATTAGAAAACAAATATTGTTTCATAGATTCTAGGAAAGTGATACACTTCATAATATTTACAATGAAATTATAGAAATAGAGGTCCACCCATTTGGAGATTTCAATCCTCACTTTGTGTCCAATAATTGAGCGATACACTGTACATAGAAATCAAACACGCATTTTGCTTGAACGTGCTCACTGGCACACATACCATCAAAGCAGACTGTCTCCAATTCTCATACATTCACTTTCACACTCATTTATAATGAATTCCTTTGCTGTACAGCATGTATCTCTCTTCCAATCTACTGTAAACACTTTCACACATGGCATTGTGTTATGTCAGCATAACATCTGTCAATCTTTTCCCACACTGTCATGAGATAAATCCCACTTCATTTTGTAGCCTATAGTGTGACAATCCACTTCAGCTGTCTTAGCCCCTGCTCCAATGCCCAGGGGAGGCTGACCCAGTCAGTCCCTTTTCAGCCCCTCAAGTGACTATTACGGTAAGACAACAGCCAGCCCTTCGCCCACTCTTACAAAGCCGCCCCCCACTGGGCCCATAAGACCACCAGAATCAGTTGGGCGTGTATCTTTGCTATTACCCTGTGAGCCTCCTTTATAGACTTAAACCCCTTCTTGATTTCTTTCTTTTATATTTTGATCTTTCTTTCTAAAGTTGGCATACCATACAACAAACAAATTGTGGGGTCCAAACGTCTTGGTCCACAAGTGAATAGAATAGAATAGAATAGAATAGAATAGAATAGAATAGAATAGAATAGAATAGAATAGAATAGAATAGAATAGAATAGAATAGAATAGAATAGAATAGTTGTAATCCTACACAAATGACTTAAATATAAATAGTCGGTAACACTTTAGTTTAGGGCCAATTCTCACCATTAACTAGTTGCTTATTAGCATACCTATAACTATGATATTGGCTGTTTGTTAGTACTTATAAGCACATATTAATGCCTTATTCTGCATGACCATATTCTACATCCCTTAATTCTACCTAATAACTAAACTTAACAACTACCTAATAACTCTTAATAAGCAGTAATTAGGAGTTTATTGAGGCAAAAGTCCTAGTTAATAGTTAGCTAATAGTGAGAATTGGACCCTAATCTAAAGTGTGACCAAATAATCCAGAAACAGAAATAGGCCTATACAGGAGAATCTTGGGAGAACATACATGCAAATCAAACTGAATAGTGACAAAAACCGACAAAAGATAAAACCAAACAGGGAGTATAAATATTTTGTGACCTAAACGAGACACAGGTGCAAATCAGTAACAATAATAAACAAACATAATCAGAAACCTACAAAAAACTAAACTAAACAGAGTAGGGAAACAGGAACTAACTACAAAGAAACTGAATGTCAAAATAAGAGCAAACAGAATAGAACTGTGACAAGAATAGAACAGAATTTTAAATTTATATTTACTATACTTACAGTTTTTCTCGATTGTTTACACACATTTTCTGAAAGCATGCCTCATATTCTCAGAACTCTACACACAAATCCAAAAAAACACACACAATGGGCAAAACCCCTCAATTCTCCTGCAAAATGAAACTTTACATTCAAAACAATGTTATTTCTTCTCAAAATGGTATTTTGTTTTCAAATGACACACACAAACCATCATATGAATAGACATTTATAAGAACCAGTTGAACACTGATGTGCTCAATGTAAAACACTATGATGAATGGAAAACACTTCTTCTCCGTTCATCATAATGACTTGGGTCTTTTTTTTGTTCAGTGTTACACTTACTACAGACAGTACATACATAAGTGTGCTGTAAAATATTTGAGAATATTGTTTTTATACTCAGAACACACAAATACATGGTAACAAATATATTTTATTTTTCCCACAAAAACAATGTACACAGTGTACATCCCAACCAACACAAAGTTGTACATACAGTGGTCTACATACAAAACAACAGAATAATTTACTGTATACAGTTACAGTAAAAAAAAAAAAAAAATCCAATGTTGGCATCCATTGCTCCACTGAAGAGCTGACCTGTTGCCCTTTATGCTAAAGCTCTGATTGCTAATTGTAAAACTGTGTGACGGGTGTTTGCCCATGTGATGAGTCAGTGTGTATATTTGAATGGCAGTGTGTTCCTTGTGAAAACAAGAGATTTTCTGCATGAAAATTGTGCCAAAAGCAGAGAATTGTGTGTAGTGTTTTGAAAAAAGTGTGTTTTAGAACTGCAATTTGAGTGTAAAGCAGGAATTGTGCTTGTAGTTTTGCAGAACTGGTTCAGGGGGTTGGTGAATGAGTTACATGTTGTGGTCATTGTGTCTCAAGTACCAGAAAATGTGTGTAAACAATCGAGAAAAACTGTAATACAAATCATATTTTTATTACCTCATGTCACATTGTGACAAGTTTTATTTTGATTAGTCCTATGCAGACTTCTAAATATTTCTTATTCATTTTACATGCTTTATTTATTTAATTATTCATTAATTTGTTCATTAATTAATTCATTAATTCATTAATTCATTCATTCATTCATTCACAAAAATAGCCTACAGATTTTTGTTTACTTCCAGGTTTAAATACAAAACAAACATGTTTCCGCTTGGCTTATGAGAGTAAAACATTTTTGTGTGTTGCTGTTCGTTATGTGAAGTTTTAATTTGTATAAAGAAACCCGATCCATGATCAGCTTTGAAGGACAACCGGCGTCCAGAATATTAGAGCCAGCAGTGCATAGTGAACAGCTGAGTAAAAGGCCTACGTGTGCGTCTGGGCTGCCTTTCCAGACCTGGAAATAGAAGCGTGAAGCCGAAGTGAATGTTTGCTCTGTAAGGTGGGTTTAGGAAAAAAAAGCACCTGTACCGCAGCCCAGCCTAGTTTAATTCTCCTCCTAAGCCAGACACTTCCTGCTCTGGGAGAGGCCTAATTAAGATGTTATTGGATGGAAGAGGGGATGGGAGATTTGAAAGAATTGTGGAGGGGATTTGGGGGTATACAGTGGCAGAGAAGGACCAGAGAAAGGGATAAAACGAACATGAGGGAGTGCGCAAACATGGACATGGACACTTGGTTTTGCAGTTATGCATTATGTAGAGTATAATCGACAGCTGTCAGGTTGCTGCACGACTGCTAAGTGGACGATTTACATAAGAGAGATACATGGAGTTCATTGAGAGTGTGTGATTTTCTGTGTTAGTGTTTTTGTTTGTTTTTTCCTTGCTCTGTATATGAACATACTCTTTCTTTCATCCTCTCTTTCATGACTGCATCTATCACTAACCGGAAACAATATAATGTCGGGTAAACAGTTTTTGTTTCATCCAAATTATGTATTTGAGATTGTGTGTCTAGATGTGTGTGAGTGGAAACAAACGCTGGTTGAGAACAGACTAGTGGCCTTAGCCTTGTTTAATGTTGCTTTTTTGACCTTGTGAGGTGTGTGAAACCAAAACCCCCATGAAACACACACATGAGGAAGCAGAGAGTTTAAACACACCATGGCATTTGTCAAGTATGATAGTTATTTCACTGTCACCCACACGTCAATATAAACAAGCCAAAAGACATTTCTCGCTTTCTCTTACATACACATGCTTACACACGCAGACATACAATACATAAATATGCAGACATAACCCTGTCACAAATTAGTAAATTGTGGTTTTACATAATGTGACCAATACATAATTAGTAGCCTACATAATTATTTTAGGTCTTTTATAAGAAGCTCAATTTTGTTGTGAACTCCTAATCTTAATCTATGCATATAAAATAGAACCAATTCTTAGAAGCATTTGACGTTTTGTTATGACATGTCACAGGCTTGATCCAACACCTTGAGTTACTTTTACACACACTACACAGCAGATCAAAGGTCAAGTTTAACTAGATGTGTCACGGACAAAGACAGTCCATTTGTACAAGACAAGCGCCGGTTACATACTCAAACAAACACACATGTTATCATTCACATGGGGTTCAGGATCATGGAAGTCCCATTAATCCAAGTGATGGGGATTGAAATCCTTTATGACAGCAACATCTCATCTCACATTTATACTGTACATTTGGTCATCCTTCTCTCTCCCAACATCAGCTGGTTTCCTCCTCAACCACTACTCTAAATATCTGTCTTGGACTCACTCCCAGAGGCCTGACTGGTACATATACCACCACTCCATTCATTCTGGAAGCTTTTCCAGGGAATTTTTTTAAATCACAGGATATTTTTCTCTGTTATTCTCAGTCTTTTACTTGGACCACGAATTCTGACGCTAGAAATATCCTTCTACCCTTTACTCCCTTTCTCTCCCTCTCTTTCTCTCTCCCACACTTTCCGTGTGAAAAACAGAGCTGGATTCTGAATCCCAGCATTTTTCTTGCTCCTGTGGGGATGGTCCAAGCTAGTCCAAGCTCCTTCTTAAAATAGAAAGAGAGAGGGGATTTGACACTGTTCCTTTCCCCATTTTGTTGTGTGTGTGGTTTGATGTAAAGCCATGCTGAGTCAAAGGCACAATGTTGCCAGGAATACATGCTCACCTCTGAGTTAATGCGTGTATGCGAGTGTGTGTTTGTGTGTGTGTGTGTGTGTGTGTGTGTGTGTGTGTGTGTGTGTGTGTGTGTGTGTGTGTGTGTGTGTGTGTGTGTGTGTGTGTGTGTGTGTGTGTGTGTGTGTGTGTGTGTGTGTGTGTGTGTGTGTGTGTGTGTGTGTGTGTGTGTGTGTATACTGCCATGTTGTTTTAACTTTCTTACGACTGTAATACTGTAATACAAATTACGACCGCGGCGCTCAGAGAGACGTATTGATAAGTGACTATGTATAAGGAGATCGAGGTTTCAAAACTGTTCCAATGACAGTTGCGTAGTCTGTTACTAATACACTCACACTACAGTATATACAGTATGAATATATAATATATAGCTAATTATAACACAAAGACACACACAACAAGCTTTAACCATAAATTACCCAGCCAATCAATATTAATATGCAATATGCACAACACTCTTTGTGCCCTGATCACTCTCAGGTGTTCTGTGTATCCAGCAAAGATGCTTGCTAATTTTATCATTTAAGTTTTTAACTCTGTGCTGATATCTAGTGTCAATGCAATGCAACTAGACAGACAGCCTAAAATTCTGTACGTTATTAAAATGAGTGTGATCTGTAGTCAACAAATAGCTCAACTGGTGGAGCATTGCACCGATGACACTAATGTTATGGGTTCAATTCTCATTAAATATATAATTATATAACCCATCATATCTTTAGGAATATGTATTTATTTACCATCTGAAATGAGAAGAGGTTGTCAAAGGTGTGAGAATATGAAATGTCCATGACACGTGGCCTCTTGATATATGAACGTGAGATTGCCTTGTGTATGCCTTGTAAACATGCTCTTCACTAATTATTAGATATGGATCGGGGAATTTTGTATTGGTGTTTGAACCCTTTGGTGCTAAGAAGTGCGTACTGGCTGTAATAGGTGGCTTAGCGTTAAATGTCAGAGAAGGGTCTCAGGTCCCAAAGAAGGGAGGGGGAAGGGCACAGTGAAAGGTCACACAAGCACTAATGCTATACCACAGATCACTTTTGTGGATGACTAGCCCTGTAGACACTGCACAGAGGCAATGTCCTTAAAGATCACCTGAGGCGAAGACCCCCACTTGACTTGCCTCCAATTTTCACAAGATGTTATATAGTGTGCAAATGACATTTTATGATGCTTAGTTCTGATCTGGCAAAGGTAGAAGTGAATGAAAGGAAAAGGGTATACATAAACATACAAATAAAGAATTTATATATTGTACAAAATGTGAACTAGACGTTAGCATGGCATCAGTGGTCAATCATTGCAGTAAGATAGCCCCTGTATTATATTATTATATTATATTATATTATATTATATTATATTATATTATATTATATTATATTATATTATATTATATTATATTATATTATATTATATTATATTATATTTACTGGAACTGGAACACTATTGGGATTGATAGTATGAAGTAGATATGTTGAACAATGGTATACTAATCATTTGTGTTTCTCATAATTTATATTTGGCTGCATTATAATGATTTCCTAATAATGAACTTGAATAACAATTTTGGTAACACTTTAGTTTAGGGTCCAATTCTCACTATTAACTAGTTGCATGCAAATTACCAGGATATTGGCTGTTTATTAGTACTTATAAAGCATATATTAATACCTTATTCTACATCCCTTCATCCTACACAATTCACAAAACTTAATAGTTAATAGTTAGTTAGTGACAATTGGACCCTAAACTAAATTGTGACCACAATTTTTTCATTTTGCTTAGTTCGTACCCATTTAACTGTGAGGGTTGTGTTTAGGGGATAGAAACTAGTTGTGTGTGTGTTGTGTGTTGTGTGTAAGATGTGGATATAAAACTGAGATAAAATAAGAAGAATTAGGGAGATAGTGATGCAGGAAGAGAGAGTAGTAAGATGGAGGGAAACGCAAATAATTAGATGGATACATGGGTCTTCCCTCCTCTGTGACTGTAGATTTATGAGTTGAGTGGAGCCAGGAGGCCCTCAGTGAGATGGGCACAGGGCAGCTGTGTTGTTTCAGAGCCTGTATTTTACTGTTGGCCAGCAGTTGGCTCTTTAACCATTTGGAATGCTCCACATTCCTCAGGGTTAATAATACTCAGAAGGGGGTGGTTGGTTGGTGGTTTCGACGGCTTGACGGGGGAAGGGCTTCAGTGTCCGATGGTGGTCACACGCCATTTGTCATTAAACACAGCGACCCCGCTCCTCTTCAATTACTGTTTACCCTGATGAAACATTAGCCTCTGAACTTTGGGTTCTCTGAGTCCCTTTGTCTCTCAAACTCTAAAACGCTCTTTTGATTTCTTCAAAATCTACAGATACACACTTTGTACTACGAGGTCTCATAGTTTTACATTCCATGATGAGTTTGAACCCGCTCTTTGATGAGTAGATGAATGTTTGCTTTTTTGAGTTTGTGTGCACAGTGGGTAAGTGTACATAAGCATGCACATGTTTGTGTGTGTTCGTCCACTGTTATCACAGATTCCCGTCTCTCTCTCGCGCGCGCGCTCGCTGGTGTTGTCAGGGTGTTTGATGTTTGTCTCAGATAGCTGATGAGTATCAGTGCTCGTTAAGAAGATTAGAGAACGGGCTCATTTGCATGTGTTCGTTATCTCATTAGATTGATATCGGGGAGAAAAAGGGCTTGACCGCAGTGCCTTTACACTCTGCTCTTGCTTCAGGCAAACTGATGTATGCTCTGCACTGTAAAGTATTACTCACAATCAGCTCTGTTCTGGGCCTCCACGGAGCTGAACACATAATTAGCAAGTTTTCCGCATGCTACTTTGCTTAAGAGGGTCAACATTTTAACCTTATTCTGCCCTACATGAATCCACAGGAAGTTTCAAAGGGGGTTTGGTTGTATCCTAATGAGAGAGAAATGTATCTTAAAGCAACATTTTTAAAGTTAAATGTTTATGTTTTCAGTGTTGGCTCACATTCTGTATATAGTCTTTCTCTTTTTGAGAATCAAAGTGCAGGTCTTGTAGCACTTAGGCTTGCTCATTAGCTCAATGCTCATTAGCATCACAGAAAGCAAGTCGCAAGGACAATCTCTTACTCTAAATATGGCTCTGAAATGATTTTGCCTGTTTTGACCGTATTTTATTTGACATAAAAATACATAAGATGATTTCAGCAAACATTTCATTGCAATATCATCTCATGAAATTAACCTCTGCACTGGTTTGGGCTCAATAATCTAGAGATTGTGTTTTGATACATTCTGGCCTAAGATGAAATATGATGCCAAATGATTTAGTGAAAATTACATTGTACTTTATATGCATCTGACATGTAAGAACTTTGAGTTTGTGACAATTGATCTATTAGTTGATAGTAAAAAAATACATTCAGATATTTACATTTGTTGCTGTCACAACATTAGGGGCCCTATCTTGCACCCAGCGCAATTGACTTTGTACACCGACGCATGTATCATTCCTATTTTGCACCCGCGCAAAGCGGACTTTTCCCTCCACAGACGCACGTCGGTAAACTAGGAAATACACTTGCGCTCCCCGGGGCGGTTCAGCGCAAAGAGGAGGCGTGTTCTGGCGCAAACGTTCCCTGATGCTATTTTGCAGGTTTAGAAAACAATTCCATGGCACGTTGCGCATGATATTCATATGCTATTTTAAGGGCGTATGCTTGGCCATAATCAATGTAGCGTGTGCACAACGCACATACACTTTGATTCTCTCATCTACACAGAAGCAGCGGTTTTCATTTTTGCAAATCATACATTATTACAATAGATAGATAGATAGATAGACAGTTTATTATAAAAGCATACATCTAGCTTACACATTTACCCAAATTATCATACGCCTGTTTAACCAAAGTTAATTTGGGTGGGTTTCTCCCATCCCCAATGTTACTTCTCTGTGTTTTACGGCCCTGACGAGAACGTCGGTCTCCTTGGATGTGAACCGCTGCTGGCGCGAGCCTGGCAACTCCGGCGTTATAATAGGAATCTGCCATGGAACAAGCGTGCCTGCTCTTAAAGGGAATGTGAGATATCGCTCTGATTGGTTTATTTCACGTTACGCCAAACCACACCTATGAATAATGAAGCTACTTCAGACCAACCCATTTTAGATTTGCGTTGAGCGCAAGAGTCATTTATCCCGCCAGTATAATAGCAACAGCGCCCAAGACCCGCCCACAAAGTTACTTGCGTTTCGCGCTTGATATTTGCGTTTCAGATCGTTAAAATAGGGCCCTTGATATGTTTTTAGGACTAGTAGTGCAGTTGTTGCCAAATTCTATCTTTGATTTGACCTAATCTTTAAATTAAGAGCAAAGAAATGCATACATGTTAATTGTTTGCAAGCTAATGACAAAATGTAATAAGTTAAAGTGTAACTTTAACCTGCTTTGTATTGTTACAGTGTCGGTTGTATATGTACATTCTCATTTGAGAAATTCATGTTTGTTTCTCAGCAAAAGTCCACCGGATGATGCAAAACGTGTCATCTGGCAGAGTTTATACAGCTCCAGGGCTTTTGTGAAAACTCCAGTTTGTACTTCTAAGTTTTTGTATCCCCGCCCATAGAAAGTCTGATCAACAGAGGGTTATCAACAGAACAGTTATTGTAAGGGTAGGTTATTCACTGAACATAATGCTCACAAATCTGTATCATACTCTTACTAAACAGCATTATGGTAAAAATGGAGCACTTTGTTAACAGCTTTCTTACCTGTGCGTGACGGCAGTTTGCTTCAGGTGGAACTGACAGAACAGCAGTTTCTTTCATTTTTTTTTCCTCTACGTTTGGCTTAAAACACTGTGTTTGAAACGTTGAATACAAACATGGAGGTCTTTCAGTTTTTCCATCACAGTGTTCTCTCCACATTTACGATTCTTTGCAGCCTTTAGCTACTGCCTTCAACGCGCTGGATCCTTCACTGGAAACCGAAAGTAACTCACTCCCACTAAGCGTTTAACTCTTTGAATTCTTGCACCAGGGATCAATACAAGTCGACACTATTATAACAAAAAAATTACCTAAGAAGTATTTCCTACTAAAGCAAAGTAATATTTCTGGGACTTAAGGGACTTAATGTGGCGCTGGGCAGACCGATCGATGGCTGACTTAGAAATGTTGCCCTACTTGAGACAGCGCCGATGCCACGTCACTGTGACGTATGACACCAAAGTACCGCAAGAGCAATTCGAAAGCAGACGGCTCCTCAAGAGTGGCTGCACATGCTCTGATGACGACACAACTGGTCCACGATTGGATGGATTCACCACATGACAATGATCACATGTGTTTTGTGTTTATTCTGAAACCTTCAGTTCTTCAAAATGCTCACAAATCTGTATTTTTATAACAGTATGTTTTATTGTGTCTATAAAAATAAAACTGATAAAAAATGTAGACCCCACTTCTTTGGTATTTAAATAGTTTAGGCTTATGTTGAACTTTATTCTTGTACAAACAGATGCATAAAGTATTTAATAAAAATGTCTCTAAAATATCTGTGTATTTGACAAATTATTTCACTTCAGCTATGATAAAGTATGCAAACGCAGCACAAGCGTCACTACGGGAAGCAGAAAGTGTCTGACTTCACATCTCCATCTTCAGCTCTTCCCCGTCTGCAAGCGGCAACTCTTGGCAATCGGTTACATCCAGCCGCAGCCGATGTCTAACACACCTTTTGTCTCTGGTAAGCCTATCCATAGCATACTGGTGGGAGTGGCTGTCGGCAATATGCCCAGTGCATTATGGGTGTTGATGTTTTCCTACCTATTGGGCGAAAGGGAAGACAACAGCCTTTTTTCTGTATATTCTCTAGTCAGGTAGCACAGATTTACAAAAAAAAAAAAAAAAAAAACTACTGCATAGCCAGACAAGATTTATTTAAAGCCTATTTTTCCAGCAGTGAAGTTCCCTTTTAAGAGGTACCATCAACCCTGCTAGATACTCTTTATATAGATGTCCAATGGACTCTCGTGCTTGGCATAGACATTCATCTAAAAGCCCAAACAAACCATCACAATAGAGCAGGCTAACACTAGTCATACTAACATAAATAGTGTTAGATCATTTGAGCAATTGCTCATTAAATAATATTTGAATATAAAATGTGTTCGTAAATGTAACTTTTATCGTTTGGTTTTGTAGGTATGTTGTATCACACATTCTGACCTGGCAGCCAATAAACATAAAGAGGTAGAGTAAATGTCTATCATACAACTCTTATTTAACTGAAGGTCAGATGATTCTTCAGAGGGTGTGTTCAATAGTTCTGTCTGCCATCTGAGTTTGATTAACATGATCATGGTATTGTCTGGGTCTGATCTGACAGACACTTGCAAGGTAGAGAAGTAATGGTAACACTTTATTTTGATGGTCCACTTTAGACATTCTTCTAATAAGTAACTTTGCAACTACATGTCAGCTACCAATATTAGTAAACAGTCTGTGCTATATCATAGCATATCTGCTAACACTTTATTTTGATGGTCCGCCAACATATATTCTACAGACTATAAGTAACTTTACAGCTACATGTCAACTTATTCTACTAACCCGAACACTAAACAGTCTACTACAGTCTACTAATACTCTAGTGACTGGTTGTTGACATGTAGTTGCAAAGTGCCTTATAGTTAGTAGAATGCAATCAGTAGTGGACCATCTAAATAAATCCATCTCTTTCCTGTGTAAATAATTCCAATGCCTTAAAGGTCAACTATGAAAACACAAGGATATATCTCTATCCCTTCATACACGTTACATTGACCCTCACATGAATAAGACACGCTGCAGTAACTCTTAGCGACTTCACTACAATTTATAGCATGGCCCCTCTGTGGTCGACATGTCTCTTATTCAACAGTCGGCAGAATTTAAGTCTGTTCCATTGACCTCTGCGTTGTGGTGAGGCTGACAGTGACTATAGTTTCATGCTGCTAATCAAATTCTAGCTGAGCGGCGATGTTTCCCTGAAAAGTCCTCTGCATTGCCCCCAGCTTTGAATTGAAGTGTGGAGGTTCTGTTTCATTACAGCTCATAGGGAATTGTGTAGTCTTCTTACCTGGAGGGCAAAGGATAATGGCAATGACAATGGAAAGTACGCATCGAGGGGGGAAGCGTATACCCACACGGCAGTGTGTCGCAATATGCACCTGACTCTCCTCTCATTTCCATTGTGAAAACTCCACCATATCAAGGTATTAAGGCAAAGCATGAAAGTTTTTTGTGTATGTGCGTTCGTGTGATCCCTTAGGTGAGCAGTTAGACTGGGAAGGGAGAAACTTGACATCTTCTTACATCTTTATTCGTTTCCTCGGGCTGATTTCTTATTTATCAGACTCCCTCTAGGTGGAGTCTTCAGGTCCCAGCGCAGCCCTCTCCACAGGTACCACCACTGATAAAAACACATCATCCCCGCCATATTCCACTTCCTCTCAATTTGGGTTCAGGCAAAACACTTCTGCACTGCCAAACGTGGTGGAGTCTGCCTGCCACTCCTTCCTTGACATCTCCTGTTCGATTCATCCACAGATGTGACTGTCCGACAACTGTAAACGCTTGGGAATACATAGTCTTTTCCTTCTCTCTCTCCTCCCAACCTGCATTTCTGGGTCACGGAAGACATTTAAACTCCACTTATAATTAACAGCTATTTTTAAACGGAGTGAGAGAGAGTGGAAATAGAGCAGTGGTGAGGTAAAAAAGCATTAAAATTGCCCCAGATTCGCTATTGAATGGGACACATCACGGCAATGTGCTTGCTGATCAAAGTGAAAGGGGAAGAGTGGAGACGGGGCCGATCAGTGGGGATAAATGGATCTCTTATAATAGTGTAAGAATAGGGCCCCTTTTTTACAGCTGAAACAATTTAATAACCGCATTCATTACAGACCACTCGCTGTCCACTCGCTATCTCTCGCTACTTCCTCCGCCTTTTTTTTGCCTATGAAATGAAAGGCTGGTTACAGCAGCCCAAGCTGAATTAAGGCTGTTTGAGGGCTGAAATGAAGATGTGCTAGCTTCCTCTGACACTCCTAAATGAAAACCTTATACAAGAGCAAGCAGTTATCACAGAAGCTCCCCAAGGACACACTACACTCCTCAGCCTGCTAATTATATCCAATGCAAATGCACTGTCTGCATAGTTAGCGCTTGCGCTCAGCACTTATTTATATATTTATATATTTCTGTATTATTTCATTCATTCATTCAGACCTTCCTGTGTCAAGGGGAATAAAAGAGGCAGCTAATAGCATGAACTGAGTGAACTATTAGAAGCCCCTTCGCCTTTGTCTGTCTCGCTCGCTCATTTGCTCAATCTTCTCTCCTTCCTGATCTCCTTCCCTTCCCCTTTCTCTCCTGTTGATCTGGTAGGAATGTATGCGGTCCTCTGAGGGGAAGTCCTATGAACACGTTCCGGTGGCATTCATAAGGATATGGTTCGGAAGGGCATCTTTATTAAAAGCACTTCGTCTTGCAGCCTGTGTGTGCATGTTTGCCATCTTATCTGTCCATTAGCCTGCAGTGACCTGCCCACTGCTCTGTTCCTCTTCCTGCTGGCTTTAATGGGTAATTTAGTGATGCTGGCCTGACATATACTCCTTGTTTGTTGCTATGGTTACAGGGTCTTATATTCCCTCTCTTTCTTACCTGAGAGTTTGGTCAGTAAAAATACATTCAGCCGCATCTGGTCAGATGCATGGTTGTCGACTCGTAATTTCCTTACTCTAAGTAAACAATTTTGGTAATTTTTTGAATAATTCTTGAATGAAAAGAAAGGTTTGTTACTGAGAAATTATTCTTTTTAATAAGTCTAGGCTATACATAGGCCTATACTATACATACGTGTGTTTGTGTGTGTGTGTGTGTGTGTGTGTGTGTGTGTGTGTGTGTGTGTGTGTGCGTGCGTGCATGCGTGCGTGCGTGCGTGCGTGCGTGCGTGTGTGTGTAAAAAGTTCTTATGTCAGTCATTAATCCAAATATATATATATATGCCTTACTATATACTTTTGGTATTTGAGTGAAAAACAAATAAATGACAAGTCTGGCATTAGTACAAAACACCTGCTTCAAATTTTAGAACACTTAAACACTGATTTTAAAAAGTGACAGTAAATACATTTTTAATGTTACAAAAGATTTATATTTTAAATAAAGGCTCTTTTGAACTTTCTAGTCATCAATGAATCCTGAAAAAGCAGATCACGGTTTTCTAAAAAAAAAATACAGCACAACTGTTTTTAACATTAATAATGTTAATTGAGCACCAATTCAGCATATTAGAATCATTTCTAAACGTTCATGTGACACTGAAGACTGGAATAATGACACTGAAAATTCAGCTTTACTATTACAGTAATAAATTACATTTTAAAATTGAAAACAGTTATTTTAAATTGTAATAATATTTAAAAATATATGAATATAGCCCCGGTGTCGGAGTCTGTATGTGACATCAATTACCTCACATGACATGTTTCCTATACCAGGTGACTATGCAGTTCCGGCTGTGAGTCTTCTCTTATTTCTAGCACACACTCTCACAAGGTCATCCTTCTGAACTGCTGTCAGCAGGAGAGATATGAATTAAAAAAGCTGTTTCATCTGCTGCTCTATCTGTTTTGGTTTTGTTTTATTGTCCATGGATAGGGAAATAATAACTTGCTGTGGTCCAATGTACGGTGTTATATTTTTCACCAGGTTTTATGGCCTCCGTATGTATGTTATGACAGAACTGAGGCCGGGTGCGGGCCTGCACGTCTGATAAATGACTTGCTTTGTACTCCCCCCCCCCAAAAGAAATCATAATTCCACTTCCTCTCCAAAGCCTGTGCTGCGGCAAGCATGATGGGTGGTGCCACAGGATTCGACATATATATCCGACATACATATTATATATATATATCGGGTCCTGTGGCACCACCCATCATGCCAGACATATATATATCACCCATCACCCAGACATGTCTTCCTGCTGCTGGGAGATCTCATAATACAGAGGCTGTGTGTTCAGAATATTTGATATTTGATAACGTGATGCACGTAGTATTGGGCCTCCTTTGACAATGTACTTAAGAAATACAAAACAAGGATCGACTTCATCCTGCTCCTTTTGAAAACTTAGGATTGGTTGTTGTCCCTGGTCAAGCCCCTTAAAGTGCCCCCTGCCCTTCTTGGCCCTCTTCCTCTCGGGGGTTAAAACGCACCTTCCCTCTAAAGGTTACAGAGGTCGCACATCTGCATGTGAAATGTGAACCCTTTGACATTCCACGGCTGGTCTGAATCCACTCGAGCCCTTTTTGTTAGCTTAAACACTAAAGTCGTGCCTAACAAGCTCACCGCAGAACTAAACATGGTAACACAAGCCCTCTCCAGTGACCATTTAAGTGAACATAAAAAAACGTGTGATTAATGAGACGGTCGCACTTAAATGCAAAGAAAGGTGGATAGAGTATCATATCATGCAAACTTCACAGGCTCAACATTTTAATGTTTATTTTACGATATTTGGATATGTTTAAGCTATATGTAAGTATTATTTTGTAGGATTAAACTAAACTATAGAATAGCAGAATGTTCTCCTACAAACGTATATGTATGTCGTCCTGTTCATGCAGTTTCTAGACACATAATCAGTACTATAGACAATATGCAGAAAAATAAGAATAATGTTTATATTTGTATAAAATATTATTCAAATATTAATATATAATATAATATTAATATATAATATATTACATTTCATTTATATATATATGAAATATAAATGATTATATTTATATATAAATGTAAAATGATCATTTCTGTTAAATCAGCATTCAAACATTATTCGGAACTTTCAAATCTCATTCATGCATCCCTTGGTCAATAATCATAAGTAAACCCATCCCATTCGTTCACACAGCCTTCCCAGCGTTGTCCATTTTAGCTTTCATAATATCCATAAAATGGAAGAGTGCAGCTTTACTTGAACTAATAAAATGAGAGCTTACAGCCGGTGATTGATGATCTTCATAGAGAGGCGGATCGCTCTCATCTTTCTTGAGATTTTTAGCATTACCTTGTTTGCAGTCATGTGCAATCAGAGGATCCAGGGGGGGTAATAAATGTTTGATGTATGATACTCACACTTCTTTTGTCATAGATACATCTCTTGCTTTGGATCTTCCGTCCCAACCCTGGCTCAACAAATTTGATACTTTGACTGTGAATCCTGTGAACAATCTGTTTATTTTTGTACCTTTTTTTTTCAAGTGGTGGGAATGTCTGCACTTGGGGGATGGGCCAGGAAGTGCACATTTGTGCAGTTTAAGCATTGCCAAGAAGTCATGGTAAAAATAACAGTGAACCACACTAATACCCCCAAATGAATGCATGCAAACACACATACACTGACGCACCTACACAAGCTAACTCTTTTAACATCCTCCTATCAAAGATTAAAAGGTTTTTCAGTTGAGGTATGGGCCCTTTCCCTCCCTTTGAGGACTTAATATCCTTCATAGCGTGCCAAGAACGCACAACTTTTTAAATAATATAAATCACGTTTATGGGATCGGCTGTTTGCCTACTTTAACTCTTCTGCTGCATATCAACGCCAGAGGAAATCCTCCTGGTGATGGTTGGGATTTGCTCTTGTAGTGCGTTAAGGATAGTGGGAGGGACATGGGCAGTCAGCTTTCTCATGTGGCCTCTGTTCTGTTTGATAAGAAGCATCATCCAATGCAGAAAGCACCTTGGCTTATCACATTTGACTTTTAATGCCTTTTCCCCTTCAAAAAAAGCAACTCAATTTCTCTGCCTTTAAGGGAACCCTGCAAGCATTTATGAGATTTGTTTGTAGCCACTGCTCCCATTTCCGAGTCGTGCTCTTCGACTTTAAATGCGGAGTGCTTTTACAACGTGACAAAACGACCCTGTCTTAGGCTGTCTGATAAAATGAATAAAGGGTCGAGGTGATGGAGTCCAATTACAGGCATACATTGACGTAAATTGTAACCCGGGTCGACGTGGCCTTGCTTGCTCGTGTCCTTTCTTAAACTTGGACTTCTAACAAGAGTCATCTCATATTCATAGCCTATACGCTGCTCGTCCTCAAACTCAGCGTCCTCTCTCTCCCTCGCTTTTTCTCCCGTGGAGCAGAGGTACCTCCTCCAGTTGTCAGAGGATCCTGAAATGATTGATTGTTTCTCAGTGTGTCCTGACAGGAAATGTAGTAGCGTGGGGCCCCTAGGGTCCGGGAAGCCAGCGCCTCCTGATTAAGACCCCCACAGTAATCATTCCCACTGAGCCAACCCTACACAACACCCGTCAACAGCACAAAAAAAGGAAGAGAGTGAAACGGTGCTTTTCTTTTCTTTCGAGATAACACCGCCATCGCTAAGAGGCTGCTGAAAGTTTTCAACGCAGCCATCTCATTCTCGCCAGGGTTAAAGAGTAGTTTATATCAGTTGCAACTCAAAAAAGTGGAAAAGCAAAGGTCCTACACTCAATAAACTCTCACTCTTCCTTGCCAATGTAAACCAGACAAGCTTTAAACCTATTACAGGCGCGTAATAGCATTAAAGATAAAAATCTCATTGTTCCAGAGAGAGGAGGAGAGCAAAAAGAATGAGCCCCGCTCAGTATCACATGAGTGAGGTGAGAAAGAATTCAAATTATGCTGGAGTTGTGAGTTACATCTCCGTTGTGGTGAGGATTTGACTCCTGGGGTCACCGCACCATCTAAAACAGGAAATAAGAATGAGTTAACCCTTTCAAGCACTAATCACCTTTCATCTGTCACATCTGTGCAATTGTATATGAAAACATATGTATATGTTGACTGTACTTATCTTATTTTCAAAGAACATGTGCACTTAAAGCTACACTGTGTCATTTTTTAAGTTGATTCATAGCAAAAAACACTTTGTTCTTTCAAAATGATATGTGCTCATTAATGTGTAATTACTTCTACCAAGTATTCTCGTAAGCGTAGAATCTACCATTTAGAATACATACGAGCGAGTCGCTGGAATGGCGGCAGCCATGTTGCGCCTCCATCTTGAAAATACATTAGCCAAAGAGGGACATACCTGGAAATTCAAGCTTCGCTTTTCGCGTTTTTACACTCAATGGCACCGTGACGAATGCGATGGGGAGATAACATTGAAACGATAAGCACTAACATCACTCTAAAATCATGTTAGCATGCATATTGGTTATGTCTTGTGGCTACACCTTTGAAGCGTGAGTATTTTAATGTTTAGTGATTGTTTAATGCTTCATTGTAACCTAATTTGTTTTGGTTGTTTTTGTAAGATTTTAAGTGCAAATTCATTTTTGTGGTATAGGGGTGAATTCTGGTTGATTGTGACACTTTTTTCCAAGTCGTATCAATGGCAAAAACTGTCCCAATCACTCTGAATTCACCCTAATCAACACCCACAAATGCTGTCGATTGAGCTCAACTTGATTTGAACCTGGAATATTCCTGTAATGCAGTCTAATATTGTATTGATGTTTAGACAAACAAACCAAACTAAATTTGTGTTGTACATTTTGAAATGTACAAAACCATGTCTTAATCCTAATCCCTTTACAGATCCTATATACCCTAAAGTTAAACGATTTGAACAAATACTAGTAAACCCCAATGATATTTGTATAATGATTTGTGTATAAGGCACTGACTTATTTCACAAGCAGAGATAAAACATGTGACAGTTGTGGTTTTTCAATGAACCGGTCTCCAAATTGAACCAAGTCACCTTGATATGTCCTTTTAAACAGCTAATGTTGACTAACGTGTCCTGCCGCTGACTGTTTTTCTAGTGGGGCACTTCACAACCTTTGCTTCCCTGAATATACTGTATGTAATACACAAAGTGGATTCTCAGTATATTTTAGAAATAAATACAGTTCTTGTGAAAGTTGTATCCAGGAATGTAAGGCACATTCCGTTTGTATGTAAGTCCTCTTGGTACAAAAAGGTGTGTTCAATAAGTCTATTCTAGTTCCATTCATCAGTAGTGGAATTAATTAAAGTAAATGGGAGGTAGTGATTACAGCTGGATACTGGGACCAGCTCCAGAACAAAGGTGTACAATGTGGAGGAACCCTAATCAAAGTTTGGGCCCATTCCAGCTTCACACATTACCGATTCTGGGCTCTGCTGAAAGATGGAACATCACACACTTAAGTTTCACAAATGGAATCACTTGTCCCTCATTTCGCTGAGGTAATTCAGTCTTTGACTGATAATATTCTTAGACACAGCTCCACATACTTCTATGTCACCCCTAATGCATTTCTTGTTTATTAATGAACTTTTTGACACACATGCTGAATGGCACATATCGATTTTGTTGGTTAGCTTTAATTGATACTACACTGCACTCCTGCAGTGTTGTGAGTATATAGTTAACATACTTTGAGCCAAGACATGTAATGATATCTGGAAGCCTTGCCATGTTTTAGCCTAAGTGCTACATTTTAACCTGGCGTGTTTTAGTGAGGGTTAACGTACAGTATGTGATGCTGTCTGTCTCTGTGGCTGTTGCGCAGTTCAGCATGGGCAGCTACTGCATCTGTGTCTGGGAGAGCTATGCTGTCTGGAGGAGCACCATTCCAGTCACATCCCCTCCTCAGAGTCCCAACACAGATGGTTCCAGCTGCAGCAGCCACAGCGTGGTGCAACATCTGACAGCTCCAAAAATACACACTGATATAACCATAGAGAGAACACTTTCTGTTTAATAACAGAGAAACTAGCAATACTAAGGATGTTCAATGTTCAAAGATGTCCATTTACACACATTTATGTATATAAATATGTGATTGTATTCATATTTATCCTCATTACTTTACATTAGAGATGATAGAATAGTGTTGCTTGCCCTGCAATTGTTTTAAATTTAGCCTATAAATATACATTTTTATAGCGCATCCATATCTCTTTACAAAACGCTTTTAACAATGGGGTTTTCCTAAGCTCTCATTGACAAATTACTTGTGGAAAAGATCTAAATGTATCCGCTTGTTCCCGGAGAGGTTGAATCCTTACTGAAGCTAATGGAGCTCCTCCTTTCATACAGATTTATGACGTATATGCACATTATTTATACTGTCTGCAGGTACGGGGATGATGAGACATGGTGTTGTCAGCCACGCTACTTTGATTGTAGTAAAGCAGGGAAACATTGACTTTGTCTTGTTAGTCAAATTTATTTCCCCCCAAATGACAATTCTTTAAGTAGGAGCCAGGCAGCCGGCCAGGGCTGTGTGTCATGCATTGCCATTTGCAAGCAAAGTGCATATTTTAAACTGTTTTCTAAGGATTGTTTAGGCATAGATCTTCCCTTTGCATCCATTCTATAATGAACAGGCCTGTCTGAACTAATTCAAATTTGGCATATTGCATTGAGAGAAAGAAAGAGAGGCAGGGAAGAGATAGACTTCATCAGGGACTCCTGGTCATAGGGCTGTTTGTGATTATTGTCAAATCTACATAGCTCTACCCGGCTGGTCCCCGCAGGCCAATCAATAGAAATGCATCTCTATGTTCAGAGGAGATGGAGAGGGGTTGTTATGCCTACCGTAAACAGGGTGGAGTTTTGAGCCTGCCTGAAATATGATGCTTTGTGCAAAAGGCATTCATCAGCTCCATGCAGAAATCAATCGGAAGATGAGGAAGAATTATTGCTTTGACATGCAACAGCAGTCGTGCATATGTCTGGCTCACAAGCCGCGATGAGGGCAATTTCACACTGTGTCAGTGACTCTCTGCAAGTTGTGCCTCTGTTTTTCTGTCTGTCCGTTCGTCGTTCTGTCTGTCTGTCGTCTGTCTGTATTATTGATTATTTTCTGTTGATCGTTTGGTTTGTGATAGGTTTTTAGATATGAGAAGCAATCATTTCCATTTCATTACCAATGCTTGGTCATGTTTATAAATCATAATTTTTTTAATTTTGATATAACTTATGAACTTATGAGCATTTCCAAGTGTCACTGAGTTTGTATTTATCCTGGAAATTGATATGTATGACTTAGAGGTTTGTATAGTTATTCTCTCTTATGTTAAGAAATACTGATATAATATTTCATAAATGTAATATATTTTATATATTTTTAATTAATATTTAAAATAAAATAAAATAAAATAAAATAAAATAAAATAAAATAAAATAAAATAAAATAAAATAAAATAAAATAAAACCAAAATAGGACTCCAGATATGTGACTCAATTGGTTTGTTTTAATTCAAGAAAATAGGAGCACAGAGGATAAAGTCCTCAGTTCATTTGAGGTTGAGTGTATGTGTGTGTTCTATACAAAATGTCAGTACTTTATTACCTCAAACACACTCACATATTGGATTTGCACATTTCAATTATCTGGACATCAAATCTTTTCATTGTGCTGCAGTAATGTCTTTAGGTGATCTATAAAACATTATTATTTAAAACAAGGCTCTTTATGGATTGCTTATGAGGCATGCTTATGACTAGATTGATTTGACCTTTCCATGATGGCTGTTCAAAAAACAACATACTTCTTGCCCTTTTTGCCTATGTTGTCAAATATCTCTGATAAACATTATAGGATTAGTATGGAAGCTTGTTTCCGCACCGTAATAAAAAAAAAAATTTAAAAGGTAATTGTGACTTTTCATCTCAATCTCAGAATTCAGACTTTTTTTCTTACAATTGCGAGTTTATAACTCACAATTCTGACTGTATTTTCTTGAAATTGCAAGTTTATATCCCGCAATTTGAATTCGAATTCATACGATTCATACGAATTGGGCAACTTGTAAAATGTACAATTTAACAAAAATCATACGAATTACGAGTGAGGTCGTATGAATTCGCACGAATTAGCCACCTCATAAAATATGTACGAATTGCCTTAAGATCGGGTTGTACTGTTGTACAGTAGAATTTAGCTACGTCTCAATGTAATAATAATATATGTATTTAATTTATACAGTGACGAATATGCAGTGTTATTTTACATTTATTTACTTTATTTCTGTACCTGAAAGCTGTTAAACCTAGCCTATCTAAAAGCACTGTTTATTTCATATGTAGCCTACCTTTGTTCTGTTGTATTTATGTATTTATGTTGGCTTGCTGAATGTTCAATGGATTCAATCCATGTTCATTATACTAGCTAGTATAACTTAATGCATGGCTTTTTTTTTTACTTTGCTGATTTAAAACATGATCAAAACTCGATCTATTTTAATGACAAAAGTAAAAAATAAGAGAGCAGGTGCAAATATCGGTATCGGAATCGGCCAATACTTGTTTATAATAATTGGCCTAGGAGATACATTATAAATGTAGACACACTATACGGGGTAAGTTGTCACAATGTAACCTGCCATTAAACAGTGCAGTATGGTGTCAGAATATGTTATTACGATAAAATATGATGTCCATTGATATTTCAAACAGATTCCTGCTTGTTCTGAAAAAACTTTTTTTTATGGTCATTCTTATGTAAGATGTCGTTTAAGAGCCCTTAATCTATATTTAGTGGCAACTGGAGCACGTGCAAAGAGAGTGATTTCACCAGACCACACAGCTTTTTAATTTCCCCTTTGTCATTATTTACCAGGCATATCTCAATCCTGGTCATGAGGCTTTATGCATTAATCAAAGTCTGGCATATCTATGTGCAGTGATTCTGCATGCATGTGCCTGTGCATTTATTGTGTGTGTGTGTGTGTGTGTGTGTGTGTGTGTGTGTGTGTGTGTGTGTGTGTGTGTGTGTGTGTGTGTGTGTGTGTGTGTGTGTGTGTGTGTGTGTGTGTGTGTGTGTGTGTGTGTGTGTGTGTGTGTGTGTGTGTGTGTGTGTGTGTTTAGAAACAGACAAACTATGGATTGATGTGCCCTCGCACTGAAGGGTCCGCTCCGTTATCTCGTGATAATTAAAATCAACCTCATAAACATTATTGACTCATGCTGCATCTGCGCTGCAACTCCTGCGACTTTGCAGGTTTGTAAAAATGCATCTTAAAACATAAAATACTGCATATTAAGTCCCACATATTTCCCCTTTATGTCGAACATTTAGATGTGGTTAAGTTATCATAATGTGCAATAAAACCTGCATGAGAAATCTGTAATCCACTTTGGAAAATTGCTTATGATACAGTGTTTAACATCATCGCTGAAAAGAGCTTTTCAGAAGCGCATGCCAGGTTTATTGTGCCATAATTTAACCATACCTCAATGCAAAGGCAGTAAATATAAATTTATTAGTGGCACACTTAAACAGGCGGACCCCTGTGAGACAGGGGTCTAATAAGAGCTTTGACTGGAGCATGTTGCTTTCTTGGCTGGCTCTGAAAGCAGAGATGTCTCCGCTTTGAGGGATGTCTGGTCTACATTAGGCCTACTTTGACACTGTAATTGACAGTTCCGGGTAAACGGTTTTAATCAGAGTTCAGTGTGTCTCAGACTAATTCCACAGGAAAGCATCAATAAAGAGATCTGAGTGAGGGTGTAATCTGGTATGGATTACGTTTCAAACGGTGGGCTGTCACTCTTTCATTCTAAAGGAGTGTTGACTGTACAGCCCCGGTGCTATTACTTAAGCAGGTTACTGTTGTGCACGCTCAGAGAAAGAGTTGTGAACTGTAAACCTGAAAGCCAGGATGTGGTCTTTAGTGTCAGCGCTTGCTTTTATAGGTGCTGAGGTGAGAGAATAGCAGGTATTCAACATAAATCTTTTTTTAAAGCCCATATTATTATATGTAACTGTTTTGAGTGTGGACAAATTTTCGATTTATATCATTACCAGTGTCGTAACAGACTCTAGAGATTCTATTTATATAATTTTTTACCGTATTTCATCCAATAAAGTATTCTCAAAAAATTATATAAAAGTATATACCTCAACCATACATGTACACTAACACTCTCATACATACATAATAAACCATACATGTACACTAACATTCACATACATCCATAAGTGTTCCTATACCTAACATACAATTACCAAAAATCTAAAAAAATATATAGACTTTTTTTTTCATTTTTTTTTTTATCAAAAATATAAATGCAACATTTGAGTGTAAATATATACGTATATAATGTAGCTGGAATGATAAATAATATATACAAGCCCAAAATGAATATACGAATCTGAAATTTAACTGAAAATCTGAATAGCTGACATGTCATACTACATCTTGAGACCTTCTAATTCCTGTAATTCTAGATTAAACAAGAAAAAAAAAGTATCTAGATCTTTAAACAAAGACACTCTCTCCAGCTCTGTCATCTGGGAAACATTCTTAAAGAGTTGTGCTGAGTTTTCCTGAGCATGTCCAAAATCTTCTCCCATCTGCTTTGTGTATGTGTGAAAGAAAAGAGAAAAAAAAACAAAAAAACAGAGAGATGCTCAAAGAAATGCCAGGTCCCTGTCTTATTCAAGCTTTCCAGGAAAATAGTTGTCACAGACTCTTGAACCTCTGAGAACAAGTGTCTGGATGCATATGTTTCCAGAACAATTATTGTTTTGTAGAAGAGGCTTTGGAGATGGTCCACATTCCTGCAGTGTATGGGCTCCTCTACAGGGAGAGGACTTGTGTGCGCTGTGGCCTGTGAAACTTGTCATGCTGCAGTTATCACTGGAGGCACAGGTGGGTTTCATACACACTAACACACACACACTCTCTGTCAAACACAAGCTATTAGCCATATATCATTCCCAAAACAATTTGAAAACAATTAACGCTGAGCCAGGCTGTCACTGACTAAGGCAAACTCAGTCACCATGCAAAGCACACAATGTAATTACTGTGTATCTAACTATTGAGCCTTGTCATGCATTAAATTTGCCTCACTCTCGTGTGTGTGTGTGTGTGTGTGTGTGTGTGTGTGTGTGTGTGTGTGTGTGTGTGTGTGTGTGTGTGTGTGTGTGTGTGTGTGTGTGTGTGTGTGTGTGTGTGTGTGTGTGTGTGTGTGTGTGTGTGTGTGTGTGAAAAAATGAGGAAAAACAAACTGCTTTTAGCAGACCGACTGGACGTAAGCATTGGCAGTGATCTTTCCTGCCATCAAATTATTTTTCAAGACATGTTTCTACTATTCAATGTGTACAAAAACTAAATAAGTCATTTTCTTTCTGGAATAGATCAACACCAATTTTTGAGAAAGTGTGAGAGGTGAAATGTGAACAGCCTGCCCTGGGCCAATAAATCTCTCAGCAAAACATCAGCCTCTACAGTGACTCTGCCAGTCTGCTGTAGGTCTTTTGCAAGACCTGCTCTTTTGAAGCTGCTTGGCTGCAGACAATCCTGTTGTTTTGGCCCAAACAGGAACTGAGGTCAGGCCTGGCACCAGTAGACCCCGCTTATGTAATGAGAGGGAGCCCTTTGGGTAAGTTCTTTATGCATCTCCTGGACCAAACCTCATAAAACGCACCTATATAATCCAAGCTGTGCACTCACAAAGGCTGCTGGGGTTATTTCAGTGAATAAAGCCTGTATTGAGAATCTCTTATTTTTTATAATCTTTCTCTCCTATTTTTTTTCTTTTCGGGGTAATGGAGTACAATATAATGAAGAATAAAATTCTTGAAACGAAACCCTTATTACATTGTAATAACACTTTTATAAAACTGATTCACTGCTTGTTAGTTTAATAGTTTAATATTTGAAATATTTGAAAAGTTGTCCATCAAATCAGAGTCACGTGATGCAATACGCAGAAGCATAAAAAAAATCTAAAATTCTATGGTAATTTAACCATTTATGCCAAGGCAAGATTAATTCAGCTGTAAAATGGCAACTCCATAAAACGTAATGATATATATGTATGCTGTTATACATAATATGTGCTGTTATTGTGTGTGTGTGTGTGTGTGTGTGTGTGTGTGTGTGTGTGTGTGTGTGTGTGTGTGTGTGTGTGTGTGTGTGTGTGTGTGTGTGTGTGTGTGTGTGTGTGTGTGTGTGTGTGTGTGTGTGTGTGTGTGTGTGTATTATTTTTCGAGGCAAAAAATATATAGGCCCCTAATGATTATACTAACATGCATTCAAGGCGTCAGACAAATTTAGCTTTTTACTTGATTTTTCTTTTCTTAAAAATGATCTAAAATATATATTTTTAAAAACATGGAATTGACATGAATACAATCCACTTCTATAGCCACATATGTTTTAAAGATTTTTTTATTTTTTTTTGTATTTTGGACAGTCCCATTAAATTATATTGATGTGGGGAGTGCTATAAGCAGCCACTTAGTAACACCCTAGTAACTGCATAGCAACATGTTACCAACCACTCAGTATACCTTAGTAACCATCCTCAACTCCATAGCTCCGTGTCTTCCTGGGTATGATGCTTCTCTAAATGACTGTTAAATGAATACTTGAATAATAACGTGAAGCTGGGGAAAGTTACCTGTCTGGCTTACAACTTCAGATTTCCTCCCTGGGTCTCTGTATGTCAGCGTGCACGTTAACTGTTGGCTAATCGGTATCTCTCAAAGAGCACCCTCGGCTCACCTGGGGGCTCCCAATCCTATTAGCCTAACTGTCCTGATGGCACGCATCGGGAGACTGTGGCGTTTGATCACTGGTGCTTAGCCGAGAGAGTTGTTTTTTCCGGCTGATAAGTGCAGAGGGAAGAGAAAGCTTTAAAAGTACAGACTTGGCAACCTGATCTCCTTAACTCTCATCAGAGAGAGGGAGAGTTCAGCACCCCACCTCTAGTTTTGACACCCCTGTGCGGTTGGAGGCCTTTAAAGTGCTGATAGTGGCTGAGAGGCGTGACGACGCACATTACTCTTTAGCTGTGTTTGTTGAGTGTGTGTGTGGAGTGTGGGGCTGAGCGTTGTATGTATCATCTGCTTCATCACACATATGAGTAATTTAGTCATCTAGATCATTAAAAAAATGGAAATCATATTAGTTTGTTTTATTATATTACTTAATTTTTTCACATTATGACAATCAATTAATCAACATAAGGATTGCTTAAAAATATTTTTAATACTTTGATTTCATTGGAAGAAGGTGTTATGCACTAATATGAAAAACTGATTATTGTTGTTGTTTTGTCCTTACTTTAATCAAAATGTATTAAACAAAACGTGTTATCCTGGTAAAATTGCTTGCATTGTTAATTATTGCATTTTATTTATAATTATTATAGACTTTTCCTGAGTCCTCAATTTCACTTTCCATCATTTTAGTCTTTAAGTGAAATCCATTTAACAAACAAGTCGAATGTCTTTAGCGACATCATCCTTCGGAAGGTGACATAATTTCTGTCAACAGTACAAACATTAGGCTATGTATTAGCAATGGATCTGATGAATTCTGATTGAAAACATTCCATCCTGAAATTACATAAATTGGTGTAATATTATGAATAGTTCTAAGGATAGTAAAACCATAGTTGACACCATAGGTGGCTAAGCCTAGTTTGTTTCCAACTAGTTAACGTCCAACATTTTATATATTCTTAATATTTTTTACTTATTAAGCTAAAATTAATAAAGTTTAAGTGCCTGAGTGTAACCTGTATGTTATGTTTTAGTTTCGTTTTCACTCTGTTTGCTCTGTTCCGGTTCTGCTTACAGTAGTTCTTAGTTACCTTCCCTGTTTAGTAATTAGTTTCTATAGTTCCTGAATTCGTGCACATGTTCCGTTTCTCGTTTGATTACGTTCTCTGAGTATATAACCCCTGACTTTCCCCAGTTCATTTGTCCAATATAGTTTGTGCCAAGTGGTTGTTACTCTAATTCGCCTGCGTTATCCTTGATTATTAAAAGACTGTTTTGTTTACTACTCCCTTGTCTTGCGCTTTCTTGATACAACACTCACTAATGACTCTGAGCTTGATTAGACCATATTTCTAAAAGTCTGCTATACCCTTTAGAAAAATATTTTCTTAAATTACAACACAACCATATTACATTTTGTACAAATTACAGAGTTAAAAAGATAATTTGAGCCTTTTGGTATTTAAGTTATGAGTATATCTGTGTATTTAGAAAGGATGGCCTGCATTTATGTCAAGCTCTCCCTCGTTTATCTCTCTCTCTTTCGGTTTTGTCAGACTAGGGAGTTGTAGGGTGGTCAGTAATGTTTTGTGCAGGCATTACTCTATTGGTAAGCACCAGGCTCCCTCGTCCTGCTCGCTGGCTCAGAGACCCATGTGTTTCCAAATGCCTCTGGATGGAAAATCGAAGCACCGCTTCTCTGTTTATAAAGGAGCCATTCCGTCACCTCGCCTGGCCAAAACTCGCTACAAATTGGTGACAGCACCAACGCACACATACACACACTCACACATAAACGTCTACGGAGTTGACTGAAAGCAGTTTGGGCTGTGTTCATTTTTATTACTAATGTCAGGAGAGAGGTGAGAGGTGGCTAATGCGCACACACACACAGGCACACTCACACTGAAAGCCTTGTTGTGTGGCCTAGCCAAAAGCCTCGAGCACTGTCAAAACCACACAACACTACTTGGTTAACTGATTTCCCACTAAGAAACAGGTGGAGTAAGAGAAATTGACGATTAGAAATAGGAATAGAAAGCTTGATTAAATGCAATGAATATCATATGAAGAGATTTTCTGACTGGGACTGTAGAGACGCATTCCTGGCAGTTTATTTTTCTGCAGTGTGTTTGTTACGATGTTACTATATAGGAAAACAATCACATTTCTGAAAAGTATGTTTAATTTGTAATATGTAGTATTGTAATATTTTTTTTAAGAAATTAATACTTTTATTAGCAAGGATGCATTAAATGAACCAAAAGTGGCAGTGAAGATTTTTATATTGATACAACTAAATTCAAATAAATGCTGTTCTTTAGAACTTTCTGTTTATTAAATAACCCTGAAAAAAATGTCATGTTTTCCACAAATATATCAAGCAGCACAACTGTTTTCAACATTAATAATAAGAAATGCTTTTTGGGACACTTAAGACTGGGGAAATTGCTGCTGAAAATTCAGCTTTATCACAGGAATAGCCAATGCATTAAAAAAATATATATATATACAAATAGAAATCAGCTGCTTTAAAATTTCTCAATATTACATTTTAATGTATTTTTGATTAAATAAATGCAGCCTTGGTGAGCGAAAGAGAAAAGTAAAAGTACTTTTTAAAAGTAAATAGATAAAATAAAATAAAACTCATACTGACCCCTAACTTTTAAACAGTAGTGTGTTAAAATGGGTTCCCTTTCGTGGTCACTCCGAGTTACGTCGGATGACGACGATTGGGGTTTCGCTTAGAAGCCTATCACCTTCGAGTATATAAAACGAGCCAATGGCAATGAAATGCCATGGGTCTGCGGAATTTGCATAGCGTAACTCCGCCCGCCGCAGGGGGTATATAAGGAAGTACGCTGGCACAATGCAGATATGTTTTCGCTTCGGAGCCGAGAACTTCTCCACTCCTGCAAGCCAAATATTCTGAGTTAGTCTTCTCTTACCTTCGAGACGAGCGAACTCTCCGGTGTTGGTGTGACGGCGATTTCAGCGAGTGCTCACTACCCTGCTGATCTTGTCAGTGATCTGACAGATAGTGTGTTTCTCCCTGTTCGCTTCAGCATCCGCGGAGTTTTTCCTCTCACAAAAAGAGCATTGCACGTGGCACGTCTTTTTAAAGATGCCTCGCCCGTGCACTTCTGGTTGCGGTGGCGAGATATTTTTCTCTGATGGGCACGATCGCTGCTTAGCGTGTTTGGGCGTTGATCACGCTAAAGCAGCGTTCGTGGATGACTCATGTTCCCACTGCGGGAACATGACCATCTCTATGCTGCGGTCGAGACTCAATGAGCTCACTAGAGCGAGAGTCCCCCTACCCACACCCCGATCTACTGGTCCCGAGAGGGCTAGTACTTCGGCTGGTGGCCGGGGTGACCTGAGGGTGACTGTGTGGGACATACCGCCGACACGTCCACGGTCCACACACCCCTCTCCAGCATCAGCACCCGCGAGTGTTCAAACTGAGACCGCTGGTCCCTCTTCGGAGCCCCAGCGCGTCTCGTTTGGAGCTCCAGAGGAAGATTCTATGTCTATCGCTGCATCACAAGGTGGGCGCGAGTCCTCGGGAAGTGAGGATTCGGCTGTGTTGCCGCCCTCGGGCGTGCCAGCATTGCCCGAGTCTGATCCCGAGCTGACCGCCATGCTTTCCCGGGCAGCCGCGGCCATTGGTATTGAGTGGTCCCCGCCACCTGATCCAGTGCGCTCGCGGCTGGATGATTGGTTTTTGGGAGCGGCCGCTGACACCCGTCGCCGCCCAACCCCAATACCATTCTTCCCGGAAGTGCATGAGGAAGTCACGCGGTCCTGGAAGGCTCCCATGTCTTCCCGTGATCGTTCGTCGGCTTTCTCCGCCTTTCCTCCCCTCGATAGAGCTGATGCTTGTGGGTACACTGGGATTCCCACGGTTGAACGTTCTGTCGCGATGCAGCTGTGTCCGACAAGCGCTTCATCACGTGGTGATCCTAAGCACCCGTCCAAAGCCTGTAGATTCTCGTCTACCATGGTGGCGAAATCTTACAGAGCGGCGGGACAGGCAGCTGCCTCTTTGCATGCCATGGCCATCTTACAGGTCTACCAGGCCAAGATGCTTCGTGACATGCACGAGGGTAGGACAGATCCAGGGCTCTCTGATGAGCTGCGCGCCGCCACCGACCTCGCTCTCCGGGCGACGAAGGTGACCGCGCGCTCCCTGGGTTTGGTGATGTCCACAGCTGTGGTCCAGAAGAGACATCTCTGGCTGAACCTGGCTGATATGCGTGAGCCCGAGCGGACTCGTCTGCTTGACGCTCCCATATCCCAGGCCGGCCTTTTCGGCGGTGCAGTCGAGGACTTTGCCCAACAGTTCTCGACTGCTCAGAAGCAGACTGAGGCGATTAAGCACATTCTGCCCCGACGCTCTGCTGCTCAGCCGTCGGTACAGAATCCTCAGCCTGCTCGCCGCCGAGGGCGCCCTCCCGCGGCTCCCGCCCCTCCCGCACGGCCCCAGCAGCAGCCTTCATCTGGGCCGCGTCGTGGAGGAAGCCGTAGGAAGGCGCCACAGCCCTCTCCAGCCCCGCAGCCCGCTAAACGCCAGGCTAAGCGGCGCTCCTGAGACGGGCAGCTCAGGATTGGCTTTCTTTTCTCTACAGGAGGTGGTAGCAGGGCCACTCCTTCCCCCGGTGGAGGGCCGGGGGAGAATCTTTTGTTCTCCACTCCCCGCTGCTCGTCTCACGACGGGCAGCACCCTAATGTGGTTAAAGAAAGAATCGAAATCCCCAATCCTGAGCCTACAGAGCCAGAGGGCCGCAGTGCGCGCCACCCTCGGGTCCCGCCACTGCCGCCCTCCTCTGTCCCAGAGGTCTGGGATGACAGCACGCGCCGCCCACGGGCCACGCTCCTCTCATCCCCCTCTGTCGCCAGACCCCTGCCAGAGCACGCCCCCGTGGGACGCGCGCCCTCCCCTGGCCTCCTCTGGCAGGACGCGGTTAATGACCGTGCCCCCGCACAGGGCCGCAATGCCACCCTCGCCGGGGCCGGTCATTCCGCCTCGCTGCCCCACCGACGGTACGTCTGTGGTTCGTATGACCCCGCTGGTGCACTTTCTGGAGGCCTGGCTAGAGCTTCCCAGACTGTCCCGCTGGGTCGCGAGAACCATCAGGCTCGGCTACGCGATTCAGTTCGCGCGATCTCCTCCCCGCTTCGGCGGAGTCCGCTTCACTATGGTCGGTGGCAATGCCCCTGTCATGAGAGCGGAGGTCGCTACCCTGCTGGCGAAGGGTGCGATCGAGGTTGTCCCTCCAGCCGAAATGAAGTCCGGCTTCTACAGCCCTTACTTCATTGTACCCAAGAAGTCCGGTGGGTTACGGCCAATCCTCGACCTGCGCGTCTTGAACCGCTCCCTTCACAGGCTGCCGTTCAAGATGCTAACGGCCAAACACATCCTCCAGTGTGTGCGGCCGCAGGATTGGTTTGCAGCGATCGACCTGAAGGACGCCTACTTCCATGTCTCCATTTTACCTCGACACAGACCGTTTCTACGGTTTGCTTTCGAGGGGCAGGCATACCAGTACGCGGTTCTCCCTTTCGGGCTAGCCCTGTCTCCTCGCGTCTTTACGAAGGTCGTCGAGGCAGCCCTTGTTCCCCTTCGGGAACACGGGGTTCGCATCCTGAACTATCTCGACGACTGGCTAATCCTAGCTCACTCTCGAGACCAGGTTTGCGAACACAGGGACCTTGTGCTCCGGCACCTAGTCCGTCTGGGCCTTCGGGTCAACTGGGAGAAGAGCAAACTCTGCCCCGTGCAGAGGATCTCTTTTCTCGGTATGGAGATCGACTCGGTCGCCATGTGCGCGCAGCTTACGAGCGAGCGCGCGCAGTCACTGCTGACTTGTCTTCGTCAGTTCGAGGACAAGAGTGCGGTTCCACTGAAACTTTTTCAGAGGCTCCTGGGGCATATGGCATCCGCAGCCGCAGTAACGCCGCTGGGATTGCTTCATATGAGACCGCTTCAGCTTTGGCTTCGCGATCGAGTCCCGAGGTGGGCATGGCAACACGGCACGCTCCGAGTCCCAGTGACTCCAGCCTGCCGTCAGACCTTCACCCCGTGGGCGAACCTCAATTTTCTACGGGCCGGAGTGCCCTTAGAACGAGTTTCCCGGCATGTTGTTGTGTCAACAGATGCCTCCAACACGGGCTGGGGCGCCATGTGCAATGGTCATGCTGCCGCGGGCTCCTGGACAGGACCCCAGCGCCTTTGGCATGTCAATTGCCTCGAGTTGCTGGCTGTACGTCTCGCCCTGCACCGCTTCCAGGCGCTGCTCAGGGGCCAGCACGTACTAGTCCGATCAGACAATACCGCAACAGTAGCGTACATCAACCACCAGGGTGGTCTACGCTCCCGCCGTATGTCGCAACTCGCTCGCCACCTCCTCATATGGAGTCAGAAGCATCTGAGGTCGCTTCGAGCCATTTATATCCCGGGACACCTGAACCAGGCGGCCGACGAGCTGTCTCGAGTTCGGCCTCTCGCTGGAGAATGGCGACTCCATCCCCAGACGGCCCAGCTGATTTGGGATCAGTTCGGCGACGCACAGGTAGACCTGTTTGCCTCCCACGACTCGTCCCATTGCGACCTGTTTTACTCCCTGACCGAGGGCACGCTCGGCACGGATGCACTGGCGCACAGCTGGCCGCGGGGCCTACGCAAGTATGCGTTTCCCCCAGTGAGCCTTCTTGCGCAGACCTTGCGCAAGATCAGGGAGGACGAGGAGCAGGTCATTTTGGTTGCCCCGTATTGGCCCAACCGGACCTGGTTCTCCGAACTAGTACTCCTCGCGACAGCACCTCCCTGGCCAATTCCTCTGAGGAAGGACCTCCTTTCTCAGGGACGGGGCACCTTATGGCACCCTCGTCCCGATCTTTGGAACCTCCATGTGTGGCTCCTGGACGGGACGAGGCAGGTTTGAGTACCCTACCACCTGCGGTGGTGGCTACCATCACTTCCGCTAGAGCATCGTCCACGAGACATGCCTATGCGTTGAAGTGGAACCTCTTCGTCAACTGGTGTTCTTCTAAACATCAAGAACCCACGAAATGCCCGATCAGTGTCGTGCTTTCCTTCCTGCAAGAAGGGTTGGAGCGAAGGCTGTCTCCCTCCACCCTGAAAGTGTATGTTGCCGCCATTGCCGCACATCACGACGCAGTCGAAGGTAAGTCTGTTGGAAAGCACGACCTGATCATCAGGTTCCTGAGAGGAGCAAGGAGACTGAATCCTCCTCGCCCTCCTCTCGTTCCTTCTTGGGACCTCTCAGTGGTTTTAACTGCCCTGCAGAGTGCTCCCTTTGAGCCTCTGCAATCAGTGGAGCTTAAGTTCCTGTCTATGAAGACAGCGCTCCTGGTTGCATTGGCCTCCATCAAGAGGGTAGGGGACCTGCAGGCATTTTCGGTTGACGAAGCGTGCCTGGAATTCGGGCCGGCTAACTCTCACGTGATCCTGAGACCCCGGCTTGGATACGTGCCCAAGGTTCCTACCACACCCTTTCGAGACCAGGTAGTGAACCTGCAAGCGCTGCCCTTGGAGGAGGCAGACCCAGCCTTGGCACTGCTCTGTCCAGTACGCGCCCTCCGTGCTTACGTAGACAGAACGCGGTGTTTCAGGACCTCAGACCAGCTCTTTGTCTGTCATGGTGGGAAGCTGAAGGGAAAGGCTCTCTCAAAGCAAAGGTTATCCCACTGGATAGTGGATACCATTGCTTTGGCATACCAGCAGCAAGGTCGTCCGTGCCCCCTTGGTGTGAAAGCCCACTCCACACGTAGTGTGGCTTCCTCTTGGGCTCTAGCGCATGGCGCCTCGCTAACAGACATTTGTAGAGCTGCAGGCTGGGCGACACCCAACACATTCGCGAGATTCTATAATCTCCGAGTAGAGCCAGTTTCTTCTCATGTACTCGCTTCAACCAGCCGGTGCTAGATTCTGCTCAGGTGTCTTCGCTTGCTCGCCATTCCTCTCCACGGACGGGATACGTGCGATATTTCTCTCAGGTGAGTCTGATAAGCTCTGAGTTTCCTCCAGCACTGGTTACGTCAACGCCTGAGTTATGCCAATCTGCCATAACGCAGCTTTTGCGCTTGACTAAGTGCCTCCATGTGCATGGTTCCCCCTCTGGGCGACCCCCACATGTGTATTCCACTGTAAGTCTCCTTGTGAGCGTGTGTCTTTCCCTTGGCAAGCCACCTTGCCACCCCTGGGGTTTAAAATTCCACCTGCGGCTGGACACCCCAGTGATTTTCCATATGCAGCCCTCTGGGTCATATGTGTATTCTAAGTCCCCCCCATCAATGGCTGGGCATAATTGCATATTTCTCTCTGGAGATATGCTTCCCAGTGTACCTTGGTATCCCTGTGTTAAGTAGGACTCCTTCGTTCGTGCTAGTCTCACAACAGGGAGCTCAGACTTACGCAGGGCACTGGAAGACAGCCGAGGTGGCGTGATTAGACTGGAACCCCAATCGTCGTCATCCGACGTAACTCGGAGTGACCACGAAAGGGAACGTCTCGGTTACGGATGTAACCCTCGTTCCCTGAGTGGGAACGGAGACGTTACGTCTTCCTGCCACTTCCGCTGTACCGCTGAAAAACGCCTGGGGCTAGTCTCGGCTCCTCAGCGAAGACATATCTGCATTGTGCCAGCGTACTTCCTTATATACCCCCTGCGGCGGGCGGAGTTACGCTATGCAAATTCCGCAAACCCATGGCATTTCATTGCCATTGGCTCGTTTTATATACTCGAAGGTGATAGGCTTCTAAGCGAAACCCCAATCGTCGTCATCCGACGTAACGTCTCCGTTCCCACTCAGGGAACGAGGGTTACATCCGTAACCGAGACGTTCTTACAGATATAACACAAAATATAAAAAAGAAAGTTATTTTCATTATTACCTGGCTTCTATTACAGAAATAAATATTTTGATAAGCATCATATTTACGACTTGAAATTGTAAATTCTTTGAATATAAAATTATAAAATAGAGTTCTGATTATATTCAGTCTTTTACATCTTTCAGCCTGATGTTACACTTTTGAGGTCAAGATTATTTATTTTCATTCAACATTTCACACATCAGCATTCAACACTTTTTCTTTCAAAAGCATCTTCCAATGATTCCATTATTCCAACTACATAACCTTTTATGTGTGTTATATCCAAAGGGTGGGAAGTATTTTTGAGCATCTGTAGCCTTGTTAATCATCCACAATGCGAGTAAATTACAGTGCTTATTTAATGGGCCTGTGTTCCATGCATCCTTATTTGGTTTATATATAAGCTTCCATACAGTCATTTTTTTCTGGCCTTGTTATTTCCTTTGTAATTTAGCATCTTCCTCAGACAGCTTGCACAAAGAGGACAGAGGTTAAACAACAACAAGCTGAACTATTCACCGCTGTGACTCACCTCAGAATGATGGCATGTAATGGAGCATTGATCTGAAGGAAACCAGGTCAATTTCCCTAGAGATCAATGCAGTGCTGGGTGCTGAATGACAGAGCGAAATCCGATTGAGGTAATTTTGAGCTAAATCTGAGGCAAGCCTATAAAAATGTAAAGGTGCGCATAGTTATAAGGTTATTTTTAACTAATATCCTGGCACCTTATGAATCTTATGAGGTGAACTAAAACAAGATACAGCAGTGAATCAAAAACTCATCTTTAGCCTAGTTTTGAATCAAAATGTTCAGCACTCCAGTTCAGATATGAAGACTCCAAAAACCATGCATAACTTAAAGTATGGCACTCCTTCATTAATTTATCATTACAGGGCATACTGTTATTTAAAGTCTAAATTAAGAGTAGAGCTGTTAAGAAAAAAAAATCTGCACAACACACCGACATCAGGTGTTTTCCAGTTTGTGCCTCTAAGTAACTGTTGCACATTTTAAAAATAAATATATAAATAGGAATTCTGAATATAGCCTATATATATACACCCAGACATATAAAATGACATTACACAGCTGCCACATACTCGCACACTGAGACTCTTGGAGGTCGCAGTGCATGACAGAAGTTTCATTTAAAATTCCTTAAGAGTGATCAATTGTGGCTCGTGAAGATTTTCTGCGCTCCATATTTGTAAATAGACCCTTTGTAAATACTGCCTTTCTTGCCTGTGAGACGGCTGCGTTGTGCACAGTTGCATTAAAAATTGATCTACAGCAGTGGCAGGATAGGAGAGGCTTAGCACATTGCCAAATGACTGATTAAAAGGAAAAGCTTTAATCTTTGCTTAAAAGTGTCGACCAACTTGGCATGCCCTCCGCCCTGCCCTACCTCGCGCTGGAGGAGAGGGAGGGTGGAAAAGTGGGCAAAGGGGGGGAAGGGCACAGCTACTGTATAGCTGCATAAAACAGGTCATGTGTGGGGTGAAGACTACATTAAACCCCTGGTTCTGAGAGAATTATGGAGAATTATTGTGCTCAGGCTTTTCGGCCAATCACAGCAATTCAATGCATTTAGGCATGTAGATATGGTTAAGACAATCTGATGAAGGCCAAACTGAGCATCAGAATGGGGAAGAAAGGTGATTTAAGTGACTTTAAATGTGGCATGGTTGTTTGTGCCAGAGGGGCTAGTCTGAGTATTTCAGAAACTGCTGAACTACTGGGATTTTCACGCACAACCATCTCTAGGGTTTACAGAGAATGGTCCAAAAAAGAAATAATATCCAGTGAGGGGCAGTTATGTGGGCGAAAACTCCTTGTTGATGCCAGAGGTCAGAGGAGAATGGCCAGAATGGTTCGAGCTGATACAATAGAAAGGCAACAGCCACTCAAAAAACCACTCATTAGGTCTCTGAGGTCTGCAGAAGAGCATCTCTGAACACACAACGCATCGAACCTCGAAGCAGATTGGCTACAGCAGCAGAAGAACACACTGGGTGCCACTCCTGTCAGATAAGAACAGGAAACTGAGACTACAATTTGCACAAGTCACCAAAATCAGACAATAGAAGATTGGAAAACCGTTGCCTGGTCTGATCATTCTTGATTTCTGCTGTGACATCCAGATGTTAGGGTCAGAATTTGGCATAAACAACATGAAAACATGGATCCATCCTGCCTTATATCAATCGTTCAGGCTTCTGCTGGTGGTGTAATGGTGTGAGCAATATTTTCTTGGCAGACTTTGGGCCTCTTAGTACAAATTGAGCATCATTAACACCACAGCCTGCCTGAATTATGTTGCTGACTATGTCCATGACCACAGTGGACCCACCTTATGATGGATACATCCAGCAGAAAAACGCACAATGTCGCAAAGTTCAAATGATCTCAAACTGGTTTCTTGATCATGACAATGAGTTCACTATACTCAAATGGTCTGTGATGAAACGGGAGATTTCTCATCATGGATGTTTAGCCAACAAATCTGCAGCAACTGCGTGATTCTATAATATCAATATGAACCAACATTTCTGAGGAATATTTCCATCAGCTTGTTGAATCTATGCCACGAAAAATTAAGGCAGGGTCCAACCCAGTACTAAGATGTACCTAACAAAGTGGGCAGTGAGTGTAGGTTTGGAAAGACATGAGGGTGAGAAAATGTAGACAGAATATAAATTTTATTGGTGAACTAACCTTTAAAAGTGAAGTGTGAGATATTTTTCTTTGTTCTTCTGTGTTAAAATGTAGTGACAACTACAAGTAAGCCAGAATAGATTGACTCGACCTAAAGTGTTGTGCTTTCAAAGCATTGATTTGTTTGTTTAAGCATGCCAACCTGCCAAAAACAACAGCACTTACAATAGCTGCTTTTCCACTGTCGGGCCAGTGGGAGCCAGGGCTAACAACATGCCGAGCGGGGCCAATAGCTAGCAGCCCCGCAGCGCTGCCCTAAAACCCGCCCTTAACATACCTCCATAGAACAATGTCACACAACCCCACCATTTTACCAGCTGAGCTGACTGAAATCTAGCTAGATGGCAAAATGAGTATGACAGAAGCGAATGTTCTGTCTTTACTTAAAGATTTAAGATTCCAGCATCGATATTTGACCAATGTTTAACAATAGAAAATGTTACAGTGGCAGTAATTTATCAATTTGTGTCAGGAGTGCACATGAATCATGCTTAATCTAACTGGTTTTTACCATTTCGCATAAAAAGAGAACATACCTATTCGGTTGCACTTGCTTCCATTTATTTGAGCTCACAGGAATGTACAAAACAACTCCATTATGGCTTTTAAGTCTAACCTTGAACCAACCTGGCTTACACAATTAGAAATATATTGATAAAATATTGTGAGCATTTCTAACTTTCCACATAATTATGCGATTTGAGCGATCTCTCCCGTCTCACTATTATGTCATCCTTTCAACCAGAGCAACAGAGGGAGCTCACGGACAGAAAACAGGATTTATGAGTTATACGAGTTAAGCGGAGTGCATGTTTTTTATGACATGTGGAATCAACAAAGGCGCAGGGAAGAGACAGATAAAACTTGAAACCAAATAAATACATGATTGTAATCATATATGATTTGCCTACATTCTTCAAGCAGTCTTTCCATAAACATTATGTGTATTTGTTTTCGCAATGGTTAGTATAAGTAGCCTTTAATATATTTCTGCCTCATATAGTTATCAGAATCCCCACCGGATCGCAAGGAAGTTATTAACCGTCTCCTGACTCAGGTAAACTCCGCCTTTGTTCACTCCTCAAGCCCCAGTTGGCCGGCTTTGGACCAAACTTTTTCGGCGGGCAAAAAACCCTGTAGCCGTTGGCCCCGTGGAAGCCCCGATGAGGCCTGATCAAGCCCCAGAAGTTACAGTGGACACGCCACTGGCCCTGGGACGCACTAGCATGCTTGCTTTTGGTCCGACAGTGGAAACACGGCTAATAAAGTCCTCATTCACTTTGTTCATAATGTATTTGATTATTAAATATAGTAGTTTATAAAAATGCCACTATTGTATTACGTAGGCTAATGAACAAATTTGTAATCATGATACTAAATAATGAGAAGTGTCTCAAGAAGTGAAATAAAAGAAGCAGGATGAAAAAGACAAGATGTAGACAGACATGCTCTTCAGTGTTTGTATAAGCCAAGCCTTATAGATGGGGGTGTGCCTGTATGTGTTTTCACTGGCATTGCAGAGAGGAGCAAGGGGAATAGAGAATCTGATTTCACAGAAACTGGAGCTCGCTTCAAAGAAGACAGCAACTATCCCCCACTGATAGAGCACAAGCAAAAGAAAACAGCAACCAAGTATGTAACTCAGACAAACACACATTAACACAAGTGCATATGCTCATGCTTAAGACTCAAGCATTCAAACACAAGTTATTTTCCTCTTCAGTCCTGCACAACAATAAGTCCCACTCTCATTAATAACATCCCCAGCTTCTGCACCCATTATTTATCCCTACTTAACCTCATGCTTCTTCATTGTCAATTGGTCATTTATTATCATTAATGTTGTCTTTTTATTCTTGATATGGTTATTTTAGAAGCTACAGTACTTCAGTAAATAAAAATTATGTAACCATAGCAATCTTTCCTCAGCATCAGTTGTATTGAGTACCAGCACAGTACCTGTGGGTTGTCTAACTTGTATACTTATTGTGTAGTAATGAAACTGCGAACGTTAACAGTCAAAAGGACATTTTGAAGTAAATAAAACAACTATTATTGGAGTACAGTTTACAAGAAAATACTATTTCAGTTTAAATTTCACGTTTAATTCAATGAGTTACTTGCCATTTCTTTGTAATTGTTTGTGTAATTTATTATTGAAATAGATTGTAGTTTAGTGAAAATTTTTCCAGTGTTATCGAAATTGATTTAAAAAAATTACAAAATTTCACTGGTACTGTTAGTGACCACTGAAAGTCAGGTATATCGTGACAACCCGGTCTTGATATGGTCTTTCCTCTTAAAAGGGAGACTTGAACATCATGATGTCCTGGAAATGCTGTCCCGAGTCTCACTCTTTCTCTCTCACTGTCTTTCTTTCTCACTTTGTTCATTGGTCTTCCACCATTCTGCGAGAATTGTGAGATAAAAACCAATCAGTTAGAAGATGATGGGCCAAAGTATATAGAATAATTCGCCACAATATAAATATCAAGTTTAGAAATGAATCACTTAGAGAAGCTGATAAAAATGGGCCATAGTCAGCCTGTCTGCTCCACTTTCACCCAAGTGAGAGCTTCATTAGCCAGTCTCTTTCCACTGTGAGAGTGCAGTGCGAGATTGAGGGAGAGAAAGATAGAGAGAGATAGAACCTGCTAAATTATTTATGGGTAAAATCCTACTTAATTGGTATCAAGTTTTTAAATGGGGTCAAATGTTGTTGTGCAGCATCACACAGGCTGTTCTTTTACCCAGTGCAGGGGCATCGCATCAGATGCTCAGCGCACATCAATTGCGTTCAGAAGCCTTTGATAGGCACGGCCCACTGTGCCAAGTCAGGACAAAAAATAAAGGGGGGGGGAGTTAATGAAAAGAAAACAAGTGAAGTATATTGTATCACTCTTGTGGTTCATTAGCTTTTAATGTACATAAAATTCTAGTACTTTAATTGCGAAGGCCTTGTTAGCCTCCTAGCATGTGCTAAAACAATACACTTCATTGAAGTCTATTATTAGTGAAGAGCAAGGGGAAATCCTGCCATGGTAATATGTGTTACATCACTTTGATATGTGGGTAATACTTTGAGAGACTTTATTTATTATATTTTAGCGCTTTGCTGCTCTTCGTTGCTCTGTCTTTGTTTGTCTTGCTTTATGTTGTCTTTTCTAAATGTTTTTTTGTTGTTTTTTTTCATTCTATGTATTTTTCTTAAGTCTTTGAGTGTTTACTGTGTTCCTCTAATCGCAAGAGGAAAAGCTATTTCTTAGATGTTGTTAATGAAACTTAATGGTGTTCTCATTTTAAAAGGGATAGTTCAAAGCATTTACCTACTCTCATGTTGTTCCAAACCTGAATGACTTTTTTTTTTTTTTTTTTTTTGTGGAATACAGAAGAAGATATTGTTGTTTTGGACCCCACTGACTTTCATTGAATGAACAAAAACAGTTGAAATATTTTACAGTTTTTGACAATTGCATAGACACCATTTCTGAAACTATATGGCTAATTTTCTCTAAACTCTACACACAAAACTCCAAAACACAACATGCAAAATAAATCACATTAAATCACATTCAACACATGCATCATAACTCTACAAACCATCAACTGATTGACTCTTATACACAGCAACTACACAAGGGTGTGACAAATGTAAAATACTACCGTCTTGTTTTGTTTTGTATGTTCAGTGTGCAGCGGAGCACATAGTTATTTGTCATTCAATCAGTATCTATGCATGTTCGGATTATATTTACATTAAATACAGAAATGCAGGGGAGATTATTTATTTTGCTTTGGATTCTAAGTGAACTAATTAGCAATATTTACCGTATTCAGAAATGTAACTGTATTTGGTGTTTTGCATAAAGTTTGTTTTACGATTTCAAACTGAGAGTGAAGCAGATGATGTGCTTGCTGTCTGGCAGACTGGGTCTGAATATTGAGTACATAATGGTTTCACATATTATGCCTGAAGAACCACTTTTAGTGTGCAAGCAATTTTAAAAACTGTAAACAAGTTCTTTTTTTGTGTTCTGCAGGAGACGGAAAGTCATTCAGCTTAGAACAGCATGGGATGACTAAAATAATTATTTTTACATGAATATCTCTTTAAGTGTCAACTTTGTCTCAGGTGTTTCTCCTAAATATAAATAAAAAACAAATGAGACAATTATTAACATACTTTAAGAGTAGAGAGCTATAATGTTCATAGGATTAAGAGGGCTCAGATAATTCACTTTTGGAGTAGTTTGTTGAGAAATATTTGAGTGCAGGCTTGCAGACTGATATCTAAGTGAATACATTTTGTTGCATTTTTTCGAGACTCTAGAGAAGACACATGTGGAATTACTGGGGTCTTTCTCATGAGCAACATCTGACATACAGTAGGCTATAACTCATTGCTGAGGAAAAATTAGACATTAAAGGGATTTCATTTGTAAAAAAATAAATAAAAAATAATTCTTTCCAATGGGTTTCCCTGAGTCTTTGCCTACATACCTGTCTCTCATTCTGCGTGACCACAATGCATCCACACTAGACAAACCTTGTCTTGTGGAGCACTGGAGACAGCCTAATGCTTATAGCACACAACTTTTCCTTTCCTTTTCTCTTTTCCCATCCTCACACTGGTTAGCTAGACCAGTGTTCACTCACCCACACCACCATCACCGGCTTTGGTCTGGTCCACTGCAGTGTCTGCAGCACAACCTCCAGCGCATGGATGCTTCATTTGATGGCTTAAAGAGAAACCCATCCCTCCGAGAGGAGTCTTCACATGGTACATCAGTGGAGAAGAGCCGGGTGCTGTCTGAGAGGGAGAAGTACGGAAATGGCTTCTCATCAATCACCTTCCGAGAGAGGCATGGCAGGAGAGGAGATCCCAGGGGGAACCGAGGGAAGAAGCGAGCAGTCAGGCAACTGTCTACACTGGCTGCAGAATGTAGACCCAGACTCGAACGACGTGTCTCCTGTGTGTATACGAGAGATGTATAGGGGTAGACGCTCTTCTGTGCCTTCGGGAGGTGACGGGAGATGGAAATGGACAGGTGAGCAATAGAAGAGGGAAAGCACATGTTATGCATTGTTGTATATGTCTGTTGGGAGATACTAATGGTTATGTTGCTGTGTTTCCATTTTTCAACTGTATTTCTCATTACAGTCAAAGTATCCCTGAGTCATGAAAGCCCTCTGTCCCAGCCTATACACAGCAAATCCTCTCAAACTGTCCACAACAACCTCCATCTTGGCTCAGTTTCCAAGACTCTCAAGGAAACTTGCCTAGAGCTACGTGAAACTGGCAGTGTATTCCTCTGGCTCAGACTAAAGAGATGTGTCCACGTCAGCTGGTCCAATTCTGTCTTGCAGACATCTAAAAAACACCCCCAGGGAACTGCTCTGCCAGGACCACCACATAACCGGGGGTAATTCACAGCTTTGAATGAAGTGATCTTAAAAGGTCCATACAAGTTAAAAACACATTTTTAAGAACTTGCAGTATTTTACTTGCTGCTACAAGAGCTTCTGACCACCTCCTTGTTTTCTACCATGGAACAGAAACTTCCAAATGTTTGCAGGATGTGCACAGCTGCAGCTCTGGGATGTTTCGTGGTGAGACATTTCCACATTTGGAAATGACTCCAGGGTCTGTGCTTTAATAAATATGTGTGAAAAATGGATTTGTCATATAGACTACTGTGAATGGATTTGCACAACAATACAGATATAAAAACAGCTCCTTGTTGTCTTTTAATGTTTTATTTTGGTTTGATGTATACGGTTTGATCCACCCACAACACTAGTATCAAGTTGGTGGGCATCCCAGCTAACAGGAAATGTTCTGGCAAGGTTTTCTCAAATTTATGGTTCTTCCAGTAATGTCAACAGAGCGTTCTTTCAAAGTTATCTGGTTTTTAATAATGTTCTCAAAACTTTTGCACAAAAACATTATTTATATTTTGTTCATGGAAAGTATTTTTTTTCTTGAAATGTTTATCTATTTTTATATATATATATATATATATATATATATATATATATATATATATATATATATATACTTGTTACTTTTGAATGTTCTCTGTACATTCTGAAACATTCCTATGATGTTTGCAAAATTATTAAATGGAATGCTCCCTTAACGTTTGGATTTATGAACGCTTGCAAAATATTCTTAAAACATTTTTTTTTCTTTTTTTTTCACAACTGTATGTTTGGTGTTTTGTTTATTTTCCACAATCATTTGTTAAATTCACAAACAAAGCTTTTACACTGTAAAAAAAATATATGATCAATAAGTTGACAACATACTGTATGTTTTTACATTGCTTCAACTCATCAAAATAAGTTAAGCAATTTTCAACTTTTTAAAATAACTTATACAAGATTCAAGACAGTTTGATGTAAACATCTAAGTTGATTGTACTTAAAAAAATGTAAGGACAAGTTCGGTATTTTACACTTAAAGCCCTGTTTTCAGATCGTTTCTGATGAAATACAATGGTTAAGATTGAAATTTGGACAAATGCTGCTGGCCCGAGAATTTTCGGTTTCTGTGGTAGCACCCCACCGAGTGGTCAGGGGTGTTCACTGATATGCTCACACAAAAATCGCTGCAAAAGATGCTTTCCAACAGGTTTTATCATAGTTTTTGTCCAACTCCATTGACTTGTATTAGATGAAAAACTACGATAAAACCTGTTGGAAAGCATCTTTTGCAGCGATTAGCGATCAGTGAACACCCCTGACCACTCGGTGAGTTTCACGTCTTTGTAAACGAAAGTTTAATGCGTTTTAGGAAGGATTATTCCAGTGCACCTATGCAACCATTGTGGAGGTGGGGGGGTGCTACCACAGAAACCGAAAATTCTCGGGCCAGCAGCATTTGTCCAAATTTCAATCTTAACCATTGTATTTCATCAGAAACGATCTGAAAACAGGGCTTTAAGTGTAAAATACCGAACTTGTCCTTTAAGGCAACAACTTTTTTTTCTTTTTTTTTTTACAGTGATATGAATGTCAGTCAAAAACCTTCATGGAACAGTCTCAAACTCGCATGTAAGTGGTTTGAATAAGACACACTTAGATCACTATGACTATTAAATAGGAGCTAAATCTCTTCTGAACAGCCATCTTTATGGTTTCAATTACCATTCAAATGCACACACTGTCAAAATATAGCCTACCAATGCATGTGAAGATGTAAGTTGCTTTAGGTAATAATAGTCTGCCACATGCATACATAAATTAGTAATAATGACAGAAGTAGACAAAAATGTATATTCTGTGAGTGGTAATCAGTGAATGCTACTGATACAGTGATACAGTGTTTTCATGTTAACTTGTGTAGCTCAACTGGCAGAGCATGAAGTAATGTTAGTTTGATGTTATACTTTTGCTAAAAGTGTCTGATCAGTACAAAAAATCTAAAGCCAAAACCTTTTGAAACCTTTTTGTTGTTGTACGTTCTCTCGTGTGGAGATGTTGACACTTTATGTGAAGTCACATATTATTCCTGATAAAGTTCTAGTCACCCACGGATGGACGTTCTGACTCTCTCCACTCTATCGGAGTTTATTGATTCCAGTGCAAGCGGTCGATCAACCTACCTGTGCAATCGGATTCTCTCTCTCTTGCACTATATCAATACTCTCATCTACTTTCCTATCGATCACCTCTCCATCCTCTTTCTCTCCATCGTGAAGTGGCCTCACCATAATGCTAATTTTGTGACAGATTTACAATAAATCTGAGGTTATTATTTAACTGTTCCATCTTTGGCGTTTTCTGTGATTTACTGTTGAAGTGGGAAGGAAGAGTTATTGTCGACGCAGATGTCCCACATCGAACTAGAAGGTAAGCCTGGTCGTAACTCACAACCCGAGTGTCTAGTTAGTCAATCACTTGTTCTGTAATCACAAATGCTGCCAGATATTACATGAATGATGAGTGGCAATAAAAGATCTTGCGTTTTTCTGTACCGGGGTCTTAAGTGTTATTGGCTGAGGCCACTTTGTCCCAGGAGAGCTAGACTGTGAAACACAATCCACTGAAATATACTGCCTCATTGGCTCTGACGCTCCTGCCACTGCAATGTGTTATGGTAGTTGTATTTGTTTGAGAGTGAATTTTGTAGAAAGACTGTAGTGACATCATTGTGGCAAACAGGACCATAAACTTATCCATCAATCCGTCTGTTCGAAGAACCAATACGAAAATTAGCCATGGTTTTACTACACCAGAAATACAGTAAATAACTAAATAAAACAAAACAAAAAACATGGTTATTGTAGTTAACCATATGGTAAATTAACCATGGTTTTGCTACACTAACCATAGGTTAACCATGGTATTTGTAGTAAAACTGTGGTAATAATAATGGTAATCAATAAAAAAACATGGTTAATTTAGGGTGCTTTCACACCTGCCTCGTTTAGTTCGGTTGAATCGCACTAGAGTTCGTTTTCCCCATTGGTTGGGCAGGTGTGAATGCGGCAATCGCACTCGGGTGCACACCAAGGGCCTCATTTATAAACGTTGCGTACGCACAAAAGAAGGTGTACGCCGCTCTCTACGCAATAATTGGTATTTATAAAAAGCAAACTTGATGGGAAAATGTGCGGTCCTTCACGCAAACTCTGACCCAGGCGTACGCACAAAAACGGGTGAAATGAGAAATGGCGACACCGTCGGCAGAGGGAAGAAACACGTGAAAGTGTGAAACTGTAGACCGTTGTGTAAAAGAAATGGCAATACTGCCTCTCATAAATAACATGAAGACTTCACAAAGCAAGTCTTACAATTAACAGCCACACGAACACCCGTCTGATCGATCTGCAGTGTAAAACAAACAAAATCAAAAGAAGATTATAACAGAAATGCAAATGAACACATATTTGCAAAAAGAAAAGTGAAATATGTCCTGCAATAATATTGGCATGTTATGCAATTCATCCTCATAACACATCTGTAGCTTGTCAGATGCAATCAAATGGATGGTAATAAAATGCCATGATGCCATCACAATGCGTAATGACGTAATGAAAGTTACGTTTCTTGGTTTTCCTCTCTGTGTTTGCCATGATTTCGCAATCGATGAATATTAACTTGTGGGCGTTTCAAGGACTTTTTATGGGCAACTATGGGCGTGACATGAAGCCGCAAAAGTTGCGCTACATTTAGAATTGATTGTAATTTATTAAGGGAAAACTGCGTAGGATGTATACGCACGGTTTTATAAATCCGAATATTTCTGTGCGTACGCACGTCCTATGTTTCATCCGTACGCCACTTCTGACGCAAATCCTACGCAAAGTTTTATAAATGAGGCCCCAAAAGCGGACCAAACAAGCGTACCGAGACCTCCTCGAAGAGGTGGTCTAGGTATGCTTTCAAATGAACTCTGGAGCGGTTCGTTTGTGGTGAGAACGTGATCCAACTTCGAACAGAACCAACTGCCAAAGAACTGCGCATTTTTGGACTAAACCAGTTGCCGTAGTCAGCTGCGCTGTGATTATGGGATGAGGAGAAATGTTTGTTGACAGTTTGCACTTTAAAGTCCAACTGAAATCAAAATGGACCGTATTAACTTTGTTAGCGCATATTACTAGTCTTGTGGTGAACAATTAATCCGTGCAAGTTAAAACACACAAAAAATGTTTTGGGGCTTCGTAATCTTTAATCAAAATCTGAAAATGCCCCTCCCCTCTGCATTGGAGGACCTTCCCTGATGACGTAGGTTTGAGGACTTGGGTTTGGGAAACGCTTAACCACTCCCCTCAAATCGTTAGAGTAAAACCCTGCCCTCTGTTCAATATTCCTTTTCACTGGGAAATACGTCACAGCACTGGAGAAAAGTCGTTTGCAACTTCCGGTTCACGCGGACTTTAAGCATGACAGCTCGCGGACAAACTTGGAGTTGTGAGGAGGTGCGGAGCCTGATAGAAATTTGGTCTGATGACCATATGTCCCAACTGTCAAAAACAATTTTAAAGAGAGAAAGGGCACAACATTACCTGATGGATCGTTGGAATTTTTTTGGGATGATGAGCATGTCACTGTTTAGCAACATTAATGCACGCCTTTTCCTGAAGTGACTTCCGATGTGCCTTCGCCGCGTGCAGTGCATTAACACATTATTTTCGAGCCGCATATCGCTTCATTCTCAAATATTATTGTTTGTCTAAAGTGGTGTAGACAAATTATATAATAAAATATGACCAGGGATACAATCAGCACACGCAGTCGTCTCTCCATAGTAAACAGCGGCGTGTTGTCTCTGCCGGATTACTTCTGGGAGTTCTGTTGGAATTTTCCCGCACGTTAATTCTGACCAATCGAAGTGAAGTTATGGGAATGCGTTATAGACACATCTGGCCAACGAGTGATGTGGATGTTGTCACGTGACTGCATTTTGGTTTGTTTTATCGACTCATAAACTGATTCGGACCAGAGCAATCAGTGTGGTGTGAAAAGGAACCAAAACGCCTGAAAAATGCTACAATGTATCATTTTTCGCCCTTGGTCCGGACCAAATGAACCGAACTACAGATGTGAAAGCACCCTTAATGTTATTAAATAATTATTTTCAGTCCTCCAATTTGATTGGCTAAGCAGTAGCCTAGCCTTCTCCAAAAGTGCTGATACACAACAGCACAGCATCTTATATTCCTTTATTTTGACAGGACAAATATGAAACAGAAACTGACCTCGAGTCAGGACTTAAACTCGCGTCGTGCAAGCACTGCTAATGCCTGGTTCAGATTAAACGATTTTAGCCCGATTTTGGCACGATCCGTTTGACGTAGTGTCATGGGGATTCGTAAACGACAACGGGGGTCAGATGCAAGATTTGATCGTTTCATCTCGTATAGTGTGTCATAGTGGGCTACAACCCTATGGCGACAACCGACGTCGTGTCTGCAATGCTTCACTCAGGGGCGGCCTTAAGCATCTGGGGGCCCGTTTCAATAACTAATATGGGGCCCTACCCACATAAAATATAAACATAATAGAGCAGAAAAAGCAAGGATTCCTGTTGGTTTGCATCATATTATTTTATTACGTGCACTTTCAGCTTCATTAACAGGCAGCTCAACATAGAAATAATCCAACCTTATTTGATTAAAACTATATACAATACAGCGTTTTACGTTGGAATAATGCTCGCCCTTTCACGCAGGGCAACTTCACTGCTTAATTGATTTGCACAGTATATTTTCAGCTGTCTGGACTGACTTAAAAAAAAAAAAAAAAACAGCTAAAACATCCCCTCAACTTGAATTATTACGGAGCCCGGGAAGTCAACTGTGTGAGTAAAAAAAAAAAAAAAATCCGTGGCGACGGTTTTGCAATCCGTGCGCCCAGTTTATAAACCGTACTCACGAATTCTCAAACTGTTCCCTCGGTTTAACAAATCGTGCCCACGGATTAATAAACCGTACCCACGAGTTTCTATTCCGCGCTCTCAGACTTGTAAACCGTGCCTTCAGTTTGTGCAATCTGTACCCACAAATTCATAAACCGTGCTCACGCTTTCGCAATCCGTTCCCACGGGTTTGTAAACTGTACTCACGGATTTGTGGCTCACCCTCATTTTAGAAGAACACCAGGAGGTACGTTGTTAACGAATCTTATAGTATATTGTTTTATTGTGTATTAAGTGGAATACATCAAATTGTCTTTGCGTCTGCATGCTTAAAGTGATTCTAGTTGTAGCGGGTATGGGGTGGAATATACGATTTAATATGAATGGCGTGCATCAAAATCTTTTGTTTATTTGTGGTAATCTTAGCACGGTAGTACGGTATATTTGACGAATTGCTTTGTTCCTTTTTTGTAAGTTTTGGACGAAAGCGTCTTCTAATGTAGCCTATAAAATGTAATAATAATAATTATTATTATTATTATTATTAAAGTTTATAACTATAAATGAGTTCACTTAAGACAGTAATATGTTTATCATAAAATAATTTATGAACGCTTTATTTAAGCAAAAATTATGCAAAAAATGTAGGCCTATTTTATCCCAAACTGTAAAAGGTTAGGTTAGCCTATAAAAATAAAGCATCAATTATTTTATGACAAACATATTACTGTATTACTAAGTGAACTCATTTATAGTTAAACACAAATAATAATAATTATTATTATTATTATTTAGAAGACGCTTTTGTCCAAAACTTACAAAAAAGGAACAAAGCAGTTCGTCAAATATCAGTCATAATACAGGTTAGGCAATAATACTAAAGTGCTAAGATTATCACAAATAAACAAAAGATTTTGATGCACGCCATTAATATTAAATCGTATATTCACCCATACCCGCTACAACTGAGAATCACTTTAAGCATGCAGACGCAGTAAAGACAATTTGATGTATTCCACTTAATACACAATAAAACAATATACTAGCCTATATGCAATAATTAAATCTCTTAAATAATGTCTCATAACTCCTAGGCCTATATATGTCACCCTTAATTGACATATAAAAAAAATATTATACTGTAAAAACACATAATTATTGTTGATTTTATAGTGCATCATAACTAGAGATGAAATGGTATGAACATGTAATTTCATGATTATAGTGACCAAAATGAGCATGGTTATCACATAATCCTGTTCGAAAAGTACTAATACTACACAATAAAATCAATTCACCAAGTTTTATGTCGAAAACCAGCAAATAACAAATAAACTTACCATCAATATGCACTTTTTGTTTGCATAAACATTAAAATAGTAACATTAAAAATGATGGCCAAATTTGAAAGGAGTGTCTTGCAACATGTTATCTACTAACATGTACAAGTTCAAATAAAGTTTTGACAAAAAAGTTTTTATAAAAAGATAAACCTCGCATATTTCAGCCTTTAAATCATTTTTATAAAAAGAATGATTCAAAAAAGACAAAATACTGACATTTACAATGCACATTAGCTTATCTTTTATTATTAATAGTAAAATTCGGTCCGATTTTCCCGTGGCGTCTGTCGTTGCTATGTACCATGCATGCGCTCTCCACAACGACAGAGAAGTTTTAATAGCTAATGGATTTCCACTACCGATAAACGCTTGCTGTAGCTCTGCTAGAAGATTTATTTACGGAGAAGAAAAAAACACCCGTAGTTTGGGTGCACCCCCATCCTTCATATTGACTCGCGCGGCGCCTGGAAAAAATTAGTGCGTCGCTTCAATTATTTGAAATAACGAACTTGAGCGTGCAAAAGACGCGATATGTGAACGGCCCTTAGCGAGCTACCTCCAATCAGGCCACGAGCTACTCTCGCGAGCGACGTGTTGGAGACCACTTTAGACATTATGTCTGAAAATAAATATCCTATTGAGAAAATGAATGGGATTTTCCTGCTCTGTTGGGGGCCCCCTTGGAGGGCGGGGCCCGTTTCAATTGAAACGGGTGAAACATAGGTAAGGCCGCCTCTGGCTTCACTACATCACTAGCATGTTTTTAAAAAAAAAAACGGTTCCGTCAAGAGTGAGTGAGTGATTGAGCGAGAGTGCACGTTTGTGTGAATGAGTGAGTGAGCGAGAGTGTGTGTGTGTGTGTGTGTGTGTGTGTGTGTGTGTGTGTGTGTGTGTGTGTGTGTGTGACTGGTCGGAAAGCAATGTGTAGTCTGACATGTAGTGTGTTTCTTGTCCAGGACAGGACAAGATTTTAGCAGTCAAAATCGCGTAATCTGACTCAGTGACTAGTAACAGACAAAAAAATCGTGTAATCTGAACCAGGCATAAATCACATGGCGAAGGTTGTAGGCCTACTCTGGCAAAAAAAAAGAAAAAAAAAAAGATTGTAATAGTCATGTTGATTCTGTAGTGATTCTTTCTACATGTTAAATATTTACACCAATAGGAAGCGACAGGAGACTGTACATTTGCTGTGTCCCAATTCAGGGGCTGCATCCTTTGAAGGCCTACTCACTGAGACTGTTTAAAGGGGAATAGCCGACTGCGTCATCGCGGCGCGACGAAGGCTGTCCCAATTCTAGGTAGCTTCGAAGGTTCCTTCAAAATGTGGCCTGCAAATGCATCTTTCTTTTCCCGTGAATGCAGGATACATCAGAAGGATTCTTTGCAGCCTTGCCTACCCCAGAATTCATTGCGTGCTGGAGACAAAATGGCCAGATTACACTTTTAAATGTAACAGGTATTGGATTTCAATTGAATCGAGTAATCTAATGTAGCCTATCTAATGATAAAAATGAAAATAATAATAATAAAAAAATACAATAAAGGTTCAAATGTTGACTTATATGTTACCAGTATGTAATTTTACATAGGCTAGTAATACACTTTAGACTTTATTATGTAGGCCTACATAAATTGACAATGGTGAGCATTTTTAGATAGTTTTCAACCCTGTTTTGTTTTTAGGCAGTTATAACTGTATTTTATATATATATATATATATATATATATATATATATATATATATATATATATATATATATATATATATATATATAAAACGTATAAACTTAAAGTACTTAAAGTAGCCTAGCCTACAGTACAAATGTTACTGCCGCTTGTCACAACGGCTGTCACCAGTTGCTAGGCGACAAAACCAGACCATCCCATTGAACAACTCCCTGGACACAGCTTGCAACAATTTGTTAATGTGACAATACATTTTGTTAGTTTAATTTTCCAAATAACCAGTGGTGGAATGTAACGACATACATTTACTCTGAATTAAAGTATAATTTTGAAGTAGGCTACTTTAGATTGTTAGTCAACTCCACTTCATCTCAGAGGCAAATATTTTAGCCTACTTTTTATGAAAAACTGACTTTTTACACATGGATATTAGATTATGATATTAGATATTGTTTAATATATATATATATATATATATATATATATATATATATATATATATATATATATATATATGAACAGTATATAATAGAAACACAAAAAATATGTCTTATAGATCAGGGAGGGCCGCTGTCCTGCAGAGTTTAGCTCATAGGACAGTTTTGCATGTTAAAATATTTTATGGTTTGATTTTTGAGAATGTGAGTTAATTAATTTTATTCCTCCTCTTTCTGAGAACATCTCAGTGACTGGCAATCGTCGACTGAGTCAGCCCTGCAAACCTGTTGGTGGACAGTGGAAATATGCACTCATCCCAGATGATGTCCCGCTGGCAGAGGCCTTCCCAGCGTCTCTATTGTGCAGCCCATCCAGGATCTCCTGCTCAGCTCAATAAAAGTCTACAGAAAAAAATTTTCTTACAGTCTGTTTTATGAATACTGTTAATTTAAACTTTTATTTTTGTTTTTCATATTTTAAACATTAACTTATCTTGTAAATAGTTGTAAAAAGTACTGTAAGTAAAAATGTATAGAACAATATATCTTGTATCAAATGTACAAATTCATTGTCAAGAAAAAATTACAGGTTTTTTTAATATATTTTTTTATTTAAAAGTCATAACTTGCATTACAAAAATCGTTTCTCTTGGCTGCTGCTGTGCTGGTTCCTTTTTCTATCCTTTGCGGCCCGGGGAAAGAAGGACGGTAGGCAGGGTTGCCAGGTCTGTGCAACCAAAGTAAGTTAGCCCAAAAATCCCATTTGCTTTTCTCCATCGGGCGGCCGAATTCTCCACTGGATTTGTGTGTCTGAGGGATGTTTTGTCGGTGTTGGAGTGGCGAAATCCTACTTACAAGGGTTGGAAATCAACCCGCGGAAAAAAAATATGGCAACAACTTAAAAGTATCCAAATTCCGCGGAAAAACCTCGGACTTGGCAACACTGACGGTAGGCCGCATTAGAAGGATCCTTCAAATTGGGACAGCCTTCGTCGCGCCGCTGTGATGCAATCGGCCTTCAAATGCGGCATTCGGAGGATGCAGCGGCAGCCCCCGAATTTGGACACAGCTAATCACAGTCAACGATTCTTTCAAAATGATTGATTAATTCTGGGATGAAATGAGGGACGAGTCTTCGAGTCTTCGTTCACTCAACCGATTCTTTCAAACTTACAGATTCATTTGCTAGAAGCTTGTGTTGCTAGGAGACCCGGCCGCAACATTTGAACTCTTTAAACTATTTTCTTTGACGGAGCAACACACACGAACTAACTGCCAATATTTTGTCCGAAATGTAAGTAACTCAATATACATTTCTTGTTCATTAAAATTTCGTATAAAACATTATTACATGGCTTGGTTGAATTCCAATGTAGAATGCGGTCTGTTAGGCCTATTTCTTGATAACAGACCGCTGCGAAGTATAACACACCGTTGCCATGAAAAATAGAGCGTTGCTATGGACGCGGAACGGACTATTTTCTTTAGCGGAAGCAATACAATCGTTTTTAAATCAATAAACTCCTTTTTAAATCAATATTTTGTGTCAAATTATTTATTTATTTTGTAGGTAGCCATGTAATAAACGGGATAATGTATAGCGAGGCGGTTGTTATAGCGAATAACAACCCCTTCAGGCTGATTCAAGACCCCTCCGCGTCCCGTTCAGCCTGTCGAGGTTGTTATTCGCTATAACAACCGCCACGCTATACATTATCCCTTACATATCACACTCGCAATTATGGTGTTTGTCTGAACATTAACGTTACTCGTGTGATATCATATCGCTTAAGATGCAGCCTGGTTTCTTATCTTTGATAACTTTTAATGCCATTAAAATGCTGAATATCTTGATGCTCTCTTCCATTAATAGACACAATCCAATGTGCAGGTTTATTGCCTGGGCATTTATGACCATACTTGAATGATGTTAGGAATCTCTTTATTGATAGATATAAGGATATGATATAAGCTACAAGTGCTGTTTGTCTCCCCCGCCCCCCAAGTTTTTGACTGCATACAACATGTTCACGACCAAGAGATCAAACATGACAGCTTTATTGCAGCTTTATTGATACAGGAGGCCAGAATAATTACACAATGGGAGGCTGACACTATTGATCACACTATTGATAATCATATTTTAATGCAAAGCCCTGCTCCCTGAACACACAAACAAACAGCCAGGAGTGGTTGATCTTTCCCAATAAGAGACAAAACATGACACATGCTCATACACAAAATTCACACAAATCATAAATAATTTAGCCTTAAAAAAAAAAAATTCTGATATGAAATGTTGCAGGAAAAAAAAATATAATAAATTGGTTTCAAAGAACTAGAATAGAGAATAGAGATGAACAGCACTTTGTAACACATAGGAGGACAGTGATGATAACTCTGTCTGGTCTGATGATAATTTGTACTCTGACTACTGGCAGAATGCAGGGCCCTTACAGAAGATGACGTTCTTTAAATGTCCCGTATGACATAATATGACAAGAGGAAATAGCATTAATAACAGTCACCCAGAGGGGTGTGTGAAAAGAGGGAAGAGTGTACTTAGACTTAAATTACATCCATCCTATGCCCTATTTCAAATGTCAGTCATCAAACCAATATTTTGGTTTGTTGTATTAACTTTTTTGTTTGACTTTTCCCACAGTGCTCCATATATTTTCATTCTTTCACCGCTGCAGTTGGTTGCTGAAGTCCAAGTGCAACATATAGTAAAAATTAAACAGGATTTGTGTGTGACATTGAGAGGCATGAGCTAAAATGTATTGATGCATATGGTTTTCTGAATTATCGCCCTTTGATCCACACCTAGAAAAACATTAAGCTTACATAAAAAGGAAAGACCAAATTTATTGCTATATGAGGGAACAAAAATAGTTCTTACGACTCGTTAAAATGAGCAGCACTAGACCGTGTTTCCGTTTTGGCAAAGAGTTCAAAGCACATCTCTCGTTCTTTTTTTCCATTTCAGCCAGACCCTGAGCCACTGGGGTGCAGTTTCACAAAGATCATACCACTGAGTGGTTTTCAGATTTAAGGGCCAAAGACCCACAAATGTTCTTGGCCGTGGTATTCAGTGACAAAACATTGCAGTTTTAGCTGTGAATATATGTGGCTGTTCTGATAGCAGATCAAATTGACCTATTGGACACATTATGGAATGCCAAAAATTCAGGTTGTTTCAATCAAGATTAATTGTTTTAAATGAAATTAAACCAGACCAAGTATGCAATAACTTTACCTAGTTATGGGGGCAGGTAGAATGATGAGACATGCAGTCGCTTCTGAATCAGATGCCAAGAAAAATACAGTTTTCCTTTTATATGACCAATTGAATGAACAGAGTCTCCTTTATGAGACTATCCTCCCTTTTAACTATGCCGTCTGCTTACATAGGACTGCTGTTACAATGGATTACACAGATAATTAAATGAGTGATTACTTTTAAATATGTTGTGATATGGTATGCTTAGAATGATGTAATTGCAGAGGCTAATATGAGGGAACTTGGAAAGTGAGCTTCATACACACACACACACACACACAAAATGATAAAACAACTGTTCTTCAAAAGCACAGTTGTCGGTACCCGGACAAAAGCTGTTATTTCATCTAAGCAAAGGAACGGCGATTCCCTGTGACAGCGTGATGGATATAAGTAAGCTGCGTATTTACAGAAGCTGATTGCATTTGAAAAAGAAAGAGTTTTCCACCCATCCTTCCTCTTATCTCCGGTCATAAATCACCCCGGCTGGCCCGCATAAATGGGGCTCTTCATAAACTTGGCACAAGCAATTCCATTTTAACCTTTACATGTGGCACTGGTCATACACTCTAAATGCAGACTGTGACCCTCATGACCTTGACCATTCATATTTAATAGTTATTAAAAGCCGGTGGCAATCTAGGCAACAAAAACAGCATCTACTGCATGACAACTAAAATCATTAATGTGTTTTCCATAAGACATGTTCACAGGTAAGATATGCATAAAGATGAGCAGTTGAGCATGTGCGCTTCCTGTGTCTTTCCATTTCATCGAATGCTCCATAATCAGTCTTATGGCCATGCTAACCTTTGACTTGGGTCCCCACTGTAAAGGCATTGCTCTTTGCCCCTAGTCCATTAGACCTGGCTGAAGTATACCTTTATAATTGCCACAGCGACCATCAAATGAACATATGAAAGCATAGTGGGGATGGGCAGAGGAGTCTGGCTGCTAACCTTTTGGCCTCTGGGTCAACATGTGCACCAGATGCTTTTGTCGAGACAGTTCATTCTGCCTTTAGCTTTGTACTGTATGGGTCGGCATGTCAGGATTATTGATGGACCCCCGACAAATATTTTATAGTTTGTGTTCGACCTTTGACGTCGGCGGAGCAAAATGACAGCAGACTATGTGTCACCACTGCAAACTACATCAGAATAAATGGCTGCAACGGTTGAATGAACCCTGTTTACAGTTTTAACGTTTCTATGATCAGAGATCTGTGCTCTTTTTGCATATTTTAATTTGGCTTCGAAGTACTGAGTTAATAGATAGTTTGGTTGCATTTTCTGACCCTTGTAAGAGGCCTTCTTAGTTGTTGTTATTTTGTTCAATGTTACCAAAAGACCCTGAATAGTGTTATGGATCCCGAATGCAGTTTTCCTCCAACCATTCCCCTTAAACAGTGACTCAGTGGCAACATCAAAGGCTTCACAAACCCTCAAGTTTCTGCACTTTACAGATACATAACAAACCATGACAAAAGGATTGTGCCTTGACTTGCTTGTTTGGTTCTAGACGGCTCAAAGGTGTTGCTGCGTTTCCATTCCATTTGTTCTTTTTGTTTTTCTTCTGTATGAAATATTGTTGTGTGTATCACAGTACTCCGACACTTTGTCCACATTATGTGTGGTAGCTTGACGCTAACTTTCTATACTTTGCTCTGGCTATCTCAGCACACCAGGCAGGCAAGAAAAGAGAAAAAGAACAACAAAATCCCTCAGCTAGCCACCCTCCCCTTTAGCACCGTTAGCCTCTTCATAACACAGACCCAGGCTTATGCTGAAGCACTGTGATTAAGATAAGCCCAACCGCAGCTGGACAATTACCTGACAACTAACCTTTTCTGGAGCCACTTAAGGATGTAAGGACCCCTGAGAACTGTTGTTTTTTTAGAGGAACACAGCTCTTGACAGCAAGGATCCTGGGAAGAGGCTAGCAATGAGTTAGTATCATAGCTGAGATTACCTTATTTCACCCACAGCATCAATGTTGAAGGACTTTGTTTCTAGACAGAGCTGAAAGGGCATTAGGATTGATTTGGTCTGTGGTGGGGAAAAAAGGTCTGTTGAGTGTTTGCACCTCAGTGCCTTCAGTGGAAGGACAGTAAGTAATTCTGCTCAAACAAACAGAGATGGAGACATCAAACCTGAATGAGTAGGCCTACATCTTTTAAAAAATGGCAAATGGTATTGGATGCGTGTATTCATATCAAACTTTTATGAAATCAACCCTGGTATACTGTAACTGAAATGTAATTTCAACACGTTCAAATTGTGGATGCATGCAAGGTGTTGAACTGGTCATTCAAGACTTGATGGGAGAAGAACCACCATAATTTAATTTGTGTAAGACTTCATTGTTTTGTGAGCATAAATTACTGGACTGCAAATATAATATTGAAATATCTTTAGTTTGTCCTTAAATGTCAGTAAGAGTTTATTGTTTGTATTATAAACTATTAGCCTATGCCCTTACCATGGAAGAAAGAGAGAGAGAACAAGCGAGAGAGAGTCTTTAACTCGAGAAACTAGTGTGTAATATTACAGGCTTTCCTGTAGCCCACAATGCTAAGGTCATGGGTTTGGTTCCCAGGGAAAGCAAGAACTGATCAAAATGTTAATGTGTACCTTGAAGGCAATGTCTGCCAAATGCATACATATAAATGTAACAAAGCAATGCATTTTCACTTGAAAATATTCAAACACAGGCCATTTTAGGCGGGGTGATGTGATATCAGTTACTTGTTTTTATAAGGTGAATTACGGCACTTATGCTCATGTGACCCAAACCTGAAGTGACCATTTCAAGGTGTAATTCCCTACTGGCAATTTGAAGTATTGCACTCAGAACATTTCTAAACTAAAGACTTGGAACCACCACTTGACTGAGGATGCACATCAGATTGATTTTGTTGTGTGTGTGTTTGTGCATGTTATGTGTTCCAGGCCCTTTAGAGTCCACATAGAGGGTCCTGGCCGGAGCTCCACACACTCTCTCATCTTCTGCCCAGGCCTGCAACATCACAACGACAGCCCCAGAGCTAGCAAACACAGTCAGGGGTGAGTGTTTATAGGCTACATTTGTTAGGGTTCTCACTGTGGTGCTTAAATATGATACCCATATGTTCAGCTAATGCACAGAAACTGTTGCTTGGTAGGATGGTGTTGTAAACATCTCGGAGGTCACTCGTTCCTGTGATTGGCCGAGGCGAAGCGCACATAACCTGCACAGCCAGACAGTCGGTCATTACCAATCCATTCTGAGCTGTGAGTGGGGGACGTAAGTATTCAAGACTTATGGCTTTGTTCAAGTGGAGCGCGAGCTTTCTCCTGGGGTTAATGCCCGCTGTGAATGCGGCTGTCAGAATCGAGCTTCTCTCTGGTTTACGCTCGTGAGGCAAAGTCAGGGGTTATTTGCTGCTATTTTTACAAGAAACGGGTTGATTTGTCTTAGGCCATTACCGTCTATTATGGCCGGGAGTCTCCGGGAAGGAGGTGGGAAGCAGCAAACGCTGGCATTCTGCCTAAAGAGAAATCAATGAAACAAATTAATCCTTCGCAGGCCGCACTGACACAGTAATCCATCATTCAGGGGTGCTTTTACACACCGAATCAGGGAGCCAGGGCTGAGGGAGAGAGCCCCAAGGGATCGCTCGCTCGCACACACATACACACAAGGCAAGACATGAACAGTCTGGTGGCACCCGCCACACAGCTGCAATCCCGCAGCCCAATGTCTAAAGGGAAAGAGATGAAAGACGTAGCATTTTATAATGGTCATTGCACGGAACATGTTCCAAGGTCGCGTCATAGTCGACTGTCTGTGGTGTTTACTGTGTGTTGATTGTCGGCGACACCACCTAAACGTCAGTAAAGAAGCACTGACAGACATGGTACAGTACATGAAGGAGAGCCAAAAAGTAGAGAAAGAATACGACAGAGGGGCATTGAGATTTCTTTTCCACCCACCACATCATGTGGTGTCGCTTTGTTCAGAAAGCTAAACATTCACTCACATTGTTCCAGTGATCAGGCACTGTGATGCAGCAGTGCATTTCCTTGGAGACCTGCTTCCTGAAGCAGAGCAAGTGTCATCATCAACAAAATACACCATTATAACCACATGTAAAGATTAACATTATATATAATCTCACCTTCCAGCCCCCAATCTCTAAATTAACACAAGAAATATTTAAAAACAAAAATACTATGATACAGTATGTGCAAATGTGGCATTGTGGAGTAACCGACCAATAAGAGAACAACTTCAATGATAGCACATGATTGGGTCATGTGATCTGCTCTGGGAAACATCTCTGTCCTTTGAGAGCTGTACACAATACTACTCCAGATAAAGCATGTGATTTCAGACAAAGAGAAACGCAGGAAATGAGAAACAGAAGAAAAGATGTTAATATGCACATATGCAAAATAATTTATTTGGAGGCATTCAGATATGTAAAACTTTAACACTGGTCAGATCATATACATTCTGCATTTTAAATCAATACATAGAGAATTACTGCTATAAATGTAATATTTACAATATAGTATGGCATACTTTATTAGTTGTTTTGCACTTTTGGTGCTGCTACACAGGTAAACCCCAGGGGATGGTGAACATAAATAAGGCAGAGCCAGCTCTTCAAGGTAATGAGGGAATGCCACTTACCTTTAAACTTTTTCTTATAGATGACTAGCAATATGGGGATATTTCAGGACAAGAGGAAGGAGGTCAAAAACACTGAATATATAGCCAATCAATATATTTTGTGATTGTGGTATGAGGAGGCAGAAGTTACATATTATTACCATGAATAATATAATGGATTATTTCCATTAAATAATACCACATGGGAAAAAATGCATCTCATCCCCCCCCCCAGGACAAATTCACCACTGCTCCTAATGCCAAAAACATATAATTGTAAAAACATATTGTTTGTGATCTGCCGAGAATGCTCTGTTGCAAACATTCATAATCATTTAAAGCAGAAAACATGTGGTTTAAAATCAAATAAATCTAGCAAATTAGGAACATATGTTGACTGGTGAGTAGTTTGTTTCATCAGTCAATTGATAATAGCTCAATAAACATATTGGCAGATAGGGTTCACCGCATATGTTGCAACTGACAACTCTGTCCGTGTAATAAAAGATTAAATCTGACACTTTCATGGCTAAAAACATCATTGTGTTTTCAGACATAGAATTAAATAATACAGTATGAGATGATCCCTAATATTGCATGCATGTGTCATAATAAATGAATGGATCATCTCACATATATGTAAAAAGACTCTGGAAATGTATGAGCATTACAATACGATGACTAAATCTATTTATATTGATTGCTTTGTTCATTGTCCCAGGTGTTTCTCTAATTAGCTATACTGCCAAATAAATAAATAAATAAGTTTGTCATCATGTAACCTAACAAATTTGTTTCAACTGGTAACATAAATCAATTGGTAACAAAAATATATTAATTTGACTATAGATTAAACAGATGACATTATGGTTACATCTAAAAAAATAGGTCAGGCAAGGGAGACAGACATTTATATTTTTATTAGTTTATATATTTTTTTAATTTAAACTGTGACTAACTTACAAAAAACCCTGCTATTGAAAATATAACTGCTAATAATTAATCTTGTAAACTAGTTTCCTGTTTCGTAATCTTTTTCATACAATGAATAATTAAGAAAACTTGCACAGAAATGTGTGAGTTTGCATTCTCTCTCATTCTTTCTTGGTCATTTTCTTTTATCTCTATCTTTCGGTTTTGTTTTGCAGTCCCTCCTTCCCCTTTTGTCTCTTGCTTATATGATGCGCCTAATTTTGTGCTCAGAGGTCAGGGAGTTTATTGCTGACTGGAATTTAAGATCTGCAGGATGTTCAATTCACTGAAGGAAAACATACACAGCTTTCCATGCAGGAAGTCCCTCACTAACTGCTGTCCTAACCATGGGGTGGAGAGCTACATTTGGAGTGCCACAGCTGTCTGTAATCGGTCCTCTTTCACTTTCAAAAACATGCTTTTTTCACAGATTTGTAAATAATAGCTCTGGTAACCTGACTATATTTATCAAAGGTTGATGTTTTATGAGGTAAAGACAAAGAGATTGCTTTGAGGAATGTGTGTTCATGGAATCATGGTTGCATTCTTTTCCTTTGCTGACAGATAGAACTGATAGAGGGACACTGCAAGAGTAATACGAGCAAACAGAGATGCAGGTGCTGTTTTTACATTCTATGAGTGTAAGTGTGTGTATGTTCAAGTATAATCAAACCATGATCATGTGTTTTTCCACCTAAAGCATGCAGATAGCTCATAGTTGCCCGTCTTTGAGAATCTGAAAAAGAAAAACAGAAAACAAGATAATACTTATTGAGAGTGTGCAACTGTCCCGTTTAGCTGAAAGTTCACTGAGCACTTTCTTAAAAGAGAAGCAGAGAGACAGTCAGATTCTAAGGTTATGTGTCTATTGCCTTCGTGTAGCGATTGCTAGGAAATGTATAGATGCACAGACAAGGAGTATATTCTTCATTGTCACTGCAACTATCTATTACTAGCTTATTGACATATTCTGATGAAGAGGGACAAAAAGAGTGACGAACAGAGGCAAAGGAAAATACAGGGATGAGTTGTTTTTTTGTGACCAAACTGCCATATTCCCTATTTTAATGCCATTGACACTGAATCAACATGCACCAATGCTAATTTTCTATGTATTGTAATCATTACGTTCACAACTTGTAATAATTACCTCAATGAGCTCATTGTTTCTGCCTTAAATTAATAAATGCTGTTAGCTATCTAACATTATATTAATATGTACATTTCTAAAATACATTACTTGGACACAGTCACCTCTGATAGATCACTCTAAATTGTAATGATGCACACTTTTTTTTTAAAGCTGCTTTGAAACTATTGTAAAAAGCGCTATTCAAATTGTATTGAATTGAAAGTGGACATGACAGTAGCAGTGTTCAAAACCTTATATTTAGTCAAAAACAATATGATAGAAACGACAAAGAAACGTTTTGCTTAGTGACAAGACATATAAGTAAATCATGAGTGCTGCTCTTGATCTGATTCCTGATTCAGGTTTTGTTGTTTAAATCCAAAGGCCTGAACTGAATCTACTGTGACTGAGGATGCTTGACATTGTTGAACATATGACTGAGGGCAACTAGAAGTGAGACTAAACAGATTAGCAGTATGATATGCATTGTTTACATAGATACACTACACCACACCCTATACAATTAGTTGGAGGATTATGGATATTATGAATTCTGACAAAACAAAATACATCTTCAGCAAATCTGTTTTGTGTCTGATGACTGAAGGGAGAAAATGTAAGTGACTTCTGCTCTGTTATTTCATTATGCAAATTATGTGATAAGGAAGCTATTATTGATAGGTTGAGATATTTGTATGTCACTTTGTTTTCTATAAATCTGAGCACAGTTGAGACAAACCTATCTGTCACATGATGGATCATTGTGTAAGAGACAATATTGGACATTGGTGACAAAAATTATATCCACTGGGTTTTAGCTTTGTAGGGAACTATAGTTGCTCTTGGCAGACATTCCAGGAAATAAGATCATCATACTTAGATGGGTTCTGTTCCTCAAACTAAAACAAATTGGCAGATGTAAAACTATAAATAATGTATATTAAAATAATAATGAAATGGTACACAGGATAATGATACACTGACAGTACTATGAGTCAAAAATAGTTAATAATAACGGTAACACTACAATAAGGTTGCATTAGTTAATTAACTAATTCAGTTACACACGAACAATACTTCTACAGCATTTATTAATCTTAGTTCATCTTAATTTCAACATTTGCTAATATATTATTAAAACCAAAAGTTGTATTTGTTACCATTAGTTAATGCACTGCGAACTAACATGACAATAAACAGCTGTATTTTAACTAACATTAACAAAGATAAATAAATAATGTAACAAATGTATTGCTCGTTGTTAGTTCATGTTATTTAACACTGTACATTAACTAATGGTGACAATTGAAACCTTATTTTAAAGTGTTACCATAATAACTTGGAAAAGAACCTTAATGTTACACTACAGTTTGTGCACACACCTATACACACGTGTCCTGTTTACTGTTTATATATTTTGTGATGTACCTTATAAGGTGCCTTGTGCTCTAAGCTCCTGTAAACAAGAATATACCTTCTATGTGTTGGTGCATATTCAAAGACAGAGCCGGTGAAGCTCTGTCTGATTTTGATCATCCTTTTTTTTTTTTTTTGTGCCATCTTTTATTAGCTATTTAAGCAACTTTGCTCTTAAATAAAGACACACATCATTCACTCAGAAAGTCTCCTGACTATACACAGCTGTTCTGGACACTCGTGGGGGAAAGGATTTCTGAACCCAGTGAGTCATCAATTTAGCTGCCTGTTGGAGCTCTAGATAGCCTCAAACAACCTGCCAGTATTTGCCTTAAAACCCTAATGTGACTAACTACTCAGCAAAGTGAAAATTACTCACAAACCCAATTTATTTTACCTTATGACTCAACATTGCTCCATAGAACTGTTGCTTTCACTTTATAAGAAGCAGCAGGTCGGAAGCTATTTTCTTTATTTGTAACTGATACTGTAAAATATATCTACATGTTGATACTTCAAGCTGCATGTTTGACAGTATAAGGGAGAGTACTTTTTCGTATTTTAAAGTTTACTTTAGAGAGAATGTTAACTTATAGTTTGAGGACATTTGGGGGCAAACTTTTTTTGACAAAAGACTGTTGTAGGAGTTAATGTTAATCTATTAATAGTTTTATAGTAGGCCTACTATTTAAATAAAAATAAAAACAATGTGGCATGACTCATATATATAGCATGTTTGTTTGAGCTATTGTTTATGATCTTTTCTCACTTCTATCACTGAACCTCTTACAACTCAAAATACCTGAGGTGTGTGTGAGTGCCAATCTTAATCATATTTACCATTAGACAACGGCAAAGCATTTAGTTTGAGTGAAACTGAAAATTGTTTTTGAAAAGTCAGACATTAGGTGTCTTTATCTGTAGTCGTCCTGCACGTGTACATTATCACCCTTTTTAAGGCAATTAATCTCGTCTGTCTTCCAGCGTGGAAGTGCCTAAGACAGACGAAATTCCAATTAAATTCCCTCTGCGGGTCGGTTTAAACAGACCATTATAAATATGCGAGGTGAGTCATACCTCACACAACAAAAGCTCTCCCCCTCAAATACAGTCGCTTATCGTTGCTCTTCTCTGCTAAGAAGACTTCCGCTCGTGTTAAGCGGTGTGCTTATTTAGGATTTGCTCTTGTTCGGACATTCGTTGTGAAACCATAACAAAACGCGATGACAAAAGGTTGAAGCAGATAAAAGTAGGGTGGACATTTGGTTTCTCGGCAATCTCTTGGATTATAAATTATATTGGGGTGTAGGATACTTTTTGTGTTGAATTCCTAACTAACTTAACCCATTGTTTCCTAAAACATCTTGCACTAACAACGTTAAATAGGATAATAGATCTGGATATAGGCTTGCTTTTTTATGTTACAGTAGAAGGCTAGGACTATATGACTATTTTCAATCATGTAAACCATATACCACAACGCGATATACGACTGTGCTGGTTGCAGGTCGGTATAGGCTATACGTTCTTATCGTAAGTAACTATAACGTCCGTAGGCCTACTTTATTTTACAAACAAACAAGCACATCAACGTTTACAGGAGCAGTCAGGTGCAAACGTGCTTAACTAAGGCATTGACTTTCTCCAATATGTCGAAGAGTTGGTCTCTCCAAAACGAAGAGTGTGAAACTGCCTAAAGTGGAAATTGTGTCATCTTGTGCAAGTGTTTTCAATAATTACAGAATTTAGTCAAATGAAGGACTATGGCTTTGGTAAGATAATATTTTATAAATATCGATGCTAACTTCATAATTATTCATAATTAAAATAATAAAATATTAATTCATTTATTTTGTTTATTAAAAATATTTTAAGAGCACATGTTGTCTTCTGACATCAATATCATAATTAAAAATATAGCTTCTCTCTCTCTTGCTATTATTTATTTGTTTATCAAAGTAGTCCTGCATTAAGTTATAGCCTACCGTCTGCAAGTAAATCCAGACCTATCACGTGACATGCGCACACCGTTAAGTGCCGCTTTCCAAACCGATTGTGATTTTTACACACTTTTTTCCCAGGATGTATGGTATCCTATGGCTACAATGAATTTAAAATTATCAAAAGGCATTAATATTGTTTATTAAATGTCCCATTGCCTCTGATGAACTAAAAACAAAATAAAAGTTGAAAAAACATCATTTTAAATGCATGTAAAGAAGCTGAGTGGTTGCTATGGCCCGGGTGGAGACTCTCCTTAAAACGATTACATTCTATTTATGTAGCGATGCTTTTGAGAAAACATGCCCGAGAGATTAAGTAGCCTACTTACGTGCACCTGACGTTTTACTTCTGCTTCCTTCTTCTTTTGCTTCGGGAAACCTAGCCCTTATAGGCTATCTTTATTAAATATCCCCCCATGTGTTTGCTAAAAACTAATTTAAGTAGCCTAACACCTAGACAAGTCGACACCTAGTTTACTGTCATTACAAATATTTATTTTTAATTAATTATTTTAAGACTTTTATGAATTCTGTATGCTGATAAGTTCCTTCCCATGTCTACAGGGCCTAATATCTGAAATGGAGCTCTTTAAGGATTTGCTGACAACATACGATACGTATACTTTAGTGTCATTGTTGTGGTTGTCATGCCTTTTGAGGGAATGTCAGAAGCGCAAGTTAGCCTAATTATGGGTCTGGGCTCGTTTTAACTGCTAACGGATTTATGATCTTGGTCTATGAGGCCATCCAAGGCAATTAGTACATAAGCTCTAAATAGATGATGGTTTGTGAGCAATAAAGCCATTACCTCCAGCATAAACTGACAGTCTCTCTAAGTAAACTCCTACCACAAGCTAACTAGAAAGAAAAAAAATCCCCAATTGTGGACAATTACAGCCAGCTCGATTTTATAATTAATTCGGAATTTGACAATGCATTTAGTTTTGTGGGCCACTCAAAAATCTATAAGCTGTAAAAAAGAATAGGCCTATTTTCATACCTGTTTTTCTTCATCCCCCGTGACGACCACCGTAATCATCCTATAGGCCATCAACAGAGCCCCACACTGGCAGTAAGATGATTCGCCTGTTTATGTGCATTGTAAATAAAGAGATGTTAAAGTGTTTTTTATTTATTTATTATAATCTGTTTGTTTGTTTTTCCTCCAAAAAAAAAAAAAATCTACATAGCTTTAGTTGGTTATCTGACCCAAGATATAAAGAGACTGCCATGCTGTTTATTACGCCTATAGGCAATATTCAGCTAAATCTTCAAGCATGAAACACAAATGGGTGGGGGGAATGCTGGAGTGATTTTGTTCGAAACATTAACGAGTACGTATTTTAAATAGCCCATGCAGTAATATTAAGTGGCGTAGTTTAAGATATTTTCCACAACTCTCCCCACTACCCTTTCCATTAAGAGCGATTAGATGATGTCCATTGAAAGTTGCTGATCCATAGAGAAAATGGCAGTGGATAAAAGGCGATTTCAAGTGACCTTCTCGTCCCTTTCACACCAATCTGAGCCCCCAAATAGTTAGGGATCAAATTGAACAAAAGCCCCCTCCTCTTCCCTTTCAACTCACAAAGTGACAAAAACCCACCATCGCATTAGAGAGGCGCGCAACGTGTTTAAAAACTGAGATTATTGCAGAGAGCAAAATATAACCAACTAGAACAGAATGTCTCTCTTAACGTTATTTGCTTTCTTCAATGCAACACTCACAACGTAGATAACTTTAAAACTATACCATAAGCAAATGCTTCCCAAAATGTTTATCACATTTAAATTATCCGCAATTTTAACTAAAACGCGTTGTGTTACTTGCAAGGTAGTGATCCTCTACTTTGATGAAAGTTTTGATATATTGCTTTGTTGATTACTTGTTTTTTTTTATCTGTATTTCTTCAAGTTTATTTTTCTGTCATGCATTTTTTTTTTTTTTTTTTTTACTATCTAGCCTATATATTTAAACCTTCATATTATACTTTTGTATGTAATGATTACTTAAATTCTAAAACTGCTCATGACAGGCCTGGTATCAAGCAACAGACAATTCAGATATGTCTTTAGTATGATCCAGTCATTGCGATATACAAGCAATTCAGTTTCAAGGGAAGCTTTATTTTATCTGTACGGAGACGAAGAGGTATAAACTACAAACCTAACTCTTTAGAGTGTTTTAGGTTCAGATGTTTACTGTAAAAACTGTAAATGTAAGTACACAAAAAATGTACAATTTATTCTGTTTTCAATGTGACTTTGGATAAAAGTAACATCATAGGTGTCTGATAAAATAAGGAACGTTTTATCCCTGCGGTGTCCTTAGAGTTTATAGCATCTAACCCGAGCGTATTTACATTCGTGCTCACTTGGTAGGAGGTCTGCCATTCGTGGGATTTTATTACTCGAGCAGCTCTTCGGGTGCATGCATTAGACTAAACGGTATATGTTGTTTATTGCTATTTTGAACGAGTTTGCACGGTCATTAAGAAATATAACACTATATTACAAATTGCATGAGGTCCTGTGAAACGATGAATTACCATCACCATCATTATTTTTATTAATATTATTATCATCATCATCATCATCAAAACATTACAGCATTAAGACGCTTCTCTTCGACCTTCGTTGATTTCAATAGATAACATAACTTAGTCATATGATAATGATTATCTAATTTTATTTTATAATTTTATAATGATAATTATCCTTTATACTGCCATTTGAAACATTGTAACTAACTTTTTGAACATTGTTTTGCACTTTATTTTACTTGCTTCCTATCGATAAAACGTACAAACTCATGACTAACAAAAGCTTTTTGATGAGTACAAGGCCTAACGCTATATTTCTATATAAATAGGCACACACACACACACACACACACACACACACACACACACACATATATATATATATATATATATATATATATATATATATATATATATATATATATATAATGATCCCAAAAAATAAAAATAAGTAGCCTAATATATGGTGAAATGTGCTCTCTCTCTCTTTAATTGTGCCATGATTGCCTTTAAGTATGTTGATAACTCATTTAAGGAAATCCTTAAAGGCAGATATAGGCTATAGGCTACATTTATACTTCTTTAATTTGGTTTTTTGCTTCTTCTCAAAATTGTTTATTTTTTTATGAACACGCGTCAGCCCTACTTTATTCTGAACATGTCTATCGTATAATCGTCCTTTTAATCCGTTGACATTATCACTTAGACAAACAGACTGCTATCGATCTTCCCATTACGAGATCATACAAGACGAATAACACAGGTGAAAAGGCGTTTCTTAAAGTCAAACGTTCAGTCATGTTCAGCGTTACTACAACGTTAGAGGTTTTTTTGTTTTTAAGAGTAAGTAGGCAAGTGCAAGTGATCGATAGAATTCTATCCACCGATCTCCCGTGGTCTGTATCCGCATTGCTTTCACCTGACAGTCTCACGTTCTTAATTTGATGAGTATTTGAGGTTTTAGTTTGATACAAGTTTACGTATACATTGCGAGATATTTATATGAATTTCACCCCCCAAAAAAATCTGGGATTGCATAAAGTGATAAAAGTACTTGCCTTTCAAATATGGACCAAACTGAGAAACCGCCGATCCCAAAGTATGATACCCACCAGTCGCTGGGCGCTCGCACTTTGAATGTCCAAGTGTCCACTTTACCATTTCTTCAATACTGTTCTCATGCGTGCCTTGTGTTCCCCCATTCGCTGTCCCTCTCCCTCTCTCCCCTCTCGCTCTCTTCCCTGTCTGTGGAGTAAAACCTTGATGGTACACTTTAAGAAGTTTCTCTTTGTTCATTTTAATCTTATTCGTTTCACCTTTGCAAAGAACAGAGGACAGCAGCGTGCGTTTCTGCGGATCGGTGTGAGGAGAGACGGAGGAAGCTCCGCGGTCGAGTTGAAAATAGGCTACCTATTTGTAAGGGTTTCGTAAACGGACGGATGTCGGTGTTTGCCTCCTCTTAACTTCTTTCGCACAGTTTTGGACCGTTGATGCAGAGTTCATATATAGCAGAGTTCATATATAGCAGAGTTCTGGTGAAATAGTTTGTCATGATAAAAGTTACTAAGAGGTTTATTTAATAGCATGCTTAATTTGCTTTTAAACATCTCGCTTATGTCAACTGGCAATTACCAAAACTTGTTTCTCCGTAAAACTCATTTCTAAGTATAGGCATTGCTAAATAAAACAGGATTAATGATTATCAAGTTGCACTAGATCATGATCAAAGTAAGACTTTGAAATCATCATATAGCCTAAGTGTCATAAATACATCAATAAAATTAAAATCTGATAAGTTCATCCCACAGCGTAATTCGTCTCTGAACTACATTTAGGAACATGCGAAAAATGACAATAAATTACTCATTTTTATGTCGCTGTAATTGTCTACTGTACGCTAGATGGCAGCCCGATCCAGACATTATAAGCCTGTACAGCGCAGCCTTCGGCATTCATGCACAAAAAGCCGGTTTCCCTGCGCATTATAGTCTACAAAAAAACTTCCATCGTTGATAATCTGTTAAAACACACTGAACGATGGATTTTTATACTTTCCAATATCATAATAGTCCGATTCCTCTTTTGTGCCCTGGCTGGCTGCTTGATCTGTTTCCTATCACTGCTAAAGCATTCCATTATACTGATATCTTTTTAGTCAAACTATAGTCATCACGAGTCCCAATACGTTTTTCATTTATTTATTTGATCGTTTTACTGAGAACTATATGAATATAAGTGACGCGTGAAAATCTGCTTTATGCATTGATACGCAGTTTCCAATCAGTATTGTTCTGTCAAATTACGTAAAATGTCAATGGGACCTTCATAGTTGAAATCTGGATGTTGCGATGGGTATTTTTGTAATAAAGACTACAGCTTTGAACACAATACTTTCAACTTTGTGAGGCTCGCAGCAGTTCTCTCTGCCTCGCATTTGTTTATATTTCACGTGCGCGTATAGTTCGCTTATTGCTTTCATCCCGCTTTTAGCCGCTTCTTTCTGGGGTTTCTTCCTCTTTTTGTGACAATAGACGGTCCATTCTAATCGGGTTTCAAAGTAAATAGCCGCGCAGGGGCGAGCGCAATGTAAATTGTGCTTGTCAGAGCCCTCAGTCGTAGGTAGCGAGGAGCGAGGACTCTAACCAATGGAGTGAAGGAGGCTTGGCTAACCTTAGCCTCCCATTTTCTCTCTCCCCCCCGATGCAGGGTTCTGACCAGTCAGTCGCCTTTGATTATCAGTTGCCAGCAGCCCCTCTCTTGGCTCCTTGACACGAGCACCATATAAGGCGCAGCGATCTCCATAGAAACGTGTCAGTTTCAATAGTAGTGTCAAAGTTCACTATATACAGACATTCGCGCAGATCTCCGTTTCGGAAACATTGCTCCGCTGGTACTCCCGTTAAAACGCATTCTTTTTTTGAGTCTCTGCTCCTTACATATTCCATTAGTTGGCTTTTTTTTTCCTTCTTCTTTTTATCGTTGCTCTGTTCCTACTGGAGAGGTGAAACTACATAGGCACTCGGGCGACGTTGTTTTTCTTTTTTTTTTTTTCTTTCGTCGGACCAGATGAGCTTTATTCATGAACATAGATAGAGAAATCCGTTCTTCAGTGTTTCCTCCTCTTCAACCGCGAAGACGGAGAGAGGAGCAAGGAAGGAAAAAGAGGGGAATTTATTTTGCACAGCACTTTGGATCTCCGGTCCACCAGAAAGCTATTATTTTTGCTTCAACGTGAAGAATTTTTATTGCGGTATTTTTTAAGAAAACTGATTTTCTTTTTTATTGCGTCTGGGATCGCTTTCTCTATACACGATTGGGTTCCCGAATGGCTGTCTGCAATTTACCTTGGAACTGGCCTCCCGACAATTGCATATCCTGATCGGGTGCCTTTCTATCGACTGCGGTATTTTGAATGTATTGATCATTTTCTGCTTCTACTTTTTTCCTTATGAGATTGAGTGCTCCGATTTGAATTCGCGCTGCCGTTCGTTCAAGACTTCCCTTTTCCCTGCTCCGATATCCGAGCGACCAGTTCGCTTGAAAGCACTTTTCGGGCCCGAGATATGGCAATGGTAGTTAGCGTATGGCGAGATCCGCAGGAAGACGTGGCCGGAGGACCTCCGAGCGGCCCCAATCCAGCAGCTCAGCCGGCGAGGGAGCAACAGCAGGCGGCGTCAGCGGCACCACACACTCCGCAGACTCCCAGTCAGCCAGGACCCCCGTCCACACCAGGGACGGCTGGCGACAAGGGCAGCCAGAATTCTGGACAGAGTCAGCAGCATATAGAATGTGTTGTTTGCGGGGACAAATCGAGCGGCAAGCACTATGGTCAATTCACCTGCGAAGGATGCAAAAGTTTCTTCAAGAGGAGTGTCCGAAGGAACTTAACATATACATGTCGTGCCAACAGGAACTGTCCTATTGACCAGCACCATCGTAATCAGTGCCAATATTGTCGGCTGAAGAAATGTTTAAAAGTGGGCATGCGGCGGGAAGGTGAATATATTTTTTTAAACGCAACACTCTATTGCTACACACATGTTTATTGTTCAGAGCCTGTTACATAAAGCTCGCACATATACACATACAAACGCGAAATAAATTCGCTGTGATTGCTTACTAAAGAGTGTCAGAGGGCGCGTACATGCAGTAGTAAATCCGCTCGCATAGGCAAGAGCAGCATGCATCTAATTCAAGTGATATTGTTCACATAGATAGGCAAGCATCATATGCACCCTTTCAACTCAGCCAATTACATGATATATTAAAGTCACCTATGAACACTGTATGCGTGTAAAAGAGAAAGAGAAGGATAAAGTGTGTGTGTGTGTGTGTGTGTGTGTGTGTGTGTGTGTGTGTGTGTGTGTGTGTGTGTTTGCGCGCGCGCGTGCGTGCTGAAAGACTGCACAAGCCTACCGAAAAGACTACTACACGCACTAACCACTTATTGTACACTTAAATGAAATAAGGTGCTATAGTTTTATCTTTGAAAATAAGATGTGCATCTGTTTTTACGCCGTAGCTTAGAATAAGCGTTTAGAGGCCTGTCTGTCCCCTCTCAGCCTAAGCTGTATGCGAACAATGGCCTTTGCAAGTCTACTCTTAATAACTGAGCAGAACGAAACTGCTATTAATGACCCCTAAATTGTCTTAAAATAAGAAATAGTTCAACGTAAGATAATGCCTATATATAAATGCTTTTTTACCAATAATTAAAACAAAGTCTTCGTGCTCGATTGTGGATCCAAAAAATAAAATCAGTTTGAGAGTTAGTATATTAATCATTAAATTGCCTGTAAACTTATTACTACACATAAATCTATGTATATTTCAGGTAAAGTAATATTGGAGTGTAGTATTTGTAACAAGAAAGAGGCTGCTGTAATTGAACTAGTTCTGAGTAGTCGAGATTTAAGATCGATCCTCGTCCACAGTGTTTACAACATGCAAATCAAACAAAAAACATAAACAATTGTAATGTGTTCGTGTGTACGTGTGTGAAGACACACACAAAAAAAAAAAAAAAAAAAAAAAAACGAGAAAGAGCTAGAGAGAGTTTGTATGTCTTCATATTAGCTATTGAAGTACATAAACAAAGGTAAACATCACCGTCTAATAATAGGTTATATGAATTCAAGGACCATTTGAAAGTATTTCTTTCCCCCGAAACGCAGTGCCAAATAGTTTGTAATTTAGTTGAAATTTCGTAGATGTTAAACAGCAGTCCATACTACTCATGCACTCGAAGTAAAGCTTCAACATGATGTTTCACAGTTTTAGATGTACATTTCCTCTCCCTTTCTTTCTTTTTGTCAGCGGTTCAGCGAGGAAGAATGCCTCCAACCCAACCGAACCCGGGCCAGTACGCGCTAACGAACGGGGATCCTCTGAATGGTCATTGCTATCTCTCCGGATACATCTCGTTACTACTTCGGGCAGAGCCTTATCCTACGTCTCGCTATGGCAGCCAGTGCATGCAGCCCAATAATATTATGGGGATCGAGAACATCTGTGAGCTTGCGGCTCGTCTGCTCTTCAGTGCTGTGGAATGGGCGAGGAACATCCCTTTCTTTCCAGACCTGCAGATCACCGACCAGGTGTCCCTGCTCAGACTGACATGGAGCGAGTTATTTGTGCTAAACGCGGCTCAGTGCTCCATGCCCCTACATGTGGCCCCACTGCTTGCCGCTGCCGGCCTGCACGCCTCGCCCATGTCGGCGGATCGCGTCGTGGCCTTCATGGATCACATTCGTATCTTCCAGGAACAAGTCGAGAAGCTCAAAGCACTGCACGTCGATTCTGCAGAATACAGCTGCATTAAGGCAATAGTGCTCTTCACATCAGGTGAGTGTGTGAGACGAGGCCTACTTACAGACATAAGGGGGCAATGCAATACGGGGTGGATAAGCTTCGGCATCGAAGCTTCATAGTGGGCCTCAAGCTGGCTTTGTGCTGTAAAATCTCTTTAGCGCACAAGTGGTAGACCTATTTCAAATGTATTTAAAATACATTCACAATATTTAATATTTAATGTAATACAAAGTGTCATATAGGCCTATTATTGTAGTCAACCGATAATATTATTTTGCAATATTAGTGGAGGCTGACAATAAAGCATAAATTCAATTTATGAGCTTGAATATGCATTTCACATTAATTCTATATTTTTGGAAAATATTTAGGCCAATATTTGTTCAATCAAGTGTAGATCTCATTAATATCTCTCTTAAATCTGCACTGTTCACAGTCGTATACGATGCCACAGTTTACATACACAAATATACATCTGGGGCCCTCTCTGTTGAGAAAAGGTTGCTATTATTAACAATTGCTTTTAAGCTAGGGTAGCCTAATATTTAAAATTATATTTATTTTAGACTTCGCAGAAATATCCGTCAGACTGGTGTTAGTCAATTTAATGATGGGTTAATTTGTCAAATAGTAAAAAAAAAAAACTATTAAAAAAAAAACTATAACAATTTTGACAAAACATTGATCGACACCAAACTGCCATCACACCTCTAGCATCGTACTATATGTTTTTAATATATTAGTTTTTTTTTTCTGAGCAACAAACGATAATAACACTATTAAGGTTTACGCACTGTTGTTTCTGATATTATAACAACGTAATTTTATTACGTGCGTACTTTTATGTCTTAATTACGGTGATTTGATATTCATATGCTAAAATTTAAATGAAATGTTATGAATGTTATATATATATATATATATATATAGCAGTTGGATATACAATCAAGTCAATACAACTAAACGTCTTTGATTGTTGAACAAAAGTTCAGGCTTAACACACACACACACACACATACACACACATACATATACATATACATATATATATATATATATATATATATATATATATATATATATATATATGTATATGTGTGTGTATGTGTGTGTGTTAAGCCTGAACTTTTGTTATATATATATATATATATATATATATATATATATATATATATATATATATATATATAGCCTAAATGAACTAAACGTGTCTAAAACGAGACTATAGCTTACTGATTATGTTCTGTAGTATAGCCATAAAATATGTAGTCTGTTTCCCTAAGGTGAAAATAAGATGAGGCGTTCAAGTTAGTTTAAGTAGGCCACGGTTCGGTTTACACTTTGTGTATTGCCTTAATTTTCAGAAATATGCGTTAGTGTTGATTAGCATATGTAAAGCATGCCAAAAATGTAAAAACATTTGTTTATGTTTTGAACATCTAATCTTTGCCACCGAAATGTAACGTTATAGGCTATTCTTTTCTCAATGACGTCAGTCTCACACAGAACGTTCCTTGCCATTCTTAACAATGAATTACAAAGCACTCAGATATTTGGGTCTGGACTGGGTAACGTTTCAAAACAACTTCTAGACACTTCGGTATATCAGGTTTTCCTTATTCGTAAGACTTGAAAGCAATATGTTTCGATAATAATTAGTAGACTATATCTTCTGATTTGTTACCAGGCCGAAGTGCTGCATAACATTTTGAACATATAGTCATATGTTTCACGTGATGGATTAACAATTCATAATGCGCCCCATAGTTTTGTATCTTCCTCGAGTTCTTTCTTATTAAGTGTAAATCGTTAAGTAAACTATTAACAGTAGCATTCCTACACGTACGAAACACAATATTGTAGGCTATTTTGCTGAATTGTCTCTGTTTTTATAGCAGTGCTTTCTGCAGCGTAAAGTGGCCCATGAGGTCACATTACTGAGAGATTTTAGCAAGGACTTAGCACAGTTCAGAAGTTCAGAAGGTTATTGTATTTGACCGCAGTGTGTTCTAGTCCAGTCCAATTAAGATCAGTCCGCCGAGGCACGTTGCACACAACGCCATTACACTTTAAGTCGTAAATTCAACAAGACGTAAACTCTTATTTTGAATATCTTCAACAGAGCCGCCATATTAGAATGCTGACAAAATGCGTATTGGCCTGGCGATGGTGTTCAAGAGAGAGGACGTTTGGCTGAACTGATTCTAGCAGTCCCAGTGGTTGAGCTATGTGTTTAGGCTACTTCATTGGCGTTTATTGCAAACATGTTTGACGTAATGTCATTAATTGACATACACTATTGACCCAGAGCAGTTTTCTGTAAAATACATGTCTTTTTCGTAAATTTAGGCGATTGTGTCCTCAGGCAAGTCCAATAATAAATGTGATTGCTTCCAGCGGCCTTGCCTCCTCATTCAAACTCACAGCAGAGGCAACTGCTGGTACAGGGATTCGCACGAGAAATGACTCGGTAGCATCTGGAAAGCAATTAGGTTATAATTCTGTTATTACCATGCCAAATTCTCTTTCAAATACGTAGCTGGATATTTCCATGTTTGACGCCTTCTCCATCCTCTTCAGTCAAGCTTACTATGCACCCTCGTCCTTACGAACACTTTGTTTAGTCTGATTTGTGAGCGCGCATGTGGTATGTCCCCTACAACGCAGGGAATACGTTCTGTTACTCTTGAGGGATTGCGCAGTCGTATTGTTTATTTATATTACAGGCAGCCTCATACGCTGCGTGATGCATGATGTTGGGCTCGTGTTTGTTCATCTCACTTTGTCAACAACACGTAATGCTGATGCTGAATGATAACCTGGGCCTCTTTTCTGTGCTGTGTTTTGTCTACTCAGACGCTTGCGGCCTGTCAGATGCTGCACACATCGAGAGCCTGCAAGAGAAGTCTCAGTGCGCCCTGGAGGAGTACGTGAGGAGCCAGTACCCGAACCAGCCCAGTCGCTTTGGCAAGCTTTTGCTGCGACTGCCTTCTCTCCGCACTGTCTCTTCGTCAGTAATTGAACAGCTGTTCTTCGTTCGCTTGGTAGGTAAAACTCCCATTGAAACCCTCATCAGGGATATGTTATTATCCGGGAGCAGCTTCAACTGGCCCTACATGTCCATTCAATGATCCGAATGAGCGAGTGAGACAAAAAGACTAAAGGACCAAAATTCTGCAAGCCCTTTCAAGAAGACTATATATATAGGACCTAATTTCTGACCACTTAGGAAGACACTCTTTTTTGTCTTCTGGGACCGAAATGGAATATGTAATGTACAAAGATTAAAGAACTGGACGTACTCCCGTGCAAATCCATCGCCGTCATCAAGAACACTCTCCATTTTGTAAAATACTAGTCTTTATTTTCATTTTCTTTTGTTTTTGTTTTTCTTTTGTAAAGAACAAAATACGTACAATTAAAATGAAGAACATCATATGCGCAGTAAATGAGCAAGACTTAGCGGGAAAGAAATTTCCAAGCAATTATAAGAAATGTCCTGTGTCTATGTATCTCTGTTTTGTATTTTTTCTGGTTCTAAACCAGTTTTTTTCTGTGATTCTATACTAATGATTTTTGATATAACCTTTTGCTTCTTATAATGAGTGCGATATATGTTGTTGAAGATATGTTCTCCAAGAATTAAAATTGAAGTGAGAATTTAAAAATAAAGAAAAACATTAGACAAATAAGACACAGTCTAATCGCAATGACAATTTCACTGATGGTTGAGCCTTCCCCCCCCACTTGATGCTATGGACATGCAACTTCGGCAAAATCTGACCTCATGGACATTTTGAAGGAGAGGACACCGGTGAAACTTTTTCTTGGTCGTATGTGTGTGCGAGTGTGTGTGTTGAGTCAATCATCAGTCAGAGATAAAAGACATGAAAAGTCAAAAGCACTTTTAATATATCATTTTCAAATACATTTTGTTTGTTTCGTCTTGATATTTCCGCTATTTCTTTTTTATTGGATGTTGCCTTTCATTTTTTGCTCAATCCATGATATGCCTGTGCAGAAGGGTCGCGTGAAGTTGTGTGATGGTGACTATACTATTAAAAAGGAAATAGGCAACACTTGTCTCGCTCTCAGCAAATTCAATGTTCTTCATGCTATTAATGAGCTTTTTGGGGTGTGCTTTTACATGCATGCATATTTTTGTTTGGTAAGGAAGGCCAAAAAGCACTTAGGTTTGTTTCTTCTGAACGTTTTAATACGCTGACCAGTACATTGACACAAAATTTCAAGCCCGTCAAGAAGAGTTTTGAAATACTGTAAAACCTCTATAGAATGCCACATATCTCACAAATGCAAGCATTCGAATACTTTTGGTGGCATATTTATTCTCTGTGCGGGTTTTGGGGAGCACGTGCGTTTTATAGCCTATATGATCTGGAGTCAGCATCGTGCGCAGAATACAATTTCTGTGACGTTGCTACCGACTGGTTCAAAGATCTATGCCTGTTTCAGCGCATTAATGTTTAATATTTTTCCCAGGCTGAACTGAAACGCTTGCTCATAGTCAAAGGGAAGATATACAGAAATGCCGTCCCTCTAATAAGGCAACAAGGGTTTATTCTTCTATCACCACAGTTTTGAGAAACGAAGTGGAGAGAAAGAGAAAACAAATCCATCTAAACTCGCAGACTATTATTACTTTGATGTGATCGCGAACGGATCTGTGTAAGGACAGATGTTTTCTCAAGGAACGCAGCAGCAGTTATATGTGTGATCAATCTAAGATATGTATAATGCCGCATGTAAGCCGGTCGATAGGAGCACTAAATGTGATGTATTGTACCGAGATAGAGAGAAATTCATGTGCAGCCTCGTATGATTGGTTAAAACCATGCAAGGAAATCACTTGATACTCATACATGATTGTCCTTCATATGCACGTAAACATTTTACGTGTGATGTTACGGTGTTTCTAAGTACAATGACAAGAACTTTCGCTGACCCCAATGTCACTGAAAATGTTACTGAGCACTGCTCTTTGCATTCAAGTTCGTTATTCTTTCACATAAAGAGAGAATGACCGAATCACAGAAATAATATGCGGGTTTTCCTATGCCCTAATTATTCGTGATCCATACTGTTTTTCAGTAAACCTACCAGGTAATGCTGGCGTTGACATGTTTAATTTAAATAATCTTTTGGTTTATAGCGCCTTTAAAAGCTATTTGTGGTTCAGCATTCAAAGCGACTGCAAGAAACCACATTTGCTAAATATTCAGTATTATTTATATTCGAAATATATATGTTCGATGGGGACGATCAGTGTTAATTTCATGAAATAATCTGTAGTAGCCTATACAATCTTTGGAGGGACTGTTAGCTTGTTGGTGATGAAGTTAACGATCATGTGCAGGCTATGTTTTCTTTTGGGTATAGCCTTACCAAACCAATACATTAGCGCTGTAAAAAGAATTTACTTCAGAAAAAAAGTCAAACACAAGCGTGACCATATATATTTGTTACTATAGAGTGTAATTGCGCATGGGTTTCTCTAATTTAAATATGGTCAGGTTAGGCTATTAGGGGGGAAAAAAGATGCAATACACGAGGGAATTCTATTGAGGACAAGTACTAGAGACTTTGTTGCTGGAAACCAAACATGTTTCACAAAAGGACTAAATGTGTACCGATATAGTCAATGTGTTGTCAATTTTTAAATCAAAGTCAGTAGGACTTAAATTACCCAAATATGGCAACAAAGGCAAGTGTGCTCTTGTTTTTTTATATAATGCTTTGACTAAAGTGTTGACCATCACATTGAGCTGAAATTTAAAACACTTTCATGTTCAGCAGTAATGAGATCAAAATCCCTGAAGATTTTTCCCTCTATTTCACGGGAAATAGCAGAATGAGAGGAACACATTCTATTGAGATTTACATTTGTTGGACTTGAGGCTATATAAAGCAATAGTTGCTAAGGACCGAATTCGTGCCATGTGTTCCTAATTAACAAAGCAAAAAATATCCATAAAATAACATGAATCATATACAACAAGAAATGGGCTATTCTAGTCTCTGTATGAGGTGCATGTCAGCCTATGTTGTGTACTAACTTTCGTTACTTGTTCTCTTCTGCGTACATTTTAAATGCACATGTTCTCATAATTGTCAGTCAGTGGTTTCAGTCAATTTCTTCACTTAAGATCTAAAGTGGGTTAGGAGGTTAGCATGGCAGTTTTACCTCACTAAAAAGACTACCAAATGACTGAGACACATACAGTTTCCCTACAGAAAATAAATTGTCACTGCGGGCATGGAATGTAACTGCTGTTAGCTTGACTGAGGTACGAGTGTTTATCTTATACATTTAGGATATTCGGACATAATTTATGGTTTTTGATGTTGTCTGTGTGCACTGGAAGAACAGACACCTAAAAAAAGGAGTTAGACAGTTGTGTTATTTCGATCTGGGCCTTTGGTCATCACACTGGTATATCTAAACCAAGCTAAATGCGTGTCGTTTCATTCCATTTATTAACCTACATGCGAATGGGACAAAATAGTGTTATTTATTTGCTTAAGCTTGTTAATGTGACTTCATATAAGATTATCTATCTATCTATCTATCTATCTATCTATCTATCTATCTATCTATCTATCTATATATCTATCTATCTATATTATCTATCTATCTATCTTATTTGCATGCAATTCCCTCAATACGCACGTTAGCCTATGTGTAGATAAATAGTGTTAAATTCATGTGGAAGGTAATGTGGGAGAAGTTGTTGTTTGAAAAATGTTGTTTTAAATTATTGGGCATTTTGCACTTTAATTACACAAATTGCCTGTTTACATTGTGCCACAGGGGCCATATGCAGGCTATGACGCTACATTTCTGTTAACATTCTCAATGATCACTGCATAATTCTACGTCCACAGAGCTCCCAGCAAGCTTAAGCCGTGGATCAAATCCAACACAACAGGATATAAAATATCCCCAGTTGTGAACGTAACATAAGGCGACGCCTGTGCTTGCATGTGTGTGCGTGCGTGCGTGACTTAGTTGAACCGTAGAGTTGTGTCGTATGTGTGTTCTACTTCGAGTGTGTGTGTGTGTGTGTGTGTGTGTGTGTGTGTGTGGTCGGGCCTGGTGTGAGGTAAAGGGAGGCGAGAAAGCACAGATCGCTGTGTAAGCGATCCCTTTGTGTTGATTTAGGTAGACGTTTGCTGTATATAACGTTCAAGGCTGATAATATCATTGCCTCGCCAGATAAATAAAGCTTTGGCCAAACCATCGGGTCAGCTATCGATCCCTTCTGCGTGCAAAGAGAAAGGGAATGAGACGGCACAGGGACAGAAAAAGAGGGGGGTCTCTTATTAGCATTCCATAGCCATGACCGACCACTGACAAGTAAAAGAGATATCTAGCTCAACGCCATACATCTCCTGCTCTGCATACTTTTCATTGGATAATAAAGTTCACTTGGCTTGTCAGTGACAGCAATGAGGATATTGAAGAAAATAAAACCACATCGTTTTAAATATTTATTATATAATTATGAATGTAAATAATTTGTGAAAACACTTGATTCAAGATTTCTGAGTGTTAATATACCTTCCTTTTCAAATAAAATGAAGTTTTTAGAGGGGTCAATTTTTTTGTATAAAACTAGCAAATTGTTTCAAAACTGTTTTAACACTGACACTATAAGCAAAGTAGCCTTTTTTTTTCAAAGGATACGCATGCAAAAATATCTATTTACAGTTTCTTAACACTGGAAACTTTTCCACAAGGGAGTTGTTGCAAGTAAAGCCACAAATAAAAACGATCAAATCTTGTTCAACAATGACAGCTTTTAATCATTTAGTTTAGTTTTCTCCAAACGTTTTTTTTTTTTTTTTTTTTTTACTCCCACCCATCGTCCCGTCTTTATCTTTCTTTGTTGTTTTAAAATATGCATGTCTCTCCGGAATGCTAGTCACGGGTCCAAACTTTGCGTCCAACCTCCCACATGAAATGATCCCCCTTAAAGGGGGCTCAATATGTCTCAATCTGCACTTCGGTTCACTCAAAGCATTTGGGTACAGGGGACAGACTCTAGAAAAAAAAGAATAAATTAAACGACAAGTCACCGAAGAGCGACTTTATCAACACGTTTTGACGAAGAGTGGAGACAGCGACAGCAAGATTTTGAAGAATTGCGCAGATGTCCTCTAAAAAGTAAGAAAATTTGTTTTCATTTCTTCCCCCTTAAACGCGCGCGTGTGTGTGTTGGGGCTCCCGGATGCGCGCGCCTGTGGAAGAGTGTGCGTGAACGCGCGTTGTGGTAGAATAGCTCAATAGAGATGGAGAGAGAGAGAGCGGAGTTGGAGGGAGGGAGCTCTGTGGGAAAGCAAGAGACTAGAGGATGTCTCGACGTGCGTGTATGTATGACTCCGACTGTCATTAACAACAAATCAATCAACACGTAGCATTTAAACTCGAAAGTGCCAGCTTTCCGTGTTTGTCTGTGTGCTGAAGAAATAAATCATTGCCCGGAAAAGGGAGCTTTGGGGAACGGAAAGTTTGCTTTGAAAGGGAAACGTGAAACAAGAGGTAACCGAGTGGAGGCGACGCAGACGTAGTTTTAACTGCGAAATATAAAATACACTTTCGGTCTTATTTTTAACAAGCTGGTTGACGCTGAGTGATTAGCTACGATATTCGGCAGCAATTCAGTTCAAACTTAGAGTCTCGGATACGATTAAGAGACGATAATAAATATTCTTACAATCTTCGATACTCCATCGGGAAGAAATGAAAAGCCTGTTTGTTACCGAGATATAAAAAATACGCTTTTCATAGATAGACAGAGGACAGTTTTCTTCATTCAGTTTTCCCTTCAGGAACTGTAAACATGCTGACGTCAGATTATCGTGAGATCTTCAAGACAAAGCGCATGCAATTAGTGCATTTATTCAGTGATGCAAATATGTTTCCATAGACATACACAAGCACATTTTCTGATCCTTACCACATGGGCAGTAAAGAAATGTCGTTGCTACATACCTGATAACGTCCTGGCTTTTCAGCAATATTTACTGCCCGTTTTTATAATACACAACAGATGGTTTGCGCCTGTGCTACCGCAGCCAGCGACACTCCCAATTTTACTCAGCAGCATTTTGTTGCAGTTGCGTTTAATACTGGGACTAAATTAACAATGACCCACTTTTCATATACAGACAGCTTCATATTCGATATCCTACACGTTTTTCACATATCCATATACACATACACAAAATATATGTAATTATTGAGATCATGAACAAATATGTAAAATATCTTATATACATATATCTCAATTATTATCCTCAGAAACAACTAAAACAAGACAGCATGCACGTCTTGTGGCTTAAATGTCTATATCTATCTATCTATCTATCTATCTATCTATCTATCTATACATTTCATTTTTTATTAACACAACATAAAACAAACAAACAAGCATTTTAGTCACTAATTCATAGCAGGCGGCCTGACAGGCTTGGTGAATTATGTTGTGGTTAATATTGCCCTAATTTCGTTTTTATTTGCCTAATTTCTCAGCATGACTTCTATTTTCTTTCATAATAAATGACTGAAGCGTTTTGTCGAGGGATATTTTTCATCCCAGTTATATAGACCGGGTCTTGACAGAGGCATTATCTCTCTTGCTCCAGTGTTGGTCCCTGCCACGGCTCTCTGATCCCACGCCTTTCCTCCTTTATGCTGCCTGTCTTGCCTATAGTTGTCGCAATTTGTGCGTTTGATAAATACATACGCATTCCCCCACTTCCAACAAGACGGTTTCTGTAGTAGCTAAACTGCTTCAAAAGTAACGTGAACATATAGTAGGGCATTTTAAGAGTGTATATATATATATACATATATATATATATATATATATATATATATATACACACACACTATAATATAATTATAATATATATATATTATAATTATATATATATATATATATGTATATATATATGTATGTATGTATAAAGAGAGAGAGATAGAGAGAGAGAGAGAGAGAGACAGTTAGATGTTTTGACATTTTACAAGACGTAAATATTTAAAAGGCCTTTATTTGTTAGTGAAGATACTTATTTTAAGGCCTGATGTAAGGATTCGTTTTCTTTATGGATAAGAAACCACATCTCTCAACATCCATCGGCTGAGCCACAAAGCCAGTTTTCTCGTGCGCTCAAATATGTGTGCGCGCGCTCACGTGTGATTGTCTGTGTATGTCTAAAGGTGGGGGTCGTCTGAGGATTCGAGGAAGGGAGAGAGAAGGTGGGCTCGTCCGTTCTTTTAGAATGACCTGACTCCACAATCAACCAATTTATGGTATTAATCTGAATGTGGTGTGGTGTTCCGTCTATTGGAGGCGAAATTTGTTGCCCAAGCTTTTCTTTCCTCTTATGTTAAATCAGAACGCAAGGAGGTCTGAACCGTTACCAAAGACACTCCCAAATATCCCATCCGCAGTAGAGCTATCTCTGTGCGGTATTTATCCTTGAAATTCAAACCCCTGCCCCCCCCCCCACGTCCAAATTCATTTGCATTCGTTGATGATATCAATAAAGAATAGCAGGGATCCTATTTGGTTGTGGTAGGGCTGGGGGAAGGTGGCTTATTCGGTCAAAACTGGACAGAGAGGACGAAGACCCTGAGGTCAGCTGACCATTCAGTGCGCGGTGGAGGGAGGCGGAGGGGTCTGGAGAGGCTTATTTGAGAGCAGGCGTGTTTGTAGCCAGGCAATGAAAAGGAGTCAACCACAAAGCTCGTCATACTTCAAATACACCCCATCACGTCTTCAGTCTCATACCTCTCAACGGCTAAATTGGAGGAGAGGAAGCTATATTCTTTAAGAGGGTAATTCTTCCAAGTTTGCTTTAGGTTTAACCACCGTATTCATGCACGGGGAGTTGGAATGATCACAACTACCAAAATCCAAAACTTTAAAGACAAAGGCCTGCTAAAATCTACACGTGTAAATGACATTTAGAAACAACTCGACAGTGCACCAAAACATCTCCATTTATATTTTTATTTCAGCGCAGCTGTGCATTTTGTGTCCCTGGTTACGCAAATTCGTGCAAGTCCTATATTTGATTATAAAACGGGAGAGATTGTGCGTGGCTAAACGTGGAAATGTTGTATGAGGCCTGTCGTCAAACGGCTCATTGGACGAGCTACGGCCAATCCGCATGTGGACCTTTCAATCATTTCAAGCTGGAGGACGAGGCCCATGTCTTAAATTCATTAAGAAAATTTTGCATAAATGTTCCTTTTTATATAGGCCTATATAATATTTGCGTCATATTTATGAAATATATACCCTATATAAAAAGTGGCAAATTATAAATTGATGGTTGGGACAACATGCAATTGTGCAGAGAGAAAAAATGGTCAATGTTGGCAGAGTATTTGTAACCAAGGAAATATAAAGTCTTATATCACTGATAGGGAAATGAATGACTAGATTCTTAATAATGAAAACGTTTGCAAAGCACGAACTGTATATGAAAACCTAGCAGGAGAGCTTCAGATGGTCATCTCTGTAGATATTCATTTGAATATGTATTTATTTATTTATTATCTGTGTATTTATATATGTATTTATCTACGTATTTATTCATTCGCATATATTCCTGAAGTATTCGCGTTGAAAACTGAGTGTTTAAGTTCCCACAAGAGACGTGAACTATTCAGGTTATAGGCTACTTTTGGATAACTCTTACTTAACCTTTTCTCCTTGAAGCTAACTTTGTGAAACTTCCACTTAATGTATCTTAAAGATGCACAGATTGACAACACGTTGGGATCAGAATATACAAGCCTCCACTACGTCTACGGCACAATAATCCTCAGTGCTTTCGTTCATTCAGACAGGTTCACCATGAAGGGTTGCAGTCAGAGTTAGCTTGTGTAGATCAACTTTTAAAATATAATGCAGGGTTCAAAATCACCACCATATCCTAAAGCGAAGCATATCATGTCCTTATGGTAATAATTGAACATAATGCACAGCTTTCTCTGTCCCAAAAGGATCATTATAACCTATGATTAGCTTTATTATTGCTAGAAGATACCTGGACAATAGTTCGACCAAGGATTGTTTGATATCGTTTTTACATTTCTCTCTGGTGTGTATTCGGATTCCTGTGAGGTCTGAGGATGGCGGCTTTGTTGGTGCTCTGGCGTTCTCATGCCTTGCAGAGGGTTCTGTCAGAGCTGTTTGTTTCTCCCTTTATTTGCTAGATGGCGCTCTGTGTTCTGGGACCCTCAGTTAGAGGAACAAACGGTCCTCAGTTTATTCTTTACCCGTTTTCCATTGTTCATCCATACTCCGTTTTAAAGCTTTTTTTCCTCTTCTTGTCCTTCACACTTTGTATTCGGAAAACATATATTTGAATGTGCGTTAAAATGATAATTATACATATATTCTATGATTATATGTGGTTAATTTGTAAATGCAATTAGAGTTGTGCAGGCTGTTTTCGAGTATTTTGTGGTTTTAATGTATTTTATGATGTTATATCACATATGGTAAATTATGCTGCTTTGGGATTTGATCATTTAATTGCTTTAGACTATGACAATCTTTATAGAATTATTCAAACGGTTTATGATATATTTATCAAAATGTCTGTATCTGTAAATCATAAAAAGCGCACATATTAATACTTTTTTAGCTATCCTTTTTTTGAATAATATACGCAAGTATTATTTCAATACATTTTAAGTTGTATCCAACTCACTCAGCAATATTTCAATGGACTGCAGAGTCAATACATTTAGAACAAGATGATATCATTTCGAATAGGGTTCTAAAATGTGTTTTAAACCCTATAAGTCTCGGTAGATTTTCCTCACACACAGACACAAAAAAAACGCACCTATAATTTTATATTATTACATTTTAACAGACAGAAATAAGTGGATTTATTCAGATTTCCTCACAAAAACCCTTCTGTTAAGAAGATATATTGCAGCACTTACACTTTCTCTAAATAGTGGATTGTCCATATTTGACGTTGATGAATGTGCCCACGATTTGAAGAACATTTAAAGATGTCGTTTAAATGTTATGCCAGATTGCTCAGCGGACGATGAGAAGCACCAGTCCGACAGGATTCACCAAAATTACACATACAATATCAAAATAAAAAGAGATTATTTCCCCCCTCTTTCTATTTCACATGACAAGGATAATATAATAGAAATATATTGGTTCAGTTTTCTGTTTTGTTTTATATCACGTGTAAATGCCGCTGTTTAGGACATCATTTATGTTATGTATTAATATTTTTGCTTGCATGTTATTCACTTAAGTAATCAGTTTATTTATTTGACATTTTATGATAAGCCACACTGTTCATTTTACGTTGGTATAATTTTATATTTGCATTATATCCGTATATTATATATTTTTATGTTTATGCTATATTTGATCCAGTAATGGTGGTGACATAGCTTGTGTCTGTTAACAGTAATAAAAAACAGTGTGGTAGCCTATCTCACCACAGTTTTCCTGTATGCTGAGTCCCTCCTGGGCCACTCAAACCTCACAGAATGAGAGCGTTTATGAAAAAATGATCAAATATTACTGTAGCCTGTATGTTTATGTTGTGTTTTTGTTTGTTGCTGAAATTGAACTTCTTAAGTAAATACATTGTAGACCACATTCAGTTGTTTAAAGTTAAAATAAAAAATGAATAATTTGTTGTATTTAAAAAAAAAGTGTTACTGCTGTTTATAGGAAAACGTTATATTCTCAAAAGCAATTGTTTCATGGTAAATAAGGGAGATTTGAACCATAATTCTATAGCCCCACCAGCGCGAGATAAAAGCGAAATCTGACTGAGAAACGGGTACAAAGCCTTCCTCGTGCTTGTGACATTGCTCGCTGTCAGGATAGTTAGCAATGTTCTAATATGGACGGTGGCTCCAGAGGCTCATCTCTTGGGGTTTTAATTAACAAGCTGTCTCAAAGCTGTAGAGATCCATCAAACAGTCTCTCCCCACTAGCAAACCCCCCCTTCCGTCTGAACAGTCTCGCAGCCTCTTTGGCGTTACTTGAGAGTTCTCCGTGACTCCCCATTCAGCTTTGTTCCTGTATGAATTCGCTTGCTTATCGAATGTCAGATTACATCGCAGCGTAGTTCCTATGTTTGACTTTAGGTTTGTGCTCGCATGGACGGTGAGGTGAGTGAGTGAGTGAGTGAGTAAATGTGTGTGTATCTGAAGAGGTAGTGAGGAGAATATGACACGTTTAGAGGTTTATTTATCTTATGAACAGCCAAAAGGAGCTATGATAAAACGCAGTTGTAGTTTTCAACTTCTACCTCATCCACACACACACAGACACACACACACACACACACACACACACACACACACACACACACACACACACACACACACACACACACACACACACACACACACACACACACACACACACACACACACACACCTACATCACTTGCACAACTGTGAAGTGAACGTCCCCCCTACGGAAAAGGCAGGGGCGAGTTCAGGGTCAACAGAGAGCGCTGTCCATGGTCCTATTCAGAGGTGCCTGGGTGCTCTTATCAAATTAGACAGGACAAGTTTCAAATCGATGCCATCGCCTCTATCAGGAGACTGCCACTGGTTTACAACCTTTAACAAGCCACCCTGACAGTCAGTGCTCCAAGCGCAAATACACACCTCTGTCACGGTGATGGAGCGATCATGACCGCTAATGGACGGGGAAGAAAGGGTGAGATAACACACTAGATAACAGGTGATGCTCATCTGAATATCGCTACGAATAACGCGCATGACCAAACGAGCAAGTTTCTTTTTTTTTCTCTTTTTTTTCCAAAAAAAAAAAAAAAAAAAAATCGAAGGTATGAATTGAGACAATATGCTAGATTTAGGCTAAATACAAGTATATCAAAAGGTTTTCTTAACTATGCTCGTTTTATTTTTTATTTGAAATATATTAATAAATATTTACACGTACTTGTCAATCGTTCTAAACGAAGATCAGCATTAAAAAAATAAAATAAAACGAACAATAAAACAATTGTATAAACAGGTTGTGACAGCGCATTTGTAAGGTTGCTTGAAATCGAAAAAAAAAAAATTAATAAACATTTGTTTCGTTGATTTATGAAGTTATTCTAAAAGCCTTTAGGAAAAACAAAATAACCAAATAGGAAACTAAATATTGCAGCAAACCAAATCAATGCATGAATTAAATATTTCACCATTCTTTTATGTACTTTATGAATTTAATTCATATGCATTTTCTTTTTCTTCTAAAAGGATACTTTGGTGTCTGTATTTCTAATTCTCTTAAAATTAATACTGTTAAAATTGTTGCTATGAATAGCAATTAACTAAGCTTGTGCTTTTAGCATTTTTTTTTAATCATAGTATGAACCTAAAATTAAGTTCAAGCTAAATAATAATAATAACAATAATAATAATAATTACTGTAACGATCTGGTCATTTATAACATCCGTTTTCTTATTTATTCAGTTTATTTTAGTTCAATTTAGGCTTCCTTGCCTCTCATTCCGACTTTCAGGTCCATTTCAGAACACTAAAGATGATCCATTTGAACTTATTTTTAACTCTCGTTCTTATTTTATCTTTTTGGAATGTTACTTTCCTTCACCGTCTCACATTTTGACGTCTGAGATAAAGCGAAAAGGAAGCTCTGTTTGTCCTACTTGCACACTGGAAACCTCGTCAGTTTCTCATTCCCTGACAGATTTGCTAAAACAACAATAAAGACCTATTGTTCTCGAGCTGACTTAAAAGATTATCTGGGCATACATTTTACCCGCCTTCACTTCGCCCAGGTATAACAAACCTCGTCAACGTACACATCATTGCCATCAAAAGTTATGCTATCAGATATTGTTGAATATGGGTGACGTTTCTCATCCTGGATGCTGATTCAGACAGAGACATAAAAGAACAGGTAGTCGAATGGAAGGACACAGTGGTTTGAAGCAGTGACGGTTGTCAGGGAGATGAGAGAGAGAGAGAGAGAGAGAGAGAGAGAGAGAGAGAGAGAGAGAGAGAGAGAGAGAGAGAGAGAGAGAGAGAGAGGCAGGCAGTCTATTTTGTATGAACACTCTAAAAGCGTGAGAGACGGCAAAGAATTTAGGAGAGGTAGAGACAGCCTAAACGTGAGTGTGCAGCCAATTAATGGAAACCATTCATCCATTTTATCACCTCATATATGTGCGATATATATCACACCTTCACACTCATACACTCTCCTCTGTCTACCTTGTTGCCTGTCAGGCTGTTTTTAACGGCAGTCCGTCAGACGGGCACCTCTGTGGCCTCGCTAATTTGGGTTCATTGGATGGCAATAACTTAATTTAGAGCCTCATCTTTTGAGGCGTTTCTTAATGAGGATGCGCTGTGCAATAACGCGCCGGTTATTCAGGTGGGAGCAACCAGCACCGCGCACCAATGTGTTTAGCCTCCAAGGAACCCGTTAAGCTTGATGAGACTCATCTATAACGCGTGATTGAATACCTATAAGCTTCTGACGAGACAGAACCGCGCGCAACGGACTCTCAAGCCCTGACTGAAGAGGCCTTCAGCCGTTCCTCCAAACCTCACATCACACAGAATCAAGTGGAGAGTGGCGCATAATAAGAGTTTTAAGGCACTGTTGTCTGGTTTCATTGAAAAGGCCTCTTGTTGTTTAGAGAGGATCAGGTTTTATCGTGTCCTAACCCTGGGTCGCTGGATATCACGGTGACCCGCTTGGCACCCTATGTGGGAATTCCATCTCTAGCTGTAAAATGACAGGTTGTAACGCTCCAAGCGCTCCGGTTACTTATGTGACCTTAACCAAGTGATTTAAGTCCAGGTCTTCTGGCCCTTGCTCTTAAAGCTCCCCATTAAGAACTGAGTGGCGAGAAATGTTTTTAGACAAGTATGGGACTACAAGACATATATAGTGATGCGTACAGGTATAGTATAGGCCTCACTGCAGTTAAATAACTGTCCGCTTATGTTTCAAACCTGCTGCAGCCACCAACTGTTAAATGGCCAAAATGGGCATTATAAATGCAAATACCAATATTAATACTAATATATTATTATTATAGGCTACTAATACTATTAGACTAATTTACAATTATTTGTCAACTCTATACACAAACACATTAAAGATCAGGCCAAACATCTGTTTTACATTTTATAATAATAATAATAATAATAATAATAATAATAACACTACAACAACGATTAAATTAATTTGACAAAGACTGCCATTGCGTTATAGGCTAACTGACATCTGAGAATAAATATTTAAAAACTTTATTTTGTAAAACATGATTCGTGTCATGTTTAATTTTTAATTTGTCCACAAAAATATCAATGTTTTATGCTGACGTTATATATTAAATACAATTTTGTGAAATATTAGCTTTATGCGAACAGGCGTTGCTCTACAGGAAAAAACAAATTTTCAATTTTTTTTTTTTTTTTTAGATGGACCGCGTTCTTTCATTCGTTGTCCTGTTTTATGACACATATTATGTTTGACGGGAATTTATCTTTACATAAAAGTTGATTCAGAGCTAATAATTGTTTTGATGCCTTATCGCCATTCCCTTTCATCACATAAACTGAATTCAGAACATTATATTCTCTGACCTGCGCTGAAATCAGTTTATGCGGGCGCCTGCTCATATTGTTGAATTCCAAAGTCCGTTTATCATTGTCCAAGAAAGAGCAGTGCAATATTTATCCAGAAAAATATCCCTCTTTTATTGTATTTATTATTATTATTTTCCCAACGGATCTGTCGGCGTGTTAAATGAAGCACCTGAGATCCCAGGATGTGAGACTACAACAATTACTCTCAAAACGCAATAATTCGAGCAAGTGTTTCCAAAAACACTGCATAGCAACACAGGACAAATTCAATCTCTGTGTTTTTGTCTGCTCTTGCTTACCATGACATCCTCACATAACTTAATGAAAGTTGCCTTCCCTTTTCCCGTTCAGAAAGAGGAGTGTGATCCATTTTGTGCAACGTGCTCCACTCAATTTCACACACACTTTGTCTAAAAATATCAGAATCCAAGACAGAAGGGGGGGACAGAAACCTGAAAGAAATCCTTAAAAGCCAAGCCTCTGCCAGCGGCAGCTGTCCAGTGCTGTGTGGCGTGATCACCCCAAACCATCTCCCACTCTCATGACACATACCGGAGCTCTAGCGCGCGAGAAAGCGGAACTTCAGGGAGCCAAGGTGCGCGCGCGCGTGGGTGGGTGAGAAAGGGTGTGTGGGCTATGTGTGTTATATGAACTAATAACAATCAATCAAAAAGGGACAGTAAGGGAGGCAGACATATTTAAGATAGATAGATAGATGGATAGATGGATAGATAATTTAGACTATTTTGAAGTGGTAAAAAGAGTGAGAATTGAGAGCGAGTTGTATTATTTGAGGTTTTTTCTTTCTTTCTCCAGGACACAATAAAACATCGATTGTTGCAGTTTGCTGACCCGTACAATTTGGGGGCTTGATTTCCCTTCAGAACCGAGCATATAATTATGCAAATAGAGATCTGACAGCGATCTGGTGAAGTACTCCCGAAGACAAGGGCCCGGAGGAGTGACAGTCCGGCTTCAGCAAGTACTCGGCTCTTTGAGAATAGTTCATATTTGGCGGCGCATGAGAGTATGGGAGGAGACGAGAGCGTGCGTGACAAAACGCGGATAAAATTGAAATATCAATCAAGGACGTCATAGACTTCAAACACACAACGTTATTTTTGCTGTTAAGTGTGAGTCTTGTGGAAGGGAGTGTGATGACAAAAAGTGTTGAGGATGAAACGAACACATTACATAGTGTTTATAGTATGACAATTCTAAGGTGAGATATTAGTTTTAGAGTCATAGCTCATTCGTTTGCACAAATCCCACCGACAGTTGACACACTTTAGGCTTTACATATTTCAATGGTGTTAAAACAATTAGGAAACATCACAAAATTAGTTGAAAAAAACTTTTTGCGAATTCTATTGTAGACCTATTGTGTGATGTTATAGAAATTCTATCTATATGGCTTGAATTTATCACTTCAGCTAAGCACAGCGTCTATAAGTTAACATGAGTTTTCAAATTATTATTTTTTCCCATTTATTATAAATGTAACTATTGTATAGCATAAATGGCGCGGTGATTAAGTAAGGCTACTCAAATATGCAACTTAAAAAATAAATTCATTCAACATATGACTTGAAAACACTTCTGTGTACTGAATACACTTCAGTGTTTATATTTCTGAATTACAACACTTTTTTTTTTCTGGAGAGAAGTTTATTTGGTACAACTGTCCTAATTGTGATAAAAATGCCTCACTAAAAAGCTTATTGCAAAAGAAATGTAAACTTGATTATTCCAAATAAAAAACTTTTAATTTTGTTTTTAAGCTATTATAATGTGAGAACCTTTTCCCCCAAAGTCAATGTGGCGCAACAAAACATATAGGCTATAAAAAGCCATTATATACATACCTATATATATATAAATGTTTTAAAATCGCATATTTTTTATATTTGTTAAAAGTAGCCTACATTCAAAAGTTATTTGTTTACACCACTTGTAATAGTCTTTAAATAAATAAATAAATAAATAAATATATATATATATATATATATATATATATATTATATAGCCTATATATTTATTTATTTATATAGGCTATAGCAAAATGTATAAAGTTTTTTTTTTTTTTCTCATTTCTTCGAAACGAACCGCGAATTTCATTTCTAATGATTTCTCCTTATTATCATCCTTATTTTTCGTTAATCTCTTGTGACATAATTTCCGCGGGTTTCATGAGTTGAGGTCTAAAAAAAAAAAAAAGCAAAAAAAAAAGCAGTTGAAACATAAAAAAACTTGGTGCTATAGACATGGCTTCATCCGATACTTCTCTGTCTTTGACTGACACTTATTTTGGTTAACATTGGTCTCATTGTAAAGGCCTGGGCTCGATCTAGACACAGATATCAGCTTTCGTGATAGAGTTCCACAGCTGATACGTGAGAAGAGCGAGTCATTCTCCGAGCAGGCTCACCTTCCCTGGGAACAGAGCTGAGAGGAGAGCCGCTGGAGCAACAGGCTTTATCGGGCTCCGAGGATCTTTCCCCCGTCAGGTTGAACTTTAACCCGACAACTTCTTGGGTTGAAAGTGATGCCTTTACGATCATTACGTTGTAAATAAGAGTACCCTGTGCATCGGTGTCTTTAAGTGCAAGGTGAGATATGTCTATCAAGCTGCTCGCAAAAGTGCATGCTATTTTACATGCTTGTTTTATGAAGTAAAAATAAATAGATAAAAACTAAGACAATTATTGCAACAATTAAAATCAAAGATCGTTACGGACAATTTTTATAAAGAATTTTATTCAATTACAGCAAGTATGAAGATCATTATTACACTCAAATGATATGGAAACGAAGTGAACGAGTAATCAGGGCACATACTGCCATCAATTCAAAGACGAAAGACTAACATATTTGAACGATTTATGAAAAGTGAAGTTAAAGTAAGATCATGTTTTCATTGAATGCATTCCCATCGAAAGCTAATAAAAACTTCTCAATACAATTTCAAACAATTACAGTTTGTGGAGCAAACAACACATAATGAGTGACTTCAGAGTGACTAAAATGTTTCAAAAAAGAATTAGAATCTTGTCGATTAAAATATTATTGTTTAAAATGAGTCCTAATTTGCAAACCAATTAGGTTTTCGATTTGGTTTAAGGCTGCACTTAGCGCGAGTGACATTCACATATGGCTTGTCAGTCTACGCTTGCAAAATAAAATAGAATAAAAGATAAACTTTATGTGTGTTTTCCTAAGGCAACAATATTGGGATCGGAGTAAAGCAATTTTAACTAAAAAGTATAAGCAACTTGCAGTTGATCAGTGGCATCTAATGAATATTTGCAGGTATATTAAAAGTTTAATTCATTGTAAAAATAGTTTCAAAACATGAAAGCATCTGGGGTCTTGCATTTCTTCCGTTGTAGTTACATCTCTATTTTGGATAAAAATAATATATATGCATAAAGCACTATTTACATTGCTTATACCTTGAGCAATCTAAATAACCAATTACAAATTCTATTTCTAAAAATGATGAGATGATAGAGGCCTTACTGAGAGATTCATTTTCAAACTAAAGCAGAGTGATCTGTTGACATGCCTGAGCAACTTATCTTTAAGCCTCTGCTAATACCACATTGTCCAGGAGACAATGTTTCTTGTCTTGGCTGAGACAGTTACATCACGTATTTAGCAGAGGATGACAATGAGGTGTTAAAACAGTCCGAATAGTCATAAACTCTGCAATAAAAGGGCAGGTTAAATGAGCAAACATCTCAAGGAATGGCTTTTGTACTTTGGATAACATTAAATCTCCCTGATCCTGACGCATAGGAAGATATTCCCAGACTGACACATCGGCTCAGTTAATGGGAGATATTCCTAAAACTCATGCTCACACAAGGTTTTAAGGGATTTAAAAACAGAGGAGGATTCTTTAAATATGTCAAGCTGTCAATGGCTTACTTCATTGTGTTAATTCTTAATCTAGTCTCAAGATAGCCATTGAATGGATGCGCGAGTCTGCAAGTTGCTTTTTCCCAGTTAAAGTTATATGTATGGAACAAACAACCCGTAAGCCTTTAGCATCTGATATACAAAATTCCTAAGCGCTCCAGTATTTTAAAAGCAAGTAAGACCCCGGTTAAAGAGAACAACATGGGGGGAAATCAAAGAGAGATACAAAGACTTTGCAGGCAGGCACTAGGACCTGCCAGACGTGTGTGTGTGTGTGTGCAGGTGCTTCCCAGGCATTAGCTCAGTTCAGGACAATGTCAGGATAATTAGAGGTGCATCAAGAGGCGGTGTGCGGCGCCGCCTGTCAGCCTTAATCTGGCCACTGATGGGCCACCACCAAATCCACACAGCGGCCCACAGGAGGCACAAGCAGTGAAGCCATATTGCTTTGACAGTTGCACTCATCCAGAAGTAATGCAAAACGCTATTCTGATGTATACAGGCTGACCCTGCGCTCCTCAGAGTTATACAATACACTGGGAGGAGGACTTCAAGGAGGAATATCTTTCATAAAAAGAACAGAGGAGAAAAGCAACTAAGAGGTTGACAAAGCTGGGCTCTGGGATCTGTGAGCCCTCTATAAGTCGTCGTGTTTTATACGGTGGGAGCTGCGTGTGGTGACCGGGCTGGAGGAGGAATCATCCTCTTGGTCCTTGAGAGCATTGCTGAAGAACTTGAAGATGGACTGGAAGCTCTTCCATGATGTTAACTCATGCTTCTCGGTACCTGCAAAACACAGAACATCAGGGTGGATGAGAAAAACATACAGAGTTAACAGTGTTTATAAATCACAGTAAAGGAGAATTTCTTCTCCTAAACACAAAAGAAGATATTCTGAAATCTATCCCCAACACTTATTTGTCAGAAATATGTCAGAAAAATGGGCAAAAATGGTCAACTTGTAAATACAACTTGTCACTGGGGCAGTAACCTCAAGGGACAACTTTGTACGCCTAAAAGGTGCATATTAGTACCTAGAGTAGTACCCATACTACTATGAACCTTTTAGGGGTCAAAAAGTTGTCCTTTTAAGGGTCTGCCTCAGTGACAAGCTGTTGTCCCCCTAAAGGTGCAATTTTTTCCAAACACTTTCCTGATTGTTACATTTTTCAAAACATCTTCTATGTTCTGCATAAGGTTTGGAACAACATAAGGGTGTCTAAATGATGACAGAATATTTGGCCGAAGTAAACCTTTAACACTTCATACTGAGGTCTCTAGGGCACTTAGATTATTAGAGTGATATGTGAGGACCGTTCATTCTCTAAATAGTTTAGTACGTCTGTTGCCAAGCAAAATCTTTGGACTCGGTGTCATGTGCTGTGTTCCGACACAACGTTTTCCATCTATTAAGATACTGTGCACTTGAGGACAATGGATGTAATGGCTACTATCCATGGAAGATTACATTTTCTCTCTCTTGAGTTCGATACACCTATCAGTTAATCCACAAAACGGCTCAGTTTTCCCTCAGTGGCAGCGGGTTAAAGAATTCCCATGTTTGGGTCATTGGATCCAGGTGAAGTGACATGAACACCTTAAGTCCTCATCAGACCTTTCAAAGTCCCGCAAGAGCCTTTCACAGCCCTCATAATGCAGCACTGTCAGACAGGTAGCGCCTGGCGCGGCGGAAGCACCAAAGAACTACATTTGGTCTGTTTATTTATTGTGCTATTTGTGAGAAAGCTTGAATAGAACTTCGGCTAGATTAATTCCACTTTGAACCATTTGCAATGTACGTAGCTTAAAGAATTCGATTGCCTTGATATACGTCAGTGTCAGTTTGTGCGGAACACAGAGGATCAAACTGATGTGCTTTTCCCCCCTCAATCACGATTTTTCATTCTTTCCCCTCCACACTGAAACTGGTGCATGAACTTGCCCGGAGGGATCCAATTAAAGACCAACTTTAAGGCCCATGCCAAAAGTGTACTCAGATGGCCATGATATTGACCTCCATGTTTATTACATTGACCCCAGTCTGGGAAGTATTGATGAAGATAGCTGTGGTGAGATGGGAAAGAGGTGTGTGTGTGTTTGTGTGTGTATCAGAACGTTGAGTCTTTCTAGCTCGGCCAATGATCAGTGCCTCAGGTCAAGTTTACCAAGCTGACGATCAGCGAGTCGATACCTGCTGTCCAAACAATCTCTTTACTGGTGTAGGTCCTGGCACAACACCACTCTAGAGGAGAAGACATTGCCTCCACTGCTCTTATTTATAATTCATACCCAATTTGGAGCACACAGCCTTAACTTTCCCTCTACTCTAGGCTCCCTCACCTTTCCCAACTAACCTTTTATTTGTCTCTCCTTCTTTGTTTTTTTTCTTTTCTAGGACCAATTAATGACGAAGGGTTCACTTTTTGTTACCTTGAACCTGTGATGAACCCCTGATCGACGAGCGACTCATACTGATCCCAGCCACGGGGTCAGCCACAGTGCGTCTCCGAGCAGATATGCAAATGCAACGAGCCCCCGTGGCGACCCTGCGGGAGCTCCGCCCCTGCCGGCGACATCACCTTTGATGAGGGTTCACAAGCATGCCTCACTAATGACCCTTTATTACTCTACCTTGCCATCTCTTAATTGCCAAGATGTGTTGAGTGTAATCAATAGTGTATGTGTGCCGCGGCGTGTCACGGTTACGTCATTCGCTCGCACAGACACACAAAGAATGGGGAAGAGGACAGCCGTGCCTGGCTAGCCCACAAATTAAATGAATGCCATTTAAAGAGGTGGCCATTGATTAAATGTCATCTTTCAATAAAGAGAGCAATGTCTACTGCATAGAAGTAAAAGTCTATTGTTCTGGTTTTCCTTTACTTTTTTCTTTTTCTTTCACAGGCATTTCTGTTCGTCTGGGAGATTTTCTGTTCTTAAAAGTAAGATGGATAGGGCTTATAATTCCTTTCATGTCTTACAAATAAAGGCATGCTACTATTAAAAATCCATTAACATGCAATTGGGAAAAAGACTATTAAAGCAATGACAAAACTTTTACGCTGCAATTACAATACATGTAAATTATGGTATAAATAAAATGAACTTTAATTACATAAAAAGTTTTGATATATTTCCTATGATACCATTTTATTAATCTTTTATTAAAATTATTATTATTTTTTTATAAAAACGCATAGGCCAGTAAATACACATTTTTGTATGTTTTATACATATATATATAAAATAAAAAATCAGATAAAAAATAAAAAAAACACACACACACACACACTCAGTAACACCCAAATTCTTAAAGAAGATATTGTTGAAAATTACATATACAAACTGCTGTGCTTTCTGTGAACATCATAATTATGAATTCTACATGTGTAATTGTGCAATTAGAGAAAGAGTTGCACCTTTTGAAAAAAACTCTCCAGCAGGCAGGCTGTCATCCACATGACCCTGACACCCCTCACAACATACTCATGCCTACAAAAATGCTCACGCACTATGTTTTGATATCCTCATCTTTAACAATGCACCTCACAGTATGAGCACAAACACACCGCCGCTCACACCAGGCCACTGTTATCAGCGTTACTTCATACGACTCCATTTGACCACTGTATTTGTAATAATGAAGCTTCATATTTCACTACCCCATTAAGACGTCTTCCAGATGCAGATCCAAATCTTTATAATGAACCATTAAATGATTCAGCTGGATACCTTTGAGGGTAATTTAGTAGTTCTTTGATCTCACTGTGACAAATAGTGTTTGAAACAGTGTCCCAGTGACAAGCACACACACACACACACACACACACACACACACACACACACACACACACACACACACACACACACACACACACACACACACACACACACACACACACACACACACACACACACACACACACACACACACACACACACACACACACACGCACACACACACTCTTTCAACATTCATGTCAACAATAAATCAAGGAAGACAGGCTTTAGCTATCGGCAATTCCTTTTTCTCTCCTCACCAAAAGCGTTACAAATGGTAATCGTGTGTGATGGTAAAATGCTCATGAGTGAACGATGCTCGAGTGAATGAGCAGTCAAAGCACCGCCGCAAGTAACACTCGGAGAGAGTAAAAAGTATCAAAGTGTGCTGATTGTAATTGGTCTCCATCTGTAGCGTGGCATTCAAATGCACCTCCTAATTGATTGAGCACTACTGGCATATTCTATTTATTTGTCAAAATTATTTGATTTCATTGCCAGACATTTTACATGTTGTAATTACACAGTTGTTGAAAAATTACAGTATCTGATATTCCAGTCATTAAAATATTTCAACCTCTAATTGTTTTAGCATGATTGTTTGCAGTTTTGCTAGCTTTATGTTTGTGTGCATGTGTGAGTGTCTTCCTGATACAATACCAGTCAAAAGTTATGGATCAGTAAGATTTTTTATGTTTTTAAAAGAAGTCTCTTTTGCTCAACAAGGCTGCATTTATTTGAAAAACAGTAATATTGTGAAATATTATTACAATTTATAACAGCTGTTTTCTATGTGAATACATAGTAAAGTGTAATTTATTCCTGTGATCAAAGCTGAATTTTCAGCATCATTACTCCAGTCTTCAGTATCACATGATCCTTCAGAAATCTTTCTAATATGATGATTTGATGCTCAATACATATTTCTCATTATTATCAATGTTGAAAACAGTTATTTAGATTTTTATTTCAGGATTCTTTGATGAATAGAAAGTTCAAAAGAACATCATTTATCTGAAATAAAAAGCTTTTGTAACATTAAACACTCCCGTTCAAAAGTTTGGGGTCTTTTTTGGGGGAAATAAATAAAACAAATCAATACTTTTATTGATCAAGGATGAATTCAATTAATAAAAAGTTAAAGTAAAGACATTAATATAATGTTACAAAATATTATATTTCAAATAAATTCTGTTCTTTTGAACTTTCTATTCATCAAAGAATCCTGAGATTTTTTTTTTTTTTACACAACTGTTTTCAACATTGATAATAATAATGAATGTTTTTTGAGCATCAAATCCGCATATTAGAAAGATTTCTGAAGGATCATGTGACACTGAAGACTGGAGTAATGATGCTGAAAATTCAGCTTTGATCCCAGGAATAAATAACATTTTAAAATATATTAAAATAGAATACAGTTATTTTAAATTGTCATAATATTTAACAATATTACTGTTTCTTTTTGTATTTTTAATCATATAAATGCAGCCTTGGTGAGCAGAAGAGACTTCTTTTAAAAACATTACAAAATCCTACCTTTCCAAAACTTTTGACTGGTAGTATTGCAAATCAGTACAAATACTGACTTTTTCAACACACAGTGTGCTTATACTTTTACTCCAAACTAGAATGAACTAGTCAGAGTAACACTAGCAGGGGGAAACTATACTTTGCACGAGGCTGCAGAGTCTATTTGCTATCTGCGTCCCTGTTGGCATAGGGGTTAGATTTCCAGTCCTAACGCTCTCTGATATTTGTTTGCTCTATGCTCTAGCGGTTTGGCGGTTTCGCCATGCATGCCTGAACATCTGAGAGGTGATCTGAGAGAGTCGGCTTGAGGACAAACGAGGCCAGAACAGGTGTCAACGTTCTAGCGCGCCGTGTTAACGCGGATCTCTGTGATGGAGATGCTACGATTCGTGACACAACTAATTAAATCTAAATATACTCTATAGCCAACCCCCCACCCGTCACTCCCCCGACGCATAAACCCACTGCCCTCCGAGAACACGGCTCATCCCTCTTCACATTAGACGCCAGGAGCAGATATTACTGTTGCAACTAGAGCGTGCTTTGTTTGCATTATATCTAATTAAATTAATGCATTTAAAAAAAAAAAAAAAAAAAACCCATAAGCACTTAAAATTGCAAATAGAAAAGGGAAAAAAATATGCATGCACACCTACGATTTCATCAAAAAGTCTCTGTCAATTGCCCGAACGCAAGACCTGTGTGGCGTTGGGTTCCCTTTGCCCCCCCCCCTCTCCTATGCCTCTTTTAATTACTTTACTTGTTATTGTTGTAAGAGTAAACAGAGGCAGAACTCATTACACATCCATAAATGAGAAAGCGAACGTGTGGCTTCAGGGCCTGCTGAGATAGCCTACAATTCACTTATAAAGTTGGAAACAAAACGAGAAAGGGGTAAAGAGTGAGTGAGTGAATGAAGGGAGAGAGGGAGACGAATGCAGTTTCATTCCACTCTTTTCAGATTATTCAAGTTTGGAAAGGAGGAAAGGCTACAAGAGAATGAGCTCCAGAACACATTTCCAGTGTGTGTCCCTGAGCTGCTCCCCCCTTGCAGCGGTGCAGTCTTTTTATTTTTTTTATTTGAGAGTGGGCGCCTTGACTTAGCTGTAATAAAGACGGCAAGTTTTATAGAGCTGGAATGGAGTCTTTACGAGATAACCGGAGAGCAGGGGCCAGTGTGGGATGTGTAGCGCAAGTGTTTGAGACTCTGGGGGACGCTAAGTCAAATCATACCGCAGGTTACTGTACCCACCAAAGGCACCCAGAACTATTGGCACTGGCTTATTCTGTTGCAGTTTTCAGGAGAGAAAATCTAATGATGGCGCTTGGGTGTCTGAATTTGTTTTACCAGTCTGTCTAAAGCTAGTCATTAGCCCAGGCTAGCACTTTGCAAGAAGACTAGCGCTTCATTATCCAGCCTGACTGTGCCCACTCTGTTTGCTCCTCTGTAAAATAGCCTGTAATAAAGCAAATCAAGAATCACTGAGGAATTCAGATATGACAAACCATATCCCTGACAGGCGGAGCAGAAACACAGATAGCCAGGCTAATTTGAGGGCTAATTTGTTAGCAAGTCAAATAGCCTAAGTCCACAGTAGCATAATTAAGTTAGCCGCTGATAAAAATGCCTGCAGATGTCAGAGCCGACTCCAGAGGGGAAAACGAAAAATAAACAAGAATGACGGAGAGATTCGGAGTGCAAACAACTCCTAAGCCCCAGTTGCTCATCATTACAGTACTAGAATATTCATTAAGTGGTCTGTGGAAGAGTGACCGAAGCCTTACGGTTAAAATAAAACCAATAAATAACTCTGCTTTAGCACTGATGTGTTCGCAGCACTAACAAATAATGTATGCAATGCATATTGAGGGTATCAAGCATGTTTAAAGTAATCATGCAATTGTAATAAGGCTAAAAACAATTTCAAGTAATTTGTACATTAACACATTTACACCGTAAATGTGTTAATGAAAATACTACGTTTAAATAAGTAATACACTTCTTTTTTTTTTTTTTACAAACTGAAAAAAATAAAAAAATAATGCCTGTCGTGAAATAAATCAAGAGAAAATTTAAATAAATAAAATAAATAAATAATAAAATAACCATTGTTAGATCCATTGTGCATTTTATTAGTTATGCACACATGGTCAATATTCTGTATGGGCAAAAATGTAATAAAAAATAATCAAAATTCTAAGTCTATCACCTAACTCTTTCAAAAGAAAAAAAAGATGAACAGAGTGGCTGAATGAGCGTTTGATTTCACAAAAAGGAGAGAAAGAGGGTGGAATAAGAGCTGTTGCAAATGAACTGAGGATTAATGAGGATCTGTGATCCACACTGTGCAGGTACACAGAGGGTTAATTCACACAGGCTTTAGCACCAGCACAAGACAGCGTGTCAAGAGTGTACAATAACACAGCACATCACTTGCAAAATTGCACATACAGAGATGAGAGGTGTTAGAAACTGTTTGATGAAATTGGCACTGCAGACAAAAGCCCTCCAAAAACCGCCAATGTATTTGGATTCAGTACATGGGGACATTTGCGATGGTGACCGCATGAGCATTTGCACATTTCCCCTGAAAGTATTACATTAAAACATCACTGCATGTGCATCATTTGACACATCTCTCTGGTCAATTTCGTCTTTTTTTTTTTTCATTCTTTCCTCTCTCTCACATTTGAGAATATGGACAGAGTATGTACAAAACAGTAGATTTAAAAGCCCCACAGCATGCGGCTTTGGTCTCTATTTAGAAAGAGAAGATGTATTAAAAAGACAGATGCTACAAATCAGATAAAATGAGAAGAAAGCAATAGAAATATTTACAAAAGGCAACCTCTTACCTCCAACAACCTCCTTCCGGTGCTTTTCCCCTTAAATTTGTATGCTGTGTGCAAACCAGATGTAACATACTTCCAGAGAAAAAAGTAATATTTCTATGCAGAGTGAAAATGCAGCGTGTGTTTAATACATGTACAGCTACAGTATATGGAGCAGGATTTTGGACCATACATTGAGATTTGCCTGCCTAGCATGATAGAAACCAAATGACCAACAAAATGCCACTTGTCTTACAGTACCTGGGTAGGACGCAATGTTGAGAAAGTACACTACCGTTCAAAAGTTTAGGGATGGTAAGATTTTTGTATGTTTTTGAAAGATCAGCAATTGTAAAATGTTATTACAAATTTAAAGTAAATGCTTCATATTTTACTTTTTAAAATTTTATATGTTCCCGTAATGGCAAAGCTGAATTTTCAGCAGCCAGATTTCAGAGTCACATGATCCTTCAGAAATCATATTTCTTATTATCATCAATGCTGAAAACAGTTGTGCTGCTTAATATTTTTGTGGAAACTGTGATACTTTTTTCAGGATTCTTTGATGAAAAAAAGTTCGAAAGAGCAGGATTTATTGGAAATAGAAAATGTTTGTATCATTATAGATGTCTTTACAGTCACTTTAGATCAATTTAATACACCCCTGCTAAATACAAGTATTAATTTATTAAAAACTTTTAAACCCCAGTTAGATACAATTTCTCCGACTCATGAAGACCTAATTAATAATGTTATTTCACACTTGATGAGCCTAACTCTCCAACCTAGATGTCCTCACTTCCCAATACCGAGACCTCCACACTAAATCTGATGAGCATCTTCTCCTCCGCTGAAGTAACAGATGAACCCTACAGGTGCTGCTACTATGATAACAGTGCCTGAGAAAGTGAGAGTGAGAAGGGGTGTGAGGAAATCAATGGCGGATCAATACATAAATAAGAACACCGTGTTTGAGTGTGTTTACTAAAGGAGCAGCAGGAGTCAGGGACTGAAGAGAGTTCAGCAGTAGCACAGCATCCATACCAACACTGTGTAAACTAAAGAATACAATGGTTTCTTCTTGCTTCTGCTAACAGTGAGATAGGTCTATGAAATGGGTGTGTTTGTAGACTGATTCACGAAATTGATTTTTGTGCTGGACATATTTCAAGGAGGAAGGTATGAGCACATGTGGGATGATGCAACAGAGTGTAAATCAAACCACAGGCTAATGCAGCGAGCACACGACGCAGCAGGACAATAATTGAGGGAACTGACTTAGTATTTATACATGTACACTACATCGGCTCAAGTTCAACGATTTTTCTGTTCAGTAAAAACTTTCTTTTTTTTCATTTTCGAGGTGGACGCTGTAACCCAATTCAAGGTCTGTGTTGTGCTTTTCATAATTCATATTTTTTAGAACAGTCTAATGGAGAATCGTTTCTTAATGCACCCCGTGAGCCAAAGGCCAACCCCCCCCCCAAAAAACTTCATAAGATATTCAGGTGAACAGGGAACCTAGAGAGGAACCAAACTTTGATGGGGCAGCCCATTGTCCTATATATATATGAATATATATACACACACACACACACACACACACACACACACACACACACACACACACACACACACACACACACACACACACACACACACACACGTGTATACTTCAACCCAGGCATATTGAGAAGAAAAGTGCATGGTGACAATTATATTACATTGCTATATTACATTGCTTCTTACAAGTTTCAACTTCACCTCAAACATGCAGTAATCTTTTACTTTTTTCTGTATTTTTTTTTACTCCTTTTTTTTTTTTAACAAAACTGATTGACATGTCTCCTCAAAATTCCCTCATGCATCTCCACCGATACCAAATATTATCAAGCAGTATGTATAAGAGTAGTCACAAATTCATTGAATAAATTGTTAAATGATTTAGTACGGCGATATAGTCTAAACGTCTAGCAGCGATGCAGACAGCGGTCGGTGAAACACCCCTCGCTGACTATCTGGCATATTCTGAGGTTGGTGTCGCTCACAAACACAGTGGACTTGGAAGTGTGATCTGAAGCTGCATCAAAACTAAGTACACAGCATTCACATGTGTTTAGCATCGCAAGAGTGCTCCATGACATACTTTCCAGGTGGAGCTTTCAGAAGGCTGTCTCCTCCAGCCCGAGTGGAGGCAAAGGAGTGCGATCAGCCTCTCGCTGTGCTGTCATCTGTAATTACGGGGGCATCTTCAGAACGGCCCCATGCAAAGCGGGTGGCAGACAGGCTAGCGGCTAATGCACGGGACCCACACTTCACATCAGCGAGGAAGGCAGGCTGACCTTGCTTGCCTCACATTAGCACTCTTATCTGGTGCGTGTGTGTATGTGTGTGTTGTGTGGCTGTGTGGAGGTGTAGGAGATAGTCCTGGAGTGGGCCGCGGGGGCGGGGAGGAGCAGAAATAGATCACTTAGGGGAACAAAGTGTAATTAATGGGTGGAGAGAGATAAGAGTACCCTGGCCACTATCTGGGAATGTGCTAATGGGGTTCACACACACTCAGCATGAGCAGGGGATGACCCCTGACAGAGTGTGTGTGTGTGTAAGACAACATGATGTGTACTGATGCCATGGATATGAGCGAGTGACTGTGAGTGTGTGGCGAGTGAATACTAGAATTTTAACTTCATTTCATTGATATCATTGAAATATTTCACTGAGGTGCTGGTCGATGTTTTGAGAATGTGTTGACATACAGTATATGGAAAGTGAACCATTTCTCCATACGCATCAATCCTTTATTCCGACTGAAAGCATTTGTGTGAAGTCAGTCTAACAGACCTAGCTAATGCTACAAATGAGGTGATTTGTTGGCTGTAGTGCCACACTGCATTTTGTCCAAATTAATTAAAAAAAGAAAACATCAAAACCTAGAAACCTAAAAACAATCATTATAAATGCTTCAGGTAAATTTAGGCATCAGAACATATAAAGTACAGTGTGAAAAAATAGATATTCATTTAGAGATTTGCTAAAGATTACTATTAACACTATTATAATATTAACCTGATAACTGTAACCCTCTTCCTCCATATTTTTGTAGAGCATAGATGTGAAAATGCCTTTAAAAAGTGTAAAAACATTATAGAAGTTAGAAATGCACAATATATCGTCCACCATATCGGTATCGGCAGATGAGAAAATTTGGCCGATATATTAAAGCCGATAAATAATGGATTATGTCCTTCAGCTGACACAGTTCAGATGCGCACTGTTCGCCATGATGGTTTTGAAATGGTTGAAATATGATTGGAACATGCAAGCCTGTCATATAGGCTACATAAAATAATTATGTGCTTGGTACATGGCTTTTAATGGTGAGAATTTAGTTTTTGTAATCAGGCTCTCAAAAATTATATAACATTTTGGATTCATATTTATTGGCCTATATATCGGTTATCGGCTTTCAAATATAAAGAATTATCTGTTATCGGTATAGGCCAAAATTTTCATATCGGTGCATCCCTGATAGAAGTTTAAGTTTACTGTAAGGCAAATGTGCTAAACAAATTTTTATTTTATTCTATACAAAATCTATATTTAAAAAAAAATAAGTTGGTATTATAAAAATTGAGGATTTAAAGTACTGTTTCCCATGGTAAGGCACTGTTTAATTTCAAATGATCTTAATAGGATAAATTTTGAGTGTTTCATTTCGAATGATACATATCTAAAATATATCATATGGTAAAAAGGCAAAAAATAAGTGTGCCAACCAAGTGTCTGGGACACTAACAGCTAACAGTTTTTTTTTATTTTTTATTATTACCTTAGCAGCTGTTGCATGACGGCAAAAGTAATTAAAATGTAAATGTAAAAATATGCACAAAAACATTTAATAAAATAAAATAAATCCAATAACTGGTACATATAAAGTTAAACATTCCAAAATATCCCATATCACCTGATAACCGATATGGTACAGATATATCATGCATCCATACTAAAATCTAAATAACTCTCTACTTGACTAGTCGACTATACTGAACCACCTCTACAAGCAAGACAATTTCAACAAAATCAAATTCCATTCTGGAGTCAATGTGCTCTTGTTTTTAAAGAGGATTTTGCGGTCTAACGCATAAGAGGAAACAACTAGAACATGTTGTTGCAGTCGCCACATTCCCCTTCTTCACAACAAACCCACACAGAACACACGTCTTTCACATCAAACCCATGAACAATGTTATTACACTTGGCTCAGTGGCAGGGCTTCAAATGAAGAGGACATTAATGTTTACATTGACTGAAGGAACAAGGAAAGCACAACAGTCAGCTTAAGGTCAGTCCACAGTGACAAAAAGGATGCTAATTGAGAGGAACTTCCTAACAACCTCCTGTATGCGTGGGTCCTGCGTCAGGGGCCCGTCCAGGAGCCATGCAGGGGGCTTCTATGACAGTGAAGCTGCACATGGTAGACAGAAGATGTTTAAAATGCATTTCCTCTGTTTGTCTGAAAACAGAGCAGTGGTTTTCAGCTGGTGGGTCACAAAGCAAAAATAGGTCACAGCTTTGCTCCGATAAGGTCACAGACAACAGGGGGGAAAAAAAACGTAATACTTAAACTTAATAATGTGATGTTTGAGGGATTCAAAATCGGTGCTATAAGATTGATTATAATTTTGAGAGCTGGATTTAGAAGTATAGTTTTAGAACGTGTAGTTTATTTGTGCTTGTAGCTTCAACCTGATGGTTATCTGCATACTGTAGATCAGACAGTCTCTGTCTCTGACCCCAGTCTGACCCTAAACTCAGAATCCACCCGTACAGAGACCCTGGAGTGACGGAGACTGGCTTCTGTCAAAAGACAGAGAGGACACAGACCATGGAAAACAATAACACTCAGCATATATGAGAAAGAGAAACACAGAAGAAAAAAAATAGATTAGAGATGAAAGAGCAATAAATAAAAAATGTAGGACCAGAAATAAGATCTTTGTTAAAAAATAACACATACACACACACACACATATATATATATATATATATTACTGTGGAAAAGTCATAAGCACGTTAGAATTTTCACCCAATTTTTTTTTTACAGATGTTATTTACATCTTTTGCATCTTTTGCTGTGTCAGTAGGCAATATCATTTTACATTTCCAAACATTCCTTAAATTGTCATTAACTGTAATAATCCAGTGAGATTTGTGTATGCACAAGGATTCTGACAACTGCCGGTCAGATCCACAGGGAGATCTTATATATATAGATCATATAATATATATATATATATATATATATATATATATATATATATATATATATATATATTGGAAAACTAATACCACAAAGGCATAAAAGTGAGTGGACTCTGGACAAAACATGCAGAAAGTATACTAGCACATTCACACCCAGGTGATGATTCATTAGATAAAAGCTGTAAAAAGTAGCAAACATTAAAAAAAAAAGTGTTTGGTTTCGAATCTAATGTTGTGATCGAAACTTACTTGAACAGCATGAGAGGGGACAAAAGTTCAGCGCAAACAACCCACCCAAGCAAAACAAAATCCACACACACACACAAACAAACAAACAAACAAACAAACAAACACAATGGCAGGCATCTAAAAGCATTTCTACTTTAGCATACACAAAGCGTGGGAAGAGTTAACACCCTGATAAGCTGTCTCAAACCCCGGCATTATGCATTTTTCATGCCATGTGAGTCAGAGACCGAATAATTATCTCTCTATCTCTCAGCAGACGAGTGCAGAGGACTGCAGCCACTTCCCTCTCAGTGCTCTTTCCACACTCAATGTGAATTAACTCATACAGACGTCAACAAAACATTAGATGGGTAGGTGTCTTAAAAAGCACAAGGACCTTTGGGACTATTCAATGGTCACATTGACCTCCAAATGAGGCTTGAGCCGTCCCTGCTGGAGGCAAACAGGAAAAAAAAAAAGAAAAGAAAAAACTCCACCTTGACCAAATCTATAGACCCTTATCTGACAGAGCGGCTAGCTCTCAACACGTAGCCTGTGTCAAATAAGATGTACAGAGATGTTCAGATGCAGCGTGACCCTGTAGCGACACACTATTAATCAAGTGTGTTAGGGATGCAGGACTGAGCAGGACGAGTGTTTGAGGATTGCGCGTTCGGTGTGGGTGTGTGAATACAGCAGGGGTCAGAAGTCGCTCTGACTCTCTCAATGGCGCTCTATTGACAGCAGAGGTGAGAGTGAGTGCGAGGAACGGCAAATAGAATAAAATAATCAATACGTTCTCACTTGTCAGAAGGGTAAGAGTCCTTTAAGAGGAGTAAACTTTAACCCCGCAGTATGTTACATTGATCAGATGATGTAAACTCCTGCCACAGGCGGCCCTGCTATATCTGTTCTGACATATATGGAATGTGAGTCACCGATAACATTGTCAGAGAAGATGTGTGACTGTAAGTGTCAGAGAGTGAGAGAATGAGAGAGCGCGTTCCTTTACAAATCCCTGTGCATACAATGAATGCTGCTTGCTACTTAAAGTGCTGCTCATAGGAATTGAACATTGACCCCTGAAGTAAAAAACAACTGTGTGTAACTCATCCCACATAATTTGAGTGAATACTACTACTACCATTTAGTTTAAGCCTAAATATTTAATAATATTAAGCAGTTTTCAACATTGATAACAAAAATAAATGTTTTTTGAGCAGCAAATCAGCATTTTAAAATGATTTCCGAAGGATCATGTGACACTGAAGACTGGTGTATTTCAGATTTGCCATCACAGGAATACAATACAATTGGTAACACTTTACAGTAAGGTTCATTTGTTAACATAGTTAATGTATTAACTAACATGAACTAACAATGAGTAATACATTTGTCACAGTATTTATTAATCTTTGTTAACGTTAGTTAAAAAAAAATCCAGCTGTTCATTGTTTGTTCATGTTAGTTCACAGTGCATTAACTAATGTTAACAAATACAACCTTTGATTTTAATAACGTATTAGTAAATGTTGAAATTAATATCAACTAAGATTGATAAATGCTGAAGAAGTATTGTTCATTCTTAGTTCATGTTAACTAAGGTAGTTAACTAATGTACCTTATTGTAAAGTGTTACCATACATAAAATAAAAAAATAAAAAGATTATATATATATATATATATATATATATATATATATATATATATATATATATATATATATGGAAGCAGTTATTTTTAAATGAACAATATTTCACAAAATGTACAGTTTTTACTGTATTTTTAATCAAATTAAAGCAACCTTGGGGAGCCTAAGATATTTCAAAAACATAATAAAAAAAATATCACAGACCTTACAAATTCTGATATTTGATAAAATAATATATTAAAAAAATTGGATGAATGAAATTGTTACCATTTGTTTTTTGGTCAGTATGTTTATATAATACATAATTAGGACCAGTTATTGAATTGTTGCCTGTAAACCGTTTTAAAAAGAAAACAATTTCTTATTTCCAAATAATTTCCACATTTAGAGACTAGAATATCACTGAAACATTAGTATGGGCTCTTTTGAGTTGGGCCAGTAAACAACCTCCGAGCAATGTGCTAAAACTAAAACCACTCATATGCTCTGGCATTCACCCACAACAGCCTAGTTTCAAGGCAGTTATTTTTTTATTTTTTTTCTGGCAAGAAACACGTTTTCTTCTAAAATTGTATGTAGTTTCTTCATATTCTCTTCATTGTGAAAATGACGAACGAGACATTGCGTGCTTAACCTTCATAATGTTCCTGTTTCTGTTCAAAGAAATGCTTTAGTAGAAACAAGGTCCTCAGGGTATGTTAATATAGTATCAAGTGATAAATTAGACAGAAAGAAAAACAAGCTTTAAAAGTTAATGAAGAAGTGGAACATTAATGCAGAGAGAGAGATGAATGGAGACAGAGAGAAAAGGAGACGGGGGAGGGATGCTAACCCTCTGTCATAATTTAAACAAGTAAAAAGTCCCCCACCGTTCTGTTTACAGTGTATAATTAATGCCTGCAAGTTCAAACACAGCTTTATCTGTACTCGTCGGCTTAAGTGATATGATTTCATGTTTTATGGCTGGTTATGCCCCTCTCTTTAGGCAAAAACTACTGGGGCAATTCTGCCCCCCCTCCAAACTACCCGCAGCTAAAGTGCCTCGTTAATTCCCTCCCCACCGCCGACAACAGCCGCATCCATCAATCCTTCCAAAATACACCCCCAATCGCTTAGAGTTTTACTACCGTACGTCTCTCGTTATTGGGCTGATGGCATGTTTCAAAGCCTCGTTTCACTCCATGTCTTCGGTTGCTGACCTCCGAGGTCTCAGTAACTTTAAACCCTCCCCGCCCACGTCCGCTTAATGTGCTAAAGCGTTATGATACTTCAGAACGGTCCCGCTCTCCTCGTGTGCAATAAATTTGATTGTATATGTTCTGGAGTAAAGATGCTTAACTACAGTAGAGCTTCAATGGGCATCGTGGGCGCACTCATGGCCGACTGAGCAGTCGAGGCTTCAGCATATATGGTGATAGCATTAGTGATCATTGGGGGGGAAATTGTTTGAGCAAAATGTTGTACAATTTCGGACCGTTTCAAATTCCTGCTTGCAAATTACCTGGGCTTTCTCAATTCAAAAGTAATCCCAGTTTTAAATAAAAATAAACTTTCTACTACAGAAAACTCTTGTGCATCACCACTTGTGTATCATCATTAGAACAGTCTGTTTTTAACATGTATGTATTTCAATTATTCAACACAAATCAAATAGAACTTGATCTTTGAATAGTGTATACATTATGAATTCAGAATAAAAGTATTTAATTACAAGTAATGACAATTATGAACTTCGAAAGCAAAATTAATCATTTTAAAACCAATACAATTTTGGTCAAAAGCAATTTCAGCAAATTTTAAAAGCGAATTTCAATAAATTTGATTTACACCGTTTGTTTAAATGCTACTTTTGGCAGAAAATCTTCATGTTTTTGTGACGGGTGAAATCTCACTGTGCTGGTCGTGATAATTACACACGCACGCACGCACGCACGCACGCACGCACGCACGCACGCACGCACGCACGCACGCACGCACGCACGCACGCACGCACGCGCACACACACACACACACACACACACACACACACACACACAAAACTAAATTCAAAATACAGGTTCATGGCTAATTTATGGCCAGGAATTTTTCTCTATTAAAGGAATAATTCACTTAAAAATTAAAACTCTCATCATTTACTCACGGTGAAAAACAAAAAACAATGGAAATCAAAGCATTTTGGTTACCGACATTCTTCAAAATATATTCCATTGTGCAGAGCAGAAGAAAGAAATTCATACAGGTTTGAAACAACTTGAGGGTGAGTAAATGATGACAGAATTTTCATTTTGAAGTGAAATATTCCTTTAACACTCCATTCATTGGTAGTTGTGGTAAAAAGATCCCACATAGCAAAAAGACAAGCTCCACTTACACATGCGTTTTGGATGCTCCATAATCTATTAAACCTATTAAATGTCCAGGACGTCAGGTTATGACCGCAACAAAACAACCACATACAGTACAACTTTTCCTTTGTATTCCTGACTACAGCGTTAAGAGAGTGATCACATGTGTGTATCAAGGGGCAGAATAATGATTTGTGGTCAAATATCCGGCCTTAGGGAGCAAAACTAAACCAGGAAAGTAAGAATCCCTCAATACCTCCAGCTGCTTGGTTTTGACAGTGGTTTATCACGCCTCATAAAGAAAAGATCAGCGGTTTACATTCTCAGGGACAATAACGTCATGTAAAACGACGGCTATGCGATCAGTTTATAATGACACTTCTCAATCTCATGCATCCTTCATCACACATCCGCTCTTGCCTGTGTTCTTTTCTCACTTTTCCATGCATTTATTCCAACCACCCTTTTCTCACAAACTGTGTGTGCTCGCACATATATTGCTCGGTGTCTCTGAGGAGACCGGTAATCTCTCTCCTGTCCCTCGTCTTGTGTATTTTCTATCCCGTGTGAGCGCTTTCTCTTCCCTGAGCGTGAGCGAGCGACTCCATAAGACTCGAGGAGTGCAGAGTGATTTTAAAGAAGCGAGCAATCCAGAGGGAATCCCTCCATATCTTCTTGTGGTGCTGCATCGCTATTTCAGGGGCACAAAGTGTAATGTGAGCTGATGGTACAACGGTCCTTCTCAGCAAGTTCGAGAGTTTATTTGTCATGCTTTTCTGAAGGTTTTGCATCGTTAAGGTGAATCAAACTGTAACAAACCAAGAAATAAAAAGGCACCAATGATTTTTAAGCACAGAATCTGTTAAGGTGTTCCATAAGCTTCGATTATGGCCTTTTTTTATTATTAAATGATAAATGCACTCAGCGAAACGCCTTTACAAAAGGCCGTTGTGGTGCAATGGCTGGAAAAGGGATCTTCAGTTAATGGCTTTTTCCACTATCGGTTGTTAGAGTAAACAGCAATTTGGTAAGCGTTCGGGACATCACTCAGCTCCGTGGTGAATAAGGACAGGTGTGTTTGAATGAACCTATTTAATCACCTTGTTGATCTATAGAGTGTATTTGATGCTCTCTATCATAAACTGGAGAGAGACAGATAAATGGATTGTGTGCCAAAGGTAAATGGTCAATATAAAGTTTGTTAACATTTGAGCCTGATGGTGAGATATTGATTTCTCCTGTCTCCTTAATGGAGGTGCCGATGGTACTGATGGAGGAAAGAGAGTGTTTTTAGATTTTGGGGTAAGATGATGGTTTAACAAGAGAGAGTGCTTTGTGTGGTCATGTGGCTGAGAGATGTGTGTGTGTGGATGCTCTTCTAAAGTGAGGGAGATAAAAGGATGCTCATACTAAAGTTTAAGCAGGCACAATTATTTCAGGCCCTTGCAACAAATAGAAAAAAGAAAAAAAAGAAAAACGATATGATACTTTAGAACATCTACAAATCTACTCCAGATTGTTAAAAATCTACTCCAATTTTCTGTGAAACTAAAATCAACAAGTTGTTTATTAATTGAAATTTGCATTTTATTCACACAAAATTGATAAAATGAATGTTCTTTAATATATTTCCAGTCAAGAGATCAATATATGAATAACTATGTTATTACCGAGTTCAACAAACTCAAATTTTGTATGCAGAAAAAAATATGTGACCCTGGACCACAAAACCAGTCACATGGGTCAATTTTATGAAAATGAGGATAGGAATGTTAGGATAGGACAATATTTGGCCGAGATACAACTATTTGAAAATCTGGAATCTGAGGGTGCAAAAAAAAATCTAAACATTGAGAAAATTGCGTTTAAAATTGTCCATTTATGTTCGCGATTGTGCTGCATTCACTCACAAAAATAAATGTTTTATATATATATTTACGGTAGGAAATTTACAAAATATCTTCATGGAACATGATCTTTACTTAATATCCTAATGATTTTTGACATAAAAGTAAAATAGATAATTTTTACCCATACAATGGGTATTGGCTATTGCCACAAATATACCCATGCAACTTGTGACTGGTTTTGTGATCCAGGGTCACAGTATGTCAATTCTTCACATATGTTTGTGTACCCGCTCTCTTACATTTGCATAGGCAACTTAGGAATCAGGGCTGTCAATAAAATAAAATAAAATAATAATACAAATAAATAGTTCAATGTTTTTTACATTTAGTAGTAAAAAATAGTTTTTTAATGTAGTAATAAATAATACATAAAACAAATATATTAAATTAATTATAAACTATAACATTATCTGTATATATATATATATATATATATATACACATACATATATATATATATATATATATATATATACATACATATACACATAATATCATTGTTTGTTTAATTTACAAATCATTGACGATAAGCCTTATCACTGGCCAACAGTCTATTTTACAATTGTATTAAACTAACAGACCTACTATGAATGAAAGTGCAAGGAACACAAGGTCAAGTGTGACCACCCCTTAAACCCTCCAGAAACAGCAGCAGTGATCGGTGATATTATAACTGTCACGCTATGCAAAGAGCCGAAATATGCCCCTAATACAACAACTGACCCATTCAAACAAACGCCCACTTGCACTGCCATGAAGAAAAATATTCAGCAGTGAAATCTCATCCTGTCTGAAAATTAGTCATGTATGAAGTCCGAAAACCTGACACCTTGACTACAGCAGAAGCAAATAAAACTGACAAGCCCGATTTACTCTTCTGAGATCTCCATCATGTTCTCTGTCGAGGATGAACATAGACAGATCCATGAATAACTAAGAGAGAGGGATGATAAACGTGCCATCTCTTTGTGTTGGCGGAGAGACGTGGAGTTAAAGGCGTGAGCCAATTTCACTGAAAACGAACAACGTTGAAAATGCTCATGACCTTTCAAAACGCAGATGAGCGTATTTGCTAAGTACAGCTTCCTGAACTGGAATTCCGCTGTTTCTGAAAGTAAAAAGAGACAGAGGAGGATGACAGAGAGAGAGAGCGATTAGCACAGAGAACACAAATCCACGTAATATCTACTTGCCGTCTGTATTTCTTCGCGGTAGCCCGGTGAAAGCGAGCGGGGCTTACGATAAACCTAATTTAAATGTTTAAATATTGTTTTTGGCTGGCCGATGGCATGTTCTCATGCTGACAAATCTCTTCGCATGCATTCCCAGAGAGAGAAAGCGTAAGAGACAGGACGCAAGAACAAACAGGATTTGATGTCTGGGAGAAATGGCGGATTGACGTGCACACAAAAGAGTGCAATGACACGACCAGGTAACATAATCGTGCTCGGGCAATGTGATCATGTATGTCTGAGCGAGCGAGTGCATATTTACATGGAAGAAGAGTGCTTTCTGTGTGTGTGGCGGTCACAACATGCCTGCTGGGAGAAAAAGGTAACAGCAGGGAGGGCCCTCCGCATCCTCACAAACCTCCTCTGATTTCAGTTACGCTAGTGGAAATCTAGCCCGTCTGTGTCCCCGGGCCACAGGCGCACAGGTGTTTGCTGCATGCACCTGTGCACTAGTGCATGCGGAGGGGATGTCAAAACCGCCCGACAAGCGCTGACCTGGGATCAGCCGGAGCACACCTGTGCCATTCAAACCCAAACCCGGCATCCGCAACAAACGGCGGTGTACATTATAATGTGCCGTACTAGACAAAGTACTAGGACCCGACGGAAGGTTAAAAGGCCATGCTGTGGCTTCGAGGAAAGGAAAAGAGACAGTTGAGAAAGAGTTCAACTTGAGTCTACTGTGGCTTTGCACCATTCTGTACGGAGAGCAGATTTGCACCACATGCTTGCCTGAGCAATTACCAAAGCCAATCTGAGCAACACATGGGAACATGGAACCGTTCCTGAGCGCTGTGAAGGGAGGAGACCAGCCGTACATTGATTACACTCCTAATGGATGACTATCAATGTAAAGAGTGTGTAAGGTTACAATTAGGGCTCCACTTATCTAGGGTAATTAGAAACTCCTGCACTCAGACGACTCAATATTCTTCAGGTCGCGTTAGGCTGAGAACTTGGCAGCCCGTTGCGCCCATACCTGAGTGCTCAACGCCACCCAGAGCATCCCTGGCAACCTTGTGCATGTAACATAGCCCATCTCGTCCTATCTGGCTGCTCTATTGTCCTGCCCTCGACCTGTGAACGTTGGCACAACCCCGGGAGTTGGGGCTAAAAAAGGCCTAGGCGCAAGGAACAGAAACATAGTCTGCATTAGCCAGCTAATCCCATTAAATCTGCTGCCCTGCCAAGAGCCAGGGTCAGCCAGTGTGCCACGTCACTCACACGCACCTTTGGCACCGCCCGTGACCCTGGACTACTGTCCCAGAGATGAGGGCGGGGAGTCGCCTGTTTTCTAGGTCCAGATGGAATTAGGCAAAAGCTGGGATGCATGGATGCACCTGCTGGCCAACCGCTCGGACTGCTGGAGGCTTTTTGGAAATGAGCGTGGTTGAGGCCGAGATTTAGCCACAAAACTAAGCAGCTTGTACCCGCTCTGTGCAGGGGGAATTGGTTGTTTACAGTGGATTACAGCAGCACACTGACAGTTAAAAGGCACTTGTGATCTGTGTGGTCATCTGTAGTGTGAAGTGTCACAAAATCCTTTATTATATAATGTCAACAAGAAATACAGTTCAAATACATTAGAATTTTCGTAATCTGACGTATTTCTGGGTAAAACAGTATATATTTAATGGAAAAAGAAGTCAACATGAAATGCTAAAACCCATTTAGCTTTGGAAAAGACAGACAGGACTTGATTTAATTCACCAATAATTTATGTAATTGTAAAAAGTGGGCCTTAGCATACTAGAATGAAGAGGGAATTAAGAATGACTCATGAACATATACAGAAAAGGAAATTATCTTTAGAATAAGAGCAAATTACTGCATTTGGATTAAAATGACAAACCCAAGTTTAAAATAAAGTTCAATACAAATTGTCCACCAAGTTATAAGTGCATTAAGAAATTAAACAAGGTCTAGGGCTGAGATATTTTCTGATAAAAATTGTGATTTAAAATGTGATTAAAAAAAGATCAAGGTTCGCTGTGGTTGTTGGTAGTGCTGCATAATTTTTTCCCAAAAGATTGTGACTATATATAAATATCACTATAAAATAATAATTATAATAATGAGTTAGTGTAGATTAGCTTTTATTGTAAATCACTTGATCTGGGCATGAACTTGACAGATATTGGCTGCGTTTACACTTGGCATTAACATGCGATCACCGTGATCCGATCAAGCAGATCGGATCATGAGCCAATCAGGACACGGTGCGTTTACTACTGGCCACATCAAGTGTGTCTCGCATTCCTGTGAAAAAATACCCTCAATTAAATTTAAGATATTACATATAGACTACACTTCACTAATTCAAAGCTATCTAGGATTTATCCTACCATTAGTTCTGCTTGTAACATATGTTTAGTTGCCGGCCACAACAGCCCATATGTTTTGGTCGTGTCAAAGACTGGAGTTTCGGAAACATCTCTTTAAATCGTTTAGTGACCTGTATGGTGTTTCAATTGAACCTAACCCCCTGTTAGATATCTTCGGTACTAGGCCTGAGAGTATTGTATTTAAGGAAGGAATGTATAAGGTAATCGCTTTTACCACCCTGTTAGTGAGATGTTTAATTCTTCTTTACTAGAAAAGTGCTGACCCCCCAACATAGTAGATGGTTTAAGGAAGTGATGAATTAGATTCGACTTGAAAAAAAATCGAATCTACTATTCAAGGCACAAAAGGCATATATATATATATATATATATATATGGTCACCCTTCCTAACGTATTTCAATGACTTCAACGTTTTCTGAACTTGAAGAAGTGGTTAACTAAGTATCTGAACAGTAGAATACCTTAGTCCTCAGGTTAAACCCTTTTCTCTCCCTCTTCATATTCTGTTGTAAACCTGTGTGTTTCCTGATTATTTGATTGTTATCTTTTTGTTGTTTAATCTTTCAAGTCAAATATAACCTATGAAAGCTGGAAAGATTAAGGCAGATACTAGGTGGTTTCATTGTCACTTATTTATTTAATGGTTTATCCATGCATTTATTTAGTTTTTTTTATTTATTCATTTACTTATTTTAACTTATTTTTATTTTTTGTATTGTTATACCTATATCTGCTTGCATACAATAGTCTTTGTGCTGCTATGTGTCAGTTGCCTTGAAGATAGATTGTATGATATCTGAAAACTGTTTTTTTAAAGCCACGAAAAGCGGAAATTTGGTGGGATTGGGTTAAAAATGTTCCTTCATTTTTTCCTTGTTACATAGTGGATGTTTTGTATATTTGTTATAAATGCCAATGAATAAAGTAATAAAAAAATAACTCTGAAAGGCCACATTATTTTGGCGCTGTTACACAAATAATTACAGGGCGACCTGTATTAAAGGATAGATCTAAGCTAATAAATAAATAAATAAATAAATAAATAAATATGTTGCTACGCTTCACTTTGTAACATTCAGTGCATATATTTAATTAAATCACCAAGCAATATAACAATTTGGGTTTTATTTCTATTAATCTTGAAGCCTTAATGGGTCCATTTGATTTCATTTGGATATACTTAATGCAGGAAAGACAGGCATAAGCACTCTCACACACAGACACAACAAAAACTTGTACATTTTCACACTGACCCCAACCATGGCATCACTTTCCATTGAGTCATTTCACCACCAATGTGAGTGCAGCAAAGCTAATTGGGTTACGTGTTATCGATGCAGAGCAAAGCATCCATCCTGCTTAACTTGACCTGCGCTCAGACACTTTACCCCATCTCTGCTGTCCCTACAGTGTGACTTAAGGACAGGATATCTCCTCTTCCATGAATACAGTACCTGATGTAACAAGTCAACCATGATGACTAATTGCATTAGTGATGCAGGTAAGATATACTCCACTTCCAGTGCAAGGGGTCTCTCTATCAGATGGTCCATGGCCTAAATGTCCCCTTAACTGGAGACAGCTCAACGCTAGGTCACTATACCCTTACATTATGCTAAACGATTCTTTAATAGCCCTAAGATAGCTTGGTGGCACCTGTGCAGTGTTGAGCAGATGAAGTTAACGCACAATGTTCTGCTATATTAGCATCTCCAGCTACAAAGCTGGTGAGACTGAGAATTTAATTTGAAACGTGCTAATGCTCCTGCTCTAGTGCCAACTCATTTACAGCCATTAACATTGACTAAGCTGACTTAGCATGAAACTCTAATTGTTGTAACAATGAAAGCTTGGTAAAATACAGCTTTTCAGCACCAACATATAAAACCTGATGTAGCTATCTTCCAATATTTAAAATCTATACTAAAGTAAAGGTCTAGTCTGGCTCATTTCTGAATATTAGTCTTAGGTTCTTCTTGGATGCACTGTGGGTCAGTCCTGGTTTTCAGGGCGAAAGAGCAGACATGACCTTCACAACTTTTTTTCGTTCCTTGATCACATTGATAGTCCAACAAGACCGCATGAGATAAAGCTCTCAGCTCATTACTTATTGAATGATCTCATGATAGTCCTTGTCTTCAAGTGCTGAGGTATTTGTATCATTGATTAACAGTAGGATGCATTAAAGACTCTTTCTGTTGAGTGTATTAACTCCTATTAAATAGGTAATATTAATAAATAAGGCTTAACTTAGCATCAGGCTAATGACGAGAGTTTGGGGCGGGGCTACATGTTTTGTTTTTTCAACAATGGTAGACAGAAAACTGTCACTATTTTGGTAATACACAAAATAAAAAAAAATAAAAACATGCATTTCTAAATTCCCTCAAATGATATCGCCCAATATGCTATTAAATCAGTAATAACCTTTGAGGCGATTGTTTTGTTTTAAATAAGTCATTTGGGGTGAGAGGCAGGGAGAATAATCCACTTTCGTCGAGAGTTCACATGCCAGCCAGCCCGTTGCTTTGGCAGAACAGATGAAGATATCAAAGAGGGGGGAGAGAGCAAGCCCTGCATGCTGAGGAAGCCGGGAAACTGGCGAGCGAGCGAGAGAGAGAGAATCAGAAGTCAAACTCAGGGCTCTTCTCACAAACAGGACTGGCACCCAGCAGGGTTTAAAGTTCTGCTCGCTTTCGCCAGGGGATTTTCCTCCTCTTTCTCTTCCTCGCTCACTCTGTCATTTCACCATAACCAAGGAACTTATTGGTAGCGCACAAAAACCAAGACTTGTTGCAAAGTGATACATTTTTAATTCACCTCAGTGAATTTTTTCATGTTTGCCAACGCCGCCAGGATGAGGGGGAGTTGGCGATGGTGAAAGAGACTGACCTCTTCTTCTGCACAACGTGCATATAGGTACAGGAAGACAAGCAACACCTATGAGCCATTCAAGTTTCACAGGGTGTATCAGTAATAAATGATGCATTGGTATCTAAACCACAGAAAGCAAGAGGTGTTATGTAGATCCGATAGATATGGCTTAGGTGTTATAGAGTTCATATCGAGACTGCAGGCATTTCTCAAATATAGAAGATCAAAGCTAGTCATTTCTCACAATTGTCAATCAAAAGTACAGGCTTTTTAAATGTTAACTGATATTAGCAATTGTGTTGCCAGTCACATAAGGAAAACCACATAAACACACAGATGGCATTGACTAGTCTCCATCTCAGCTCAGGTGGTGTAAATAAAAGGGGCATACTGGTAAATCCAAGCTCCTGCACGCTGCTGCAGCCACTGCTAATGAGTTGCGACTTCCTGTCACGCTGTTTTTTCTCTCTCCCACTTCTTCCAGGAGAGGAGGCGGATTGTGGAAAGTCGATTTCCTGTGCGCCGGTGCTTGTCGTAATTGCGCCGCGAGGCAGCTTGGTTCGCCAACGGTGACATAGTCGGTGAAAACGAGCAGAAAATCTAACTGTTCCATATCAAGGAATATTTTTACTCTGGCTAATGTGACTTAAATACCTTGTTCCACAGTCGAGTGGGCTGGCACCTGCTGCATGGGAACTGGCCAATTACTGCGCAGTCGCTCTAATTTTCTGATTCAATTAGCATGCTTCAGAGCTTTGCCGTCTAATTGCAAACTACTTCACAGTTACCTCTCTGATTAATCGCTGCCCATCTGCGAGCGATCGGAAACCTTGGTGGAACAAATTCGGGTATTTTAGAATGCCGAGAGCCTGGAGAATCGAAGCCCGCATAGCTGCAGGTTGAACCCTGCGCTCTGCTAGACGCCTCAAAAGAGCAAGCTGACAGTGGAAACAAATCAATGCGCTGTCACCTCTAAATCCACTTAATACACTGGAAGGTTTCGTAAATCAAAGCAGCCATTCAAGCGCTGGGCAACTGTGAGAGGAAGTCATACTAAACAAATGATCAGTCATCCATAAACTTTGATTAATGCGCTTAAATGTACTCCAAGCAGGTATGATTGAGGAAATGAGGCAATATGGAAAGTTCTGCATTTTCTTGAAAACAACCACGGGAGAATACAAAAAGACAATGTTAGTAGTCTCTAAACGACCTCTAGTCCAACGGACGCCATATTTATGACGACCCCAAGCTCTGATAATGTATGAAGACCAGAGGCTATCGACCCTCACACACAGCAGGTTACACTGTCAAATCGGTGGCGCTTTGCCCAACCTGACCCACGACTCTCTCTGTACGCTAATGCGAACCTATTGACATTCTCAAGGACACGGACACTGGGGTGTTTACATAGTTTTTACACCATGTTACATCATTCCAACCGCTGAGGTATCTGCCCTGACCGAAATGACTTGGCACCCGGTCTTGCCCTCTGCGAGTAAAAGGACTACGGCTGCCTTCAGCTCTACAAAGACATTTATTTTCATTTTACTACAGTCCTTTTAGCCCTAATGAAAAAGTACAGAGGAAACAACAGTAAGCATATTGCATATTGTTGCCAGTGGTCTGATAATGATGTATAAGGCAGTGGCTGAGGGAGACCATAATTCCAATATGTCAGGACTCTGATTTGGCCACAATTTGCATGGTTATAATAGCTTATCGACTGGCTCAAGGTTGAGGGAGACCACGGTAGCCAGCAGTAATGACTACGCCGCATGAGTTTATTTCAAGCTGCCGGGGTTCACTCACCCGAGCCTTTTTGTCAATATGCAATTTTGATTCTTCTATGCCCCTTGGAGAGTCTAGGCTAACGGCGAGCACTGCCGTTCCCCACAAACACCCCTTAAACGATTCCTGTATCATACAAACATTTCCCATAAAGATCAATAAAAGTGCCATTCATTAACCCTTGAAAATATACAAAGTCGAACGCTAGAATTATTGAACAGGCTAATTTTTGCCACTAAATATGAATTCATGGTATTTTTGTTGCTTAAAAAAAAAATAAAAAAAAAATAATAATACAATTATAGTTTGTATAATTGTAGCTCACCTTCCTAAAGTCTTCCCATTTTAGGAGGGTACATGAGGATAAACATATCTCAGAGGAGTTAATATATGAAATACTTTACATCATTACACAACAGCTGGTATGCTTGAAAACTAAAGCAGACATAAAGAAATGTCTCACAGACATCTCAGTGATGCCTGAAGCAATTAAAACAACCAACAACATTTACAAATGTTAATTTCATCCTATGCAGGCAAATCATATCAACCACGTAGAGTAACAGATGGAAACCTATATACTTTATAAACATACATAAATACACTGTGCATGCCCATTACTTCCCACTTGAAATGCTGTCAATTATTATTTCATTACATTAAAATGTAATTATTAAATTATATAGGCTACTACTTTAAAATGGGATGTATTCATTGATTTAATACATTTATTTTCTTAAATGAAAGTGAATGAATGCCTATATATACAGCCGTTAGTGCAGGTGCCTCACTAAACACAACTTTAACAAATACAACTGTCTTTTTAGATGTTTTTTGTTATTGTCTGTGTAACACGGCAGCAGACACAACACTAGCAAAATTCTCTCTCTATTTGTATGCTTTTCTGTCTGACTTTGATTATGTGGATAAACAAACAGCCACCTGTGTGGAGCACTAATGGTTGAATGATGAAGCGTAGCTCTACACTGAGTCTGAAGTGAGTGAGACCTCATCATCCCCTAACCTCCATTATTTCACACATTCATCATAACAGACCCATAACTTAGTAGGGCCTACTCACACATATATACAAAACACAAGAACGGCAAATTTGTTCTGTACATAGGGATACAAAAATGTATAGTGCTTCTTCAATGATGACAGTTTATGACCCAGAGGTTCATTTTGATGAAAACAGAACATTTTTCTTTTTGTTATAAGAAGGTAACACTGAAACTTTTTACCGTGCCTTCATATATACATATATAAAACGATTTGTTTTAAATTAATATCTACATAAAAGTCTTTGATCTTAAACTATGAACCGTCAATATTTATTTTGTGACAATGATTTATACCAAATTTAAGACAATTGTCCCTCGGGCATTAGTTATAAAAAAATGTTGTGCCTAATAAGGTTGTATCAAGCGTTTATCAAACATACTTTTTCACAGAGCTATGTTTTTTTTCCAAATAATGCAAACCCGTGGACATATTTAATAGCGTGAATTTATACATAAAATGCCAGCTATGAAATGAGCAAAAACAAACAAAATAATTTATCAATAAATAATTAAATAATAATAATAAATAATAAATAATTTTAATATAATTAAAAAAGGATTATAAAAAAACCTCATGTGAAGCATGTTGTACATGGTCAAAAGTGCTCGCGCTAAAATAAATCGCCATATACAGCCACACTGCAATGTACGTATCAACCTTGAGAAAATGTAGCTTTTATCAACAAAACTTGTATAGCCTACAGTGAGATGTGCAGTAAGTTAAGATAAGTTAGCTGATGGCAGTGGTCGTCGCCACCAGGAGATGAAACTGATCAATTCCAGACGGGAAGCGGTTAAAAAAAAAAAATTATTATCTGACCTTTGACTATCTAACAAAACAATTCACATTATCAGTGCAGAGGCCTGACCTTAGACTTCTTTAAATGGGAGAGTATTGATTGTCTGTGCACAACAGACAAACACCTCACGCAGCATGTCTGGGACAGTTCACTCTTCACAAGCTGTCTGACGACTGGAACCTGAGCAATTAAATGTGTACACAGCACACAGACCTAAGGAAAGCTCACTGCATGAGCCAACAAACAAACTGAACGGTGAATCCACCACCAAAAGAAGCACTTCTTTACAGATTCTTTTGGATCCGATGGCAAGCACTAAGGCCAGTGTCAATACCAATACCTCTATTAAGTGAAGACATTTCTGAGAACAAAATGAGTAATTATAGCCATTTAACATTATATTTAAAAGCCATCACCTAAACATTTAATAAGTCTGAATCACACATTAACAGACCTCTGTTTTGTTTATCATGTATTATCAATTACAAAAAACGAATACTTACTGTTAAAAAACAAACAAAAAAAACCTAATACTAATCCTTAATGTGACGCACATTTGTCTTACCTGTTTCTTACTACTTTATAGATGCATATTTGATAGTCATACATACATCACATTAAGTTAATTTGTTTATGTTAAAACGGTTTAATCCAAATGGATAGAAATTGTATATGCAATTCAAATACATAAATCTTAAATTTAGGCTTAAAGATTTTTTTTGACTGCATGGTCAATGTTTCTCCTTTACCTTTTATAACTTTAACAAACTAATTTAAATAAACAACAAAAAAACACAGAACCCCATTATACTGCATGTAAAATATTACATTTGGAATATTTGTTCTCCTTGCAAGCTCCGTATTATTATTCACTTCATTATTATCGTATACATACCCAAATACGGATGGGTGTCTAAATACTAACTGGATGTCAGAAAAAAAAAAAAAAAAAAATGCTTCCATGATAACAGAAAGTAAATTAGATGAATAAAATAATACAATACAATACTAGTGAGTCCCTAAAAAAAGCATAAGACATATAATATATACTGTATATAAAAAGTATGATAGTATGATATTAATTAGAGATACTATAGTGGTTCAATTCAGGGAAGCACTTATCTGGGCACCTGGAATGCCTTAAGATAGATGACCTTTTGCACTGACCCCCACAGAATATTGATATGTGTTTATGAATTCAGATTCAGAATCAATAATGAATGAGACATGTGTTAAAGCAACAGTTAAATATGAGCAAAAAATTTAAATTAAATAAATAAAACAACAACAAAAAAATATTTGTGATAGAACTACACCAACAGGGCAAATCAATACACAAGTAATGCAATTAAATTAAACGAATGTAGTTCAAATTAGGGATAATGATTTTTACACAGATGATATGTGAGAAAAGAGAGTGATCCACAAATATAAGAATAGGAGAACATTTCTCATCAGTTTCTTATACAAATCTAAAATACAATTTGAAGGTGAGAAAATAGGTGACACTATTTAAATTCAATGGTGATTTTGGAACCCCCACCCTCCCTTCCTTCTATATGAATGTTTTTCTTACAAACCTGCTGAGAACGCACAGTTATCGGTCTCGTTCTCAAGTCTCTTTTGCCCACCGTCTCTATAGTGTTCACTTGACAAATTAATTCTGTAATGAAGTGTTATAAAGATATTCCAGGAGGGGGAGGGAACAGCAACAAAAAGAGAAGATAAAAAAGAGGGAGAGAAAAAGAATATCAAAGATAATCATAGGAATGAGGTAGGAGTGGCCCTGGGCCATGGGGTCAATCTAAAGCTGAGCTTGTTCAGCCTGCCGCAGGCACTGAGCTGGAACTAAGTAAAGCAAAGCGACCATGGGCATGGAAGCAAGCCAGAGAGCGGGATTCTGCAGGGGGCCGTACTGAGCCCCCTCTCTTTCTCTCTATCAAACTCTAACATTTTCATTAACACACAGGGAGAAAATGAGGGTGAGCCACAGAGAGAAATAGAGAGAGATGGCAATCCACGAAGCAAAAAAACCCCAGACAAAAAACATACAGACCATAAGGGGGGAAAGAAAATAGACTCCTATTTGTGATTGGAGAACTTTGGCAGTTATGTTGCTGCATATATTACACACGTTTTAGTAGAAACACTCCAAAAGAGAGGGGGTTAAATAGAGACACAATGAGGCGGAGAGGCGCCATTCTGGAGTGATGACTGAGAGACAAAGGAGGCCTGTCAGGCCGGCCAGACAGCTGTGAGTTGGGTGTCAAACTGCCTCCCCAGACCACCATCTGCTGACACTACCAGATGACACAGAAAATAGGATTACAGTAGCAAGGCATAAAAGAAGATGATGACCTAAACTATGTAATATCATTTTCCAGAAAGAAAAAAAAAATTCAGTCATGGATAAAGATGGAAGAGGTGAATGAGGTCAAAGAAACATTGTAATGTTGCACAAAAATAACACACAGATGAGGAGACCAGAGTTTAATTTGGGATTAAATGTGAGATCTAGTGGGAGGCCCTAACTCATGCCACAGGACTCAATTTCATGTGAGCAACACTGACAGCTTAGTAAAACCAGCAAAGCAAAAGATTGTCTCATGTCATTACATTTCAGGTTGTTGTGTCATTGACCTCTAGTCATTTGTTTGGGGTAAAAAAAAGAAAGAAAAGAAAAGTTAAACAGTAACTTCAAGTATTAAAAATCAACAACATTGGGTTAAAGCTAAAAATAATTCGCACTGTTTTCATGTCATTAAAATAGAACCAAAGTTTTTACAATAAGATAGAAAAGTTGATAAGAAGCCTTATGACTAAAGCTAGGGGACAGGTTATTTTTTGTTAACTTGTTACCTGAAAGAAAAATCATACTGTGTTCAACATTAACCCATTAATTAATTAATATGGGTACAAATTGGCTTTGGCAACTTGGCCACTTGACTTTTCTAGGAATTGCAAATGCATATTTAATGTACGCAAACGATTTTATATGTCGGGGATAATGTCGGATTCAGCAGAAAAATAATAATAATAATAAATAAAATAAATAAAAATAAAATATATATATATATATATATCACATATTAGTGTGAATTCCATTTTAAAGCTGGTGAAGTCATTGTGAAAGCTAACTACTGCTGCTAACTCATTGATAACTGTCAGTGCTCATCAACTTCACACAACATCAACAAAGTATCATAATGACTGAGTTTGAATGAACATGGACATACAGAGGGCAGGCTTACCAAACAGAGCCCTCAGAGCTGTAGCATTCCATTTGTGTCCCGGAGCTGCTGGGGTGTAAGGGGTGAGGAACAGCCCAACTCAGGCTAAAACACATCCCTGGAAGGACCCACCCTGCCCCAAGGCTGCTGTCGGTTCCAGCAGGAGCCCAACCAACATGTGACCAGCAACGACACTTCATGGCCAAAGGTCAGCGCGGATTTCTGCATTTCTGCAAATCTCCCTAGGTATGGCATCCGATTAAAGTCAAAGGGGAGAGTTTGGCCTCCAACCTTAACCCGTTAAGACCCTTGAAGTCTTTTTTTCTGACCTAGACTTGACTCTCTCATCTGTGATGTAACCTATACTAATTACCCACCAATAGCAGCCCTGCACAATTTATTAAGATGTGTCTTGGGCGTTTCAAGCAGAGGCTGGCGCCAGACTCACTCACTCTTCTAGCGAGGGCGAGGCATTCTTAAACCGAACGATAAAGCCGTCATTTCCCTTAATGCTGGCCGTGATGTGCAGTATAGACGTGTTTAGGACAAAAGCACAAGGCCAACAAAGATGGATTATACAGTACCATGGATTTGAAATGTGGGTTTTACAGATTAGTGACTCCATTCTCAAATGGAATTCAGTCACTCACTCAAGTTAACAATTCAAGAGAGAGTAAATAAAGGAAGATATTTTGAAGAATGTTTCTACTCTTTTTTTGTCCATATAATGAAAGTCAATGGGGTTCAAAACACCATTGGACCCCATTGACTTTCATTATAAGGACTAAAAACAATTTTTACAGGTTCTCATACAGGTTTGGAATAACTTTAGTGCACAAATACATTCAGCTACTGAAAACTCACCAAGCTTACTCTTAGGTTTACAGAAACACACACACACATATGGCGTTGGAGCCGAAGCAGGATGGTGGGTGCTTGTGCATGAGGGGATGGACAGCAAACCCCCTGCAGATTAGATAAGTCCTAAAACCACTCAAACACATGCAGCGAAGGCCATGTTTTCCACTCACTCTCTGTTTGCCTCTCAGAGGGAGAGGTGATAAGGTGGGCCATTTGGGGGTCATTGCGATTAGACAGCTAGGGAGAGCGCATTCCTGCCAACTCCTCGCAGGACAGAGAGGCTTTAACACATCACACACTGACAGGTGTGTTACGGCAAGCCTCATCTGCCCACAGATATAAAGCCGCAAAATATATTAAAAAGATGTTTCAAGTATTCGCGAGAGAATACTTTGAAGCTGACTGGGCCGGAGACTAACTCGACCTTCTTGCGGACCCTTTTATCACAAAAGAGCGAACGCTAAAACAGACATCATTTGCATTTCACATGTTTCAGCTGAAGCCTCTTCACAATCAAGCCGTGTCGGCGCTTGTCGGAGGGCGCACCAAAGGGCGGCGTCTGAGAGGAGGCACCTGGGGTGGCAGCAGGCCCTGCAGTGCTGTTGGGTGTGGGAGGAAGAGAAGACTTGGGATTACAGCTAATAGCATCATGGAGGGATCAGTGCAGCCTATCTCATTACGCCGAGGCACAATGAGCACAGCGCTCTCAAAGCAGTTTATAATTATGGCATTCCAGGCCACAAACAAACCTTGCTTATTACCCTTCTTCTCGATGCTTTAGCTGTAGGAAATCAGCCGCTAATTGCGATATTTCCCTAATACTCAATGCACACGGGTGTCGCGGGCTGTTTGCGTCTCGTCCCGTTGACGCTTAATAAAGTTTTTTAATCTGTCAAGCCGAAGAGTGGGAGATGAGCCAAGGTCACTGCTTCACTCTAAAAGCAAAAAAAAAAAAAAAAAAAAAGGGTGGGGGGATGGTGGGGTGTCAGCGTTGTTTACATAATTATATAAATAATATCCTATTTTTCCAGCAAAAAGGGAAACAAATAAATATTTAAATTTTGAGGCTGATTATGGAGCTGAAGGACGTTCAAGGATGTTTCTTCTCTAATCATCATGAGCAATTATGTACGTTCTTAATATATTCTCATTGCATTCTTGTGCAATTTTTTCCCCTCGCCCACTGTTTTCTATAACAATCATATTAAATGTGCATTTCATTAAATTCAAATTTTATTTACAAAAAAAGATCACACGGTGGGGGAGGTGGGGCTGGTGTACGCCACAATTGCACACGCATCAAAACATGTGCTGAAATTAAACTAGATGCACTAAATGTTATCTAAAAAAAATAAAAATGAAACAGTCTTTAAAAAAACAACAGCACCACAACATAACATGGGATGACACATCAGGTCCTAATTAATTGATTTGTGTTCTCAAATGGAGTATTTTATTATGTGCATTACTGCTGCTTTGATAGTAATTATCACGACTCCTGCAGTTCCCATAACCCTCGGCAGAAGCAGAGACTTCTCACCCTCCCTTATCAAAAGCTGTCAAAGCAAAGCGCCCCATTAGTCTCCAAATGTAATAAATTGGTTGCATGAAACACACTCATAGCACATCTCTTCTGAGGCAAAAGGGGGAGAGCTGTTGCAGGAGGATGAGAAAAGGAGAAAAAAAATGGAAATAATAAGTCTAATATCCTCAGATGGGGCCCCTGTCAGAAAGGAGTGAGTAGATGTTGACAGTTGTGTTGCGCGGCGTGGCAGGGGCTCGTCAGTGAGCCATTTATTTGCGCTGATGGACTGATAGAAGCAGACTGCTGCTGATAATAAGGAGTTCTCCCACACTGTCTTCTGCACATCTGAGTGCTAACAAACCCACTGCGGATCAACAGATTTGTCAATGTTAACTTTGTGCCGAGAGAGCTCAAAGACGGCTGGGCAAGATGTTCACTTCACACAATTATACTGCATTCGTTTTATTAAATGATTAAAGGATTGGTAAAAAAAAAAAAAGCAGAAGCATGCATCAAAATATTTATATTATATGCAAACTATATATTTTTGTTTTTGTTTTTCAGTGGAAGACCAAAAAATACAAACACAATAAGAATATTCTGGTCGTTTCTATGCAATTACAATGAAAATACGTCGTGCAGCAATGATAAAAGATGCAAAGGCACCATGAAAGTGTGACATTTCTGAAAATCTGAGGTAACAATGTCAGATTTTTGAACGAATCGTTCCTTTGGAAATGATCCATTCACACAAATCAACTCAGTGACTGTGATTCAGCTTCAACGGTTCTCGAGTTATGAAACAAAAGTAGCATGTAATGTACTGCAATGTAAATCCGAGAGATACATATTATGAAAAAAAAAAAAAAAAAAAAAAAAAAAAACTGAGGATGGAGGGCTCTATAAATTGGTGATTGGATGGAGGCAGATCTGATTGTGAGCTTGCACTTGTAAAAAAAAAAAAAAAAAACGGAATTTAAGTGGATAAAATAACTGGAGAAGCCCTGTCATTTCACAGGAAGATAAAGTTAAACATTTGAAAAATAAATGCACATTTGATCAATAAAATGCATTTAGAAAAAATATTTATTTTCTAGAATTTTCATTCCTGCCAACTTTGGAGGGGAAGGATCTCAGTAAATGGCAACTTAAATTTCCGTATGTTTTTTTATGCACAACTATTGCTTGGCTTCAGAAGATTTGAGATGCAGAGCTGTTTTGGTGCTGCTGCATTTCATTAAGCTTGAAACTCCAGTTCATTATAATTACAAAGGAAAAGAGCGACAAGTACATTACTTAAAATATCTTCTTTTGTGTCCCACAAGTCATAAGTCATACATGGGTATATGACGGTGAGCAAAAAAAGGTGAGCAAATGATGCCAGAATTTTCATTTTTGGTGAACGGTCCCTTTAAATTGCTGCTAAGCAATGCTAGTTTGTATGCATTGCAGCAAATTCATATTTGCTGATGTGCACCGTGAGACAATAACCAAGCAACACCACGTCAAAGCAGCAAATTGCATTGAGTACGTAATTTGCTGTCCAATGCAGTTTTTCCCCTTCCATTTTACTCGCCCTTGTTTTTCCATGGGAGGGTTGGTTTTTAACGTGTAACAGGTTCAATGTTGGAGAGACAAACTCCTAATCCTTTCCCTGAAGCCAAGCTTGAATAGTGTCTCATCTATAGTGTCTCACAGCTCTGCGAGTAACTACCAGCAAATCCTGAGGAAAAACACAGGAAACAATCTGATGATCAGGTCTTACCCTGATTAAACCCCAAAAGTTCACTGAAGGGGCAGAGGGTTGTCCCTATATGTCACAATTCTTTGCAATACAAGAAAAATGAAAACTAGGATTGGGAACCTAGTTTTGTTGAACGTTTTGTTGAAATGCAGCATTTATACATAATACACAAAATGCTAGAGCTTGATACAAATTGAGGTACGTGATTACTGTCCATCTGCAGGGTTAAGGGTCTAGGTTTAATCCTCTGCCTAAGCTATGGAATGCACCATATGACTCAATGAGATCCATGTCCCAAGATCCTAATCTGTCGCTGCCCTCTGTCTGACTGCGTGATAAAGCATGGTAGTCAATAGGATGTACACTTCAGTGTTAAGACACTTGGGTTGTACCAGGAAAGACATGTTTAAACAAAAGTGTGGATACTCGTTGGCTTTTCAACTCATCGGCTTTTCAACTCATCATTGACTATGTCTCTCTCTCTCTCTCTATATATATATATACTGTATATACACAGTACACTGTATATTGAGCTCTTTTTTTACAATTCATTCTAGAAATTCTGATCTACAATCGCCTGAAGTGCTGTTTCATAATACATTAAAGATACAAATGTTTAATGAGCACTTTACACAAAAACAAGGTTTACAAATATCATACTCGTCATGATATGAAAACAGAATCAAAGTAAGAGTAAGAGAAAGAGAAACGATTTATTATGAAGTTGAATCACATTCTAGTGATCAGAAATTAATCAAATACAGAAAAGACCCTGCCAACATTGCCTCTTCACTGGTTAACAGTAGTTGGGGGGCAAATGTTGACCTCTAATATGCTGTAATACCCAGAAGTCCTCATGGTCTAGTCTGGGATGATGATGTGATTACAGAATGGTTGATGTTGCAGAACTTTGTTCCATTTTTCATTGAACCCTGTTGAACTCTTTTCTATTCGCACCAGCTCATCCCACACTTTAAGGCAGGACAGATAAAGCCCAGATGGAATGTGATAGGAAACAGACTTCGCAGATAATTTTTAGAAGTAAAAATGTGTTCAAGTCACAAAATTACAAAATGTAATAATGCCCTATAAACTATATGAGATTTCTGTGCTGTACATTTTGTGAAAGCAGAAAGGAAATGAGAAATGGATACAAAAACTACATGTCCAACTTGACCCATGTGGCTCAGCAACTACTTTCTATTTTACACAAAATGTAAAATTACATAAATAAACGGTCTGTGGTACAGCTGAGAGCAGGGCTGTTGTAAAAGAAAAGACTGGGAATGTTAAAGGACGGCGAAAGCTTTTTACCTCCGACAGCTAAGGCTTCAATCACAATGGTCTGGATAAAATGAGTCTACCCTATAGACTCATTATGACAGTTCACTATGCCACACACACAAAGAGACAAAATGTGTCTTCCATTCTCCCACAGGGACACACGCACAGCATATTGATTTCTGCCTTGAAAGGGAAGCGAACACGCCATTCACGGCTTACAGTCAAAAAGGTTTTTTTGCTCCAAATTCTAAACATAAACAACAAAGACGTATGCTGATTCAAACCTCTGATAAATTAATCTTCAACTACATAAAAGGTTGCATGTATTGACTGGTTGGAGGATAGTGATCAATGCTAACCGACTGTGATCTGGTGGACGCTTACCTCACAACGATGGCAAACATGGAAAGCTGTTATGTGATCGTGATTAGGATTCAAAGAAACCCATAGGATCTGTCAAGTTCTGATCTGGACTAAAGTGGTTAAGACGTGGAAGCTATCAAGGCCAGATGGATGACGTTTTGGTGTTAATGTACTAAACCTAATGCACAAGTTGAATATAGACAGAGAGGCTTGTTTATCCAACAAGCAGTGTTAAAGAGGATAGACGCACCATCCTCTTTAATTGCTGCCTTCCTAATATAAGCACATCTCCTCTCCTACTAGCTTCACAATTAATCTAAATGAAACAGAGACTACAATAAGGCTTTAGTATGCAAAAGGGTACGATTTGATTAATACAAACTGTAGTATGTACCTTCAAATCCAAGTACAATGTAAAAGTAATAAGATATTTTTCTGTCAGCTCCCTTTTGGATTAACTGAATAAGATCTGAGTTTAGTTCTGAGTAAAGGACTTCAGGACTCATTCTATTAGCAGTAGAGCATTGCAGTAGAACAAACGTGTCTTAATTTGGATCCAAAACCCACTTGTTTTAGCTGATGAACATGAGAGCTACTGTTTTATGTGGTTTTAGCCTTGACATCTAAAGCCAGGGACAACGTAGGGACGTATCTGAGTGTGGCCGACTTAGTTTTTTCGGTATGTTTCACACCGTTGGCTGTTTTTTTTTTTACAACATGTAAAATCGGCGTCAGGCCGTCAGTGAGAGAGAGAACTCTGATTGGCTGTTCAGTTTAGCAAACGAAAATAAGAGCAAAAGTGATGAAAGCAAGCAAAGAAGTCATGACGGCACAGACAGGAGGATGTTCAAATTTTACGTCACCTTACCTGAGCATTTCAATGCGCAAATATGTTCATAATAACATGAGCGGAATGGAATAAAGAATGTGATCAGCATAGTTGATATTCAAAATGGTAAGAAAGTGCTACTTTGTTTATGGTTTCTATACCTGCAATCTCAGTTTCGCTTTCCCTTTTTGAATTTTTTTCCAAGACGACAACACAGGCGGCTTTCATCAGCGCTAGTTCTTTGGTGTCAGTTTAAGCAATATAAGCAATATGAAAATGTTAAATATTTATGAAATTTATCAAATTTATTTATCAAAGTTTGAATCGCAATATTTGGTTTTGACCAAATTCTGCACATATGCTACATCAACATATAATACCTCTTGTTTGCTATGTGATCCCATCTGAATTCCGAGGGTGTAAGGAGAGAGACAGACAGGCAGTAAGTGTGGGATGATATGTCATAAAACTCCTTATACAGCACAATGTTCCTGCATGGTGCGCTCTTTAATCGGAGGGCTCATTACATAAAGCCAAGAGCCAAGTGGGTCAGGCCCTGCCACTCATCCCGTGAAGCAAACGGATCAAAGATGTTTAGGCTTTAAAAAGGAATAGAAAAATACATTTTTGAAGAGGAATAGAAAATGAAGGGCATGTCTTCTGATCCCCGACGAGGGAGAGCAGCCGTGAAAAGTAGACTGCACAAAAACGCCATCAAACTTTTATTCTGCTCCACCAACGGAACTTATAAAAAGAGCATGAAATTGAGAAAAAGGAAACACAGGGAGTCGCTGCACTGTGATATAGTGTCAATATATTGTTAACAGCTTTGATACTTTACTCATGGGTTCTCTTGTAACATAGAAGGGTGAATGACAACAGATCTCCATATTTGTATACGTATATAAAAGCAGAATAAGCACATTCATTTAAATGGAAATGAAATGGGCAAAATGAGGGGGTATAATAATTCAGCACTAAAATCTTTATGTATAAATAATAATAATGTATTATTGATAATAATAATAACTGGCCTAAATTGCAGAAGTGAATTGCTTTTAATGCAGAAATATAAAAAAATATATTTAGTTTTAATATATAAAGTATATTTAAAGGACTATTGTGGAATAAAAAAAAAAGTTATGCTCAATCGACAGCATTTGTGGCAGAGTGGCATTAAAGTCATTGTCGTCTTCTTCAAAAAATAAATAATATGGATTACAGTCAGAGATTTAGAAGTAAAAGGGGCCAATCAGTAAACATTAAAATACTCATTCAAAAGGTGAGTTTGTAACATGATATGGGAGTAAAAAAATAGCTAATCTTTTCTGCGTTGTTCTATCAAATTTTTTTAACGTTACCATTGTCATGACAATCCTAAAATGATTATTTAAACAGCTTTATATCTTAAATAACACAGAAATAAATGTAAGTGCCTTAAAAAATTACAAGCTACTATTTTTAAGTGCCTTACCATAACCGTTCTTTTTTTCTTTTTTTTTTTTTTAGAAAGCGAGGGACGAAATTATGTTTTGTGCTAATCAAAATTATACCACAAATGTAGTAGATATTAAACCCGGAATATTCCTTTAATTTGCCCATTATTTTGTTATAGCACGCATTTCTTTTATTGCTGCTCGTCTCAGAGGAAATTGACTTCAGTGAGTAGCTTGCATTTTTTGTGTCTCCTGCAACACATCCACCGCAGATGAAAGTGCCGCTTTGTGCATGTTTTGTTAACATAAAGTAAAAAAGTGAAACGAACAACACAACATTAAGTTGCTTTGAAATGAGTGTCTGCTTAATGACAAATAACTGATTATTAAATAGATGTAATGTTCATAGTAGGAACATTCAGATCCAGATGGCAAATAATGGCAATTCCCACTCATGAATGTGCACAACTACATATTTTCAATATCAAAATAGTCAGAAGGTTGCCTGAATGAGTCGACTGATCGCCGTAAGACAGACAATTTTTTTGCGACCAGTCAATTTGTCTACTAGTAAATCAATTATATACCCGACGTGCTAATTTAGGATACGTTTAAGTAAAAAAAAAAAAAACATGCTGAATAAAAAAAAGTCACAAAGGTAAAGTTCATGATTTTTTCCTGGGAATCCAGACAAGAACCGGCATCCACTTGAAAGGAGGGTGGGAAAGTACAACCAAGTGAAGATCTGTCATTCACAATGGAAGATCAAACAAGTGGATTTTGCTGTGTCAGGGGTACATGGTCAAAGGCATTCAATGACATAGAGACACTGGGCCCTGTGGACCACTGAATAAAGCAAGTCTATAGACTGAATGCAACATGCGCCACTGACTCTCCATAGAGCAAAATACATGGACCAGTGACATTGTATACGTCAGCAATATGCACCAGTGAACTTACACAAATGGGCCAAACGACTGCATGCCAACAGTTTCAATCAAACACATCTTTATTAGGACGTTTGAGGAGAATTCATAGAATGCTCAAATCAGTCTTTTTTCATGTAATACATGCAGCTAAATCCCATTAAAACTGCACTACTTTGTTTCAGGGTCTTGCTCACGAAGTTGAAACAAAGGCGAATTCCACTTCCATCCATAAAAGGTGAAAAAGACAAAAGACATAATGAGCCAAAAAAAAAAAGAAAAAAAAAAGAGTTGTGAATAAATCAACTGACAAATATCTAGTCCTACATCAAAGGAGGATTATTTTTTTAACAAAGTTATTCTCTGCTCTTGTGATCCTCACATTGTAAATGCAATTAGGGTTAATTACCCACCTGTGTTGGGATTCTTGTAGTGGTGCAGAACAGATAATTACAGTTCAGGTACACATTAACTAACTTTTGTTAACAATTAATCACTGTTTACATACTGGACACTGTTCTCTTTGTAATTAATGATCAGTTCTAGCAATGAGTAATCTCATCTTAACACAGGTAAGGCAAAAGAAAGCCTGTGTTTCAAACACTTGGATATATAATGGGAACGGCATGAAGCAAAACTGCGAGTGATCAGAGGTTTCTGAGATATAACTACCACATACTTGAGGAGCTGAGGTGTCACTGCACGTGTTAGATCTGAGTGAGATGTTAATGTGTGAGATTTTTCAAGGCTCATTAAAAGAGACATAAGAGTTTTTTTTTTTTTTTTACAAATAAGGGGAGCTCACACTAGACTTTCGGACAACAAATATAAGCAACTGGGCATGATGTCACACTCCAGGGCTATTGGTAATTGTTTAATTTATTTATATTTACATACAAAACGTATTAAATTAATTTAAATATCAACATAATGTAGTATAATTTTTGCATCAATATGTTGCATAATACATAAATTCAATTTGTGTGTGTGTGTGTGTTGAATGCTTGATTCTAATTGGTTGACAAATGTGCAGTTATTACAAAAGGTCCTAACGGACCACAACAGCAAAATAACCAAAATCATTGACCAAGCAAATAGATATGACAAAAATAGGATTAAAAAAAATTGGCAAACTATTTCTATTTTTAACACTAAATTACATTTCATTATCTATGGAAAGTACACTCTCTTTCTCCCACTCTCTCCCATTCAAAAGCGCGCACACACACACACACACACACACACACACACACACACACACACACACACACACACACACACACACACACACACACACACACACACACAAAGAGAAACTTGTTGTCAGTGCTGCCCCATGACTTTATCACTAAAATAGTTTCACAACTGAAAAGCTACAAGACAATTCTCAGTAGCGAGGTAGTAACATCGAAGCAGTTCTTGTTCTTGAAGCAGTTAAACTTACAGCAGAGATGCTGCTGCCGAACACTGTTGAGAGACACACAGACCCAGGTAGTCTAATTCACATACACTTAATATATCAATATCTATCTCTCTCTTGCTCTCTCTCTGCATATTTAGGCCTGTATACGGTTCAAGCCTCCGTTACTAGCTCTAAAATGACATTTTGGAATTAGCAAATCCTAGAAATTCGGACTAGATGCGCAAGACATTAGTCCTACATACATGTAGTATTATCAGAATAATTGGGCTGTTGATATAATATATTTTTTGAAAGAAGTGTCTTGCTCACTACATTTATTTAATCAAAAATACAGTAAACGTACTGTGAAATGTTATTACAAAATATAAAATATCAGTTTTCTATTTTAACATTTGAAAATGCTGAATAAAGGCAAAGCTGCATTTTTCAGCATCATTCCTCCAGTCTTCAGTGTCACATGATCCTCCAGAAATCATTCTAATATGCTGTTTTGTTGAAATGTTGAAAACAGTTGGGCTGCTTAATATTTTTTAGGACAATGTGATATTTATTTTTAGGATTATTTGTTCAAAAGTTCAAAAGAAATATTTTGTAACATACTGTATGTCTTTACTGTTACTTTTGATCAATTTAAAATAAGGTATATATAATTATATAATTAATTTACTTAATCTACTAAACATTGATATATTAATACATATATTGTATAATAAATAATTATGCAATTGATATAACAAAATCTAAATGTAAATCTAAAGCCTGTTCCATTTTTCTCTTTTTGAATAAATTTGAATGAAACTATTTCTAATGCAAAGCAAAACGAGTTTCCTCCAGGTTTGATCCTCAGTCAAGAGGTTTATGATGTAAATATCAATCAACTTTTGACTAAGAATTTGTCAGGTCAGCGTTCACAAAACTTGAACTTTTGTATGCCGCGTAAGAAAAGAATTATTCGCATATCCCATACCCACTCTCTTGGTTTTGTGCGCTTATGAATGGAGGTGAATGAAACACAAAAGTGTGGTGTGACCGCCCCTTTAAACTAATATCATGTTGCACCCGGGTTTAAAATATGATACACACATCACAGGTCTGAGATTCAGCCCGCCAGGGCCAGACGGCTCGATCACACTCACAAACACACAAACACACACACACACACACACACACACACACACACACACACACACACACACACACACACACACACACACACACACACACACACACACACACACACACACACACACACACACACACACACACACACACACACACACACACACACACACACACACACACACACACACACACACACACACACACACACACACACACAGAGAGAGACTGTAGCCCGACATTGGCATTGTTTCTGTTTGTAATCCATCCAAATGCTTGTCTAGGCTTCCTCTACTGTTCAGTTCAGTTGTGCTGGCAATTGGCTTCAGCACCTAGAGCGTCTGACTGTGGGTCAGTGTGGGCATAAGGCTCAACTCCCCTCACCCAGTGCTGGCGGACCAGGGGGCTTTTCAGGAGATTTGTTCCAGTTTATCTGCATATTTCAACTGGCTTTAGTGTGCTGCTAACTGATAAAATGCTGCCAGTCTCCCCGAGCTCTGCCAATGCTGAGGCTCACTGACCTTCCACTGAAGATTCCTTTTGAACGAGGGGGAAAAGGGTGGGGGGGTACAATAAATAAAGGAAAAATCCAGGCGGGTGGGAAGAGGGTTTTTATCACGTTGGGAACAAAAAAACAGAGACGTCAGAAGACCTTCCCTTTCCAAACACACATGTGCATATATCCACACACACACACACACACACACACACACACACACACACACACACACACACACGAGAGCATACAAAATACCAGCATGATAAGCTGATACCAGCGTGGCTTCATAGATGATTAAGTGTAACAGACAAGCAGCTCTATGTCTTGCCGTCACCCACCTGCACAAGTGAAACCAGCATAACTGTCATGAAAACACAGCCACACACTCTGTAAAAAGGAGAATCACACATAAAACCTAAAATCAACTTCATTGTGGGAATCAGCTAGTGGTGCCTGTAGGGAAAGGGCTTAATAAACATACTAAATATTTACTTAAATAATTATAATGAATACAAAATGTGTAAAAACAAATGTGTGTAAAGAGAGGGAATCCGTGCCTTAAAAAAAAATACTGAGATAATGCAGATGTTGTGTTTGCGCAGTTACAATTGGTAACTAATAATACAATATAAATCCTAAAAATGTAGTGGAAATTTTGTGAAAATCAAATCACCCATGGTTCAGTTCCCACGATAATTTGTCAATGAAAGGAAGACGTTGTGTCTTCACAGGTGACTTGGTTGGAATGGCTCGTGAACAAGATGTACAGCTAACTAACGTTATGCATTTTTCTTGTTAACAGCAAACATATACTTTATAATTACTTCATAATCACTTTATAATTTTGTATAGCTTCACATTTGTATTACCACTTGACATTTTACATATTATGCTATAACTTATTTCTACCAAAAGTCAGGAAGTCTGAACTTATGTTTATGACGACCTTAAAAAGCTTGTGATCCAAATGTAAATTGTCTCAACATAGGAAAATTATTTGTCATAAATAAATAAATAAATAATTATAAAATAAATTAGATAATAAATAAATAATTATAAATAAATAGAGTATGTGTGTCCAAACATTTGATACTGTTATAGTATTTATTTATTTATTTATTTATTTTAATTATAAAATTTATGTAAACCTAAAATGTTTTGGTGAGCTTGCAGAAAAACACATTTGATGATGTCATCAAGTACTGGTGTTTTTCTCACTCACGCGCACACACACACACACACACACACACACACACACACACACACACACACACACGCTCACGCACACACACACGGTCGCACGCACAAACACGGTGGGTCAAAATATCTGTAATTAAAAAAAAAAAAAAATCAAAATCACTGTCCTGCATCCCTATATCTTACATTTACAGTAATGGTAACAGTCAGAAAATTAAACCGGCAAGCCTCAGTTAATCAGTCAGAGATAAATATTTCTTATGATGTCAAAATGTTAGGCTATTGTTCTTTTATTATGTTTTTATGATGCACAATCTCAACAGCAAAACCATAACTACGGCTGGCATTGATCTGAGGAAAAATAAAAATTGTAACACTCAAGGGACACCCAAAACAAGATCCATAAAAGGTTGCAACACAGCTCTTCATAACTGTAGGAGATGGGTAAAAAAGCAGGCTCATTTGAACTTGAAACAAATGCCATGCACAAATACAAAAGTTGACAGTTCACCGATGGTTCACTTGGATAATTCTCAATCCACCCTCACCCAAATCCAGATTACAGTCAAATCAGGGCAGTATTGTCCTCGCTACAAAAGCACAAGTGAAAATATCAAATGACATTTTATAATACTGTCAGGGAGTATGCCATCTCACGAAGCCGAGTCAAAGTATGGGCAGCTCTTCATCTCTTTAGTGCAGGGGTGATGGTCAGGTCAACCTCATCATCTCCCTGCTCTGGATTATAGATTATAGCTGTAATCCGGAATTGTAGGACACGCTTTGAAATACTAAAAACAACCAAGGCCAGAAGGACAAACTAAAGTATTTGAAAACTGATGCACGATTCAAATACACATATTAAATAAAAAAAAACACAAGGATTTCAAAGGCTGTGACCTTTATAGTATAAATATATTATGCCTACCTGTTCAGATGCCCCATTTCCTATTTTTATCATTTGTGGATCAGCAGGTCGTTTACAACAACATTGCGTGCAACATGAAACACATTCCTGTATTCAAAAACAGCTGGATGAGATGCAACAGATTGGATCAGGGGTCCTCAAGAAAAAATGTAAAAGTTGAAAAAAAACTTTTAATAATTTATCATTGATTTATTGTGCAAACTGTCTAACAACAATAATTAAAGAAGATAAAAAAAAAAAAAGAAACAAAAGAAACAATACAAAATTAGATAAACTAGACCTCTTAATCAACTAGTCAGTCATTGAAGTCAAACATTGTGACCCATCCATATCCTTAATATTATAAAACAATGCCCAAAGCCGCACACCTTATTCTGAAAGGCACGGATAATGGCTTTAAAACGAATAACAAATTCCACTGAATAATAGGAAAAATATTTGGCAGAGCATTCTTGTTTTTGCTGGATAACAGGAGAGCCAGGGGATAGCACAATATCATAGCTATATAAAACTTTAAAATCACTTTGCTATAATGAGTGTGTGAAATGAATGAGTGTAAACTATTATGAATGAAATGAGCACAATGATCGCAAATCAATAGCTGCATTGCCGTCTCTTCACGTCTCTCAGATATCAGAGCCTGCCAGGAGTAATATCAATTAAAATACTACATCAGACACATTTTCTACAATTTGATATGTCTATTTAAATGTTTTAAACCATGTACGATATGATACACAGATGAGTGTAAACAGTCGCAAATCAAAAGCCGCTTTGCCGTCTCTGCCATTCTCTCAGAAATAAAAGCTTGACGAGTAATATCAACTAAGATACTGAATGATTGTCCTGACATAACACACAATGTTCATCTGGAAAATAATTATACAATTTTTTAATTTTATTTTAACCTTTAGTATTATTGTTTTAATTAGAGCATATTTAAAGAAAATGTATAATTATGATTAAAAAGTTATACAAAGCATATTTGTTCAATTAAAACTATGAAGGGAACATACTTCTCTGCTGCACTCTCCTACTTAATACCATATTTCACAACTTTGGGGTATTTTCAAATGTGTTGGTCCTCAATTACCATTTGATATCTACTGAATGCAATGTCCAAACCTAACAAACCATGGAGCACACATACATCAGGACACTGTAAGTACACCAAATTTTGTCCAATTCCATCCATAAGTGCCCATTATAACTAACCATTCAAGCTGGCACTATTTTCCTTCAATGCTACATGATGTCCTAAAGCAGGGGTCTCAAATCCTACTCCTTGAGAGCCAATGTTCTGCAGAGTTCAGCTCCAACCTGCCCCAAGACACTTGCCTGAAAGTTTGTGCTGATCCTGAGGACCTTGATTAATTAATTAATTGTTTAATTAGGATTTGGGCTAAACCCTGCATGATAGAGGCCCTCCAGAAAGAGGATTGGACACCCTTTGTGCACCCTTGGTTACCAATAAATAAGAGAGGCGAAATGCGAATTATGATGCAGATGTGGTTGCTTACCTGCTGAAACACGAGGGCAGTCATTGAGCATGGGGTCCACTAGAGTATCCAGGGGCTCAGGACTCGACACCCAGTTACAGCAGTGCTGTGAGAGGGGGAAAAAGGGGGAGGGAGACAGGAGCAAGCAATTAGGTACCTTTGAGACATGCCACAGTGACAGTTTCAACTGTTTTTGTTGGGAAGGAGCGGGCACATCGCTGGTGACCCTCCAAGGGGTGTTTGCTTGGCCTAGTGACCTCGCCAACCTCAAAATGCCATCAGCCTGGTTCCTGAGAGACCATCTCTCGGCTTACTCTTCAATCCAGAGCGTATGTCTTCAGCTAAAACAAGTTTAATTAGGCATGTTTGATTGAGAAAATCATCATACCCTTAAGCTGCTACTGTATGCTATGTTTTCACTTGTACATGTAGAATGTGTATAATGGAAACAATTGTATTGTTTGGATGGGTTGCAGAGTTGAAAAAAAAGTTACAAAGGCATGCATGGAAAAGAGAGGACTGGAGATAAGATAAAACACGCTGAATAGAAGACAGAGAAATTCAAACGAGATTAGCGTATTGCAGCTGGCGTCCTTGTGAAGCGCTGCTTATCTAGGGTTGTTTACTTTCGCAGACATAGCACTGTCAGCCATTACCACTGCCATGGGGACTGTGACCCACCCGTCCACACAAATATGGACAGAAAGACAGACAGATACCCACAAACACAATGCTATCTAACCCTCAACCAACTCCCAAGACAACCTCCCCTGACAGAACGGGCGATTCAACCACCCCAGACGGAGCCCCAGGTCACATCACACCTCAGCCTGTCAACCTCCTTCACCTCTGAGCCCTGTGTCACCCCAGGGGTCACCACACTCCCACCCAACAGGGACCCTCTATGGGTGTGTGTGTTTGGCTAACGGGGCAGGGGTATATTGGAAAGCACAGGAATTTGATTTTTAATTCCATCAATCATTTTGCTCAAGGCATCCTTGGTTAACTCATAATAATGTGTATAATGATAAATCAATTCAAGAAACAACCTGATTCTGAAGTCTGGGGTGGTAGTGGATGTGAAAGTGCTGTTTGTGGTCTAGAGTGCAGTAGAGTGCAGACTTTGAGATGACAAAAGTGTAAACATTAACAATAATGTAAATACTCCCAACAGGAAGTAGATAAAGAGAACACCCACATCAGATGCAAACTAAGAGGCACAAATAAAAACTCTTTAATACAGTAATAAGTCACAAGGCCATTTGTTACAATGATTTTACCACAGTTAAGGGGTGTTCTTACAGGCATAGTGTGAAGTGGAGTGCCTAAAATCGTTGGCATTTTTATATATACCGGTACCACTGTTTAAAAGTTTGGGGTAAGAAAGATTTTATAATGTTTTTGAAAGATGATGCATTTACAGTATTTGATCAAATATATATTAAAACAGTAATATTGGGAAATATTATTTAAAAAAATTTTTTTTTAATTTTTTTTTAAGGGATAGTTAACCCAAAAAATGAAGATTCTGTCATTAATTACTCACCAAGACTTTCGTTCATCTTCAGAACACAAATTAAGATCTTTTTCTGATATCTTTATCTGATAAGTAATTGACAGTCCACACAATCACCACTTTGACGCTTCAAAAAGTTAATAAAGAGATCGTTAAAACTAATCCATATGAATTGAGCGGTTTAGTCCAAATTTTCTGTAGAGACATGATTGCTTTATATGATAAGCAGATTGAATTTAGGCTTTTATTCACATAAACATTCATCAACACACATCAGTTAGGATAAACGGAAGCTAAAGCATGCTTGCTTTATGTGCGAGAAGAACCAAAGAGGTTAATTCTCGTGTTACGCAGCACGTTTGAGCTTCAGTAAGAACCAATGAGGTTTGTTCTCGCGCATCAAGCAGATTCAGTTGAGCTTCTGTTTATGTTCGCTGATCAATGTTTAAATGTGAATAAAAGTCTAAATTCAATGTGTTCATCATATAAATCGAGTCTCTTCAGAAAATGTTGACTAAACTGCTCAATTGATATGAATTAGTTTTACAATCTTTTTATTAACTTTTTAAGAGTCAAAGTGCTAGTTGCATAGGCTGTCAATGGAGGGACAAAACATATTTTCATTTGTGTTCCAACGATTTTTGGGTGAACTAACCCTTTAATATATTTGCCGTGATGGTAACAAAACAGAATTTTCAGCAGTAATGCAAGTATTCAGTGTCACATGATCATTCAGAAATCATTATAATATGCTGGTTTTGCTAGTCAGTAAACTTTTCTTATTATTATCAGTCTTGATAGTTGTGCTGCTTAATGTTTGTGGGAACTGATACATTCTTTGATTAATAGAAAGTTCAATTTATTTATTTGAAATAGACTTTGTTTTGTAACAAAGTTTGTACTGTCACTTTTTAAAGGAATTTTTCTTTTTTTAAATACTGCCCTAAACGGAACGTACACACATGCACTAAATATACCTGAAAAATGTATAAACACATAGTTTTTATAATTAAAAACAGTGATGATAATAATAATAAATAAAAACAACAAACAATATAAAATCTTTCAGAGTTTTTTTTTTGCATGCAAGCTCAATTACTGCTGTGATATGTAGTTGATCAGTCGTCCCTTCTTTTGGCATGTTTTCCTTATGTATTGCATGACACAAAGTCAAAAAAAGAAAAAAGAAAAAAAAAAAGCCCTGTGCCATGGCTCGGGAGTTCTCCTCTCATTTCTCTTGTCTTTATTCTTCTCTCTTAATCCTGTCAATCGCCTGCGTGCCTGGGTTGGGGGAGAAGACAACTGCCATTGGAATGAACAGGCGTGCATTGTCTATTTTTAGAATTCCTGCTGCACTAGTTGTGCACCATGGAGCCGGGCCAGTGAGAGGAGCGCTCCCTGACTGCTGCATCAAGTGTCTTATTGTACAATCTTAATTCATGCCGTCTGGAGAAAGATGTCAGCTGGGCTGGAAGCAAGGGCAGGAATTTCAAAGACCGGAGTCCCAGCCAGAGTGAGTGGCAAAGAGGCGGGGGGTGGGAAGAGGCTTCAACAGATTTGTCAGGGCTGGCTGATGCACCAGGATGAGTTTTAGATGAAACAGAAGGCCAAGGCCACTGTGTAAGAGGATGACACAGCTTTAAAAGAACAGATAAAACTGCAAGAATGGTGGAAGGATTTTTTGGGGGATAGAGGAGCTGGGTTGAGCTCTTGGAAGAGCTCTAATCTATTTGAGAAATCTGATGGCTTGTGGTTGTCCTGAATAGCATTAAAATAACAATTTAATCTCTCTATATATCCTCGTGATATGGCCCTTTAGCTGATAAAGCTAAATAGAAGTGTCTGATAATACAAGTAAAAACCAATAATTAATTAGACAAATTGGATATGAACAAATATACTTTCAAGTATTTTGTTTGTAGTCTAGTAGAGGAAAACAGATTTTAATTTAAGCGTTCATCTACTCTCCCTTAAGAGGAAAGGCCTTTAATATTGCTGGTGTTGCAGTGACTCCACATATACAGTATCTACCTTATTTTGAATGTAAGAGCGTAGAAGCGGCCATTTTTAACTTGAATGTGGAAGGATTCTGGTGTCAGTCGCTTCCAGTTATCTTACATGTGCAAATTCTTTCATCAACAAAAAGTCAATAATAGAATTACGGATGGGTCAGGATCCAGTTTATCTATATATTCTTTTAGTGCTGGGCAAAGATTAATCGCAATTAATCGCATCCAAAATAAAAGTTTGTGTTTACAAAATATGTGTGTGTGTACTGTAAATAATTATTTTGTATATATAACTACACACATGCATGTATATATTTAATAAATATTTGCAGTATATACTGTATATATATATATATATATATAATTTATATTATATATAAATATTTTATGTATAAATAACACATTTTTCTTAAAAAATAATTATACACAGTACACACATATATTATGTAAACTACACAAACTTTTATTTTGGATGCGATTAATCACGATTAATTGTTGCCCAGCACTAATATTTTTATCAAAGTTTAGTTCATCCAAAAAACAAATTGCTAGTCATTTCAAACCTGTATGACTTTCTTTCATCTGTGGAACACAAAAGACCATACTTGTATTTATAAATAACAAAAGAAGATAGAAGTATCCTTATAATAAAAGTCAGTGGGTCCAATATTTTTGTTTTGGACCCCATTGACATTCATTGTATGGGCTAAAACTTTGGGCCAAAATGTAAAATTTTTGAGGGAACTAATTCTTTAAATATTTTAGTTGCCGTGCTGTATGCAGTGCTTTAGTCGCATCTCTAATTTCATCCCCTCTAAAGCTCAGTAATGCCAGCCATCAAAGTTCAACTTCTGCAAATAAATACAAAAAAAATACACAGCCATCAAAAGTAAATTTCAAGACAATTACTATCAGACTTACAGATAATGCACTGTGACCAAGTATGTGTTCATGTTAAACAGTACGTTCAGATACAGAATATTGGTATACCTGTTTTAATATGATGAAGTAGGCCTACAGCAGACATCTACTATATAAAATGAGCTGGGTTCGTTTTTGAATGCTCTGCGATAGATGTGTACGGGAACAGCCATCACACAAACCATTTACTCAACACATCCAAATCCCATCCCAGCTGAAGCCGCACAAAATGAAAAACGACAAACGGACACAAATGAGCGATAATAGTCTACGGCAAGGCCCATCAGCATTAATCAGGGCCATATGGTTGTGGTATTCCCGGCTCCTCCGGGCTGGGAGATGGGGTGCTGGAGCATGGTGGGACTCTAAGCGGATTCCTAATGGCTCAGTTAGAGAAGGTAAACGGAAGACAGGTGTTGGACCCCGTTGAGAAAGCTCTCTCTTACCTGCATGCACTTATTAAGCATCCCTGTGCCTGGCCTCTTACCTATAGCTGCCCTTTAACATGCTGCACTGTGCTCAATCAGTCCTGTATTCTACTAGACAGACGACTGTCTTGAGCAACATGCTGCCATGTGTACTCAAATGTACACTGTAAAAAGGAATTGTTGAGAAAACTCGAATTCAACGCAACCTGATGCATTCAGATTTTTAGGTCCTCACAACTATTGGTTTAAATGTTGTCATGGAGTAACACTGCTTTGTTTTGTCCAGTTGAAAATTATTTTATAGGTCACTATATAATAATGACACTATGGTCTTTTTGTAGAGCTACTTTAGAGCAGAATTGAATTCTGTTTGCATCTTTAATCATTATCTTCATTTTTATCACTGTGAAGCTGCTTTGAAACAATCTGTATTGTATAAAGTGCATTCTTTGTAAACCCTAGAGATGGTTTTGTGTGAAAATCCCAGTAGATCAGCAGTTTCTGAAATACTCAGACCAGCCCGTTTGGCACCAACAACCATGCCATGTTTAAAATCACTTAAATCACCTTTCTTCCCCAATCTGATGCTCAGTTTGAACTTCAGTAGATCGTCTGGACCATATCTACATGCCTAAATGCATTGAGTTGCTGCCATGTGATTGGCTGATTAGATGAGCAGTCGAACAGGCGTACCTAATAAAGTGGCCACATAATTTATTCATGCTATAGTGCATGTTGGGAACTCACAAACCCTTAACATTTCAGATATTTTGTTCAAGTTGAAATTCTTTATCCACAAAACTGTGTTTGGCTAGTTGGGGCAACATTTGGGGGGAATTCTGTTGCTCTAACTTGGCTTTTTATGTAAATGAATTCATATTTCTTAAAATCTGCGATTTAAAAGGTCCCATTAACGGTAATATGTGTAGTTGCTGTTTTTTTACAGTGCAGATGAGAGTTGGTGTCTGCTGTTCTGCTTCTATGTGAAGCCTATGTCTCTCTCTCTACTAGTACGTAATAGCATAATGTGTTTATATTTTTGGCTTTTTTGTCATTTCTCATTCCATCACTTCAGCTTTCCTGCTAGTGCAGGTATTCTCATGGACAATGGATTTCTCTTCACTCTGCTTCTTTCTTCTCTCTCTATGTCCTAGGAGATTTTCTCTTAATGTTTCTTCCCCTTCAGAATATATACCGCTGCTTCCTGAGGGACTCTCCTTCAGGTTGCTCTGTTTATGCCTGTCTTTCCCATGTCTTCCCTTCCCCCCTCTCTCCCTCACATGCCCTTAGTCTGACCCATTATCGCCACATCACCTGTCCTACTGCGCTCTCGTCCTGAAAATCCCTCCAATTCTCGGCTCTCATCCTTCCATCTCCACCTCCCTCAGGAGGAAAAGGAGAATTACCACCCCCTTCACGAAAGAGCTCACGATTGTGCAAAGAACGGAGCATCACCTCCGACAAACCCCTACAGAGATGCCTGCCTGGCCAGAAACAGTGATCTCAAACCTGAATAATGTCCAAATCATGATTGCTATGGACGTTACAATAGAAGGGGATAGGGCCATGACCCTGATTAAAGACAGGTCTACGATGGAGACACAGGCAGTGGGAAAGCCGAATGCCTTTACACAACTCCGGCTCCCAATTCCTGCAGGAGTAAAAAAAAAGGATTAGGGGGTTAATGGGTGACACGGAAGGACTGAAAGTGACTTTAACATTCCTAAAGTGAGAGTCCACCCTCTGGCTTCAATTATTGGGATGAATGAGATCTGAAAATCAATTAAATAAAATGCTCAACCTCATCTGTGTTAATCAGGCCTTCTGACAAATTAATATTTTGGTGTCCTCAATGTATGGGAGTACTTGTGTGTGCATTTACACAGAACAAAGTCTTTTCTTCTGCCACAAACAATAGTCTGTGTAAGTCAATTTAAATGGATAGTTCCCTAAACAAAATTAAAATCATGTCAATTTAATCACCCTCATGTTTTTTTTAACCTGTATGACTTACTTTCTTCTGTGGAACAAACAGAACATATTTAGCTTTTTTTATTATTATTTTGTCCATACAATGAAGGTCAGTGAAGTTCAATGTTGTTTTGGATGGGCTTTTATTGTATAGGCAAAAACATTCTTCAAATCTAGTGTGTTCCACAGAAGAAAAAAAGTCATACAGGTTGGGAAAGCCATGAGGGTGAGTCAATTAAATTCTTAAAACATTTTTTTGGTCAACTGTCCGCTCCGCTCATTGAGCAGACATTATTCGTAACACCCCGAGGCAGCTATTTGCTCTACCTGAATGGGGAAAGACTGAAATCTCCTGTATTATTTCAACAAATTGTTTTAAAATCAGCAATAAAATCTGACAACACTGGTAAAAATGTTTATCTCAAATCATGCTAAACAGCTGCATACTTCAAGCTCTTTTAACTTAAAGGCGGGACTTACATTCCTACAGCTGCTGTCATATCAAGCATTACCCATATTTGCAAATTTTTATTCTCAGGTGTAAGTCACATTTAAGAAACACGTATAAGTAAGAACAAATGAACTGAAACTTGTTCCTATTTTTTATGGACTTATTATGCGGGGCAATAAAAAAGTACACATACAAATCAATTAATATTCCAATTATGACCATATTAAGACTATTGCACTCATCAGAACAAGAAAGAAAGAAAGAAAGAAAGAAAGGTTGGATGAAGAAAGAGCCTACGGCCCAAAGAAAGAAAGAAAGAAAGAAAGGTTGGATGAAGAAAGAGCCTACGGCCCAAAGACAAACTACAACAGTCAAAGAAAAAAAAAAAAAAAATCACCAAGGCAAACAAAAGGCAAGCAAACATCTGACGGAGCAAAGCAGATCAGCAAAGACAAAGGAATGAAAGACATTTTTTTTTCTGGTGGGCTGGGTGGTCCGCTGTTTCACGGGGAAAGCGGGCGAGAGGCGAGGGTGTGTGTTTGCGCTTGGCATTTGCATGGCTGTCTCCCCTGTAGCCCTGGCTTGGGATCCACTCTCTCATATTTATGTGCATATTGAGTGTTCCCAGGTGTTGTCTCTGGACTCGAGGTCATCGCTGAAAGGGCAGCAACTAAATAAAACTGACATACTAACAGAGCATCTGCCTGCGTGCGGCAGCGTTTGGCTTTGATTTCTTATTGACATCTGCCCAAACAGACAAACAAGAGTGTGGGATGAAAAACAAACTATTGGCTTTCCGTGACTCCTGCTTCGGGAGTGTATCTGCTCGCTGAATGAAATGCCAGGCTGTTTGAGCCGAGCCGTGCGGCCGCTATTGATGCTATGATTGGGAACATCAAGATTTTGGCATATGCGGTTGATGGAAGATCATACCTCTCTGAGCCAGTCCTGAATGGACTTGTTGGCCTCCTGGTGCCAGACGTTATGGACAGAGTCAGTCATGGCCACCGCACGAACACGATTCTTCACTTCTGCTTCTCGCTGAATCATCTGAATGTGAGAGAGAGAGAGAGAGAGATTAGCAATTAGCAATTAGCATATGATAGCATTGTTTCAATAAAAGCTACAGGATTATCCAAATTGATGGTGTTTTTAGTTTCTACTAGGGATGGGCATGATTAATCGACGATCGATAGTTGATCGTTAAGAATTTCGTCGATCACGTTTATTTGTTATCGATTAAACTAATGCAGGTTGCGTTGCGTAGTGTGAGTCTTGAAGCAATGGAATTAATTTTAGCGCGGAGGTACCTGTGCATCCCGGCAACGTCAGTCCCCTCAGAGCGGGTGTTTTCGGCGGCTGGACTGGCTGTCACCAGGTTGCGGTCGCGTCTGATCCCAGATCATGTCAACATGCTTATCTTTCTCAACAGAAATCAGTAGACTGGTGCAGAAGTTCTATGGGAACTTCATGCGTTTTCTCAGATCGGATAGCTATCTGATTTATCAAAACGATTCCATTTACACCTGGTCACATAAATGTGTTTTTGCAAAACGGATATAAATCCGATCTTGAATTCCCGCGCTATATGCATATTTAAATTGTTGCACGTCATCGAATCGAAAGCAACTGATATGAGCTGCATTTTATTGATCATCAGCGAAAATTTCTAAATCAAAGACCGCAACAAGATATTGCGGCAACAGCCCTGGTAAGATCATTTCGGTTCTTTACTTTTAATGAAGATGATTGTGTGTTGATGAATGACTTTCACTTTGATTTGCGATAGTTTGCACGTTGGCTTGATGAATAGATGCTCGTCTGTGGTGATGCGTGTTGAAGTAGCGTCGTCATATCTGGATATAACATGACATATAGCCTATAACACGCTCTCACAAGTTTATTTCTTATCATTTTTGGGATAAGTCAAATTTACATATGTGGTTTCAACAACCAGATGCATTTACTCTTGTCCAGTTTCGTCTGGAATGCGTCTCAGATCTCCTCCTGAAGTGGTTTGAACGATCGGATTTAAATCCGTCTCGAATGCGTTTCGGAGGGCATTTAGATTTGGTCTTTTCACGAGCGGATAGCTATCCGATCACAGAAAACGGATTAAGTGGCCATGGGTCTCTGTTTAAGAACGCCGGTGTGGTGAAGTATTCAGTTACCTCAGCCCGGACCGAATACTTCAGGGTGACTGAATACTTCGCCACACCGGCTCGCAGCTGCAGGTTCCGCTGGTTTAGAGCACCGCAGGAATCTTCAAGTCTACCGAACGTCCAGTTTCACTGCCACAAGTTGATCTTCTTGTAATAAAGATCTCATCGAGGACAAACAAACTGTATTTTTGTATTTTCATTGCATTTTTAATTTATAAAAAGTTAAAGAAATAATGAATTTCAATATAAAAATATTAATGATTAATCGATAGTCGATCGTTAATTCTCCCGACGATCGACTAAGAAAATTTAATCGAATGCCCATCCCTAGTTTCTACTAACATAAACTCTTTAGATTATCATGTACTGTCAAAGTCGTGGTAATCGTTCAATAACCATGACATATAATAGAATTACTTGACAATACCATCATATATTTTCTGTCAACTATGCTAATGTGCTAAGTACAGAAGGAGTACAAGGTCTGCAATGCATTCTTGATGCTGCAGTCTTCAATGTAAAAAGAATGTAAAAAACACTTCTACATGATAAACACATGTGAAGAGGCACTTCTTTTCATCCCCGTATTTCCGAATGTATTCAATCCAAAGGAGTTAGCCTGTCACGCTAACTATTCCATTCAAGATAAACGGCTAGAGAAAAAGGGCCGGTCTGACAACAATAGGTTAACAATCACTTTACGTGATCCATTTTACAGGAGCTACACCTGGCCTGGTGCTACATCAAAGTGTCTATAGTCATTTTAATACATTCCCCAAGCCCATTTAAATTAGAGGGACTGTATAGAGATAAATGGAATCTATTAAGGCACTAAGGACTAATACATCACACCGCTGATAAGCTTTTCTCAGGAGCATCCTCTTAAAGAAAAAAGGGGAGGAAGCACATGTCGGCTCACACACACTCACACACACACACACACACACACAGAGAGTGACTGAAACACGCATGGCTAGAACATATTCCTGTTTCAATGATACCCAAGAGGCCAGCAAATTCAACCTTTTAAAAACTACTAAAAGTGTCAGTTAAGACAGCGTTTGGACTTTGGAAAGCTAACTATATACGTTTCAGATATACATGGTTCTAAAATCCATGGTTCTGAAAAAAAAAACGATTGGAAAAAAATAAATAAAATAAAAATAGAGCATGGGACTTCCTAGCAATACTGTGCACTTTGGTGTCCTATAACTATTATTTAAAGAATTAAAAGAACAAATCCCATCATTTCTGCTGTAACACTATTAGATGTGTTAGATAACTACTAAGAAATATAAAAATCAATATAGTAAGTAGCTGTACAAGAAGAGCATTTCAGTCCTTTCTACAGCAGGACAAGTTGATCTCATGCCATTAATTTTTTTTCTTCTTCCATATATTGTTGTGTTGACTGTATTTGTCAAGTTCAACCATTTAATTATGCTTTTAAACCATTCCATTTGATGACCAATTATAACACATGAATGAATGAATGAATGAATGAATGAATGAATGAATGAATGAATGAATGAATGAATGAATGAATGAATGAATGAATGAATGAATGAATGAATGAATGAATGAATGAATGAATGAATGAATGAATGAATGAATGAATGAACGAATTAACTTTTTGTACCCTATTGGTGGAAAGTGATGTATATCATCACAATGTTGCTGCTAATATGGAAATGTTATGCATGAATATTTAAATCACATAAAAAGGCATTTAATGACAGATTTACTTATGCCATGACAAACGCCCTGACAAAATCATGTAAACACAACCTCAAAGCAAGCATGGACATTGGATATGATGGGGAAAAATGATGGAGAGCAGCTTTGATGTGTGTGAATCTGTGATGTTTTCCTTTGGGAAAACTGAAACATGTGTATTAGATTTACACCATCACACTGCTCTGATTGATGTCCTTCAGTGACAGTCTATGTGCTCCACAGACGCTGTCTGCAACTGTATTACACACACACACAGCGCCCATTAATGTAAACCTAAATTTCAAAATGCCCTGTGGGCAGAGCCAAACACTGAGATTATTAAAAGAACATATGGAAAAAGAAATAATTTACTGTCAGCCCAATCAATGTAAGTGAGCGAGTGAGAATGACGGCACGCACGGGAACCAAAGTCTTAAAACACTCGTAATCTGCATTCCTCCGTACATTAGCTTAAGCATTATAGCACCACGTGAGCCGCTCTCTCAGCTGGTCTGTACCCATAAAAGAAAGAAACCGGGCAGATGTGCTCATCAACCTCCTGCCCAGAAACAGCGCGAAGAAAAAGCAAACATGTGGAAGTACTTGTTGCGCTAAAATCAACAGAGACAGATGTTGAAACATTTGCTATCTCACTTCTGCCCTTTTCTTTGCACTTGAGCATCTGGCTTAAGGAGGAGAGACAGGGGGAGAGGTGAAGGCGCGATGAAGGAGGCAATGAGACGGAGATGACATCCAGCCTTCGAGATGGAACGAAAACATCACTCCCCCGTTTTCGACACAAGTGTGTTAGCAGTGAAATTAGCATTTTCTGAAGAAAACAACTGTGCTTGAACAGCAGCGAAAGATTAGTGTTAAAGTTTTAGGTTTCGTTGCATCAGTTATGACTCTCAATACATGTATTTTCTCAGTCGGCTGCTCACAAGAATCAACACTTAGTTACTATGCAGTGTAAAAGGAGCTGTAAATGGTTAGAAGAAAAATCACAATTCAGTATGCAAATAGATGTAAGAAAGAATACCAGTTGCAATTCATTATGCAAATACTACAGATGACATCACACACACACACACACGCACACACACATATATATATATATATTATATATATATTTATATATTGGGCTTGACATTAACTTTTTTGCTCACTAGCCACTGTGGGTAGTGGTTTTCCAAAGTTACTGGCCACTCAGCATTTTCACTGTCCACAATTTTGACATCGATACCATAGGGGAAAAACTACAATATAGATATTTTTTATATTATCTCATAATTTGGCAGCCGGTATATTAGGCTGCTGTCGCTTTAAGACTTGACGCACGGACCCATTATATATAGCCAATATACTTCTTTATACACACTGAGGATGTGAGCCCAAAATCTGCGGGAATGAGTAAAATTATGCTCAATACGCGCAATCCCTCGCCGGAATCAAAGCCCTGTTACTGTACCACCACCAACAATATTCATCCGGAGCAAATGAAACGAGTGAGAAAAGGGTTTGTGTGTCAACTCACTGTCAGAGAGATGAGAGAGCGAGTATATTGTATAAAATTATACCCGACAAAGGGGCTAGTAGGAGTGACTGCGTTACACGCCACTGCTTAAATCCACCCGCATTTGCTTACTGTAAAATACTTGGTTACATTCAAGCCCTGTATATATACTGTATATATATATACACAAACAAAGTGAGCATGAAAGACTTTTTTAAAGACTTTTTTTAGAAAAACATTAAGCAATCGCACCAACCGCAAACTTGAACAAACTCCTTTATCAGAAAGGTTTTAAGAATATCAGTTCAGTGCTGCCTTGCAACACAACTCTCACAGGCAGGAGTTGGTGTAAAGCCGGTTGTTTTTAATATTTTGTTTACATTGGGTCATTTTGGAAATGCTGTGAGGTGGTAAATGGTCAGCCGTGACATTCAGTCAAACAGTATCAAGGACTGCCAGCAGGAAACCTCTGAAGACAGCAGATTTCCTTTCCTTTTCTCCCTATAAGCTCCATTAAGACTGTTCTCTTCATCTGTCTTTTGCTAGAGAGCCCAGTTGCTATGAGACCCCAATCAGTAGAAACCCAATTAAAGACACAAGGATGATTTTGGACCAGCTAACCGAAATAGTACTTCCGATAGCAGCTAAATCCTGCAGCTGATGAGGACAAAATACCCCCGTTGTCATTTATCCTTGCCCCCGTCCCCCATTCTCACTCTCGCTCTCTTCCTCTGTTTGACCTATTCAGTGACCTCTACTGTAAAATACAGCATTTAGCACTTTAAGTGGCTTCACGTCACGTAGTGAGCTAATTGCTCGACTTCAGTTGTTGGAAATCGCATTTTCCTTAATGAAGCTGACCGCAACGGAAGAGCTTCTTTATTTGCCTCTGCATTTTGAACACAAAATAGTGTGAAACACACACACACACACACACACACACACGCGCACACACAAACAGAGAGGAGAGTTAAATGATAAGAAAGGCGGGGAGGCGATTCTCGTGCAGCGATAAATACTCCGCCATTTCAGCCGTCCCGGCGACAAAAGCGAATGCTCTCCATGAGACTTACATGCAAACACACAAGAAATAAGACAATTATTTAGGCCTTTGATAATTACGTGTCAAAGGCAGTGCAAGTCACCAGATAATTAGGTGAGAACTGAATGGTAATCCACAATGGCGTCCCTGGAGGCAGGGGGAAAAAAACCACTCAACACATTCCCAGAAGAATGAGGGAGGAATAAAGTAGCGAAGAGATAAATAAATAACATGAGCTTTTAAAAAGGAACGTGCTTACCAACAAATAGCACCATGAAAAAAGCGGCAATTACCATGGTGAGGGAAGACAGTGCGGACGCACACACTCGCGCACGTGCATGTGAATCCAGATGCAGGCTGATTCAGGAAGCCATGCTGTTAGCATCGGTGCTGAGTCCAGACTAATGCATCCAAACTGCTGCCATAATCTGGACATCCCACTGCGTGGTAAAATGAAGCTTAAATATTTGATTGATTAACTGTCCAATTACAACTGGTGAGAGAAGGCCAACACTGCACATAGATGCACAGCACGCACAGCTACATACATGCACATCCACACAACAGCAGTACGTCTTGGCAAAAGTATACACTGGTCCTAAAAAGTATGTGGACACTTACAGTAAGCTACACTTAAACATATGAATGTCAAAGGATTTAACAATTTTGGCATAGTCTGCAGGATCTAACATTAGATAACAGACTATCAGGCCAAGCTGGATCTACAAACAAATGACGCAACGCTTTACTCCAAATGAACGATTACTTTTACTTACCGATTACTGGGGGCTTTACCAGCTCTGTGTAAGTTACAATTTAGCCTAGTGTAAATAAGTGCTAACTTAGGAATATTTGAGTGTTGCACCATTACACTTGGTAGAAACAAAACCGCAGAGACAAACCACATACTTACTGAAGCCTCTGACCTGGAGCTTTTTGTTTCATTTGACAGACTTTACTGCTTTAGACATTTGAGGCAATAAAAGTTACTCTCAAAAACATTTAATGAACGTGACGTTTCGTGCTAAATGCTCATCAGACTTCATCTTAAAATGTAAACCAATATAAATGTCAGCATCATTTGTACAGTATATAGTATAGTTTCAAACTGCAAACAATATATACACACCACATACAAATTTAATGAACAAATTTCATGATTATGTATGACAATTAAAGTGACATTGAATTAATTACCACTGACAGTTGCATCAAGCAAAAGAACGAAAAATTGACATCCACAGCTATTCGACACTATTTCTGTTCACACATTGAATGACTTGCGTCTATTGCATGATCAACATCACAACAAACTGTTTGTAAAATATTTTGATTGAAAATAACACTTATGCTGTCTTTCTTTAAAATAAATGCTCTTTGGTTTGATAGTTCAGTGGTGTCAGCTAGCTAAACTAATCTCAGTGTCCTTCGCTAGAGTTGTGCTGACCCCATTAAGACCATCTAACCTCTGAAGCCAAGAGGGGCTCCAAAAGAGGTGGGACGTTTTGGCCTTTCTTCATTCTCCAGGTCCAAGAGGGCACAGGCCAGGCCTCATTCCTCTGGCCTCCCGCTCAGGGCTGAGAAAACAGCGGCAGCTGCCCTGGAGCTCCGACACCCTGCACAGGAAGAGACAACACTTGCGCCTTCCCCTGCTTTGAAGCCTGGGCCTCAGCGCCTGCCCGTCCTTTGTCTTTGGGGCAGGAAGGAAACCCTAAGCACCAGGACAATATGAGGCCCTGGGGAGGCAGCGTGTGCGTCGGTGTGGATATATCTAACCCCTGCGAGTGTCCAGCCAGGAGTATATTTGCTAGGTACGTGTGCATTTATAGGCGCCACAGTGGAACTCGGCGGGCGTTTTTTGATTTATGTACGCTTTTAAGTGGAGAGTGAGCGGCGATAACTTCCTCTTCTACTTCCTGTTGCTGAGTGGAACGCCACGTGTGAAGCATGACATCGTCCAGTGTGTTGTCCCGGAAAGGTTGGGCCAGAATCGGGTATCAGTGGACCCTTGTGAGCGGAGATGGGGCGAGTAGGCGATGCTCCATGGACGGACACACACATGCACACGTCAGCAAAGGCGGCCGAGGAAAAGGAAGCCGGGTAAATATTTACTGACACAGCACAAGCGGTGAGCGTTTGACACCTACTGAAAACAAAAGCGAGAGGATAAGGAGCGGCGTGCCAGGAAAGGCAGCGGTGCTGTGTCGAGCTTGCACTCATGGAAAACAAGAGGAAAGAGGGAAACATGGGGGCAGGATGAGTGAAAGAGCAAGTGAAGGGGGCACAGGGGTGGGGTACGCTTGGGCATCAGTCACTGTCGAATAAAGGCCACACACAGGCGACTCCTGAAGCTTGCAGCTCTTTGAGGCGTCATTGACGGTTTATGCTTCAATTACCAAAAAGTACCGTCATACTACCATGTAAATAAAAATATATCATTCAAAAAAAAAAAAAAAAGAAAAAAAAAAAGAAGAGTCCACATCACAACTGCAACAATCAGCCAATCAGTCCACCTGACTTTAAAGGGCCCGAGCATTTAAAGCTGCACACACTTAGAATAAACAATATATTACCATGTGTTGGAGTGGACACTAATATGGTTTATCATCATAGCTATCATTTTTGGTGTGAACGGGCCTCAGCTCCTAACCGACAAAACTTCAAATATCTAACATGGCGAAAACATATTGATAGAGAATTAAACACACAGATGCACCAGCAGAGTGTGTATGTGTGCATGAATTTTTGTGCTCGTCAGAGAAAGAGGGGCCCCGGAGCAGCTGTGCCTGGCACAGGGCCCATGAGGAGAGATCTCGGTTTGGATGATAAAAGGCTGATGGGGCCCCTCATTTTGGACCCGTTCTGCATTGATCCTGCAATGCCTTGAACCCTGGAGAGAGAGCGGAGTCTGCACACTGTACCGACAAGTGTGGGAGTGCGTATCATCACGGCAAACTCTCCTTTTGTGTCTTCACTCTTTGTTTACATCTTCACATGTAGTGCAGCTCATTCAGCCGGCTACAACTGATCGTGGGCAGTTGTTGATTTTACATCGTTTTCAATTGGATATAAATCATGATGATTTTTTTCAGGAATATTTGATAGAAAGTTCAAAAGAACATAGTTTATTTTAAATAGAAATCATTTGTAACATTCTAAATGTCTTTACTTTCACTGTTGATCAATTCAAGGCCTTCTTACTAAGTAAAAAAATTAATAATAATTTTCTATTGCGGTTTACAAAAAACATTACATTTTTACAAAGATACATTTTAGTAGCTTGTGAAATATTGTAATTCAATATAGTTTCCATGACCTTTTATACATTTTCATGAAATTTCAAGGCCTGGAACAACTAAAACATTTCCAAGTTTCCCAGGACAATTACACAATTTTACAATTCCCTGTGTTAACTTTGTAGTATTAACTTATCTTAAAATATATCACATATAAATTGAAATCATTCATATATGTTTTATTGAATCTTATCTTCATGTCTATATTATGGTAAGGATTAGGAATTCAGAGGAATCAATTCAAATGAACACCTCTTTTGGATTGACACACTTAAAGTCATTACATTACTCATCAGTGCTTCTAAACACACCACAAAAACGATACAAAATAAGTGACAAACATTAGTTTTGTGGAACACAGATGTCTAACAAAGACAGATGCAATCCTGGTGGCTAATTAAAGTCTTGTGTTAATTAGGGGAGATTTTATTAAAGAAAGTACTAGGTGCGATCACAGCAACATCTTCATCACCTTCGAAACGGTGTGAATATTGCGCTGGCGTCGAAACGAGGGAACGGTATATTTCCGAGCGTTCGTATCAACAGGGCAAAACCCGACTAAGTGTCTCCCTCAGCCTTTCGGCAGTGCCATAAAATAGAAAGCTAACCTCAATATTTCCCCTCTCTGTGCTGGGACTTGCTGGCCCATTAAATTCTCCTTCCCATGTGTCATCCAGCACATTTCCACCATGAAATTTTTGTATAATTAAACTTTCTTAATGATTTATAAGCTATAATAATAGCCGTAAGTATTTTTGAGCAGGTTAAACTGACACCCTGTAAGTGCACATGTGGGGCTGACCCTGTTTTAACAGAGTTTTGGATCATTGACTCTCCCGGCTGGAAGAATGAGGGGACGGAGAGGGATGAAGCGAAGAGGGAGACGCGGTTCTGTCATAACTCAGACGCCCACTGACACGTACAGGCTGGGCCTCGTCAGCCGGGGGAGGTGAGGGCCGGTTCAGGCAGACGGCAGGAGAGACAGGGGTCAGGCTGCCCGAGGTGTTTACAGGAAAGCCCAACTCGCCGTCAACGCGCCGAGACAAACTAGCAGAGCAGAGTGCACGTCTGACAGAAATACAGCTGCGGAGAGTACACACGATGATAAAACTACCATTATTTGGATGAATGTTAACTACAAACTGCTTCACAACGAATATGGCATCCTTATAGGGTCACGCTGGACAGAACATCAATAAATCTGCTTAGGAATTAATTGTGAATATAAAACACCCTGACCGGAAAATGGCACAAGATGCTAAAACATAAAAGTCATGTATTTACATCTAAACACTTACATATTTACATGTTATGTCTGCCTAAGACCACGGCCAGACATAACACTAACAATCTGTTTGTCTTCACGAGGAAAAACGAAAGCAAGAGAAGTAAATGAAACAAATACATTTTATTAACAAAGAAAAAGGCGTGCACTTTAGCCACTCGAGAAGAAAACAAAATACTAAGTCTCTTTGAAACCTCGAGGGAGTTTTATCGTTTGTTTCAGAGTGTACCAGGAGGTCAGGTGTGTGTATGCTTCAACTGCGTATTGTCTGTATATGATTCTAAGTACGTGGGTGTGTACGAAAGAAGCTCTCGCTTATGTGTGTGTGTGTGTGTGTGTGTGTGTGCGCGTGCACTTACAAACGTCAGTGTCAGGCCAAACCTCCTTTTTTTTCTACGATGAGACTAGCTGCAGGGCTTTACAGATGGGCTCTCAGCAGAGACGTTTTGTTTAAACTTTCTGAGGCACTCACCCCATCCTTTCAGTCACAACTCCAAAAGTTGGAGGAGAAAAAAAGGGGGACCAATGGCTAATGAACGTGACGAAACCGCTCGCCTATCAGCTATCTGTTTCTAAAGCTCCGACTAGCCTGCCGAAGGGAAAGAACTCCTGAACCCCCCAAAAATGAGCCTCTGATACCCCTGTTCTCAAAGGAAGTCCAGCACCAGACAGACGAAATTAATGGAAATATATAACAATCTGAAATTAACTTCCCATAGCCACCAGCTACGTTTTAACCAGGAGTTGAGGAGAAGAGAGGGTGAGTGTGAAAGAGAGGCTGAAGAGAAAAAAAAGGAAAAAAAACCTATTACGGCTTCACAACCTCCTCACACACTTTTATACACAGACACACACACACAGTATCTTAAAGAAAAAGAACAACTTTGTCTTACAAAATTAAAAATTATTATTAAATAGAAAGTTTCAATTAATTTAAAAAAAGTTCTTTAGTTGCTAAAAATTTGAGTCAATAAAAATGGTCAAGCAAAAAAATTTACAAAAATGGTCAAGCAAAATAAGTTACTTTAGTGTACTATATATACTGTATTACCAAAGCACCAAGAGAGATTTTCATCTTAGAAGTAACAAGTATCTATATGTCCTTTAAAGAGTCCAAAAAGAACTTGGTAATGCTTATTTAATTGATATAAATCACACAAATACACATATATCCCAAAACGAACTACAATAATTAGCTTTCAACTGAATAACATGTAGCATTGTCGTACAATCCGTTTATTGATGGTTGTCAGTTTGATGCTTATTAGTATACTTAGTTAGTAGTATACTTTTTGATTAGCACAATATATATTATTATGGCCCATTACTAGGGATGTTATTATAGAGAAAGCCCATGTCACTCAAGCACAAAGGGACAAAGTCTGGATTTCGCTAGGAAAGGGATTCAACGTTCTAAATAGGTCAAGAATGACCTTTCCCCCTAATACACCACTTACAGCAGAATTATCTTTTTAACTATTTAACTGCTGTCAGCGATTTGTCAGAGTGTGGCAATTACCAACCACAGCTGAGGACATTCAAGGATAAAAACACTTTATTTATTTAGTTTGCAGCCACAGAAGACATTTATGTGCTGATAAAGGTAAGTGCGAATGCAGTGATTATCTTGTCATTTGTGAATTTTTCCTTCTGTGGTTATAATAGTGAGAAGCCAGTTTCTGCCGTTTCCTTTGTTCTTTGTCGTGTTTGACGCCTCTGGATGTGAAGCGCAAAATTCGTAGAGTTCGTAAACGGAGATGCATCAATTATAGGAATCATAAAGTATCTTTCATGTAGCTTTTAATTTTCTTTTCGTTTCAGACGTTAATTCACAACTGTCACGTCAAAACGACTACATGTGTCTACTCTCAATTTCCAAGTATCCGGAACTGCGATACGACATCCGAGGTGCTGACTAACTCACACTCTTGAGTTAAATGTCATCGATGAGTCAAATAAACTCGCCGGGCTATTGTTAGTATGTGTACGTGTGTGAAACACATGTGACCTGAATATGAGATGGCAGGTCAGTTTGAAGGCATGGATAAATACAGCTTGAAAAATGGCAAAAGAAAGTAACATAGACTAGCGGATACCTCAAGATCACATTAACGTATTTTCTTTGGAACAAAATGTAATAGACACACACACAAAAAAGGTAAGACAACTAGTGAGAAAGACAAGGAAAACAGGCTATGGGGGTAAACTGTCCCGCTCAACTGTTAATGTAGATTGGAAAAGCAAGTAAAGAAATCTCATTCTCCACACACACACCTACACTGCTCTCATCTCCTTTAGTCTATGCAAAAGCCGTTACAAAGGATAAGCAGTGCCCCCTAGTGTTTTTATCAATGCGAAATGAGTCCAAATCAAGAATGTGTCCCCTAAGAGAGAAAAAGAGACAGTGATGAGGGGTAAATCGAGTTTTGGCATCACAGTGGAAAAGCCTGAGGAGGACGAGCTGGAGAGAGAATGAACAAGAAAAAGGGGGAGAGAATAAGGTAAGAGGTTAAAGAAAGGGGGATGGGGCAGCTCTGGAAGGGTATATAGAGGGATTCTGACACTGTCAAGATAAGAAGTAAACTGAAATTATGCTTTTTTTTAAGGTATGAGAGAGCAGGCCATATATAAAAGCAAACGTCCACCATAGCCAAACACGCTGCAAGACTGAAGCTCCCTTTTATATAGAAGATAGCGACAAAAAGACGAGCGTAGCCAACACGCAATGCGCAATGAGTGCTTGTCGCTGCTGTTTTGCTGCAAGTGTGCAGCAACAACAACAACAAAAAAATGTCAAACTGCTGCCCACATCTCCACAAAACCAGTGCAAGCCCTTTCTCCAAGTTGTTTGGTCACATTAAGAATCTACTCTCGTATGTGAGTCTGTGTGAGAACAAACTGCTGCTACAGTCGGGAAGAATTAAGTGAAACGTCTAGTTTGTGAATAATAGTGTAAAGTGTGAGAAACTGAGTTTTTAAATGCACACAGGATGTCGAGCTTCAGTTTTGTGGTGAGTGTTTGGCTTTATTTGAGGAATTGCTCAATGAGAAACTTCTAATAGTAGTGTACTTTCAGCCTAACCCAAGCTGATTCAGTCACATTGCTCATATCAACGTCCCATTTCACTGAGGGCCGACATCTCTCATTCCTCGAGGTGTAGGTCCCATCTCTGTGATACCTCAATCTGAGTTCAGGTATGTGTGCGCACTTTTATGACCAGCAAAAACCTACAGGCATCCGCAGTGGGAAGCAACACCACACCACCGCCACAGTCGTAAGTCTTAAGATGACATCAAAAGAACACCACGAGCTGTTGATGCTCCCTTTACCATCTCTCCAGTATTTCACACAACCCACCATAATTCACAGCACATAAAACCTTAAAACGGCACATAAAACAGTTCATCTCTTTTCAGTGTCGGCTTCCCGGGCTTAAAAATTAAATATGTTTTACCGCAGGTACATAACTAAAATATAGAGTTAAAAAAAAAGGGTCTCGTAAAAGATTCAAACAGGATTTGACTACGTGTTCAGAAGCGAGAAGTTCTCGCCTCTCTGCAGGAGCACTGCGGAGGCGAGCAGACTTCCACGGTAGGTTCAAATCTATAGGATAATCGGCATTGCTTGGACATGTATGATATTATGAATACCCAGAATGCTCTCATGACATGTGGAGAGTGAGAAAGTTTGATTCAAAGAGCACACGGTGCTATAAAACATGCTGACGTTCAATCAGTTTTGAAACACATATGGAGGGAAAAGCAGAATGCTGAATGAAAGCGAGAGAAAAATGAGAAGAAAAAAAAATACTGAGGAGGTAAAACATCTGAAGTTCATGGAGAAACCGATATCCAACATCCTCTGAAGGTGCAGAGTTCAGTGACATTTGCGAAGTGTAGTGGTTCTCTTTCGGTATAGAGCACTTTCACAGCTGTTTTTCTTTCTTTCTGGCCTCTTGTTTTCCAGAATATGGAACATTGCTCTTCATTTTCTGTTTTGAATGTCGTTCCAAATCATCCGGGTCTAATTCAAACCCTTTCCTTAAAGGGTTTAGGTCATGCAAAACTAAAAGTTCTGTCATTATTTACTCACCCTCATGTCGTTCCAAACTTTTTTCTTTTCTGTTTTTACAAAAGTGGAATGTCAATGGTTACCAAAACTGTTTGGTTATCAACATTCTTCAAAATATATATGTATATTTTTTGTGTTTCACAAGAAAAAGTCATACAGATTAAAATGTTTTGTTTTTCACTGTCCATCACAACCAAGCGACTGACAAAATGTCCTTTTGTTCAACACTATGTGCTTGATCATAAAAAATCTAGACTAACAAACATGGAATAGATAGCTACTGCTTTATCTGTTATTGTTATTGCTTTATCGTGTCACACGTGATTAGGACACAGTGTAAGGCTTCTAATTATGAAGAAGAGGAGACAAAGCACAAGTGAAAAGAACAAAGAAAGTGTGTATAAGAGCAAGAGACGCAGACAGAAAATCAAATGTGAAAGATGGAGGGATGTTGTCCTCCTGGACTAGCCTTAGTCCTGTGTGCAGACCTTGCCGTAGGCTCTAAGGGAGAGAGATGGAAGGAAGGAAAAGCACGTGGAAAGGCAAAAGAGGGATTTGTTTGTTCCTGAGGTCATGTGCGGCACTCCGCACAAAATCAAGAGGAAGAGTGGAATGTTGAACTGCGTTAAAGATCACCTGCAAGAGTATAAATGTAACAAAGTTTCTCTCTAGGATACGCTCCATTTTACATCTTTTATGCCTTATGTTCTTAATATCTCAAATGGATTATGAAAAATGTCCATTTACCTTTATTTGTAGAAATAAAATGTACTATATAAACATAATGAAACTTTCAAAGCTCAAAATCTTCCTGCCTAAGTATAGAAAGATTGCACTACCATACAAAAGCTTGAGGTCTGCAAAATGTATATATATATATATATATATATATATATATATATATATATATATATATATATATATATGCGCAGAAGTCTCTTATGCTGCATTTTGTTTTATCAAATACATGCAAAACAGTTAAATTGTTATTCTTGCGATGGCAAAGCAGAATTTTCAGCATCATTACTCCAGTCTTCAGTGTCACATGATCCTTCAGAAAACATTCTAATATGCTAATTTGATGCTCAAGGAACATTGCTTATTATTATAATCGATGCTGAAAACAGTTGTGCTGCTTAATATTCTTATGGGAAGCGTGACACTTTTTGCAGCAAATTTTGATGAATAGAAGATTAAAAAGAACATAATTCATCTGAAATAGAATATTTGTAACATTATAAATGCCTTTATTTACAATTTAAATATCAATTTAATACATCCTTGCTGAATAAAAATCTAAATGTATATATATAAAAAAAAAATCTTACTGAGCCCAAACTTTTGAATGTATATCGATTCAAGGTTAAAAAAAAGACAACAATAATACATACATTAACGACACTTACTAAAAGACAGGGCAATGCTAACTTTTTAGGTAACAACATGTCTGGAAGTACTGTGGCTCATTTCAAGGTTAGAAACCATAGTAAGAGAGAGCAATCTAAATAGATTGAATCAAGTGAATTGTCTGACCAATACAGTCTATGATTCCTGACTCCTATGTCTGATTCAGACTCATTCGCAAATCAGTTTTAATCAATATATTATTTCTCTATAGTCAGTTGTTCTCTCTCACCACACAAAATCTATCAGACATTGTCATCTTAAAAAACTATAAACCCCCCCCCCCCCCCCCCCTGAATAGCAGTTTCAGAAGAAGGTGAAAAATAGTCTGAAAAATTTAAATTCAACTGTTTTAGTCCAAGAAAACCTTGACTAACATTATAAGCAGACATCAGGGATAGAAAAAGTTATAAAATGCTAAAAAATGTATGAGTGTATGACTAAGCTGTAACTCTATAATCGTGTTCCATCCATATATATATATATGTGTGTGTGCTGTATCTGTAAACCCTGTTCAGTACCCACCCTGAACCGAGGCATGAATACACATCACCTGACCCTTCCCTCGCTCTTGGTTCCCCCTCGGCGCAGCGACTATTAAAATATTGGTGGCAAAGTTTCTTCCTCTCCTCTCTCCCACACTCCTTCCTCCAGCAGGTTGGGGAGGATGCGTTTGAGGTGAACTCTGCATAGCACTATCTCAGGGAAGAAAAAAAAAAGTGATCAATGTGGGGAGGCGATGCGAGGTTCCCTAGGACAAGCCAATCAATGCGTGAGAGGAACCTTGCCCAGGGCCCTTATGCAAATGGAGGCACGTCCGGTAACCCCGGGAGCCGACATGTGCGTCAGATCAATGAGGCGCTGCATTAAAAACCTTACAGCTATATCAGATGCCTGCCCACTAAATATGTAATGATGAACCCCTTAAGATTTCACTGTGAGCTCTTTAACAAGCAGAGGAGGCACATGTGTGAAAGCAAAAGGCTCGCTCTGAACATCGAGGTAGACGTATGGGATCAAATCGGACACTTGATTGTTGTCGTTTGCTGTGGATGACATATGCAAGCTCGTAAATTTACCATGAATATAGCATCAGACATGGTTATTTGGTTGAAATATCCGAAATGGTACCGTGACATAGACGCTAAACACAACAGAATGCTATAACAACTATATAAAGGCTATTTTACATTAGCATGGGACGAAATGAAGTGTCAAACAGACGTCTGAAATATGTCTGTCAAACCATGACAGGGCTCATCACGGATGTTCAATGGCTTATTGTAATACATAATTGCATATTCTATTAGGCGGTACTCATAGCGATATACATTCACATGCAAATGATTTCGTCCAGATGAACCACACAGAAGATGACAGACAATAAGCAGGAATAACAAACACGTCTATGTCAGCGCAGACGCATAAACACTGGCGTGCACGCCGCAATCTCGGAGTTACACATCAAATCAAAGCCTCTTCTCACTTCAAAGTGTATTCTGGACACACAGACGCACACATTCCTGGAGCGTGTCTTATCGTCGGTGTGAAGATAGGCTACTCCGCACAGGCGTTTGCTGATAGTTTATTTATAGAAATAGTGGAGCTGGGTGATTTCTCTTATCGTGCGCTCGTTTCGGCGTGAATTTATCCCTCCATCCATGTTTATGCGCTAAACTCTCTGAGCCTGTTAACAAGCAGCGGCTAATTAAGCTTGTGACAGAGAAAAGATGAAGTGGGGGAGGAAAAAATGAGAGAGGGGGGGAGAAAGACAGACGGAGAAAGAGTCTGAGTTAAATGCACAAGGTTGACCTCGTATAAATGTGGCGGCCTAGGGATGCACAAAACTACAAAAGTTCAAAATACAACCGTTTTAAGATGCAATACAACAGGAGTAAGATGCAATACAACAGGAGTAAGACACAACGGCAAATCAAATTGCAATGCATATAAGCGACAACACACACAAAAACAAGCAGAAAAAAATTACACCACACACAGCACAAATAAACCATAAATACAACCAATATAAGACACAGAACAATAGAATTAAGACAGCACAATACAATGGAAATATGCCAAGAACAATTATGCAGATAAAAAAATTATAATAATTATGAAATACACTATCGCCACAATATAATGGCAACTAGAAAATTAAATCCCAGACAAAATTACACCACAATATAAATAATCCACTCCATATCCGATAAAACCACAAAACAACAGAATTGTTCCACAAAAAAAAAAGGATGCCACAACAAAACAGAATTAAGACACCCAACAGCAAATACAAATTACAGTACAACGTATATTAGCGACAATACAAAAAAAACTATTACAACACAACAAATTACAACAGAACCAAACAAGAATAAGCCTTAATACAATGGAAATAAGACGGACAAGTTGTTGTTCCAAACCTGTATGAATTCCTTTCTTCTGCTGAACACAAAGAATATATTTTGAAGAATATGGGTAACCAAACAGTTGATGGGCCCCATTGACTTCAATAATGTGAAAAAATAAAATACTATGGTAATCAATGAGGCCCTTCAGCTGTTTGGTGTCGGAAACTGTTTAGTTACCGACATTCTTCAAAATCTCTTCTTTTGTTTTCAGGAGAAGAAAGAAATTGGGTGAGTACATGATGACAGCATTTTTCATTTTTGGGTGAATCTCTTTAAGGCAAAAAACGAACAAAAAACAGTACATCAGATTAAAACAACAAAAGGAACAGAATTACCAATGGAAACACAATGGAAATAAACCCCAACTCAATGCATATAAGTGGCAATACAACGAATTACACCACATACAACACAAATAAGCCACAATAACGCAATAAAAGACACAAAACAATGATAATAAACCATAAAACAATGGATATAAGTCAGAACACCATGAAAAAATGCTACAGAAGCACTACGAGAGTAAGCCACAATACAATGGCAATGAGCCACAACACAACAGAATTAGCAAAGCCAACCAAACTTGAAAATTAAAGCCAAAACATACTAAAATGGAAATAGGCCACAAACCACAAAACAACAGAATTACTCTGCAACACAATGTGTTATTTATGCCATAACACAAAAGAATGAATAAAGCAAAGGAAATGTGCTCCAACACAATTATGCTATAAGCAAAATAAAAAATACAACACAAGATAATGACACCACAAAACAACATAACTGCCTTACAACACAACAGGAATAAGCTCCATTGATGTGCTTTGGAATATGACATTGTGAAATATTGAAGTAGATGTGTGTGAAAAGAGCTGCTCATAAGACAGAAGAACCTGCCTGGAGATCTGTTCTTCTTTGTGATACTTAGCAGATACATTGTCTGTCTTTATATAGCCAATACACGGCAGATACTATTTTAATTTTTACCAAGGTACCATATGTTTAATATAATGTTCTCTTGAGTAATGAACAGACATACTCATAAAAACGTCTCACAACATTTACTGAGCAGCATCAAAACTCGTTTAACCCAAAACAGCTGACACACACTTTTCCTTCATGATAAACATAATATCATCATATTATTACCGCTACCATATTCATGTACTGTACAATGGTATTTACATGGTACTTAAAAAACAAAAATCCATGAAACAGATCTAGTGTGTATGAAGACAGTGTGCCTGAAAGCTACATTAATTACTCTAAACACACACAGAACTCCACCCCCTCTGTGACCCTGTTTCAGCGTAACACACCTGGACGGCAAATTGATATCAATTAAAAGCCGAATGTAGACGGGTTTCCAATCTCCAACAACAATCTGTGCATGCTAGATTGCTCGTCATCTTCTAAAAACAAACAGAAATTAATGACAAAATGAGCCGGAAATACATAAATAAGCCACTGACGAACTGTAGTCAAAGCTCTCTCTCTCTGGTGAATCCCTCACAACAGAAGTCCAGGAGGGAAAAGATTGGGTTTGAAACGGCCCGTCATAAATCAAATAAATTAATAAATAAATAAATACCAGAAAATGGCACAAACAGGCAGATAAAGAAAACAATGCCTGGGAGGAGGTAAAGAGGAAGAAGACAATGCACAGTGGGGGAAATCTTTTACAATGTTGATTGTCAGGATCTCTTTTCAAGCTAGAGAAATGAGCCACACACAGGTAGAGTGAAGGGTCTGGGAAGACTGTGTGTTGTTAATCAGGAGAATTCTGCAACAATGCAGTGGTTCGAAGAAAGCCTTGGTCTGTGGTGTAAATCATCCATTCAGGACTTAAGCCTAATTCACCATCACACACTGATAGACCTGATCAACAGCGTTCAAACAAATATCAACAAGTCTGAGCTTCAAGCAAAGGCATCACATTAATCCCAGTTAAATAATTGAATTAATCTTAATTAATCACATTTTTCCATTAAATAAATTTAATGAAGACTTTGTGTACTGGTATGATTAACTTCATCCACTTTTTAATTTATAAACAGACTACCATTAAAAAGTTTGGAGTCAGTAACACTTTTTGTTTTAAGAAATTAATGGTTGTATTCAGAAGGACGCATCAATCTGATATGACCTGAACCCTACAGAAAATGATTGGGGTGAACTGAAGAGAAGAAGCACCAACATGGAGCTGGGAATCTGAAGGATCTGGAGAGATTCTGTATGGAGGAATGGTCTCTGATCTATTGTCAGGTGTTCTCCAAGTCCAAACTCATCAGGCATTATAGGAGAAAATCAGAGCTGTTATCTTAGTAAAAGGAGGTTGCAAAAAGTATTTAATAAAAGGGTGCCAATAATTATGGCCAACATGTTTTGGAGAAAAGCATGTATTTTATAATGTGAAATAATTTCAATTATTTTGCTTCAATGAAAGGTTAGATCTTTGTGATTTTTTTTTTGAATGAAAGATCAAAAGGATAAACAATGCAGATTTATTTTTACAGACATTTTGATCATATTTACCAGGGGTGCCAATAATTCTGACCACAACTGTATATTGTAAAGCAGAGACCGTATATTGACACTAAACCCCATAGACCTTTCAAAAGATGTAAAATGTGTTAACATAATTGATAATTTTAGCCAGTAGTCTATATAGTAAATGTCACTATATGTCTACACAGGTAAACAAAATGACGTCAAGTCCGAATAAGGTGGGTCAATGCGCTTCAAGAAGTGAATTAATGTTCAGCATATTAGAATGATTTCTGAAGGATCATGTGACACTGAAGACTGGGATAATGATGCTGAAAAATCAGCTTTGTCAGTACAAGAATAAATTGCATTTTAAAATATATTAAAACAGAAACAGTTATTAAAAACTTCCAACATATTTTTTTAATTATTTTTTAAAAATAAATGCAGCCTTGATGAGCATAAGAAACTTCTTTTAAAAACATTTTAAGAAATCTTGCAAATCGTAAACCTTTGAACGGTAGTGTATATTGTAGTAAAGTATATATACTTTGAAGGAAAAGTATATTTTTTAGGGCTGTCGATTGTGTTCATTTATTGTGGTTTTACAAATACATCACTCAAATCAAAATAAATAATTAATTGACTTGTCCTCCAGACAAATTTCCACTATTAAATAAATAGATACTCTAATATTGAATGCAGGGCTGGACAGAAATCTCTGCAATTGTGATTATTCATATTTCATATCATTCTGCAGCAAGTGAATCAGCAAAATATCAGACACATTTGTCCAAGCAGAAGGTTTTACAGACAGTAGAGCCGTTTAAGACCGCAGTCTTAAAGTATCAAGACAAACCAGCATAACATAAACGCAAGAAACGAAAGACAGCATAAGAACAAATAAGAAAGCTCGTAACAAAGCTTGTATTCTAGAGTACAATTGCCTTCCACAGGCCAAGATTCATAACTCAGGTAAAGAAGAGAAACCAAATCCTTGGTGTCTAGATTGCAATACCTCAGAGTCAAGTGGATATATAGAAACTGAGCTCTGATGCATCTCCATCGTTTTCACCACACTGGCCGTAACAGTAAAATGTATAGTGATGCTCTTTAGCCAAGACTATATTTACATTGTAACAACCTCTAATACCTTATTACTTGTTACTTGCAGTTGACGTGTTTAAATTGTGAAGTATTCTTGTAGTTCGGATCTCTTGGTTGTTTTTTATCCAACATCGCTCCTATGATGAGAAGAACCAGGTATTCTTGAGCATTCTATCCTTTTTAGGGTCACATCTTGTGACATCACATCCTGTTTTTGATTCGTTTAGATGTCTTTGGTCCATGTTGGAGTTGAATCGCTCCAGAGTTCATTTGGAAGTGGTGGGTCTCGGTCCGCTTGTTTGGTGCACAGCAGGGTTTGGATGCCAGCAGTCACACTTATTCAAATGAACCGCACAGAGCAATCGCAACAGAGTTCATGTTCATCAAACCAAACCTGCCAAGTGTGACACACTTAGACTCTGATACACACACACACAGGTGTGTGAACACAAAATTCTAACCTATGCTACACAACACACAATGACACGTACATTTGATCAATTTGTTTCATCAAAGCTGTGGGCAACCACACACTGGTGCAATGGGAGGCAGATGTACGTTTGCATAACTCATTACATAATGCGCCCCATCTTCTCCAATCCGGCTGCTCTTTTCTCTGGCAGGGAGTCAGGAAGGTTATGAGGAGCTGAGCTCTGCCCTGATGGCTGCTCCCACAGGCCTCCAGCTAGACTCACAGATGAAAGCAAGCACTGGAGAAGCCATGCAGCAATCAAACAAGATCACGTGGAGAAAGAAGAGAAAATGGGACAGGTATGATCAGGTGAGATGAATGGTTTACAACTGATTTTGATCCAGGACTCCGATTTCACCATAGACTGTAAAAAAAGATGGACGACGCCCCTTCGCTCTTTTCCATTGATGAGAACTGAAGCCGCCAGCGTCCCGATATGGCGCTGACATATTGGAACTTGAGTCTGCGCAGTAGCGATCTCGGGACCAGACCTGCGCAGTAGTGAGCAGGAAGTAAAGCCGCGAAATCAGCGCTCCGCCCTCACTCTCGCAGAATGCACTCAGGGAGAGTGGATTCTGCACACTTTTTTAAAAAATTGATTGCAGTACGACAAGAGGCTTGTTAAAATAAAGTAAATACAATCTCCTCAGTCCTCCGAAGATCCCGAAAAAAATGTCCGTTGGCGCTTCAGTGACTACTTCGCTCAGAGAACCTGTCAATCACAGCTGTCAATCATGACGTTACACCACCGCATCACGTAACTAACTAAAAACCAACTTATTTTTGAAACAGACACTTGAACTTACATCAGCATGATAAAAACGACAACAAATGAAAGAAACCACCTTTGGAAAAAAGATATTTGAAGTGTAATTTAATTGTTTAGTTGGTCTCACGTCCCGTTGAATAACACGGGGAGGCGGGACTTATGACCTATACTAGGACCAGTCACCGGGGGGCGATCGAGACGTTTTAGCTTCACTTTTCAGGGCTTGTGCGGCACGCTTGGATTTTACACTAAACATCAAGTGGCGATCCAACACGGTACCACAGCTGTTTATTGAACAAAACAGAGGTAGGCATGAAACGGAAGTTGCGATCATATTTGTGACATATATCTGAATGAAACAGCTTCTCGAAAAAAAAAAATAAAAAAAAAAAATAATGTAGAGCTGGACTTGATTTTGTCCATCGGGAATTGATTGGATCATTTTTGTTTGCACTTGCTGTGATCTCAAGTGAGTTGTCCCACCCTCGTGAAAGTAACGCCATCAGAGAAGAGATGAGATGTTGTTGCAAGTGGGAAGGGAAGTTGTTTTGATTAAAGAATAGGGGGCAGATTATTATTATTTTTAAATAATGATATGTACAGATTAATCATTTATAATGGTGACTTTAAACAGAAATGTCCCGAGATTGTGAAGTGTACATTTTGCTAGTCCATGGGCAAAGAGGACTGTAAGCAGTAAAAAAAAAAAAATTGTGTAGAACAGTTAATGGTTCTCGTCGATGTGGATGGAACAACACACTAAATTACTTTTTGCTGTCGTTTAAGCAAGTGCACATATTTTTTCAATGTGCCACAACACTGCGACAAAATATAAAATGTGAAATTGACAGCCCAATCAGTGTAGTCCGATTCCCGAACTAATGACTCTTAAGAGTCTGATCGTTTTAGTGACTCAAACACATCCTTTATAAGGAGTGCAGTTCGATTCCAGAACAAATGATTCAAAGGATTCAGATCTTTTAAGTTAATCAAACGCTTTCTGCGCAACTAATGTAGTCCGATTCCCGAACAAATGACTCTGAGTCTGTTCTTTTAGTGAATCAAACACACAACACAGTTTGAAATCTGAATGAATGACTTTAATGAGATGGTCCTTTTTAGTGAATCAATAATGTTTGGGTTATAGCATATGAGACTTAAATCAGGGGAGTTGCTGTTTGTTTATGACGACGTAGTTAAAGATGGACATTATGAATTCAGTTTGTATAGTAATGTTGTGTAATATATAGTTTTGATAATGAAACTTTTAAGTAACCAGAATCTTTAAGAGGAATCAGAACCAAAATCATTAAATTCTTTGCGTTTGCCATTACTTATCATAGATCAATGAACACCAGCCACAGGTCAATGTCAACATGATTGATATAGTATATGTAAATCCGGTAATGTATTCATACTACACACCTTCAAACTTACAGCACATACTTCATTAATGGTCGAGAAGTTCAATCACATCCAGTGCATACTATAAGGCAACATGAATTCACAGCAAGAAGAGGGAAAGACATAGAAACTCAGAATGTATGGCACAGATATGACAAGAAACAGACTGTTGAAACAGAAACACATAGATGTGAGTCCTGACATAAAGCTATCCAACCTTGACGCACCACTCTTACTTAAAAGCACACTTTGATGTATCTGTAATTACTACATACTGCCTTCGAAAAGAAATCGAATTTCAATGAAAAGAAAGAGGGAGAGAGAGCCAACATGCTGAAGACATTAATCGGACTGTGTTTGATGTGCCTGATCAGAAACGTGTTTGTTAAGAGTTAAAGGGAGCATTAATTAAGCCACAGAAGGCGTGTTTTCAAGCAATCTGTTATGACAAGCTAAAAACTTGGCCTTTAATTTCTTCACCTTGAGCCATTACTTAAGACCTATTTACAAGTCACATGCACGGCCCTCTCATTAAAAAGGGTTACTGCCAAAGAAGGGGTGTACAGATGATTTTTTAGAGTACTAGTCAGTACATTAAAATGAAAATAAGTAAATAATAATAAAGAGATAAATACTGAACATTTGATTCAAGTTTCACACACCGTGTCCTAACCAGAAGTGACACGATGGCGCGACAAGCGACAGAAGGTATATTTTCCATGATAATGAGTTTTTATCCAAACCATCCGCGACAGCGATACGTGACGAGTGTCTGGGGATTCTATTTCTGCAACAGTTATTTAATGTAAAAAAAACAAAACAAAACATTATTGTGAGTTTGAATATAATTTTGCATGACCTTTATAGCCATACTGAAAGCGACAATAGATAATTCACCTCAAATCTTGAAAATAAATTAAAAGAAGTAAAGCAAACTAAAAATGAAAAATAAATGAAGAATTAAAAAAATCATTATTTATGACTTTGATTATGTGCTTAATTCCATTGCGAGTGCAGTGTGCTTGCAGAGAGAGCCCATCCACGCGCTCTTCTGATTGGCTGTGATTTTTTATTGATTTTGTCAAATCTCGTAGTCGTGTCGCATTTGGTGTGGACAGTCAGATTGTTTGAAGCCGTTATCTTTATCGCATTATGTCTGGTTAAGATGTAGAGTTATAGGTGCATCTTGACAAGTATGTCAAGCAGCTAAAATGATTAATCAACTTTAACTTGGGATGTTATGCATGATCATTCATACTATCTATACAGATGATCTGTGTTTGATGGCAAAGTTATTCTCAGATAGTTTATCAGAATTTACCTGCCACTCCATACCAGAAACAACTGAACCAATGAAAGGCATGAGCATGGTTTGTATAAGAAATAGTGTGTTTAAGTGAGCATTCCGCTGGTGTGTGGGTTTGAAAGCGAGGGAGGGGAAAAAACAGGGATGCATCAGAGAAAGACGGCTAAACAGATCTCTGGAGGAAGACCGCCATGCCTCCACCAGCGAGGGGCTGTCACGGCCACAACGCCACATAAATATTTAACAGTTATATTCAAATTACAAAACACAGAGTCTCCTGCCTCAGATAAAAACATATATTCCTGGAATTATCAGAGGAATGCTAAGTCGCGGCCATCCGCTCCACCCTCCCTTCTCTCTCTCTCTAAGAAAAGTGGGACGGTTTCATGAAAAGTGCTTTCATGAAGGCGTAGGAGTGTGTGTGTGTGGAAGAAAGGAAGAAAGCAAGAAAGTGTGAGTTTATGTTAGGTCAAAGGTTAGACAGAGTGCTCTGTCCTTACAATGCACACACCTAGACTAGTAGAAATTGTGACAAGATACCTGACCCTTGACCCCAGAGGTGATGTAACACAGGGGTACATAGCTGAAAACTTCACAATGTTAAGGTAAAGGGTTAGTTCATCAAAATTGAAAATTTGGTCATCATTTATTTCCCCTTGTGTCTTTCGAAACATGTATGACTGACTTTTTTCCATGAAAATACAAAAGAGGAAAATCTGAATAATCTCTGCAATTTAATGAAAGCAAGGACAATATACAGGAACACTGTAAAAGTAGCTAATAATAAGACTATATTCCAAGTCTTCTAAAATCATACAATGTGCGAGAAACAGACCAAAACATTATTCTCTAGAAATCTCAAAAATAGTTATTGCTGAGTTGAGATCGACCATGCGGAACAACCAATGGCTTTCGCCATCAGTGACTTCAAACCTGGCAGCGTATTTCAGAATATTTGTCAGGATGAAATATTTGTTGAGAAGAAAAAGTGCAAATTTAATGCAAAAGGGTTAAATGTGAAGCCACCAAGAACCCTTAAGAATCCAGGGTAACACTTTATTTAACAGTGCACCTGTTGCATGTAGCATACTTACTACAGTAATAACAGTAAATTTATGCATGATTACAAGTAACTAACCCTAAACCAAACCCCAACGCTAATTGTGTAGTTAGTATATGTAGTTAAAAAATAACCCTCTCTACTTAAATGTATAATTAATACACAGTAAAAGGGACACCTTATAATAAAGTGTAACCGAATCTAGTGGCACAAATTTCCATACATACTATAAAACAGTCTCCAGAAATACGTCCTTGGACCCTTTTAAATGACAGATGGACTGAAAATCAACTCCCAACTACTACCAGTTTCTTAAAGACACGTTCTGTAAACACTGGAACCATTTAAGAAAATGCAATGTATGAAAATTAACGCTAATGTAGGACAATGTTCGAACCTGATGAAGAGATACTCTAAGATTTACAGTGAGGGAAAACTATAACCATCTTTGAACAGGCTACAGTAAAGAAAATGACAAATTCAATGGATGGGAGTTTTATGAAAGGCCCTAAAAACAAGGATGCCTATATAGGCCACCACATTTTTTTTAATTTCCCAAATATTATTAGATTACAATTAATTAGTATATGTTTTTTGTTTTTGTTGTTATTTACTAAAACGCTTCTTTTTTTTACCATTACACTTTAACGTTAATGGGAAAAATGCAATCGAGTTGCCAAATAATTGCACAAATTAATATAAAAAGAAAGAAACAAATTAAAAAGAAAAAACGATGGTTAAAGGGTGCATTAACCCTTTTACCATTCACATAAAACAGAGAGGCTGTCTTATTAAGTCCAACGAGAGACTAAGTAAGATTCAAATGTGTATCTCCTGTCTTTCTGACTTTAACATGTACTCTGCCCTTCTATCAAGATATTTTTTTCTTTCCTCTCAGGGTCTGATGTTATGCCTACATGTCTACATGCTTTAACAGAGCTGTAGTTTTGCAGTTTCTCATTCTTCCTTCGTCCCTCCCTCCCACTCAAGGAAGTGAATAGTGCCTTAGGACAAGGATGAACTGGATTGTTTACAAAAGCAGCACTTTCTCAAAGAAACTAAGCGTTATTTATTTTTAATCATTTTGCTCTTTTTTTCTGCTGCTTTTCTCACTGGTGGAGACAACTGTGTGTGTTGAAGTGGTGGAGGGGAAGGGATTTCATGATAATAACCTCCAACAATTACTTACCAAATTCACGTACGACAAGCCGCCATAGCTGTGTGCCACGATGAAGACGTTTTTCGCGAGTGATTTAGAGATGAAGTGGTCCCACACATAAAGTGTGTGTTCCTCCGGAGAGCTGTTTTCCTGCAAAGTCAGAGTGAGAATAATTTGAGTTAAAGGCTTCATTAAATGAGAAATAACATTTTCCTTGATACTTCAAAATACGAGCTCAGAAAACATACAGTCACTTTCAAAACTGAAACTTCTCCAGTCCAAAAAAAACCTTTGGATTAAATGAAATTATTGAAATCAATGTGCAAAAAAGCTTTTTCGCAGCCTACTGACATCAGACAGATACATTAACACATGACCACCCACATTTACTTGTTCATGGCACCTATTTACAAAAACATGAGGACAGATTAATTATATGACAAAAACTATGTGGACACCCCATTTAATTAACAAAAAAATTAGATAGTAAATAGATTATAGGATATATTTTATTAAAGTATATTTTGTCTTTATAAAACAAAATAAAAAATCTTTGACCTCTTTAAGTTAGAGACTGCCTGAAGATGTGCACCCAATAAACTCGCATACGGCCACATTCACTCAGTTAAATTTATCTTAATCAATGAGTCTTGCATACTGCGAATGCCTCCGATGCAAAACTCAATAGATTGTGTGACGTCAAGTTTATATCTTAATTTGTACCCCACTGACTGATCAATACGGCCTCTATACGAGCGATAAACACATAATCGGCCTACATGGGAAGGTCACACAAGCAGGGCACAAACACAACACTCGTAATTAACACTGGCCTGGGGTTATAACGCTCTACGAATGCGAGACGAGAGAGAGAGAGAAGAAAAAGGGCATTCATTCACTGGCGCATGCAACATCGATCTGTGTGTTTGCAAATGTGGCAATCGTTTAAATGCAGAATAACAACTAAATTAGAGAAAAGTTGCTAGCAACAAGTGAGTGAACGTGGGTGTCGGTGACACAAAACGACAAACGTGGCATCGGCAGCCACACAGCTGTGTGATATAAAGAGCCCGGCCTTGTCGTAATCCGCTTCTGAAACTTTGCAGCCTTGCCCCGCGTTTAGCCTTTTTCTCATGATCTTGCATCAGCTCTCCCACATTGATTAGCTTTTTGAAAAGCACAATAATAAGTGAATTAGAGCTGAAGGAGCTGGCAGGAGGGAAGAGATTTCCTGTCACTGAGATGGCTTGTGTTGGCGAGGGGACACAAATATGAAAGTAAATAAACAGGCTGGTGGGAGTGGGGGGGAGGGGGAGGGGGGGGGGGGGGGCGGGGTTACGGTGTGATGCAACTGGCGGAAAGCGCTGAGCCCAGATCTCCTTGGACGGCTGGGCGGTGGGTGCAGGGCGGTGAAAACGGGGATGATTTTCTCTCACAGTCTTAGACATCAAAGCTTTTTTGAAGAACCAAAGCTGAGTCATCATCGCAGTGCAGCGCATTTCATATTCATAAAGCTCTCTGCACGCACTCGAGCAAGCATGGACACACGGGCACAAAGAGGTGTAGTGGCCAGTAATTCGTTTTTATACCCTCACTTAATAAACGGCCCTGGTCCTTATTGTACACAATTAATCAGTACATGATATTCAAAAAAAAAAAAAAAAGTAAAAAAAATTTGCAATCATTCATCAAAACGTAAGAACTTTTTCTACCTCTCAAACAACCTCTTTTTTATTCTGCTGATGTAACCAAGGCCGTGCGGGCAGGGGAAAGCAACAAGCTAGGGTGTTTTTATTTTTTACATTTTGGAAAGTAAGTTCTGCTTGCCCGTGTCTATGCTCTATGCTATGGTAAAGTCTCTATGCTTATGCTAACTAAATAAAAAAGGTAAAATAGTATTAAGAAATTACAAAGCTGTTTTATTTTAATTGCAATGTTCACAACTAGTGCTGGGCAATGATTAATCGCATCCAAAATAAAAGATACATAATATATGTGTGTGTACTGTGTATAATTATTTTGTATAAATAAATACACACACATATGCATGTATATATTTAAGAAATATTTGCATGTATATACTGTATATACATATTTATACTGTATATAATCTATATTATATATAAATATAAAATATTATATTTGTAAATAACAATTTTTTCTTAAATATATACATGCATGTGTGTGTATTTATATAAAACATAATTATACACAGTACACACACATATATTATGTAAACACAAACTTGTATTTTGGATGCCCCAGCACTATTCACAACGTTTATTTTTAAAGATGTAGTGGGGGGAAAATTATATATATCATTCTGACCAAATGCCTGGATGCTTTTAGCTTTTTTTTCTGGCAGGTGAGTGATAGTTTTTATAGATTTTTATTTTTTTTAATCAAAATTTTAAAAATATCATGGCGTAAATAGTAGTATGATAGTTATGATAGCAAACTACTCATACTCTTAATAATATCTCTTTTCACAATCTGACATTGATCAGTACCGAATCTATAAATTACAACTGCAATTAGTTGTCATTATAGATTAATGTGCATCTTGGAAGGTTATGTTATGGTGAAACAAACAGAAGACTGACCGTTAGGTTGTTCTGTCCATGCATAAGTGTGTGTGAGTGTGTTTCAATAAATGAAATCTCCACTGTTGCACAAGGGTGATGCCACATAAAACCAGGTAACATCCCCTTCCCTTATCGACCCAGCACAGAGTCTGACACCTGGACCACACACATACGCAAGCACACTCACAGACCACCGCCTCCCTCCAACCCTTCCCCTATGATTGACTACCTCCTCTGATAGAGCCCACACTTATCTAAACAGCATTTGCATATTTGTGTAATTATTTCCTAGGGTTAATTAGCTCCTGCGAAACAATATGCCCATAGAGACCAGTTCCTAGTGACAGGTTCACCCTCTCTCTCTCTTTCTCTCTCGCTGTCAGCCTTCATCTCGTCCATGCATGTGCAAGACCTAGAAGACTCCCAGAGTGAGCAGACCAGTTGCTCATGTCTCAGTGTTATTGTGTATGCATGGACATTAACTTTTCTTTATTAAAAATAAGTGTGTACTTTCTGCATTGCTAACTTCAACAAATGTTATTCATATGCTATTTTAAGGGCGCATGCTTGGCCATAATCAATGTAGCGTGTGCACAACGCGCATACACTTTGATTCTCTCATCTACACAGAAGCAGCAGTTTTCATTTTTGCAAATCATACATTATTACGATAGATAGATAGATAGATAGATAGATAGATAGATAGACAATTTATTATAAAAGCATATATCTAGCTTACACATTTACTCAAATTATCATACGCCTGTTAATTTGGTGGGTTTCTCCATTTCAATGTAACTTCTCTCTTTTACGGCCGTGACGAGAGCGTTGCTCTCCTTGGCTGTGAACCGCTCCTGGCGTGCGCCTGGCAAATCCACCGTTACAATAGCAATCCGCTATGGAAAAAGCGCGTCTGCTCTTAAAGGGAATGTGAGATGACGCTCTGATTGGTTTATTTCACGTTACACCCAAACCACACCTATGAATAACGAAGCTACTTCAGACCAACCCATTTTAGATTTGCGCCGGGCGCAAGAGTCATTTATCCCGCCGGGAAAATAGCAACAGCGCCCAAGACCCGCCCACAAAGTTACTTGCGCTTTGCACTTGACACTTGCGTTTCAGATCGTTAAAATAGGGCCCTAAAGCTTTACAGTGTATATAGGAAATAATTGTTTTATTAATTTATTGATTAATTGATCGTAATGTAATTGGTTACCCCTGCATTCTCATTTCTCTAATTAATCTATTTAGCTTTTTCAATCAACTTAAAGGGACCACCCCAAAATTTAAATTGTGTCATTAATTAGGACTAAACCTCTCAATTCATATGGATTAGTTTTACAATCTCTGAACTTTTTGAAGCGTCAAAGTGATAATTGTGTAGCTGTATATGGAGGGACAGAAAGGTCTAAGATTTCATCCAAAAGATCTTCATTTGTTTTCCTAAGAAGAATGGAAGTCTTACAGGTTTGGAACGACATGAGGGTAATTATTGACCTAATTTTCATTTTTGGGTGAACTAACCCTTTCAATTATGCAGCCCTATTGTATGACAAATGAATAAAAACAAATTAAGAAAAAATGTCAAGTAGTATCTCAATTAGTATAATAAATACTTCATGCAACAAAAAAAACAAAAAAACAAGTCACACTATAGGACACTGTTAAACTGCACGACTTTTTAAGCTGTTAAACTATTTTAACACATTGTTTCCAACAGTCGCCTTCGTGTTAGTTTCAAGACAAATACATAAACCGTTTTATGCCTATTTAAAGCAGAAAATCTCTCTTTCTATTATGCAGAGGCATCACAGTTCAAGACTGAGAAAATTAACATGGAAGTAGATCCACATAAACATTCAGTGTTTTCACTGGCTGTTTGGAACAGCATAATACAATGCTACTGTGCTTTTATTAAATAGTACGTATACTGTGCATTGTATGCAATTTTCCATATGCAAACAATATCCAGAAGACTTACTACAGTGCCAACACGTATTTGCTTCCACAATGCATTGAGCTCATTTGGAGCTCCTACTTCCATTGTGACGAATTAACAAGGTAATTATAATTAATAATAACCATTTATATTACTATTTCATCATTTGATGAATTTGATTGCAACATCATTAAATATTTGTGTGTGCTGTAAAGTGGTTAGAAAAAATGTAATCGGAACCGGCTAAAATCGGTATAGGCAGGTCAAACTTAATGAAAAATCGGAATCGGCCCAGAAAATTGTAATCGGTGCATCTCTACTTTCAAGTATTTCCAAACTAAGCAAACACAGCTTGTTCAGATTCGGTCTTAGACCATGTTTTCATTGGACTCAGACTCAACCCTCTTCTGGTCTTGGTCTTGACTCAAATTGGCTGGTCTCAACTACACCACTGCTAGCTACAAATTGCAACTAATTCATATTTAGCTGCCTTTTTGCAGGTCCACAGATTACCTTTAAAAAGCCCATCCAAACAGTCAGAATTAACCGTGCTAAATGTTTCTAGAAACACTGGGCAAACACAGTCCTCTCAGTTCACTTCATTGACCAGCAGTACCTCTTCAGAAGGGCATGGGATTATTTTAATTTAGTTAAACGATTAAGCGTTAAACAATCCAAGGAGGTAATTGCGTGTTTTGTATTATTACTGGAGCCATTAGAATGTGGACCTACTTTCCAGGTGTTTGCAGAGATTCACATTAAGTGCCTCAAACGTCCGTTAGCCTGTCGCTAGCTCCACATGGCTTGCGTTTACAGAGACCGCGGACTGATAGTAAGAAATAGGAGTCTGGGAAAGCCGATAATGCTGAGGGATTTGAAAGTTGGCAGTGTGAGTGCTGGGTTTGTATACTCGGATAAGGCTGAGACTGGGTTTCATGGCGGCGCGTGGACTTCCTGATAGCACCGCTAGCGTGCATGGAACACTAGACGTCTTGGGCTGGCAAAACGAGTACTGGCACTCACTTCCTGCAGATTTTCCGTCCACACCTGGCCAGTTCCAGACAAGGTGCTCCTTCAGAAAAGAGTGTGACCGTGGCGAGAGCCCTCATATCTAGTGGAGGGGAAAGGGGGGAGAGAACATGAACCAAGGAGATGACTTGAAAATCACAAGTAATTAACGACTAGCAAGCCCGCCGAAAGCCAGTAAGATGACAAACGAGGCCAACGGGGAAGATGTGGACAGAATATCAACATGCTTAGGGAAAACAGGAAATTAAAAAGGCATTGGGGGGGGGGGGGGGGGGTTACAGACCCCCTAAGAGGGCTCTTAAATAAAGGAGGTGGAGGTATGGTGCTGATAAACAGGAGAATGTACTGTCACGGCGCAATGACCTTGTTAGCATGGAGCTAATCTCGACAAAATTTGCTAGTGCATTGTTTCAAATCAATATCTCATTAACAAACTACAAAGGCCTAGGCAAAAGACAGCTCTTGGCTGCATGTGGGCAGAAAGGTCATCTCTGTGACATTTCAACCTGTCTCACTCAAAGCCTGTGATTGTCAGATTAAATTACTGCCTTGCTTTAATTGATGTTAGGGGGAAGAAGGCACAGACAGTGGTTTGTGTGTCGTTTGGTGGTGAAGGCCTGCTGTGAAGGCCCTTGGTTTGGCTTCTGACAGCAGATTGGATGTGTTTCTTGGTTGACCTAACGGGAAGATTGGGAGCAGACATCTGAGCGGAGCTACAGCGGGATTCGCCCTGAGAGCGGTTCGAATGCACAGCTTCAGAGAGAGGAGATCTCAGACAGTGGCAAGGGTTGACAAGCAGTTCATATGCAAAAATTACAAGAGGACAACACACACATACAGGCACACAGAGAGAGCTGCCTCATATACACAATTCACATTCTCTCTCTCTCTCTCGCTCGCTCTCTCTCTATATATATATATATATATATATATATATATATATATATATATATATATATATATATATGTATATGTATGTGTATGTGTAAATACATATATAGAGAGAGAGAAACGATATATACACACATACATATATACAATCTTTTTTTCTAGTTTTCATAATATGCAAAATTATTCTGGAATTTTAAAAGATAAACAGACGTCTATATGAATCATGTTACCAGGTTCCAAAACTAACTCCCTGCAAGTGCCAAATGTGAGTAAGAATTGGCTTTGCTGAGTAAATAAAACATAGTTACTTCAAGTACTGTATGAGCATATTATGGTTTAAAACAAATTGCATGATTTCAGTTATTAAAAAAGCGAGCAAAATCAAATACATAAAAAACAACTGTCACAACTTGGGCATCTTCTTACAACCTTACTGAAACATTTACCATCCAAAGTATATGCTTAAGTTTACTAGGATGCTTTATCTATGTATGTACTTATACTCCATATATGATGACAACGCTTTGGATTAAGCAACCAAAACAAATACATTAGGAATATATATATATATACACACGCACACTCTTGTGCTAACAGATGCCCCAGCTCATAAATCAGTGGAGCTCAAAATAAATAAATACACTCACGCATACAGCAGACGAACCTCGTAAAGAACCTCGTAACCTGTGATTCTGACCTCTGCTACGCTCATATCACCAGTTCAGAAGTTTAATTAAGGCACGTCCGGTCACCACGCTTGTCTTGGCAATGTGGGTTATGTGGAAGGTCTTCAAGGCCAAAGTTCACATACACACAGAGGACCTCCAGAAGTGTCCCTGAACTACGGGAACACTGACTGAGGCTGATACAACCCGAGCCAGAATACAAGTCTCTTGACATCTCCGAATCGGCGGGGCCATATCTAATAGACATGTAGGTTAGGGATGTACGAGCCAGGCATTGGGAAACAGTACATCTCCAAAACACGGATTCCTCTCGTCCCCGAGGGAACAGGAGAGAGAAGACGAGGGATAAATAATGGATGTCGTTTCTGTGGAGACGAAGGACGCAGTAGAGGTACACAAAGTAGGAACACCAGCAGTAACCCCTTGAACCGATGCTTATGTCCCATCAATGCCCCATCGGTGACACTTTTATATGATTTTGGAGCACCTTTTAGGCACAACACAATATGCTCTCATTCATAATCATATGCAAGATGTTGGTGAAGCATTACAACATATAGTTTTTTCAAAATATTTACTGTGGAAAGTTGAGAGGTATTTATTTTGCATACTACTAAAAGTTGTAGTAAAAAAAAAAAAAAACATTTGTTCAAATCACTGTGTGAATTTGTGAATCACACCCTCACTAACTATGCGTGTACATATTTGTGCACAAAACCTGTGTACAAACACAATGTTAAATACCGCCTATTTTCTTTTTTAAACAAAACTCCTGGTGGTCTTTAAAACATGAATGTATTAATCTAAAATTATATATACACTACTGTTCAGAAGTTTGGGGTCAGTGAGACTTTTACTTTTATTCAGCAAGGATGCATTAAATTACATTTCAAATAAATATTTTTTCATCATAGAACCCTGTTTCCACAAAAATATTAAGCAGCACAACTGTTTTAAACACTGATAATAATAATAATAAATAAATAAAATTCTTGAGCAGCAAATCATTATATTAGAATGATTTCTGAAGAATCATGTGACACCTAAAACTGAAGTAATGATGCTGAAAATTCAGCCATCACAGGAATAAATTACAACTGACAAATAACTCTACAATAAGTCTCACGTGTTTATTATTTATTATTATACTTAAGGTGTCTGAAAAGCCCATATGTGGAAATATTTTGGCAGTATAGTATGCTAATTAGTAACTTCAGGCATGTGCTTTTGCTGATGAGAATTCATCAAAAGAGAAAAAAAGAAAACAAGTAAAAAGAAAATTCGTACACTATAATTCATGGAGATCCTTATTCATGAAACACGAGCAGAACAAATTTCTGTGTAAACTGCATGTAAAACTGTTGCATGTATGGAAGTGTGAATGATTTACAGTTATGATCGCGTTTCATGAACAAGGTCCAATGTGTTGCGCTGGATTACGTCAACCCAGAACATTTCAATCATAACTATAAAGGCCATCCTTTTATTTTCCAGCATTATTTTCCAGCTAACAGATCTAACACTTAAATGTTACTGCCTTGGAAATCATTTCACGGTAAATGCGACAAGAGGCAGAACTTGAGTGTTGCAAAACAATGTAAAGCAGAGGCCTGGTGTCAATGGATGTTTTATTTTTCTCGTGTTAGGTCATAGCGTACATGGTGTATGAAAGCGATGGCGTTCTCGAGCGTTCAATAAACTCATGCCATTTCCACAAGGATTTGACACTTAAAGTTCTGCAGGCACTTAAGTAAAGAATAAACGGAGAGATGGAAAGAGCAAGAAATGAAAAGAAAAACACCTCCCACAAGCTGCTGCGTCTGAATGTTTGACGAAGTGCTCTCCCTTTCTCTCGAGCCTAGAACGTTTTACAAAAAAAAAAGCAACAATAAGAAATGTGAGAAAAAAAAAAAAGTGTTAGGAGAAGGATTCTAGTCATTTACAAAAATAAGTGGTGCTTTAGAGAAAGGCTGAGCGCACTGGGCTTTTTGTCCACTTGCTCTTTTCCCCTTGGGGCTGGGGCCCTAAGCCGGGACCGCTCAGGCCTGAATGAAATCTTTGGAAGCTTCTTAAGCTCTGAATGTGGGTTTTGTTCTTGCTATTCCTCCGCTTGGCTGACAGAAAATAGGTAACTGGATTAGGCCTCAAATTCAGAGTAAAGTGAACTCCCAAAAAAACTTTGTATGCCACCCCCACTATTTCGGCCCCCCCTGGTTCTCATGTCCACCCCTCTTCTTCGGCGTCAGCAGACGTGGGCCGCTGAGGCTGTGATCTGTAAGATTGCGGGGAGATTAGGCAGGGCTGGGGGCTCGCAACCCGAGGGGTGCTAAAAAAGTAAGAGTGCTAAAGGCAGTTAAGGGCTCCTTAATGGGGGTAAGGAAGTGTATTAATCAACTCAGCGCTACCAAAGCCTGGAGCTGCAGGGCCCGGCCAGAGCGACGTGCAGGTGGTCTAGTGCTCTACGGGGAGTCAAGGAGGGGAGGAGAGGAGGTTCAGTCGCGTACAATGCCACTATAAAAGATTAAAAACTTTAGGAGAATGGGACTCGCTGTGACCCGCCTCCTACTCTAGGGCCTGAGAGGATGGGTGGAGAGGAGGAGAAAACACACACAAATACAGACACGCACACATCAGCGCAGTTACAGATTCATCAAAAAACTGATCCGGGGAGACTCGCATACAGCGATCTATAGCACTGTAATCTGATTGGACCCAATGACATAATGTACTACCAAATAATCTGTGTACTAATACTGTATGTACTCTAATGCTTCAGTGCTCGTTATCAAATATGTAAATGTAGGTGTTTGACGCTTACGTCAGTTTCGTCAGAAAACGGTATCTTACTGAAAGAAATCCAAAAAAAAAAAAAAAGAACAGTAAGGAGGTACTTAAGCAAACATTAAGGCTTATATTTAAAATAATTTTAATAATCTAGTTATTTTTTGTAATTAGAGGAGATAAGGTATAAAAAAATAGGGTAACACTTTGCAATAAGGTTCCAATTGGAAACATTAGTAAACTATGTCAGTTAACATGAATTAACAATGAGAAATTATTCTAAAGCATTTATTAATCTTAGTAAATGTTCATTTCAACATTTACTTACACGTTGTTATTATTAAGTGGTTAATCTGTTAATATTACCTAATGGACCTGAGTTAACATGACAATGAACAGTTTTATTTATTAAAATTAGAAACATTTTATTAATGAATGGATGGGTGGATGGATTGCTGATTGTTAGTTAATACATTAAAGTGATATTTCACCGCTGGAAAGATTTAAATTGATGTGTATTTAAAGATGTGTATTTAAATTGGGTCATTTATGTAGTAGAAATGTGAAATTATTTTAGAAGTTGGTGCCTTCTAGACTGAGAAAAGTCAGAAAATTAATTTTTGGCTCACGTGGATGAAAGACAACAACTCTTATAATGCACTTGTTTCGCTGCCCTACGAGGCCTAACCAAGCCACGCCTACCGGTTACTGAGGGCAGTATCAGAAGGCTACTAGACAACAAGGCTACTAGTTGACTCGAAACTGAAAAGACGGCGTTTTATCGTGAGATCCCACCCCCTATGGGCGGGTTGAAAACATGCGGAACGAGCTCCTACTACTGGCTGTGGTCTCTAGCTTCTGGCCAAAAGAGCCTCCGATGACGCAAAATTACGATTTTTGCGTCATCGGATGTTTTTTTCCAGACACACAATACAGAAATCTTTCGTCTCAGGGGGACATGAGGGAGGGAAGCACGGTCATTCGAAAATACTACCGGGTTTCTACTGATACAAAGCTTAATGCTAATCGGTGAAGTATCCCTTTAAATAATGTTAACTAATGGGAGTTTATTTTAAAATTTGTTTACATAAAAAAAAAAAATAATAATAATAATAATAACAACATAATATATATATATATATATATATATATATATATATATATATATATAATAAAAGTCTGTAATGTCGGTTTGTGTTGCTGTACATACGATATTGTTTCAAGTCACTAAGAAACAACAAGTATTTTGGAACACAACTATCATTATAAACTATCATTACATTTCTAGATAAGTTAATTTACATTAACAAATAATATGTTAAGCATAATTATATTATGCTATGTTATGTTATATTCATTATATTTTATATATTTTCTGAAGAATTGCTATGTGGTTGCTGATGTATTCTGAGTGTCTTGGCTTGTTTTGTTACTAGCCCATGTGAAAATATCCCACCACTGAGCTTTTAAATCATATTATTGTGCCTAGAAAGGTCTTGGGTCTACCTATGTTTAATACTTAGGGCAAGGGGATTTGAAAAACATTCAAACAATACAGATTATTAGCAACAGTAATAGCAATACTTGCCTTAACAAGCAACTCTAATAATGTTTTTAAATGTTATGAAAGTATTTCCAATGTAATGGAAGTCTTTCCAAAGAATCAATGTTTTTATGCAACTATAATCACTAAGTACTACACACATAAACCCTTAACAAATATACAGGATCTCAAAGTATACAAAGAAAATTAAATCAAAGCGCTGAATCATTACATTTCAGCCACTGACAATGTGCTGCAGGATATTAGTTATATAAAAACTAAACAAGCCAACAACACACACAAACGAAAGCCTGAAATCATCTCAACAGAGCCCTTTTAATATTTTCCTGCAGTGGTTCAAAACAAAACGGCTTTTTCAACTTGCGTGCATTTCCACTTGGCAACCGTACTTCGATGTTCCCAACAGGAATTCACAAGCACAAATATAAGTCAGAGACACACAGTCATCAGCACATGTCCTTGTGCTGGAGCAGCTCGCTCTGGTTTGGAACTGCATAATGTGGCCGAGTGGAAAGCAGGCAGACGTCAGAGTTCAGAACACTGCAAGGCCATCTAGCTAGCAGACCTGGACTTTATCTCATACTGCAAGACTAGACTTCAGGAGGAGAGAGAGAGAGAGAGAGAGATGCTAAGTCTTCTCATCATATGAATCCCAAACTATCCAAGCTGAAATATTTATTAAGACATTGCTATGGGTTCTTCCCTTTCTCCTCTTCAGGGTAATGTACCTCCTCTTGGAGACGTACACACACTTTTTCTCTATCATTTACTCATAAACACACATTGCTGCATGTGCGCATGAAGATGTCAGCTCTCATAGATATTGACAGTGAGTTTTTCCATTATACACAGCAGTCAGGAGAACAACTTCCTCTATTCACCACACCAACACTGATGAAACGCCTCAGAAATGGACGAGGTGTTGAAATCTCAGATTCACACTCACTGATGGCTATTTCATAGATTTTTTTTATCTTACTGACTGTGAATGTGTGTTAAAAAACAACTTCATCTGGGCAACACCACAGAATTCTGTCCTCAGTTTGAATTTATTAAGGAATGATAGTTGTCAGAGTTAGTTTATGGCAATAAAAAGAGTAATTAAGATAATTTGTTTACAAAGAGAGGGAAAGTGAGAGGTACGACAGTTTTAAAGCTGACTTCATGCTAATAGTGCAGATAATTATACCTCAAACTGAATCTGAACTGGTGTGTGTGTGTGTGTGTGTGTGTGTGTGTGTGTGTGTGTGTGTGTGAAGGTAGCCTCAGAAGTGTGTTGACAGCTCACACACCGCTACTGAGTCAACGACAGTAAATGACAGCACAAGGAGTGTGACGATATGTGACGTGGCCGTCAAATGGTGATAAAACAAAGCGCTAACTTTCGGGAGACAATTTTTCCAATTGATGCTTCCTTCTTTCATCTGGTTGCCTCATGGTTTTGCATTAGAAATGATTTATTTTTTTGATTTGATTTGTGGTGTGCATGTATACTCTAAAATGAGTGTGTTTGAGAGGTTGTGTATATATCTTCTCTGCATGCTAACAATTTGACCCAAGATGCCATGGAATTAAACTTGGATATTTGTGGATATTTTCATGTCTGTTAGCTTGTATGCTAGAGTACCCAAAGTTGGCATGAAATGAATATTTTCTAAATGCATGTTATTGATCTCATTGTGAACGATTCATAAAACATGCATTTTTTTTATTTTGACCTTGCAATTATTAAACTAAAATATTATAACACAATGTTCCTTTAAAAGCAACAGACTTGATTCTGTTGACCTATGGCAGTCTTTTCCAATCATTTAGTTCTCTTAAACCCATCTCCTTTTTTTTTTTTTTAAGGGAAACGGCCACATCTCACAATCCAATAAACTATCCTACAATTTTTGTCTTAATCTGTTACACTCGGATGTGCGTCACAGTTTGGAAGAAAATATCTATCATTGCTCAGTTTCATTTGTGACTTTAAACTTGGACAAAATTCAGTTCTAGCAGATATTCAAAAAAAAAAAAAAAAAAAAAAAAATCTTCTGAGGAAATTGAGCAAATATATTGATGAAGGTAGCTGATTGTAGCTACCCGTATGAGTTAGTCTTGAACGATGTGTGTTGATGTTTTCTCGTGGTTATTATCTTTTGTAATTTTCACGCTTTTTATTTTTAATTTCATTGTACAGCACTGTGGTCTTTTTATTATGTGCTTTATAAATGAAGCTGGATTGGATTGATTGATGACTCATCCTGCACTACACTGATTTTAGTCCAATCAGATGCTGTCTAGAATGAGAATGCCCTCCCCCTAGTGGTTCATGACTGTGATGTAACTAAATAAATAAAAAAGGACAAGCACATTGTTAGGAATTACATCAAGGGATAAACCGGTGCTCATCAAGCGATTTCGCTGGGCTTTTAAAAACAGAGAAAGCGAGATGAAAAATCTGGATGGTTTCCAAATCCTCCACAGCCTACTGACCGCACATGTGTGGCCCACTCACTCAGCTGCCTAAAGCCCCCTCTCACCCTCTATTTCACCCCATCTTCCTTTCCCTCTCTCTATACCCATCATCCTCCCTCGGCCACTCACTCGTATCGGGATGTGCTCCGTCTCTCTTTCCTTCTGTGGGTTGCGATACTTCTCATAAAAGTCCTTCTTTTTCTTGCTCTCTCGCTCTTCCTTCCTCTCTCTCTTTTCAGCAGGCTCATCGGAGGCATCCGGGGACGGTTTCTTGGCTGGATCCGGAACCTTCTCCACCTCCAGAGAGTTCTCGTTGGGGTTCAGCACAATCACCCCGTAGCCCTCCTGAGAGACAAAACACATACAAATGAATAAACAAATAAACAGGCTCCAGTGCTCTTTCTGATTGTACTCGAGTTGCCAAAACAAACCGGCCCTTCACAATAAAGCAAGGTGTCCGGGGAGAGGCATGTATGCCAGCGCTGTGAGTCACGGCATTGTGTGGCATGCAGTAGAGGAGTGAACTATTGGGAGAGGGATTAGAGCGGCTCTCAATGCGAACGGAGGTCAGTGTCACTTTCATGTGAGCTCAAATTCAGCTTCAGCTTCAGTTAGTGTGCTGACATTCAGCATAAAAAAGGAATACTGCTACTGAGTTGCATTTAGAAAAATAAATCCAGCTTTCCTAATTGATTGTGGAATATACAGACTAAAATGATGAGTTATGTTATATTTTAACTGCACATCTTATAACAAGTTAAAATCATAATCTTTTAGATGCATGTATAATTTAAATCCATTAAAAATGAAACATTGTAAAATCGACATTAAAAACTACAGTGAAATTACTTTTTTTAATACTTCACATAAACCAAAAACACAACAAGCATAAACAAAATACATAAAAGTAACAAATAAACACATTTAAAGACTTTAATACTCAATGGTATCAGTGTCTCAGTGGCAGGCAGATATGCAATAGTCTGTCGCTTGTTCTACTGCATCGCTCTAAATAAATGCACAATACACAGCCAAACTCCCGCAGAAGAGAAATCACCAAATCAAAGTTTCTCCCGGACGGCTCAAAGGGAATTCTGATCCCCTGCATACGCTGAAAAAATAGGAACAGTGCTTACGAATACAACTTCTTTGACAATAAGAGAAATAAATGTTTCAACAACTCAAAGAATTACAAATAATTCAATAAATAAATAAAAATAGTAACAATAATAATAAAATAAGTAAATAAATAATGTTCACAAAATATTATTTATTCTATATTAAGTATAATTATCTTATCTAAAAACTAAACTTGTGCTTAAATGTAAATAATTTTTGCTTTACACATTACTCCATTTAATCATAAAACAATCATATTAAAAGGCACCTAATCAACACAATTTTATGTGAAAAGAAAAAAGAAATCTTCATAATATGACAAGCTAATTTTTTCCCCACCGACATAAGCTTCAAACTATTTGCATCAACCAAGAAACAAAGGTGTGATTTTCCAAACAGTTAATTAAAAATTAAGCTTCTGTCAATAGCAAACAATTATAATTATTTCACATGATGGACTGCAAAGCAAGCATTTTCACATCTAATCAATACAAACGAGCTCACGCCAGCATTTTACTAACACAACTAATAACTGAACTAAAAACACTAATATAAGATTATTATGTGCTCATTTACACTTTTAAACACATTTTAAAAACATCATTTAATTTACAGTTCTGAATTAAAATGCATGCATATTAAACGTTCGACACGAAATCCATGAGATCATTAAATTATAACACTACAGCCAACGTAATTCATTTCTGCTGAACTCTGATTCAGTTTCTCATTTAATAAATGTCTTTTTTGTACAAATCCAGTCCGACAGCCTGTGGTGTGTAAGAGTAGAGGTGGCGTTTATCAGAGTTAGTCTGAACTGACCAGACGTGGGGTTAAAATTTGTAGTTATTTGTTTCTGTCTGGCAGGCTGGTGTCATCTAAGTGACGTCTGGCTCTTAGTGTGGTGTTGTGGTGAGGGAGGCTGAGTGGAGCTCGGTGCCACTGCCCACTGGTGGCAGGTTAGATAAATGACCGAGAAAGAGACAAGAGCGCCTTGATAAGACAAACAAACTCCCTGTTGTCCATTCTTATCTTTTGTTTTGAAATAATAATGTCCTTAAAGCAAATGTTGTATAATAGTTTGCATAACTAGACTGAGTTTAGCTTTGAACTTAGGTTGATTTCAGCATTCTTCACCCTTATTATGGAATATAGTGTTCATTTACACCAACATTGTCTAGAATTAACACAGGAGAATTATATAAAAAAAATTTTTTTAAAGCAACAACAACAAAAAAAGAAAAAAAAGAAGAAAGATCCAACAACAACAGTAATAAAAGTTATGGTAACACTTTACAATAAGGTTCATGAGTTAACATGAACTAAGAATGAACAATACTTATTCAGCATTTATTAATCTTAGTTAATATTAATTTAAACATTTAATACGTTATTAAAATCAAAGGTTGTATTTGTTAACATTAGTTAATGCACTGTGAACTAACATGAACAAACAATGGACAGCTGGATTTGTATTAACTAACGTTAACAAAGATTAATAAATACTGTGACAAATGTATTGCTCGTTGTTAGTTCATGTTAGTTAATACATTAACTATGTTAACAATTGAACCTTATTGTAGAAGTGTTACCAAAGTTATTTGGTAGTGCTTTAAAAAGATTAAATTATCTTTTTTTTTAAAAAAGTTTAAATGGAGTCTGAACGCAGTTCTAGCTAAATCCATTATAAAGGAAAGTGAAGAGAAAACTTCTACAAATAATAATAATATAAACAAGTGGAATATATAATCATTCAACATTTAACAATATAGAAATAAATGATATAAAATAATCAACAGCAATAATCATAATTACATACTAACATTAGTACAACTCGATGATAAATTATAGTCTTATGGCTCTAATAGATGCTTTTCTTTTGTGTTTAGTATTCAAACTTCGTAATATCGCGCGTTCTGTTATATCTGAAAGACTCTAGAGCCTCTCTTTCTCTGTTATGACGCATTTGCCGTATCCCGGACTCTTCCCATGCCCTCCTGCCCTGGCAAGCACCTCCTCGAGGGGCGAGTGGCGACAGGGTCTGGCCCCTGGGCCAGCGGTCAGCGCAGGTCACCACAGCCCCTCACTGGGGCTCAGACCCTCATAACCCGCCGCTGGACTGCCTCTTTAGTGCTCTTTTGTCCGGCTGTCTCAGACCAGCCGACTTCTTGCACATAACACAACAATGACTTGATCTCTCCGAGCTGTGACTGACACCGCTGTGACATTCTGGAAAATTCGCCAGTTTTTTTTGTGTGTCAGTGTTGTTTTAATTATACGACAGAACAAGCTCACCTTTTAAGAAGCCGATTTAAGATGGGGTGAGGGAATGCATAGAGCTCGAGATTAAAGAACTGAGAGCGTTTCCACGCTGCCAAACAAACGGTACAAAGGATCCATCACCATGAAAACATTCATGCCACAGCGTATTTGCACATTTACTGATACAAACACAAATCGGACTGTTCGGTTTGATCCGGTTAGGAGTGTAATTGATAAGTACAGCAATAATGCTGCGTCCCCCGAATCACCCCATCTCAAATAAACTCTATTTCCAGTCCGAATGGCTGAAATGAGATGTCGCTAATAATCCTACACCTCTGACGGACAGCCCGGTGTTTTATCTATTTGTGGCCCTTTGTTTGTCTTTGAAGTGAGAGTGTCTCTCTTTTTTTTTTTTTTCTCTTTTCGGTCTCTGATGAACTAAAGCGTGTATTGCTTTGGGCTCGGCGGTGAGAACAACACTTGACGGATACAAAGCACGCTTGATAGCAACGTGTTTGTGTGTGTGTGTGAGATAAAAACGGCATGTGAAGGAGTTATGCACTATATGCATCCATTTGCACAAGAGTCGACGAATGCTTGGCAGAACAACATGTATTTACAGTACATTCTACAACGAGAGCATGTTAACGTGGTAAAAATGTGTGCGATAAAAGCGGGAGGAGGTGAGCTCTCGGTGTTAAAACCGACGGACAGACTCTCCATTACAGCGCGGCCTTGGCCTGGCCCCCTGTGTCTGCGCGTCCTGTCCTCTGATTGGTTGCCATCTATGGAAATGCCCACGGCTGAGGAGTACAGCCAATCGGAGAGGAAGAGGGATCAAGGACGCCGCATGACGATTGGTGGAGGGAACAGATGATCTGAGGAGGGCTGGCACATATTTACAAACACACAAAAAAACTCAAACGGAGATGGGAATTGAAAAAAACAGAAAAAAGATTTGATTATAAAAACTAAAAAATTACACCCTTAAGCATATCGAGCAAATGTAATAACAATAATAACATTTGCATAACCCTTACGAATACAGAAACGCACCAACATGCAAGACAAACCGACTGACCCGGCAACAGCGTGCCGCTTTCTCTCCCTCCCACATGCTGTGAGAGAATCGGTGAGCGGCACTAGAGCGGGTCCGTATTACAGTCTTTCATTACAGGTCGGTTATGGTGTGCCCCCTCTAGGTGAATGTAAATCTAGGATACAGTATTATAAACCTGAGCCCTGCGAGGCTGAGATTGAGGCCTGCCTTTCAAGGCCACCTCTACTCCCCGCCCCACAGTTCTGGGTGACCTTGTCTGTCAGTGGCGCTACATGGGCTTCTTTTCTACCGTGCAAGAGGCCATTATCCTTTTCTCCAAGATACCACACACAAACCTCCTCTCTCTTTTTTTCTCTCTGTGAGATTAAGACTACTTTCTCCCCCCATAGTTCCTTCTGCTCCTCTATACAAATATACCCAGCCCTGATTGGACGAGACGACACACACACACAGCACTAGGGCTAGGCAGTAAGATGGTATATATTGTATGCTGTCAGCGGGAAGAGTTTTTGCTATACTGTTTATATAGCGGTATATATTTGCACAGCACAGACATGCTTAACATTATTTGAATACAAAATGGGACGCACCCCAAACAGGTTAGGATGAGGAAGAACTTGTTATTATGAGGTATAGCGAAAGAGTTAAGTATCTGATTCTGAAATATATCATTTATAATTGAGGATGTATTTTTTGTCAAAATAAATGATCAGTTAAAAGTAAAATCAACCGTGCATTTAGGTATCACTCCATTGCAATGTACATTGCATGACAAATGGATATTCATGTATAGTATTTAGGCATATTCAGTATAGGCCTATGTATGTATATATATATATATATATATTATGTTGTTATTATTATTATTTTTATTTATTTATTTTTAAATGTAAACAAATTTTAAAATAAACTCCCATTAGTTAACATTATTTAAAGGGATACTTCACCGATTAGCATTAAGCTTTGTATCAGTAGAAACCCGGTAGTATTTTCGAATGACCGTGCTTCCCTCCCTCATGTCCCCCTGAGACGAAAGATTTCTGTATTGTGTGTCTGGAAAAAAACCTCCGATGACGCAAAAATCGTAATGGGATGTCATTAAAACCGATACTTCCGGTATCAACATTTTCAAATCCTGACAGTAGGCTTCTTGTTTTTCTACAGTAGTACCGTAAGTACTGATGGTACCAAACATTTATGCACTAGGGGAACGCAGGGCACAACCTAACGCGGGGTTAAATGTAACACGGACTTTTTACATAGTTAGTCAGGGGGTCAAGCAGGTTTTGTTTTCTCTCGCTGCCAGAAGTCCGTTGATTTGTGGAACGTTTTGATAAGATTTTGTGAAGATACTGGACAGTGTTTTGACACTATGCAAGTAATTTTTTTCATGACTAAAACGAGACGATGGCAAGACTGCACCACTGTCCAAAAACGCTGACTAAGACTAAATTAACATGCATTATTGTTGACGAAAAAAGACGAGACGAAAATGTTTTGCATAAAATAAAAACTAAGATCAAATCTCTCTTAATTTTCATCTACAATCGTCTCTGCTTTTTCATCAGCTGTTACACCTTTAAAATATTCTGAACGAGTTCGGATCCCGCTTATTACATTGCTACCTACCAAATAAATCAATAATTTGACACAGTTTATTGATTTAAAAATGATTGTATTGCTTCCGCTAAAGAAAATAGTGCGCTCCGTCTCTACCATAGACAGTATAAGAAATGTACCGAGTCATCTCATTGGAACTCAATTGAGGCAAGTGAAGCCCATTTTCAGCGATTTTTTAGGACTTCCGTTCCTGACGCGCAGACTCAAACTGAGCTTGACGACGTAGATGTGACGTGAGCAACCCGTCTGTCTTCTAGTGGCTGTGGCATGAGAAATCTGAATCATTCCCTTCCGAATCTTGCAGAGACGGAGAGAGTGAGTAGGAGCTGTCCACGAGCTAGGAGCGGGAGAAACTTTTGCTAAGTATTCTGATGAATTATTTTGTCATTTTGCCTCCACGTCCCCTCGATTGCCCGCGAGCTTCTCATCCCGTCAATACGGTAATCTCTCTACTGTGCGACAGAGAGTCGCGTGGTTATGACGCAATCGTTAGCCTACTTTTACAAAAACTGTTTTTACGGGGCCATAACGTAAGATACAAGGTAATGGAGCATTTTATACATTGTCGTGTTTCTTTAGAAATAAATAATGGACAAATGGAGTCTTCAAACGCCTCAGATGTAAAGTTATTCGCTGTCAAAGTGACGCCAAAATGAATGGGAGTCAATGGGATGCTAACAGCAGGTGAAGTTCTGCTACAAGATGGTGGCACGCGGCCGGCTTCAACTTCCGGTTGACTTCCTTCCCGCTTGGTCTCAACAGAATCCTGTGTGTTCATGGCAACGCTCTGTTTTTCATGGCAACGGTGTGTTATAGTTATAGTCTGTTATCAAGAAATAAAATAGTGTGTGCGTAGAAAGAATTCGTCCGCACACGCCGCTCAAAAAAATTAAAAAATCCTGAGCGCAAGTCCACCGTCTAGGCAGGCTTTTTGTGTTAAATCATATTTCCTGTCGCTGCGCAGGCTCTTTTATTGTACATGACAGCTTATGTCCCGATGACCGGTCCGTTGCATTACGATTAAAAGCAGTATCAATAAAGTAAAACATGTGATGTGCAGTCAAGATCGAGTCCTAAATCAGAAATTGTAAACCAGACACGTTTAACATTTGCATTCAACAAAAATCATTCAACAAGTGTATTTTGTGAGGTAATTATGACATTTAACCAATGTTTGAGATATGTGAAACACTTTTTTTTACTGAAATGTTTATCAGTAATAATCTCAGTAATAATGTGTTATTTTAAAAAAAAAGACAAATTATTTTTTACTAAACCTAGACTAAAATATATTGAGTTATTTTTTGACTAAAACTAGACTAAAATTAAAAGACTTTTAGTCGACTAAAACTTGACTAAGATACCTTGAGTTTTCTTTTGACTAAAACTAGACTAAAATGACGAGACTTTTAGTCGACTAAAACATTTGGCACAAGACTAAGACTAAATTAAAAATAGGTGACGAAATTAACACTAATAAATTTTTTTCGGTTTCTGAGTTGGGTGTGTGTACGTCACCAAATCTAACCTTATATTACCTTAATCACTGTCTTGTTGGCTAAAACATAGCACCGTTTTGAAACATCAGCAACTCCTAGCAACTGTTAGCAAGTAGGGCTGGGCGGTATATCGAGTTGTACGATATATCTTTTTTTTTTTTTAAACGATATGGAATGAGGCAATACCGTTTTTATCGATACAGTAACGTTAGTTTGATACGAGCACATCTGAAAAATAGCCGAGGACGCAGTGTGAGCTGCTGCAGTGAAAGTACATAGTACAATTTGTCCTATACCACATGGCACAAGCTTATATTAAGGGCTTCAAAAATAACTGGTAAGATAGTTAACAAGTTTAAAGCAGCTTTCCTAGTCAGATGCTCTGACAGAAAGGCTAGGCTACTGTTGCTGACCATAGACATCATATAGACATCATTTTTTAGTTTAGCCTTTAGTCAATTTAAAAAAAAAAAGCATTATTTTTGTTTTTGGATTGTAATGTTACAATGTGAGAATGTAATGTGATTTTAACCACCTTTTTGCACATAATATATTGCATAGCCTACATTACATTCATTATTTGTTTCCATATCCTTCAATATCAACATTGTTTGTAGGATATCATTAGGCAGGATGTGAAATATTATTTTTTAAATAAATACAGATTTTCTTTATCCAAATAGAAAAACGTAGAAAGTACCAAGATATATATCGTATATCGCCATTTAACCAAAAAATACAGAGATATGATTTTCTCATTTTTTACACAGTGGGGTTAGTTGTAGCACAGTGTTACAACTAAGCCACCAAGTGTACAATGATAATGCAATGAAAACAGAACCACACAACTTTTCAGGTTTGAGTATTTATTTATATATTTATTTTGCCACATTTAACTTTGTTGGACTTTCACAAACAATGTTGGAATTTAAATGTCAAAGTATGATTTTTTTTTTTTCACATGTGTTAACTATACATTGATTGATCACTTGTTTATTTATGCAATAAACCCTTTAAAATGTTATTTTGAGCTCGTTTTTATTATTATTACTGTTATTATTAATAATAATAATTTTGCATGCAGCTGCCACACAAATATAATTCAAAAGCAATTACAATATTTGATGATGCAGCAAAACTATGCAGCCCTTTCATATCTCTATCCATGATATTGATCCATAATAGAAGGATGATTGGATGAGGGATGGATGTATGGATATCTATCTATACAGATGTACAAACAATATCAAACTATACAGATAAAATAGTAGGCCTACTGAATTATGTGTGTTACACACAAGTGTTACAACTAACCCTTCTGTCTGTTACAATTAACCCTGCATATGGGGTAAGTTGTAACATTTGCACTTCTGTCACTTTCAGTGCAACTGTACGAAAATGGTCCAAAAAAAAAAAAAAAAAGCTTTAAGTGTTCATTTGTAGCAGAGATGTGTATGTTGCTTGTGTTAAAAAAAAACCAAAAAAAAAAACCTTGCTTTATCACGTCTTCTCACATAGTCGCCTCTCGTGAGTGTCACATTTCCGCGGCTTATTACACATAAACGTTCAAATGTGACCCTGGATCACAAAACCAGTCTTATGTTGCACAGGTATATTTGTGGCAATAGCCAACAAAACATTGTATGGGTCAGAATTATAGATTTTTCTTTTATGGCAAAAATCATTAGGATTTTAAGTAAAGATCATGTTCCATGAAGATATTTTGTAAATTTCCCACCTTAAATATATAAAACATTTATGTTTGTGAGTGAATGCAGCACTATCGCCAATAGAAATGGACGACTTTAAAGGCGATTTTCTCAATATTTCGATTTTTCTGTACCCTCAGATTCCAGATTTTTAAATAGTTGTATCTCGGTCAAATATTGTCCTATCCTAACAAACCATACATCAATGGAAAGATTATGTATTCAGCTTTCAGATGATGTATAAATCTCAATTAAAAAAAAATTACCCATAAGACTGGTTTTGTGGTCCAGGGTCACAAATACACAAACAGTTGAGTCAAAATGCCCGTCTTTATTTGAATGTGAACAGAATGTGTAACAGCATACTGTCTCCATCGATTTGGTCTTAGTGACAGCAGCCTTTAAAACCTACTGTCTACTATTGGTGTCTGTATTATTAAAGTCCCTGTAAAGGCAATCAAAAAACAAAAGAAAAGCTTTAATAAGGATTCATCTATATTTAACTTGAACAGTTATGACTATGCAGAGTTATTTTATATTTGATTATTCAATTTATGTGGTATTTTTACTTGAATACTATAGACGTACCTGAAAAAATATAAAGTACTTTATTCTATTGTATTTATGTATGCTACTGCTTCTAGTGTGTTTATTCATTCTTGTTTTATTACTGACTAATGCAACAAATTACCTCATAAAAACACAAATACATGAGTGCGCAAACATTTTGGTGATAATCGTAATTTCTTTAAAAAAAAAAAGTATAAAAATGCCCTCCCCCTTCAATTATTAATTAATTAATTTATGTGGTATAGAGTTTTGGTATAGAGTATTGTGTACTTCTGGTGGTATCAGTACTGACTACTAGATTTTTGGTATCGTGACATCGCTTATATACTCATACCCCCCTCCCATACACAACAGGAAATATATGGAAAGACTTGCATCTACATGTGTTACATTCTTTGGATGGACTTTCAGGGCCTCATAAATGTCCATTAAATGACGGTGAAGCATAAGATCTTTGGAGATTTTAAAATCCATACAGTAAATTACTGCGTGTGGAAGTGGGGAAGAGGAAAGACATAAGCCAGGCTTTGAGCGGCACAGCTGACTGAGACGCATGGCTGTGATTAAGCTGTCCCGCTGTTTACAACACTGTAGTTACAGCTCGGGGCTTTGGCTTTATCAAAGAGATGTTGGGAAACCTCGCTCATGATCGAAGACACACGCACACACCCGCACACACATATATAAACACACACATCTGCTTCCAGTGAGCTGTGCAACCCCTTGAGGGCAAGAGAGACAGGGAAAGAAAGAGGGGAAGAGAGAGAGACTAAACGAAACTGTGAGAGAGAGAGAGAGAGAGAGAGAGAGAGAGAGAGAGAGAGAGAGAGAGAGAGAGAGAGAGAGAGAGAGAGAGAGAGAGAGAGATGGCAAGCAGGGGTGGTGCAGCATTAATCATGGTGCAGGTGGAATTTGTCAGAGCTATCGATTGTGTAAGTAAATGTTACAGAAATCATTTGTCAACTTTTTACAGGAGGGCAACGTGTCAATCGCTCAGAAGGAAGTGACTGTGGCAGAAGGGAAACACCGTTTACTTCTTACAGAAACAATGCTGACCTACAAACTAAATATACCAACAATATTGAGATACAACTACACAACCTTTGACTGTATTGATCTGCTAAAGAATTAAGGGATGAACCATACAAACAGGGTATAGTTATGTTTAGTAAATACACAATTCATGTTTACTTTAATATGTGCACAGTCACTTACCATAGAACAATTCCAAGTCGGAATGAAATCACAATAGATCCCATTTTTTTGGGATTCTTGGTCTTGTGAATGATTCATTGATTATTTAAAATATACATTTAGCATATATTAAATAAAGATAGATAGATAGATAGATAGATAGATAGATAGATAGATAGATAGATAGATAGATAGATAGATAGATAGATAGATAGATATAGAGATACTGTAGATATACAGTAGATAGATAGATATAGATATAGATGGGCAACGATTAATCGCATCCAAAACAGAAACAGAAACAACTTTTGCTCTCTTCATGACATATGTCTCGGCGGAGGGTGATATTAACTGGCATTCAGATCAGTTTCATGCCAACTTTAAATAAATTCTATACTTTGACTTGTACATTATGCAACATTATGAAAGTAAAATGGTCATATGTCATATTTACTATGAAAAAATATTGTTAACATGTATTTATGAAATTATAAAATAATTGCCAATAAATAAAAGTCAATTGAAACAAATAATAATCCATCATCTCCCGTTCCAGATGTACAGCAGGTATTGATAGCCGGAGTTGCAATACTGAGGTCCTGAGGTGTGCTCAAGATGTGGGGGCGGAGGAATGAATAATTTAGCGATACAGTGGGCATGCCTTTAGGTTCATGATTTATATTTCTATATTGTTTCCTCCCTGCATGCACGTACATTTTTAAAGAGGAAGATGGGTGGTATAGATCACTGAATGATAGCTGCCCCATGATATCTCTAACTGTTCCATATATAAATTACCATATGTTGAAAATGAAGGGAAGTCCATACAAATGTGTAGCAGTGACTCTTCCGTAGGGGGTGAGAAGGAAAGGGCGATTGCTTTGACAGGTTAACGGTACTGTATGTGATTAGTGGTTTATTACAAGGCTGCAACCTTACGCACAGATGTGCGAGCGCTATTAAACATGTATATATATTAAAGGTCACACAGCATAAAAGCTATGATGGCTATTGTCTTGTATGAAGACACTTGTTCAGGCTAAGTTCAGCCTTTTTAACAAAAATACAGAAATAAAAAATAATAATCAAAGCAAAATTAAATTATAAAATAAAATTGAAAAAAAACGGAGCATGATGTGTGTTCAAATAAGAGTTCTGTGGGTGCATTATCAAGATCTTTGGAGACACTGGCCTGTTAACATTCAGAATACACATGCTCATAATCAAACTCCACTGGACCAAACTAACTTAACTTAAGTCTATGCTGATTTAAACAATGTCTAACACTGCAGGCCACATCAAGGCCATAAAAAGAGCATTAGCGCTAAGCCAGACATTTAGCAACTGACCAGAGGCTAAAGGCCTCTTGAGCGGAGCAGCGTTCTCAAACTTCATATTCCTGTGTAATCTATCTCTGGCTGAGTATGAATAATGAGTGTCCTACAGGATATTAATCTTACTGACCACCACTGACTGTGGCCACCCCCTAGGGTCAAGGGTTAAAGTGGAATCCCTTGACCTTTACTTTGTTATTGTGGCCCTGGAGAAGGAGAGCTAAAAAGACGTACTGGTGGTCTCCAAGGTGACACTGATCATTGGATTAAATGAGAATATATTACAGTGAAATATTGCTTCCCATGTTGAACGATTTCACCTACAAACGAGGAGGATTACCATATCTATGTATTATCATTGAAAGGAAACATATCTGCTCTGTTCCAAAAGCTAGTGAGCCGCCTACAGAGGCTGCATTTTAAAGCAACAGAGATGCTCCTGCACAAAAGCTGTACCAAAAGGTAGCAGAAATTATGCTACATCAACTACATCCTAAATTCTAAGTCAAATTTGTAGGCGGTATCCTTATCCTTCGCAATAAAGGACATCTCCGAATGTTTTGCATTAAAAAAAAGAGACTATATATATACTCCCAAGACAGTGGATGAAGAGAAAGTACTTACACTTCAAAGTGGAAAATAGCAATACAAATATTGACGTATTGTTATTGAAGTATTAAAACTTTTATTATTTTACCCAACATGTACAAACGTTTTGGGTCTGTAAGATTTTTAATGTTTGTAAAAGAAGCTTCCTATTTTTCACCAAGGCAGCATTTATTTGATTTAAAAATAAAATAAATAAATACAAAAAGAGTAAATTCACTGTAATATTGTGAATTATTATTGTTGTTGTTGTTATTATTATTGAACTTTTTTCTATTTTAATTTATTATAAAAAGTAATTTATTCCTGTGATGGGAAAGCATCCTTACTTCCAGTCTTCAGTGCATGATCCTTAACAGAAATCTTTCTAATATGCTGATTTGATGCTCAAGAAACATTTTCTTATTATATTTATCATTTTCTTATTATATTATATTATAGTTTTGTGGAAACCATGACACAATTTTTATTCAAGATTCTATGAAAAAGCCAAAACAGCATTTACTCGGAATTAAAAACTTTTGACCAATGTAATGCATCCTTGATGAAAAAAAAAAAAAAAGTATAATTTTTGGGGGATTTTTTTTTTTTTTTTTTGAACGGTAGAAAATGTGTTCTATGTATTTTTATGTCTACTAGAAAACTGCCTATGAAAGCTGCCCATAAAATTGTACAATTTTAATTTAAGACTCCCATGTGTTAGGCATTGTTGCCTAAAAAGTGCATTCCAATCTAGTCACTTATTAGGTTTCATAACAGTTAGGACGCTACCTTAGAAAAAACACAGCTCAATGGGTTTTGGAACAGAGCGTCTGAAACAAACTTTGTATAATAAAGATACATATACACTTCACAACTGTCTGCATAACTATGCAGAAAGGGCACAAAGGCACAAAAAAAATTATATTAAAACCCCTAAAGAAACTCTTTGAACTTCACCTGTTGTTTTAAAAAAAAAAAAATTATTTTTTTACATATTGCTTACACATAAATCATAACACTAGGTAATTAATCAAGCTGTCAAAAGAAGACGAAGGACAACATGTGGAGGTCGAAGGTCATCGCCAGACCAATGGAGGTCAGGGTCACACCACATTCCTCATTATCAAGTTGGGATGAGAGAAGGCTGGAGCAAACAAAAGCTAAGCAGATGGAGAAGGACGAAGGGTGAGAAAAGAAGTGAAAAAAGAGGGAGAAGAAAGGGGAAAATGACAAAGAAAAGTGAAAGAAGCTGTCAGCTGCCTGCAAATGAAGATGGGGAACTGATTCTGAAAGAGAAGGCTGCGGGGAGAGAGAGAGAGAGAGAGAGAGAGAGAGAGAGAGAGAGAGAGAGAGAGAGAGAGAGAGAGAGAGAGAGAGAGAGAGAGAGAGAGAGAGAGAGAGAGAGAGAGAGAGAAAAAAAGAAACGACTGAGCAAAAAAAAAATTTGAGAAAGAAAAAAGAAAACTACAAGATGTTTCTGCCATATAGACACAAAATAGGGTGGAGAGTGGAGGATTGCCAGCGGTCTCAGAAGTCCCCCATCTCACACACACACACACACACACACACACACACACACACACACGGCTGACAGAGACGTGAGGAATCAGTAGTGGCAGATATGATTGTTATCTGCTTGTCTCTGGTCTTCTGAGAGAAAGGATAAAGTGAAGCGATACCTTTCTCTCCAGACAGCAGATCAAGCCTCTAAAGACAGTTAGCAGGTTCAAAAACACAGAGGTCAGTCTTGTTCAATATACAAACCCTACTGCCGCAGATAAGATGAGTGCTCATGATAGCACCAACAAAGAGGGGGGAAAGATGTAAGAGAACATAAAGATGACATTTTGTGGTGATGACTGTGTAGATTTCAGAATGAAAATGTGTATTATATGAATAAAAGCACAGGGTCTTTAATAAAAGTAACATAAAAAGGTACATCAGGCCTAAATCAGACCCTCATCAAAGTGTCTTGTGTGCAGCTAAATATGTAATTACCAAAACATCTCCATTTCCTCATTGCTAAGCTTTACTGGGAACCAAAGTAGTACTTAATAGCATATTTTACGGAGGGAAAAAAGACATTTAAGCTCAAAGTATACTTAGGTTTTTTACACATACACGAGGGATTGCGTACTAATTTGCGTGGCGCAAATTCCGACACCAGAATAGTATACGCATACTGTACGCGCGCCACCTGATTCTTGTTATCGTACTTACACGCAGGTAGCATTTGCACATTGAATTTGTTTTGCACTAATCAGTTGTTGGCCCGGGCCCATTGTTTCACTTTATAAGATGAAACTAAAGAGAAGGAAAAACAACAAAATATCAGAGACAACAGACGCATGCACTGACAAGCTCTTGCTTGGGTTTTTTATTACACGATAGCTGGAATTATAAGATCGGTCATAACTTCTGGAGAAAAATAGCGCAGACACTGGACAAAGATTAAACTTTCTAGAGCGAATTGAGTATACTTTGAAAGGCTACACGTTCGACTGTACGCATATGCTAGCATACGCGTCAATAACCGTTTACTTACCATTATGTACTGTACTTATGACTTCATTTCACCTGTTGAACACAGGTAGAAATTTTTTATATAGTGCTGGTATTGTGCTGAAATGGTGACTAAGCTTTGAAGCTTCAAATAATGACAAAAAAGCACCATAAAAGTATCATAAAAGTGGTCCAAAAGTCAAATGACACTTGGAAAAGTGGCCAGGATATTCATCAAAAATGAATGTTTTGTGCTCCACAGAATAAAACAAGTCACAGAGGGACACTGAGGTTATTTTTGCAGCACACTGTGCACTGTATTTATCAGAAAATATGGATGAAATGCTTAAACCTTTTTATGAAAACACAGATGTTATAGGAGCTTCTACCAAAATACTCAGTAAACAATAACATTGTAGTAGTACGCAGTCAGTCATGATAAATTTATTCCACAAGTGAAAGTGTCCTATAACACTAAGATAAAGATAAAGAGTAGCACTCTACTGATCATGTGATCAACAACATGGCCGCCCTCATGCGGCAACCTGCTCCAGCTTTTATTAGGCTACTGGTATGACTGGACAATGGAGGTTTGTTTTTGGCCTCTCTGCAGACGTTCACATACAGTTTGCTACTTATATTAGCCTAGTCACAATTAAGTGTCCTAGGTTTGACATTTTACCCCATTTGTCCATTTGTCTACCAAACTAGCAGCAGATCACCATTCTGCAAGGAAACCATCACATATCTTTAAACCAGCTACCTTAACACAGACCCTCTTCACTTACACACACATTCATTACTCCATCAGTACAAACACACAGAAGGACAAGAACGGCTACCTGGCAAAATGATGCATGGAACGTGAGCTAGCGGGGGGAAAATATCAGCAAAACAATTTAAAAAGTGCATATGCTACGCAACTCCTGATATTACCATCTAATCCCACTCCACCACACGAAAGCTGAATTCTCAGCCGGTTCTCTATCAAAACATCACTCCTGAATGAGACATGGACCACTGCGCAAAATTAGCTGTCACCCTTTCCTCAAAATCTTTGTTAATCTCGTTTCCAGTGTTTGTGGATTTATCAGCACATGCATCAATGTCAGCTCCTTGGTTACTGAGGCGCACTACACGGGAGAAGATATAATTAAAACTGTTTGGGTGCCGAGCGAGGGGAGGGGTGAGGGTGGGCGGGCGGGCAATGCAACATTGACGTCTTGTTTGCTTCGTCTTCGTCTCTTTATATCCCTTGTGAGTCGCACATGTGCATACAGCCGGCGATAACAAATACACCAGCAGGATGAATTCGCTAGCTCTGACATCTCAGGTCAGCGAGTGGCAGCGGTTTAATGATGGACGTTGGTCCATCCCATGCTTCGGTCCAGCCTTTAAACATCTATTTAAAATCAAAACTTTCAGTACAGCCGTCAAACTGACCATGAAATGTCTCATTATTGTGTGAGAAAAAGTAGCTGAACAACAACAAAAAAGCCACTTAAAAATAAATAAATAAATAAAAAACCCACACCTATAAACAAACATACTGACTACAGAACAACACTCTTAAGACAAGTCCATTGCTTTCGAAGCCATAATAGTTTTGTAGCATCTTCAGCATTCAAAAATAAGCAGTCCGTATCTACTTAAAAACTGTGCTTCCCACCCAGCCTGCACTAACCAGCAACTGTCTCTTTTCTTTCTATTTCTAGTACCTGCCAAAGTGTGCACACATTAACAATTCAAAACCCCCAGTCTTCAGTTTCTGCCGTTGGGACCAGGAGCATGAAATGTCCCAGAGAGTCCTCCCTGAATGTGGCCACAGCAGCACACAGACCCGGGTGGCTCGATGACACCTTGCCAGACAGTCTACATGATCACAAGAGACAGACACTGGAAAAATACACTCGTATGTAAAATACATTCAGCTGTGGATGGGGGGAGAAAAAGTTCAGCACACACCGAGACAAGCTCCCCAGAGTCCAACGTGTGCAGGTGAAGCGAGTGTTTGCGAGAGGGAGCTAGTTTTAAGTCACACTTATACCCTCACAATCACATCCACAGAAACTCTGCATGTTTAGACTGCATATGTAGTAAATAAAGACAAATAATAATATTAATATTCCAGTTTAAATATAACTTATTCTCACATTTGCTCACATATGTTGTCCAATAGCATAGGATGTTATGTGAATGTCTTCCAAAATATCAAGCTAAAGCTTAAAATTACAAATTGTAACATTCTTATTTTCAAACTGTCCCTCCTCTGTGTCACTTTCCATCATTAAACTCTTTTGAAAAAGCTCAATTGTTCTCTAAAAGGTTATGACATCACTTTTGGGGACAGCAACAAGTGAGTTGAAAAATAAATAAATTAGTTGAAAACATGATTAAAGTTATTGGGAAGAAGTGCTACAGACTGGAAGTTCCTTGTTGTTAACACAAAGGGGAAGGTTGAGGGTTCAGGACAAGCCCCAAATAGGGAAATCCTTGCAAATTGTACCTTTCAACACTTTTGAAATGAGGAAAAAGTAATTTAAAGAGGCAGCATTTTTTCTCTTTAAAATCATACAAGGAAACACATAAGTCACTCTAACTCAAGAATAACCTGTTTACAGCAATGCACTTAACCAGTGAAATGTGAAAGTTGTACTACTTTTCTAGGTGGGTGAACTTATTGTTTTGCATTGCCTACTAAATCCTGTTTCATCACATCCCTTCAGGGTTTCCTTCTGTGAATAATGTTAAAAGACTGGATTTAACTTCAATCACACCAGTCTCTTGCTAACACATTTGTACACATCGCCATTCTTTATGATTCCTTTTTTCCCCTCGTTTTACACAAGTCACATTCATTTTCTGTAGTAATAGACAGCATTGAGTCGCAACATTCCTTTAAGTGTGCACCTTCAACAAAGAGTAGCACCGTCCTCTGTGACGCTTAGCCAGTAAGTGAGTTAACAACGTGCACTTGAGGCATCTTTTTCATCCTCAACACTCCTCTTCCTCTTTCAGATCTGAACGCACAGACGCCTCTCTCTCAGTGCGGCCAATAATCAATGCCATTTCAGGTCAACCCTCCGCCGAGCCTCTGACCAGACCTCTCGCTTTCATTCCCTGCCGGCTGGGTAAGGGAAGGCTCATTAAAAGTTCAGAGTGGCTTACTTGCTGAAGCATTCATCAGCTCTAAATAAACAAGCTCTTTGGAGGGCAGGACAGCTTCTTTGGCTGCAGCAACTAGACTCTGCAGAGCTTTAATTAAATTGGCAGGCCAGGCAGCGGCAGAGTGGGAGGCCACACAGAGGCCATCGAGCGAGGGCAGGCGCTGCGATCTTTGGCCGGCCGAGGGCCTAAGATCTCCCGCTCGCCGACAGAGACACCGGGAATCTCTTTTTTCCTGTCTCCGTCCATCTCTCGGTGATGAAGGAGGACAGAGCTTTAAGTGTACGTCGCTGGCGTGGCGGGTCACTTATTCCCCTCTTCATTAGCGAGAAAATGGACTCTCATAAACGCTTGTTAAAATCCCTACCTACACTCCCCCGGTTAATGCCGGCCATCCATTTGTGTCCGTTTTAGCCGACTGACAACGCTTTACGAGAAGATTAATTGTCCTGTGTCAGGCGACGACCAGCCCCTGTCTCTCTCTCATTTCCTTTTTTCTCGGCCACAGATGCAATAATGGAGCCCATCTTTGTCGTAACAGTGTGATTAGCTCCCAAGAAGAAAAAATTAAAATGAGGGGTGAAAGAATAGGAGAAAAGAAGAGAGGGACAATAGGGAAAAAAAGAAACACTGCCCTTCACAACTTTATACAAATGTAGATTGGGACCTGTGAATCCAAAACACTTGGTGACATGAAGTGGGGTTATTAATTAATTAATTAAGAGGGGCGAGAAAATGTAATGAATCGCCTTTTAACATTGCCCATTTATTTATTTATTTTACTCAAACGCCACATTATTTCCCCATTTGTCGAGAGAAGTGACGGACCCTCTGTGCGTTTCGTCATCTCGGGCCCTCTGGCCATCCCTCTTGCTTATAGAAATGACAATGTAAAGTGCCCGTCTCACTCCCTGAGCCGAAGATAATGGCTGCTCATTACCTGGCCATTCCCAGACACGGCCGCGCTCCGAAGCGATAAAACGCAAGCCTTGCATGGTCTTTCAGAAGCAGGGGAGTTGCCCATGAGAGTTTGATTGAGGACAAAATACCCCTCTTTTATTCTCGTCTATTTCTCCACTCTTTCTTTCCCAGCCTGATTACTCCAAGGGAAGCCCGACTTGCAGGCAATCCCCTTTTCCAGCACGTCCCCCCGCCACCCCCGAACAAAAAGAAAAAACGAGCGAGAGGGCCACTGAAGGAGGAACGAGGGGGGCCACTGGGTGACTGGGTGCTGTCTCATTAAAAGCTGGCGATTGTCTAATTGTCTCAAGCGGACCTCCGAGAGACTAGTATATTATACTCATCGCAATTAACCAAACAAAAGAGTTTAACCGCCCAAGCACTGAGGCCTAGGCAGAGACACGAAAGAGAAGAAGGTATTCCGCAACGGCTTCGAAACGAGGGGAGGGGTCCAATTTGGGTCTTCGGACGGGAGGGGGACGTGGCCCCGATTGGCCAGATGTCTTGAGAAGACGTCTAAGAGGAGCGCCCGGCCCGCAGAGAATAGGCAGGGGGGGGCGGTTCTCGCTCGGGCCGTGAGCATGTGCTCATTTGCGGCGCACCTTTGTGCCGGACCTGTCTGTTTACAGCTCAGGCATGGGCCTAAACACTCCCAGCCTCCATTCACACCACTCGCCTTTCAGCCCTCACAGAAGCAGCCCCTTAAACCCACTTCACTACCATTTTCCCTCTCTCTCCCATCTCCTTTTTGTCCTCTCTTCCATTACATCAAACGCAGGAACAAAGGGCGCAGAACAGAAACCTCGGCCGCAGAATAGACCCATCACAAATATTAATTTGAAAAGGTGTTGAAGTGCAGAATCTACTTTTATGCACAAGGACAACTTGGGATCTCTTTTTTCCCTCGTTCCCCCCACCCTCCCGCTCTCTTCTTCAGCGGGGGGATTCTTTATGAGCTGCAATGAGCTTGGTTTTCAGCTGCGAAAGAAGAGGCAAAGAGGCTGGGAGTGCAATTATCCATCAGCAAAGGCTTCGGATTCAGACGGGCTAAAGACTCCACACTGGCCATTATGAGAGAGGGAGCAGTGAGGCTGCATTCACTCTTGCACATCTATTAAAGAGCAGAGGACAGACGCACTCGCACACACACACACACACACACACACACACACACACACACACACTCACTATTGGGCATGCAATCATTTGACGAAAAGCAAGAGACAAATTGCAACAATTTTAATGTCTAACCAAATGTAAGGTCTTGTATCCCTTAAAAATATCGAAACATTCTCATTACAACAAGATAAATGTACCCGAGAAGCGAAAGTGTGTAAGATACTAAGACATGTTTTCAAAAATTGTATCTTGAATTACGTTTTCCTACTCCATTGGCATTGGGGAATACTTTACAAGTCACATTTATTAATATAGCGTTTTATACAATATAGATTGTTTTAAAGCGGCTTCACAGTAATAAACAAGAAAATAACAGTATTACTGATGTAAAGTTCTTCAATTATGAAACAAATACAATTTCAGCTGTAAAACAGATCTAAAAACACAAGTGTCATTATTCAACGACTCAAAATGTTAAAAATGAATTTGTACTCTATATGTAGAGTAAAAATCATCTAGATTAATAAATGGCGTATATATACATATATATATATACATATATATGTGTGTGTGTGTGTGTGTGTGTGTGTGTGTGTGTGTGTGTGTGTGTGTGTGTGTGTGTGTGTGTGTGTGTATGTGTGTAGAGTGTGTATATACATAGTTTAATGCCGTCTTGAAAGCTATTGACCAACAGCAGTACAATGTTAAAACCTTTCTTTTTTTTCTTTTTTTGCAAAGATAAATCAAGCCAGGCGGATTTGGAACAACATGAGGGTGAGTAAATGAGGGTGAGTAAATGATGACAGAAATTAATTTTTTGGTGAACTATCCCTTAATGAGTCCGATTTATCCTTTATATTTATATAATATTTATCCAGTCTGGTGCAATGGATAAGGACAATACTGATGAACCTGTGCAGTGGATGAAAAATGTAAAGGCAATTCAAGGCCAGTGGATTCGGGTAATTATACCAACTCCTCCATTTTTTTGTAAGATGTTGTGTCTGAGTATTTGATATGTGACTGTTTAAACTGGCAGAGGGCGAGAGAGACAAGAGTTGAAAAGTTGAACTTCCTGTGAGAACTGCCAGTTGTGTAGCTCATCATCTCAGGGTCAGACTAAGCTCATTATCAAAAGAGAATATTTTCTCAATGATGTGAAAAAGGCTAGTCAGTATAATCATCAAAGTTGATTATAATTTAGCCAATTAATGAAATGTGTATGTTAGGTGATGAGTTTAACTCTATTATCCTTACATCCTTTTGCTAAAGCACTATTTCAATGAATCTGACAACAAAAACACAACATTTCGCCCAGGTCAACCCAATGAACTTTACTAGTGCTCAAAATCCATCTACACAGGCAGCTCTTTTAGCTCAAACACAAGACGATGCATCGAGAAACAGGCTAATTTTCATATCCTCTAGATCCTGCTCTCTAATGCTGTAAATGTGGAGTGCGTGGGGCTCCAGATTTCTGATCGAAAACAGAACTGCCACAGCTAAGATCAAACCTTCTCTCAGCATGTTGGCGGCCCCAATGGCTGGGGCCCCTCCACAGGACCCAACCTCCAAGCACTGATCTCTGGGGCACGACAAAACAGCCAGCAGGGATCTCCATCTTATTCAAAGCATTAGCCGTCCTTCTATCCCTCCCTCTCTTTTTTTCAAACACATATACACATACAATTACTGGTAATCTGCTTAGGGCGGTAGACAGGGGAGGGTTTGCTAACATTTGCGGCAAACAGTTCTTTTTGAAGAGAAGCGAAAAGAAGGAAAGGCGGTTGAGGTCTCCAGGTGTCCGGTAATAGTCCGTAGAATTGGTTATTATTTGCCTCAGCCGCACGCTAAGGCGCTTAAATATTTCACACACTATTTTTGTTCGCTGTCCAGAGAGAGGCCGAAATAAGAGGGAGAAAAGAGGAAACACAGAAAGCAAAACTATCACTGCCTTCAGGATTCATCAAAGAACAGAATGATGTGAGAGACAAAGGAGAAATGAAATATAGCTTCTTTTTTTTTCTTCTAAAAGCTCATTCCACTTCTCATTTCAGTGGCTATATGTTACAAGTCTTGATTCTGTCTCAATTCTATATATAAAAAGTTACTTCCTTCAAGGAAGGATTATATTGCTAGATGGGGCATTCCAAATATCTCTGATATTGTAAAGCAGTTTCCAGTTATATTCATACAGAAATCCTTCTAATATGCTGATCTGGTGCACTTATCACTATCAATTTTGACAGTTATGCTGCTTAATATTTGAGTAGAAACCGTTTCAGGATTTCTAATTAATAGAAAGTTTAACAGAACAGCATTTTTTGTAATATAAATTTGTAACAATATATACAGACCTTCACTTTGCAAAAAACTATTTCAAATTCTAGCTTTTTAGAAGCCTATGTGGTAAGGCAAACCAGGGAGTTTAAAATAGTAGTTTCAAACTACTGAGCAGAGAAAATCAATTTTCACTTTCTGCAGTTTGGTTTGGTCTTTAATTTAAGGACACTTCAGGATAATGTTATTGTTAAACAGCATATATTCTGAACATGACTTTACAGGCCGAAAATCAGGAATTCAAACAAGCAGTCGTAGCCAACTACACAACTTGTGTGCTCACATCTGTAAAAATTGTTGGGTATGAACATGCATATACTGTATAACTCTACCAATCACTGTACATAGATACAATGTATGGTTCTAAAAACAAACAAACGTGTATTTGTTGTAACTGGCCTACTCTCTAGTAGCACCGTGGTAATTTGGTAATTTGAGAACCCTGGTTTAAAAGCAGAAATGTGCTTGTAAAAAGAACATATTCATTCATACAAACAAACACAAAGCTGTATAGTTTAAATCATCCGGGACCACTGTTTTAGATGGATAAACTTCCTGTGGGTGGAGTTTGCTCCATATAACCTGTACCTTGTGGAAACTTACATTATGTTCCTTTCTGGTATCCCTGCATGTATCATATGGAAATTACAGCATTTATCCGCTTTAAATGGTCATATAGTAGAGTTGAGAAACATGCTTAAACAATTTCCACAATATTTGTAAGCGATTTTATCAAACCAGTCTCATATTAGTGTGTATTATATTCTAGTCAGTGTGTATTTAAACATTTATTCAGGTACAATGTCTTGCCCCAAGACTTCTACTCTAAGTTTATAAATGTATAATACAATTTATAAATTAACAGATTCATTCATTTTTAAACAAAACATATCAATATGTAAGTTGTGTTCATTTGTATGGATGACACATCTGCAAACAGTTGTTGTCCACCAAAATAAGTCCATCCTGTTCCCAAACAAGCCAACGTCATTTTATTTCAGATGTTTTCTCAAAAGCTGGAGCGCTAACGCTCTACAATCTCCCTGCAAACATCTGAGCAAACATGGCCGAAGCGCTGCTTACTTATGCAGTCATTTATCTTTTCATCACAGTCAGCTTACCAGCTCTTTAGTCCCTTAACATGGTCCTGCTTTCAGGGGCAGCCACACGGGGTGCAATCGTAACAAGGGCTAATGCCAACACACCAGCCACAGAGAGGAGAAAAAAGGGTGCACAATAAGAAAGAGAAATAGAAGGAATGAATCAAAACGGCAAAAGGAGAAGACGACAGTGGAAGCAAATGACCACAGACACACTCAGGCCCAACCCAGGTCCTAATGAATAAAAATGAAGATCTTGTCAAATGATGAAGTGACAGGTTAATTTGCAGCCCTAAGATACAATGTGAACAAGCAGAGGGAGAGAGAGTGCATGAGGAGAAAAAAAAAATGGAGGGAGGGAGGGAGGGTAGAGAAAAAGAAATGCATAGATCGAGCTGTCCCTTTAAAAGAGAACACTGCCACCTATCTGTAGAGCTCGGCACAGCACATGCTCTCTCACAATAATACAGGCAATCCTGTTTTAGATGCAAACATGCAGGGAAACCAGAAAAGAGAGGAAAAAAAAGAGATGGGGGGGGAAGGCCCACCAAAAATCAGACAAGTGGAACTGATGATAAAAGCAGGAAGAAGATTAGATGCAGACAGTTGCGTTTGAGCCGTAACAAACCAAAAAAAAAAAACAGGCAGGCTCACAAAGAGGCAGCGCTATCAAACGCGCGCGAGGTGCCTGGAGCTAACGTCTGCTCTTCTGCCAGCTCTCTGTGCCTTGAATGTGCTGACTGGCCCCTGGTACCCTTCACTCTGACATTAAGATCTGCACACAGACTGGCTCAGATAACAGCCCACATACCTTCTGGGCCAGCATGCACTGCAGTTTTGATCAGAGAGATGGGCGAGCGGGAATTAGAGCTGGTTTATTTTGTCCTTCCGGTGTCTGTGTATTAAATTAAATTAATACAGAGGCTCTCAAAACTGGTTTTAGCTTCAGGTTTCTTATTGGGAATCAAAGGGTGACACAACACCAAAATTGTGTTGGGTAACCATTACTGTCCAATGGAAGAAAAAAATTAAAATAAATAAACAAAGTAACTAACTAACTAACTAACTTAAAACTTGTGAATATTACTATGAACTGAAAAAGCTCAACAATATGATGTGTAGAATTTGATTGGATGCACAACCTTGGATAATCAGGAACAAATATATGGGATGAAGCAAGAAACAGATAAAGCATTGTCTCCTACCTATTAAGGGTTGATAGGCCTATTTATGTATAACTCTATGGTTAGCTATATATGATTTATTTTCATTTAGCAGTCCCTCTGCTGTCTGTGACCCTATCAGAACAGACCTGTGACACAGCAGGACAACTATATAAATGATAATTATCACTCATACATATGAAAACCTATCTTGGGAACCTTTCTATACAAATAATATTTATTATATTGCAAAATATTTATATTTAAATGAATCCTGTTCTTTTGAATTTTCTATTCATCAAAGAAACCTGAAAAAACAGCAGCACAACCATTTTCAGCATTGATAATAATGAAAAATGTTTTTTGAGCATAAAATCAACATATTAGAATGATTCCTGAAGGATCATGTGACACTGAAGACTGGAGTAATGATGCTGAAAATTCAGCTTTGCCAACACAGGAATAAATTAAATGAATTAAAAAAATAAATAAATAGAAAACAGTTATTTTAAAATGTAATAATGCTTCACAATATTATTGTTTTTACTTGATTTTATATCAAATATATGGTAGACTTCTTTAAAAAAAAAAGATAAGTCTTACCTAACCCTAACCATGCATAAACCAAACTCTAACCCCCCTAACCGACCTCAAACCTAACCCTAACGGTAATGTATACTGTATACGGCTTTGACAAAACTTAAACCTAAACATTCCTATACTGTGGATTTTGTGACAATATTTATTCTTTTACCCTCTGGGTGATTTAGTAGACCACAAATCATGATCAAAATAACACTAGAAACAACAAGAGAGGGTTCTGTGTAGTAGTACTGCACTGTCCAGTATAATAGTACTGCACTACTAACATATCTTGTGTGACTGCATACTAAAACACAAAGCAAAGTATATCTCTCTCTATATATATTATATACAGAATATAAATATAAATATACCCAAAGATGGAAATCATAACCTAACTTTAAATAAGTCAACCAATTTAAGCTAGACCCTTTCATCTTACAATAGCACAGTAGCTCCTAACTTATTCAAAAGGACCTTGATGTTTTTGGACTGCGTCATTAACTTTATTTAAAGAACAGATGAGCTTAGACCAAAGGAAACAGATGCTTTTATATTCTAAGCAGGGCTCAGAAAACATCCCCCCAAACATCATCTCACAGTAACTGATATAAAACATGAAGGTAAACTCTAGGAATGGAAAGGAATCCTATTTCAAATCAACTGAGGAAGAAGTGCTTTAAAAAAAAAGTGTTCCCCAATTTTGTTTTTTTGTCTGTTTGTTTGTTTTATGCACACCCCAAAATCAGTAAGGCTTATGTATCACTTCATCAAAACCAAACCAGAAATGTGACTCTTTTAATCATATATATTTTACTGGACATCATTTAGAATTAAAATGATTGGTTACACTTCATTTTGATAGTCCACCTTAGACATTCTACTAACTATTAGTAACTTTGTAACTATGTCAACTAACTCTCATTAATTTGCAACTACATGTCAACTAGCTCTCAAAGTATTAGAAGATTGTAGTAGACTGTTAGGGTAGGGTTAGGTGTTAGGCTTCGGGTAAGTAGAATAAGTTGAAATGCAGTTGTTAAGTTACTTGTAGTCAGAAGAATGTCTGTTGGAGGAACATCAAAATAAAGTGTTAGCAGATATTAAGCAGATAGTCTACTAATACTCTAATGACTGGTTGTTGACATGTACAGTAGTTGCAAAGTTACCTATAGTTAGTAGAATGTCAAACGTGGACCCCCGAAATAAAGTGTTACCTATATTAAAGCCACTTCAATGACAAAAAGACTCACCACACATATTATGACATATGAGTGTCATCTAAACAAATTTATAAAACGTGCACACATTTATTTTTTATTTTTTTATAAATTAAAAAGAATCCCAAAAATCATGAAATGAATTCTGATTAATTATTTTGCTTGTTTGTGTTATAGGTTTCACAAAGCAAAATGTAAAACTAAAAACTGTAAAAGCAAATCTTTCCACAGACCCCTGGTGAACTCTTTAAAACAAGAAATATTGGGTCTGTCGATAACTGATTGGTAAATGCATGTAGATGTGGCACTTGATGGATGGCATTTAAAAACAAAAGCGCTAACAGGAATGCCAAGGCAGTGGGGTTCATTGCTGGGAGACCACAGGGGCTTTACGGAGGCTTTATGATTAAGCTGGCTGACAACATACAGAGAACGGACATTCTTTCAGCTAGCATTCGCGCTGAGATACCAGAGTAAACAGGTCTTAATCACCCCACAAGCACTGAATTTAAACACCACATACACAGCAGCCAGCTCCTTAAACCTGTCACTGCAATTTCCATCTCAATGTAACCAACAACTGAAACCCAGTCCACACCTGAACAGGACACCATACACCCATGTCTATGATAAAGCTAAAAAAGATTTAAGATTTTGCTTAAAGAGAGAGAGAGAGAGAGAGAGAGGAGAGAGAGAGAGATGAGAGAGAGAGAGAGAGAGAGAGAGAGAGAGAGAGAGAGAGAGAGAGAGAGAGAGAGAGAGAGAGAGAGAGAACGTAAAAAACCAAAGCAACCTGTTTTTAGGTTCTCTTTATTTGTTTTTTCACTAAATTTTGTCCCTCCGGTTTCTGTGTATTAAATTAATACAGAGGCTCTCAAAACTGGTTTTAGCTTCAGGTTTCTTATTGGGAATCAAAGGGTGACAACACCAAATTGTGTTGGGTTACCATTACTGTCCAATGGAAGAAAAAAAAAAGTAAATAAATAAACGAAGTAACCAACTAACTAACTAACTTACTTAAAACTTGTGAATATTACTTTGAACTGAAAAAGCTCAACAATATGATGTGTAGAATTTGATTGGATGCACAACCTTTGATATCAGGAACAAATATATGATGAAGCAAGAAACAGATAAAGCATTGTCTCCTACCTATTAAGGGTTGATAGGCCTATTTATGTATAACTCTATGGTTAGCTATATATGATTTATTTTCATTTAGCAGTCCCCCTGCTGTCTGTGACCCTATCAGAACAGACCTGTGACACAGCAGGACAACTACATAAATTATAATTATCACTCATACATGTGAAAACATTTATTGGGAACCTTTCTATACAAATAATATTTATTATATTGCAAAAGATTTCTATTTAAATGAATCCAGTTCTTTTGAATTTTCTATTCATCAGAGAAACCTGAAAAAAAAAAAAACAAGCAGCACAACCATTTTCAGCATTGATAATAATAAAAATGTTTTTTGAGCATTAAAAAACAGGTTTAGGTTGGTTCAGTGATTTTTTTTTTGACTGTAGATGATTACCATATTCCCATACCATGGTATTTACATGGTATTTAAAGGAACTTCAAAGAATCAGAAGGTAATACGACTGAAAAAGTCTTGTACTTTTTGGTACTTTGCTGTATGTCCAATTTAAAAAGGAAGCAACGATAAAGAAAAGCCGTTATTTGGACATGTTTGGCCTTATTCTGAGATTGCAGGGTCACTGGAGGGATGCAGAGTGTTACAGATGCAAACCTAATGAAAGCATTTACTAAAGGTGAGGGTGGAAATCAATACAGTATAGTGCTGTAATATTCCTTCACAACACTGAATCAATACACTAATTATCATTATTATTATCATGTCAATGCTATAGCGAATGCTTTGATATTTACCAAAAAAGCCAATGCCACAAAAGTGTATTCACTGAGAGCAGAGATGTATGTCCTCCTAATGGCAGAAATAAAAAGTTGCAACGACACACACACACACACACAAAAAAAAACTATTTGCATTCAAAATGTGGCTTTGTTTTTTTATTTTTTAAGAGCTTAGTATGCAATGCAGTTTGCAAGCATATAATATAATATAATTAATATAATATAATATAATATAATATAATATAATATAATATAATATAATATAATATAATATAATATAATATAATATAATATAATATAATATAATATAATATAATATAATTTCACCAAATAATGGTGAAAGTATCACTATATTGTATTTTCGGAGACCTAAATCCCACCCCTAATCTTTATGCATGCACATATAATAAACACAGGGATTAGTATGTAGGTTATAGCATGCTTTCTGCATCACTCTCTGCATTACAAATGCAATGCAAGGCTGTGCACAGAGCACGTACATTCTCAACTAATGAGAAACATGTTAAAAGACATTAATATATAACAGAGAGCAAGAGACAAGAGGAGCATGCAACCACGAAGTGCACACAGGGACAACAACTGATCCATGAGCAAAATCTAAAGATTCAAAAATACAGCTGCAGTCTATGTTCTCTCTCCCTCTACCTCCCTCTAACTCTTCCCATGCACTAGGGATGTATAGGCTTTTTAATTGATGGAGTATTACTAGAGCTTGTGCTTTGATCTCAGGCTACGGAGAGAAAGAGGTTGCGGTGTGGTTTGTGGTGGTCTCCCATCATACCTTGGGATGATCACAGGCAGCCTTCCCTGGGACCAACATCAGCTGTTTTCCCACAGCCAACTGACAACTTTATTAGGCTCAGACAATCACTCGCAAATAACACTCTGGTGTGCTTCTCCGCAAACAGACACACTAAGACGTAGCTATACACAAAGCAGAGAGCCCAAATGTGCTGTTACCAATGGCGGAAGAAAGGAAAAATTCCACGGACTGTGGGATTTTAAAAACACACACTTGTTGCCCTTTATTTTTTAAAGTGTTCTTTCTTTTTCACCCTTCAGTGGTTTTGTCAATCCCATGGTGCAGGCAAATATTTCCCAGCCGCTAGTCTTGAAAGCTCAATAATGTGCTTGTGGAGGATGAGACATTTCATGTTACATTGAATTCAGGGAATGGTTTTTCTGTGGGTCGGCAGGAGGAGTCAATCAAGCATTGATTTTTTGGAGTGTATAGCTTTATTGTCAAAGGATTAATTGATGAATTTTTCACTTCCAATCCTTGAGGGTTACTTTTCCTTTCACCAGCTCCCATGGTTTATCATAATGTATTTGTTATAGCACCTGCTGTAAAAGAATCCCAGAATCCCAAAAATAAACATTCGCACACGCTAAAGATCACAAAACAAACATACTCAGACAAACCGCCTGTGCCTCTCGTTTGCTAAAGGAAGATGTTAAGCGAGTATGCACATGCGTTGTGCTCTGCAACACTTTCCAGCCCAAACAAAAGCCACTGTACCACTGTTCAGAGCGCTCGGCTTTAATTCCCCTGGATCAGAATGTTAATTAAATCTTAAGGACGGGGTTTAAGAGATTCAGAGACAAGTGAACAAAATGTGATACATGAATGCATGAGAATGCATGTCAGAGAGAGATAGTAATAAAAGTCAGTGGAATTCTATTAGAGTATACAGAAGTGGTTAATGCACTGTGTGAACAATAACTGCAAATTATGAATGGTACCAACTGTTCATTTATTCAGTCATCCAATAAATAAATATTAAAATAAATGAAAAATATGATAAGCATAATTTTTACAGTCCCACTTTATATTAGGATTGATGACCCATGTACTAAAATTTAAATGAATCATTTGATACATCGTTTTACAATAAAATAAATAAATAAATAAATAATACTGCAGCTGTAATTACACTATTATAGAGTACACTACTACGCCATAGTAAACAGGTGTAGAAAACAGGCATATATCTATGTTTACTTTTCATGTTTTCAGAGGATGAACGCTTTCATGATACCACCATGTGCCAGCGTGGGGTTTTGATTAATCACGAAAGGCGTTATTGCAACTGGTTAGCAGCAAGCTGGTTTTGTTTACATCACATTTCATTGGTTCAGACTCATGCCATCGATAATTTGCTATGAATATTCACAAAGTTGGAATTACAATGATACCAAACTTGTGCTGAGGGGAAGCACCTGTAGTCGAGAAGCGAGCAGAGAAAAACAGCAATTTTTCATGGATTATTAAAATAAAGGAAAGGTTCTCCTCTCAGAAAATGTAATTTTAGATGTTTAATTGCTATTTGGAGAATTGGGATCGCTAGGCGAGAGCTTAATGAACACATTTTTGTGAAAACCTCAAATTCTACCAAAATTGACATATTTCACTTGTTTTGTAGCTTGCAATTAGCCTGTGCGCATTCCGACGCATTTTGCCAGCACATTTGGCAAAAAAAGAAAGACAAACTACTGTTTCATTGCATTATCACAAATAAAACAATCGACTACAAGGACAACTATGCAGCATGCTTACAAAATCTTTAACTAATTTTGAATTGAGGGTGAAGATGTACATTTTCCTAGGTTGGACATTACTTTTAGCCACTACTGTATATGTTTGTACAGAAGCACTAAAATGATATTACTCAATGTTGTAATAAATGTTATAATAATAACTAAAGTATATAGGAACTTTATACTAAATAGAAATGCAATCAAATAAAAAATGACTGAATACGTCAATGTTAATTTACTATCTACAATGGCCTTTTCTTTTGATGTGACATATCCAATAAAACAAGCGGACTATGACAGTCCAGCTTCAGGCTGTGGTGAGGGACTGCAATGAGTTAACTTGAGTAAACAAATTCCTTGATTCCTCTCAATCATAATCTTGCCATTTTCAGTTTGGCAAAAACAACAAAACCAGCTGTGGCTGCATGGCTGGTAGAAAAAATGTCTCTCAGAGGAGTAAAAAAAAGAAAAAAGAAATATATAGGCTCGCACATTGAATTCAGGCTAGTTTGCCAAGCTCCTGTCAGATGGGCTTCCAGCAAACCGCAATAACACAGCTTAGAAAAACTCAACACAATTTCATGCTGTGAGAGGTTTTCCAATTGACTGTGGGGCCACCTGGATTGTGCGAATACACTTATTTGACAAGACACACAAAAACACAGAGACAAAGGAAGGGAGTGTTGTAATGAATTTGAGAGTGCCTCAGAGTAAGGAGGAAAAGGGAAAGCGAGCAGCAATAGAACGGTAGCTAAAACAAACACAGCATGATGGCAGGCAGGAAGCCGAGGACTAGCAGAGATTGGCCCGCTTGTCAGTACAGTAGAGCAAATCGACAGAACACACTGAAGGAATTGCACAGAGGAAGGCACTGGAGAGCGAGCCCCACATCTCTCTATGTCAGGTTATCCCAGGGATCTCCTATATTGATGGACACCAAATACCTTTAGCAGAGACAGCCTCGGTGAGCTCCCCTACTGTTCTTGGAAGAACTTTGTGACTGATAGGCAGACCAGGGCGCCCATATCTGCAAGTGTCAAAAGTGAGGGCGAGTAAGGAAACAGAAAAAGCTGGATGATCAAGTCAGAGAAGACCTGATGGAAGGTGCCATGCACTCTTAATGGCCAGAAGGTGTCAAGTTTGGCTGTCGAACTGAAGACCCTGGCAAGTGGGATGGTTGCCAAACCGAGACTCTGATTACCAGCAGGTCAAAAACTTGAGTGAATTGTGGAAGGGAAACGAAAAAAGTTACCACAAAGTTCTGGCTTAAAAAAACAGAAAGGTGACTTTAATTACTTGATGAGAACTGCAAACATTTTCAACGTGATACCAATCATAGCACAGCAATCTTGAAGTGAGAAATGAGGAAATGAATAGTTACTGTAGGTTACAAAATATTACATTCCTTCGGCCTGCCGTGCCATCCCAAAGGGAGTAACTTTGGAAAAGGGCTGAAGTTAATCATCTCCCAAGGACAGACTATGATCCCTGACAGATCATTCCCCGGTCTGCAATGACCCTCACCCCATCTCGACACACTCAATACATACCTAGAAGCACACAAGCACTCACACAAACACACATTTCGCTAGAACATCTAGCTTGCCCTTCACAACCAACTCTAATTTTCTCAGCTCCAAATGTACCATCCCCATGCCTGTAAGGTAAATGGCTTTCCCAATTAAAGCTGGTTAATGTAAGTGCCCATCATGCCACTGGCTGCAATGGCAGACTTCATTTGTGAAATCCAAGATTTTTTTTTAACCTTAAGCCTGGAGCAATGGACAGCCAAATGGAACAGCACTTAGCCCCCAACCCCTGAAAAATAGGGGGGGGGGGGGGACTTTCCTTCTTAAAAAAGACTAACAATAGATGCAACAGGACTAAATGATGACAATCATATCAGGATTCTTATCCATTTGACAAAATTATAGAATGTGTAATTTAAGTCTGTGACTCCAACGACCCTGACATGAGCAGTCAGGCACAACAACGCTGCAAGCTTTGAAATGCTTGCCTCGTTCTCGTCTTTCTAGGAGACGTGACTTTGAGATCAGCAGCACAGCAGGACTGCGTGAACATCTTCCTGCATTTTCTGTCACAATGTCCCCCTTAAATGCGAGGATTCCATGAAAATACGGCGTCAAGTTTTGCACCATTCAGAAATGGTGAGATTTGAGAATGCCTTCTAAATTCCAATTCAGTCCCTGAATCTGAATTCATTTTAAATTGACAAGAACTAGAATTGAAATTCGAATTAAGATTTAAGTATAGATACAATTAAAGTATTTGTAAACAAGAACAAAGACAGTTTGTGAAGACAAACTTGTTTTAATGTTTTTTTTTATAGGCATTCCAGACAGACTTATGGACCATGACCGAAGAACACTTAATTTCCCTGAAATCCATTACTCATTGAATTTACTTGAATTGCAGTTCAATAAAATTTTACTTTGTAACTCCAATTCAAATTCAACATCCTGTGAAGTGTAGCCAATTCAATAAAAATTCACACTAAGTGCGCAAATTCTTAGATCCTTAATCTAATGGCCTAAGAAGATGTGTTAAAGGGGAGAAAAAAAAAAAAGAAAAAAACATTTGGGAACCTGGGAGTCTTTATCAAAAATGAAAACTCTTTGCCTGGTTAAAACATACCTGAAGAATGCATTTATCTTCATTTCATTCATATAAGCGTTTGCCCTTTGACTAAAATTATGTTCAAATTTCAGAGAATTACTTAAAGTGGAGAGGTGTTTAAATTAAAAATCATCAGTCATCAAGAGTTGGAAAAGTACAAGGATCAGAGAGCAAATTCCTGGGAGAGAAACGAGAAGGGGAAAAAACATCATCCAACAAGTGAAGGTGATAAAGTAGAATTCTATTCCACAAGGTAATAGACAGTGCTGGAGCATGACCCAGAAAGCCAATTCACGCACACTGAGTGCTCAAGTCACATGGTCTCAATCATTTTCTGCAGTGAATAAAGTGCTGCCCTATGTAAATCGTTCAGCCTATGCAGACAGAAACTAATTAAGCTATTTGAAATAACATTGCAGGTATGTGTGTGCAATCTAGCCGAGCACAGCTGATGAGCTCTTCTAGGCCCGAGGCCAACTTAAAAAATGTAAAAGAAAAGAAGCTGCCAAATTCTAGCTGAAAACAGAAGCCTAAAGAGACTCTGTATCCTCCCTTCAACAACAGCGAAATGTTATGCATTCCCTCTGAACACAAGACTCTTTAAACTATCTTCAACTCGCTCCAAAGCAGAGATAAAGGTGTGTTTATTAGAGGAAAGTAATGGTGTAGCTAGATGAAGGTTAACAAAACTACAATGCAAAATAAGTTGCCCATTACAGCAGAAACAGAGAAGCTTAAAAGCTTGAGACAAGATCACAAGGCAGACAGAGACACACCTTAAAGAAAACCCACCAAAGCTCAGGGCATTACTGTTGATAATATGGGGGATAAATGCATGTTTTAATGTTTAGGGAGAACAGTGCTTATTTTCCCATCTTCCAGAACCACAAAGCCACGCAGAGAAGCACTGCAGGGGCTTTATACTGCTTGCCGCTATCTTGGGAATTAGAATGAACTATTTGCAGCCGAGGGTGGAAGAGCAGAGAGCCATCATTCCCCGGCCCTGTTGTGTCTTCAGCTGAGTGGAGTCTTGCTTGCCGATTGTTTTTGTCATACACAATTGTTCCCACGGTAGCCTCCAGCTCAGTTTCTGCACTGCAGAAAAGACTGATATTCTGGTAACCCAATGGTGTCCACAAATAGATACTTTCACGCAGAGGGTGAGGAAAAAGCTGGTTGACGGCATTAAACAAGCCCTTAGGAAACTTTAAGTGGACTTCCAATGGTAACCAAGCAAACTAGGTACTATGACCTCACAGTCTTTCGCAAGAGCAAATCCTATGATCTGACATTAAAGGCACACTATGCAGTTTCCGTTTTTCTCAAACAGCGACCCCTAGAGTCGCTGTGGAGTACTTGTATTTAACGTTACTGTCGTAAATACCACTCACGCAGAGCCGTCTCTGCACTCTTCCGACCGCGCTTTCTTCATCGACTCTGCCATGATTCACGTCTGAAATGCGTGCTAGTGTCTTCCATAGAGACTTCTTCATATGTTGTTGATGTATGTGACGTCGTGCCGTAAAGCAAATCGTGATTCTCGCGAGATTTGTCAGGGCACCACCTCTCAAACTTGCGTCCCTCCCCACTTTGCTATTAGGATGATTCGCCCTACTACGAGTTCGTTTACCATCAAAATGATTTCCAAGCTGTTATATTAAGGTTCAAATCTTGCATAGTGTGCCTTTAAAAAATAAGCCACGAGCAGTCATGTAATAAGTGGGATAATGTACTGTCAACCAGCCAATATTGCTAAATACTGTAAACCCCTTCAAAGTAACACAAAATTCATCCCTTCCGCATCAGGGTCCTGACCCATACAGGGCAGTTCATTCTGGAACAGTGACCAACTGACTGACACTCATGCTGACTCAATGGACTTCAAGTTTTCCCCAAAAACTGATATATGGAGCAAGCCTTACCACCTTGCAAGATAAACTTTTAGAGTGCAAACTGTGCCCACAGTCCACCACATGTTTGCGCATGTCCCTGAAGTGGGTCACCCTTGGAGATACAAGCAATGCACTGCTCCCCTTTCTGTTAGAGATGACTGAGTCTCTGGCACAGTTGCACTCATAGGAGGAGGTTGAGGGCTTGACAGAGTGATTGGACCTTTCTAGGTCAGATCCCGTGACATTGCTCAGCTGGTAAAAAAAAAAAAAAAAAAAACCTGAAAAGAGGATAAATAAACCTGTGGTGCCAGGGGAATGGAGCTACCTGCGGCACACTGCCTCTTCATGACACCATGGGGCACCACACCTCAGCATCTGGAGTGATAGTTGTGCTCTGTTTTTTATTATTGTTTGTGTTCTTTTCATTTTTTCAATTTTCATTTTTCGCCCAGATTTAACAACCTTTCCATCCCATTATTTTTTGCATTTTCTCTCCTGTTGAGGGAGATCAGCCTGTGGACTTCAAAGAGCGAGATGTGCCAGCACAAAGGATGGAAGCAGGGGGGAAAGAGAGAAAGACAGAGAAAGAGAAAGAGAGGGAGGGGGAAAGATAGAGCAAAAGAGGTTGGAACTGGGTCACAGGCACTGCAGTTGACTCATATTGGCCAGACTATAAGAATGATCTTTCTCTTGTTCGGTCTCAGTAAAACTAAGTGCATGGCACAGAAACATGGGCAGCCACTTCTAGCCTTGCATATGAGGGAACATCAGTCTGTCAGTTCAACTTAATTGCTACAGCCAAACAAGTAAATTTGCTATTGGAAACATACATGGCCTGGCATCACAGCCCTCTTCTTACTTAGAACCATAGGAGAATAGCATTTCAGCAGTAGCTTAGCCGTTTTAACTCCAGTCCACGGCATGAAACACAGGACCTTTGCTCATAAAAGGACACAACGTGGATAGGGAAGTGCAAGACATGGTGTAAATATTAATCCACTGAGCACTTCCAGGGAGTCATTGACCCACTTCAGAAAAACAGTTCGCACAGGTTTGAAGAGTGAATTTGATGCATAACCTTGGCAGATGCATGTTGGGATCTTGTCTTTCCATGTTTACACAGAGAGCAAAGCAAGTTGTATGGCTAAATCCATGTCTAGTGAGATGAGGGCAGTTGAAAAGGTGTTGCAAAAGTCCTGTGAGAAAACTGCAAGGACATTAACAGCAGCAAACACAAACACTTAAAAGGGTGATGCAAATGTGCAAATACGGGGAGAAAATAAGGGTTGAGATACTGAAAACTATCCTCTTGACTCTGGAAGCAGGTAAAGCTGAAAAACAAACACAAAACAGCCCCCCAATAGAACAAAACTGTATCTGGGCTCCAAGGGTGTGAAGGGAGAGCAAGGTCAGCGTGCAGAAAAAGCCGCCGGGGCAATTTGTCTGTACACGTTGTAGAACATGACTTTGTGACTACTCAGCTTCAGTTTAAACAAGTCAGTTAAAAGGGATACTGGACAAGGGGTTTTCAACTTGAATAACTGCCAGTGAAGGACAAACAAAGTACAGGATCACTTCTCTGGCCCTCCACGCACACAGGAGGCTTACAGGGACGTTGAATGTTTATCAGACTTGTAAGTTATCACTAGTTCTCTACTGGAGCAGCTCAATAACATCAAAAGCAAGGCCAGACGTTATCACGGCCACTCGTCCTCCACCACAATGACCCTCGATAAAGAGGCATAGCCGGTGCTGGTCCCGACAGCCCCCTGCCACCCAACAAAACATAAGCACACACACAAAGACGCACAGCTACACACATGCATACTGATAACAGACTCCAGTTATGGTGGCATAGGGGGTTTGGAAGTTACATCTCTCCTTCTTCCTGTGCTTTTGAGAGAGACAGGGTTGTTGCACTTCAAGGACCACCAGTGCAGCTTTCTCGCGACAGCAAAACAGTGCGATAGCATCTTCTCAGCCTCAGGAAGCTCTTCTCCCCTTCACTGGCTCAGCTGATGACATGTCTGTGTTGATTTCCAAACGTGGGATTGAGGGGTTGCCGTTCCAATGACTGACTGCCTTGGGAGGAAGAGGGTGACAGCACATGACAGCGTACGGTGTGCCTTGTAACCAAAAAACTTGACATAAGCGCAAACAAGTCAGCAGAGCTCACCAGAGTCCTGAGAGGGATAAGGGATACACTGTCAGCATATGCATGGGTAATGACACATAGCACTATGATGATGACATGGACGACTACAGACTCTGGTGCTGTTGTCAGGTTTAAATAACAGTGGGGGATAAGATAGAGCTACGCGAGCTTATAGGACACACAGGGTATGTCAACACAAAGAAAAGAATGATGACATGTTTATGTGTGTGTTGTGCGTCCCTACACAAAGCAGACCTGATGACCCAGGGGTGGCACCACATGAGACAAAAGTGACATGAGTTGAGTGATATAATAAATAACATCAGTGTTTCCCATTAGAGGCTCTGCCCTGCTTAAAGGGATAGTTCACCCAAAAATGACAATTCTGTCAAAATATCTTTAAGTTGCTTGACTAAAATAACAATATCAACCAACAAAACCCCTCAACACTTCTAAATTAACTAACCAATCGCACATTTATCTGTAATTAATCGCGATTAATCACACCTAACATTAAAGTTATAATATTGTAATAATTTCCCATTTAATCTCCAAATTAATGTATGAACAACAAAGACAATAGCTTATATTTGCACACACACACAAAAAAAAAACAGGATGCTGCATTAATTGTGTTAGATATTTTTAACAAAAAAACAAAAACAAAAATTGCATGTGTTAACACGAAAAAAATAAATAAAAAAAAATAATAAAAAAAAAATAATGTTTTTAAAAGAAGCCTCTTATGCTCATCAAGGCTGCATTTATTTGATCAAACATACAGAAAAAACAGTAATATTGTGAAATATTATTACAATTTAAAATAATTATTTTCTAATTTAATATACTTTAAAATATGATTTATTTCTGTGATGCAAAGCTGAATTATCATCAGCCATTACTCCAGGCTTCAGTGTCACATGATCCTTCAGAAAGCATTCTAATATGCTGATTTATCATCAATGATGGAAATAGTTGCTTAATATTTTTTTTGGAACATGTGATACTTTTTTCAGGATTCATTGATACATTAAAAGTTAAAAAGATTTTAATCTTTACTATCACTTTTTATCAATTGAACACATCCTTGCTGAATACAAGTATTTTTTTATTTTTTAAAAAGGAGAAAAAAATACTGATCCCAAACTTTTGAATGGTAGTTTATATTGTTACAATATGTTATATATGTATGTATATGTGTATGTATATATATATATGTGTGTGTGTGTGTGTGTGTGTGTGTGTGTATATATTTATTTATTTATTAAGCAGCACAACTGTTTCCAGCATTGATTATAAATCAGCATATTAGAATGATTTCTGAAGGTCAAGGATCATGTGAAGTATATTAAAATAGAAAACCATTATTTTAAATTGTAATAATATTTCACAATATTTTGATCAAATAAATGCAGCCTTGAGCATAAGAGCATACTTCTTTCAAAAACATAAAAAAATAGTAATGTCCAAACTTTTATTTATTTATAGTGAAGCTTAATTTAAGTCAACATGTTTTAACACCTTTAAAGACATTTGTAAATTGTCCACAATTTCAGTGTAAACAATGCTACTCACCTATATTCTGAGACCTACAAAAGCCTTAGTTTATCAACCGCCTTCAATAGACAACATGCACACAAATAATCACTATAAGCATTATACATATAAATCCAAAGCCCCAGAAAATAGGATACAGCTCTCTAAATACAGCAACTAACATCTTTCAAGCATTTTCAGACATCTCACAACTTCAAGCATACACCTTTGCAAACTTCTCACCAACTCTTTGCCAGTCACACATAAAAAAAACACACCCACGACCACCATCACCACTAACTCCTGTTCATACACACACAAACTTTGGAGCAAACACTCATGAGCTCTCACACATAAACCACACACACAAACAGGCGAAGGGGGAGCTTGAGGCAGTGAGGCACCTGGCAGTGGGAGGTGATTGAAAAGGCACAAGAAAGGTGTCAGTGCATCACTATAATTAGCCCTGTTGATCCTGCAGAAATCCAGGCCCAGGGTGCTGTTGCTGACACACACACACACAGATATTCCCTGGGCGGAGTGAGAACTTGTGTGTGTGTATACAGTTGACAGGAGGTGGCTTTGGGCCTTGCACTGGAGGAAATGTGTCTAAAAGACACACACACACACACTTGAACTGAGCACTTTTACTCCCCTGGGGGTCCGCTTATCCGCAACAGAGTATCTAAAGTGTATGTGCACTGACACTTGGCCTCACGTTAGTCTAAATCTAGTTACAGAGCTATACTGCAAAGGGAAAGATGTCTCTTAAAGATTTTTTCATTAATAATTTAATACTTTGAAATCTTATATGCATGGTGTTGGGTGTGTTTTTATATACATTGTGTGTGTGTGTGTGTGTGTGTGTGTGTGTGTGTGTGTGTGTGTGTGTGTGTGTGTGTGTGTGTGTGTGTGTGTGTGTGTGTGTGTGTGTGTGTGTGTGTGTGTGTGTGTGTGTGTGTGTGTGTGTGTGTGTGTGTGTGTGTGTGTGTGTGTGTGTGTGTGTGTGTGTGTGTGTGTGTGTGTGTGTGTGTGAGAGAGAATAGTCAGTGGACCATCTGAACGACAACCAGTTTTTAGAAATACCTTTTTAATTAGCTTGGTTTGGGTTCATGTCCACAAAACACCGATCTGAATCATTTCTTTGCAATATATGGATGCTAAGGTACAGTTGTTCAGTTGAGTAAATAACAGATATTCAACAAATAAATAGCCTAAACAACCATAACTACGGTGGACGAGAGCTCAACATGCTGCGAGAGAGCTCAACATGCTGCAACTGAAAACACATGCACATAGAAAAAAAAAAAACACCAGCAAATTAAGAAAACATCGTCATTAGTTTGACAACACATGCTGCAAATACTCAAAAAAATACAGAAACGCGCTACAAATACTCAAAACGCAACCAAATACAGAAACACGCCTTACATAGCACAGATCACAACGGAAAAGTTGGACCCCAACAGGTGATGAACCTAGTTGGGACATGCTTATTGTTCAATGTCTACTCGTCAGTGGTGTTGTCGATGACCTGGCTGAAAGGTATGTTGTTTTTTATTTTAATATCCCAAAATTTAAAATTACTGTATGCAAATAAGATTACAATTTTAAAAATCTAAGTATAACTAGTTAAAACCTAAAAAAAACTGGATTGTTTTTGTTAGACTATTAGCATGCTCATTTCATCCATTTTAAAACACTTAGGCTTAACATATTAAAGTTAATAATACAGATATATGTTGCTATCGTTGAAGTGAACTTGAAAATTTGCAAATAGTCCAGGAATTGATGATCGGATTTATCTTCGTTTTGCGGAGACACAATTATGTGGCCAAGTGTAAATGGAACACTTTTAACAAATCCGATAGCTATCAAATCAGTAAAAAACACATGAAGTGACCAAGTGTAAACAGGCCCATATACAAAAGCTAAATCAATGCCCAAAAAATCTTCCTAAAAAGCTTTAAAATACGGATTAAATATGAGGAAGCGAGTGGCCACCAATTCACAAGGTACCTCCTTGTCTATCCAATATTCACTGTTGACCTTGTGTTGGCATAAGAGTGAAGAGAAAGTATGAACAGCTGCTTGAGGAAGTGACACATTGAGACCAGCCATGTGTCTGTCCACAGTAATCTCAACTCTTTAACCCTAGGGAGTGCCAGGAAGACACCGCTAAGAGAACTGTCCAGAAGTGCCAGTGACTGTCAAGTGAACGAGACTCGCCCTGTTCGAGTGGGACTTCCCCGAGTCAGTCAATGTTGACACCTCAAAGCTCGGGGACTCCTTCGAAAGTCAATTAGACACTTTCAGGCAGGTTTAATACCCTTTTCTTTGACTGTCCATAGCCAGGCAAAAAAAAGCCCTTCAAACACACAGACTTCCACCAAGGGACTGATCCTGGCAATGACAGAGTTTGGCTTCTTTATGCTTATGGAGAGGTTGTCAGTGACTCTCAAGGACACTTGGAGTGTGTGTGTGTGTGTGTGTGTGTGTGTGTGTGTGTGTGTGTGTGTGTGTGTGTGTGTGTGTGTGTGTGTGTGTGTGTGTGTGTGTGTGTGTGTGTGTGTGTGTGTGTGTGTGTGTGTGTGTGCGCGCATGTCTCGGAGGGGAAGCAGGTACGCCTGTCGGAGCGTCTGGCTGCTCCCGGTGCACAGGGGCTTGGTGACATCGCCCGAATGCTGATGTCTCCCCCACGCTTTTACCCAACGACGCCACGGCTCCCACTCTGACTTTCAGCCAAGAGAGCGAGTGACAGGTCTGCACACACACATGGGCGCTCTCACGCGCTCAGCCGCACACACACACAGATTTGTTTCAGAATCTTGCCTTTTCCCAGGTTTAAGGAGCTCATTCACAGGTGGTGGTAATAGAGCTGAATATTTCCTGACAAAAGCCTCTCCTTCTCCAAGCGGCTGTCTGACAGGTGTGTGTTAGCAGAAAAGAAGGTCAGTGGTGCAGCCACTAGATTTAACCTTTGGATATATTATTCTCACACTATTTAGCTCCATTTGATGGAGACACAGCTATATATACAATATCAATGACTAGATAAATAACATTTCAAGATAGTTCTTTCGATGTCTGAATAGTTTTATATTTAATATTCTCAGTCAATTATAATAGTAGGTTGACTGAAAAGTCTAAACACAATGGAGCTTGCAACACATTGCTCTGCTCATTTGAGGAGGCTGAGCAGACTGACACAGCAACACTGATTGTTAGAGCAACCTGTCATGTTAGGTCTGTCCTAGTCTCACGTAGCCAGACCTGCAGACTGACGGCAGAAGGTCTGGACTCCATAGCAGCTTTCATTGGCCAAGGACTGCCCAGAGGCCGCTTGACTGACATGTAAAGCAACCAATCACAGTTTGTATTGTCATGCGTCATGTTTAGGGGCGTGAAAACTTAACGCAGATGTCACTACAATAACAGCCCTGTGTGTAAAACTCTAAGGACGCATTTTAAAGTGTCTATGCCGTGAACTTTACATACTTTTGAAAATCCAGCGTTAAAGGTGCTCTAAGCGATGTCACACGTTTTTTAGGCTGAACATTTTTTGTCACATACAGCAAACATCTCCTAACTCTCCGCTAGCTGCCTGTCCCCTAAACACGCTGTAAAAAACGTGGTCTCTGTAGACAGCCTAGGCTCCACAAACGGCAACAAAAACAAACTGGGCCAACCTGGACCACGAAACATAAACAGTGTTCCAGCCAATAACCGACAAGAATTATTTGGGGGTGGGGGTTGGGGGATTAGTGCGCGTGCACATGAAGGGGGGTGTGGGGAGTGGAGGAGAGAGAAGCATGAAGAGGGAAGTTAGCTAAAGGAGAGATGTCCTAGACAACGACCAACATTAGAATTATATTCTCTTGAATTTTGATATGGCGACCCACGACCAAAGAGACGACGTTCCGATGAACAAAGCAAAGAAGAGGGAAAAGGAGAAGCAAAGCCCCGGATTTACATCGGAAAAGCCTGTTTCAGGAAGCACAGAAGGGAGGGGGAGGGGACGGGATGAAGAGGAGGGAGGGTCGAGCTAGCCTCCGTTTTGTTTGACAATACTTCGAACGTCAACAAGAAGTGACGTCACCCAACATCGCTTAGAGAACCTTTAAGTTGATTCTGATAAGCACTCATTGTCACAGTTGTAAACACGACGGCTTTCTTCTTCCATGAGGGGGTTTGACGTCACGGCATCTTTGTTTCCAGGTGGATCATTAAAGAACGTGACACACACGTCTCCTGGAAATCCTGTAGAATTCAACCAATCAGAAAACGATTTCAAAAATACTGACGTGTTTCCAGTTAAGTGTGCCATTTGTATCAGACGTTCAGCCAGCGGTCCGTGACGTCTGAGGGTGAGACTACTTCTGTCCCAGCCAATGGGTTGAGTTTGGGGGCGGGGCTATCAAACCGTCAAAAGAGTAATGTTTATCAATGTAGTAATGTAGACTTCAGAAACTTGGGAATGGTTAACCTATAGATAAAGTCAACAAGGAGGCCAATGGAAAAATCACTATGTTAATCCATCACTATATGAATCCATTTCTATGGGAAAAATTAATTATATGGAGAAAATCTAATATACACTACAACTCAAAGGTTTGCTTACCCAGGCTGCATTTATTTGATAAAAGGCTGTGATTTAAAATAAGTTTTATATTTTAAAATTGTAAAACAATTTACTCCTGTTTCAGCATAATCACTCCAGTCTTCAGTGTCACATGATCCTTCAGACATTTATCTAATATACTTATTTGCTCAAAGGAACATTTCTTATTATTATCAAAACATTTGTGCTGCTTAATATATTTGTGGAAACCATGATATTTCTTTTTCAGGAATATTTGATGAATAGAAAGTTAATAAAACACCATTTTATTTGTAATCAAACGTATCTTTTTAAACTTTTGTCACTTTTAATCAATTTAATACACCCTCGCTAAATAAAAGTATTAACTAAATAATAATAATAATATAAACATATATAGTGCTTTTCTTTCTAAAATGTCACATCTGTTGGATTTTTCTTCCACCATTGTAATTCACACCCCAAGTATATGATTTATGTCCTACTGTACCTAGAATTGTCCTTAAAATGGGATAGAATAAGTATTTCTAACAAAACAAATCACAAAAGTGATTACCATTAACCATAAGCAGTTATAATACAAACAAGATCTTTGTTTATATCTCTATGCAAAAGGTCTTCAAATCATTCATACTGTCGATTTAAGCTTTTTGGATCGGAGCAGCTGTTGAAAACGCCGATATCTTCTGAACCATTCGGTCTAAAGAGCCGTGCACATAAAAGAGTGGCGGCTATTCAAAACACTTGGAACGGGGCCATGCGGTCCATCTTCATTATCATGCACTAGCCTTATGGAAGTGAAGGTCTCTGGACATCTGAATGTTAGCCAAAGGTCCTTGAGAACAGCCATCCCTCTCCCATATTTATTTTCATCTTCCAGTAATGTGAGGTGGGGAAAAAAAAAAAACATACATATATTTGTTCTTCTCTTTCATTGAACCACAGAATATGGCCAAGACCCAGTTAACCCCTATTTGCGCCAACGGTTCCTCCCCATCGATCAAGCTCTCGCAAAACGAGCCAATTTGCCCGGAGAGCAACTCTGGCATGTTTCTTTTTTTTTCCCCTTTCTTTTTTTTTTTTTTGAAGCTAGGCTGAACTTTGACCTCCTGAGCAGTCCTCCACGGATAGCCGCATGGCTTCATTTCTGTTTCCTCCATGAACTCAATTTCCTCCGAAAACTTTGGCAAGTCGGTTACCCTGACCTCGACAAAGTGCAGTGGAGAGGACGGCATGAAAAATTTTACAGATCCAGGAAAACCGAAGAGCCCTTAAGACTGCCAAGAACACAAGGAGAAATTCTAATCAATAACTTCGTACGGGCAGCTTTCGCTCTGGTCGGATTCCTGCTCGAGTATGTTTTTAAAGATTGATATACCGGACAGTAAAAGGGACTCTATTAAAAGAACAGGGTTATATTTTATACCGCTATCTTTTTCTCTTCCCTTATGTCACACTCACACAAATACTACATTCAGCCTCAGAAAGTCGTCCCAGGGAGAGAGTGAGCGAAGACCTACCTCATATACTGCCACAGGCGTTGTATGAGAGAATCTAAACAAGGCCATCCCATTGGGACACTCACACACTGCCCGCAGCGCAGAACGACCTACTACACACACCTCGCCGGCTGCCTCTGCCACCGTATCATTAGTTCATTTAGCAGCAGAATCAAATCATCAACACTCTGCTAATGAGTGAACGATCGCCAATAATGTTTCATAATGGATTCTTGCTTTAGTCTATTTAAGGGTTTTTCCCCCGTACAATACATAAATAAAGTATAGCAATACAATGGTGTCAGATAGTACCATTATGTGACTTTGGCATATGGGTCAATGACTGGTCTGGATCTTTAATACAACAAATATACAATGACTTGAACACACCTCTTCCCTCTCTCAAAAATGTGAACTTTTAATACAACTCATGCTTTAAAAAAAGACTTTTTACCTTTAAAGATTTATATATAGTAGATATAACATTCAATAGTAATGCATTATATATATATGTGTGTGTGTGTGTGTGTGTGTGTGTGTGTGTGTGTGTGTGTGTGTGTGTGTGTGTATATATATATATATATATATATGTGTGTGTGTGTGTGTGTGTGTGTGTGTGTGTGTGTGTGTGTGTGTGTGTGTCTAAATGTATGTCAGTATGTATGTACAGTATGTATGCATGTATGTATGTATGTATGTATATGAAGAGTTCAGATGCAAAATCCTCTAAGTGCCATCTGAAAATTTCTTCTAGAATGATCATTTTTATCAAGCTTGTATATTTAGGTTAAGTAATTTCACTTAAATGGCAATGAAAATGACCTATTAATTGTCATTTAAGTGAAATTACTGAACTAAAATATATGAGCTTGATAAAAATGATCATTCTAGAAGAAAATTTCAGATGGCACTTAGAGGATTTTGCATCTGAACTCTTCATATATATATATTATTTATTTTTATTTTTATATTTTTTATATTTAATCCCTAATAGAAATAGATCTAGTACATGCAATACAAACCCACGCAACACCACGCATATAAGATTTCATCTTAATTGTAAATATTTAATATAATGTCCATTTAAAAGTATTTACTCCATGGTACTACAGAACACTGTGGTCCCTGTGAAAAAAAAATAAAAAAAAAATGTAATCATTACATAGCACTTTATTAGTACCCCCACCCCCTTTCTATGACATCATCCCACCACAAGTGATGGCCCATAAATCTTTGCGCAATGATGTGAGTAGCTTGTCTGATAGTCTAGACAGCATCAGAACAATCTCTGGTGGGATACGATGAGCAAGTGACATTTGAATATGTTTATGTATGTGTGTGTAATGAAAAACATCTTGCTCTTAGGTAAGATGTGTCTATGTGAAAATAAGATGACAGATACATATACGGATGAGCAACTGATACCTATTCTGACTGTCAGATGAAGGTACAGAGGTGGAGATAGTCAGACAAAATTAGGCGGCAATCAATAAATGCTGAGGGTGCTCTCAATGCCCACGTCTGCATAGAGGAACGCTAACTCATAAACCCAGCCTCGTTTGCAACACACCTCACCATCAGGACAAGTAAATGCCAAATAAATCTTTTAACATCTAACGACATGGTAAATCGTTCGTCGGAGAGCGAGAGAGTGGTGGAAATCGTAAAACAGGAAGCAGAAGAAACTACAGCCAGTTTGCTGATGAGACTCTGCACGATAAAGACCGGGGAAAAGGGCCACAAAAATAATGTTTTCTCCTCTTTCTGATCAATTTTTAATTTAGCCCAGCCTGCCTGCACTCTTCCCAGGCCGGGGTGTGGTAATTATTGCATTTTATTGACAGCGGCGAATCCCGCAGGGGGCTATTTAAAAGAGTTTTAACCCTGGAGCAAGTCGCTCCCTCACATGGCCCTTTGAAGGTGTCAAGTTCATTGATTTTAACTGCAGGAAATGCTGAACCTTCCAGCAAGACGGAGAACACATTACCCCAGTGCTGGGCCGCGGTTACCCTCGGTCTCCCGATGCACGGCTCTATATCTAGTTAACGTAACAGTGGGGCACCAGTCCCCCCCCCCGTATACAGGAAGCGCAGCATCTCTGATGCTAAAGGCTAGCCCTTAGCAAGCGAGTTATGGATCGACTGATAATCATAAATGGAGAAGTAGAAAAAAAACAAAGGTCCCCAGTCAGTAAGAAGAGAAGGGGGGGAAAAGAAGCAGGAAACTTAAGGGATTTAAGGCAGAGGACAGAGATGGCACACAGTATCACACCGCATCTGCAAATGACGGAGGGAGAGAGGGAGAGATAGTGAGCCGATTTTGAAAAAGACATCAATCTGGTGAAAAAAAGAGCAACATGACAGAAATTAAACAAGATTCCAGTGTTTGAGTTTGCCCGCTTCCCGGCCCCCTTTCAGCCTCCCATTGAAATTCTGGGCAGATACAAACCCCTAGGCTTTTGACACACTTTTGAAAACACCACACCCCCTCTTTCTTTCTAGCAAGTCTCCAGAGTCGCTTCTAACTGACTAACAAGAACAGGGAGGGGGGGGTGGTGGGGGGGATACGGATCTTATTTTTTATTAAAGACTTTATTCTTAATGAAATGCAGTTGCCCTTTTTTATTCCTTTTTCTGACGTTTTCTTTTTTTTAAGCAGGGAACCGACTGTCGTCAGCGATGAGAGATTTGGGATATAAGAGAAAAGAGCTATATGGGGGTCGATTTGGGTCAGGGAGGAAAGGGGGTAGAGTTTACAGAAGGGGTGCAGGTCAAACAAACAGCGAAAAAACAAACACGCAGGCCAGAGATTGAAGCAGAGAAAACACGGATAGGGAAAGAACAGGTGAAAGAAAAATACATTGGGAAATAATAGAGTTGTGAGAAGAGGATGAGAGGGGCAATGTTCAGAATAACATAACACTCATACTAAATCCTTTTTCTTTTTTTTTTTTTTACTGCACAAATTATGCACATTTTCTTTATGCACGGATGACCTACTACATTTGATAAAATGAGCAGAAGGAATACTGTATCCCATATTGCAATGCACTCCAACTTCCAAGTCCACCAATTTGAACCTGTTAACAGCTCTCTGGAAGTTTGGATCAGTCAAAATAAATGAACTTTTATTCAGCAAGGATTAATTAAAATTAATCAGAAGAGACAGTAAAGACTCTGTATAATGTTGTTCATTTGCACTTTCTATTAATCAAATAATCCTGAAAAAAAGTTTCCACAAAAACATTAACCAGCACAACTGTTTTAACAATGATTATCATATTTTTATTTTATTTATTTTTAACAGCAAATCAGCATATTAGAACGACTTCTGAAGGATCATGTGACACTGAAGACTGCATTGACTGCTGAGTAATGACTGCTGATAATTCAGCTTTGCCATCAGAGGAATAAATTACCTTTTAAAATATTTTAAAATAGAATAGAAAACATTTTTACTGTATTTTTTTAGCAAATAAATGTAGCCTTGGTGAGCATAAGAGACTTCTCTCTCTCTCAAAAAAAATCAATTTATTCCCATATAGTGAAATAATTTAACCTTGATCATGTACTTAAATGTATTTATTTATTTATTTATTTATTTATTTATTTATTTATTTTTACTTATTTGCTAAATAGTAACTTGATACAAAAATAAAATACATACAGTCAGCTGGTCATTTTCACAGAATAAACCTAGATGGGGTTCTTGAACCGAAGCTTAAATATTGTGCATTGATTTACATAAAAAAAAAAAAGTTTTTTGACAATATATGCAGTATGCAAGAATTACTTTCAGAACACAGACAGAAAAAGAGAAGAGATGGGGGGGGAAAAAAATCCTGCAACTGTATATTACAGATAACTAAAATAAGATTGGATGAGATAACAGGGATGAGGAAAACTGAATAAAGTATGGAACGAGTGAGTGAACATACTAGGAGGGAGGGAGGGAGGGAGAGGTGTAGGAAGAGTTGCAGTATATTTATTGCCTCTGTCAAGAGCTCGTTTTCACCCATGCTTCCTGAGAGCCACTAGAGGGAAAAAGATCGCAAGCTTCCAGCATCAGAGAGGCCGAGAGAGAAAAATCCTCTCACCTTTCCAGTCACGTCCTCACGTTAGCCTCGGCTACATTTTGGCTGGGTCAATGTCAGAGTAACTGCAGGCTTAAACAAGATGCTCTGAGTGAGCAATCAATCCGGCTCTGTCAGAGAGAGGCTGGCCGAGACGAGATCAGAGGGGGGTCGGTCATAAGAGGTTAAATCAGCTATATGAAAATAGTGCCGCACAAAATACATATGTCATGTAATCGTACTTGCATAAACAGTGAGCTAGTTCAGGCCAATGGTTCTAAACAGGCTTTGTAATCCCAATCACCTTTTTTAGGGCTCACATCTCACCCAAACCTTTACGGTACTCAATTTTTGACCCTGCGAAACAAATTAATTCCATATCCCGCAGTCTCTCGTTCCTCCAGCTTTTTTTCTTGCTCTCTTCCGCTGAAACTCTCCAGCTTTTGACAGGTCACAAGGTAATGATTCTGCTACCATGATGCAACAGGCAGAGCTGTCGGCTGTCAGGAGTTAAACTCATGAAGGAATAAGCTGTCATTAAGCAAGCTTGCTTTCTTTCTCAAACACACACACACACACACACACACACACACACACACACACACACACACACACACACACACACACACACACACACACACACACACACACACACACACACACACACACACAAGTTCTTACGTGTTCACTCTCTCGGTAGCCCAGCTGTCAGACTCCGGCCCTGTTTCCCAGCGCTGCCACTGCGGCCTTCTGTGGACGCCCATAGTCTGTCACACGCGCGCAGATGTGCATAATGCACAGTCTTTCCCTTACATACTAGCACATAGTCAGTGGTGTGTGACGAGCTAAACTCCTACACACATGATGCAGCAGCTGGATCAGCAGTTACTGCGTTTATATGAGGTCTTAAACATATTTAAATTAGTAGACGTGTACATTTTGTCTCTTTTTCCAAATAATATGAAATATAACATTGCAAAAAATATATAATAATTTATATATATATATATATATATATATATATATATATAGTTTGTTCTGTCATTTATTTAAATTTAGAACAATTACTTAATAAAAAAAAATGCATTGTTTAAAAGTTTGGGGTCATTATATCACAAAATACATATATGAATGCATTTTAAAAATGTAATTTGTTCCTGTGATGGCAAAGCTGTATTTTCAGCAGTCATTACTTTAGTCATCAGTGTCACATGATCCTTCAGAAATCATTCTGGTTTGCTGCTTGAGAAACATTTCTTATCATCATCAATGTTGAAAACAGTTGTGCTGCTGGCTATTTATGTGGAGACAGTGATACATATTTTTAAGATTCTTTGATGAATAGAAAGTTCAAAAGAAAAGCATTTATTTTCTTTATATAAGTATGAACACTTTTGATCAATGTAATGCATCCTTACTAAAAAAATAAAAATCTTAAAAAAGAAATCTTACTAGCTTTCTATTGAAGCAAACAGGTAGTAGCCTTGTCCTCAGTGGACTGTCTGTGTTTTCTCTCTCTTTTTATTTGATTTCCAAAATGATTGATTATATCTGGTCTGTCTTCAAAAACCGCTGCAGAACTCATTTGACCCGGCTGAGTCATCTTTCTCTGAGAACTTCTGCGTTTTCTCCGGAAATGTGCTAATGAAGACAATGGTCTACTACAGCCCACATCAAATGTACCGTATGAGCAACTCAGAATCAACCTGCTTTATTTTACAATCTTATTTCTACATTCAAATCTTTAATTAAGCTTCACAGGACAGATCAGGGAGCAATGAAATCTGTCTGTGAGCACGTTACCAATTCCCATCAGAATAGCACATCTCACAGGCTAAAAGAACAGACTGATCTCGGATCAGAGCGTATTCGCCACATGGCCTCAGGTGGCCTTGTTTATCACAGAGGAAATCACAAACACGAGCCGTCACATGAAGAATCAGACAGCGCATCCGTACCCCTTCAGCAATACAAATATTGCAAAGTGACAGCCGCATTCCCTCTGTCGTACTGACACACACGCGACAAACTCTGGAATCTCTCTTCCTGTAAATGCTATTATGATGATGTCACAGCAAAGCAGGGGTCATTATTTATTAAGATAAATGGTCGGCACAGGACGGCGTGCATTCTTTCCGTCTAACCCGCCGCGGTACGCCCCCAGAACGCACCTCTTCACAAATGCAATAAGCCACCTTACTGTCTCCCGCACACACAAACTCACCGTCCCTGTCCGTCTTTTCCTGGCGCTGTGCGAAAAAGTGACTTTGCCTGCAGACATCAGTGTGAGAGTGAGAGAGAGTGTGTGTGTTTTATGACATTTAGATGGAAGAGCGAGGGAGATCTCCCTTAAGTCAATTTGAACGCACGGGCCGATGAAATTACACAGGTAGCGGCGGGCGGCGTGACAAACGACTAGCCGCGATGGACGGAAATAACTCCACTCGGGGATACGTCCTCCAACAGAGAAAAGAAATGAAAATCTAAATTACAGTTTACAGTACACACGTAACAGCAAAACAGCTCATTTTGCTGGGTAAATAAATATCTATGGATCGGAGAGAGTAAAGAGTGATACAGAGGAGAAAATAGAGATGGATACAGCAGTCGCTCAGACTACACGCATGTGATAACACTTTCATTGATATTAAACAATCTACTGGTTCAGTCAGGCCAGTAGTTCACATATTTACTCACCCTGCTAATACAATCAAACGCCAAACCACAGATAAAAAAAGAAAAAAAAAGCATTAAAAATAAATCAATATTAATAATTAAACTCATCATGCTTTAAATTTGAGATTAAAAATGTACTACAACAAATATACACTACAGGTTAAAAGTTTGAAATAATTAAGAATAATTAAGAAGTCTCATGTCTTATGCTCACTAAGGCTGTATTTATTTGACCAAGAATACAGTAAAAACATTAATGGCTACGCTTTATTTTAAGGTGACGTAGTTACAATGTACTTACTCAAATAAGTACAGAGTAATATTAATGAACTACTTGCACTTACTATAGAGTTACGGTTAGGGTTTGGCTTAGGGTTAGTTACTAGTAATTATGCATAATTTACTGTTATTTCTGTGGTAAGTACAAGTAGTAACGTGTAACTACGTCACCTTAAAATAAAGTGATGTTGCAGCCATATAGCGAATAAATAACTATATTCCTTTTAATATATTTTAAAATGTAATGTATTCCTGTGATAAAGCTGAATTTTCAGCATCATTACAGAAATCATTTTAATATGCTGATTTACTGTTCAATTTTTTATGTTAAAATAGTTTTTATTGTTTCATATTTTTACAAAAAAACAGATTTTTAAGGAATCTTTGTAAATAGATTAATAGAAAAGCAATTAGTTTGATAGAAATATATTTATAGAAATCCTTTGTAACATTATAAAATGTCTTAACTGCCAATTTGTTTTTTTAATAAAAAAAATAAATGCAGAATTAGTGTGCATAAAATACTTATTTCTTAAATTATTCGAATGGTAGTCTATAAGATCTATAAATTCATAATTGATAAAACACACTAATTGAAATTGTAATAAAGTGTATTAAATACGCCCAAGGCCCAATATCCAAAAAAACATTTTAGCACAAACAACTAATGTTTACATAGTTATTTTGCTAAACAACAAAAAAGAAAAAAAGAAACATAATGAAGACAAACTAAAACCCACCTCTTTGGCACGGTTAATGAAGGGTATCTGCGTCCCACTGTTGAGGTCTTCATTAATGATGAGGCGTCGAGCCCACTGGCCTGCCCTTACCACTCCACTGCCCTGGATGAGAACCATGATCTTCTCCGGGTTAGTGAGGGCATCCTCGCTCACGTAAATAAAGCTTTTCGGTTCATCCTCAGTCGCATCGACCTGAAGGAATATTAATATTATAATCAGTACCAAACAGAGACACCGGTCGCCAATTATAGCAGGGTACAAGATCACGGCCAATGAAATCTGCGGTTTGGAAATGGTCTCTGTTGTATTATTGAACATACTTAGGGCACTTTGAAACTACAGTTCACACTGCATTCCAAAATGCTGGAGCAAATAACGTGGTCTATTGCTTGTGCATAAGTACACAAAGAAAGCATGTTTCCATTACATTCAGTCAAACTTGCCAAACTCTGTGAACCTCGATTTGATTGTAAAAGGTGTTTTTGTGTTGTCTGCCCCCTGATGTGTCAACAACTGTATTTACTCTTATTAAAGTGGGGCAGGACACTCAGAAACAGCGGAGTGAGTCAGAGCCTGGAATCATTTCTAATGAACAGCGCTCAATGCTGAGCTACACTGCCAAGCCGCTGAGAAGTCAACACTGTCTGTCTGCGTCTGATGGCTTCATTACACTGCAACAAATCCGTCTTGACTTCTACATGCGTATGCTTCCTGTGTGGTGATCAGTTATGTGGCAAGCTCATAAAATCACACAATAGAAAATAACACAATGCATTTTGTGTGTAGTCTTCTTTAAAACTAACTTTGACAAATGGATTGAGCACTAAATGCAGTTGGTCACAGGTAGCTGTGCCCATGAAACTCTCTGAAAGACAATACAGACTCCAAGAACATCATTTGGTAAATACTCTCCACAAATAAAACAGCTCATAAAAGTCTGTGCCAGCATTGTTCAGGTGATTTATGGAGAGAAATTTACAGTGCTTTTAAAAGGACATAAATTCTATTTCTACCAAGTGCAAACACCCGCTATCAAAAATGATGGGTAGTTTAATGATACGCCTCTTAAAAAAGCGCACTAGAAATCATAACATTATTGCTCATATGAATGCAGTGACCACACCTTAGGAATCTCCTTGAGCGTACACAATGTTACCATCAGAACAAATGCAATTTTCTCCCGGAGAGTTGAGAAGTGTTGAAGATTATCATTTTAAAACTTACGTTTTCACACAATTTAGACCACTGTATTCTTAAAGCACAATTGCATCAGCTTTCACAATAACTCTGTTTAGATTCCAACAGTTTTTTAAGGAAGAAAAAAAAGACATTACTTACAGGAAGGATCTCCTTCTTCAGGTTGCAGTCATTCTCCAAGAGTTCATAAACATACTTTGTAATGATCTACAGGAGACAAGATACATCTTTATAAGTCTTTCAAATCAATTTTAAAATGTTCCAGTTAGCTTAGAACAAGACTGACTAAAATATAACTTTGGTTGGAACATTTAAAAAAAGCACTGAAGAGAGTTATTAAAGCATAGTAGATGGACCCTTTTCACAATATTAGATAGACCATTGTATTAGAAACGGCAGCATTAAATTGTTTTCTGTAATTTAATGCCAAGGTAAGTATAGTGATTTAAACAGTCTGTGAAAAAGGTCCATTGTGTGATTTGATTTACTTATTTGGTATAATCAAACAATTGCACTTTGTAAAACACTAATGCAACTCAAACTGAGCCTATACAGGCCTAAAAAAAACACAGTATTTACATTTATGACAATGAGAATCAATCACACTTCTTTGCATATATGCAAAGTACAAGCAGTTGCTATAGACAGCCTCAGTGAATGAGATAATTGGAACTGTCTGGATTTCACTTGTTCAGCACAGAGAGCAGAGTGTACGGGTTCTGTCAGCCTAAAGCGGGGCAAATCTAGAGTACAAACAGCGTGTTGATGTAAGGTATGTTTATCCCTGCAGCTAAATTGCTAAAGAACGTGTACACAGTGCAATTTCAACTCCGGGCCAAAAGTTTCATGGTTCAGTGACATCAACAACTTTCAGTGTTTCTTTCTTGTTTTGCTTTTGCTCACGATCTGCAACAGCTGAAACTACAGCGTTTTAAGACGTGGATGGCAAATGCGGCAATTAAGACGAGATGTTTTATGGTGGTTGTGATTTGGCAACGGTCAGCAAAAAAAGCCCCAGTGTGACGGGGCTTATTTTCCAGGGCGCGCTGATCCTGTTATGCCAACTCCGTGAGCACTTTATGGCCCACCCGGGTGGAGGCACTAACAGATGCCCCACTGGAATGAGGCGTGAAGGTGGTGGAGATGTATCCGTGTCTGACGGCTGAGATTGTCAGCTGTGCTGGTGTCAATAAATGTGTGAGGTCTTGATCTGCAGTCAAACTGAGCTGCAGGGAGAAGTCAGTGTGATATGCATAGTCTAGACCAGCGGTCCTCAACTGAGGCCCCCCCAAAAAAAAAAAATCACTGACAGATCTGTTCTGATAGAGCTGAGGGCAACAGCGAAACAAACAATGGCAAATAGGGGTGTGCCATATCATACCGTCCACAATAATACCGGTATACATTTTTACATGATAAAAAAGTGTCATATCGCGATATCACTGAAATAGCGACGCAATGACGTATGGCGCATTACGTTCCCTAGCACGCACAATAACAACACCTGTCTGAGCGTGAGAGCAGCAAGTCAGCCTCCAATGACGATTTAGTACCTAAAAAGGAGCTACTTCAATAGTATTTTAATAATTCCCGCAGGTCTACCACTTATAATGCGGGAAATTCCCCGCAAACATTGATTTTACCAACCGCGTGAGTGTTCAGCGGTGCCGAGTCTTCTCTCTCTCGCTCTCAAAATGGGTTGCACAAGTCAAGCGTCAATACCACACTCTTGTGTTTAGCAGTCAGGACATGACGGAAATGTCTTTTGTCACTTGCATCGTAACTAAAGTTTATCATTTTCACTTCTTTTTAAGTCTTATCAGTTTAAACATTTGCGATTTTAAACTATTCAGTACTTTCGCGCGCTCTCTGAGAGATGTTTACTCTGCGTGCATACATACAGTAAAGCCGTCTCACAAACAGCTCGCGAGTAACAAAAGTTATTTTTCGCGGATTATATCGCTTTAACGGGGGAAAAAACACGCAAAATTGTGTAAAAATTCCGGTCATGGCCAGTATATTCGTAAACAGTCGGTTATGTCTGAAATAGCCATAAAACGCGCGTGACAGTGTGACAGACCGTATAACAGTAATGGATCCGGGCACTAGCTCTAAAAGTGACAGCAGCCATGTGTCTGTCATTAATGTTGTCATCAAAACAACAAAAGATAGCTTTCATTGTAAGGAATCAGAATTAATAGCCTATGTATTTAATTTAGTCAGGACTCAAGACTAGTGTTATTTTACATTTGATTACCTTATTCAGTTTCTGTAGTATTTCTGAATAGTGTTAGACCTACCCAAAAACTTTTCTCTTTATTTGTATCTTTATTATTTTGTTTATATTTTTTGCTACTTTTTTCAATTTAATTCAAAGATTGAAATTAAGCTTTCTTGTGTTGTGTAAACTCTTAAAAACAAAATTACCCAATTGTAAAAACACAATGAGTGAGCAAACATTTAGGTGAGATAAATGTAATAAAATGTAATAATGTAATATATCGTCATAAATATCATTATCGCAAATATTCTTGAAATATCGTGATATAATTTTGAGGCTATATCGCCCACCCCTAATGGCAAATATAAAAAAAATAAAGTGCGACTAGTCATATCATTGTGCATAGTAATGATAGTCTTATAAGGAGGAGAAAACCATCCTCATATCTTTTGTCAAAGTTTGTGCTTCAACCTGCAGAAAGAAACTAGTAAAATGATGGCAACATGGACATATGATGCACATGATCTTAAAAACCATGATCAAAATTAGGCAAGGAAAAAAGAAAATACAACTCAGAATAGATTAAATATAAGATCACTTAGAATTACAATAATAGACTGATGGATATTTTGGTCAGGCTTTTTAACTGTGTGTTATTTGGACATTTTGAGATTATCGCATTGGCAAGTTTTCTTGCAGTTCCAAAATATACTAAAAATGTTGATAGGTCCGGTCGCTCGGTTGTGTAATTTAATCGAATTATATAAATTGTACATATAAAATGCTATTTAATGGTAAACTGACTGCAGATTCGTTCTAAATGTATTATAAATTGTGCTGTGAATTATTAGCTGCCAATAGCATGACACTGAATACATGGAAATTTACAATACAAACAAAACACTCAAACTATAAAGACATGGCAAGTTTGTCAAAAGGAAGCAACAGCATCTAAACACGTCACAACTAATCATCAAATTATAGTTTCGTTCACTTTTGCACAACCAATTTTTGGTAGTGCGTTGGGTCGACAACAGCAAACAAAACAAGCAATACCATTTGAGAACCACTGGTTTAAACTAGATCCAATTGAATACATTAATGGGGTATTAAAAACCCAATCAAACTATGATCTGTGACAGCATATGCAACAAATCAAATGTGCATGTGAATTCATACCCACGATCATGACACAGGACAAAAAAAGCGAAACCTTTAGATAGAGTGATAATGTAATCGTAATGGTTGCATACTCATTTAAAGCCATAAGGCATAGCCTAAGCTATTGCTTATTTGATTACAAACAGCAAAAGTACATTAAGCTCAAATGAGCTAATGCAAAGGGATATTAGTGCTCGTCAGCGGTCAGCGGGCCTAAATGAGATGACGGATATCTCTACAGACCGTGGTGGAGGGGGCGACGCCAGTGACGATAGGAAGACACAGGCAGCTCAACAGTACCTAATTCACTAAATGTCAAGCTCTCTGATGAAGACTAAAATGGTTGTGAAGTGCAATATGCTTGTGTTTAATGACATCAATAAGCCTTGCAGGAAATTTAATTTATACTACATTATTGCTTCAGTGCCTCAGGTGCTTCTCTTTTGATATATGAGAGAAGAGAATGAGGAGGTTTTGAAAGAGTGCGTGGGTTCTGTTTGAGACGGTCTACGGCCGTTCACTCTCACAGATGTTTGAGTGTATGTGTACAAAAAGTTGGTGAGGAGTTTTGTGTGCAACATGTTCCCTCATCATGGACTGTCCATGCTAACATCACAGGATGTTCAAATATGCTCAAAATACCAGAATTATACAGCCTCTCTTTCATATAGAGGTAGCAGAAAGTAGATAATTTGATTTAAGTCTCAACGTTATAGCACCTTTAATATGTAAATGTCTTTAACAATGCATTACAGACAACAAATTGTACTATTATATATTACTACAACAAAAATAATTTATAATATAATATATTAATATAATATAATATAATATAATTAACATAAAAGTTTGGGGTCAGTAAGATTGTGTAGTGTTTTTGGGGGAAAAAAAGTATCATGCTCACCCTGCATTTATTTGATGAAAACTACAGTAATAACAGTAACACTATGAAATGGTTGCAATTTAAAATGGTTTTCTATTTTGATATATCTTAAAATCTAATGTTTTCCTGTGATGGCAAAGCTGAATTTTCAGCATCATTACTCCAGTCTTCAGTGTCCCATGATCCTTCAGAAATCATTCTAATATGCTGAATTGCTGCTTAAGAAACAGGTTTATATGATCACATATTAGACAGTGACATATCCGTTTAACTTGTAGGGGAAACAAAATCCTTTCAATTTATAATGCATAAACAGACATTACTTAAAGCATATTAAATTAAATATCTACATATTACATTTGCTTCAAATGAACAACTAGAGGACAAAAAGACATGTTATGGTAAAATCCATATAAATCAAAATAACTGGACTGTGGGAACCAAAAACAAATCAGGGCTAACACTGACTTCATGGAATCTTAAGGAAATTAATTTTTAGTTGCAGGAAATACAAAATCACTTCTGTCTGGGCGAAAAAGAATGAAAGATTAGCCGAGGTCAAGCACTTGTTAATCACTCTATGAGAAAGATTATAAAGACATCCATCTGAATGGTTGAAAACCTCCAGTACCCTCTTTGTGCTCATTCTCTAAACAACTGTTTGAGTGGAAAGAGCTTGAAAAAGCAGTCTTTTAATTTGTACTAATATCTTTTCACAAAGACATTATTTCTTATAAAAAGGAGACAAGGAAATGTGACTCACGCAGAGTTTGCACAGTTCACATCACTGAGAGCTTGAGCAATCCCCCCCAAACAATCCCTGAGCAGCTCAGGGCTATTTTTTTCTGCCTTCACAAAACAACTTTGAATAGTTCATACATTATTTGTGCAGTATTCAGACAAGATTATTTTCACAGGTTTAACTTCTTGCCCCCAGACTCACAGAGCACCCCGTGAGCAGAATTCATACAAAGCGCATGTTCGGTGGTGGGAACTTTGGGGTTATATAGTTCATTCCTTCATACATCCTTCACAGGTGATGCAATCAAAACTGCTGAACCTCAACATTTCAAACAATCTGCATGTCACTAGCGGTCTCTGAGGGAGTTCCCCCAGGCGTATATACCGAGAAACAGAGAATCAATTCTCACAGTTAATATCCTAAATAATCATATGGAATATTAGTGTTTGCCTTCGCTGCCCTCCTATAGATAAATTGACATGGAAAGGAGAGCACAATCGCCTGTCATTGTAATTGGAGCACAGTGCTGTCGCATAATTAATATTGTCTTATTAGTCTGATAATGAAAACCCTGCAGGTAAGAATGGTAAGTGCTCCTCACCTCCCCCTCTAAACGTGATGAGGGTGGTGATCACAGATCCGCTGGAGAGAAGTGTTGTCTTGTAAAGTGCACACTATAACAGAAGACTCAGAATGAGTTTTTCTTTTCTTTTTTTCTTTCTTTCTTTATTTTTTTTAATTGGAATGAAATTTGGCGGGAGAAGGCTGATGGTGGGTCGGAATCCTCAACTAGAGAATTCCACAGCAGACACTGCACATAAATCAAACACTGGTCATTTACAAAAGTCTTGCCCCTTGGCTTGTCCACAGTGATATGTGAAGGCCAAGTATGGTAACCCATACTCAGAATTTGTCCTCTGTATTTAACCCATCCAAGTTGGTGCACAAGCATTTGAAGCAGAGTAGTGAGTAGTTAACACACACACACACACACACACACACACACACACAGCAAACCGTGACACACCTGGAGCAGTGGGCAGCCATTATGCTATGGAGCCCGGGGAGCGATTTGTTTGAACATATCAAACAAAAGTTATTGAATTAGCTCAACACAACAAATGTTTCAAGTGATACCCCAAATTCAACTGAAAATGCAACTGTTAATGACTTCTGCAGTCTCAAAAATATTCAACCCCTTAATGGCAAGCATCTTTAGTACTTTGTAGAACACCCTTTTGCTGTTATGACCTTCTGCAAACGAGATGTATAACCAGACACCAGCTTCTGGAAGCGTTTCTGAGGAATCTTTCCTCATGAGCAATGGCCTCCAGTTCAGTAATATTCTTGGGTTTGCGTGCTGCAACCACCTTTTATTCCCACCAGAGATTTTCTATTGGGTTCAAGTCAGTTGACAGTGATGGCCTCTGTAGAATCTTCCAGGACTTCTTCTGCAACCAAGCATTGGTGGAATTTGAGGTACATTTGGGATCATTGTCCTGCTGGAAGTTCCAATGATGCCCAAGCTTCAGCTTCCTCACTGACGGCATGACGTTCTCTCCTAGGATTTGCTGATACTTCAATGAATCCATCTTGCCTGCCATGCGTTGCAGGTTTCAAGTGCCAAAGAATGCAGATCAGCCCTGGAGCATCACCAAACCACCACCATGCTTAACTGTAGGCAAAGGGTTCTTTTCAGCATATGCTTCATTCTTCTTCCTCCAGACATAACGCTGATCCATAGGGCTGATAAGTTCCAGTCTTGTTTCATCGCTGCACAGAACAGAATCCCAAAACCTCTGTGATTTTTAGCAAATTGGAGCAGACTTTTCTTGTGCTTTTGGGTCAGTAGTGGTGCATTTCTTGGAGTTCTGGAATGTGTCTAGTATGCGCCGTACTGTGCAAGCTGAAACCTCAGTACCTGTTGCCACCAAGTCTTGCTGCAGGTCTTTTGCAGTCACCCGAGGGTTTTTCTGAACCTGCCTTCTCAGAAATCAGGTTGCAGCCGTTGATAGCTTCCTTTTCCTGTCCCGTCCAGGTTGTGTAACCACTGTTCCTTTAATTTTGAAGGTGCAAACTATGCTTCTAATGTTGTCTCTAGGAAGATTTAGTGCCTTTGCTATGTTTTTGTATACTGTTCCTTGTTTGTTAAGGGTGATGATATCTTAACTTCAGATATTTCATGTGTTCTAGCTCAAGCACACCTGGTGCAACTAATGAAGACCTTGGTTAGTGGCATCAGGTGTGCTTGAGACAACACCTGTTTTGCAGATTTGTACTGTTGTGAGGGATTCTATTCAGTGGGTTAAATCATTTTTAGACTGCGTAAGTCATTAAAAGTTGCATTTGGGGAATCACTTGAATTTGGGGAAATCACTTGACACATTTGTTGTGTTGAGCCATTTCAATTAAGAACATTAAAATGAACAATTTGTATTGCTAACACAGCACTCAACCAAAAGGACCCACACTTGCAGTATGTTTTAATAAAAAAACTTTTATTAAAACTATTCTGTAGACTTCCACAGATTTTCACACACCAACATAAAAAAACGTGTGCAGATTCTGCGTGGGAATTTAAGACTTAGATAGCTGGTGACAGATATGGGTTTCTGAGAGGCTGATGCCATTATATGCACAATTTCACTGTTATTTCACCATTCTATCCAATACGATCTTCTTCTAAGCCAGCAAAGCACTAAACCACACATCGCACTGCTGGAATCCCCCATATAAGATACATAAACACAGCCATGTCTCATCTGCCAATGATATGGGTCTCAGACAGGACAATGGGTGACCACACAGGGTCAGCTCCAGGCTCCGACTCCAGGAGGGGGTTTGTTTACGGGCTGCTGATGTGGCGGCAGTGATCTGGAGGATCAGAGAGGAAGGAAGAGCCTTAGCAGGGGGATCTGCAGGGGAGCAGTGGGGAGACATAACACATGAGGAGGGGGGTCATGCTAATCCCCCCACAGACACCGTCCTCTGCCAGCTCACGCACAACACCACAGCTGAGAAAAGAGGGAGCGTGGGAGGAACGGACGGAAAGAGACAAGGCACAGACGCCACGGTGGCCTTGACCAGAGCGCGTCGTCTGGGTGGGCAAGCGATAAGGTGGACACACACAGCTGAGGGTCTTAATGAAGTGCACTGTTGTCTCAGAAAGTTGATCTGTTTGTAAACTCCCATGCGGCAGAAATCCTCTTCAAACAACGAGGAGGGGGTCCACGGGGCCTCCAGATGAGCAGAATAAGTCAAGGGAAGCGATAAAGCGAGAGAAAAGAGGGGGAAAAAATCCACAGACCTCCCACAATGGAGGTATTACGACTCAATCTCCCCCGTCCGGCTGACCTTAGCGCTCGGGTGATAAGACATTTGTGTTCCATGTTGAAAAAAAGAGGAACGTCATATGAAACTCTGACCTCTTGCATGACAGGAATCTCAGAGGGAATTGAAAAATGAGGACAGGTGCTTATCAGGTGGTCCCGCTCTGACCCGGACTAATGAGCCGACTGGACTCCGGACAGTGAAGGGTAATCAATACTGCAAGATGTGTTTGTCTTAGCCACTGCACGCTGACTTCAGATCAGTCAACCAACAGGGTCTTTTAGAGCTACTCGGGCAGGACAGAATGAATGACTTCAAAGATGTTTGGATAATGACAGTGATGGAGTGACAGCAGGGAAGAGCGGGGCATTGCCAATAGATTAAAAGGCAAGAATAAAGAATACATGCAGACAAGACAAATCCCCAAAACAGAAACACACAAACACAAGGTCGAGAAAAGAGAGAGATGTGAATGCTGATTCATGACAAGAGAGGGTTCATAATAAAACAGCTCGGCTGGACTACCCTTTTTTTTTGTTATCTTGTTCCTCTTTTAAATATTTAACTTTTTGCTGTTGTCAGAGGAAGAAAGTGGCCGCACTTCAAAACAGAATATTCAGACTTGATTTCAGCAATTGTGATTTGATTGCATAGTGAAAATTAAACATAATTAACAAAAAACATTTACTTTAAAATAACACTATTTTAGAATACCAATGAGACCAGTGTCATATATTAGGAATGTGAAAAGGTACATTTTTATCAGCGACATTTTAATAATGATGATTATTATTATACATTTTTGGGATTCGCTTTTTAGATTTTCAGTCTTTTTGAATTTGTTTAAATATTAGTAATTTTGTCAACTGCTGTTTATAAGTTTTTATATTTTTATTTAGCTTGAATTTATTTTTATTTCAGTTTAGTTTTAGTAATTTTAGTACTTCAACTTTTACTTAAGTTGTCAAGGCTTAATTTCTAATTATTTACTTTTTCATAGAATAAAGACAATTTATTTTATTTCAGCTAATAGTTTTAGTTAACAATAACAGTACTAATTTTGATTTCATGTTGTCTCTGCAAACACAGTCATGTTTTATTTCTTGAAGCTGGTGAAGGAACATCAACTGCACAAACCTTTGAGGAAGCAATGACATTTTGTTTTACTTTTATAGGGAGCTGTTCTTAACATAAAAAAACCCGAAAAAACAGGCATGACTGATTCTGTTGCATGGGCCTGCAGTCACTAACTGCTGTGTTCGTGTGTGTGTGCGTGTGCGTGTGCGTGTGCGTGTGCGTGTGCGTGTAAGTGTGTGTGTGGACAGGACAGGACATATTTTTTACAGCATTTGTCACTCATTTTTAGCCTAAGTGTTGAAGTACAAGTTATAAAATTCGGTTAAGAGGTTTGTTCAAATCCAAGGACAGTCCAGCCTGCATCACTTTCCGATCCATTTCGACTTATCTTATGTCACTATCCAATTTCCAATCAATTAAAAGGAAAATATAAGCAAAATACTCCCTCTGAGTCAATGTTTCTCTCACACACTCACAGTATAAAGCCAACCAGTATAAAATGTGAAAAAAAGAGGAGTTATCTATGAAATCAAGCCATCTGGGCAGCTCTTCTTCATTAGAATACTGTATGTCTGTCATTCCACAGATGCAGAGAAAGATCCTCATTTATTAACAGCTTAATGCTCTCCCATCTGGAGTCAAGCCCACACTGTGTCACCTAGCGCTGAGAACAGTCACTTACTCTCTCTCCGTGTGTGTGTGTGTGTGTGTGTGTGTGTGTGTGTGTGTGGTAACGTTCATGACCCTCCGCCCACTGAGAACATACCAACATGGACCCACACAGTACCTGCCACCCACCCACACGCCGTCAGACACAAAGTATGAATGCATAAACAGCGTTGTACTGGCAGGGAGGTCAACAAACTGGCCAGGTAAACACACAAAACAAAACACTCGCGTATATTGAGGGAGAGACTCACATTTGCAACAGACACCTGATATTATGGTAGGAAAGACACACATTATGCAACGCTTGCATACAATTTAAAGAAGAAGAAAAAAAAGATATCTTAATTACATGCAAGCAGAACATCTGAAGACCAACACCCCTCCCTCCCCAGCTAACATGGTGATACACACACACACACACCCCTCTAAGGCAAAGCACTTGCCAGTGTTGTTCAGTGATGCAAACCAGCCAAAGATCTCACACTTTTGCATGCGTGTGTCTACATACCCCCTAATGATGATCCCCCCGTGATATGAAGAGAGACAATGAGAACAATGAAGAAGTTGGCTATAGAAATAGATAATGAAGTGATAGTGAATGACCCTGAGTTTCAGTTTGCCTCCGGCTCCCGTGTGCAGATTGCATTCAAGGATGCTGTGGATTTGCAGTTGCACAATTGAAACCGAACTGCAACACGCAGGTGTACAAGTCAACGTTAACAAACAATCTGAAAAACAAGCAATGCTTTTTTTTTTTTTTTTTTTGCTTTCTTTTTTTCTTGCAGTCTTTTTTTATTTATTTTATTTATTTATTTATTTATATTTCATTCTCACTCATTTATTTCATTTTCCGGTAGCAATTTACAATAAGGTTTCACTTGTTAACATTAGTTAAAGTATTAACTAACATGAACTAACTATGGAGCAATACATTTGATACTGTATTTGTTCATCTTTGTTAACGTTAGTTAAAACAAATCCAGCTGTTCACTGTTTGTTCATGTTACTTCACAGTGCATTAACTAATGTTAACAAATACAACTTTTGATTTTAGCAAAGATTAATAAATGCTGCAGAAGTGCAGTTCATTATTAGTTCATGTTAACTAATGTAGTTCATTAATGCAACCTTATTGTAAAGCGTTACCAATTTTCCTTCATTTAATTTACTTTTGTGTTTTTGGTGCTGTTTGTTTAGAAGTACATAATTGGTCAATCATCTTATTGGGTACGAAAACACCCAATTAAAATTCGAAGCATAAATAAATAAATGACATCAAGAAAAAAAGCGAGAAAGAAAAAAGCAGAATGAATTAATGAATGAATGGACTTTATGAATGTTTTTATTTCTTCTTTTTTTTTGTCCAAACATTAAGTCAAGGAGGTCCAATGTTAAAATCAACACAGAATTTAAATGTTTGGCCAAACTATCCCTTGTAAAATTACTATGCCTAATTACAATTATGTTGTCTCCAAAGGTGTCTCCTTTGAAGCGAAAATTCTTGATAGATAGAAAGAAAACATTTATTGGACTGAATAAACTAAGACTTTATTATTTCACACTTCAACCATCAAGGTTGCAGGGAAATATGAAATGTTACTCTTCGTACTTCAACTTTTTTTGAAAGGTAACTTCTTCAATACGTAACTTTGTGGGGAAAATCCTTGATCGTTTTCTTTGAAATGCAAGTTTCTCTTTGCCAGAGCTTCCCTACATTCTTTGAAGAAATCTGGCTTCGGTTTCATATTTTTCAACAAGACCAATGTAAGTGGTAATCTAGTATTTTCTAGATTTGGATATAAAACTGAGTATTTAACTATTGTTGCTAAGCTACTAAAATGTAATTTAATTATTTAATGTAATTGTTTGTTTGTAATTTTTTAGCTTCATTTGTTTACTGCATTTGCACTACTGTTATTTTCATTTTGCAATGCACTGGAAATAGTCATACGAAAAAAGAAAAGAAAAACAAAAAGAGAGAAATGTACTAAAATTGAAATTGACAAGTTTATGCTTCATCAATCCTAAAATCACCATCAAGCCTTATCAGCAGTGATGCCTTTGACTAAACAAAGTCTCTATCTCTATCTCTCTCTCTCACTCTCTCTCTCTCTCTCTCTCTCTCTCTCTCTCTCTGAACCTGTCAGGGTAAACCTGTGGTCCAGCAGCTCATTCAGGCCCGGCTGAAGTGCAAATTGGACATCTGGTGCTGCCTCCAGTCTCACAAAGACTCTCGCCCACTTCTGTACCCCACTTTCACACTCAAATCTGAGAACGCTGGAACACAGGGACACACACCACCAACAGCGCCATTCGCAGACTCAAGACATAGACAGTTAGAGGAAGAAATCAAGTTCTCAGCTGAATCTGGCCTCCGTATGGATTATGGTTAGGAATTCACACACTTTTGTCACATTATGTGCTGATTGCAGAAAAAAAAAAAAAATCTGCAGATAGATTCAGATATGATTCAGAATTGCAGTACCCAACAGAGCGGAGTACTACATTCTCCAATGAATGCATTGTCAAAATAATCAAAAACATTATTTTCACTTTTTAGTTATGCATTTTTTCTGTTTAATCAGTTTTACTGTGCATTTAATTATGCACAAAGAAATTGTAAGTAAATGTACATCCAAGGAGAGAAACAGGCCTAATTTTGTCAGAATTATTATTATTATTTAAATCATGTTGATTAACATTTTCAGTAACCAGGTTATTTAAATGATGGCACTTCAAACAATACCAATCACATTTCTTTAAAAAATAAATCTAAAACCGTATTATTAGAGTAAATGGTCAAGAAAACATCATTATGTAATTCTTCAATATGTAATTTTGTGGGGAAAATTAATCATTTTCTTTGAAAGGTTGGTTTGTCTTTGCCAGAGCTTCCTTGCATGAAAGCATCCATTTCATATTTTTCAATACAACCAGTGTAATAGAACGATACATTTGGACTACCTATTAGTTGAGTCACTGTAAATAAAAATAAATAAATTAAACAGTAAGTAAACAGTCGAGTATTACTAGGTTAGCATATACAAAATGTTTAGTCATCTTTAATCTTTTAAGTGCTTTTTCTGTTGTTGGTGGTGGTGTAAGTACACAGTAAAAAAAAAAAAAAAAGTTGCTGCCTTATTTTTTCTTTTTTTTCTTTAAGTACAATCAACTCGGATGTTTTAGTCATTTCTACTTAAATAACATTAAACTGCTTTTAAAAATGGGTTATTTTGATGAGCTAAACTAAAGCAATGTAAAACCATATGTTGTCATAACTTATTGACCAGATAATTTTTTTAGTGTATAGGGTCATGACACCTATAACAGTATCAGCACTACACAAGACTGACTGAGAAAGCATCACACTGCTAATGTCTGTGTTGAAATTTAGAACAATGATAAACATCATTGGCACAGTTTGTACATCCAATATATGTATGCAGGGTAGCTAGACATATTACTATTTTCTTTCTATACCGTTTAATGAATGTAGGCTACCACAAACAATACTTTAATATCAGGTGCCACAACAGCGATTTGATATTGCACGCCTTCATATTGCACATACATCACAAAGGCATCTAACATTGCTCAACCGAATCCTTTAACACTCAAAACAATATCACAAAATGCAACCTGCTTTCACTTCCAGTCTATTTTGAATTCACTCAACAGAAGTATATGAAATCTGGTCACCCGCTGTTCTGCTCAGAAACTTTTGCTTTATGTTTTTAGCCACGTACACAGATATGCAATGATAATAGGAGAGACGTTTTTTTTTTTTTTTGCTCTTAAAGGGACATTTCTCATAGGATCATACCTGGACCAGAAATAAAACACTCACATAATCCTAAAAGAGTCAATTTCTTTTCTTTGAACATCAAACGAATACGCACTACAAATAAAGCCAAATAAGCCAGATGTAAATGAGCGAAGATAATTAAGTGCATGTATACACAAATTAACTTAAGACTCAAGTGAACTGCATTTGAACTTTCAAAGCCACGTACATGAAGGCTACAGTAGAAAGAGAAACATCCCAGAAATCCTGAAGGCACACGGCAAGTACAAACACATATTCGAATAAGCCAACATGTGATACACATCAGAATATGAACAATCAACACTCTTAAACCCTGCAACATGCACACAGCCCCGGAGCGTGACAGTAGAACGAGGTTGTGGAAAGTAATGGTTGGTAAAGCGTGAAGGTGTGAATAGTGAGAGTGCTGTAAATCAGAGCACAGCAGAGTTTGCTCAGACAAAACACAAAAAAAAAAAAAAAAAAACCTGATGAAAGATGGTCTATACTGTATCAGAGAGACACTAGTTCACCATTCACCGGGTCCAAAATGTCTTGTGATCTGATCACTGAAACCATAATATTCAAAGATAGTCAAAAATCCATGTGACCAATGTAATCATGATTAACAGCCTATACAAATAATACACCACTGCTCTAAAACAATGGTTTTAAACTTTGGTGGTGGTGCATTTATTTGATCTAAAAACAGGAAATTCTGTGAAATATTATTACAACTTAAAACAAATATATATATATTTTTTTATATATATATTTTAAAATGTCATTTTATACCCATGATGTAGCCTGGGTTTCCCCATGCTGCCTTGAGCGCAGCGCGGTTTTATTCACGCTGCTAGGCAGCCTGGACACCATGGACTAGATTTTCCCCTCAAAAAGGGATCCAATCACCGAACGGGGAGGGAGCAGCAAGACGATGACGACGTCTATGCGACACACCGAAGCAGTTTGTTTATATCTATGGATCTAACATGGCATCAGACGCGAAGTTACCTTTCGATGCAGTGTTAAAAGTAGTTTAGAACGCAAGTTTATTTCGTCTTCTTCCTCGTCGAATTTCTGTCACTCTACATCCGTCATCTGGTATAACTGAAACGATTGGCTGTGAGGTACGTACAGGCGCATTTGATAGACATTCGTAGCGTCCAATAAACGGCTCTGGGCATTCGTAAACCACGCCTCAAATACGAGAAAATGAACATGTGGTTCCCAGACCACGTCTCAATGAGACGAGGTCTGACGTTAGCCAGGCTACCCATGATGGCAAACCAGAAATGAATCTAATATGCTGGTTTGGTGCTCAAGAAACATTATTATCAATGTTGAATGACATTTTTTTTTTTTGCTTTTGCTGCTTAATATTATTGTGGAAACTGGAAACCATGATATATATATATTTATTACATGGCTTGGTTGAATTCTAATGTAGAATGCAGTCTGTTATTTCTTGATAACAGACCGCTGCTAAGTATAACACACCGTTGCCATGAAAAACAGAGCGTTGCTATGGACGCAGGATTCTAACCGTAGAGACGGAACGGACTATTTTCTTTAGCGGAAGCAATACAATCGTGTTTAAATCAATAAACTCCTTTTTAAATCAATATTTTGTGTCAAATTATTGATTTATTTGGTAGGTAGCCATGTAATAACTAAGCGGGATAATGTAGAGCGAGGCGGTTGTTATAGCGAATACAACCCTTTCAGGCTGATTCAAGACCCCTCCGCTTCATGTCGGGGTCCTGATCAGCCTGTCGGGGTTGTATTTGTTATAACAACCGCCTCACTCTACATTATACCTTACATATTTTTGGGTTTTTTTGGGGGGGGATTCTACGAGGAATAGAAAGTGCCAAAAAAATAATTTATGTAAAATATAAATCTTCTGTAACATTATACATGTCTTTACAGTCACTATTGATTAATTCCATGCAGCCTTACTGAATAAAAATATTAATTTCTTTCAGATAAAAAAAAAACCTAACCCCAAACATTTGAGCGACAGTGTAAATAAATACATAATTTTAAGTAACAGTAAAACAAATATTTAGTTATATAATATTTAATCAAAGATGTTCTATACTATTGAATTAAAGCACAAATAATTCCCACAATGCTCAATGAAAATAAAATATCACATTTTTATATAGAATGTTATCAAATATAAACATTACCTCTCCCAGTGCTTCATATCTTTTCTGGTTCCATCTATGTAGGTCCTCCTTGTAGTTGAAGACAAACGGCTCTCCTGTGTTTATGTGTCTTAACTGTCCATCTACAGAACATACAAATATACAATTTTAATCATTTTGTAAAAAGTGACATCTTTAAAGCCTGAGAATCCCTCAATTTGGCTTGTGAACACAGGTCTTCCATAAGTTGTAACTCATTAAGAAAGTTTCCCCAGCCATATTCTGCCATCTATTCCCAATAAAATGACACTGCCAAGTTTGATGTCCTGTTTGGGTCAGACACTGAATGCATCTGTGTTTATTACCTTTTATCTCCCTATAACATTTCTCTCACAGTTCCACTTTAACTACAGATGAAGGGAATATTAAGGGCAATATTAGTGCAGAGTATCTTGAAGTGGAGCGTGAGGCAAGGCATGAAGCCAAAGCTTTTGTGTGCCAACAAGAAAAGAATGTTTTCCAACATAAAAGTAAGACGTCTCTGATTGGCCATCACACACTTGAAAGCCTTGTTGTTTTCTCAGCAAGGGCACAACATTGGCAGGCTTGAACTCATGTGAATCACTCTTTACCTTTACATTCAGAAACCATTTGCACCTGCAGTTTGAGTGGCATCAAAAACCTCAGCCAATCCAATTCTAATTTAGCAGTTTGGATCCAATGAAACATTTTTGAATAGACTGAAAGCTTTAGCATTGAGGGCTGTCCATACATTGCCTGCAGAAGTCTTTCTACCTATCAGGAGAAGCACACTGGCTGTGACCTTCAGTTCAGAACCTCAGGCCTGCTTGATGCGCATCATTCTCCTTCATGCAATTAAATACGTTTGGCTGGCGTCCCCCCATCTGGCAGGTACAAGGCCTGCGAACGGCTAGCGCCTCTCCTGTCCCCCTTACTTTGGCCTTCTGGGACGTCTGGCAGGCCTTCCTCAGACAGCTGGTACTGCAATAGCGGTCTCTCCGCAACTGTACTTCAAGCCACCAGAGATCCGAGAGCGTACGTGAGTATAACTGGACCACTGCAACTGTTCCCTCATATGAGCATCCGTTGAGGGGCTCTTTTGAGAGCGGGCCAGCCGACTTCATTCAAAGTGACCCACTTCAATGCCACTGTTCTGCCAAGGCTGGACAATGAGGCCTGGCTTTTGCCAAGTACTGATGCTGCTAAACAGCTGCTGAGGTGGATTAGGTAAACAACAACAACATGCTGGGTTAGGACTAATGGTGTTTTAGGTGAAGAGGCTGAATAACTGACGTATTTGCCAGCCACTCTTTGGAAAAAAGTATATAATGCTTTTGTCCAACGAGTGCTAACTCATCCAGCTCAGCCATTCAACCCTGTTACCAAAGTTATTGTCATATATATATATATATATATATATATATATATATATATATATATATAGACACACACACACACAACAGTATAATAATATAATACTTGGATGATGCAGCATAATGCTGAACATATATAATGCTGTATATCTTGCTGCTCAAGATTTTTTTTGATTATTATTACTATTATTATTATCATCAATGTTGAAGACAGTTGTGCTGCTTAAGATTTTTGAGGAAATCATGATACATTTTTCAGGATTCTTTGATGAATAGAAAATTAACCAGCATTTATTTGACATATATATGTTTTGTAATACTATAATTGTCTTTAATTATCCAGCCTAATATGCTGTTGGTCCACCGCGTGCTGACAAAGCATCGCCGACCCGCCAAGGCATGGACTCTGCAAGACCCCCGAAGGTGTCCTGTGGTATCTGGCACCAAGATGTAAGCAGCAGATCCTTCATGCCTGTAGGTTGCGAGGTGGAGCAGCCATGGATCGAAACTGCTGGTCCAGCACATCTCACAGATGCTCAATTGGACTGAGATCTGGGGAATTTGGAGGCCAGGGTAACACCTTGAACTTCATCATGTTCCTCATCATGGATTCTCCTGCTGAAAGAGACCACTTCCACCAGGGAATACCAATGTCATGTACCTGGTCTGCAATAATGTTTAGTTGGCACATGTCAAATTTACGTCCACGTGAATGGCCGGATCCCGGGTTTCCCAGCTGAACATTGCCCAGAGCATCACACTTCCTCCACCAGCTTGCTGTCATCCCACAGTGCATCCTGGTACCATCACTTCCCCAGGTAAACGGTGCACAAGTACACAGCCGTCATGGTGATGTAAAAGAAAACAGGACTCATCAGACCAGGAGATCTTCTTTCACTGCTCCAATGTCCAGTTTCGACCATTGTAGGCGTAACCCATAACCATCGACAACCAACCTCCCATAACCATAATTACGAGCCACAGTAGACCTTATATTGGCTCAGACCAGACAGGATAGCCTTCGCTGCCCTCGTGCATCGATGCACCCAAAACCCTATCGCCAGTTTGTGTTTTGTCCCTCCTCGGACCACTTTAAGAAAATTCTCACCACTGCTGACCAGGTGCAACCCACAGGCCTTACCATTTCAGAGATACTCTGACCCATTCGCCTGGCCATTACAATTTGGCCCTTGTCAAAGATGTTTAGATCTTTACTCCTGCCTATTTCTCCTGCATCCAACATGATTACGAGAACTGATTGTTTGCTTACCATCTAATCTACCCAGACCTTATTATGTGGCCTCCTTAGGAGATGAACAACAATATTCGCTTCAACTATGACAGGTTAGGGCTGTGTTCCAAATATCGATACGACAATGTATCGTCCCATACGACTTGTCGAAACAAGTATTGATACAGCTGCTTCTGTATCGATTCCGCAGCAGTGGACCGCGCTTAATTTAAATACAAGAACAGCGTTTAAAACAAAGTGGAAATGTGCTAAAATCAATAAATAGAACTTAATATATAGGCTAGAACAAGGTTTAATCTGGCCCACAGAGGAACATAACTGGGGTCGCCTGATATCAAGACACTTCACACTTGCGCAATAAGGAAATAAATGTTTTACTTATTTTTCTCAACCTGGCAACCATGTGCAACCTGTCTCAACCTTTTATCCATGTGTCTTCACTGTGGATAAAACTGCTGGCTTTCTGAAAACATCAGATCTCCAGTTCGATATTCTATTAACAGAAAAGTGTAATATATCTTTGTAATAAGTCTATGTTCATTAACTGGCCTGGGAAAGAGAGAAATCCCTCTATTAACAGTGAAATGCTGGGTTTAATTGCTTCAAAAACAGTGATGTTACCAACTGCTTGCTGAGAAAGATAATGTAGCTCTTCAGTGGTGAAGCTATTTTATTGATAAAACTTGCAGAGCAGCTTTGAGAAGTTTCTATGTTGCTGAATTTTTCTGTGTGTGCTCAGCGCGATTGTGTGAGTTACTGTTACTGTCTGAATGAGTGTGCGTGAGCTAGAGTGAAGTAAGTGCATTCGTTTAGAACGCTTCTAATTGTATTATAATTTGTATTACATGTAGAAACTGCTGGTAGTTGATTATTGCACAAATTAACACAATGTAAAGATGATTTTATTAATATATTAGAATGAGTACATTACAATATAAATGTGTTAGAACGAGTGCATTGTTATTTATGGGCTTAAAAAGCAAGAAGTAAACAATCAGAATATTGTGCCTGGTGGAGAGTGCCAAATGTTAACATGAAACCTACGCCATTACCTATATTGTTATGTGCTACAGAGGCCCTTCATAATACAGATGGCAACTGCCTGCTCTGCCTATACTTAGCAATGGCCCTATAGCATGCAGGGTTTAATAAACAGCTGTAAATTTTGTACAGACCCGAATCAAGATATATATCGTGGCCTCTGTATTGGGATATATATATCATACCGTGACTTTGTTGCCGATACACAGCCCTATATGACAGGTCATAATGTTTTGGTTCATCAGTGTATACAGTTGTAATCGAAAGTATTCAACCCCCATTGCAAATCAGGTTTATTGGCAAAATCTACCGACTTTTAGCTGTTTGCAATGAACAAATCAAACAAAAGTAATTGATGTAGCTCAACACTACAAATGTTTCAAGTGGTTTCCCCAAATTCAAGTGAAAATGCAACTTTTAATGACTTTATTCAACCGCATGAATAGAATCCCTCACAACAGCACACATCTGCAAAACAGGTGGTGTCCCAAGCACACCTGATGCAACTAATCAAGGGCTCCATTAGTTCCACCAGGTGTGCTTGAGCTATAACACATTAAATATCTGAACTGGCTAGGTTTGATGAGTGTCACGTTTGACTGCATGGTAGAAATATGGCTAAGTCAAAAGAATGGTCCAAAAAGTTAAGAGAAGATATCATCGCCATTAACAAACAAGGAACAGTATACAAAAAGATAGCGAAAGCACAAATTGCTCTTAGAGACACCATTGGAAGCATACAGTAGTTTGCACGTTCAAAGTTAAAGGGACAGTGTTTACACTACCTGGACAGGACAGAAAAAGGAAGCTATCAACGGCTGCAACCTGATTTCTGAGAAGGCAGGTTCAGAAAAACCCTCGGGTGACTGCAAAAGACCTGCAGCAAGATTTGGTGGCAACAGGCACTGAGGTTTCAGCTTGCACAGTACGGCGCGTACTAAACGCATGCGGTTTCCATGCCAGAACTCCAAGATGTAGACCACTACTGACCCAAAAGCACAATGAAAGTGCTCAAATCATATAAATAAGCTACAAAAGTTTGGGGATTCTGTTCTGTGCAGTGATGAAACAAGACTGGAACTGTTCGGCCAACTTTTAAGCTGAAGCTTGGGCATCATTGGACATCCAACAGGACAATGATCCCAAACATACCTCAAATTCCACCAAGGCTTGGTTGCAGAATTAGTCCTGGAAGATTTTACAGTGGCCATCACAGTCACCTGACTTGAACCCCATATAAAATCTCTGGTGGGATTTGAAGGCGGCGGTTGCAGCACGCAAACTGGAGGCCAATGCTCATGAGGAATGGGCTAAGATTCCTCAGAAACGCTGCCAGAAAGTGATGTCTGGTTTATACATCTCATTTGCAGCAGGTCATAACAGCAAAATGGTGTTTTACGAAGTACTAAATATGCGTGCCATGAAGGGTTTGAATAATTTTGAGACTGCAGAAGTCATTAAAAGTTGCATTTTCAGTTGAATTTGGGGAAACCACTTAAAACATTTGTTGTGTTGAGCTATTTTAAATTACTTTTGTTTGATTTGTTCATTGCAAACAGCTGGAAGACTGTACATTTTGCCAATAAACATGATTTGCAATGGGAGTTGAATAATTTCAATGACAACTATATGTATATAGCTTCTTTTATTTATTTTTTATCACTGCACCACCACCACAAAACTTTTTGTTCTGTAAGACTGGAAAAAACTGGAAGAACTGGAAGAGAGGGCTACTCTCTGAGAAAACAAAGGAAATTAACATTTGAACTCTCTTGCTATATTACCATCCACATTCGAGACACAATCACACTTGAGTTGATCACCTCCCAATTTACACATAATTCCCTTCACCCATCCTTACCTGAATTCACCCAAAAATCTATATGGTTTAATATGAACAATTATCATACAGTATTATACATGTTTGGTATCATTTGAAATGTCTCAGTGCGACTGGTACAAATATCTCATTCCCACAGAAGTAAACCAAAAAGGTAATAAGGTGTGGAGAGTTTAGAGATATATTGTTAACTGCTGTGGGTGTGCCCTCATGTAAATCAACTTCTGTCCCCAGTAAGTCTGGGACGGTGATTAATGTAAATTCCCACAGTGAACTCATGTTTACATTTGAAAAGAGCCTTGGTCTGAGTATTAAGGGAGATGCTGAAGAAGGGAGATGCTCCGCATCACGGGCTAATTTGAGTTACAAATCGCCACGACAAAGACAAGAAGTGAATTTCCTTTTAGGGCAGCAAAAGTGGTGCTTGACCAACCTAAATCTGAGTGTGTCTAACCTCTGTTTTAATTTAATGTTACTTTAGATAAGTGTACTTGGGAAACCACGGCATGGCCAATCCAAAGCTCTTATAAGACAAGTAAAGTTGGTTGACTTATATCTGTAGTAGTGGCCATACCTCTACTGAAGTAAACGTTACTTTAATTTCAAGTGTATGCAATCACGGGGGCTATACCAAAGTATATTTGATTGTGTAAGCGTGAATGCGACCGATCTCAGGTATATAGCAATTACCTCCGTTTAGTGACCGAAGCTGGCGAGCTTGTGATCGTGAGACCCACGTTAAACAAGGCGTGAGGACCTCAGAGCGACATAGCTTCCTAATATGAACTGGTAAAATATAAGTAAAGAGTTAAATAGAACAATCAAATGTATTGCTAAACTATTATATAATTGACCAATAACCAATTGGCAATCTAACCTAAATTCGAGGTCGTGATAAAATGGAGTCAGATAAAAGCTTAAATGGAATTAAATTACTTTGCCACGCGGAAAGTCAGTAACACACAGAGACCTTCACCCGTTCTATCGGACGCCGCCTTTGTACTGATCTAGACGGGCTTACAGTTAGGGATCAGGGGACACAAAACATTCCTAGTAATACAATCCTAATCCACAAAACAATACAACACTGAAAAACATAGATTAGAAAGTGCCGGCTATTATTTCTAAAAATGATGCTTTAGAAAGATAGGCCCATCTATTCTGCTGTTGACACAGAGGCATAATGAAGCCTAAAAACAGTGTTAAATCTAATTGTGACCTCTCTGATTGCTAATGCGTGAAGTTAAAATACTCAAAGCATACACACTTAACCCAAATAGCCTAGGGGCCTCATACTTTTGCAATTACCTCTAGCGCATGGCTCCGCAAAAAGAAAAACAGCTTTGAAGATAAAAGATTGCATAAGCACTTTCATTCCCCACATTCTCAAAGCTGCAGCACTTTTTGCACAGTTAGCAAGCGATAAATCCAACATGGCTAACTCAAGAGTGTATTACACTATTCGCTTTCATCGTTAGCTGTTCAACAACATGTAGCACTAAAAGGCCATGGATCAAAACTGAACTCTGAAAGCATGGTCGCTCCTTTGAGAAAGGATGTGGAAAAGAGTATTATAAAAAGAATGAGAGATACGATGGAATGGCGAGAGAGCTATTACAAAAAAAGTACATTGGAAAATCAATTATGCATTCACAAAGGGGTGAAGAGAAACACTACTAGCAGAAGTGCCTAAAAGAAGGAAGAAAGGATCTAATGAAACCAACATGCAGTGGAAGTTCAGCTCCATCGTCTTCATAACACAGGCTCTCTGAGGAATACCCCCCTTCAACGTATTCTCCCTGCTTTAACCTGGCATAATTAGCATGCTTTCTCGATTTTTAGCTTAATGAGGTATACATAACCTTGGATTTCCAATAACGAAGGAGCTGAAGGCGGACTGGGATGAAGTCATCATGCCACATGATTTAAAAAAACATTCATCTCAAATGCATGCATATTTATTGTGGGGTTATCTCATTAGATCACAAAAAAAAAAAAAAAAGGCACAAAAATGTTAAAGCAATTTTCATAAATAGGGGACTCTGTGGTATCCCTTTTTAAAGCATTACATGTTTTTTTACTAGAGATGTTAGAAAAACTAAAAGTATGTGATTTTAAACACTTCAAATAATATTTCCTTCACCTTAAAATTATAAATGTCTGGTCTTAACCTTCTCAGCTGTATCCAAAAAATAAAACTATGTCAGCATTTTGGTATAATCGTCACATTTGTGAAGCTTAACTATTCAACCCTGTTACCAAAGCAATTGAAATTAACTTATTTATTACACGACTGAAAAGAAAATCCCTCAGAAATTGGTAGTTACTGTACTTTCACAAACAATTACAATGAAACCGCAAGTATCACACAGAATTAAACATGAAATTTAGAAGTAGAAAAACGTTAAAGTATTTTCTTGTAAAACACACTCCAAGAATCTTTGTTTTATTTACAACATCAAAATAAAAAATAAAAAAAATTGTGTAAATGACAACTTAATTTAGGCTAAAACTACAAGTAACCCTGCTACTTTCAAAGATGCTTATTTTTTTATTTTTTTTATACTTTATTAAAATAATAATTAAATAAATGTTGTAATTTATAAAATCAAATGTTTGTTTCCTCAATGATTATTGCTAAAAAATAGCATCACTCAAATCAAGTTAAGCTATATTTAGGCATGTCCCATTGGCATTTGGCTCATATAATATTTAGTTTAACGAGTGTACAAAGGCTACGGTCACTGGTTGACTTTTAGTCAACCCTATTTTGTTACAAAAATCTTGCATCAAAAAGTTAATACTCAGGACTATGCTTTGGCTCAATTGCCATTTTACATTCATCCCAGAGAGTGAGAAAAGAAGTTACAAAGTGAAACTTTCTTATAAAATCGAGAAAAAGTGATACTCTTCACTGAGAGGCTGATATAAGGTATTCCAGACGCTAAGAGGAGGCGTTTTAGAGAGAGGAGCAAGGTTATGCAAATCTAGCCGTCAAACAGAGCACAAGGCTGAGTAAGCCACTGACAGCCCATAGCATGCACAACTTGTCCATTCAGCTGCCACAGACTCCAGAGACTCTGAAACAGACAGCGCTATCACAGCCTGCTGCCTGCTGTCAATATCCAATGAAACCAACGGCACACTTCTAACGCATTCAAACCTTCATAACCGCAGACAAGGTACAAAAAGATGTTATTAAAGTACAAGCTGAAATGCTGTTTAATGGTCTATCTGGCACACGTCATAGTGAAAAATAATTCTCGTCTAAAAAAAAAAGTTTAGAGTAAAGACAAGCGAAAGGTCTTACGTTCATTGAAGGCATATTCAAACCCATCCAGAGTTTCAGGAAAGCTCAGTGGAGGTTCATCTTTTTTCATCAGCTCGTCTAAATCTATCCTGGACAATAGATCTATAGAACAAATAAACATGTAAATAATAATACTTGTTATTCTATTCATGTACAATGAAATCACCAGTTGCAATGTATTCATTGTATTTTCATAAGTGCTGGCTTTACCTTTTAGTGCAGTGGTTTTTTCTTTTTCTTCTTGTGCCAAGAGCTGGGCCATAGTTATCCAAAATAAACAGAAGATGAAGCTGCTGGCTCTAATAGGCATGGACACACCACTACAGAAATATTACAGCACGTCACTGAGAAGAATAAAAAATAAATTAATACATTTACTAACATTTAATTAAATTACAAAACAATGGACTTCTAATGATAAAGGGTTAGTTCACCCAAAAAATGTATTTCTGTCATTCATTACTCAGCCTCATGTCGTTTCAAACTGTAAAAAATATATGAAAAATCCAAAAACAAATACGAAATCCGAGAGCTTTCTGATCCCCACTCATGACCACTTTCAAGGCCCACAAAGGTAGTAAAGACGTCGTTAAAATAGTCTATGTGACTACAGTGGTTCAACCTTAATTTTATGAAGTGATGAGAATACTTTTTGTGCGAAAAACAAAAATAACGACTTTGTTCAACAATTTCTTCTCTTCTGTGTCAGTCTCTGCACGACGACACATGCGTGTGATGCTGACGCAGGAACCGGCCAATACTGAGCCGCCGTTCTGACGTAGAACCCAGAAGCGCTGCACTGTGTTTACAACGTGAACAGCATCAGAGACTGACATGGAAGAGAAGAAATTGTTGCATTTTTGATTTTTTGCGCACAAGTATTCTCGTCGCTTCATAACATTAAGGTATAACAACTGTAGTCACATGGACTATTTTAACAATGTCTTTACTACCTTTCCGGGCCTTGAAAGTGGTAATCGAGTTGCAGTCTGCAGGGGGTCAAAAAGCTCTCAGATTTCATCAAAAATATGAAGGTCAAAATGAAGGTCTTACGGGTTTGGAACCACATGAGGGTGAGTAATTGAGAGATTTCATTTTTTGGTGAACTTTGATGAACCCTTAAAGGCTTACATAGTGTTAATACCATCAAAAAACATCTGCCTAACACACTGTTAATGCATTACTTTATAGAAATTATGATGTAGTCATGCAAACTTAAATCATTATTAAAATATTGCAACATCAGATTTATTGTAAATACAGCTACAGATAAGACAAACTTTAATAATTTACTATAAATAACTATAATAAAAAGTAGAAAACTACTTTTGTAATTACATACAAACATTTACATATCAAACATTGATTTAAATAATATAATATATTTAATACACAATTTTGATTTGTACAAATAATAATAATCTGACTATACACTGACTTTTTAAATAAACAATATATAAATGAGAGTGAATTTGTTGACTTGTTGAGCAATGCAGCTTCTAGAGTAATGCTAGTGTTATGATGTTAATGCTGAAATCTGCTCATGTGTGAGCAGTCAAATGTAAGTCATTGTATTTAATGTCGCCCTACTTTAATGACAGTTCACTTTGATCAGACGGTGCTGGCTGTGTGTTATGATGGTAACTAGCCTTAAGCTAACAGTTTGATTAAGGTCTATAACCAAGCGTGCTGCAGTGAGAGACTCACATACTCTTAAATTTCAGTGTCTGCATTCAGAGAAACAGAGTGAATGCAGCGATCTGCTGTTTCTGACATGATCGCAGCATGTAAACAGGCTAAAAGATTCGCTTCATGGACACCAGCCAATGTTTATAAAACAACCCATTCCACAAATGGGACAATAACTTCACGAAGCACAGATATCTAAACCAGCGATACTGATCACCCTGCTGAAGAGCTAAATGAAGACGCTGGGAGAGGTAAATATGTATTTGCATGCATGTCGCTCCGCTCACGTACCATAACAACAAGCACATGTGAGATTTCACACATCCTGCTTCCTCCTTCTGCCAAACAGGAAGAAACGCTTCCGTCTCCTCGGAAACGGAAGCGTTTTACACGCGTCTCAGCTGATTGGCGGGATTTAAACAGACAGCGCCGCTTTTCACACAGACACAGCAGATCTCTATTGTATATGCTATACAAACGTTTTCATCACAATAATAGGGAATTCGCTTCATATAGTAATCTTTTCTGTATTATCTGTATTAAATCGAGTTTAAATTTCCTGAAAGAAATTATACCTTGTCTTTGTGAATTAATAAAAAAAAATCACACGCAAATAGCCTAGTGTACATTTTATCACTGTAAATGAACTGCAGACTTTAAAACATACAAATAAAATAACAAACAAATACACAAATAAACTCCACATAAAGCTTTTTTTTTTCCTTTTTTTTTTATAACAATTGCTGACGTTTGCATGTCATTTGCACGTCAGTCAGTGACTTATCCATAATGCCTAATGATGTAAAAACAAAACAAAAGAAGCAAACTTTAGTCAAATATTCCAAATATTCAAAGACTACAATTCTTATTTCAGCATTAAAAATCACTACTGGACTCATTTCCTGGATTCAATAAGTTAAGAATCTCTTTCCAAAAATATTGTATGCATATGTTTCATGCGCTGTTTTATCTTTAGAGCACCTCGTGTAATTTTCCACAACAGTACAGGCTCTTCAAGTAAAGCAAAAAAAATATATATTTCCTCATAACTGTTATATTTTCATTTGTATAACCGATCAATGGAGTCCAATTTTCATTTGAGCATGCATTCAATACAGAGTAGAGTCATATTTCATCAAAAGCCTTGTGATTTATTACAGATCACAATGTTTTTATTTATTAATTTTTTATTCATTTACAAAGAATTGTAGTTTCACAACCACAGTACATCAGTGCTAACAAACTTTGCAGCAGCTGTTTTTAAAAACACAGAGTTTGCGTACACTTTTAACATTTCAATAAATTGGTCATTTGGTGCTCCTGTTATAGTCGCTGAGAGTTCATGTTTCATGGCTTTTGTTGAAATATGTTTTCTTTAACTGATCCACTAAAATCTTCTCTTCATCCTCTAGTGCTGCAGCGTCCTGCATCTCCCACCTGCAATTCACAAACAGAAAAGTGTGTTAGGCTAACTCTCAAAAACACAGGTAAAAAACAAATCTTCCTTGAGAATTCCACTTCACAGTAAATCTCTTGTGCTCGATAGAAAGTACACAAAGACTTAAACATAGCACCATTAAATTAGTACTGTACGCCAACGTCTGTTTACTGAATGGCTGATGCATACAGTATTGCACACAAAAACGCAAGAGTTGGATGAAATCACCAGTTCCAATTTGTTTATGCAACTTGTTGGGAGTCATGGTTTATGGGTTTCTTCATTCGTTTACCTGGAAATTAAAGTCTATAATACACTACACGACATACACAAATACACTTGCACACATTTTTGCCACGATTTGCAGTCTGGATGAGTCGACACTAGTTGCTGAAAGTCAGAAACAGTCTGCAGATTTTGGGCAATTAGAGTTGACAGATTTCATAGCAAAACGCATAGTGTATCATGGACACAGACAATATTAGCTTCAGCCTATGGTCGTGTGATATTTTGAGCTGATTTTAGAAAACCTGTTCTTTTCAAATGTGAAAAAAGTGCCGGGGGTGAAAACTTTTTGAATTTGAAGATCAAGGTAAATTGTACCTAATTTGTCTTCCGGGAAACATGTAAGTATCTTCAGTTGCTTCTGAAGGGCAGTACTAAATAAAAATGAAAATAAATATTTATACAAAAAATTCTTCATCCTGTTCAAAAGTGTTCACCCCCGGACTCTTAATGCTTTGTGTTTCCTTCTGGAGCATCAGTGAATGTTTGGACCTTTTTTTTTTTTTTGAGTTTGAGTCCCTCAATTGTCCTCAGTGTGAAAAGATGGATATCAAAATCATACAGTCACTGCTGGAAAGGGTTCAAAGGGTTCAAAGGGCTGCTGGAAAGGGTATGCAAAAGATGCTGGAAAACTGAAGAATTTTTGGGACCTAGAGGATTTTTCTGAAGAACATTGGTCAGTTTAACTGCTCAGGACAAACAAGGGACTCATGAACAACCATCACAAAGAAAAAAAAAAAAAAATTGGTTGTGGATAATCCAGGAAACGACTCACAGTATTAAGAATCAAGGGTTACGAATAAATTGTTTTGGTCTTGTGGACTATATAATATGTTACATCTTTCATGTAAAATATCTTATTTAGGACAGTAATAAATCAAAAATAACATGCATTTTGTATGATCCCTCTTATTTTGTTAAAATTATTCACATTTTCACAGATTCTGCAAGGGGTTCACAAACTTTCTAGCACCACTGTACACTCTTTGGTTTTACTCACTATGATGAATGATTAAGGGAATTTGACCTTTGTGTTTCCTCATATTTATACTCCTGTGAAAAAAAGTCATAGCTAGACAATTTCATGTTCCTAGTCACCATGGTCTGCTAAAAAGTGTAAATATTAATGGGAATATACTTCAGAGATATTTTACTCATAAAAAATTCTAGGGGTGCCAATAATTGTGGCTAACGTGTTTTAGAGAAAAACATTTATTTCACAATGTGATTTTCCTCCCACTTTCAATTCTCTTCAACGGAAGGTTAGATTTTTTTGAGAATTGTTTTTTTATGAAAGATCAAAAGCATAAACAATGTAGATTTATGTATTTCTATAACTTAATGCAGACATCAACATGTTCCCTAAGGCTATGGAGAGTTGTAAAAAAAAAACAGTCACCTAGCGCCGCAAACAAACAGCAGGCACCTTTTACAGTCCCTCTTATAGAACCAAAAGAACAAGCAATGTCATAACCGTAATTACAAGATGGCAAACCGTGACGTTCTACCCAGTGCTTTACGTCCTCAAACTCGGATTTATGGGTTTCTACTGTATGTTAACACTACCAACGGTGAAATAAATCTGCAGCAGTCAGGTGGTAAAAATCCGAGCTCTGTAAGTTAACGCCGTCTTGTGATGCTTTGCAGACTCTGCACTGGCTGTGAGGGTTAATGCCTTTTGGATTAGGCGTATATGGAGACGCTCTGAAGGGAGGGTGGGATCTTATGATTTTAAAGCTAGCTTGCTATTGCTAGCCTCTCCGAAATTACCTACCCTACCTTTAACCTGTGTCTGACAGAAGTGTCACCAGCTTTCATGTTTTTCAAAATAAAAGCCTTGCATCAAAAAAAACAACAAAAAAACATACAATTACGTTTGCTGTTGTTTCTTTGACTGCACACCCCGCAACCCGCTCAAAAATGGTTTTGGGACGCACATTTGTTGAGAAAAATTGGTCTACACACCTTTTAGCAACATTTATTTTTAGACTACACAAGGCAAGTTGCAACACATATTCTGCTCTTACAGTACATAATCGTACAGTAAGGTTAAAATGGTTTAACAGTGCGAAGTGAGAGGGTAAAAAAGAATAAGAGAAGATAATCTATACATTATCCAATCACAGCCATCATCTGTACACCGATGTTTACTCACCTCAAAGAGCATCTTTCAACATTACACAATTGTTTGAAACAAAGTGTGTGCGCATCCCTCCTTTTATCTTTCTCTGTGTTAGGGGACGGCACTTTTTCATATGATGATGTACGGTGTCCATATATTCAGTAGTGGCACAAAAGCCCATCAAAGGACTCGACCTGTGCGCATAAAGCATCTTGTGACATGGCCACATTGATTGAGCTTCCACCTCAGTCATTGTGAACGTGTCGCTATCAGACAGGCTCTTTTCTCCTCTATGGATGGCAGTGTCACTGTGGTAATTACAGTCTATATGGGGAGGATTTGTTTATGTAAATATGTGCGTTTGATGCATGGGGGCCTCTCGGGCATGTCTTCTATCAGACCGGCGTCTCTTTCCTCCTGTCAGAGTCACCTTAACAGAACCACTGGGCCTGAACCTGACAGCAACAGCTCGACAGATGAGTGTGTGTGGGTTTGCGCATTTATTTTCTGTCGTCTCTCACTTTCTTTTTCTCCTGCACTGGTGGCGTATAAGGATTGCGGTCCTCGAGCGAGGCCCCGGGGCACCAGCCTCTTCGGAGAACCAATTGTGAGATATCATGTCCAAATAACAAGAAATTACATTGCAAATACGAGAAATCAAGTCGCAATTATAAAAATGAACACACCGTGGGCGTACAACAGGCAACAATGTGCATGACATCAAATCTTCAATAAAGTGTTTAGAAGGAAATACTATTTGTAATTTTTCTTTCTTTATTTAGCAGTGTATGTTGATCTATATGAATTTTACATCTGCAGTTCCAGCATTTGTCTCATACCCCTTTTCCACCAGAATACGCTGATTTCACGCAGCCGTTATTTTGAAATCGAAAGCGAGGCTCCGGTGGGAAGAAAACCGGAAGTGTCGCCTTTAATCACAGGAGAGTCGTGAATGTGATGGCGTATTGTTGTGTTTAATGATGTTGTGTCAATTCTAAAAATGTACAAACATTTCTTTCATACTGTAGACTATATACAGTGAAATTCATTTATAAATAAAATAATTTTTTTATATATAATTCAGAATGTAAAAAACGAAGCAGGAATGAACTATATACATATCCTATATTGGATATTAACATCCAATAGTGTAAATCGCGGCAGCAGCTTCAGGTTGGTAATCCAAGGCATTGTTGTTTATCTTTACTTCCGGGGTTCTTCCCACCGGAGCCTCACTTTCGATTTCAAAATGGCGGCTGCGTGAAATCAGCGTATTGTTCACGTTCTGGAGCCAGAGCCTATTTTCGGACAGGCGAACTAGAACCTGTTACAAACCAGCCGCGTGTTTCCACGGACTTGAGGAATGAATGACGTAACGCTGCTACGTTCGAGACCAGCAAGTTTTTAGTTACAGAGTTGAACCGATTTTTTCCAGCCCTGAACCACCTTTTCTGCAGTGGAAATTTGCGGAACGGACACAGGCCGGGAACCCACACTGGAACCATGTTGGTGGAAAAGGGGCATCATCAAAAGCCAGAGACACTGACCCCATTGGCCCTCATTTGTAATCAATCCTTCATTGTAATCCATCCTCAAAATGTTTAAATGAAGTCATTTCACTAGGAATACATGTGAAGGTCTTCCCCATGCAGATTTGGCAATAGGTTCAAGGGTGTCACATGAATTCACCACATTGCTGCAGAAAGCTGCTTTGTTTGAAAGAAGTAATGCATCGAAACTAGAAATAAAGATTAAAGAAGTTTAACCGAAACCGAATTCATTCACTGTCTTGTTAACAGGAGATAAACCATTCTTAGTAAAGTTCTTCAGCAACAAGACGACTCTCGCTATTTCAACCGATCAAAATTTACATACTACTGCTATCATCATTTTTGGTCACCATGAACGAACGGTGAACGTGAGTTCACCAAGTACAACTTGATACTGGATCAACATCTTTGTTGATCCTGGAACAACATTCCATCCACCTGTTGTAACTTATCCACGTTTTTGCTACATGACTTGGATGCTGACGGTCAACACTAAGAAGCGATTTCAAATTTTCTGAATTTCTGAATTTTTTTCAACTTTTTTTTGTGGTTTTGACCGAATATTTCCAGGCGCAGAAATTTCGGTGCATCACTACTTGAAAGTGACTTATGTTTGAGCTGTGGTCCATATAGTTACACAACTGACAATAGTCAATGGACCTTTTTTTGTTGTGAAATTCCACCAAAATCCTGCTAATGTTACTGCACCAGACTGTGCAGGAAATATGTGCACAGTGCCGAAAGGAAAACAACACAGGAAAATGTCAAACGGCTTCAGTCTCTCATCTCTGGTCAGTCATTACTTCGGTGCTGCAAACAAATAACAAATAATGGAGAACACATGGAAAACACAATATTTACAAATGTCAGGGACGTGCCGAAATGAACAGGGAAGGCGAGGGTCTGGGAGGAAGAAGTGAAGACGCAAAAAGGTTTTTTCAATGTTTAATTTTCAAATAGGATTAAGCAGAATGACATTTAGCTGAAGGTTACTCGCCCTGTGCTTGCCGTCGTTGTCTTAGCTGATATTGATATTCAGGCGGTGGTCTGCAGCCTGTCAGTGGGACAAACATGCTTGATGAATGAGAACGCGAGCCACAGGGAAGTGTTAAGTGCAAATTTGAAACTAGGTCGAGGTTTTTTTTTTTTTTTGAGAGAGAGAATGTGTAGATACATGGTAAAATTACCTAGTAAACACCTCAATAACTTCCGTTTGTGTCCACTTATGGTGTTAAAAGCATATGTTTAACTACCTCCGTTTATCAATGTCAGTGTAGCATCTCTAACTTTTAAGCGTGCAGTATGGATGCATACCTGCAAAGAGCAGTAGAAAATCAAAATGTGTCAATAAAGTAACATTTCTCATTCAAGTCATCAATCATAAAGCGCAGGTGTAATACCGTCGAGCCTCGTCTCGGTGTTTCACTGTGTGACAAGACGTGGTAATAAGTCAAACCTGAGCCTCTTTTTCATAGTAGTGAATATCTAATGTGTCCTCACTGAGTTTCCAGTCTTTTAATGTTTCCTGACAAATACTAAGTGTCAGGCAGGTAATTCAGCCGGCTTCTCTATCTTAATAGGCTCGGTGTGATGTGGTCTTTCAGTCTTATTGTGCGGCTCATTTTTCATGCATTAATACCACACTTGCTGACTTGACTCTTCCTCTGCATAGAGAACAGTCTACACGCATTATGAGCCGTATATTTACAGATTCCATATAGTCCAGCAGAAATCGTCTGGCTGACACCCTCCTGCTAAGTTTGCCTCCATGTTGTGCTTGTTTGCTAATATCTGTATGCATTCTATGCATAGAGTTACCATTCACAAACTTCAACTAGAGTAAATATGTTTAACTGGTGAAGTAGGCTGCATATTTTGGGGTATGTAAAAAGAAAGAATGCCAGCATTGGGACATACTAGAATACGCATCATAGAAAAGCCCTTCAAGCATATACATTAAGCTAAATGCATTACTTTAAAATTAATCATTAGAGCCGTAAGATACATTTATTTAGCAAGGATGCATTAAATTGATCAAAAGTGACAGTAAGAACTTTTATAATGTTACAAAAGATTTCTATTTCAGATAAATGCTGTTCTTTTGAACTTATAATCATCAAATAATATTAAAAAAAGGTATCATGGTTGCTACAAAAGTACGAAGCGGCACAACTGTTTTCAACATTGATAAAAATAAGAAATGTAAATAATTTTTTCACAATATTACAGTTTTACTGCATTTTTGATCTAATAAATGCAGCCTTGGTGAGCATAAGAGACTTCTTTCAAAAACATTAAAAACTCGAATGATCCACACATTTTTGACCAGTAGTGTCCGTGCAGACTGATCCAAATATTCACATATAACAGTAATGCCCTGCTCCCTTCAGAGTGCTCACTTTAAGTGTTCTGTCCTCCAGACTTGGCAAATGTACTCTCTTTCAAATGGAATTTGCCACTACTTTATTTGCAGTGTAGACGGTCAAAATATGTTTAAATTGTGGTGGTGGGCCACTGATAACTTTGCAGGCTGGATTCGACTCTTAAATATGCTTGATCTAGGGTTTCCCTCAAGCAAATAAGCGTGGTTGGCACTGCGACGTGTACATTACCATTGTGTTTCACAGCCATGGGCCAGTTTTAACATTCAGACGGTGCCCATGAAAGTCATTTAATGTTGAAGCTATCTATCTTTACAGAAGGATCCGCACCAGTGGTCCCTCACAGGTCAAGCCTGAAGAACAAGCCGAGTAACAGTCTCTGGCACTTCTATACACTGTTCCTATCACATTAAAGTGCGGCCCACTCTGGGCTATCTTAACAACGAGCCTTGTACTGCATGAGCAGCCCCATTTAGGAGAAGAGAGAAGGGAGAAGAACAGCAGAGGCTATTAGATTAACTGTCAGCTAGCAGAGTGGTTTTCCTCTCCTCTACATGTTTTTCAGGCGAGCAGACTACCAGCACAGTCGCCGACAGGTACCCGTGTTTGTTTAAATGTGCGTCTGTCAAACAAAGAGCAATGTGACGCTCAACACGGGCGAAGAAATGGCGAGCTGACAAGTCGTGCTAATCAGAGGCTTTGCACATGCTTAGCACTTCAAGGATCCATCATAACCCAAACCTAAATATTTAAAGTGCTCAACTTTCTGAAAAGGTCAGGGCTTTCCATGCATGCCACGGAGGAAAGATGTTCTGAGGGGAGAGAGTGCTCAGAATAGGGACCGGTGGTTTTGGCCTTGCCCTGGGATGTGAGGAATTCAGTTCATTTCATGCTTATGGCTTTGCCCTTTGGAAATCACAGAGGTGCTCTGCGGAGAAAAGGTTGTTCAAATACCTACAGTTCGGAAAAGTACTGTTGAATATAGAAAAATGCTTGAGCCAGAGAGGTATGACTGCAATAATCCTGTTCTATCAAAACCATTTCTGATGTTATCTATATACTAGTGTACACCTTTTTATTATGAATAGAAATTAATGTTAATTTATAAATATAATATTGTTCATGTAAATTTATAGAACTTGAAGTATCAATATATGTAGACATTAACATAAATATTAGAAATTAAGATGAACAAATGCAGTAAAATAATTGCTCATTATTTCTTATTAGCTATTGCATTAAAATTCACGAATTGAACCTTCTTGTAAAGTGTTACCAAAAAGTCCATTAAACATTGACAATTATTAATATTATCACCAATAAGCAAATGATACATAGGTTTAATTATAAATTTTTTATACAAAATATACACACACACACACACACATATATATATATATATATATATATATATATATATATATATATATATATATATATATATATATATATATATATATATATATATATGTAAAGGCATAAAACACTACAGAAATGTGAATTGACTTTTTTTCTAGACGAGTGTTTGGTTTCTCGGTGGCTCATAACAACCATAATTCATTTTTTGATTACCTTGTGTCATTCTGATTTTAATTTCTGCTTTTAAAAGGATGAGGGAATGCTAAACATTTTCCCATGTTGGCATCATTCTAATTTAGCTTGCTTTTTATCAACTGACAGTTGAATTCGCACCAAAATATAATTTGGATGTATATTACGATTTTACCTGGACACTAATCTTTCAAACCTATGACCTAAACAACAACGATTGAGAAAGAATTTTATCCCAAAAATATATATATATGAAATAAAATAATGCATCAAAGAATATTCAATAAAATGAACATAACTCATCTCTAACTGGGCCTGTTGCCAGCACAATCTACCAACACCCACAGTGCAGCACATATTCCATCCGCGACTGTTTCTCTCCATCACCTCGCTCCAGGCCTTCTCATCCATCATCTCTCCTCCCCACCTTCTTCTTCCACTCTGATCTCCAGAGCGCAAACGCCACCACAGCAGCACTGGCGGACCAGCAGGCAGGCTAGACCCGGTACCTCAGGAGCGCGGGGGAGCGTGAAAGAGAAGCCAAGCGGCGGAGCAAGTGATCAAAGAACCGCAGACAGCTCTTCCAGCAGCTGCCCTTGAAATGGCGACCAGAAAGGTCTCACATGCGTGCCACTGTTTTAAACTCTCAATCCCCCCAACTCTGATTAGTCCTGAAACATCAGAGAACACGGTCAGGACCAATGTACCTGCTTTAGACACAAAACTGGCAGAGATCACTTCATTATACCATGCTGTGTATTGGAGGACAATTGAGCCATCACACTTTGTGGTTTAGCCGGCTTTGCAAAAGTGTAGCTGCAAAACGGGGGGCGCTTTTCACTGGCCACAATTTTGTCAACAACTGCCAAATAGATATTTGTATTATCATCTTGGCTGCTGTCGCTTTAAGACCTGTCGCACGGACCCATTATACTGTTTTAAATAGCCAATACTTGTCTTTAAGTGTGCGCACTTTGGGTGTGACCCCAAAATCTGTGGGAATGAGTAAAATTATGCTCAATACGTGCAATCCTTCGCCGAAATTCCATCACTGTAACACCAACAATATTTATCCAGAGGAAATGAAGTAACTGACACTGTACAAGTGAGCCGCAATGTCAACGGCAGGGAAAAATATATAAATAGTCCATTTCACTACTATCTACTATACTACAATGAAAAAAACACCACCAACAACAACAAAATCATAATCAGAGCAGAGGCTAGTACTACCATGCTAAAAAAAAAAAGATATATATATTATCATGGTACTGTACGATTACCAAATTCATGATTTATTCGTAAATGTTACCATTAAAGTAGTGGGCAAAAAATATGACAATAAACCACCATTTTCAATCTACTTTTTTGTAAGAGCAGCTACCGCTAAAAGTTTATAATCAAAGTTTCCATGGAGCTTAACTTCCATCATGAACTGCACAGAAGCGCGTTTGCTAACTGTTCACGTCCTTATTTTGAGCAAACAGAGCAGACAACAGTGCAGTCTTTATCAGACTGGCATTGCATTAATGAGAGCCAACCCCGTTCCAAGGCCTGGCAGACGATTTCCTGAGAGTGTATGCACTCTTGTTAAGAGGCCAACAGACATTGATCATGCATGGTCGCCCTCCAAGTGGCGAGTTCGTTCAAACACACCCAGTTCTTAACCTCCACTGCAGTTTGTCAAATAAAGCAGCAGCAGTACTCTGTTTGCCCTTGACTCTGTCTCTTGTCAAGAGTGCACTCTCCTTGTCTGGATGACACCTCTCACAGAAATAGCAGCCAGTGAGCTGGTGCTCAGGACCCCCATCACTTGAGCTAAATCATTAGCCCTCTTAGTCACAGCGTTGCTGGCTCGGCCCCTGACAAGTCTGAAGCTCCTCCGTCTGCTTTTTATTTCGCTACTTCGTGCTTGTACTCGCAGCGCCAATTAGAGGTAACTTACGCTAAGCTAAATTGTTAGTAAACAAGGTAAGCCATCGCATTCTGTGTTGTTGGGTGAACAGACAAGCGATGGTCTTCCTGTCATAACACTCACAAAAGCAGTAACAAGCAGAAGCACTAGACACCTGCTGATGGCTCCAGCGAGCCTCCGGGTCCCAGGGATCAAGCAGCTCCGTGGAGGCAATCAGTCTTCCCTGACAGGCCCTCGCTGCACCCCGAGAGCAGTATGACAGCTCTTATTTTACCACAGAGGGACCTGCCGACACACCGCCTCACCCTGTACTAGCAAACCCCCAGCGCCCGCAGCTCCCCAAAGCAACCCCAACCTCAGCAAGCCGCGGCCTTATAAATGAATGAACAAAGCTCCGTATTTATAAACACACACACACACATTCGCACACGCAACCCGAGTTGTTTCTCGACGCTCCCAGCTGAGCGCAGCAACAAAAAGAGATCCATCCTGATTTCACCTAGATACGCCTCTAAGATGTAGACTATCATTTATTCAACAGACTCCCTTTGTAAGCGATGCATATTTTAAGTGTAAAACACACCCAGACACGCGCGCACTTACACTCACAGGGGACGACCGCAGTCATGAGTGACGCTAGCAGTGCCGAAACATAAATATGTTGATACGGAGGAAACTTTTCTCAGGCTTTTTTTGGGGAGAAGTAATTCATCTTATTCCCCGTGTTTTTGAATTTGCATCGGGTTCAACCTTTACAGCATAATAACCGAAGAGGAAGAGAGAAATAACCAGCACTGTAGGAGCCCGAGCTGGATATAAAAGCGACTCAAGGCGCAATCGACGTTTGCATGATTCTGTTTTCTACTTCAACAACATTCCCGTAACTGCTCTCCACTCGGAGTGGCTGGCGGTCAGGGGAAGTCAGAGTACAGAGGCGTGGGTGGTGGTGGTCACCGTAATGACATGATTAGTTAATAGTCTTGGTGCTTGGGTGTTTCGCCCGTCAGGCCTGGAGTGAACTGATTACCCAGTAAATCCATTGATCTCCAATTCCCTTCCCAAACTCCCAGCGGGGCGCGGTGATCTCCGAGCAAAAAGCGAGTCTTTCAACTTCACGAAGGGGGGCTTAGTCAAATCTGATCACAGCTCCGGCGCTCTTACCATTTCAAACAGCTCATTTTTCCCCACGCTAATGGAACTTTTGGGGTGTTTGGGAGATAAATAAGTCAATCCTATTACCTCATTTAATATCAAATGCCACCTAATTATGGCTGTGTATGTTTTCAAACACTGCATAATTTATTGTTATGCTTGCCCCCTAATCTACAGATGCCTATCGGCCGGCAATTTCTTTTCCCCTATTATAATGAAATACTTGCCTCTACATCAGGTGACAGAGCCGTGCAATAGATAAGCAGTGAATGTATTTTAACTTTCACAGCACTCCACTCACCTTAAGGGGATTTGCATCAATGGCTTGGAAGCTTTCAAGGCTTTTTCAACAGACAAATGTCATTCTGGAGGATTTTAGGAGTGGAGATGCCTCTTTGTACCTGTCACATGATTTGCCAAGTTACTGTTATTTACATACTCTAAAAAGTTTGCTTTATATCCAAACTGAGCATAAAAGTGTATACATAAAAGGAAAACATATTACAGAACCCAAACTTTGGAATGTATTTTGTTATAACTTTGTTATAACAGTTAAGTTTTGTCAAAAAAAAAAAAAAAAAAAGATCACAAATAAAGAAGAAGCAAACACAACACATATATTAAAGAGTCAAATATGATGAATATCAGACATGAATACAAGTTTCGGCTAAACTATAGCACTGGTAAAGCCAGCCCAGGCTTACCAACTGGAAAACGCAAAATACGATGTACGTGTATCGCGCACGTTTCGAGACAGATTCAGAGTGAAATGTCCAGTGAGTGACGCTAAAAGCGTGTTTAGATTTTTCCGGAACAGATGAACGTGAATATGGCAACGTTTTATTACGTTGGAGTTTGTACGTATCACTGCAGTTCTGAGTTGAAATGTCCGGTGAGTGGAGCGAAAAACTCAATGCTCTATTTTAAAATAACATACACCTACACTAAACCCTAAACCTACTCGATAATGTTAACAAAAGCAAATGTGACATAAAAACGCAATTGTAACCATGCCATTTTAGCTTGTTTTTGAGCTCTTTTATTGTGACTCATCTTTCTCTGGATTCGTACCCGAGCTTTCCTCATCACAAGTACAATTCTGTACCAGCTGAGCTATTGAGCAAACTTAGTACGTTAGTAAAACCGCACACATGGAGCTGGTTAAGTGATGAAAATGCCTAAATATATTCGTTTACAAATCTTGCACTATGGTAAAAAGTCTTTTGAGGTCATAACATAATTGTGCAAGGAGCCGCGTGAAAACAAGTCTTTATTAATTCATAATCTGCCCCTGTAATTATAATTGTGTGTGAAAACGAATAAAAGTGCTTGCTGTTTTACTGCCTCTAGTGTTCATTTCTGTTGGAAACTGCAGTGATATGTACGTATTGGCAGCTACGTATTTTGCGTTTTGCAAAAAGGTTGCCACAGGTACGTTTTTCCAATGTGCCTGTGTTGCAGCGTAAAGCAGCTATGGATGAGAGCGAAATTAACACATCATCTCAAATTGAACTTGAATGAACAAGGTTGCCAGCATGGCTGGTCTTGCCACAGAGTAAAGGTGTGAAAACCCTGAGGGTAGAGGCCACTAATGAGTGAATACGACCACTGCTTAATAACATTCCTCAGGGGTCACAATGGCAGCACTGAAACCTTCATTAATAATACAGCCACACAGAAGGGACTGAACCCAGATCAGTCTAATTGGACCAGTGAGAAAATAAAACGACCGCATAGATCTGACACTAATTCATTAGAAACATATTCTTGTTCTTTACTTGGCATAGGGTTGCCCTTAAACAGTGTAGATAAAAATGAATTAAGATTATTACATTCAGTATATAAAAGCAGCCTACTAGGAATTAATTAGCACTTATTAGGCAATTTCTTAATCGTATGGCCACAGCCAATGGGGAAATATTACACTAATGTTAGTTAGTTAGCCAGTGCCAATAGCCACTATGTTGTCTCATTGGCCGAACTCTCAGAGGTCCACCGTTTATCAAAGCACACAAGAAAGAACAAGTGCAGAACTTAACCGTTATATATCATTTTAATAAAATACTTTATTTATGTGGTATAGTCTTTCCTAATAAAAATAGCTGTCACCCCATCATGCCTAACAGGCTATATACAGTATGAGACTTCATACTGCGAGAGAGTTTGGGTCGTGTTCAGTCGTTTTCATTAATGAGTGCTGATGAATGAGCCAGATGGTTTCTGCATACCTAAACAGGTGCCTACCTCTGACGCTCACAACGCACATGCTGGAAAATAAATGGATGGAGGAGAAGCGATTGAGCAGCAAAGAAAGAAAGATGTAAACACTGAGCTGACAGGAGGAGCTCGCCGCTTGGAGACTCGGAATATTTGCCTGTATAATGGGATCCTGTTTAAGAGCTAATTCAGTCATAAATGAACATTTTGTCTACAAAATTTCCCCTATTGTTGCAGATAATAAAAGAAGGAGCATGAAGAAAAAGAAAAAAAACATATATAATGGCCCCTTTTCCTAAAATATAAAGTCAGGAATATATTATAATGTATACAGACCCATTTATGTCATGTGTAGAAAGGACATTTCCAGAGTATTATCTGGAAAAAATACAGTTCCACTTTATTTTGATATTTCACTTTAGACATTCTACTACTATAAGTAACTTTGCAACTACATGTCAACTAACATTAATCCTTAGGGATAGGGGTAGGGTTAAGTTGACATGTTTCTCGTCAGTGGATCATATGTTTGATGGGGACCACCATAATAAAGTGTTAGCAGATATTAAGCAGACAGTCTGCTAATACTCTAATGACAGCTACATGTAGTTGCAAAGTTACTTGTAGTTAGACGTATTTTAAATATTCATATGTAATCAGTGAACAACAATTTATTTAATTTATACATATTTTAAATAAATATAAAGGTTACACTTTATTTTAAGGTGTCTGTGTTACAGTGTAATAATTCATTTAAGTGCTGAGTAATAATAATTAACTACATGTACTTACTATAATTACTGTACTTCCTCCATGTACTTACTACATGTAATTACTATAGTACTTACTACATGTACATCCTAAGGGTTAGGATGAAGGTTTGGTTTAGGGTTAGTTGCATGTAATTATGCAACTAATTTATAGTTATTGTGTTAATTTATAGTTATTACTATAGTAACTACATGTAACACGTGTAAAAAGGACATTGTAAAATAAAATCTTACCAATAAATATATATATATTGCAAACATTTTGCAAGTAATATGTCAGTAATTTATCTAGGTTGTAGTACAGTTCAATGAAAATGTTGTCATTTAAATATAATGACTAATTTTAAAAACCACTGGACTTTTTATTTTTGTGAGTTTGACACTATAAATCAGGTTACACTTTATTTAAATAATTCCCTGCCAAACACTGAATTTTCCGATATTTGTGAGAAAAACGCTTCTCCGCCAAACACAGACTTTTCGTGGTTTCCGTGTTTTCACTGATATATGCTAGGGGGCGCTATGACACATCTTCTGAAAGAGTACTGAATCTCCTGATCAAAGCACAGGAGAAGAAGATGCAGAAACAAGCGATCTCATATGTAATCATATGCATATGTAAAATAAAGCAATCATCAACATTAAACAGCACGTAAATAAAAACTGTTACTGAATGAAATGTCGACCCAGGATGAGCTACAGGACTGTACAAGCATTAGGGGTGTTGGAATCTTCTCAGCTTTTTGCTCAAAATTTTTTTAAGCAGAGGTTTATATATATTGCATGTTCAGATATTCATACAACAAAATATTGTGGGGGCCATGACATTTTTGTGAAAATGATCACAATCCCTGGCGGAGGCTGGCAACTTAAAAACAACAACAACAACAACCACAACAAAAAAACCCTGGCGGGGAAAGAGTTAAGTGTTAAAGTGTAATTAATTATACATTTAGGTATTGAATAATATTAACTAACTACATTCACTTACGATAGGGGTAGGGTTGGGTTTGGTTTAAGGTTAGTTGCATGCATTTATGCATAATTTATAGTAATAAGAACACTGTAAAAAGTGTTACCATAAATCACCATCTACTTTCTGACAAGCCTTCTCACTCGTAACACGTAAAACTGCTCCGAAAGTAGTCATGAATTTTAGGACTCTTCAGAATGCTTGGTCAGTGTGATGTAGGTCACTTGTTCATTCCTAAATCTTTACTAAACTCATGACGGATGGAGTGAGGCAGTGTGCGGTATCTGTGGAGATGTGTGTGTTCGTTCTACACTGTCTGCAGCTTAGGTAATCATTCCATTAAGCATATGTTGCGTGAACTAGTCTCCCTCATACGGGTTGCATTCCCTCAGGAAAGCATTACAGTATTGCTATCGAGTCTCCCAAATGTCAAAGCAATACTAATCTGGATATGCTCAATGAAAGCATGCCACAAACTTCCCCTATTGTTGCAGATAATAAAACAAGGAGCATGGCCATGGGGGCCGATTTAAAAAGCGGCCCCACGTTTTTGTGTAGACGCTTTTGATTTCACCCACTTTCTGCTTTAATTTGATTTGCTCGGGATCTGAATGGAATAGATGTAAAGCCACCTGAGGCATGGGATTAGCCAGACAGCAGTGCTGTTCCCGATGCACACACCTATTTAGCTATGTGCTGTTTCTTTAACCCTAATGGTGTGTGGTAATGGCAGTATGAAACATAGTAATGTAGGGGTTATACAAAATTATACCATGGTCTGTCTGAATAGTCTTTTCTGATTGGCTGGATGGTGTGCTTTAACACAGTTTAATGAACAGGTAGTTCCAAGTCAAGTATAATAATGCGCTTATTTCCCTGAAGCGCGCACACACACACATAACTCACACAGAGATCAGAGATTGTGCTGCACAAACACAGAAACATTTAGGAGAACAGAAACTTGTTGTTAACGCAGCCCTGTGACTTTTATAAATATATTAGCTAAGCCTCTGAAACGCTACATTATATTACTCAGCAAGGAGGTGGAAACATGACTGTTTTTGAAGTAATTTAACTCACAGCTTCATTGCTATAGAGAGACGCTGCAACAGATGCAGGTAATTCACAAGCATCTCTCTCTCTCTCTCTCTCTCTCTCTCTCTCTCTCTCTCTCTCTCTCTCTCTCTCTCTCTCTCTCTCCTCTCTGAGCATTTACGAAAATTCAGCATGAACAGAACTAAACCGAACAACTAGTTGTTAATGGCGTATTTAAACATGCATTAGAGATGTGTCTCTTTTATATGTACAAGAAAACCAGATGGAAAGAGATATGAGCATTGACTCATTTGTGGTGCCAGATCTTGCTAGAAAAAAAAGAAAAAAAAGGAAACAAAAACAGGCCCATAATAAACCGAAAAAATATCCAAAGCTTTTTATTTAACGCAAAACCCGCACCTTCCCACTTAATAACTCCATAAACTTGATTGATTTGTGAGCCAAGATCAAACAAAGGCCTCAAACCAATAAGTGTATTATAAGTCTTTGGTGGCTGTAATATCAATTTGGTCGAAAATAACACATACCAAACATACCCAGTAAATCATCACAACTTTGGGAGTGAGTTTTCTGTAAACACATGGAATGCAAATTTAGGGGATCACTCCTGTTTTTAAATGTGGTTGCCACTCCAGAAACTTTACAGTGTACGTGGCCTATTTTGAAAACAAGTAGTCTCATTTCTGTATCACACCTGATTTGTTGGTCGTCAATTCAAAATGTGAATGACACGAGTCACGACCATATAAACGTACACGTTGCATCTCCTCTTCAAATAAGTAAAGCTGTATACTTTCTTCTAAATCTGAGTTGCTCTCACTCTCTTTCAGGTTGGTGTTGGTGGCAGGTGATTTGTCAGGACGCTTGTGTTGATTAATCTGCCGCTGGAACCCGTATATTGGGTTGCAGCGCTGTCAGCTGGAAGGGGGAGAACCAGGAGTGGTTTGGCTGAGGCAGACCACCACCCAGGTGGCTACATTGGAGCTAAATGAGCTGTGCAGAGTTTCATATATGCACACACACACATGCTCCTGTTCATCCCGCATGATTTGGCATGGCATATCAACGAACAATAAGTTATGGCCGCTTTGGCCTGTCAGCGTTTCAGTCGTCAACTCTGTGTCACCTCCATCCAAACAGAGACAAAGTAACAGGAGCCAGCCTGTACATATTGTCATGACAGTGGGGTACAACCCAACTATAGCTTCCCTAAGGGGGAAAAGAACTGTTAAGCTCTAAAAAAAAACTGTATTAAAAAAAAAGGTACCCTAGAAGGTTCTTTATATGTGACTGACAGAAGCCCTTAAGGTTCTACAGTATATAGAACCTATTCAGACGTTGCTCTTGCATAGCTCATTTCATAATACAGTATCCCCAATTGAGAATATATAATAAAATGGGTGACTGTTGACATACAGTAAGAGTCTAGAGCAGTACCTTAATTAAGATCACATTTATTTTAGATGATTCTCATAAAATTAGTGTAACGGTATAAAATGAATGTGGAGAGTGTTGATTGCAAACTTATCTTGGAAAATCTGAGCACAGTTTGATGTATTGTTATGGTCACTTCTGAAACTCTGAGACATGTCGGAATAATATATTGATTTAAAAAATAAATAAAGACATATACATATTGTAAAGATGTAATTCTTTACAAAAAGGTTTAATTTGTTAGCATTACTTAAATACTAAATAAATACTAAATAATAAATACTATATAGTAAAGGGATAGTTCACCCAAAAATCAAAACCACCCTCAAGTTGTTCCAAACCTTTATGAGTTTCTTTCTTCTGTCGAACACAAAAATATATATTTTAAAGAATGTTTGGCAAACAGTTGACGATAGCCATTGACTTCCATAGGGGAGAAAAAGAAAAAGAAAATACTATGGAAGTCAATGGCCACCGTCAACTGATTAACAACATTCTTTAAAATATCTTATTTTGTGTTCACCAGAAGAAATAAACTCACACAGGTTTGGAACAACATGAGGGTGAGTAAATGATGACAGATTTTTCATGTTTGGGTGAACTATCCCTTTAAGTAAACTAGCAATGGAAAATACTTCTAGCATTTAACAATCTTAGTTTATGTTCATTTCTACATTTAATAATCTTTTTTTTTATATATACATTTTTAAGATGCCACAGTCTTTTGCAGGAATCACTGCATCACACAATACCAGAAGTAAATGCATGAAATTAAATAACTGTACAAATAATTACTGTAGCGTTTTAAGTAATCAACTTCAGCAATGCAAGTTAGCGAACTTGAGGCTGTTCCAATTTTTTTTTTTTACTGAAAGAAATATAATATAAACAAACCTGCAGTAAATTCACAAGTGCATATTATATAAAATATTAAACAGACATTAGCTTTTTAATTAATAAACTGTTCATTTTAAAGCAAAAAACAATATGGCAGTTTTGCCAGTTGAGTATGAGTCATTAACAAACAACCTGAGCACGTCCCACCATGAAACAAGTGCATTGAAAAGGCCTTTTAGAATATCAATTGACTATAAATCTCACTGGACCAAGGATAGTACATTTTCTCTGCCTGCCCAATCTCATCTATTTAGTCTAATTACAAACACTACAGCACTCATAAAAGTCTGAGAGGCTGTAAATCCTCACAGCTCATACTCACAAACCTTTAAGAAAGAAAGAAAGAAAGAAAGAAAGAAAGAAAGAAAGAAAGAAAGAAAGAAAGAAAGAAAGAAAGAAAGAAAGAAAGAAAGAAAGAAAGAAAGAAAGAAAGAAAGAAAGAAAGAAAGAAAGAAAGAATCTGAAAACCATCTATGCAATTTTGTTTCACTAAACAAAACAAACACTCTCAGTGTTTTGGACCCCATTGACTTTCATTTTGTGAACAAAAACAGAACAATGAACAATGTTCCACAGAATAAAGCAAGCCATACAGGCTTTTAAGGACATGAGGGTGAGAAAATGATGACAGTTCTGTTGTTTAGATATTTTAAATGGAAAACCACAAAGAAGATGATAAAGAATAAGACTTATGCAGTGATGAAAGAAAGAAATCCCAAGGAAAAACAAAACAAAACAAGAGTAAGATTGATGATCAGTAATTGACTGACCCTCCTTTCACTCAACGAGCCCCTCCTGCCGGTCCACAGGTGAGGCAGACAAGCAGAATGTTTAACCTTTCCTTTGTTCCGCCACGATGCCTGTGAAAGAAAGTCTCCTGTGGCTTCACTTTCACTGCAGCCTCTGCTCCACGCCACACGGCTCAACTCAAACCAAAAGTCTCAGTCACACTGCATGCTTGACGTAGCAAAACAGACCAACCATGAAATAAAGGAAGACCCTGTGATTAATCCACCTGCCTTAATTCAACGCCCTCATCCCATCCTACAACCCACACAAATGAAAAACAAAAGTCTATAGTTAAACAAACATGTTCTTTGTATGGCAGAAAGCACACCTGCTAGTACTCCATCACTCTGGGACTCTAGGACAATTTGAACTTCGATTAAGGTTACAGGAAGATATTAAGGCCTAAGATATGAGTTGATTATTGTTGCGCAAGTTCCTATGAATTAATTGTAGAGTTCAAAACCAAAAAGCTTTCATGATGAAGACCAGAACAAGACATTAACACTAATGGAATTCCCCCCAGTTTCTCCAAAAATAAACTTTGGAAAGGTACATTAAAGCAGTGTTTGTAACCAAAAACAGCTGTCTCACACTACCCATTCAGTCAGTCACGGACTGTGCTTTTGTACGAAAGCTGAAAGGAACAACTTCGGAAAGAACATCACTATTATTATTGTTCACTATCATTAATCCATAACTCTTAAGCATTCTTCTTCATTTTATAGGAGAAGGAGAAGATTTCAAAGGAGAAGTGACTACGAAGTGACTTTATGAAGATTTTGCTTGAGATACAATAGAAGTGGTGAAAGATCCTTTACACGTTACATTAAGGGAGGGTTCCAATCTGGATTTATGGACCAGGACCGGAATATTGCAGAGATTTAGCAAATACTTTGCAACCACGCAGAACACCTATTTTCTCTATTTTCTTGTTGTGTCATGCTGCTTGCGTCTGGTGTAGACACGATCTGCGTCCGAAAGCACATACTATATAGTAGGTACTACATTTGGTTTGAAACTTACTTCGCGACCATTAAAAAAGTATGTTCTATAATATATAGTATCAATGTGTGTATGAATGAAATTCGGATGTAGCGGTGAGCGAGGCACAACCTAACGCGGGGCTAGCTGTAACACACTTGTTTTAAATACTTCCACAAATGCTAGCATGACGAAACTTTGTGTATTTTCTAGTTGCCATATCAACACTATATAGATAAAGAATTGCGCCAAAATTCAGAAATCTTTGGAAGATATCACTGAACATTTATTTAACCATAGCATGTTAATTTTTCATCTGTTTTATTTTATTTTTTTATTAGGCAAATCTGATATTATTTTAATCTCCAATATGTTATTTAACAGTTGATATGGTTCTTTAATGCTTCGCTAACTAGCAGAAGACACTAGCTGGGTTTATATCTCAGTTGCGCAGGTGGGGCATGTTGTAGCACTGCGTTACAATGAGCCCCTATTAGAACTATGCTATTCTATTCTATACTTTTATGAATTCTATAGAGAAACCATGAGAAGAAGATGAATAAAGACTCAGAAATTATTAATTATTATTATGTTTGAACTATGCTATATAGCCAGCCCGTTCTCATCCCAAGGCGTCATATATTGACGCTTTTGACATTTCGTCTACATCGAACGCACATGGCACCCTTTAGCGTCAATATGAGACGCAGATAGAAATGGGCCAGAAGGCGCCTCCTAGCGGTCTAATCCTATCCCTACACTACACCTAAACCTACCCATAACCGAACAAAGCTCTGTGCGTCTCATATTGACGCTAAAGGGTGCCATGTGCGTTCGATGTAGACGAAATGTCAAAAGCGTCAGTATTATGACGCCCAAGGATGAGAATGCGTTGATATAGCTGTGATTTGCGGTGTGTTTGTTGTCAAACAAAAAAAATATATATTTTTTTAATTATTAAGAAATTATTTTATATGAAAAACTTCATAATTGTATTTTATTGAGAAAAATATCTTAGTTTGTCTTGTATACTTTTTTAATTAGATCAGATAACATTTTAAGCTGTCATATGGTCATGTTACAATGGACCCCACCTATGGGGCATGTTGTCACATTTCACTTACATTCTTTCGGGGTAAATCAAGAAAAAAGTATACACTGTATCAATGAAACAAAACCACATAATTGTACTAGACGTGTGAAATTAATGCGGGGAAAAATAAATACTCTGAACCCAAAGTAGAACCCAAAGAAACAGAGAAAGTCAAAAAGCGTTAGGTTGTGTCCCGCTCTCCTCTACTACATTCGCCATATTGTCATTGTCATGTGACCTATGGCGTCAGTTGCATTGCTTCACTTCCATTCACAAATCCTCTCATGTGGCCTCATGGGATAGTAATGTGTGCATTGAAAGCACAGTTCACAATCTCGCTGGAAGTAATAGGTCATCCAGGTACTTTTCACCTACTGTTTTATGAATACTATGAATTCGAACATACTCCGCTCACATACTGTTTTTCGCCTACTACGTAGTATGCAATTAGGCATATTTGGTGTTAGTCAACTCCTAGCAATTCCCAAACAACCACCCTGAACACCTTAGTCAACACCTAGCAGCAACCTAACAGCACTTAAGCAACCACTGAGTAACATCCACCCAGAACACCTTAGTCTACGGGCTGCTGTAAGTAAGATGTCTGCCATGTTGGAACAGTCAAAGCCGGTCTGTGTACACTCGTGTGTACACACAAACTAACTCACTAATGGAAGGTTTTCCCAGTTCTTGGGAATTTAAATCTCTATGATTTTTACAACCAGAGGCTATGCAATGTTGTGGCATCTTGGAAAACCCATTGATTTTTAGTGACAATGGCATCTGAAATGTTGACCATTCCAAGATGGCAGACAAGTTGACGTGTCAGGAGTGGCCGATTGTGGCATCTACATACACATATATATGAGAGCAACACTCTACTAACCATCCAGAACATTATACATTTTGGCATTTCATAGGCCGAAAAGTAGACATCTATCCTACCTTCCAAAAACTGGCCAGATTGAGGCCACTTAATAGACTGGATATTTTGCCTTTCTACTGTACCTCCAGATGTGGCTTGAAAAGGCAGCAAGGTTTCGGACACAGCAAAAAATGACAGTGACTATCTCATACTTAAGTAGCACACTAGAGGAACAAAATGCAGCTAACCATTCTTTTACAGTCAAATAATTCCACACACATTGTTTATATGAAGCCGCCGTCGAGTTAAACCATACTTAGTTAAAATGCTTACTTTGGATTTCAATGAAGAAAAGAGGTATTGTGAAAATCTACCAGTTTTCAATAAAGCTTGTTTATTTAAGTAAAGAGATTAGCAGACAGTAAGCTCAAGGGGTATAAGCCGCTTTCAATGTAAGCAGAAAATGCATTCATTATCCCCAGAGTCATTGCTTTAATAACACAATATGTGAATAAACGAACCCTTTATGATAAGAAAAAAGAAAGAAAGAAAACAAAGATTGTGTCGGTAAGCAAACAGCTCTTTGGTAAAGGCACATCAGACTGTTTCAATCGCTCAACATTTGTAATGTTTGATTACGTTTTAATGCTCTTGAAATATTACACATTCAAAACGCTAAGAATGGCACCAAATACGACTGTCTTTGATGTGTTTATAAATATTACATTTATTAGATAACTAGCCGTTTTACAAAGTAAAATGATGCTTGTTTCTAAGGATCTTTTCTCGTCAGGTTTTGAGAACATTCCAATCCTCTTCAAAGCGACTCTAGCGCGATGACTGTCTTAGTCACCTATTGTAAACAAAGCGCTGTGATAAAGAGAATGGGAGAGCGAATGTAATTGTGGGAAAGCGTTGAGCGGAAGGCTTTGTGCTGATACTGTAGGAGCTTTCTGCCCTGTAGCCTGTGCAGCAGCCATGAAAGAAATGAAGCATTGAAGTTTGCCTTTCATCCGGCATAAAAAGCCACACAATTGACTGAGTCACATCCCAAGCAGCTAGCAAGCACTTCTGCTCTAAACCGCATAAGCGCTGGATCACAATGCAGAGGCTAAACTCTGCATTTCAAGCCGTGGATTTCGAGCCAATCCAAAGCCTGGATCCCGGTGACAAAGTTACGCACACTCTCTCACTCTCCTGTCATGTCTTTCTTTTTAGACCACAGAATAATCTGCACTGCTGTGCACTTGTATTTGGAATCGTTGGATTTTAAAGGGGTAGTTCACTCAGAAAATGGCATTCTGTCAACATTTACTTAACTTCATGTTGTTTCATATTCATACTTGCTACAGAGAGTCAGGTTTGACGACAAACACACCAAAAGAGCATTTATTCTTGGCAGTGTTATATTGTTAAATCTAAAACAAAAATAAAAGCTAACGTAACTGGGAAAATGTTTAACTAAAGTAATGTATATCCTACATTTTAAACTGTATGTGTATACCATTCAAAAGTTTTATATTGGTAAGATTTTTTTATTAATGTTTGTAAAAAAAAAAAAAAAAAAGAAAAGTCTCTTCTGCTCACCATTTGATCCAAAATACAGCAAAAACAGTAATAAAATATTTTTGTTTAAATTTGAATATATAAAAAAATTCAGCATTATTACTCCAGTCTTCAGTGTCACATGGTCCTTCAGAAATCATTCTAATATGCTGATTTGCTAAACATTTATTATTATTATCAATTTTGAAAACGTTGAAAAGGTTTCTTTGATGAATAGAAAGGTCAAAATTTGAAAATTGACATTGAAAGCTTTTGTAACATTATTTTTGTAACACTACCATTAAAAAATTTGGGGTCATTATTATATAGAAATATATTTCACAATATTACTGTTTTTGGTTCAAATAAATACAGTCTTGGTGAGCAGAAAAGATTTCTTTAAAAAACATAATTTTTTTTTTACAGATCTGCTAATAAACGTAAATACATAATCAGCCAATCACAGGGGGAACTCAATGCATTTTTGGCATGTAGACATTCCAGACGGGATGGTCTGAGGATTTCAGAACAAAACATCAAAGTATTGTCAAGTTATGTTTACCACAGGCTTTATTTTACTCATAAATTGAAAAACCTCATAAATAATAAACCTAAATAATGAAAACTAAATTAAATTGAAAATACAAACTGAAAATAAAATAGAAATAAATACTATTACCGTATACATTATAATATTCTTACACTTTTAGTAAAGAGCAGTGTGAACGTTCTTCAAAACATCCCTACTGGTTTCCATGCCAGTCATATGTGTTTGAAACATAATGGGAATTATTATAATAAAAAATTTATAGACTGTACTAACTTTAGCAGGAAAGACAGAACATGGCTGTGAGCAAAAAATACGTTACACAATTTTTTAAACAATTAAATATATGATACTATGATTTCAGAGTAACAGAAGATTTAGCATATCTGTCATTTAGTGTGTGAACTGACAGTATGGGCTGTGTACGTGTGAGTCTGTCAGGTGTGTGTGTGTGTGTGTGTGTGTGTGTGTGTGTGTGTGTGTGTGTGTGTGTGTGTGTGTGTGTGTGTGTGTGTGTGTGTGTGACTGGCCATTGGGAAATCAAACAGCACTTTGCCTTGCATCCTTAAAGACTTCCCGCCGTGTCCCGGGGGATGGCGTCTGATTGGTCTGCCAAGTTGTCAGGAGTGATAACTGAATGAAAGGTAGGAAATGCCAAACATCACCCTAACCTCTAACTTTGTGATCTTTAAAGCGGGTAATGAAGAGAAATGGACTTCCTAAACATACAATAACAAACAATATACTACAAAAATATATATACATATTAACATAAAGTTCTCACTCGACCCAAAAATAGAAGTATAATGCTATTTAAGACCATCAGATACTGTATATTTGAACTCCAAAAATTATGCATTACTGTGAATAATATCTGAATCTTTTTTAAAGCGCAGTACAAAAATGATGTATTTGACATGCTAACTTAAAATCTCCCTAACTCTACAGCACCTAAAAGCTTTCTAAGACACCTTAGGAGCATATTTCAGACTTAAGACACAATACAACCACTAAGTGTCCAATACGGTCCTCATACAGTATTTACAGCACTCTAATGAGTTTTATGCTACACTGTGACATTGTGGTTTGTACGCATTTCATTCACACTGTATCCAGGCATGTAGTGTCTCTTGTCTTAATGGATGTACACAGGCAGCCATTTCTCTTTCACACACATACACACACATAAACACACACACACACACACACACACACACACATGCATCATACACACAGGGACGCATGGATTTACGCTTGGTGTGCATTTTTTTGGTGCCCAATTAATAGATTGCCAGTGTGTTGCATATTTTGCATGATAAAGGAGGGCAATATTAAAGTGCCATTCGTAATGAAAATGCACTTTGCAAATTAAAATATGCCGAAACCCAATTTTTCTAGCTCTTTAGGAAGTAAACAGTCCTTAACCAATTAAAGCTCATTGTAATAATTCCGTGATTTATGGCGGGTACTTTAACTTTCAAAAACTCGGCTAACCCGTATTAAGGTCACCATCCATCATGTCTGTGAAACTGAGAGAGGGAGTAATGGCTGTTGTATTTGCCGCTTTTGATGATAGTATGAAAGAAGTATTAGCACTTGTCAACAAAACTGCTTACAACATAACATTAGCATGCATGAGCTGCAGAGACGATTTGTTATTCTGGCAGCCCCCCTACACATTGTTACATTCTTACGAAGGAGTCTATGTGTGTGTATGTCTGTGTGTGTGTTTGTGTCTGTGAGAGAGATACGGGGGGAGAGAGGCATCAGGAAAATGGCATGTTTGGTTTTGTGACAGAGTGGTGAAGCCAACGTGAAGGTCTTATTTGCAGTAGGTTGCAATTCAAACAAACAACGCAATCGGGTATTAGTCATAAGAAAAGTGTAAGAAAGATGGATTAATTATCCAGCTCACCCTCATATAGTTTACTCAAAGGTGTCAAACTTATGTCAAATATTTATTTATTTTATTACTTATAAAATACTGTATATGTGAGCCTGGATCACAAAACCAGTCACAAGTCTCACGGGTATATTTGTGGCAATAGCCAACAATACATACATTGTACGGGTCAAAATTGTCGATTTTATTTCCTACCGTAAATATATAAAACATTCATTTTTGAGAATGTTTGCAGCACAATCGCGAACATAAATGGACAACTTTAAAGACAATTTTTTTGCACCCTCAGATTCCAGATTTTCAAATAGTTGTATCTCGGCCTAACAAACCATACATCAATTGAAAGCTTATTTATAGCTTCCAGGTGATGTATAAATCTCAATTTCAAAAAATGGACCCATGTGACTGGTTTTGTAGTCCAGGGTCACATACACTTATACAGTATTTAGTCTTAAATAGTTTATTATAGTTTTTGGATTGGGAAAACAAAAACAAAATACACACCAAAAATATTTATAGTTGTGGTTTAAGACAAACTGAGCATAACTAGAAATTGTATATTGATTATAGAAATTTCAATGACTTTCCATAATGTTTCTTATTAATTTTTAAAGCAAATGGTCTGCAGAAGGTAGGAATATGTGAATATGATTTCCTTTCTTTTAGACAAAAAGAATAATCGGTGACACTTTATAATAAGTATAGATTAACAAAGCACTTGCAAACTAGTAGTGTATAGTTAGTTAATAGTTTATAAACTGTAGTTATTACATTAATAGACTATATACAAATAGTGAGTTCTTCATTCATTGACACTGTAATTATGTGTTATTGTTTAAGTAGCTCATATATAAAGAGTTAGATAATGCTTTGTTAACAACTTCTTAAAGTCCCTCTGTGGTGAAAATCAAGCTTTTAATGTTGTTTGTATGTGATGTTGTAAATGTGCTTTAAGACAAACCATGTGCACATTCATAAGTCAGCACGATTGCTTTGTATTTTCTCCTTAAACTGCAGTGAACCAAAGACAGTCTCAAAATCACAATTTGAAATCGCTGGTGTTTCTGACGTCACAAACTACCTTGTAACCAATCACGTCAACGTGTGATCATCAACGAGTGAATCTCTGAGAATCTCATCGTAAGTACACATTGATGGCCTAAGACACGAAACGAGCGGTTTGTGTGAGAAAACGAACAGTATTTATATCGTTTTTACCTCTTATACACAGCCGAGTCCAAGTGATCTGATCTGACGTGTACGCAGACTGGTGCATAGATATATACACTAGATGTCGCCTTAAAGACATTCGTTCCAATGAACTGCCGTAGACAAGGCGACATCTAGTGTGTATATATCTATGCACCAGTCTGCGCACACGTCAGATCAGATCACTCGGACATGGCTGTGTATAAGCGGTAAAAACGATATAAATACTGTTCGTTTTCTCACACAAACCACTCGTTTCGTGTCTTAGGCCATCAATGTGTACTTACGATGGGGAATTGTTTTAATTTGGACTCTGTGCATGCTCTTTGAGACAGTGACCATAGACCTGCATTATATGACTGACAGACAAGAACGGTTTGACCTAAAAATATCAAAATTGAAACTACTGCGGAAAAAAAGACACCTACATCTTGGATGCCCTTGAGGTAAGCTAAAACATACCAAAAATTAATTTCAAAGTGAACTATCCCTTTAATCTAGCCTTTATTGGACATTAATTACATTTACTAATACACTAAATACATAGTATTAAGGGTTCCTTAAAATGTTAACAAATACATTAAGCACACACACAGACACACACGTTTCCATGTTTTATGGGGACTTTACATAGAAATAAGGATTTTATAACATAATTATTCTATCCCTTAAACCTACCCCTCATCCTAACTGATGTATTTTAACAATGTGACCTAATGAGTATTTTGTATGTATTTTATTTAGATTTTTTTTAAGTGGTTGTTTAGCTTTGGATATAGGCTTAATGTATTTGTAAACATTTTAAGGAAGTCTTAATATTAATTAATGTCCAATAAAGGTTGGTTTAAAGCACTTCATTAATGACATTTTCCGATTGTCTGTGACCTAATCTAAAGGGAGAACTATTTATGGTTGATAAGTTGTTAAAGCATCATCTAACTCTTTATATATGAGTTAATTAAACAATAACACTTTGTTAATTAAGTGCCAATGAATGGAGAACTCACTTTTTGTATATAGTCTATTAATGTATTAACTACAGTTTATGAACTATTTATTAACTATAAACTAATAGTTTATGAATGATTTGTGAACACTTTATTACTGTATACTTATTACAAAATGTTACCGAATAATCATGCAACACAATTTTCTAGGTAAATAAATAATCGCAAAAAAGATTCACATTTCAAGGACCTTGTGGTCCCTCAATTTAAATCAGCATCATTTGTCTGTCTTTTTGACCACACAGAGCTGATGAATTAAAAAGAGAACAAGAGAGCAAGAGAGACGGGCATGAATGTAAATAAAAGCACAGAACGGCAGAGGTGTAGAGTTGCCAGACTCTCACACTAAGACACGGGGCAGTAACATTCGGCCATTACAAATGGGCTCCTTGGCTTGAGTCGCACATACACAACTCCGCCTCTTCCCGAGCCAAGAATGCACTTAGCCTCATGCTGGTAAATGAGTCCAACCATTTTGAGTTCTAATATTACACACCACGCAGATAGCGGCCGGCCTTGGAAAAGTGCACCTTTTGTTGAGACACGAGCACTGCCTTAATCGTGCTTAAACATCAGGGTTCGTGCCAGGTACTAATTAGAGAGTTGGGAGTCAGGGACAGATAATCAAGCGGAGAGCTTAACGGCGTCTCTGATAGGATGACAAAGGCTATTTATTTAGCTTGTCATACAGTAGGACTGCCACTATGGCCCTGTCTCAACACAAGCCCCTTCGTCCCTTAATCTAGCTCTGGATGCTGCCTGATTAATAAGACTGCCCGAGTTGTCAGTGTTGTTGAAATGACCCCCACTGGCCCAAAGTGGGTCGTCATTTGTGTGGACAGTGTTTACCAAAATGAATTAGGGGAGATGGGCGTTCTATAAGCATCAATGTGCATTCATTAGCTCTGCGTTGAGAATTTAGATCACGATTGTCAGCAGAGTTCAGCCAAAACAACCCATGTTTGGGTCAAATGGCAAACCCAACTGTTGGTTTAAATTAAGTTAAGTTACATTTGTAAACCCAACATTTGGGTCCATGTTTGACCAAAACGTGGGTTGAACCAACCCAGCATTTTTTTTTTTTTAAGTGTATATGAGTTTCATTTTACAGTGGAAGACAAAGGGAAGATTTTGAAGAGGAATTGTTTTGGTTTGGATTTCAAGCTTCAAAATAGATGCAAAAGCACAACAAAAGTATAACACAATGGTCTTCTGAAGACATATAGCTCTGAGTGAGGAACACAGCAACATCATTATTCTCTGAAAAAGTATTTATTCACTGAAAATCTTGCTATTTATTTGATTTTTAATCAAATATTTCCAAATGAATCAGCCCATCTGATTTCACAAACCTAATCTGAATGAACATGTCATTCAGATTAGGTTAGTGAATCCAGCTCGGCTGATTCATTTGGAAAGATTTGGTTAAAAATAAGGTAGATGTCAAAGATTTTCTGTGAAATTTTCGTTAGATTGATACAGTTCTTGAGTTCTTACCGACTGAGTCCCAGAAGTTAACAGCTCACTGGAGAGGAAGACTCAGTAAATAATGAGTTAAATGTATTTTTTTTCTCACTCAATGCTATCAAATGGCTTCCTTCAGAATACTTGCATTTTTTTTTTATACTTTGGTGCTTGCACATACTTTTTGAAACGTGAAAGCTATGGTCCACATTCATTCTAAATGCATTGACACAGTCTTCAAAATTTCTACTTTTGTGTTCCATTGAACAAATAAAGCCATATGAATTTGACACAACATGAGGATGAGAAATTTGGATGAACTATCCCTATCCCGGACGTCCACTCTATGTTCAGACTGAGCCTAGGCCCAAATTCTTTCCTCCCTCAATTATAGGAGCAATGATAATTCTAGTGTGTTTCCCTCTCTGACAGGCTCTCATTAGCTACGGGACTCTGGGCTATACATTGGGCTAATTTGTGGCGCTTTGACATACACAACCAGCAGGGGAGGGAGGACTGGGGATAAAAGCATCATTTCAATTAATAAAGGCTCTAGTGGCTGATAAGGGCCTTTAGGATGAGGGATGAAGGGGGAGAGGAGAGAAGGTATGATGGTGAGGTCATGACAGTAACTACTCAGCACTGATCCTCGTTTATGGCCTGTTCATATGAGTTAACGCAAAGTAAACCATCTATTTAGAGCTACAAGGGGAGGGAAAGCTCAACTGAGGAAATTGATTTGATCAAAAATACAGTACAAACTGTAATATTTCGAAATATTATTATAATAATAAAAAAAAAAAACTGTTTTCTATTTTAATATATGTGACCCTGGATCACAAAACCAGTCACAAGTCGCACGGGTATATTTGTGGCAATAGCCAACAATACATTGTATGGGTCAAAATGAACGATTTTTCTTTTATGCCAAATATCATTAGGATATTAAGTAAAGATCATGTTCCATGAAGTTATTTAGTAAATTTCCTACCGTAAATATATAAAACATTTATTTTTGTGAGTGAATGCAGCACAATCGTAAACATAAATTGACAACTTCAAAGGCGATTTTCTCAATGTTTCATTTTTTTTTTTTGCACCCTCAGATTCCAGATTTTCAAATAGTTGTATCTAGACCAAATATTGTCCTATCCTAACTAGCTTATTTATTCAGCTTTCAGATGATGTATAAATCTCAATTTAAAAAAATTGACCCATGTGACTGGTTTTGCGGGCCAGGGTCACATATTTTAAAATGTTATGTCTGTGATGGCAAATCTGAATTTTCAGCATCATTACTCCAGTCTTCAGTGTCACATGATCCTTCAGAAAAATCCTTCTACACATTTATTTTTTTCTTCCTAATAGGTGAAAATTCACTAAAAGTGAAGTGAGTACTATAATTTGATGTTGAAAAAGATTTTATTTGCAGCTCTGTGGCACATTTAGTAAAAAAAAAAAAAAAAAATCAACTTCTGGCTCAGCCAATGATGTGAATTTTGGGGTGGGACCATTTGTTTTCAAGCTATGGAATCTGAGAAAAGTTTTCGGGAAACCTGTTTAGAAACAGACAAGTATTTGTGCAAATCCGTTTGGTAAATCTAGTGGTGCAGAAATGACACACTTCACCTTGAAATACAAACCCATAATGTTGTATGAATGCCACAGTGCTTAAATGAAATGCAGTATACTTCAAATGACTGTAATGAGTTCAAATGTCATTTGCAAAGTAATGCAGAGAGCACTATTAGAAATGCTCAAGGATGATCGTAACGAGAAACAGAACATGCTGCTCCTGTTTTCTCTTCCCGTGTAAGAGGTGAGGTAAACGGCTGCCTTTATAGTGGCATGTAATTGTGGTAATCAGTGCTAAATGCTGCTGTTGTGCAATAATTCTTGGCAATAGAGAAATTCACTGGAACGCTAATTTTGAACAGCAAAGAGGTGATTATTTCATCCCCTTCCCAAATGGATTCTAATAGCTCTGCCACACACATGCAAACACACGAAGCATGCAAACACCCACACATGCTCATACAGGTACACACCCCCACAAACATATTCATACCTGTAGTAGCTAACTTGAGAATATATATATGCACACACACACACACAACTCTGTGCATACTGAGGCAGATGTTACTGCCTGCGGTCTAGTGCAGATGGTTGTAGAGATGGCTGCTAGTGATCTCTAGTAAAAATTCTGGGGGAAAAAGGAAACAACAACAAAAGTGTCCGCACTAAAGTCACTGCCGTGATGTTGCTGTTTGCTAAGGGTATTCAAAGTACTTGATAAGTGGTTTCTTACTCTTTAAAATTTAAAACCCACTCCCTAGTCTAGATATATCTCAGATACCTCAATCAATTTAACATCTGTTTTATCGTTCACCAAGCAAAAATCATGATTATGAAATGTAATAGTACAACTGTACTCAAGAAACTTTAAAAAAACATTTTTATTGAGGTATCATTGTCTATTTACTAGTTCACTTAATGAGGCATGCAAAAATATTACACAACTACTACACTAATAATACTACTAGTGTCACTACGGTTCTCTCTCTCTCTACTGTCCTTCTTCAATGTGCCATCAGATTGACAGTAAAGCACACACATCATTTTTAAACCTCTCTTCAGTTTTCCCCCACTCTCTTACACACCTCACTTACTGTGTGTATCTTCTCCCAGGCTAAATTCTCCAGGGGATTTGACTTAGTTTACACTGCCATCTTGTTGTCATGACTGCAATGACACGCCTCTTTGACAGCTGCTTTTGAACCCCCCACCCCCCGCCCCCACCCAAAAAAAAAAAAGGAAGGCAAATTTCATTTGAATATAAATTTCATGTTATGAGAACTGAAATGATAATTGAATGAGATGGCATAACCGTGTAAGGATGATACATGTGTGAACGTTCCTCGGGGATGTAAGTATGACTTGTTCGCATGTCTATACATGAAACTGACAAAAAAAATAAAATAAAAAATTAAAACTTGTATAATATTTTTGGTTTATTAAGCATAAGTTTATTTAGTTGCGGTCCTAGACTCTAGCCATTGCAACATAACAAAACATATTAACAGCTATGATGTCAAACACCTTACTAAATGTGTATGTCATCGTACCTTTCTGAAAAAAATAACAACATAGGCTAATTGGAAAAAGAGCCTCTATACCCACATTTTTGCAAAACTCCAAAACGTAAAATTCACTGCAGTTTCCAGCTGAAATAAACACTAGTGGTAGTACAACACAAACAACTTTTATTCCTTTTCAAATAATTATGATTACAGAGGCAGAATATCAATTAATGACTTATTTTCACACGGTTCCAATACAATGTTATGACCTCTAAAAATTTTTACCATAGTACATGATCCGTAAATTTATATATTGAGACTTTTGCATCACATAAAAAGCTCTGTATGAAAAGTTGCTTGGTAGCTCACTTGGTACGGAATTGCGCTTGCGATGCGGAGTGCTTGAGTTCAAGTCCTGTGAAACACAAGTCACGATAAAAGAGCTCGTACAGGCTAACCTAACCTAACCTAACCTAACCTAACCCTAACATGGCATGGTTGCTTCAGCAATTTCACGTTTGCTTTTGTTAACACTATCGATTAGCTTTAGGGTTGGGTTTAGTGTAGGTGGAACATTATTTTCTAATGCGATAGAGCATGAACCTTTTAGAGCCACTCACCAGACATTTCATTTCCGAACTGCTACGATAAGTACAATAACCCATAGTAACAATAAATTGCCAGATTCATCTGTTTTGGATTAAACAAAATTAGCGCCACCCACTGAACATTTAAATTTTTCCGCAAGTGTCGCAAAACTTGCAAGCAGCAACATACTATTTCGCAGAAACACTGCACAGACACATTTTTCCAAAGAGCCTCTCTAAACAAAAATGGTGCTAAATAGCACTAAAAGTGGTTCATTGGCTTGTAATCATAGGGGAACCACTTTAAGTGCCATATAGCACCTACCTTTGTCAAATGGTGCTATGTAGAACCATAAGAGGTGATATATAGCACCTTAACCACCCCAAAGAACCGCTAAAGAACCGCTGAAGAACCAAACTGGGCTTAACAGGTTCTTTAAATGGTAGTGGTGCTATATAGCACCTTAACCACCGCAAAGAACCCCTGAAGAACCACTGAAGAACCATTTTTTTTTAGTGTGTGGGTTTAAAAATAAGGCCTGAAATGCTAAGCTAGTCTGAGCTATGCTAGCATAAGGCACTGTGTTAAATTAGCCTGATTGGCTAATTACTTGTTTTTATTTGAATCTGTATTCAATCAGAGCGTAGCCATTAGCGAACATTTCAAACGTCAGATGAGTAATGGACCCCCTCTTCACGGGACTAAGTAGTTTGGAAGTGAAAATATGAGTTGTCAGTAAAAGTGGCTCTTAAACTAAGCAGTGACCAGTAAAAAACAGATGAGGAAATGTCCTGTGTGACTTAAACGCGTTCCTTAATGTTAGCATAATCACCATGTAGCGAAAGACTACCTTTTTAAGACCTTTACTGGACGTGGCGCGTAATTAAACAAGGAAAAGTCATATAAATGGACGTTGTCACGCTTCTGCATGGTTAGTGCTTGGTTGTTAAAGTCACATCTGGTGGAGGTTATTTCCTGAGGCCGTCTTTTAAGGGGGGCTTTTGGAGCAGGATACTGTACAGCTGTGGGTGGGCATCAAACTGGCAAGAAATTTGTGTCAGGCAGGAAGGACTTCTCTGTGCCGGCCCTCTAAAACCAGTTCTACAACTAATCCTTGATCTTGAAGTCATTTAAACCACGAACGGTGTCTCTCCCCAGTATATTGGTGTAAATAAATCCCTCTGTGCTCACATACAGGCTGAGCCTGAAGCCGTTGATTAGATGTCCGCGGCAGATCAGGGACGGGCTGATCCAAGACCAGCTGTTGAACTTGAGGTGAAGCCACAACCCTCAGAAGAGCTGATCTTTGATCACAGCACCGCTCAGGGAACTCTGGAGCGTAAATGATGTCTTATCCAGTGCCTGCCCATACCCAGGGAAATCACAATGAAATTCACAGAGTACCACGAGCTGATATTATGCATATCCAGCCAATCTCCTCACCCCCTGACCAGCACACTGGTCTTCGGCTACACTCCCAGGAGCCTTTGCACTGTGAACCTGGCTCTCCATGTGCGCCCTCAGCTCCTGATCATGGCTAAAATGGCATGACTAATGTTATTGCTGCTGCCTTTCCAATGAAGGGCTAATATATGGATTTGTTGCAGGAAATCCCAGGCAGTGTATCCCTGGCTACTCTCACATGCATACACACACATAGACACTGAGGCAGAGCAGCTGCAGATGGGTGATGCTATTAGTTGTGGTGATTAGGGGAAGACTACATGCGTGGTGTGGAGAGACTGACTGAGCCAGCACAGTAATGCGGGATGCACTGCTGCAAGATGGGATGGATGGAGCAAGAGAGCTGAATATTGTGTAAGTGTGTGTGACTGGCCACACACACACGCACACGTACACACACACGCACACAAGCACACAAGCACACACGCACACAAGCACACACACACACACAAACACTTCCTACATAAATCAATAGCTATGAAAAGCCTTATCACTCATTTCTATAGGGGAGTAATTGAAAGTTGTTGTTTTTTTGCTCATTCAGAAAATGTTTAGCTTAAAGCTTTGAAATTTAGCTTGAAACATTGAAGCATTTTTTACATGTATATAATTATTAACTATGCAAAACAACATTAACCCCCCAAAAAGGCACTTTTGGATAGTTAACTGTTTAAATGATTGCCCCTGTGTGATCTTCATGTTCTGGACCTCAATTTCTGCTGGCCTATAAACAATATTTTATGCATACTGAAAGGAACAATGTACATTTTTGTTGCAACCAAATTTTGTTGCTACAGAGAATATTGCTACCAAATCAGAGCCTCTAAGTGCCATCTGAAATTTTCTTCGAGAATGATCATTTTTATCAAGCTCGTTTAAGTTCAGTAATTTCACTTAAATGGCAATTAATAGGTAATTTTCATTGCCATTTAAGTGAAATTACTGAACTTAAATAAACGAGCTTGATAAAAATGATCATTCTAGAAGAAAATTTCATATATATATATATATATATATATATATATATCATATATTTCAGGAAAAGTATTGTTTCAACTCAAACAAGTGTTCGTGCTGCCTTAAAATATAAAGTTTAGTCAAATCAAATATCCAAGCTGACACTTAGTGCAACTTTATATTTCAAGTTGACTAAACTTTTAAAGAATTTGAAACAACATTTTTTACAGTGATAAAGCATTGCATTGTATAATGTTTGCATCACTCAGTCAAGCCTTTAAAAAATAAAAATATATGTTAATTTCTTCAGTATTTTCTGCTGCTCAGAGAAGTGTGTCTTTACATTCAGGCAATCCTATTTTCTTTTAAACCTACGTAGAAAGCGCGGGGGGAGGGGGGAGGCAATTGAACAAGATAAAATATATATTTTTTGCAGTGTTTTCTCTTGCAGGTGGAGCTGATTAAGACCTCTAAGTTTGGCACCTCATATTCCTTTATCCGTTAGGAGAGGAGAGGGAGGAGTTGCGTTGTGATGATGGCATATGTGCTGTCTCTGTATCTGACCTGATTGTAAATCAGCAGCGAAATCTCTATAGCCCTGAAGTAGTTTTTCATACTGATATTTTCGCTCCTTCTCTCCTTTTGAAAGTTATTATGGTATGGAATTACATTTATCAATGAATAAGGCAAGTATAGCAGGATACAAGCTTTGTGGGTACTCTTACTGGGAACAATATTGTGCACAAATGTTAGTTAAATCTGATATTAATACTAAAACAACAACAACAACAACAACAACTACTACTACTACTAATAATAATCAATTATTATTATTATTATTATTAAGATGGAAATATCACAAAATGGCAATATCCAAAATGCTTGTCCTTATAGGGACATTCCCCATGAGGAAAGCCGCTTATAAATAATATTAAGTGAAGTTTTTTGAAAATGTAAAAATGCTACATGTTTTCTGTGATGGGGTAGGATTAGGGGTAGGGGACAGTTTGCACAGTATAAAAATCATTATGCCTATGGAATGTCCCCATAAAACATGAAAACCAAACGTGTGTGTGTGTGTGTGTTCTTCCACAAAGACGTTCCTACCACTGTCATAAAGTGTGACACTGTATGTGTATATTTTGGGGTGCCACCCTCAGAGGGGGGTGAAGATGGTGTGTTGAGAGGCGTGGGGGTTGCAGTCGGGCTCCATTTGCAATTGAAAGCAGAGGGCTGTGGCATAATGAAAATGTAAAGCAGTGGTTTCATTTTATTCACTGTGGCAGATCCAGATTCCCAGAGAAACCCCACTCCAGCAATCAGTCTATTAATAATTGAATCTGGTTCAGGAAGTGAGTGAGGCGAGCCGATGCCACGGCGCTACGCTTCACCAGCTGCTGACCCTCATACACACCAGCCAATTACACATCGTCAGTTAATTGTCGGGTGATATGATTGCGCCGCTGTGGGGGAGGATGTGGCGTCACTTAGGGTAGCGGGGGGTTGTAGACCCCAGGGTGGCAGAAAGAGAGGGCAGAGATGATGAGGGACAGGGAGGAATGAATGACAGAGAGAGAACGCTTGCTATTGTTCGGGGATTCGAACAAACCCCTAACACTATGTATTAAACTTTGGCATGCAGCTTGTCTCGTACCAGTTTGTGCTGCAGACACAAATGATATCTCAAATTGTGTGGCTTTTTGAAGAGAGGTGTGCTATTACTTTTCTAAGCAATTAAGACTATGCTCATCTAGTGTAAATAAATAAATAATATATAAATATATCTGCATTATATATATATATATATATATATATATATATATATATATACCAGTTACCAGTGTATTGTTGTTATTGATAACCAAAAATCGTTTTCGTCAACTGAAATATAATGTAAAGCAATATATACGGTATATATTGGAAACTAACTGAAATTAACTGAAAGTTGAAGTACTAAAATTACTAAAAGTGAAACAAAAATACATTTTGTGATTTTTATTTTTAATAAAAAAATTTAATAAAAAATTATATGAAATACTATAATTATATATAAATAATAATAAAACACCTTGACAAACTGAATAGCAAAACTCTAACAACCTACACTGTAAAAATAAAAGGTGCCTGGAGGAACCTTTTGGGGTTCTTCACTTTGCCACACCGGCGGAACCGTCTGTAGATCCTCTAGGCACCCTTTAAAAAGGGGCGGTTCTCTGAGGAACCACACAGGTTTCCTGAGGAACTCTTATATAAGGCACTGTGTGGAACCACTGTGGGTGCCTCCAGGAACCAAATTTCAATTTTATTTTATTTGTATTAAATTAATTTCATGTTGTTACTATGGTTACCACCATTAACTTCTATTATAATAAACAAACTGAACCAAATACAAAATAAGAATTGTTTATTACATATTTTAGATCCATTTTAATACATACACTTCCATGCACTTGAAAAAAAAAGCTAGTAATAGATTAATATCAATGAATACACACACACACAAAAAATAGTATAATACATAAGTAACATGAATAATCAACCATGTGTATACAATAGGCTACACAAGAAAAGACATCTCAACAAAATGCATGGAAAACACATGTTCCATGTAATAAATCAATGTAAAAAATTACAATTTTGACTAATTAAAAATGTCCATCTTCACTTAATTTTAAAACATGTGTTTCAGTCCGCTTGTTAAGTCTGACGTCACTGTTTCCAAGTCCAAAAGCTCTATCAGATGCCAAAAACAAACAACAAACAGTGCTAATATCATTGTGCTGTAATATTCCTGAAAATTAGGATCCAAACCTTTATCTCTATTCCGAAATCTCAGATGGTTAGTTATTCAGCTATTTTGAATCATAAAATGTTGAAGTCTGGGATGCCGTGAGACTGGAGACTGAAATGTACACTATGCCTTTTGAAAAGCTTAAATGTGTGACTTGAATCAACAGTTCCCATAAATGGTTGTTGAGTATTCTCCAGAGGTGGGAGTAAGTCACACATGTGCAAGTCACAAGTAAGTCTCAAGTCTTAACCTTCAAGTCTCAAGCAAGTCCGAGTCAATTTTGTGAAAAGCAAGTCAAGTCAAGTCAAGTCACTGCTTTATGTCAAGCAAGTCAAGTCAAGTCGTAGCTTGGGTCACAAGTCACTGGCAAGTCATACAAACGTTTGATGATTTCACTTAATTTATATATTAAAATAAGTAAAAACTACATAAGCTATGGACTATGGTTTTATTTGCAACATTTTTTTTAAATATGCATTTCCACATACAGCTGAGTGGTTACTACAATAAAAATAAAAATAAAAAAAATAAATAAAAAACTACATAGCCTAAAATGTAAATGTAACTGAAATTAGGCCAACATTAAAGCATGAAAAATAAATATGCCTCAAACATTGCACAAGACCATTAAAATGTATTAAACAATTCACAATTTAAGTATATGGTTCCTCAAACTGGCATCCCCTTTATGGAACATGAACACATCCCAACAAGTTAGATCTTTCCTTTTTAACAAAAGAATAACAAGAAAAAAACAGTAATAATTGAATTGACACACAACTTACACCTGTCAATCAGGTTGATTGACTATTGTACATTATTAATCTGTGTGAGTGAGTGATTTATTAATATTTGTGAATGAATGTGTGTGCATGTGTATGTGTGAAAAGTGTATTGTTTGCATGTCCATGGTTGTGTGTGTGTGTGTGTGTGTGTGTGAGAGAGAGAGAGAGAGAGAGAGAGAGAGAGAGAGAGAGAGAGAGAGAGAGAGAGAGAGAGAGAGAGAGAGGGGATTTGATTGAGTGTGATTGATTCATTAATATTTGTGAGTGAATGTGTGTGCGTGTGTATGAGTGAAGAGTGTATTGTTTGTTTGCATGTGTGCATGGTTGTGCTTGCAAGTTTGAATTTTTGTTTTGTGTATTTGTGTATGCATGGTTCGGTTCGAAAGTCTGTATGTTTTTTTTTTTGTGTGTAGGTGTCTTTTTACAATCTTTTAGTGGTATTAACTAGCGATTTCTTTTTACTTACTCTATGCCCTATATACTAGCGGTATAAGCTAAACAGTTTTTAGAGATAAAACTCTTTACATTCGATTATCATGAAAACAAATCCCAGAGAACGGTAGACTACCAATGCATTATTAATTATTATTAAATTACAGTTACATTTTTTTTATATTTCTTTTAACATTCAAGTCAACCCTGGGATAGCAGACTATATTGGTAGCATAACTAGACAGTACAAAGGGATGCATGCAGGTAAGAAAAACTGGAATATGGCATATTTTAACATATTTTAACCCAATTTTCATTTTCAAGAAAATATTTTTTCATAAAAAAAATCATTAATCCAAGGCACTCTAATATTATAAAAAATATATATAGAAAGCCTTTATTTCATCATGGTTTTAATATTTTAAAATCAGGTGACAAGTACTTGCACAACTATGCGTTGTGGCTAATGAGCCTTTGTCAGGGTGTGTGACCAAAGCCCCTTTCACACAGAGATTCCGGAAAATACACGGATAAAGTGACTTAAGGATTTGACCCGGGTTCGTTTGATTTAGGTTCATTCACACTGCCAGTGATTTTCCGGAATCAGAGATTGCGTTCACACACAACACCCCTAAAGACATGTAATGTCTTAGCAGCGTCTTAAGTTTGCTTATGAGCTGCGATCTCTCTCTCTCTCTCTCCACGCTTGTGCATTTTTTTTTTTTCTCTGATTCGATCATAAACTTGCGCATTACGTACCGTTTCACAGCTGGCGAACGATCCCGCGCTTCAGCGTCATCACTACGACACTGCATTATTACGGCTTTTGTTCACACAGCGCGCGTTCCTGCTGTGTCACGTGATTGTTGCGGTGCGTTCAAATACAGATATTTATTTTTAAAAAGACAAGTTATTTCGAGTCATTTACCTCAAGTCCGAGTCAAGTCTCAAGTCATGAATATCAAGTCAAAGTCAAGTCAAGTCTTTTATTAATATTTGTCAAGCAAGTCTCAAGTCCTAAAATTTGCGACTTAAGTCTGACTCGAGTCAAGTCATATGACTCGAGTCCCCCATCTCTGGTATTCTCAATATCTAGAAACAAGATAGAGAAAGTAGAAGTAGAGGCTTCGACCCGGAAACAGTATTCCTTATGTCACAACAAGTTAAGGTGCAGTAAAATTATCTGTTGTTCTGTGAATGTTCACTGGTGAATTCAGTCATTTCAATAAGAATCCACACGATCAGCAATTTTGTCTTTTTGCCTGTGTAATTTCAAGAAATTCACAAATGTGATGCACCTTTACTCGCTGCAACATAAAATGCAATCAATTATAAAATCTTCACAAGGGACACGTGAGGTACTTAACGAGTTAGAAAAGTGAAAAGGTGCATCAGCTTCATTTTCTGTTTGCTTTTCCTCTTTTCTGGTGGATGGTCCAGGCACTTCAGTGATTTTCAGGTCTACAGGAGGATTTTTATTGATCAAACTTGTATTTCAGCTTACCGAGATCCCTGCAAAGTACAAAATTTACTGTTAGTAAGGTTATTAAAGTTATTAAATAATTTCCTCAGCCTTGTGACGTTCCAAACCTGTTTGACTTTCTGTCTGTGGAACCCGAAAGCAGATCTCAGGCATAATGCAACCCGTCACCATTCAATATCACTGCATGAAACACAAGCATACATTTTTTTTGTAATTCATTCAAACTATTCTTATGTACACTTGTCTAGTTCAATTCAATGCAACAATTTATGTAAAAAATAGTTAAGCTCCAAAAATGTCCCAGAAAAGATCCTAAAAATAGTCAATGAGTTCACAACTCATGTGTTATGGGTTGTGTTGTAAGTCTTCTGAAGTCATATAATAGCTTTTTCCTTTTTTTTGTCGAAAAAGACTAAACTTTAAGTTATAATTCAGGGTTCAAATGTCTTATATTCAAATGCATATGATTAAGGTATAGCCTATAAAAAATGCATAGCATTATTAGCTCCAAACCTGTGATATTATTTTTCTGAGTAACATGAATGAGATTTGAGAGCATGAGGGAAGATTTTCAGAGAATAACCTATTAAAAAAGTACACAGTCAAACAATACAATTTCACACAGAGAAAGTTCATAGTAATAAAGTACTTGCATGTGGTGTATAGAGACAGAGCGCAACGCGTCATAATCTGAAGACCACGCCCACCAAGGGGGAAAACAAAGCAACTGTCTCCATTGACTTTGCATTGCGAGAGGCTGCATCCTTGTCATTTCTTGCTTCTAACAAAATACAGAATAATGCCTAAAAGCTGCTATGTGACAAGGTGTACAGCAAACAAGCTAAGAAACCCAGAAATAAGTTTTCATAAGCTGTCGACCCCCAAAAACGAGCGTTTGAGGACATAAAACTGGATACAGGCTGGAACGAATGGGTCAATTGTGGGATCCTGACACTCAGTATGCACTAAAATACACTACGTGTGCAGTAAGTTAAACATTTGGTCACTGGTGAGTCAAATATCCAAATGTCAGTTTTATATATTATATTTCTGTAAGATAAACTATCCTGTGTTGCCGATTACGGTCTCCTCCAGCGGCCGTACGTTAGTTCTCAGAGTAATGAGACACGTGACGCTCTGTCTCAACTGCCTGTATCCACTTTTATGTCCTAAACACTCGTTTTTTGGGGTCGAGAGCTAATAAAAACTTATTTCTGGGTTTCTTAGCTTGTTTGCTGTACACCTTGTCACACAGCAGCTTTTATGCATTTTTCTGTCTTTTGTTAGAAGCAAGAAATGACAAGGAGGCAGCCTCTCGCAATGCAAAGTCAATGGAGACGGTTTGATTGTTTTCCCCCTGGGTGTGGGCGTGGCCTAAATACGCTCTGTCTCTATAGGTAACTTACTGTAATTCAATGTTGCCTCTGAAATGTTCAGATTATTTTAGAAATGTACTGGTTGTTCTGGGGAAACAAAAGAACAAAGCTGATTATTCACAACATAATATTTATTGACCAGTAAATGGCTTTAAAATGGTATTTGAGAGAATGAGGGCACCTGTAGTAAGTAAAGTTAGGCTAAACAAAAACAGACCAAACTATATTAACCTGCTTTTGTTATTCATAACAAACGCCAATGACGACAGCAGGAATCAGCTACATTAGTTAGGCTATATCAGCAATCTGAAGACACAGTTTTACAGAATATGTTGAATTGAATGACTAAATCAATCTAAGACAATAAGTCAATAATTTCCATTTGTTCATTAACTTACGTTAGATCAACGTAGTTAGCATCGCGGCTAAAACCTTCATAACAGATACTGTGCAATAAACGAGTGGTAAACACTGTAAAAAAGTAGTAATGTATAATCAATTTAATTTATATATATGTGTGTTTGAAAATATTATATAGTGAGTAGACTCTGTATTTATATTTATTTGGCGAGTTTACAAACCTTGTAACGGAGAGCCGATCAAACGGCGGAAGCTTTGATGAGAGGAGCCGTTACCCGATGACGTCGATCAGCTGAGCTTTGTTGCGCGCGAGCAGCGCGAGCATCACTGAAGCGATGACAGCAGAGGAATAGCAGCAGTTTCGTGACAGAATAAAACTTTTCTCCTCCTAGTTCTTCTTCAAATAATAATTTATGAAGAAGTAGGTAAAAATTATAATTTTATTACTATTATTTATTCAATATTAATTAATGAATTCTTCTTATTAATATTATTATAATTTAGTGTTGTTGTTTAAGGTTTAAATTAATCAACAAAATAGGCCTATAGATACTAAATAAATGTAAGCTACCCAGGTGAAAAAGACGTAGGCTACTGTTAAATGTATTAAAAATGCATTAAAGTATATTTGTATTGTAGGCCTACTAAAAACACACTCAAGTACATTTTTAATAGTACGTCTTTTTTCACCTGGGTATGTAGGCTATACTGAATCAAACTTAAGTAGCCTATAATAATAATAATAATAGGATAATAATATTCTCATTCTGGCCTCACAGAACCATTGGGTTCCTCCAGATGCTGGCTTTAACATAAGAGATCTTCCAGGAACCACTTAAATGTTAAAAGATCTTCCAATAACCCTTTTATCGCATTCAAGTTCCTCTATTTTCCCCCAAAGCACTTCAAGGTCTCATGGTAATGAAAAGGTGACTCCAGAACCTCTGAACTAAATACAAAGTGCTTAAAGGATCCCATAAGTTCCAGCAAGAACCTCAAAGATTGTCAATGCTCCTCCAGTAACCCTACTATAGGAGATAGAGCTTTGAGGCACTTAAATTACATTTTGAAGTTCCTTGAGTATCCGACAGGATATTTGAGGCTCCTTTAGTTTTTACAGTGTACAACATCAGAAAAACTTGAAGAGAGTTTTGGACAGGAAAGAGAAAAAATCAAGTTCTCGGTAACGAGACTTTCTATATTGTTAATATTTTTATTAGCATAGCAACTGAGCCAGTATTCAATGAAGCTGACAGAGAAGAGAGATGTTGAACAATACTTAAGATTTGATCCACAGAGATCATGAAAGAGCTGTAAGCATCATCCAGCCTTCATTCCTCCCAGTATTCAGACTAATGTTTGATAAATGTGTGTTTTTTAATATCCAATTCTTACATATTTACATCTTATCAATATAGTGTTGAATATTTGGTTATATTCTTTTTTGTACACAATAATGAGAGCATGATGTGTTCCAGATGATGTGCACTTTAGCAGATGTGTGCTTAATGCTACTACATTAACATAACCCACTGAGAGGTTCATTTAAATGCTTAGCTATGAATAACACTTGAAATTAAACACATTGAAAACATTCAAAAACATTTTCAAAATCAGTAATTTTGTCTTTTTTTTCCAATGAAAACATAAACATCCTTAAAGCAAGATACATTTACTTGAGAAGCAAAATTGTGTAAGATAGTAAGACTTGTTTTCATATATAGCCACATATCTGATTTTATACACTGTATCTGATTTATATCAGTTTTTTCATATATACACACACAAATATATATATATATATATATATATATATATATATATATATATATATATATATGGCAGATGTTTTGTCATTTTTATTTAATTCCAGATATATTGAAAACAAGTTGCATTTACTTGCATTTAGAAACAAAATTGCTTAGAACCTTTAAAATCAATATATTGCAGTGTTTATTATAAATTATTTATTATTGCACATCATCATTATCATTTTACTTTTTAATTTATGTGCCCTCAAAACATTTAATAAATAAAAAAAATAAAAAAAATCTTGCAGCGACATGATTCTCTGATGATGCGTTTACTGGCGCAAGGGCGGGAAAACCTGTCACTCACATGAAATCAACAAACCACAATGATCCAATCAATTTCTGATGGACAAAATCAAGTTCTGCCCTACATTTTTTCTTGATCGAAAAGCTGTTTCACTCGGATACGTCACAATGAAAAGACTAACACACTTTTCATGCTGACTTTAAGCAATTAAGCAATTTTGTTTCTCTAAATGCATCTTGTTCTAATGACATATAAAACAAGACGAAAATACAATTTATTTATTTTTCCAGTGCAGCACAAGAGTGAAGCAGATGCAGCAGTCAAGTTCTTGTAGTGATTTCAAAAAGAACCTGTCAAACTGACTCTTACGTTTCACATCTTTCGTATTGTCTCTGCTAAGACAGAAATACAATGCAAGCAAACTACTCTGGAGACAGTAACACTTACAGACTTGATAATTGTAGCTACAATCACTGCACACATTGTGACTCAGCAAGAAACACTGTCCCTTCCATTCAAGAGAAAACCTTACACATTTCTTCTCTTCTCCCCATCGGTTCTCTCACTTCAGCCAACCGATATTCAAATCTCCAGCAACAGACCCAAAGTCCAATGCTTGTGGAAGGCCCTGGGGAAGTGGTTCATTCTCTGTATGGCACCACCAGAGACAGGATGACACTTGTTGCCTAGGGCAGTTATGCTGCCTTACATTCAAAGTAGAATGTGGGATAATCCTACTTGATATCTCTTGCTTAAATGGCATTCTATTGAAGAATAGCTTTTGAGAATGAACACCTCCTAATAGATTTTATTTTGTAAAGCAAGTAATTTACATTCACTAATTTTGGAAACGTTTTTTTTCCAGAGTTTTTCCAAAGAAGTGTCTTATGCTCGCCAAGACTGCATTTATTTATTTATATATTTATAAATCTGCATTTATATATTTATAAAAAATATAAGAAAAATCTCAATTCAATCTACAATTCAGAAGAACTGTTTTCTATTTGAATATATTATACAATGTAATTTATTACTGTGTGGGCAAAGCTGAATTTTCAGCATCATTACTCCAGTCTTCAGTGTCACATGATCCTTCAGAAATCATTCTAATATGATGATTTGCTTCATATATATTTTTTTTTTTTCATGATTATTTGGTGAATATAAAGTTTATAAAGAATAGCATTTATTTGAAACAGACATTTAAAATAAAAGAAAGATATTTTTAAGTCATTACTGTCCCTTTTGATCAATTTAATACATCCTTGCTGAATAAAGGTAATAAAAGTATTAATTATGGTTCCACAGTGCAGCACAGACACACACACACACACACACACACAGACACAGACACAGACACAGACACACACACACACACACACACACACACACACACACACACACACACACACACACACACACACACACACACACACACACACACACGCAGTATGAGTGTAATCCGGACGTACTAAATTCACCATGTTATCACTGTCATGTGACCTACCACCATCAGTTTTATTGCTTCACTATGCCATTCACAAATCCTCTCCTGTGGCCTCATGGGACAGTAAAGTGTCCATCAAATGTACACTTGAGAATTTCGCCGGAAGTAGTAGGTAATCTGGGCATGTTTTGCCAACTCTTTTATTAGTTCTGTGAACTCGGACATACTTGTATAAATGTCTTCTAATCAACAACAACTTGGTGAAGTCCAAAAGTTTTAATCGCTATCAGTGTCTCGTAAAGGCAGGAAATATCCCAAAATTAACATCTACAAAGGGGTGGGAAAGGTGCATAAATACTGTGTGTGTGAATATGAGATTACAAACAATAACAAAAAAACAAAAAAAACGAATCTGAGGCCAACAAAGAAAGACCATAGTGATATTTACATCATGAAGGTATCATTGCCTCACCTTCCTCACCCCCTGCTCTCTCTATCTCTCTCTCGCTCGCTCTCTCTCTCTCCTTGATTTGCTCGCTGCAACCTTGTTCTAGATAGAGATATTCAGACTGTCAGTATAAACTGCCTCTGTTTTCATTTTGCATTTATTTCAATGCCAGACTCGAGGCATAAATTTTTCATCACCTGCTAGTCCATGAATAAAAGATTAAAAAGAACTGAGAGGGGAGGGGACACTGGGAGGCAGAGAGAAAGAGAGAGAGAGAGAGAAAACACAAGGCAATGTATTGTAGAGACACTGTGTGCATAGGTAAAGTCTCTCTCTCTCTCTCTCACTCTCTCTCTCTCTCTCCATAATTTTTACATCAGGAGCAGTGCGGAAAGGTAAAGATACAATAATAAGGGGTGAAGCTGAGAATCGCCTCACCTTGGCGTTTTATAGGATTACCTGCTGTGAGAATTCAGATTTCTGAGCGCCTCTCAGCTCTTACTTATTTATTCATTTCTATATTTATTTATTTTATTTCTTTCTCTATCTGTCTATCTATCTGTTTTTCTCTTTCCCCCTTGAGCAGAGCTTTGACAGGCAGGGCTGGAGTGAGATGTTGGAGGGTGAAGGGGCTTGTGGAAAATTTCATGATGCACATGCTGGAAAGTTCAGGTGTGAGCCAGAGGGGAAGACAGATGGAGGGATGGAAGGATGGATGGATGGAGAGACATGATTCTTGTTCGCCTTGTTCGCCTCGTCCGCGTGCACAAACCTTCACCCTAAGGACACGGTTCATTCATAATGCTGCAGCGAGCGATTTGTCCAAGAAATACTTCTCAATATTTGCGTGTGTCATTGTTATATAACTTCAATATATTCTACAAGCTGTCAGAGCACATAATATCAGTGTTTACTAACATGCAAACTCATGAATACATTCCTTCAAACACTTACTGCTTGGCATGCAATGATTTAACATGTTAATCTAGTGTGCAAAAATTATTTGGAAATAGAAATATATTTGTATAAATAAATAAATATATAAAACAGAATAGCGTTAAGGAATTCAAACTTGACACACCGTCTTAAAACTGTGGCTCTAGAATAATAAAAACTTTAAGAGTATACAATTAAAGCTAAAATAACACTGATGCATACTAGCTAACGAACCCAAAACATCAACCAAAATGAAAAACTCAATTGTAAGGGCTTATGTTCAATAAAATGGAAATAAACAATATACTGACTTCTTAAGCTACATATTGTGATAACTATTCAATATTTTAATGCTGTAAATTAGTGTGTGTTAATGTTGGGTCTTTACTTTAGCAATTAATGACATCATTTAAGTCATTGTCATATGTAATTTATTAGATTTTTTTTCTCTAAGTTACCATGAACAGTATTTACTGTCTGATTTTGCTTTAATAATTTGTTTGTTTTTTAAATAAAAAAAACATATAGCTGCAAGCAACGATCACAGGGCCAAGCCATTCCAAGGGTTCCATGAGTTCAAAAAGTAGCAAAACATACTTTGGTTTTTAAAGTTACTTTTAAAGTTTTGAAATGTTCTATAGTTTTCATCAAGGATGGTATGTAGAAATACAAAACGATTTTTTGAAAATCAGAAAGGTCATTACTGCTACCCATTCTAAGATGTTGATATCTGTAAAATCAATATATATATATTGATTTTACAGATATCAACATCTTAAAATATGTTTTCTTTAAAAAACATCTTTATATGTTTTTAAAGAACATTAGTAAAACGGTTCTGGTAAAACTGTTCAGGTAAAAGAGGATCAGATGTTATCAAACATAGGATTTAAACTTGATTTAATTTTGAAATGATGTAGCTAAGCATAATGTGTCACAGAGATTACAGACTTTTGTTCTGATATGGAAGAGAGATTCATGGTGAGAATAATTTTTAGACAGTATTTGTTACTTTTAATGACAGAAAACAGCAGTTTCAATAGAGAGCCAAACAATCTCTTGAATGTACTTGGCATATCAATCACAATTTGAACATTTCCTCTAATGGGATTCGAACCCCCAACTTTCTGGTCAAGTGCTCATTGCTTATTACCACAAGCCACGCAGAAGACATGTGTTCGCCCGGCTGCCGAGGTTCACTAGTTCAAGTGAAAATTAAATAAAAATGAAAATTGTATATATAAAAGTACCACATCTTATGTTTCATAAGTTTAGACGCTGATTCACCAGGCTGCTGAGAAGAGCTTTAAAGGGAAACATTAGCAAGCCAAAGCATTAGTTAGCATATGAATTAATTAGCAAGCTAAGATACCTTGGCCACTAACGTAAATTCCACATTAGAAAGAATGGCCTCTGATTAGCATGCTATTTGAGTGGCATGCTAAGCTATTTACCAGAAGACAACAAACGTAGTTACAGTCGACTTCAGAAAGTTATTTTTCCAAATATCAAAAATCTGTTCAGTCATTTCTGTCCGGATCGGCTCATCAAATATCTGAGCCAATTTTGGACAAACTTTGTAGGAGAAGTAGAGATTTTTAATTTATTTTTTCATTTACTTCAATATGGCAGACAGTCAAAATAATAGAAAATGACAAATAAGATATCATCAGAATCGATATAAATCAAAGGAACGTTATGACAGACATATAATGTTTTTAAAAGCTATAAGCATTTCTGTAAAAAATAAATAAATAAATATCTGGAACACTAGGTGGCGCTGTGTTCAATCTTCTCAGGTATTTTCAGGAGATGCTTTTGATGAACTCTAACAAAATTTGTGTCGATATGTCAAGTTGTTTAAAAGATATTGCTATTTATGACATATTTCAAAATAGCGGACCGATGGTTCGTCCAATCCTGGCAAAATCGGTATCCACAGATTGCCTTGGTCCAAAGATCACCTGTGCCAACTTTCGTAAATATTGAATAAAATTTGAAGGAGGATTAGCGGGAAAAACGGAATAATGTACTGTACAAAATGGCCGCTGTGATGGGTGGAGTCTTAATGTAAAGAATCAGAGGAACTAATGATGATAGGAATCAGGTAAGTTTCATTTTTCTAGATCAAAGGGTTCAAAAGCTATAACCGTTTGAAAAGTGGTTATCCTTTATTCACCATTATGTCATTTTTCAACCTCGTCCAAGCTGCTCTTTTACATACACTCAACCCATATCGTGAGAAGAGGGTGTCAAGCTAAAAAATAAAATAAAAATAAAAGTATCATAAAATAGTCCATATGACTCATACGCTGTATGTCAACTCCTCTGAGTCATACACAGCTCTGAGTGAGGAACAAGTCTAATAAATGGCAATGGTGTTTTAATAATGCTATTTTGTCCTTGACAGTGTTAATCACCATCTATTGTCTTCATATGGAAACGAGCAGCTTGGACATTCTGCTAAACATCTAATTTTGTGCTCGACTAAAGAAAAGAAATTCATACATATTTGAAATGAAAAAGCTGAGTAAATAATGATAGAATAACCATTTGTGGATTAATAAACCCTCTAAAGAGTTAAAAGTAAAATTTGTCTAATTTTGAATCCAAAACAAGGACTCAAGTGGGAAATCTGAGACCTAATTCAGGTTGAAAAAGAAAACAGAATCTGTCATTCATTTCTGCTCTAAAAAAGGTTAAGCAGGTTCCACAGTGTACATTTTTCCATCATGTACCTCCGGTTCTGGGACAGAGTTAAAATAGACACTGGGACTGTAAAGATGAGGAAAGGTGAACAGGTGGGCCAATCAATCTGTAGAACAAGGCTGGCTGCCAACACTGTGTGTGTGTGTGTGTGTGTGTGTGTGTGTGTGTGTGTGTGTGTGTGTGTGTGTGTGTGTGTGTGTGTGTGTGTGTGTGTGTGTGTGTGTGTGTGTGTGTGTGTGTGTGTGTGTGTGTGTGTGTGTGTGTGTCAGTATAAAGCTGTGGGAGACTGAAAAAAGGGACTTTCACAAGAGCAGAGAGAGGCAGAGAGAGAGAGAGAGAGAGAGAGAGAGAGAGAGAGAGAGAGAGACCCACTGTTCCTAATGAGCTATGAGAAAGTGCCCTCTCAGCAGAGTGACACAGACAAAATCTGTGTGTAGAGAGTTCGGGATTGGCATGTGGGGAGTTGATATTATTTCTCTGTTGGAGAGATGCACCAATTCTCAGTAAAGTCTACACAGTTCTCACTTTCCGATGTATTTCGCTGTATTATTCTACTTTTCCATGCTCATGTACACACACCCACACAATAGTTAGAGCATCATCGCTTAGATCACATCTCAACCGGGAGCCCAATTCCTGTAGGATGTGGGCACATGGACGGGCATCTGTGCCAGCGTGTCACACATTTGCCAGGGCTATGATGGGTTTCCAGAGGCTGGGCATGTATCCAGTCTGTGCTAAGCTAGGAGTACCAATGTGCCATTCATCCCAAAAACATTGAGAGTGATCCTTACAGTACATAGTGCTGTCACCGTTTCACAATATCTTATGCATTTTTCAAAGCTCTCTTCTAAAAACTTGCATTCAATATACCAAAATTCTTCAAACGCTTATTGTTAAAGTCAACATCATTTAGAACCAATTTTACTTCCAAAAGGTGGCATATTTCTGAGTTAAATCAAAGATTGGTATTATACAGTACATCCAAAATTGATTGGATCACTAGACCAGAATGGAATCAAACCAATATGAGTTTGCTGCCAATCGTGGATGACTATTCCCTGCTGAAACACCACTTTTGAGAAGACTTTCTGAGTGAGACATGCATGGAAACAAAAAGTCAAGTTCTTTATGTGTCTCGACATACAGTATGTTAAGAAAAAAAAAGTTAAAGTCTATTTTTGCCATTATTGTCATAACCTTAATTAAATTATCATTATCCTGTATTAAATTGTTCTGTGTTAACCACTGACAAGATTTCAATCTACATTAGAAACAGTAGACTACAACAGCTATTTGACCGTAGCTTGCGCTGCCTAGATGGCATTAGCAACAAGAAAAAAAATATTTTTGAGGCAGTTAGTCATTACATTTTGATGGAAGATTATAAAGACAAACTTTTTTCTTTACATTAACATGAATCGTTCAAAAAAAAGACCAAGTCAATAAGTAAAAAAAGTAATAAGTCAAAACAAAATTAGTCAAAGTGGTCAGTTTTGATTTCATGTTTATTATGTTACAACTGTAATGGACGATTACTTTGATAATCAAGACAGTTCAGTCGTAGTACTATGGGAGAAAGTAAAATGCACAATATGACAGAATAAGTCTTGCCTTCTAAAAAAAAGAGACAATTGGCAATTAGCAAAGTCATCACATTTCCTTGAAAGGAACTTTATGACTTTCGAACAGGTTTCTCGAACACTCCCTCTCTCTTCGATTAGCCATATAAACACATAGCTCCGCCCCAAACGCACCCCATTGGTTGCGCCTTGTTGCTGGTCAGATACTCAAATGAACAGAGCAATGTTTTGAAAACAACACAGTGCTACAAGTCTACAAATGACTTACTTATCGTCCTCCACACATTAAACTGAGATTGGGGAAAGTATTAAACAATCTCTCTTCGGAGGTGAAAGAAATACAAGAGAGAAAGATATGTTTTACAACGCTGTAGAGACAATTAAATAATTTTGTTTGTTGTTTTGACCTGAATACTCCAAAAAAAAGAGAGAAATTTAACTGTTGGTTCAGCAGCCAGAAGAGATTAGCATCAAACCTCACACTCTCACACACACACACACACACACACACACACACACACACACACACACACACACACACACACACACACACACACACACACACACACACACACACACACACACACACACACACACACACACACACACACACACACACACACACACACACACACACACACAGGCAAAAAGAGTGAGAGAGAGCCTGCAAGGCACTCATCCTTACCATCCTTTCAGCACATGCATGGACACATGCACACACACACAATCTCACACTGCTCCAAATGAGATCTCTTACACCAGCCCTCTGCTTGCCATCCATTTTTAATGGGCTGATTAAAAGCATGGCTTCCCTGATGAATCACACCATGCCTGGGAGAGAGAGAGAGAGAGAGAGAGAGAGAGAGAGAGAGAGAGAGAGAGAGAGAGAGAGAGAGAGAGAGAGAGAGAGAGAGAGAGAGAGAGAGAGAGAGAGAGAGGGGAAGAGTCAAATGGGTTCACAGGCTGAGGCGAGAGAGGAGAGAATGAAGAGGAGGTGGGGGAGAGGAAGGAGGGCTGGCACAGGCAGCAGTGATGTCTCTTTTGAAGCCCCTTACAAGGCCATGAAGAGCTGAGGGCACGGCTGGAGAGCGTTAAAATAACTAACTGCACACACGCTGCGGAAAAAGAGAGCGAGGGAGGCAGAAAATGTGAAAAAGTGTGCATGAGGGATGGAGACCAAACCACTCTCAGTGCATGTCTACTGGCTAGTCAAGCATTCACTTCAGTCGAGAAACAAGATCATCATTATGTAAACGAGGCTTCCCTCTCATGTGAATGTTAGACTGTCTCTGCGCAGGCAACTGTGGGCGTATATGACTGTGTGTCAAACGGGACAAAGATCGCATGTAAATGTGGTGTGTTTGTGAGATTGATTTGAGAGTACATGTGTGTTTGTAATATCTGTGGTTTGGCATAATGGTCTACTAAACGCTGCATGCTGAAGCTCTCAGACTGGAGAGTGGATTCCTGATGCCTCATAAATGCAGACTTCTTCCTTCCTGAGCTCCATTACAGGTCGAGCTCTTAGATAGTACAAATAACTGAACATCAAAGCTGTAGTGTGTCATTTCTACACACCAATATTACAAAAAAACAGGAACTTTTCCAAAAGGTTTCCTGAATACTCCCACCATCCACTATAGGTCGAGCAAACAGAGAGTCCCGCCACAAACTCACGTCATCATTGGTTAAGCCACTGTCGCTTTGCCGGTCTGATCGGGATGCTCAAACAAACCTGTCATGTTTTCCACCAAAGAAAATTTTCATTAAGCAACACATCGGTTTTCAACATTGATAATAATAAGACAATGTGTCTTGAGCTCCAAATCAGCAAATTAGAATGATTTCTGAAGAATCCTGTGACACTAAAGACTAGAGTAATAATGCTGAAAATTCAGCTTTATCATCACACAAATAAATTAAATGTTAAAATACATTGCAGTAGAAAACGGTAATTTTAAATTGTAATATTTCACCATATTACTGATTTTAACAATTTTTTATCAAATAAATGCAGCCTTGGTGAGCATAGGAGACTTAAAACATAAAATAAAAACAATTTAAAATAATTAATATTATATAATTACAATAATATATTAAGTAACATGCTTTAAAATGTATTAAAAATGTGTTTCATACGATGAAGCTTTAGTTCACTAACTTGAGTTGACAGTCATGAGGCAATGGGGCTGGTGACACAGCAGGTTTCTGTCCTACAAAACACTCACTTTGAACTTCTTACACAGAAAGTGTCAGAACCAATAATGTGACTGACAAATAGATACTTTTGTGCTTTTTTGAACATTTTTGGCATTTTCCTAGTGATAGGTACAGTTGGGATCAAAAAAAGTTGCATTGTCGACATGAGCATCATGGCTCAGTGTGTATAAGTGGTAAATGCTATAGGCCATGCCATGGCAAAAAAAAAAAAAAAAATTTTTAAAATCAAACTATTTGATGCTAGAATCAATATATACCTTTCAATAATTTCATATTGTGTTCACAGAATATAAAAACTGAATCACTGAAAAATCTCTCTCTCTCTCTCTCTAATTTAGTTTTTATATTATGATCATTAATATACCATTTTTTTATTAGATTTTCTGTTTATATTTTCTGTTTTCACTTTCATTTTAGTTAAAGTTTTAGTCATTTTGTTGTGTGTTTTGGTCATGTTTGGTCATATATATATATGTTATTTCAAGTAACAATTTATTTTTCAATGGTTTTAGTTTAGTTAACGATAATAACCCTGTATCGTTATCAGAGTATCTTTGTATTTTAATCCATTTGTTTCTCAATGGGAATGACAGTGTGTTTGAGTGCCAACTCTATTCTTGGCTCCAGCATGCTCTTAAACAGGCCCGTTCAGGACCAAAGGATTTTCGACCAGCTCTCTGATGTAAAGCTAACGCTAAACACAAGGCGCTAGCGCCTCGGCCAACATATGTTCCATTCACTACAGTGTCACTCTTCATTTGTAATTATTTTTCCTGGTTGGCTCACTCTCCTTCTCTTTGAGATAAATAGTGTTGGGACTGTGGGGAGCACAGAGGACTGATGACCTGTTCCAGAGCGTTAAACCTGAGCTCATGGCTGGAAGAGAGTGAGTGAAGATGACAACCATCATCGGGCTCAACTCTACTGTGATGTATTGGCAGTAAGCTATATAAATGATCTTCCTCTCAATCTCTCTCACTAACACGGACATTCTCAGGTCTAGGGTGAGTTGAAATGTTCCGCAGATGATAGTCATATTTCAAAAAAATTATATTTTGTGTAGGAGAAAGCCTGACACCTGTTTAATACATTCAATGACACTCGATTACATTTGATGCGTTACATTAAATTGCAGCAATTATTATCAACACACAAATATAGTAATAGTAATCATGTGAATAGTTAGGGGTGTGAAAATGCATGAATGAAAATTCAATACATTGATTGGAGAATTTCATAAATGATGATTAATTAATAATATCCAGTGCCTGAATTTTTAATTGTAAAAATCCAAATCAAGATGATTTACTCCCATTACAGACACATTTTACAATGCATTACAGAATTTAAAAAAAGAATAATCATAATTTCTGTCAACAGGTATTATTAAAAAGAAGAAAAAAAATAGAAAAGAATAAATATATTATACGTCTACTCGCATTTGATTTCTTTATGGCTAAAATTTGAGTTTTCCACATTCAGACCCCAAAAGACATTTTTGCGCACATGTTTGAGATATTTGCTATAAAAAGGGCCCCAGTCTTAGAAGACCAATGGAAATGAAGAGATTTTACTGTAGGGTGCATGTGTGCGTGCTTTGCAGACGAAAGGCAAGGTGAGTAAGAGTTCATCATTGGCTTAAAAGGCTATTAAAGTTTAAAGTATTTCTCTGAGACGGGGGAAAGGGAGCAGAGGATGAATAAAAGACCCTGGTGGGTCCTGTCACAAATGTTCTTTGTTTTCATGCTTTCACCCACTTCTACACAACAACCAAAACTTAATCCTTCACTCGTGATCTTCAAAATAAGAGCTTGGAGGGGTCTTAGAATGTCATTTGCCTTTTGTGTTAATGTAAAGTTAAGACATCCACTGAATTCCAGGCCTGAATCAAAATAAAAAAGAAGAAAGAAATCAAGACCACCTGGCTACTGGTGCAAAGAGAGGAATGAATTCAAGAACTGGATGAGCATAATATTAGAAATGGACAGAGACATTAAGATAAAAAGATGTGTGTCCACGACAGATACATGTATAGATGGATGGATGGATGGATGGATGGATGGATGTTATAGTCTCAATGGCACACAAACTCTTACCCACTGCCTGAGACACCTGCTCACAGTCTGAGGTCGGGTCTAATTCCTGCTGTTCTGTTTCCTGAGCAAGAGGGCTTTTAATTTAGCAGTAACTAACTCAGCCCAGAACACACACTAACTGTGGGGGAGACAAATCGAGAGCTGCCAGGACCTTAGAGAGAACAGTCTGTCTCGATTCTCCCAGCGCTAAGACCTGGGTCACGTCACCTGACTATATGTAAAGAGCTTTTAGCATTAGCTCAAGTGTGTACAGTTGTATATTTGAAGCTGTTTGTGTATGATTATGAACAAACATATTGTACTTCAAAAGTAAAAGACAACTAAAATGAATGAATAAATGTAAGTAAAAGCAATGATCTGACATTTATTAAACTAACTTGATCTCATTTTTGGTTTCTCAGCTCTGTTTCATCACCTAGCGAGCTGCCTCGCCATCTACTGTCTACACTGTTAAGCAACTGAAAAAAAAAGAAGAAAAAAAAATCCCTCAGTGTGACTATTCTAAAAACAAATAGTGATCCTCACATAAAGGGTACAGGAGATATGTTTGGTGTTCCTAATTGATTAGAGTTAGCATGTTGCTAAGCTAATAATGCAATACCCTAATACACTTTTTTTGTTTTATTTTAAGCTAAATTAAATGTACTGTCTACCCTCACTAAAGTTCAGAAATATGTAGCATACACACATATTAAGTTAATCAGTCCTTTTTTTAACAAGTTGAAAATATTTTTTATCAATAATTGTCAGTACTGAATTAAATATATCTAAAAACGAATGGAGCATTGGTATATTATTTATCAACATTTCCATTGGGCTCAGTCCACCACCTTAAATTCAATGCCACAATGCATTCTGGGATTGCACACAATTATACACAAAACACTCTCTTAAAACTGAACCAATATAAGGTATCTTGGAAGCTGCCATAAATGTTTTGTCCCAGAGCTACAGTTAGCATGTTGGTCAGCTGATTCAATCAGTCCTGTAAATCATCCTGACTTATAGAGTAAAGCATAAACATACTATCATATCAAGCGGTCATACACACTGCACAAGACGCGGATTTTACTTACAGGAAACACACAATAAGCTCTGAAATTCACACAAAACATTTCATTCCATTCTCTATTTATCTCCTTTATCGACGTACCCCCTCTAAGGGCGTTTACTAGAATCCCACGTTCATTTAGTCTCGGTGGGGGCCTGCTTTCAGAGACCAAGGAGTGAGGGAACCATTGCAGCCAATCCAGAAGCCATCAGTTTTCATCCAGACCGGCTAGACCTCTGCATTACCGCTGCCCTCACGTTTATTGTTCTCTCATTGCACCTGTCAGCACTGCCTGACAGCACATTACCGGTACTGTGCTACAACAGAGGGGTCCATCAGGCAGCTATCAGGGCAGCTCTCACCCAGCCTCACAGCATGGGCAGATGGTAATAAGGTTCCAGAAAAGAGCGTGTGAATGGGTAAGCACACACACACACATACATAACTCAAAGACGCCCACTCCGGAACCAAATCCTTACACATACTGTACCTGTGTCATACTGTCAGTCTGAGAGCAACACGTTGCAATAAACGCTCGAACGAACATGTAAAAGTAATAAGGCTACACGCCAATTTGCAGGGTGCTTTTACGTTGTGAAATCTACAAAATTGATAGATGTGCATCATGTGTCTGTGTAAGATTGTGTTCTTAACCTGCACTCAGCAAGTGTGTTAGTTGGATTTTGGCAGACAGAAAATAGGGATAATTTAGTGAACATTTTAATGTTTAGTTTTTCTGATGAGACCTTCATGCCTGTAGAAACAGAAGCCTGTAAACAAGGAAAGCAGGAATTCCATTCCACTTCACATAAAGCTGGATGGGAAAGTTTGGGGAAGGTGGATGCCATTTTAAGTTTTTGGTTTGTTAGTGGTTATATTGCACGAAAGCACGAACTCTAAGTAAAATTGGCTTTATAAATGGAGTTACCAGCTAAATGGTTTAAAGTGACACTGTAAAAAATTATTTTCATGATTTGTTATCACAACTTTTTTCTTTTGTCAAATCAACCTACTTAATGTGGTTCAGATAACATACTATTTTGAGTTGAGTTTGTGTTGATTAAACCAATCTCCTTCATTGTATTAACTCAAATTCTTAAATTCAGTGAACTCAAAATTTTAAGGAAACCAGGTAACTTACTTTTTTAAATTTGAACCAACAATATTTTTTTCAGTCCATCATGAAACATTGACAATCTCCACCCCCCTTTTTTTTAATCAATCCGCTCACGTAAACTTAATTTAAAATAACTTCCCCTCCCTTTTGCAACAACGTCTTTTCTCTTTTCTGATAATATGTTTTTGGACATGGGGGTGTATAACCTGTCATTCACATCACAGCTATGACAACGATTCAACGGTCCAATCAAATCCCGATGGAAAAAATCAAGTCCCGCCCTTAGTTTTTTTTTTTTATGTTTGAGAAGCCGTTTCACTTGAATATACGTCAAAATAGGGAAGGAAATACTATAGCAACTAAATGTACGTTTCATGTTGACTTTTTTTTAGGAATTGCTAAATAACATGGATTAACTCACAATTTAATGAAAAATTCCCTAAACATTACCACACAAAAAGGTGAAAGAAAATCGAGGTGTATAAAAAAGAACATTTGATGTACAAAATCACTATAAATCAATGGTGTTTTGTGATACTGTTGTTTTCTACAAAGAAAACATTCTAAATCATTTATAGGGAACACCAATATATACACAATATATATTAAAATATCCACTATTATGAAATAAAATATTTGTGAGTACAATTGATGTATTTGCAAATATATATATATATATATACACACACACACAGAGAGAGAGAGAGAGAGAGAGAGAAAGAGAGAGAGAGAGAGAGAGAGAGAGAGAGAGAGAGAGAGAGAGAGAGAGAGAAAGAGAGAGAGAGAGAGAGAGAGAGAGAGAGAGAGAGAGAGAGAGAGAGAGAGAGAGAGAGAGAGAGAGAGAGAGAGCGAGCGAGCTGTTTTTGAATGGCAATCATGAAAAAAAGAAAGAAAGATGTTTGTTGTTCCCTGAACGATGTAGTTACACCACCTACCAGCAGGGCATAACTGGCCTATGCTAACCAGCCAAGCCCTGACCCCTTTAGTTCACACAGACATATAGCCCAGTTGCTATGGAAACAGCATAGGCAGGCAGGGGATACTCTTGACATGTATTTCTGCATATTTCCACGACCTTTCTCTTTCCCGTTCTCTCATTGTCTCTATCCATAAATAGGATTCCTTCATTATACAAAATACAGATGAATAAACCTCATTGTCCTTACAGGACCTCCACTGCAGTAGTATATCAAAACAGATGACCTGAAAACTGGCCAAGACGTGCATTCTAATGCAAACAATTGAATCTGCAGTACGCAATGTTAGCCATTTTGCTAACTTTTGTTATACTTATATGAAATAGACTGATCCCCAATTGGCTGAAATGCAGCGGTTGCGGTTAGATTGCTTTTTTTTTTTTTTTTTTGGTTTACAGAGTCTGGGGCTATCACAAAGACAAGTGATATTTCTCAAGACACCTTTATCTGTGATATCTGTCAGAAAAAAAATGCTTACAGCAGCTTTAAGATCCAATTACATGACTTACACCACACACATGAAAAGACTTTTGGCATCTCATTGTATAAGAGGTCAGAAAATGATCCGCACCATCCTGCATTATAATCTTTTTCTTGAACCTTTAATGTCCTTCGTTGGGCCTCTTTAAAGGTGAACTTTAATACAAAGTAATTAATGCTGACAAGATATGCTAAATATATGGATCAAACATTTAATGAGGTCCTTTTAACTTCAAGTTCAAATGAAAGGGTACTGAAGAGATCTGCTCTTAGTCCAAGGATAATCTGCAAATCTGCATGAGTCAGATGGGGATAGGCTTCTATTTACACATGCTCATAAGCTGAACTCAAAAGATTGGTCATTATATAAACCGGATAACCGCTGAACTATTTCTGATCTTAATACAAACATCTGGTACATTTTCATCCTACGATGTTTGATCTGATTTCTAGCTAATCTCACCATACCAAGCAAGTAAATGTCACAATATACAATCGAGGTATTTAATCAATGCACTTTGAAACTAGATTTATACATTTTCAGCTGAAAATGTTATTGGCGCAAAACCACCATGAAGCCAATGTTGTCAAGGCATTAAAATGTGGATGTTGAGGTGTTTGTTTGTTTGTTTGTTTATATATTTATTTTTAATTTATGGTTACGCTTTATTTTGCTGGTCCTCTTTAGACATTCTACTAACCAAGTAAGTAACTTTGCAACAAGTCAACTAACTCTTATTAGAGCCTTATTTGACTGTTAGGTTAGGTTAAGGTGTTAAGGCCCATTCACACTAAAAATTATAATAAAGATAACGATAAAGATATAGCTCGAAAAAATTCTCAATATTAAAGAATAGCAGAAATAATATAGAATATTAAAGAATAGAGTTTACACCACAGCTATAATGATAATGGCACAGAGAAACGATTTTGTTGGAATCACTTTCAGAATGATTTCATCCAGCTGATGAATGATAAAAACATTGACAACCAATCAGAATCTATCCTGATGTAATGAGTACAAGCATTTAAAGTGACAGACAAGCACGTGCTTAGAATAAACAGAATTTGCTGGTGTGGACGCTAAGATACAGTTATCTTTATAGTTATTGTTCTAGTGTGAACGGGCCTTTAGGCTTCGGGTTAGTAAGTTGACATGTAAGTTGCTAAGTTACTTGTAGTCAGAAGAATGTCTGATGGGGTCCATCAAAATAAAGTGTTAGCAAATATTAAGCAGACAGTCTACTAATACTCTCATGAGAGTTTGTTGACATGTTCATGTAGTTGCAAAGTTACTTATAGAATGTCTAAAGTGGACAATTAAAAAAAGTGTCACCTAATTACATTTCATTTAAAATTGGGGGTTTATCGGCCACAGATCAGCCATTAGTTTGAAAAGTAATAACGCACCTTTTCTCAAGACGTTTCATAATTTTACAAATTCGAAGTATCATTCATGTCCGAAGCAGGATAAATGACATGCCAAACTTAAATACTCAGGGGCTTGTTCACATCCCTCACCGTAAGTAAAAAAAAAAAAGAAAAAAAAGAAAAGAAAAGGAAGTATAGGCAGTATGCCTGCCTTAGCAAACACCACTAATAATCAACACCAAGGTTGCCTCATGCTGAATATGTCTGTGCCACTCTCTTACACACACACCTTATCTCGCCTGCAATCCTAATCTCATTAAGGCAACATTGTTAGCAGTTGAATTCTGGGATATCAGATTGACTCTTGGTATTTTTACCCATGCATCAGCCTATTGCTATTCTCCCTCATGGCACTGAGCGGGAACCTCTGGCCTCCCAGAGCGCCTGCCTGACCAGCACACCCTCCACAGCTGCCCGACTCCCTGCCTCTCAAAGACTAATTCACTCCATATTTAAATAAGGTATTAAAGTTTCATCACTGGCACCTGGATGAGGCTGCTGCTGCCTGCCGGAGACTGAGGGGCATCTAGAGGCCTGTTGTGCCTTTGGGATGAGGAGAGGAGACACACACACTTGCACTCACACACAAAATAGCAAATAATTAGGGCCAGGTGAGCAGCTGGACAGACAGCCTACAGGAGCCTCACCAGGTCAAAAGAAGTTCCTGTTAGAGAGAGAGGGAGAGAAAGAGAGAGAGAGATGCTTGGGAAGTGTGACCGAATGAGTAATACCTTAAAAACAACACATTTCACTTTTGAAATGATTAGGAAATAGTTACTGAAGAGGGGACTATATGATTGGGTCAAATAAAACCCCAGCCACGATTTGGATGGATGAGAGCCTTTATTTTTTTGGACAAAGTTGTTTCTGGCTACACTAGTGTGAACTTTAAAACGAGAGGGAAAAAAGCCCCTCTAGCGTTCCATATGAAATATATCAAAAGAATCAAATTAGTACGGCCCTGATATTAAAATAATAACATTTACCCCTGGAATAAATGGTTTTAGTTCTAAAATCAATACACACACTCAATAATGCAAGTGCATTATTATAAGATAATAACACGGGGAAAAAAACCTGTGCATTCCATAGAACATTAGAAGGAACACACAGAGGACTCTGTATTATAGATTTCATAATTTCATATCAAATGTCACATACTCCCATAGGACGTAATACGGTTACATCTCTAATGGGATTTTTTTTCCCTGATATAAAAATTACATTTAAAGAAATCAGACACACATGGTAATGCAATAAAAAATAATTTACACCGCTCTTGCCGAGTTCTCCCCTTGTATCGTACCTTAAGGTTCTTTTTGAGGGGCAGGAAGAAAATAACCTTTATATCACCACATTTTAAATGTAAACTATAATTACAGCATTTTTGCACATTTCGTACTTTCTACTTCGAAGTGGAGGCCACAACAAATCTAGGGTAACAAAACAAGCACAGCTAACTAATAAACAACACTGTATTCACAACACCTTTCCACTGATATGTTCTACAGTATAGCATCGTGAATTGACTTTTCAAGGCTTCATACCTTTTTATAGGTTTGATAAAAGACCAAAGATTTGATTCCTCGCTCTTTGTATGTGTTGTCTCATTTATGTCTCTTTGTTAGGACAGATGGAGAATTGGGGGGACATAGACCAATAAAAGCCATTCACTGACAATGACCGTGTTTAAGCCTGAAAAGCTTTCACAAAAAGTCCCTTGCTCAGGTCAGACTTGGACAATATTTGCCTATTTGTATGGCTATTCGTTCTCCAACGTATTGCGAATGTAGAAATACATTTCCAAGGGCAAATTTGCATACGGTTTTAGTCGCAACGATGGCACGGATCACAGCTATTCTCTTCTGTCTCTGTGATTGACAGCTGAGTGGACTCCGCCCCCCAAACCAGAGAGAAAAGGGCTCGTCAATATGGCGTCTCTTCAGAATCTTACCGACACTAGCAAGCTTGGCTGAAACAAAGGCTCACCCCCGTATCCGTTGTGACTAATCTAATTGTTTATTGGCCAATGTCACGAATCCACAGCTCAAATAATACTTTGATGCTCACAATATATACCACACATTCATTTACACTTTGTTCTGAGATCTATTTGAAGCACTTTTTCTCTGATGGCCAAAAATAGAGAAAGGCACTACAAGGAGTTCAAAAGAGCCTGGAATTAGCCCTCTTCCTTTTACCTGCCGGCTGTGAGAGCACTCGAGAGAAAATGTTGTCTAGCATCTGGTGGGGTGAGCTGGAGATGGTCAGCCGCAGGGCTGATGGAAGACGAGGGGTGTCATTTTAGTATATCAAAGCTTGATCAGGGCTATCCATCTTTGAGGAACTCAGAACAACTGAAGGGAGAAAAAAATACCACATTTGTGATGTGGGAAGGTAAAAAGGAAATGTAAAAAAACAAAACAAGACAAGCCTCCATATGATAAGAGGAGGGTTTATGCTGATGTGTCGTTTTGTTTTCTTGTTGTCACGGATATAAGCGGCTGCATAAATAAGGTATTTAGAGGGCTTCGCTCTGATGTCTCGATTGCATTCGTTCAATTGTGCTTCTGTAGGTGTTTTTATTTTATTTTTCGGTTGGAGGCATCTGCTCAGATCCAGCCCGTTTTATGCAGACTGTCACAGCCTCAGTAGTGGCACTACAAACGGCAGGGCTTGCTGTAAACTTTTCCCCCGCAGGATAAGCGTTGTTGGGATAGCGCCACCCTGGGGAATCTCCTTCTCTCGCTCGACTCAGTGTGGATCTGAGAGCGTGTCTGCTTCGCTCTCCTTCAACTGCAAACAAAGCCTTTCTCACAGCTCATTTCACTTAGTCATTTTAGTAGGAATGCGTGTTTAGTGGGAAGGAGACACATTTTGCGTTTCGGTTGTTTGTGTGGTTAGTTTCTGGTGATGTTCGCATTATCTTTGTGAGTCGTTTAGGTCAGGTGGATGTGGAAGTCTTAAAAGGTTCTGGACCTTTTTCGGTGTTGCATTTTTGTCTTTTTGGTCTGCTGAGGTGGCGAATTGCATCTTCTGTCATATCCGCTCTTGCTTTTCCCATACATAAAATATCACACATCTGAGGGACAATCCAATGACCTCTACTGCCCTCTCTCCCTCGCTTTCTGTCTCTCTCTCTCTCTCTCTCTCTCTCTCTCTCTCTCTCTCTCTCCCAAACACACACACACACACACACACACACACACACACACACACACACACACACACACACACACACACACACACACACACAATCACACTCTAAGAGAAGCACCAGTCTCACATCCCCCACTGCATACGTGTCTTGATTTATTTTCACCAGTCCTCCACCTTATGATGATGTATTTGCGACATCTGGCGGTATTCACTATTTCCTTAGCAATAGCGAAATGAAAAGGACGGCACAGGGGGGAGACGGAGATGGAGACGGACGGGTGCAGAGAGAAAAAAGCCAGGAAGACTGACAGAGTGAAAGGAAGGAAGACAGAGAAAAAGAGGAAAATGAAGCCAGAGTCAAGAGGTACCACAAAAAAATCGAGAGACAACGGCGACACACAAAGTTGTATGTCTTAAGCCGCGAGTCCTTCGAAATCTATTCCAAACGGCTTGGATACCCCCTAGTGGGAGGACAAAGGCAGCTATCCTTGTCAGAAATGGGGGCGACGAAACAGCCATGAATCCATAGGGTCCAGAGGTCATCCTTCTTGAGCTGAGGTGACATCATAACAATGGGACACTTCTACAGCCTTAGAAATCCAAGCTGATTCATTCCGCGAGGGGCTAAAAAGGAGCGCGCCTTGTAGTTCCCACACATTCACAGACAGACAGCGAAGGAGAGACCTAGACAGACAGAGAGAGGGAGAAACAGAGGAGGATAGCAGCAGGGAACGTATAGGCCTCACTCCAAGCTTTTCTTTCTTCGTTTTTTTGTGAACGCATTAAAGAAGATGACTTAATTCGCTCTCGTTCTATGTCCGGAGAGTGCCTCTGTGAGACTCCGTCATAGAGACATGTCACGACCATCAAGTACGCGAATTACTGCACAACAGAAGCACCTAACCATGAATACTTTGTGTCGGCAAATGAGTGTTTCGAATGATACGAATAGAGGAAAAGGGCACACTCATTAGGCATATAAACGCTCATTTCATGCAAGCGGCTCATCAACATTAATAGACAATGATTGATGATATTTATCTCCTAATTAGTGAAAAAAGAGCAGATAATTGGCCATTATCAGAAAATTAGCAGGAACAACTCATAGGAAAAAGCCCGAAATATACAACATAACGCATCTCCCTACGACTTTTGCGAGTTGCGTAAATGTTTACGTAACTAAACCTTCACTCTAAACAATAGATGTTCTAAACGGCGTTAAGCTTTCTCCGCGCTTGCAACAATGGTGCAATGCCACGTTACATAAGCTCAAGAGCTATAATGAGATCATACATTCATGTCGAAAGTGTTAATTAGTCTATCTGCCCGAGGTTGAGGGATTCCGCTGCCTTCGCTCATTGTTTTTATAATCCTCCGCACACATTTATAATTCATCGTGTCGCGCTGCGCTAACACGTTTTAGCCATCTTTTTGTCTGTTTATGAAGGCTTCATCGTGGTCATGATGCATTTGAAAGCAAATGAAAATCTCTCTTTCTGTTTCTCCCCCTTTAGCTGCCTGACTCAGCTGCCAGCCATTTTGACAGCTTCATTTGTGACGGCGTTCTTTGATCGGGGCTGTCACTGATATCCAACGCCAATGAAAGGCTAAAACTAACCCGACGTTTGCTCGCTACTAAGCTGGACCGTTTTATTGCCCGTCTGCTTTAAACAAACGTGCCGTCTCGTCTTCTGCAGTGACGTGTTCGTCTCTTGAGGATGACTGGTTTTGTAAACTAGGAAGGGGAGTGTTAGTTTGTCAACTGCAGTGCAAATTATATGAAATTTCACTTCTGTTATGCATTAAAGTTTGGCATACGCTTCATCATAAATAACAAATGCAGCAATATAAGCATCTTTTTAATCTTAAGACTTAATTTTAGACAAAAGTTCACACATTTCTACAATAAACAAGAATAATTACCTACTAAACTTGAAAAAAGGATTTTAGTATGGATCATAATTGGCATGAATGCTATCTGGTCTAATTGTGGAAGTAAACTGTTATTGATGATGTAATACTTGCCTGTTATCGTATTAGGGTTATAATTTGTTTCTCATTGCCTCTTGTTTCCACAGAAATTGTCTCTAATTGTTCGTACCTAGACAGATTCAAGTGCCAACCTATGAGTCAAGTCATGGTTCAACCACAAATGCAAATTTATTTACTTTTCAAGTCATCATATGACTTACTTTCTTCTGTGGAAAACACACACACACACACATACAGACAGACAAAAAACATACATTTTTGTCGTGCAATAATGAGGTAAAAAATATCATACCCATGCAGGAATCCACTATGGCTACATGTCAATAACATAAAACCTAATTTGTTCTTGCATGCCATGTGAATTAACTTCATGATGTCATCCCACACAAACTAATGAGGTATTATTTTTTTTATTTTTTTTACATTAGAGATGTTTTAAACAATCAGTATGTCGTTTGTTTACCCTATAATAAAGTTTAGATTACCTTTGCTGTCACTAACTTGTACTGAAAGTTAATCTTAAAAAACACCAATAATTTGAATATGTACATTATAATTGTGTGATGCCTAAACTTATTTTTAGAATTTAAAACAAATTGTTTTAGATTTTTTATTTTATATATATATATTTTTTTTTTTCATTTATCAGTTTTTCTGCTATAAATTGAACATAATTATCAGTTTGGTATCAGCCACAGTTTACATACTAGTGTATTTCCGGTAGTAATACCATAGAGACAAGAGTAAGTCACAGCAGCTGGTTAGGTATTACCTTTCTTGAGTACATCAGTACTAACAGTAGTAAGATGATGATGCAAAAGAGACCAGGGCAGAGGGAGAAGGATAGAACTGTGCTCAGACCAAGCAACCAAACCAAGTATTGAAACAGCGTAAGACATTACCGGCCAGAATTACAGGAGGCCACTGCCTTTGCTCGTGCCCTCTTACTGTTTTTTTTTTCTGGACGGTTGATGCTCGCGGCTGGGGTCGGAAACCTGAGGAGACTGGCAGAGCTGGTCGGAAACAACGTGTATTCTGACCTCTCTCAAACCAGAAGAGGGCAAGCAGCCACGGGCTTGAAGCCAGCAGGTGGTATAGTTTCCAGGAAAGATAGGAAGTCTTCAAACGGTTCACTCCGTCAAGTAGTCCATGGCCTGACATTGAGCTCTGGATTGTGTGTGTGGTTGTGAGGAGAGGCCTGAGCTGATATCGGACAGGGCAACGCTGAATGACGGATTGCCTGAGAAAGCATTGGGTCAGCCCGGAGCCAACGCAGAGGCTACACAGATGCCCCCAATACAGGCAGCCCACTCTCTGATTAGATCTGCTCCCCTTCCAGCAAGAGCGCCCAAGTTCAAAAAAGACAAGAGATGAATGAGAGTATGGCAGAGAGAGAGATAGAGAAGGAGAGATCGAGGGAGTGACAAGGAGCATCATTCATCTCTAAATGGCCTTTCATAACATTGTCACTGGGTATCACACAAATTGCAACAAACAGTCACACTGCTATAGATGGTTGCCAGTAGATGAAACATAGAGTAAAGAATAAAGGGTGAAGATGCCTCTGAGGAATAACTACATTTGAGAAATCTGCTCCGAGCCAATCTGGACATTGATTTAAAGATGTCAAGATTAGTCAACCTGGCTTAACTCAACAAATAAGATAAAATAATATTGAAATAGACAAGATATATATTGTCAGAGGAGGAACAAATCCCAGACAATTTGGGCACTGATTCAAAGACGTCATGAAGAGGAAGTTCAAATCTAGTTGAACTGTTTTCACACTTGGTTTGATTGCTTGGTCTGAGCCAAAGTTCAATTGTCCCTTGGGTTTAACATCAAGACTAAACACACACAAAATGTCATTTTTATCAGCAGATTTGAACTATACTATAATTATTGTAACCAAGTACAAGTAAGAAAGGATTGCTAACATTCCAATCGGGAGTTCGCATGAACCTTTCACACCAACCAAAGAAAGAAAGAAAGAAAGAAAGACGATTATTCCAGAGACTGTTGCTTCTGAAGAGGAATTCAGTGTGCATTTCTTTCTGGTCTTCTTTTCTTAGTGTTCTGTCAAAAACAACTTGAGCTAACATAGCAGCCTGTCACATCAAGACAATCCTCAGCAGAGCACTGAGCAGAATACTCTAACCCGGTTTCATACACTTAGCCATCATACTATCACACTAAAAATATAACTATAATGTATACCGTTTACAACATACAACCGGTGAGGGGCGGGTGTACCATTTTGGGGGCCTTAAGCAAAGTCAGGATGTGACAAAACGTATATATTTCAAACATTAATAAAGACAAACAGTCACAAATAATAATAAAAATTTGCCATAGCACAAATAAATACAACTGAACAAAGTGTAAGAAATCAAATATTATCAAAAGTAAAATAACACTGCATAGAGTTTCCTTTTTATAAATTAAATATAGATTAATCCTTATTAAAGTTACACAAGTTATTCAGTCAAGATCAATGACTTTTTATTTAATTTAGTTTTGTATTTGTACGTTCAAGCGCAAGAGAACTCAACTGAATTCAGTATTTGTGCACTAAATGAGAGTTGAGTACATCTTCCTGCGCTTGAACAGTTGAAAATCACATTAATTGTGAACACATATCGATTATCAATTTCAATTTTATAACAAGTATCCGATTCCTTAACTTAATTATGCGATTCCAGAATTTGAATTCGATTCACAACCCTATATCTTTTGGCAAATGCACAGGCAGTGACTGTGCGGGCACAGCTTGTTCAGTGTGTGACCTGGCTGCAGGTCTTCCACCTCATCAGATGTTTCATATAGATTTTTCAGTGCAAAAAAAAATAAAAAAAAATAATAAGCTTTGGCATTCTTTCAGCATTGGGTTTCTTCACTTTAATATCTTTTATTTTTATTTATTTTTATTTTATTTATTTTTTTAGTTCAGCTTGGATATGTGTGCTTTGTTTCTTTCTACTTATCTTGACCACCTGGTAAATTATGTCAAAAGCAGTCATGAATTGAGTGGCCCCAAGCCTGCGGGACCCTTTGCATTTGATAGGTTTGCGTGGTGGTTAACAGCGCTACTTCAACCGCTCAATCGTTTAGACTTGGTAAGATGTTTACAAAATATTGTAGTCTCTAATGCTCACCAAGGCTGTATTAATTTGATAAAAAATGAAGATTTTTTCAAGCTGTAAAAATGGCCTTGAAATCTCTAAGACCCCAAACAGAGCATGAGGGTTAAACCCATGCTATATATTATATGCTATATATATTTTCTCGCAAAATCAGTGCAGAAACTGCAAAATCTGCAAAAGTGGGGCTTGGCTGTCGGGTTACCTGAGCACACACTTATTAATTAGTGTGTGGTGCTCAACCAGAGAGGTTGCAGAAGGGCAGATGTGGTGACAGACCTTCTCCTCATCAACCATGTCTGAGCAACCTTCATCCTTCCTTCTGTCCTTCTTACCCACCTCTGAGGGGCAGAGTTTGAACGTGGCCACTGAATGCCAATGAAAGACCCAAGTGCCCTCAGCTTTCAGGATGCTTGCTGACCATCTGCCCAGGGGCCAGAGTGGCACCATGGCCCTTATATCAGTCAGGGCTAAGGGCTCCGGGGGATCTGTAGCACCTCTGCGGAGCACTGAGATCACCATCTAATTGACAGGATGACAGTCCACAGTTCCTCTAAAGGTACTCTGAGACAGTGGCATTCAGGCCATGTAAAGTCAGCAGAGAGGGAAGGTCACGTCTGATCAGGGCTCCTATGACAGAACCGTAGACATCGTATAGAGGTACGATTCACTAGGCCAAGACACTACACTCGTCAGGAGAATGAAAGAAGTTACCAATGTCAGGTGTAAAACTGCAACACATACTCTAAGACCAGAGAGACAATCAAAATGAACTTAATTTAGTGACTTAAAGGGATAGTTCACCCAAAAATGAAAATTCTGTCATCATTTACTCACCCTCATGTCCATAATGCAAACCTGTATGATTTTTTTTTCTTTTTCTTTGAAACATAAAAATATATTTTAAAGAATACGAAATTTAGTACAGACTAAAAACACTTGAGAAAGCAAGTCATACAGGTTTGAAACGATGTGAAGGTATGTAAATGATGATAGAATTTTCATTTTTGGGTGAACTATCACTTTAAATGTCAGTCATCATTTCATTTTGAATTTATTTTTAGGTATTTCGCAAATCTCCTATATCTGTTATCCTATAATAGCGTGAGTTCTGAATGCTCCAAAAACACAGTAAATTAATTATATAAATCTGTACGAAAAAACTAAATTATATACAGTATGAGAATAATCCATAGTGATTTAGCTTAATATATCCTTCCAACAGACGACATTTCAAACTTTTCAAAGCAATTAACAATGAAGGTTCCCTTGTGGTGAGATTGTTAAAAAATGACACAGCAAGCATTTGCCTGTGCACTGACAAAAATAGACTGGTTGTGACATACAAGCTTGACTAAACGCTACTTTTACAATACTTTTTTTTGTATTTTGCATTGCATTTTTACAATATAAGACTGGGTACTGCAAATTGAAGTAAATTAAGCTTGAAATACTCATCTTAGACATCTATAACAAGCGAGGTATATTAAATGCAGGCGTTACAAATCAGCATTCAGTGCACTCCAAATGAATTACCGTTATAGGCCACTAATATTATCACTCTTATTTGTAAGGAGCTATGATTGCCTCTACTGAACCACACTCTCCTTCGCCAACCGCTCCAGCAAAAGCTCTCCATCTCCATTTCCTTGTCAGGGCGTTTCACCGCTGCCCAGATTAATGCTGACAGGCAGGAATCCTTCTAATTATCTGTCCCTGGCCTGGATGCAAATGGCTGGGTTCTGGTGGCAGTGTGATGAGACTGCCAGTGCAGTGACACCGGGCCCCCAGCGTGGAAGCCTGTCACTGGCCCTCTTCCATCCAGGGACCACACAGTTTATTTATTTTATTATTATTTTCCACCTCTCAGGCTGGCAGGGTGGCTTTGTCAATCACAATGTGGAGATGGCAGTGGGTGTCTGATTAAAGCTCTGCGCTGGGTGAGATTGAGCTGGTTGTGACGGCTGTAGATTAGGATCATAGATTATGAGAGATAATGGTTCTTCAATAATAAACAGAGGACTGGAAGTGAGAGAACGGATTGAATTGAGTTAAAGAGTGTGGCATAATCAAGGATGTTGTGAAAGGAAAATTGATGGGCAAAAAAAAAAAAGCCCTGCAAAGCTGGAATAACATTATAAATAGCGGCTGTTTCAGCCATTTCAGCACGACTTTGGATAGTTTAGTCAGTAACTAATTACCTGTTTCATCGGCAAGTATAAACAAAACCAAACAATTGGTTGTTTCGATGGTAGCTAATTAGCTATCTGCTATGAAAGTTAATTTCCTCCAAACCAAACCAATAAAAATGTAATAAAATAAAACAAAACGAAACAAACAATAGGTAGTTTAGATAGTAGCTAATGATCGATATAAGAAGTAAAATGCAGTGTAGGAGCTAATTAGCTATCTGCTCTGCATGTTCGTTTTCTCTAAACTAAACCAAACCAATAAAAACTAAAACCAAAACATTTGGTAGTCTAGAATCTAGATGATAGCTAATTAGCATGTTCAGCAAGTTGTGTCATACTTTTAGTCACAACAAACAACAAAACAATAAAATAACAAAACAACAAGACACATAGCTCAACAATAAGGACTGGCCGAAGTCCCAGGGCCAGTGTGAAAGACGGGACAGTTGATGGAGTTGTAACTTGCCAAACCAGGCCAGTGCAGCGCCGTCACGAAAGTTTATCATTTGCACGTGTTTTTATGTCTTCTCAATTTAAACATTGAAGGGATTTTTAATCATTCAGTTTCAAGCGCAAGTAGACGTGAAAACTCAAATTCAGTTCTCGCACGCTTTTTTTCTGTGAGCACGCACCCAGGGAGCCGAGTCTCAGACGGCTTTTTAATTTTTACGGAGGAGTTTCGCCATCAACTGCCCTGATGACGACGAGACCCTGAAATCACTGTTCTGGATCGGGGAACATTACCATCATCCTGTTGACCTCCCAGAGACCACTTGACAAAACTGAAAGGAATCCATCATCAGGTGTCTGGAGAGGACAGTGCCAGCCCCTGAGCCGGATTTATCACCTTCGACAGCGGAGAGATCGTGTGACCCCCCCCGCAGACGTTGAGGGACCAACCGCAGCGATGAGTGAACCTGACCAGGGGTGTGAGCCCACGACACCAGTGGCTGAGGGAACGGAGACAGGTTGATCGACTTCAATGCAGAATCATTATCTGGACCATCATCTACCATCACGCGAAGCTCAGCCAGTCCTCCAGCCCCTCTGCTCCCGGATGTTTACAGCCCTGCACCTTCCCTGCAGTGACGTTGAGCCACAAGTCGTGCAACCACCAGCAGCGCCAATTCCATATGATCCAGCGGCTCCCTCTTCGGCCTCTGTTCTCTTCGCTTCTTGGCCAGTCGACCTGTCAGCTCCGCTTGGCTCCTCCCATCTTCGGCTCCACCGGAGACCCTCGGCCTTATTGCTCCACCGGGTTCCCTCGTTCCACCGGCTCCCCTTTGGTCAGTCATCACTCTACTTCCGCCACGGACTTACGGGCTGTCCTCTGCGCTCCGTCCCTCCACCTCTACGGCTGTCCTCTGTCCTCGGTCGTACCCCAGATGCCATCAGCCACCATAACACCATCTTGGCTCCTCCCTCCCTCGACACCGCTGTGGGCTGTCTGCACTGGAGAGCTCTTGGTCTGTGCCATCAGGCCATTTCCATCTTCGCCGCCGGGAACTCGTCGTCGTTCGGAGGTTGCCACTCCTCCATCGCCGCCAACCCTCATCAGCCCTCCGTCACCTACTGTTTTCATCTCTTCATCTCTTTGTCCTCGTCCAAAGCCACCTCCCTTGTCATCGTCATCACGATAGGGGGCATTCTGTCACAGTTATGTTCAGTTTAGTTACGACTTTTAGTTTGTTTACATCAGTCACTTGTGTTTTTTTGTCTTTGTTTCCCGCCTCTCATTATTTTCTATGGACACTGATTACCATCACAGCTGTTCGTCACTGTGTATTTAAGTTCTTTCTTGAGCACTCTTCATTTGTCCGGTATTGTTCATGTTTCACACATTGTCTCGTATGTTGGCTGTCTAGTTTTGAGTTGTTTAAATAAACCTTGTGTTATATTCGCTTCATTTTCATCTTCCTTGGATTAAGCGTTACAGAAATGTCCCCAGTATCAAATATTTTAGGTGCATATTTATTAGAATTCAATGTTTCATTAGGTATTAATTCATTAAATATTTATTTTATTTATTTATTTTTTGGTGGGACCAGTAAAAATATTGGCATGGCGAGTAACACTTCCATGTCAACCCATCATTTTAGTGACTTTATTTTTTTCCGCAACCTTTAAGTTTCACAAACAAGTCCCCTCCATCATGTTCTATGACGGACTGAAAAAAAATCCTTAGTGTTGAGCCCAGGGAAATGTCATAATACATAGCATAATTAAAATGTACACATATAGATTTGGGCATCTGAGAATGAATGAACAAAAGTGAACTTAATTCTGATTGTGAACATTACGAGAGGTGCGAGACAGGGAGGAAGGAAATAATGAATGGATGGAAGAGGATTTTAGAGGAAAGAAATGAGGAATGAGCTAGACCGGGTGGAAATGGTGGCCTAGCTGCTTGACAGTTGACTCTGTTGGATGTGACTTTCACAGTCTGCTGGCAGTTTGTGTGGAAGCCATCACATCTGTGACTCGAAGTTTGATTAATGAGCCTTTCAGCTCTTCTCTGCCATGTGAGGTGGGGCCACGGCCTTCTCCCAGGCTTCAGTGATTCACCCACCAACACACACACACATACATGAACACACACACACATGCAAAGAACAAACCAGGAGCTCTACGCCTGCCTCATGCTAAATAAAACCTCATTGTGTCTGCTAATTTACAGCACTAGCCACCAAAACAAAGGCAAGATGATGGAGAGACACAAAGCTTTCCCACAGTCAGTCAGTCAGTCAGTCTGTCCGTCCGTCATAGAGCATGATGGAGGGGACTCGTTTGTGAAACTTAAAGGGCCCCTAGCAAAAAAAAAAAAACCTTGCCCATAAAAAGTCAGTAAAATGATGGGTTGACATGGAAGTGTTTGCTTTTTCCAGCAACACAGTGAAAATGTCCCTTTCCTCAGCCATGACAGATTCCCTTACCCAAAAAAGCAACAACAACAAACTCATAACACAAAGGTGGCGATATCAATTACTTCCCCGCACATTGCGATGCTGCCTCTAGCCGAGTCTCTGCGCGTCTGTGGAAAAAGTCCTTGCATTCTGACACATTTGTTTGTATTTTTTACCCTGGGAAAGAAAGCTAACCATATGGCTATCATTGGGAACAGATGGCATGTGCCCAATGTGAACGGCGGTGCCTATCACTGCAATTTAAAGCACTCCACTCCCTGCATCAACTGCCATCTTTCTCAACAGATACTTCACTATTGTTCCGGATGATAAAGGAATGACAGTGCAAGGCTGTATAAGTTGAGCAAGCCAACGTACTACATCAGTTAAAATTCATGTCTTTCAATGCAACAAGCAAAAAGAAGAGAAAGGAGAAGACATATTTTAGCATTGTTTGTGACTGTGATTCCAAAAGTTTTAGCATTTACCAATAGCATTACATTTGTTTAGAAGGTCAGGTGCTTGTTAAGTGTGTCCCGTGGTATTTTGTAACACTGAAAGCGTGTCAAACTAAGGCACAACATATTATAAGAAAAAGCCATTGGAGGAAAATGTTTAACCATAGAGCTCACTTGTGAAAAATGATTCAGGTGAAAGAAAGGAAGTTTGTTTGTTGGGTCAGTAAAATAAAAATAATTTTAAAATAATTGTAAAAAATTCGCAAGCGATGCATTAAATTGATCAAAAACATCATGTTTTTTTTTTACAGTTTCTGAAATGTATATGGCCAAACATTAAGACGAAATTCTGATAGCTTGTAATGTATCAAGTACAACTTAGTAGTTGGTGCCCTGCTACAGTTTTGCCCTGTGCCGCATGAACAAGTGATCGTCGTGTGACGAATTGATTGCTGTTTTTCTTTTTATTATTTATTCTTATGTTTACTTTTTAAAAATCACTAAAGAAGACTTTAGTCAGGTTTTGCAAAGTTTTGATCATGGTTGATCAAACAAACGCAGCCTTGGTGAGCATGAGACTTCTATCAAAACCATTAAAAAAGAGTGTGTGCAGAGATAGTAAATCACAAAACAAATGCTAGTATTGCCAGATTACAGAATGCAACATGGAGGGAAGCCAGATTTGTATCAAATAGGAGTATCCTACATGCGCAACACAGCATAAGTTTTATAAAATTTAAACCGGGAAGGCAAACCTGAATGTGAATTTTAACACAGATCATTGAACCTAAGGTGTTATTGTAAAGCCTTCCTGTCACCAAGCACTGTAACTCTGGCAAAAAAAGTTTGTGTGGGTCATGTCTAGAAGTTTGCTGTAGCTGTCTCTCTGGGTGTCAGGTGCTAGTCTGAGGAAGAACAGGAACATTAATCAGTCACTTTCTGCTGAAAAGCTCCATTTGAGAATGATTTATGACACTGCTGGCACGGACAGCCAAATGACAGGTGACAATAAAGGACACCCACACCTGTGTAAATCTTCTCCCTCTCTCTCACACACACACACACTGTGAGAGGGGGAACGGGGGGACGGAGTTGAGACCGCATTATGGCACATGTCTCATTCATATGCAGCAAGATGAATGTACTCCTCATAGAGCCACAGAAATATCTCCTAATGTTTAAATAGATAGTTCACCAACATTTTCTGGGTGATTATATACTGTGAATGTCAGTCCAAACTTGTATGATGTTATTATTATTATTTTAAAAAAAAATTTAGTAGGATACACACAAATGTTTTGGTATTTTGTTTTACATACCAAGGCAGTTCTCGGTGACCAATGGGCTGTCAAGCTCCAAAAAAGGGACTTTTAAAATATATAATTAAATAAAAATAACCCACATGGCAAATTTTATGATAGATTTATTTGAGGAACAAACCGGAATTTAAGTCGTCAATCATGTTTGTTTCAAGAGCCACGGTGGGGGTGAAGATTATCAGTAAATAATGAATTTATTTGAAGAAGAAAAAACAGTAATATTCTGAAATATAATTACAATTCAAAATAGCTATTTTCTATTTGGATATGTTTTAAAAATAATAATAATAATTTTAAAACACTGTATTCCTGTGATGGTAAAGCTGAATTTTCTCCAGTCTTCAGTGTCACACGATCCTTCAGAAATCATTATATTATGCTGATTTGCTGCTCAAGAAACATTTCTTATTATGTTGAAAACAGTTGTGCAGCTTAATCATTTTGTGGAAACTGTGATACATTTTTGGCAGGATATTTGGATGAACTGAAAGTTCAATAGAATGGTATTCTTTTTTAAAAATATTCCTCTCATAACCTGACATCATTAAAACATTACTGAAAAAAGAGAAGTTAGAGAGATTAATATGTTCAGATGAACACCCTATTCAATAGACAGCAAGATCACATAGTTTCTGCATATAGAAGACCTACATACATTCTCAGTCTCCAGAGAGGCTCTCTAGTGTCTAACATTTACTCCATGACCTATTACTGCTTTTTTCCCCCATGCAGTAGACCTTGTGTTACAACTATTTTCTATCTGCCTCATTTTATTTTTTATTTATTTATCTCTCTATCTCTGACCAGGTTTCTCATTAAATTTACTCATTCATGGTCATTCATGGACAATCCACAAGTGTCATGCACTACAATGGTAGCTATCTTTTTTTTTAAGGTCGCATGCACACAAGCACACACACACACACACACACACACACAGCTATCTGAATGAGGACAATAAAGTGACATGAATTCAAAATTGACAATTATCATTTTTATATGGAATATTTGAGTATTAAAAATGATTTATCCGTGCACATCTTCACTGATATTATTATTTTCCTCATATTATCCTCATACTCTTTACTCAAATTAACTTCCCCTCCGTCCTTCAGCAACATCTATTCTCTTCTCTGATGACGAGTTTCCTACTTTTTTTCACTTGGATATATGTGACAATAGCGAAGAAAAGACTATTGCTACTTCCCGAATTTAAAGACTTCTATTATTTTTATATGAAGCAATTTCTCAAAACCTTACCTATGTCAATTGGGCTTAGAAACACAAGATTAGGTGACCACAACCGGAACTCAATGACTGATAATGAAGTTTATGGACCCTGATTTCACAAACAAAACTATATAGAATTAATATCTAACCCTCTAAGCTTCTTCCTCTTAAGGACCTTCAGTCCTTCACCTTACTTTCTTTCATCCCACTTCTGAACTTCTGCTCGGCCATGAGGGCAGGTGCTCCATCATTGAGATACGGTACATAGAAAGATGCTCTCAGAGGTTACACCCCACTGTGAAGGAAACACTAACATCTGGACGCTCTCCAGATTGGACTGGGCAGGTGATTTGCCAGATACGCAGAAATAGGTTCTTGTTCCACTGACCTGCTGCACTACCACGTGGAAACTACTGTGTGGTAGGGCGCTGACACTGATTCCCAGATCTGACACAATTCCCTATCAAAAAAAATCTTAATTTGATCCAATTCAAGTGCCACTTTTCTTTAATTCATTTAAAATATATGATGGACATTAAGTTGTAAGTACATACTATTTAAGACAAAATTTGTCAAAGAACACCCTGTTCACACAACACAACATTCATTTAACTAAACCTATTTTAACTTTTTTTTAAGTATTACATGTTTTAATAATTAGTATAACTTTATGCAGTAATTATGCTTATGTAGTTTTTACAACCTCATTGAGTTAAAAAACAACAACTTTACAACTTGCATGTACTTCTTATAGTAATAACAGTAAATCATGCATATTTACATGTAACTAAAACAAGCCCTATTCCTAATCCTACAGTAAGTACATGTGGTTAAATAATATTACTCAGTACTTAAATGTATAATTACACTGTAACATGGACACCTTAAAATTGAGTGTAACCTAAACTTGGCACACCATCAGAACTTGTCAGAACCATTTAAGTAAAATAACATAAACGTGATTAAAACAGTAAAAAAAACAAAAAAAACAAACAAAAAAAATCTTTCAGAAATAGGACCTAAAATAAATATACACTCTTCCACCCTTTCCTAAAAAAAAAAAGAACAGACTAAAATTATTGTTTAAGATTTGATATTTGAGCTGTTGAAAATAATCTCAAAAGTTTTACTTTACAGTAGTTTCTTTTGTCAAGCTGTCAAACTAACACTAAACTCACTGATCATTTGGAGCAAATAGATCAAACTCTGGCTCTGGTTTGAGAAAACTTGCACTTTGAAACCCGTTTTCAAAAGTTTGCGTTTTCAGAAACACAAACCGCCGTTGTCGCGTAAATAAACGTCCAAAACGCATAAAAAGTTTTACGTTTTGAGTTGAAAACGGTGTCATGTAAAAAGCCCCTTAAACTAAAGCTCAACCACAGCCGATCCGATCCCTCAGTAACCTCAAAATGATCTTCTGACACAGTCTGACACGTCAGATTGTGATTTCTAAAAAATGCAGACGCTTCATTTTCTCCACACAGTGAGCTCAGATATACTTTTCTCTTTAGCAAGCTCTCAGTGGAAAAGCACTTTCTTTACTAAACTTTGAGGGCTGCATGCTGGGAATTAAAATCTTAAAAGGAACCGAGAACTCATATAGAGACGGGAGCATCTATACGTAAAAAACATAGGTCAGATGAGGTATACGTAAGGCCAACCATAATGCTTTTAGAAGCTGACACACACAGACAAGCGCGCACATTCAAACGGTCGCAGGATCCCTCTATCCTCTCCACACAATATTCACATTCATTACGGCAGTACACGGTGCGACATGACAGGCAGCACTTCAACAGTGTGTAAGCGAAAGGAGGGGGCGACTGTGCGCAAGCGAGAGCATCAGCCATTACCTGTTAGCGAGCAGCGTCGTGAAGGTCACCTGACTCGTGCTCTGATAGGCTGGCAGCAGTTGGGCCCAATCCCACTCCCTCTCACCCATAGCAGCCTGTTGATAAATGAGCAGCGAGTATTGTTCGTTATTAATCAGAGTTAATATGATCAGTAAATTACTGCTCCAGCTGGGCTGGACTAACCAAAGAGGAGGGGGTCCCGAACAAGGCCGCCCCAACACGATCTATCTATCATGTCTGCACAAGAAGGTTTTTATTCCAATAAGACAGCAATTAATTTATAAATCCATTTGGGGAGGGATGTACCATCATTTATAAAAAGATAAATCAATTTTGCAAGAGGAGTCGTTATTCTTCTCGCCGTTGTTCGTGGCAAGCAGCCCAAGGTTTCCCTCACCCAAAGTGGACCGTCCCTTTGTTAGGAAGCCAAATGAAATCCGATTGCTTTGATAGCCAGAACGTCACTCTTAACTTGAAGCAGAGGTTTTTATTTTTTTATTTTTTTATTGACAAAAGGACAGGAGCGTGCCAGCCCCTCCTATTCTCCGACCGGCTGATTGATGGATCGGCATTTGTTTTTTCTGCCTCCATTTGATTTGACAAACAGCGCAGCCACCTGAAGGCGAGGAGGCTTTTTAATCATCCCCTTAATAAGGTGTTTTATGCAAAGCAATGCGAGCGCGAGCGATAAGGAGAAAACAAAAGGGATTAAGAGCGCCGCAGCTAGTGCTGAACGAAAGGAAAAGAACTCGCATTTTAACCGACGTAAAAACTCTGAGCCAAATAAGATAATGAAAGGAAAAAGTTCCCCTCAAAAAAGAAGGTTGCAAGACTTTCCGGCTTCAAAGACGTTACAAAAAGTCGCATGACATGAGCAGAGAAAACTTTATCCTACCTTTAAGAGAAAGCCAAAAGAGGACCATGGCTCTTGTAATTAAACCTTCAACCTACACCGTCTTCAACACGCAAGGGATGCTTTTTTCCCCACCCCTTGTTCAAAGCCACATCACACTTGAAGAGTTCACCTTTCAAGTGTTTTCAAAAAATTCTTTGCTCTTTTGGTTAACCTTTTTTAATGTTTTGCTTTGTGTCTTCTCTTCACACTAAAATATAGCTTAGGGACAGAGCGACCTATGGAGAATTGTCGAGTTCATTCTAGAGAAGCAGTTTAAAGTCTCTCAGTCTCTCTCTTATATTCACCTTGCCTGGTGGCCTTGACGGAAAGTTACACTCGCTCGAAAGAGTGAAAGAGTAGAAGAAGAGAAGTAGTTCACGCCATTAATGAACTGCTGTAAATAGTTATGTAAACAACAAGTGTCTGCAAGCACCTCGAGTTGAAGGCTGAGCGACTTAATATGAATAATAACAAAGAACCAACCTGATCTAACTTGTCAGAATTGCACTCGGTGAAGGGGTTAAACTGGGATGAACAGTTGCTCGCTTCAGAGGAGAACACGACAGGTCCCAAAGGGGAGTCCAGAAGTGCATCTCTCTTTGAATGAGGCGATAGGACGGACCTCAGTAAATCCTACAAAATAAAAGGAAGAAACACAACATAAAGGCTCATCATCAATGCACTCCAGTCCAGAATAGAGAAACGAACAGGAACCTGGACACATCTTATTATTAGATGGCACTAAGCAAAACTAATCACTATTAATGTGGTCAAATTAACAGTGAGTCTCTACAGAATTCTTAAACACATCATCGGACAAATTAGTAGATTTCAACAATTATTACATACCCAATTTTGGACATAATGGACATTTCCTTTTCTCTCTATTCCCCAAGTAATTGGCCGACAATGGTAGAAATTAATCAGTCTATCTAGGAATAGGATTTGAAAACGGACAAAAAAAGAGGACACAGATATGTATAGATGTGACACAAAGAATTGTCCTCAAGATTAGACTTAAGTGAGAGTTGTACTAATTTCCCAAGATGTGTTCTTATTGTTAAGTAGAGCAAAGGGGCATTGGGTATAGAACTGTAGTTTAAGTGTAGAGAAAGACTTTGACTAATTCATGAATCTTTTCCTTTAATTTCTGTTATTTCTGTTGTTTAAGTTGTTATTCTCCAATCGATTTTTTTCAATCAGGTCAAGGCTGTTACGAGAGAGCCCGCAGCAACATCTGGATGCAGTTGTGTCTCTGCACAGGCGTTCCCCTCAGCTTCAGGTCACACTGTCTGCCTCAGGCTAACAGCCACCTAATTGCTTGGTGAAAAACAGCAATTCGCTACCTCATTGAGCTGGATGCTGTGATGGATTTGCCGGAGGTGCTGGCTGCCACCTGCTCTATGGCACAGCTCCAGCAGCAACTGCCTTATTTTATGCTCAGTCAGTTCCGCGGGCCCACCTCTATCCTGCGCCGGGCCGCTCTCCACACGCTCCAACACACTGATGGAGGAACACATAAAGAAGAGGGGGGGATAACATGAAATAAATGGAAAATGGCTATTATATTACACAATTTAAACCCTTCTAAAGGCAGTTTTACATGGTAACCGCAAGATTCCAGTTCATTTTCTAAGGGAGATTATAATTATTATAGTTAAATAGTGTAAATATTAATACTACATTTATTCATTTTGGCAGACACTTTTATCCAAAGCGACTTACACTACATTACATTCATAGAACACATTTTATCAGTTCTTGCTTGCCCTGAGAATCGAACCCACGACCTTGCCATTGCTAGCGACACTCCTTACGGTTTGGGGTACTAGTATAATTACACTAAATTTTCAATTAATATCAAAATGTTCAAATTGGAAAGTGATAAATCAGTTATTTTACTCTATACACAAACATACTTTTATGGTAAGGTTCATACATCTAAAACTCTGGTGGATACCATGTCATCCTGCTCCAGAAATATTTTACAAAATGTATAGATACCTTCATATTTTATGCAGACTGCTAGCAACAGAAGTGTGCAAAATTACAATGAATAAATAAATTGATTGATTTTATTTCTTCAAGTCTTTAGCAAAAAAAAAAAAAAAAAGACATTAACTGTAGCTTTTGTGGTGGGATCAAATATCCAAATAAGAGTAGCTGTTGCCAATATTCGTTAGCATTGAGCTAGAGTGGGCATTGTTGTGTTTTTTTACAGTCTATGTGTTCCACACAAAGATTGGCACATGCTTAGTGCAAAAAGCCAAGAGCTACATGTTGCCAGTTGTGGCAAAACAGTTTTATCACATGATTTGCTACCATTTTTTCTTTTTACATGAAGTTCCTTTTGACGAAAATGAAGAAATGAAAAGAAAAGAAAAGAAAATGTAGAAAAGAGAGCGTCAGGAAGAATAGCTCAAGAGTCAGAGACACAGTGCTGCTTGCTGTAACCTCAAGGTCCCCTCAACGCACCCATTCTCGTGCCCTTCCTCTCTATCCAACATGCCTCATCACCCTCGCCACACTTCCCATCCGATACACCCCCTGTCATTGTTTCCCCTCATTCGTTCTTCCTTCCTTTTTTTATTTTTCAATCACAAAGTGACAAGGAAAGTGTCGCCTGTCAGGCAGGCCTTTAGCTTCAATGACACCGAGAAAAGCGGCGAGGCCGTGGGCAGCCCAGCCGGTGAACGGGGTGTCAGCACCTGTGCCTGTATCCTTCCCTGTCCATCAGTGTGCAGGTGAAGCAAATGATTGGATCCAGTCAGCGGCTTGATTAATGAGAGGCCCGTCGGATCCGGGACAAGCTATCAATCACGTCATTAGGACCAATGTGCCCCGAAAGAAGCAGAACACCCCCTCCGCCCACGGAATCCACTGCATTCATCTTCATCTGTGCATGCATGCCGTCAAAGCCTGCCAGGGTCACCGTGATGGAGAACAATCATCTTCTCCTCTACAAATTACTTTGCAAAGACAAGAGATGAGGGAGGTGTGTGTGTGTGTGTGTATGAGTTTGTGTGTGTGTGTGTGTGTGTGTTGACAAGCTGGGGTGTGGGTGTTTTTCAGAAAACCCGCTTTCCGCCGACACACTGTACGCTGATTGTTTACACCGGAGGCAGTGCCTGAAAGTGAAGGTTATTTTAATGAATAGTAATGGTTCCACTGACTGTCTAAGACAGGCGATACATAATCACTCTTCCTTTTTGCTATCGCCCTTTTTTTTTTTTTGCCCTCACTCTATTTTTTTGTTTTGTTTTTCCTGTCATTGGGATCAGCGTTTCTCGGAACACTCAAAGTTTGATATATATATATTTTTTCTAGCTCGGTTATGACGCTAAATCATTTTCAATAAGGCTAATTAACTCTGAGCTTTTGTTCTGGACCTGACTTGGAATATACGGTAAAACTTTTCTTTCTTTTTTTTGCCAACTGTGAAAAATAGCATGAAGAATTGGCCACTTTTCAAAAGTGCTCAAAAATCAATAGTTTAAAGAAATGATTAGTACAGGATCATTATTTAAGGCAGGGGTTTTCAAACTCGGGTCTGGAGAACTCGGGTCTCAGATAAAAACAGTGAAAGAAAGAAAGAAAAAATAAGAACCTAAATATATTTTTTCAGTGTCACAGGTTTATACATGAAAAGTATAGTTGCCTTCACAATTTAGAAGTCCCTCAGAAGGGTATAGCATATTTTGGGGTATGTGGCATTCAAAAGTTTGAAACCCCTGATTTAAGGTACACATTATCTGCCATAAGATGATGATTTAAAGTACATGCCCATCTTTATCATTAGGGCTCAATAATTCACAAATGCAAAATGACGTCCGTCCCAATTTGCGTCCTTGTGCACTATTCTATGCCGTTATAATGTAGTATAAATAGTGTGAGTAGTGCGTTCACACTGAAAATTCCAAATAGAGAAAGTGCACATTAAATACCCGGGTGGTGCACTTAATTAACCAGGGGAAAAAAAGAAAAGCAAAGAAGAAAAAAAGAAGTGTGGAATTTTTGACATGCACTCAACTGTTGAAGATTTAATTACGCAGCGGAGGGAGAGGCTATCAGACTCCAATGTTAAATGACAAAATAACTTTATAAAGTTCATACACTATGTACTTATGCACTATGTACTCATGTACTCAACCGTGTAGTGTATACAGTAAGTGCATAGTGCACACAGTATATGGTAGTATAGTGCGCTATTTGGGACACAACTACGATGATTTAAAGTACATGATTCAAGGATTGCAACACTTTCTTCAGTGGTTCAAGTCAGATTTCTGCACTCAAATCCTGTGGGTGACATCAAACCCATTTTGAAGTACACATATCAAAAAACTTGAAACGAAGAGCTACGGGCTAGGAAAAGAAAACACAGAAAACAATACATAATTATTTTGCCAAAGGATGAAGGGTGAAGTTAATTTCTAAAAAATGAATGATGGGCGAGACTGAAGTCTTTAAAATGACATCAAAATATCAAACGGCAGCAGCAGCTAGACATTGAAGATAATGTTAGATTAGATAACTGTTTAAACACATTAAAATGCTAAGAGCCGAAAATCTTCTTTCATATGATGAATAAGCTTAATTATGAATTTGCTCTTATGGGCTTAAAATCTTGGTTTTAATTGGCAGTATATTCCATCGGGCTCATTAAAAAAAAGCTCACCTCTCGCAGCAAAGCTTTCGTGCCTTCTGCAGCTGCATGGAGGTCCATTTGGGCTTCTTCTCTTCCAGGCACTGGAGCACCTTATGGACCAGAGGCTTGGGAACTCCCTTCTGCTGGCCCAGGCTGACCTGAAGACATTCTGATAGCAGACTCAGCCTATCCTTGGCCCATCTCTCCAGGGGCAGGCCAGACAGAAGCTCAAGGGTGTCCCCGCTTTCTAGATCCTGACAGAGGCAGACCAATAAGACCCAGAGGAGCAGGCCCGTAGACCTCAGCTGTCTGGCATGCTGGGAAAGCCTCTTCTCAGCCATGGTGAACAGGAAGCGCACAGGCAGTGGAAGGGAGGCTATGGTTGACGGAAGGTGGGTGAAAATAAAAGAGAGGGCTTGGATAGATAGATTCATGCTGCCTGATTGGAAGAAAGAAAGAATGAAGAAAGAGTTGGTTTGATTTATTTTTTCTTCTTAAATAAGGCTGAACCATTTACAATAGATATGTTCAGTGGTTAAAAAAGAACAACTAATAAGTTACAAATGTGGATGGATGGATGGATGGATGGATGGATGGATGGATGGATGGATGGATGGATGGATGGATGGATGGATGGATGGATGGATGGATGGATGCATGGATGGAGAAAGCTTTACATACTCTTATTGGTTTCATTCAGCTTGGGATCTTGTGGAATGTAGTTCCACTCTTTTGGGATTTTGCTCAGGACATTTTCGGGTAGGTGTTGTCGAACCAGGGGTCCAGACTGGTCTTTATTTTCCTGCATCATGCTGACCAGGTGGCTCAGGATTTTGGTAGTGGATTTACAAACAACGGACCTGATGTATTTAAACAAGGCTGGCTCATCTTTACTGGAGTCTGGAAGAAAGAGAATAATTATTAATTAAAAGTTATTGAGACTTAATAATTACATCCAAAATTATTTTGTAAATTCAGTGACACTGTGTAAAAATACTGTTTTATCATTATATTATATTTGGTCACAGGACACCACCTCAGAGAAGAAGAGGGACATGATGTTTTGAGGATATTGGTGTTTAAATCTAAAGCTAATAGATTCCAGTTGTTTCCTTTTGTTTCATTATTATTCTGTTATAATCACTTTTTTGTTATATTATTCTTTTTGTAATAATCTATTTTCTTTGTGTTATATTATTATTATTATTATGTATACATTTGAACTATTTAAAATACCTTTATGTATAGATTGTATTGTTTTACTCTTGTCCCAGACAGATATGAATATGAAATATAAATGATTTAATAACAATTTAATTCATTAATTCATTAATTCATTTATTGATTCATTCATTCGTTCATTGATTCATTCATAACTAATAATTTAAACATAGGCAAATTAAAATAAACCGCTGTTTAACAGTAATTTGATTTGTTGCCTCATTTTGTTGACATTATGCTATGGACATTTTCTAGAGAAACAGAGAATTTCTAGAGAATTCTTTCTTTTAGTAAACAATTAAATAAAAGAATACATTTTAAAAGTTGGCTCAATTTCATAGTTCTATTTTCAAATTTCTTCCACAGTGCCAAAAAGTAGAGGTAGAAGAAACAACTAAATAATTGTAATACTGTCATTTTCCTGACCAGCCCAAACAGCTCTTGTAAATGGCACAATCAAGGTGCTAAGCAAGCTTCATAAGATTATCTTCAAGTAGGAATGGACATGGTCAATTAAGCCTAAAACACAACACCTTACATCAGTACAACCCCATACAACACACACTCTCCTGCTCCCTCCTCTGTCATTTGTCTAATTTGTGCAACTATAATTACCACTAACATGTAATAAAACAGAAAAAAAAAATACATGAGCACTCCAGCTTGGATTAAACCCCCTGAATCAAAAGGTGTCTGGTGATAATTGCAGTTTCTATGTCAGTGTGCAAAATCAATACGGCGACCATTAACACAACAGAAAATGTTCATGCTGTGGCTTTTACAGAGAGGAAAAAGGAGAAGGCAGAAATGTAAATAAATAAGCATTCAAAGAGACAGCTAAAGGTTTAATTATGGCTTTGATTTGATGATGGGCTTCCAGCTGGTCAGATCTGATATTCAGGCAATTAGAGGACACAGTGGGGGCACATAGTGATAGTGGTTTCCAACTGGACTGTAACTAAATGGCCACATCTGACTAAACTTGTGTCTTTTTGAAGTCTAAACAAATGTAGGGCAGATCATGGCAAATTCTGCACCTGTTAAGTTGTAAAAGTGCTCCCAAAGGTGTCTCCGGTCCATGTATCCCTCTAGCGCTCGACTTAAAGCCCTGGGGACGTGGTTTAGGGAGGACAGGATGGCAAAAACAGCTTCTAAAAATTCTGCAGCTGCCGTCTGAGTATCAGGGGACACCTCTATTCCTCTGTCCACACAGAGACCTGAAAGCATATTTCAATGGTTATTTTAAATTATGTCAAAAATAAAAAATAACCACAATGCTAAAAATAACATGGCCTAACAATAAGAATGGCCTGGGGCCGGTTGGAGAGACTTTCAGGATATTTGACAGGACCATTTTTGGCTCTGTCAGGTGATGCCTTTCTTTCTTTTTTTAATAAAGAAAACAAAGCATATGCACAACCCTTCAAAAGTTTGAGGTAGGCACCTTCGGCACTGATATTAAAAGAAGTCTTGTATGCTTATGAAGGGTAATTTAGTGAAAACAGTAAAATTGTGATAGAACTATTTTAATATATTCTAAAATGTATTCCTTTCAGAAGCCATTACTCTTCAGTGTCACATGATCCTTCAGAAATCACTCTAATACACTGTAAAAAATGTCCAACCCTCCCAAATCAAAAATTTCAAGTGACCGATAACATCTACATTTTTCAATTGGCCCAAGTGAAATTCTTGTTGCAATAGTCTGTTAACATTGGCTCAATGAGAAATAATACGTCAGACTAATTGAAAAATTTAGATGTTATCGGTCACTTGAAATTTTTCACTTGGGGATGTAATTTTTTTTTACAGTGTATGCTGATTTGCTGTTGAAGTTATTATCATCCTCACAGTTGAAAACGGTTGCTTAATATTTTTGGTGTAAACCATAATTAAAAAAATTCAGGATTATTTGATAAATATAAAGTTCAAAAAGAACAGCATCTATTTGAAAGATTTTTGTCTTCACAGTTTTTTTTTTTTTATTATTAATTTAATGCATCCTTTCTGAATAAAAGTATTAAATTCTTTAAAACTACAATTAAATCTTACTGACCCCAAACTTTTGAATGGTAGTTTATATATAGTAGAGTTGCACGATTCTGAATAAATTGCTAATCTTTTTTAAATTTTTTGATCACGATTCTCCCATGATTCCGAACAGACACCTAAACAAAGTACAAGAGGTTCTGACAAAATATGAATTACTGCAGTCTGTTTAAAAATGTTTAATTAAAGGGATACTCCACTTTAAAATGAAAATTCTGTCATCATATACTCACCCTCATGTTGTTTCAAACCTGTATGAATTTCTTTCTTCTGCTGAACAGAAAGGAAGATATTTAGAAGAATGTCAGTAACCAGACAGTTTCTGGTACCATTGACTTCCATAGTATATATTTTTTCCTACTATGGAAGTCAATGGGACCCAGAAACTGTCTGGTTACTGACATTCTTCTAAATATCTTCCTTTCTGTTCAGCAGAAGAAAGAAATTCATACAGGTTTGAAACAACATGAGGGTGAGTATATGATGACAGAATTTTCATTTTAAAGTGGAGTATCCCTTTAAAGTAGGTAGGCAATTTTTGTATATTTGTTTTGTTTTGTTATACTGATTGAAACTCTCTTCACATCCTGATAGCAATCAGTAATAGAAGTAGTGTAAATATTAAAACATGTACAGTACATATATCTTCTGTATTCGATACGATGATATATCCTACTGGTCAATATATGTACCCAGACAACCTACCACTTCCAGTAAGATTCTGAAGTGTGCATACAATGGACACTTTCTGTCCCATGAGGCCACGGGAGAGGATTTGTGAATGGCAGTGATGCGACGTAGCTGACACTGGTAGGTCACGTGGTAATAACAACATGGCAACTAGGTCCAGATTACATTCATTCTAAGCACATTCATACTATATAGAACACACTTTTTAGCGATTGTGAAGTAATTTCTTATTCAAAATAAGTACCTACTCGAGAGTATATGGTTTAGGATGCAGCCAATGCCATCGATCGGCATAAACAAACAGCAGTCACCTTTCACAGTTCCTCCTGAACCAAAACAACGAGCTTACGCTGCGTTCACACAATATCATAACCGCAATTACGAGATGGCAACCCGTGACGTTCTAACCGGGATTTTGCGTTTCTCTGGCAACGCTATCAATGCCAAACTGAATCTGCAGCAGTCAGGTGGTACAAGTAAGAGGTCTGTAAGTTGTTTACGTTTATTATTCTCATAATGTTATGTGCTTTGAGACAAGAGGTCATTTAACGCCATCTCCACTAATGCTTTGCAGACTCTGCTGTGTGTGTTCATGTGTTTTGGAAGATCTTATGCTTTTAAAGCTAGCTTGCTATTGCTAGCCTCTCCGAAATTGCTTACCCTACCTTTAATATGAACGATTTATTTAAAAAAAATTGGGCTGAGTGAATGATTCAATGACTCACTCATAAATAGTTCGCTTGTTTCTTTACTGGATTAATCAGTGTTTTTGAACAAATCTCTTGAATGAATAATTCAGTGACAATTTTAACAGTCACTTATCGCCACCTAGTGGCATAACTATTTAATCGATACAAGTTACTCTATTTTGAACTCTATTTTACTCTATTAAGTTACTTCTATTATTTGTAACACAGAATAACGATACTGTGCCGTTTCATACCTATATATAATAACTTCTCTCTCTGGTTCAGCGGCAGCACCAACACAGATTTGAATGTTCAGGTAAGATTTTGTCAAAGGTTAAATAGACAGGAGAATCAATGTAATTTAGGAATCGAGTGAGTGTTTGAATCGAGATCGCAATCTTTTAACGATTAATCATGCAGCTCTAATTTATGCCTATAGTCCTAATTAAAATTTCTGGAGAGTTAAAACAAAGGTCTAAACTAAACACAACTTTGAGCTTAAATACTGCAAGACATCTGAGCCTAGCACAGGAAATTAATGTCTTGTAAATCAATACAGTGCGAAAGGTCCATTTTAAGGCAAAAGCCAATTGACTGTCTGGACAAACACATGAAAGATGAGACCACAACACCAAGATGTGACTGAATGCCCTTGTCCAAATGTTGTCAGGCCTGTGGGGTTGTAGAGAGATGCAGGATGGTTGTGCCTTTGGTTCAGCCCCTGTCAGTCTCGCTCTCTAGCGATGACAGGCGTTTGAATAAGCGATTGAATGCAATGCAGCATTCAATGAGTGTCTTTGATAAAAAGCAGGCTGCTGTTTGCACTTTTTTGACAAATGTTGGACTGTTTTGAAATGACAGGCCTAAATTACCTGTCGTAGTAGAGCGTGTGGTTAGCTAATACTGTTTTGCTTAACAGGGACCCTGAATTCTGCCTGTGGTAAAGGGCTGATAGGAATCGACTCTGCTTTCTTTTGCTACATGTGCAAGGAAAACAGGAGGCTAGATGCCATTTTACTTACTTGGTGAGAGATTGTTTGGTGTTTTGTTCTATCTATTCACTGAAATTATACATTCGCTACAAAAAAAAAAAAAAGGTTTAAATCAGAGCTGCGGTGTAGTTGTAAAGTTATTGGCAGTGACAGATTTTGTGTTTCCGCAAACTTTGCTGCTTCAGTATTTGTAGATATTTTTTTCACGTTTCTACGGTATACTGGGAAATAAGCATTTAATAAGTTTTAAAGGCTTTTATTGACATTTAATATATGCAAAGAGTCAGTATTTACAATGTTGATCCTTCTTCATAACCTCTGAAATTCATTCTGGAATGCTGGATATCTGCTTCTCTGCCAAATCCTGACTAATGGCGATCCATTCTTGCCTTATTAGTGCTCAGAGATCACAATTTGTGGACTTCTGCTTGTCCACTTGCCTTTGATGATTGATCACAGGTTCTCTATGGGATTGAGTAAGAAGTGTCGCCAAGTGGCTTCTTTGCTGCCCTGATGATATGATTAGTGAAATGATGTTAGCTAGTGAAATTTGGGCTTTTTTGATAAAGTTTTTTTGTTTGTTTTTTGGCCATTGAAGCTTTTTGCAATTATTTAAAATGAATCTGATCACTCTGCACAATAATCTAGAAACAATGTGAATCAACAAGCAGCAAACTTTGCGAAACACAACATTTATGTCACTGCCAATACTTTTGCCCACAGTTGTGTTGGGTATCGCACGTTCTTATGACCACATTTTACTAAAATATACTCAATGATTTAAAATGACTTGATTTTATCCATCTGGAACTGACAGGTGGTGCGAAGACAGGAAGCTGAAAAGAAAAAGTTATGTCTCTTTGAAATAACATGCAATAATTAATCGTTCATGGAACACAAATGTTTATTTTAGCAACAACAAGATTATTGATTAAAATGTATATTAATGTCTATTTTTAAATAGCTTTTTGCATTCAAAGTTTTCTACAAAAAGTACACTTATTCCATGAATTCTCATTAATATGAACATAATTAATGAGGTTACAAAAGTCTTGTATGCATAATAACTAGAATAATTAGCAAAAATCAGTTTAAAATAGATATTACTTTTAAAAAAATGTTTGAAAACAGATTTGACATTAGATAACTGCTATTTAAGGCCTGTCATGTCACAAATCCTCCAAGTTTCCAAAAAGGACATTAAAAGAAAAAAGGCATTCAAAAATGACTAAGGGATTTTACAAAAATGAGTGTACTTATGTGAATGGCCACAAGGGGCTGGACAGGTTAAAGAGCTGCCTCTTCGCAATCATCCGTTTATGAGCCGCCAGATGAACCGTGATAAATGAACTGCTGGCGTTTCTCAGGGGAGGGGATTCCACAAACCAATTCTATCCTCCGTTAACAAACCTTTTGCAACCTTGACGTGTTGCCAACAAACACACCTGTTGATTTACCGGGCCTCACAGATGAGTTTCCACTGGAGGCCCTTAATTGGAACAAGACATCGCTATCAGTCCCTTAAAGAATTCCACAAACAAGCTCCTATTTAGAGCACAGCTTAGCGCTAAGCGCTCCCAAACTGTGCTGAGAGACAGCGACTCAAGCGAGGAACTTTTTAAAGAGGTTTCTCTAAACGGTAGACAACCAAGCCACCGCGTTTCTTCTTAATTAGCCAGGCTGCGGCCAGGCAGTGTTGATTTACGACGACGTGATTCCCACACCAGAGCACGCAGGAAGACGTGCTCTCAGCCGAGCTCGGTTATTAATGAGCTCCGCCATAATGTGAATTAATCTGCAAGCACAAAACAGCCTTTAAAGGTTAGACTTTTCAGAGTGGAAGGAAGAAAGAGGAAAATCTTTAAAGGTCATTCACTTTGCCCTCACATGAGTGTTTACAACTGAGCTCTATTGATTCAGAAATGATGAGGAGGTTGATGAGTGCGATGATGAGTGAGTAAAACAACATTCTCACAACAATCCGGATGAATCTCCCGATGTGCCTGAGGACCCAACACAAATCTGATGAAGCTGAGAAGAGCATGAGATTGTTTAAAAACCAGGTGGATCTGCCTTGCTTCGCAAACTACTGTAGTATCAAATGTGGCTGAATGAGACGAGCCTTTTAAGACCTCAGCTAGCATTTACTTGTTAGCAAATTCAACAGAGCGTAATTTCAAATGTTAGACTAGCAATTAACGATTTCTATGGCTTATTTTGCAAGAATGAAAGGACTCGGCATGGTTCCACTGCGCAGGTGTTGGGCGACTCGAACGATGTTATCGTCAGTTCACAAGCGCACACAACAGCCTATTTAAAATAAGAAGATGCGTGCGAAATAAAGACCCATTAAAAACAGGTGCAGGCTATTAAGAGCAGCAAGGTCACTGGGCCATCCTTACAGCTAATCAGTTTTTCCACCAATAAACTGTACTTAATTCATTTGTGGAAACCAATGAAAGCGTCCATGTGCTTCAAAGAACGTCACCTTGAATGCTCTTGTTGCATGCAAGCCAACAAAACTATATGTTTTGATGTTTTTCCAACTTTCAGGATGCTTTATTAAAGCAAGAGTTTAAAAAAAAACAGCATCATTGGGAAGGGTACATGCAGAGTTCAACAAGAAGTGTGTCAAGGGATTAAGAGTCTTACATGAGTACGAGATGATGATCTGTAGCAGCAAGCAGTCCTTGTGAAGGATATTCTGCAGAAGTAGAGCTGGATTATAACAGGGTCCAGATACCAGTAGCTCAAACAGACATAAAGAGGATCCCTCAGATGCTGGAAAATCCCTTAAACAACAGAAATACGTCAATTAAGGTCATGTCATTGTTCAAATGTTTGGATTAGAACGATTTTTTTATTGTTGCTGTTTGTTTTTGGAAAAAAAGTCCCTTATGTTCACCAAGGCTGCGTTTCTTTGATCGAAAATACAGTAATATTGTGAAATATTACAACTTACATTTAATTGTTTTCTATTGTGATATATTTTGAAATGTAATTTTAAACTTTCACATCATTCTAATATGCTAATTTGATGCTTAATAAATGTTAAAAAAAAAAAAAAAGCCTGTGCTAGACTAACTTGGACTTGCTCGTACATATTGTTGCTCTTTTGTTTGTTTAACTGCTTCTATTGTCCCCCTGATGTGTAAGTTGCTTTGGACAAAAGTGTCTGTTAAATAATTAAATATAAATTTCTTATTATTATAAATATTGAAAACAGTTGAGCTGTTGAGCTATATATCTATAGAGTTGTTTATACAGTTGATATATATATACAGTACTGTGCAAAAGTCTTAGGCATGTTAATACTATGTGTAAGTGTACCTAGGAAAAAAACTGTTTGGTGAAAGGGTGTTCACACCAAATATTTATTTGATTTAATTAAAATAAGTTAATTGATAAAATGACATTATTTTTGAAAGCATCCTCACATTACAGGATTTTTACACAAGTGACTAAAACTTCACAGTACTGTAGCTTTGGAGGTCGGTTTCTTCAAGCATCTTGGAGACGTTGCCAAAGTTCTTCTGGATTTAGTCAGAGATCACAGAATGATGACAGAATTAAACATTTTGGGTGAAGTATCCCTTTAATCCCACAAACCCCAAAAATATGTGATATATGTATAATTATATAATTTATATTTCTAAGTGACAGTATTAAAGTAAACCAAATAACAATTTACAAATAAAACTAAAAGAATGTACTGAGGTCCATTTATTCTGCCCTGTCCTGTTGAGGAACAAATATGCTATTAAAATACTAGAATGTCAATTATCCATTTATTCACCAGCAAACTTTTCAGTGATGCTTAAAAAAGATAAGTTGACCGGAGATGGATAAAGTCTAAAGCCTCATTACAGTTGTTCTATAGAAAGCATTGGTAAGGTAAAGAATGTTAGGAACGTCATGTGATATTCATTTTGCTAAACCACTGTCTAAAGACAGTTTAAACAGCCCTCACATATGGAAAACCATAAAAACCTCAGTCAGGGTAGCGTCAAGTTTAATTTATGACAGGATTTAAAACAAGACTATGAGAGATAAAAGTACACTGTGTTTAATGGGTTGTACTGTTTAATTCAATTTAGCTGACGAAACATCTTTCACAAAAAAACAAAGCAAAAAAAAAAACATAAAACAGATTTGAAAGAGATTTTTGAAAAATACATGTGATTAGGACCTTTATATCATTTATATTAACTGCAATTCTATCCCTCACAGCCTCATTTTCAACCGTGTAAAATGTAATATAGTGTCTACCCAAATGATGGACAATTACTGTTTTCATCATCACTGTGCTATTATGCTCTCTTCCGGTGACCAAACCACATCATTAGGGCCACACTAAATTAAAAAAGTACTGTTAATACAATGCATTATTTGCACCTCCGTAGAAAACAGGGAGACTGAGTGGGGGAATGAATAAAATGTGTATATTATTTAAGAAAAATATATTCTGTCTAGTTTTCTGGATATATTATATTCACGTTGACTCTAAATGTCTACAATAAATACTTAACCTATACTATAAAAATAGAAATAGAAAAAACAAAAACCTGCATCTGGTAAGTTGAGGTGTGGTCATATTAGTTCAATTTCAACGATATGTTGGGGCATTGTGAATAGTGTAGCGATATATGAAGCATTACTCACATAGAAGTCTACAGTATCTGTTGGTCATCACTCATCGTCACAGCAAATTCACATGATCAATAATCTGCAAGGGGAAATACTTCACCTGTACGTGAAAAGGCTTTATGACAAAAGTCACATGAACAAACAGGAAAACGGGTCTCGTCGCATCCGCTTGTCTTAGAAAGTGTTACTAGCAGTACGAACTGACAGCGATATATGGACTTTTAAGGTCATCAGCTAAACTATCTAGTTCGTTGTATTGTTGCCATTTTGTTCGATTTAAATATCTAAATGGCAGTGAGAAAAACAAAAATGAAAACTTTTAGATACCAATCTGCATATGGAGGGACATCCGTTATGCACATCTTTGCTCGCTCCTATATTTAACGAAGCACATACAAAAGACTTGAACCGGAAGCGATGCGACTTGTTTTACAGAATACAGAAGTTTATAGCATGATCTCTGTATAATATCAGTCTTTAAATGCAAGATATTTAAAGTGTACCTAAAGTATAATAATTCCATAGTTAATAGTACTTGCAATAGTTCCATTTTAGCTAAATCAAATATACTTAAGTATATCTTTAGTTGCACCTCAGCACTACTTCCGGATAACTAAAGTGCATTAACCACAAAATTAGTTGATCCAATTTGGCCGACTTTAAGTATACAAATTTAGTATACCAACAGTACAATTGCAGGGTATTTATATTAAGTTCATCCATATGTAAATGTATTTGTAGTATACTTAGCATAACATAAATGTATTTCAAATACATTTTTGGTATCTTTATTTTTCACTAGGGTAATCAAGTCTTTAATTGTCATTCTAAAAGTATCATATAAACGTGTCCCATGCAATAAAATAAAAAGTAAATAAATAAATTCTTCAAATGGCAACTGACATCTCAATGGTAATAATAGTCATGCTTAATTTAGCACAAACCACTAAATATCATTATTTATCTCTGACCTTGGTTGCAGAACAAGTATTAAAGTGAAGGGTGAGCTCTGCAACATAACAGGAGAACATTATGCTTTAGTTAAGCAACAGATTTGTCATGTCAAAGGCCCGGTAATCCACCCGATATCCCACTTTAATGGTCCTGATAAATCTGTAAGCTACACCATGAGGTCAGGTTTCGCTGTATCTCGAACTTACACACGTAAAAAAAAAAAAAAAAAAAATCCCTTCCTGCCCATAATGCTCCTTGATTTATTGATATTTCTAGTCTCTTTATTACTTTTTTATTTAATAATCCAAACTGTCAGTTTGTTGGAGTGCTTGAGTAAGAAGAAGAGTTTGATTTTGGTGTATGGCCTCTTGGCTCTGGTGGGGCCCTCACCGCGAGACCCTCAGGGAGTCTTGAACACAGCGAGGCTAAATAAATAAATAAAAAAGGAACAGACAATAAAAATGCACTAATTTAAATCCCTTGGACTTCATGGAAGCGGAGCCGGTGGGGCTGACGACCGGTGATTTGTGTATGCGGGACACGCGATGATATCACGCTGGAGTGGGAGTCTGGAGCTGTGCTGGGGGGCTTGAGGAGGGTGATGTGAGATGTGGCTGACATTCACAGTCCTCCTACAGGCTCCGTTTCAGCCTTTCACACCCAGGCTGAAGACCCGCAGCGCATGTCAGCATAAACAGCATGACTAACTATGGCATCTGCATCTGGACTGCATTAAGGGCCGTGAGTCTGGGGGCCTGGTGACTGCAGTAATGTAGTGACTGTGTTTGTGTGCATTTAACACATGAACGAAAACTGAAAGGCCACACTAGCCTTATTTGGGTCAGCTGCAACAACTCACCACATTGTGTGTGTTTTTCTTGTAATAAAACTTAAAAATGGGCTCAGAAATAGAGGTACAGCACTATCTGGTGATGTTTTTATTGTGTCTATGGAATCTTGGAGTAATGTGTTACAAGTATTTTATTTTAATAATATTACATTACTATTATTTAATCGGATTGGAACACTTTTTGGACATTACATTTGATATAAATAAGTAGCAGAAGAAGTAGCATATTATTATTATTATTATTATTATTATTATTAAAGACATACTGTATGTGTCCACCTCAATTAGTCACATTCAAATCATCATGAATATAAATCAGTAGCCGAAGTATTAGTGATAAGAATATTATTATTATTATTATTAAATACATATGTGTCCACCTCAGAAATCACATTTAATTCCTTATAAATACAAATAAGTAGCATAAGTATTAGTAATAAGTATATTATTACAATAATAATTATTATTATTATTAAAGATGAGTCCACCTCAGTAGTCGCATTATATAATCATTATGTGAAAAATACACTTTTTGAAAAAATACTTTTAATCAGCAAGGATGCATACAATTGATCAAAAGTGACAGTAAAGACTTTTACATTGTTTTTTTATATTGATATTTATATTTATATTTAAAATAATCTGTTATTTTGAACTTTCGATTTCCACAAAAATATAAACAGCACAACTGTTTTCCACAATGATTATAATAATAACCTTTCCTGAGGCCCAAATCAGCAGATTAGAATGGTTTCTGAAAGATCATGTGACTGAAGTCTGGAGTAATGATGCTAAAAATTCAGCTTTGTCATCACAGGAATAAAATACATTTTGAAATATATTAAAATACATATATTTTTAATACATAATTATTTTAAATTGTAATTATGATTCACAATATGACTGTTTTTACCGTATGATCAAATAAATGCAGCCTTGGTGAGCATTAGAGACTAATCGACCGCAAACTTTTATACGGTAGTGTAATTCTAATTATAAGACATCTCTGTGGAGGAAAATGGCATTAATGGGTTAATCATTGACCACTGACTGAACACATTGGTTTGTTGCTCAATACTGTCAGTACCTCAGCAGCCCCTCTGTGAACAGTGTAGGGTTCATTACGCTCAGCCACATTGTGTCACGACTGTTCACTCCCTCTGGAAATTTTGGAGTTCTGCTGCGTCCTCCACCACAGCCTCCCTGAAAAACCCTGGAGAGAGCGAGAGAGAGAAAACGAATAAATAAATAAGCACACTCTCATCAAACGACTAATCTTGCTCCTGTAGTTCTCAATAATCCAGCAAGTTTATCCCGACTCTTGTGTCACCTGTGCAGCTCTGCCAGAGGTGATGTAAGGATGACCAGTACGGTCAGTAGCTGGTTACACAGGCTGTGTATGGACCACATCCAAGATCCACGGGCTGCATCTGGCCTTAGCAACTCCTCCACAGACTCACACATACTCCACATCAGATGCTCCACGCACAGCAGAAGAGCTGTAATATCAACCCTGGAGGAGGCAACGAGACAGATAACCAAAATTTACTAGCAAAAAATTCTCTTTTATGTGTAATATGTGATATTTAATAGAGCTACACTGTATGGTCATACTTGCTTGATGATTATTTAATTTGAAAATCAATGATATTAATAGTAAGATTTCATTGGGCATGCCAATCACAGTGCTGATTGTCAACACTGAAACAAATACTAACCCCAAACCCTAACCTTAACTTCAGTATAGAGTTGGAACCAACTCTATTGGTTGAGTATCTTTATCTCAAATCCCCTCAAAATCAGACTTATCTATCTATCTATCTATCTATCTATCTATCTATCTATCTATCTATCTATCTATCTATCTATCTATCTATCTATCTATCTATCTATCTATCTATCTATCTATCTATCTATCTATCTATCCCTACTTTAAGATACATATGTATCATTAAGTAACCTCAAATAAATGCATGCTCTGCTCAGTTCAAACCGCTAAATGAGTGTATGATGTACTTCTGTACAGTCTCTCAGTATCCAGAGAGGTTGAGTAACCCACTTTGGTTTCCATATTAAACTCAACTTTTCATCACCTACCACCAAGTTCTGCTTTATAGCACAGCGAAAGTTCCCCTTTCACCAGATAGCAGAAAAAGAGAAGGGAGCAGAGTCAGAGCCCATCTGCTTGGCAGACCCTGAGCTCACCCGGCACTGAAGAGCTCATAACCGGGTGTCCTTGCAGAAAGAAAAAACTTTCCCTCCATTCATTCCTTCAGTGCAGCCTTGGGCGATCTGCTCTTTCTCATCAGTCCTGGAGTGGAGGGGAAGCGTGCTCTTGTGGCATCTTTAACCACTTTAAGTATGTGTTAATGCTACGCACAAGGCCTGGGCGGTTGGGCCCGTCTAGCATGAAAGAACCGGGCCCTCCGCCAGGCGCTGAGGCAGGGCCATGTGCTAACAAAGAGAGACTGTTCTACAAATCTGGAGATCTGCTTTGACCCCCGGGGCCGAACACCGGCATAATCACTAAAGCATTCAAACACTGTCTGCTAAGCCCGAGGTTCCTGATAGAAGGTGGGCTTGTGCGTCTCAGTGCGGCAGAAATACGGTAAGATCATTCAATCAGACAGCATGGACAACTGCTCTCAGTTACAGTGTGTTTGAGTGTGACTGCTGACCATAAGATGAAGACGGGTGACTTTAACCATGCATGGCCACTTCAGCACGACATTTCCACAACGCAACAACCGAATGAGAATAATACAGCATGTTCAAACACTCTTTTTACACATTAAACAATAAGTAAGATGATAGGAAATAGTATTTTATTAATATAATGGTGGAGAGAAAAAAACGATATATATATCCATCCATCCATCCATCCATCCATCCATCTATCTATCTATCTAACTGTCTGTCTGTCTGTCTGTCTGTCTATCTATAGCGATAGGAAATGGTATTTTATTAATATAATGTTGGTGAGGGAAAAACTACAACACACACAAACTGAAATATTGTGTCTGTGGAATGGGATGGAATGGAATAAACAATGGTGAATGGAACCATTTAAAGGAACTGAGAATTCCATGCCCACCCAAGACATTTAAAAAAATAACAACAGTTCTAATGTTAAATACGGCAGGTTTTCAAATAATCCTCTTATCTGGTACCTGATCTGAGGCAGTCTTTTGTAGGAGGGTCGCGCTCTTGAGTACCTCTGAACTAAAACCTCCAGGGTCTCACACAGCACCTGGGCCAAGGTCTGCCGGGCCTGCACGGGGGCAACAGCGCCCCAAAGGTCACTGCGCAGGCCGGTGAGAAAATAGTGCCACATCTGGATGGAGAAAGAACACCTTTCACCCTGAAAAAAATGGTGGAGGAGACAAAAAAAAGAGAGACAAAGAGAGACTGGTAAAGAGATGATGATGATATCACTGCAAATAAATACCGAAATGAGGAGAAAGGAAAAAAGTCAGAAGGTCTTTCCAGACAATCTTCCTCTAGACCCTCATGGTCATGCAACCTGCACGCTGCACCTGGACCCCTCATTACCACAGAGAAAAAGAGAGCGTATGGATACTTTGAAGTTTTAATCTGGATATTCAATCACTGTTCATCTGAACATTACCCAGACATACATGCACACTGAGTCAAGATGGCAACGGGTCATTCCTGTTATGCAAGTCTCATCATGTGAGACTTAATATACTGGGTGAAATATAACTCGTAATTTTAAAATGGCAATCATGTTGGGGGTTTTTTTTCTCCCCCACTACATCCCAAATTGAACAAAGGAGTGAATTTTAAAGTTTGAGCAGATGTTGCTTTTTAACCATGTCTCCATGTCCATAGCAAATCTACCTTTTAAAAACTGGGAATTCATTAAGAAATTCTCCAGATGTTTCAGCATTTTTCCTTTCTCTAATCACAATAGTTCAAATAAAACATGGTTTTCTTGGGAATATCGTTTTAATTGGATTTTATAGGTTTTTCCTGTGCTCTCAATTTTACTTTCCATCCTGTTAGACTTTTGCAACTAACAAACGCCAGTTCCATGACATCATCCTCCAGGATGTGACATCACTTTTTGGTGGGGGAAAACAGCATAAACATGAACAAGTATAAACAACAGATTTGATGAATTATGTGATGTATTAGCTGGTTTGTCTCACTTTAAAACAGAGGTTTTCAAACTTTTTGATGATGCCAAAGACCATCATATACGATTATATCCTTACAAGGGCAACTATATATATATATATATATATATATATATATATAGTATAAATGCTCATTTGAAAAAAAATAAATAAAATGTAAGTGTGATATTATAAAAACTACATGTTGTTTCCAAAATAAATATCTGGACTCCAAATATTTAAAATGAATCATATATTTGTCTAGCCACTATTAGAGAACTGTATAGTCCTAAAAATTAATTATTTTTCTATTAATAATTGTATTAATAAAATTATATTTATATAAATAAATTAAATAAATGCATTTATATAATAATTTATATTTACATTTGTGTACACTTTATATGTATTTTGAAAGCATTATGAAATAATGTCAAATTGCCTAAATGTGTAAAAAAGAAAATATTGTTATACGTTAACATTTTTTAATAAATATATTAAGTTAACAAGTGTAATTCCACCGGCCTCCTAAGGGCTCCCCAGACACCCAGTTTGAAAATCCCTGCACTAAAACATTATATCCTTCGATAAAATGACAGAAATCTGTATAATGTTTTTAAAAATGTCAGGAAGACTTGAAAATATAAAAAATGTATTTCAAATTGCCACATTTAGTGAGCTTCAGCTCTTTATTTCCATCCTATTAACTTCAATCCTATTATGCAAAATCGTGTCACTGTGTAAATAATCAAGATTTAATGAATACAGTTAAGTATGAAGCTATTTCTGCACTTTTAAAGAAATGATTTGTGACACAATATTATTTTTAAAAAGCTACAGAGCACAAATGTAGATCATAATAATAGGAATAAGCTGACTGATCTAAAGGCTCAGACTTGCGTTGCTGAGATGCTTTCAGAATTGTATGATACTTGCCCAACAGCTCTAACGGAAAAAAGCAAGAAATGGAAACACAATTCAGAAAAATGATAAAAAGGACGAGAGAGTCTGCTTTCCTAAGAGGCTAATTACTTTCAGGCAAAGAGGAAGCAGCATTAGGAGTTCACAGTGTGACCAAAGAGAGATTATTAACAACCATGTACTACATCTCCTAATGAGAGCTGGGACGTGGTCCACCAGTGAGCCACGGCTAAGTCAGCCATAGAAAGGGACACACAGGGGCATGACCACACGTCCGGACCCAGGGATTTAGCGCTAGCGACTGGGCCTCTGGAAGCACTCGGGCCCTTTGGCATTTGCTCGGGAGGAAGTGAAAGGGAGGAGGGGGGAAGAGGGGATACAGGTCAGCAGAGGCGCAGACTCACACCTGCACACAGCAGGCCAGTCTGCCCCACAGCCCCGCGACGGGCGGATGTGTGCGTACGCATCTGTGAGAGCGCTTATGAGTGTGCCCATATCTTAATGGAGGTAAGGTTAGGGCTACGGGAACGGCTAGACTCTTTGACACACAGATGGTTAGTCTAAAGCTGCCTCGGGGCAACACGAGCCCCACTGAAAAGACTAGAGGAAGGGTCATTATGAGAACTAGGACTGAGAGATTTGCAGCTAGCAATATACTGTAGCTAGAAATTATTATTGTTTTTTTTACTTTTGACCATGTTTAATATAAACATCAGTACATCTTATTTGGTCTGAAAAGGCTTACAAGTTGGATTTGAATTTTAATTAACAATATTTATGTCAATTTTATTAACAATTGCAGACAAATCAATTCGAAATGCTTACAGCAAGAAGTAAAAATCTAGTAAAAGTCTAGTAATCTGTTTCACTAAATAACCAAGAATGTTAAGTGTATAAGGATATTTATTTTGTATATACAAATATTTGGTAACACTTTAAAATAAGGTCTAATTTTTTAACATTCATTTATTTATTAACTAAGAATTAACAATGCAATTCATTTATTACAGTATTTATTAATCTTTGTTAATGTTAGTTAATACAAATACAGCTGTTCATTGTTTGTTCAAGTTAGTTCACAGTGCATTAACTAATGCTAACAAATACACGTTATTTTAATAATGTATTAGTAAATGTTGAAATTAACATTAAGATTAATGCTGTAGAAGTATTGTTCATTCTTAGTTCATGTTAACTAAAGTAGTTAACTAATGTTACCAAATGAAACCTTATTGTAAAGTGTTTTTTTTTATATACATTTGCACAAATGTATAATGTTTTGTATCTAAAACATTTTAATAAGACAATTTAATTACAAATTTCATGTAATTTCAATAAAAAAATTTGGATGATGATGCAAACAAACTTGAATAAAAATTGTGATTAATTATATTGATTAAAATGGACCATTTTAACTGATTCTTACAAATGAATCAAGCTAAAAGCTCCAAAAGCTTTCCCAAATAATCCCCCGTCGACAAAACAAATAGACTTAAATAAAATAATAAAATAATAATATAAAAAATAGGATTTTAAAAGTATTCCAACCCATCCCCACCCCACCCCCCACAAAAAAAAATCTAATATATAGTCAATGAACAACCTAATGTTCTTTTTCTTTAATGGAAAGACAAGAAGTTTTTACACAAACACATTCTGGTTCTATAAAATTTGTCAGATCTGCTGAGACTGGAATTTGGTTCAAGCATTTCTTTATTTATTTGTAATACGAATATGTTGGGTTTTTTAAGGCTCTTTAGAATAGCAGGCCTTGAGGTTGGATCAACTAAGGATTAAAGTTGGATCAACTAAATAGTCAAGGACAATGTGCAAGAACAGCCAAGAATTTAAGAGGGCGACTACTTAAGAATACAATAATACAATGTATCATTTATTGCCCAATGTCACTGCATTTCAATACAGATACACTTAAGTTCTGAATGTGATTATGCTGTTTGACTTCACCACAGCTTTATCCTTGAGCACACTTTAAAAGCACAGGATGTTTTGTCTTCCAATAACCTAACCCAACCCCAAAGAGAAGCCCTCAATAAGGCTTCCACGTAACATGAACTATTATTAAAATATAGCCAGAAAAGCTACAACCATCTGTACCTCGTAAAAAGGGTTGGGGTCACTCCAGTAGTGGCTCTCGGCATCCTGCAGTATACTAGTGGTGCACACATGGACGCAGTAGCTGGTCAGGTGATCGTTCAGGGCCGCCAACACATCCTGGCTTCTCTGAATGGGCAGCAGAGTTAGAGGCCTGGTGTTGGAGACATCAAAGACACAAGGCCTGGTTTAAAGCAAAAGTGGTGTAGTTTACAGGTCAAAGAGCCACTAAGTGATTAATATCAGCAAATGGCTCTTATTATTACCTGTCAATCATTCAACACCTCCTAATTCCTCCCCTAATGTTTTCTCACTCCCCTTCTTTAAGAATAAGGCCACACATACGGTCTGACACCCCTTTCTGTCTGTCTCACTCTCTTTCTGTTGCTCATTCTCGGCTGTAACCTTACAAACACATAGGTGAATAGTTCTGTCAGAGCCCACCAGCTCACGTACGTCTCACTCCGGTTCTTTACAATCCAATTACAGCATTTTAGTAAATCTGACATCCGTCTGACAGACTGCCTTGCCAGGAAAACCTAGGCTTGACAAAGTGCACTATAAACCGGTGAACTTTAGCAGTGCTCACCCTCTCCAAACACTTTTCATTTTATGTACAAATGCACAGGTCAAACTCAAGCTGGGTTTTTTAATATAGCCTACCTATCATCCATGGAGAGATTTGGAGTTATTTATGAAATCAGGGCTACCACAATACAGAGGATCAGACTTCACTGTCATTCCTCACGCCACATCCACTACAGAAATACGGTACAGCTTCTGCATTTGATAAATGTATACTTGGGCCAAACATTAAGATCTTTATCAGGTGTTTATGCATTTGAAATGCAAATACATGCAAATTAGAAATGTTAAGAATCTAGACTAAGATTATGGCTATTTGTTTTCTTCTTGCTGTTGTTGTATTAAGCGTAAACTATACTAAATTTCACTATATTTTCTTAAAAATAGAAATAAGAAAAATAAACTTCATACTTTATTCAAAAACAAAGTGAATAAAAATAATGTGTATTCTCTAATAACAAGTCTTAATAACTTGTTTTAAAGATATTTATATAGTTACTGGAATACAAAACAAAACAATTAAGGAAATTATATATTTTTTACTTAATCTTACCATTAAAATGACTTGCATTGGACTAGCTCAAAACATTATTAAAGTGTACACTAGCCCTACCCTTGAAAGATTTTTTAAGAGGTATCTTATGTTCAACAAGGCTGTATTTATTTGATCAAAAAATATTATGAAATAATGAAATATTATTACAATTCAAAATAGCTTTTTTCTAGTTTTTCTAGTTCTAGTTTAATATATTTTAAAATGTCATTTATTCTTGTGATGGCAAAGCTGAATTTTCAGCATTGTTTCAAAGTCACATGATCCTTTAGAAATCATTCTAATATTCTGATTTGGTGTTTAGGAATAATTTGCTGTGTACTATTTTTGTGTGAACGTTTTCCTGGATTATTTGATTAATTCAAAGTTCAAAAGAGTATTAATTTGAGATATAAATGTGTTGAAACAATGTAAATGCCATTATTGTCACTTTTGATCAATCTGAATTTAATACGTCCTTGCTACATATTGATAAGTTAAGAAAATATAACAGGAGTGCTTTAAAAAAATGTGTTTAACTCACATGTGTCTGAGCTGGCTTTCATAGTGAGTGAGTGTCTGGTGAATGTAGTCACTGGTGGCCATCAGAATGGGAAGGTTCTTGAGGGGAGCTGAGGCCGGGACTTCCCCTGCCCTTTCCTCTAGCCTCGTCAGTAGGAAAGAAGTCACACGGCCACACACCTCCACGTAGCTGGAGCACACGGGCAGCAGGGTGTCCTCTCTAAACGCCACAGCCAGAGGGAGAAAAGCATCCATCTGCTCCACAATGTCTGCACAGAACTGGAAATACAGTGAATATGTGAGTTTTTCAAAGGTTTTTCTGTATGATCAATAGATGATCAATACTTATGCCTTAAAGGCACGATATGTATGATTTTTGGATTAAAATAACCAAAAACCACTAGAACATTGTTATATATTCTGTTGACTTGTGTATTTACATTATCCCAAATGTTTCCAACAATGTCCAGAAAAAGCAGATATTTTAACCAGTGTAACGTGTCGTGTCATTGCGTCGCTTGTCAATGGCTTCAAATACGCATTACCGTCGATTTACGGTTTAACTTTGGTTGAAACCATAGAAACACCAAAGATGCTTCTTTTTATTATGTCTTTTTTTTCTTTTTTTTGACAGGTGAGCTTTATGAGCTTTTTTTTATATCCAGGTGAGGTGGATAACTTTATTGACAGAAAACTAACCATTGTTATATAGCTCAACACGGCTAGTCTTATTTTTCGAATCCTTTGTTTTCTTGATTTACCGCGAGTAACACTATTTTGTCAAGTGGCTGACACAGCAAAATCAGAAAGAGCTTTATCAACAGCAATACAGCATTTTCTCCACCATACGAAGTTTTCAAATTAATTGCATGCCATTTAGAAACACAAGTCATCCAGCTTTTATTAATATGATATTATAATAAGATCTAGCTTACTGCAATGTGCAACAAGTGTCTTATACCAGTCACCGAACGCACAGAGTAACGTTATAACATAACATTCAGGACACTCAAATGTATTTTTAGTATGACTGTTTTGACCAAGTAAAATAGCACTGCGTTTTAATTTGTCAAATAAAGTGACCTGTATGAGTATTTCAGCACTTGTTTGTGAAACGGCTGTTTCAATAGAATGGAATAAGATAATGTGAATTTAAGTGATCAAATGTAACTGTAACGAAGTTCAAGTTCAGAGAAGGAGGTGAATGTTAAACGTAACTTTAATCGTAAAATATATGTAAACAACAAAGCAAAATGAGCAGCAGCGGCCGACTGTAGCATATAAGCATAATAAAAACAGCAATGTAAAATGTCTCAGGCTCTCTGCCCTGCCCTGCTTCATACCAGTAACATTAATAAAACTTTAACACATTAGCTCATCCATGAACATGAGTCCCATCAGATTGCTTTCCCTCGGCTGTGGAGGTGAAGACAACAACTCCCATGATTCCACACTCATTCACAGCGTCATCAGGCTATGCCTTCGTAATTGTTTTGAATAAGCGTCCGCAAGTGGCGAAACTTACATACTGTGCCTTTAATGTGTCCCCCTCTTCACAACTCAATTATTTTGCCCCTGCAAAATTCCGCATTATTAAAGACTTTGAATAAAACATAATCATGTGTATAATTAATTAATCAATTTATTTTATTATTTTATTTTGCCTGTAAATCAACAGGACAGTTTTGATGGGAAATAAAAAGTGAAAGAGAGCGGTTGGCTTAGGAAATGACACAACACAACATATTGAAGTACATGAACAACCTGACAGGCTTCATCTCCGACACTGACGGATTTATTTTTTAACACTTAAGAACTTGTTTGGTGCAACTATACTGTTATCCACACTAAACAGTGCTTCTTTACTATCATGACAATTCAGTTGAATTATTTGCAGATAGTTATTGTAAAAAAAAAAAAAAACTTTTATGTACTCCATCCTGTCCCTCTTAAATCCAACAAAAAACATCCAGCGCTATACACACTAAGAAATTCCTTATCGTACTACACTCAAACTTCCCTTTTTGAAGACCGAAATTGCATTTCAGCAGCTCACACAACTCTACCATATGCGAACCAACTAGCATTTATTGCGATAGAATAACCGAATCATCCATGGCGATATGACTGTGAGAGACATTCAGGGCCATTTTAGGATTCAAATACCTGCAGTTCCCCTCCTGTGGAGCCTGGAGAGAGCAGCAACACTTATCTCATTTTTCCACATTTGTCCTGGAGGAAACAGGGAATCAGCAATGGTATTTTCTCTTCAAAATGATTACGAAAGTGTGTGTGCCTGTTACATCTGCCTTACATTGCCTCGGGAGACACGCTGCTTGAAAGGAAGACCCCTAAGGGTTATTGCCAAAAAGAGGCAGGCCTGGAACGGAACATACACCAAACTTCCTCCACCCATATTTCTCCAACACTTGACAAATGAAGACATCATTGTGGATCTATCCCCATCTAGCGCATCCATTCATCCCTTTCTCCATCCCTCCTTCCAGCCACACGTTTAATGCAGATCAACAGTCACGGCAGCGGATAGGGCCACGCCGAAGAGCCAGACGCACGTGCTGGGTTCACTGTCGAATTTATATACCAATAGAAATGAGTTACGGTGCCGGGCTATTCGAGAGCAGTAAAATACACGTGCGGTGTATATATCTCCCTCCACTCCACCCTTTCCCCCTTCCACAGGGAGTTACCGTGTCCCAAGGCCTCTGCGAACATAGAGGAAAAAAAACCAGCACATGTTAAATGGAAACTTTTTCCAATAGCAGGTCTATCAATCAAGCATGGACAGGCAAGAGAGAGGTGACTTCATACTTCTCCACTAAACTTCAGCATCTGCATTACACAGCTTGCCATTCCATTATGTTCAGACACAACAGATGCAGCACGCTAGGGTTGTCACCATAACAACATTTTAGTAGCAATACCAGTGAGATTTCACTAGGCTACTCACAATACAAGCTTCAATATTGCAAAAAAAAAAAAAATCAACTATAATAGAATAATATTTTTTCCTGTATAATTTGCACATTTTAATATCTATTATTTTTTTATATTTTACTAAACTATAACTATAAAATGTAATAAAAATATATTTAAATGCATGCTGTAAATATTTATAAATTAATTATAGATTTTTCTTGTAATTGAACAAATAAAAGTAAAAAGCTTTTTATTATAAAATGATAATTATAAAAGACAATTATTAGTTAGTAATTTGTAACTATGTTAACTTTAATATTATAATTACTTGTACTATTTTTAATATTACTAAATATTATTATTACTGAATTTGAATAATTAAATTATTTTAATAATAAACTATAACTATAAATATTAAATACAAATTGTAACGATGGTATGCTGCAAGTATCTATCAATTAGGTAAATATTGCTGACAAATAAAAAGTCAGTAAAATTCTAACGAAATTCTAACAATAAAATAAAATTATTATAGTTTATTTATATTATTAACTTAATTTGTTTTTATATTAGTATATTTTGTCAATTTGAATAAATCTCATTAATTAATATCATCATAATAAACTATACCAACAAATATTACCTAATTAAATTAAAATATATTATAATATTGCAAGTATTTATCAATTGAATAAATATTTGAAATTAAATAGTTTGTACAAATAAAAATAAAAACAGTAAATAAATAGAAGAGTGAGTGAATTTTTTTTTTCTAATTAATATTGTTTGATTAATATTAACATCATAAGAGTCAAAGGCAGGTCTATTGACCTTTATTGCAAGGCCTAACAGACAAAAAATGACACATGTGATGTTTCTTTCCTGTTCACATTCACTTAAGACAAAGAGGTACATTTGAAGAGGTGCATTTGACCACTTTTGCGTAGCCATATTACAACATGACCTGTTGTACGTGTTGGCACAGTATTATGATACTAATAAGAAAACTGGTATAATTTTTCTAGTGCTGCTTTGACATCCCGAAAGAGCGCTAAGAGACCCGCCAAACCGGAAGCCCCTAAAGGCTGAACAGGTCTTAAAACAGCGAGTCGAAAACAGACTGAGTGTTGTTATTATAAGCTTAGTGGGAAGTATGAGAGAGATGTGGGCGAGAATGCAAAGATTCGCCCCAATCCAAGGTGATGAGCACCCGAGAGGTGTCGGTGAGATTTATGGCTTTCTAAAGCCTGCTGCTCCGGTTCGGAGAACCCTTAACTAGAGCAGATCAAAGATATGGATTCCAACAGGACAGCCACCACAAGGTTATTTCTCAGCAAAGCTTTAAAACATTTAAGAGCTCAACTCTGCAGCAGTCTTCTTGCACCTTTGAACAGTGCTAAATCCTTCTCCTCGCACAGGGTTAAGGACGATCGTCAACGCGAGGTGGTCAATAGCTGGATCGTGGTTTCAGGTTGATAAATGGTTTGCTGAAATATTATGCAGACGGGAGGTCTGGCGACTCTGAGAGTTTGAAACAAAGCATGAATGTATGAATATGAATGGGTGAAGTATTGATCTCTGTAATGCATCTGGACTGACTACGTTCTGGCTAAGTCAGGTCTGGGCTAGCATAACGCTGCCTACTTATGGGCCGTGGTGACACGTGTCAAAAAGAAGGGGTTCTCAGACACTCAGGGTAGCAGAGAATGCAAATAAATGCACATGCTAACCTTTGAGATGAGGGCTGCTCATTCTGAAGCACTGACCTACACGTAAATGTGTCGTACAGGTCTTGAGTGTGAACAAATTTTGACACTTGTTAGTGATGTGGTTCCAGGGGTGTCGGCAGCATCAATGAAACGGTATGGAAATCAGACATGAATGCTGACGTTCTAAACTTCATGAGATGAGGCCATGTTGTGCAAAAGCATCTTTTTTTTTTTTTATGTTCGACGAAGGTTTTAAAGCAGCTTTGCATGCAGAGGTCAATTCTTAAAAAAAATTCAGAAATATGAAAACACTCTAAAGGAATTTACCATATTTTGTAAATAAAAGTAAGTTGTACCTGAGAATAAGTTTGAAGTTAATAGCATTATGTAAGTCGCTTTAGAATATGAGTCACAGCATGTTTCAGATGATTAAAAAAACTGCAATTTAAAGTCCAGAAAATATGGTCCTTGTATATGTACACCTCTGTTAAAAAATTGAGGGTTGGTAAGAATTTTAAATGTGTTTGAAAGTCTCTTATGCTCACCAAAGCATTTATTTGAACAAAAAATACAGAAACATTTGTAATATTGTGAAATGTTATTACAATCTAAAATGACTTTCAGCATCATTCCTCCATTCTTCAGTGTCACAAGATCCTTCAGAAATCATTCTATTATATGCTGATTTGCTGCTCAAGAAACATTTCTTATTATTAACAATGTTGAAAACAGTTGTGCTGCTTAAAGGGATAGTTCTCCCAAAAATGAAAATTACCCTATGATTTACTCACCCTCAAGCCATCCAAGGTGTATATGACATTCTTCTTTCAGACGAATACAATCTGAGTTATATAAAAAAAATGTCCTGGCTCTTCCAAGCTTAATACATTGTCAAATGTTACTCTTTTGGCTTAAGTAGACTTGCGTAGGCCGTCTGCCAGAAACTAGTTATTTTAGTTTATTTTGGAAAACTGGGTGGGGCTTTCTGGGATAGTCCTAAAATGGTACAGGTCATACTTAGATGAGAGAGGTTATTATGTGAGTATAGGAGACCATAAGTCTGAGTGGACATCCATGACATGCGGAGTCCCTCAAGGCTCGATTCTTGCGCCACTCCTGTTCAACCTGTATATGCTCCCAATGAGCCAAATAATGAGAAAGAACCAAATTGCTTACCACAGCTATGCAGACGACACACAGATCTACTTAGCCCTATCGCCTAACGATTACAGCCCAATTGACTCCCTGTGCCAATGCATTGATGAAGTCAACAGTTGGATGTGCCAAAACTTTCTTCAGTTAAACAAAGATAAAACTGAAGTCATTGCATTTGGAAACAAAGATGAAGTTCTCAAGGTGAACGCATACCTTCACTCCAGGGTTCAAACAACTAAAAATCAAGTCAGGAATCTTGGTGTGACACTAGAGTCAGACCTTAGTTTCAGTAGTCATGTCAAAGCAATAACTAAATCAGCATACTATCATCTAAAAAATATTGCAAGAATTAGATGCTTTGTTTCCAGACAAGACTTAGAGAAACTTGTGCATGCTTTCATCACCAGCAGGGTAGATTATTGTAATTGTCTCCTCACTGGCCTTTCCAAAGACAGTTGCAGCTCATACAGAACGCTGCCGCCAGGATTCTGAGCAGAACCAGAAAATATGAACATATCACACCAGTCCTCAGGTCTCTACACTGGCTCCCAGTTAGATTTAGGATTGATTTTAAAGTATTATTACTGGTATATAAATCACTCAATGGCCTAGGACCTCAATACATTGCAGATATGCTCACTGAATATAAACCCAACAGATCACTCAGATCATTAGGATCATATCAGCTAGAAATACCAAGGGTTCACTCTAAGCATGGTGAGTCTGCTTTTAGCTATTATGCCAGCCGCAGCTGGAACCAGCTTCCAGAAGAGATCAGATGTGCTCCTACAGTGGTCACATTCAAATCCAGACTCAAAACACTTCTGTTTAGCTGTGCATTTACTGAATGAGCACTGTGCCGCTGTTCGTCCGACTGTACTGTATTGTATTTCATTAGATTTTTCTAAACTGTTTTAATTATTCTTGTTTCTTTTTATTATTTTAATTTCTTCTATGTAAAGCACTTTGAATTGCCATTGTGTATGAAATGTGCTATATAAATAAACTTGCCTTGCCTTGCCTTGCCTTAAAAAATATGACTTTTGTCTAGTGTGGACATGAAAAAAAACATGTTTTTAACTAGAAGAATAAGGGCTGGTGAACGGAGCATGCATGGACTGAAACACCTGCATCCTATCCAAGCTCAGAGGCCATCCTTTGGGGCTGTGATGGCTCATCAATCTGCCCGAGCTGCAGCGAGTGGAGCTCGTCTCAGACGGGGACCTCCGTGATGAGGGATAAAATGAGGCAAGACATTGGGCCACAGAGCAAACTCACAGACCAGAGAGGCTCCTGGAGCCACGGTGCCAGACATGTCATGTCACTGTGAACCACTGGAGTATTTCAAAAGAGACTGGAAAGGTAAGGAGATATTCACAAATACCTTCCTCTATAGCTCTGTTTCAAAACCTAGTGAGCTGCCTTGATGCATACAGCCTACAAGCTTTCTCATTCATAAGTGACTATTTAGAATGCTCTTCAGTACATGGGCAGAAACTCGGTGCACCGCATGAATAGTGCTCAGTTGCTAAGCTAACGTGATACTATAATAAGCATATAAATAAGTCATTACCTAACTATGTTTTGAGTATACTATCATTAAAAGATTTGGGGTCAGAAAGATTTTTTTTTAAAGAAATGAATACTTCAGCCAGGGCGCATTGGGTCTCATTCATTAAGCATACGTACGCACAAATTTGTTTGTAAAAGCTGCGTACGAACATTTTCTTGAACAAATGATAAATTGTACTAAATATACGCAACAAATAGGAACAACTGAAACCACGCATACACAAAAAGCACACTTGCGGTCTTATAATTTTTCATGATTATTCTTAGTTACACCTTCATGGACTTTTAGTTTGTATCCCTCAGTCACATGTCTCATTTGTTCTCAGTTTCCTGCCACTTGTTTGTCTCCTAGGTTACTCATTGCGTTCTAGTTTTTTTATATGGTTACTCATCGGTTCCCTCGTTTGTATTACCTGTGTTAATCCAATCATCTTTGTTTTTACTTATTATAGGCTATATATATATATACATATTTGCTGTGTTTTAGTTCTCACTTGTCAGTTACATTACATCACATTACATTAATTATATTACGGGGCTGTTGAATGCTTGAATCTAAATGGTTAATAATAATAATAATAATTCGTTACATTAATATAGCGCTTTTTCTGGGTCCTCAAATCGCTTCACATATGGAAGGGGGGAATCTCCTCAACCACCACCAATGTGCAGCATCCACTTGGATGATGCATCGGCAGCCATAGTGCACCAGAACGCCCACCACACACCAGCTTATTGGTGGAGAGGAGACAGTGATGAAGCCAATCAGTATATGGGGATGATTAGGAGGCCATGATGGACAGCGGCCAATGGGCAAATTTGGCCAGGATGTCGGGGTTACACCCCTACTCTTTTTCGAAGGACATCCTGGGATTTTGAATGGCCACAGAGAGTGTGTGTGGTTGACGAACGTTCTAAGGTGTGCAATTATTGTCAGGGAAACGCACGGCTAAAGTAGTTCCAGACAGGTCTTGACCACATTACAGTTCTATGTCACTTCGCCACATGATTTCAGTTATTTCAAAGGTACAGCCTACAACACAAAAAAAAAATACAAAAAAAACACAACGACATTGACCAAACAAATAAATATAGTAAACAATAGGACAAAAACGACAATTTCACAAAATTCCGTTTTATAATGTACGGAAAGCACAAACTCTTTCTCCCGCTCTCTCTCCCACTTGTGTGTTTGTGTCAGTGTGTGTGTATGTGTGTGCGTGTGTGTGTGTGTGTGTGTGAGATTCTTACTTTACTATTTAAATTACTATTAAGTTACCTTCGCCACCATCTTGGGAGAGTCTCTCTCTGGGCCGTGTCTGTGGTCAACAGGGGTTATGGAGATGTTAGCAGAGCTCGATGCATGTGCGGCTTCCTCCTGCTCCAGATTCTTATTGCACACGTCATCCAACACCACCTTCACACAGTGAGCCATCTGAGGAATGAGGTCCCTAAATGTAGCCCTCCACCCAAATTCAAGAGACACCACCTAAACACACAAACAAATACATAAATACCATGCAACATCTGGTCAGACTGGAATATACAGTATTTTAATGGTTACAAAACAAAACATGCATTTAAGGATATAATGTACAGTACTGCTTGCCAATGCAAAATTCACCAACTCAATAATATGTAGGGTGATCTTGGAGTTTTTAGGGTTAGGGTTTTGTTTAAACCCTTAACCTCACGCAAGAGCAATATATGTTGATTACAATAAAAACGCATTCAGTAAAGTTCTATATTGGAGGGTTGTTTCAAAAATCATAATGGTGCAATGAAAAATAGTATTACAGTATTGGCACCAGAAGTGAATAAATAAGGGATGTGTATCACCTCTGTGCTTTGCAGAACAAGATCAGTAGCGGCTTTGTCTTCTGCTGCCGTCACCTCCATATCATCCCTGACCTTCTTCAGGACCCCTGCATGGAAAAAGCAAAAAACACTGACAATGCATCCACAGTAAACTGTCACTACAGCTTTACGAAAGGAAGTGAGCTCCAAATCCTCTAATTTCCAGCTCATTAAAACATTTCACGCAGGAACATCTCATATGTTCCGTTAGCATATTAGCATATGCATTCACGCTCTACATGGTGCCTTTGGAAATGAAGTCAATGTGTGGGGTGCCAGGGTCAGGCCAGGCCAACATATTAAACTCCTCTGCGCATTGACGACCTACAAACAACAACGTGATTCACCCAATAAAGCGGGGGGAAAAACTAAAAAGCGGACGCAGTAATTGCAACAGTAAGCTTTGTTAAATTCGGAGGCTTTGGAGTTGATTTGAACCCCTGATAGCTATGGCCATATCTGGACTAATCCATGGAAGGGTTAGAGGGAGGATAAGTGTGTGTGTGTGTGTGTGTGTGCTTGTTGTGGGCAAATTAAAAGTGCATGCATCAAGGCCGCATTTTTCTAATCAGACGCTTCGGAAGTGAGACCCCGGGCGAGGCAATTTAGTTGAAGAAGAGAGAGAGCCGAGCCAGGCGAAGGAGGAGAGAAGCAGCCAGCATGTCACTTTTTGACCTTTAAGCCCATCTGATGAATTTCTGGTAATTAAGTCGTTTGATTGGCTGAATTAATGATTTGGATAACTGCCCTTTAAAGGCTGTTTACTTCTCAGTAAATCCAGCCCTTTTCTGCTTGTCCTGTTTTTTAATGTAACCTTTACAGAAATTACTATACGCACCAGTCACTTTCATAGCAGAAAAAAAAAAAAATTAGTGAAAAGAAATTTCCGGCCTCCTCAATTTGTGCGTGTAGAAGTGTTTCTATATGCGAAAACAAAACACACACACATAAGGAACAGTAAAAAAGCTGTAAAGAAAGGCGAGAAAACTCTCATTAAAAAAAGCGTATGTATACAAGGTACTGCTACAGGCCAGCAGTCTGGTCTCATAAGCTGCCTGTAGAGATTGTCGCTATTATACGCAGGAATAGGAGGCTTGTCGTATTTAAAGGCTCCGTCGAGCACAATATAGCTGGAGGTTTTCCGCTCCCATGGTGACAAATCATTTCACTTGTCAGATTTGCAGGAGACTGTTGTCAGAAATCTTGATCGGCTGCCATTTATTTATACTATGGTGATATTCATCTGGGGAAAAAAACAACCATATATCTTGTTGACTGGCGTATATCACATTCAGTCTGAGAGCAACATAAACCAGTTATCTGTATATGTTTTCACAGTTGCTGCAGGGGGACATTTGCTTACTATGGGTGTTTCGTTGATTAAGAGATCAGAAACTATTATATTTAAAGGGATAGTTCACCCAAACATGAAAACTCTGTTATAATTTACTCACCCTATTGTTTCAAGCCTTCCTTTCTTCTGTGGAACACAAAAGAAGATGTATTGAAGAACTTTTTTTTTTTTTTTTTTTTTTTGGGGAATATATACTACCGTTCAAAAGTTTGGGGTCAGTAAGATTTGTCGGATAAGCAATGTATTTGAAAGTAGTCTCTTATGCAGACCAAGGCTACATTTATTTGATCAAGAATACAGTAAAAATTGTAATATTGTGAAATATTATTACAATATTTATTATATCGACATATTTATTCTTGTGCTGGCAAAGATGAATTTTCAGCATCATTACTCCAGTGTCACATAATCCTTCAGAAATCATTGTAATGTGCTGATTTGCTGCTTTTTTTATTTTTTATTTATTTATTATTATTATTATTATTATACAGTCGGAAACAGTTGTGCTGCTTAATATTTTTGTGGAAACCGTGATACATTTTTTGTGGTACATTTGAACCCAAATATTGAACAGTGCTGTTCAAAACAATGACTTCATTGTAAACATTTGAACAATATCTCCTTCACAATATCTTCTCAAAAGGAAGTCATTCAGGTTTTGAATGACATTAGGGTGAGTAAATGATGACAGAATTTTCCCTACTAAATCAGGATTGCTGAGCTGCACTGACCTGCAACGGATGGATTTGACTCTAGTTCGCATTTGGATGTGGTAATGTTTAGCGATGGTTGTTAAAGTGTACCTTTGACACAGCAGACTGATTCTCCAGCGCAGTTAAGGAAACCCAGATGGGTTGCCAGGTCCTCCACAGTTTGTTCCAGCTCCAGTAAGGTTGAGGTCAGCTGGGTCAGGCACCTGAGCTGATGGGAGGTGAGGCAGAAGTTTCGCCCTCTTCGGGGAAGATCCTGAGGAGCTGTAAATGGACAAAACAAAGAGTTAGTCATGCACAAAACAGCGTATTTTGTGTTGCGGTTCTATGGTGGAGCTTTCAACCTCCATTCGTTCTGCTAAGTCCATCACAAACTTTAAGAAGTAGTTGAACTCTTTTGTGAGCACTTAACTAAAACACAACCATATACAAAGGTACTTCCTAGAAATTAGCTAAAATATTTTGTTCATTTTTACTTTTTTGGTTTACTCTTAAAACTTGGCATGTTGTTGTTTCTTGTATGATAGATTGCTTGTGATGCTCCTCATTTGAAAGTTACTTTGGATAAAAGCTCTTGCTAAATGATTAAATGCAAATACATGTAAACTAATTTAACTTCTTCAGTCAAGTGGCTAAAAAAAAAGGACCATACTTGTCGACAAGCTTCAGCAGCTTCATTTTGAAAATGAACAGGATGGCTATGTTAGTCCACCAGCTTGACCAGCACCAAATCAGCAAAAAAAAGTGAAGGATTGTGCATTATGCATATATTTAGTTTGTGCAAGTCAGATGCAAATGCTTTTTTAAAGATGTGCAGAACTATACAGGGACATATATATCAAATGAATCCATCTGTAGAATCTTATTTGATGGGTTCCTCTCTGGAGATACCAAATGTGAAGGTCTGTCATACAGACAATTTATATGGGTTAAGGATTTAGACGGTTGAAATGTAAGCACATCAACATCAGTCCAGAAATGTTACACTACACAACAGCCTTCAATAAATTCTCTAAACCAGTCCATTTCACACATTTAGGAGTCTTTCAAAAGAATCTGCCCATTGGTGAAACATCTACTATACAACAATTAAATATTAACACACAGTTTGGGTCAGTGAGATTTAATATAATATAATATTTTACTAAGCAAGGATGCATTAAATTGATCAAAAGTTACAGTAAAGACTTATTAGAAGAAAAAAAAAATATTCCATTTCAAATAAATTATGTTCTTTTGAGCTTTCTATTCATCAAAGAATCCTGAAAAAAAATGTCACAGGTTGCTAAAAAATATCAAGCAGCACAATTGTTTTCAACATTGACAATAATAAGAAATATTTCTTGAGCACCAAATCAGCATATAAGAATGGGCCTGTTTACACCTGGTTTCTACTGATCGGATAGCTATCTGATTTGTTCAAACGAATCCATCTACACTCTGCCACATAAATGTGTCTCCCCAGTACTGGTAAGATCATTTAGTCTCAATACTTTTAATGAAGATGATTGTGTGTTGAGCTTCTGTGACTTATAACATGTCATAGCTGGCCTATAAGACACTCTCACGTGTTTATTTTGTAACATTTTGGGAGGAGCAACATTTACATATGTGGTTTCAACAATCATATGCATTTACACTTGTCCAGTTTCGTCTGGAATGCGTCTCAGACCACGTCCTGAAGTGGTTTGAGTGATCGGATTTAAATCAGTCTCGAAAGCGTTTCGGAAGGAATTTTACACCTGGTCTTACTCTTTTCACGATCGGATAGCTATCTGTTCAGAGAAAACGCATGAAGTGACCAGGTGTGAACAGGCCCAGTTGATTTCTGAAGGATCATGTGACACTTAAGACTGGAGTAATGACTGCTGAAAATGCGGACATTTTTACTGTATTTTTTTTATCAAATAAATCCAGCCTTGATGAGCATAAGATACTTTTTTCGAAAACATAAAAAAATCTTACCGACTCCAAACTTTTGAAATGGTACTGTATATGGTTTCTACCAGCAGGGGCTAATTGGACCATGCAAACCAACCAAAACCTTGACCTCCAAGCTGGTCTTTTAAATTTTAACATAATATTAAATTTTTTCATGATGCATTTTTAGAACATTTATATTGTAAAAGTTTTTGAAGGTTACTTTAAGGACATTCCAACAATGGAATCCAAGATTGCACCTTTCACAAATAAATGAAATAATAAAAACTGAAAGACTTTGTGAATGTGCATTGGACACCAGGGGGGCTGTGAACCGTGACCTCGCAATCTACACCGATCCCACAGAGGCCGTAAAGTTTCCTCTAGAATCTACAGTCAAACATTGCTGGGCACAAACTTTCTCCTATAACCCGCCGATGACCCTCATCTCCAGCGTGGCTCTCCCATTTCTGCAGCTGCCAAAGCCATCACCCAGGGGATGTTCCGCATTAGGCCTGAAGAATGGGCCGCGGAGAAGAGGGCTGCGGTATTTTCAGACACTTCGACAAATACTTTTGTGTGTGCTCTTAAATGACTTCCTCTGACAGAAAAGGCATTGGGGAGTGGATCAGGAAGGCATTAGCCCCAGCTATGAAAGCTCCAGGAAGATTGAGTGGGAAGGCGATGGAGGGAGGGGAGAAATAAAAAGAAAGGAGCCCCAATAATTGCAACAATATCGCCTCTGGATTCTAACACCATATTGTCACTTTGTTATCGTCAAGCCGACAACATGCCAACAATCTTATTCTCTCATTTCTCTCCACTTAATCAGGCACATACATTGATCGTCCGTAAATTTGTTTTGCTTTTTTTTTGTGTGTGTGTAATTTTATAATTTCGCAAACTAGTAGATTATAGAGATGCAGAGACTGACCCCATGAGGTGAGTTAAGGAGCGCCTTGGAATTCATGCATTTGTGATGTATATGTGTGTGTAGGTGTGTGCACTTTTTTTTTTTTCACGAGTGAGTGTGTCATACCAGCATCTTGGCTCTTCATTAATGGGGTCCAGAGGGAGACTGTGAAGCAGAACTGGGAAAACGGCTACATGAATGCATGGAGATCCACTCCACTGAGATCCGCTCCCCCTCATACAAGCACATCAGCCTGTCAGTAAAATAACTCCAAACATACTGCATTATGTATAAGACCTGTGCATTAAGCGCCACATGCAGCACAAGTAACACATGTGCACTGGGAATATCTATGTGAGTCCTATAGTAGCATCTGTATCTCTTTACAACTCCAGGATTAACAATAACCATCTCAATGACATCCATTCACATCATGATGGAATTACTGTAATAAGTGCTTCATTGGCCTAGGATTTGTAAGAACTCTGAGCACTTGCTTAAATTATATGCATTATTTACATAATGCCCAAGAGATCAATGCACTGTAAATAAAAGACAATAGTTGGTGTGCTAACAGTTATTGATAGATATGGCTTGTGGGAAGAAACAGTTCTTGTGTTTGATGTTTTGATGCACAGTGCTCTGCAATGTCAGCCAGAGGCCAGAAGTGCAAAGAGTTGTAAACTGGGTGAGTGGGGTCAGTGATTAAAAACAAACAAAAACAAAAATAAAAATAAAAACTATCCAGACAAATTTTTTTATTTTATCATCACATTTGTGGTCACATTAGTGAATTTTTTGTGGACAAAAAGAAGTTCCATTGTCAATAGTGTATAAATGAAGCACAGTTCACATAGAATTCACTTTTAAACTAAGCAGCTTTCTATTGGTCAACACAACAAATCCATGTGACCAACTTGAAACTGATGTGAAATCTGTGTGGGAAAATGTAATTAAATTTAATCACAAATTACTATTTAAATTACTAGTTTTCACTCACACAAAAAAATTCTAATTTTGCCTCAAACCCTTATTAAAATGTTATTAAAATAGAAGTGTAATGAAAATGGAAAGTTATGGAAATTGATTTTAAGTTAATTTAAAATGTTGGTCTGTTCCTCACACAATTACATGAAATTTTATATGATATAAATATATTAAACGTTCATTAGATTTGAAATATAGCTCATTAATTGAATGGACAACCTTTATGATACTGTTAAGGGTGCGTTCACACAGTTCGGTTCACTTGGTTCTTTTGGTCCGGACTAAAAAAAAAGCAAAAACATTTAGTCCTGGTCCGGTTAGTGTTCACAATAAAAAATGTAACACCGAACCTAAAGATAACAAACCTAAAGTCATATAGAAATATTTTCACAACCTGATCGGTCAGCTTTGAGCTTTTATGATATAGGCTATATTCGTGACAGAACTTACTGAACATCCAAAACAATGCTGTGTGATGGGCAACATCACCACTATGACGTGAAAAAACAGGTATGCTTGAGCATTCTGTCCTTTTTAGGGTCGCACCTTGAGACATCATGTCCTGTTTCTAGTTTGTTTACATGTCTTTGGTCCATGTTAAGTTCATATTTCATTCAAAACAGAACCAGAGTTTGTTTAGAAGTTGACTTCCGCTTTTTTGGTGCGAGAGAGAATATTCTTAATAAAAACAACAGACATACTGAACAGTTCTGAAAGTTGACATCTTGTACACTGAACAAAATTATAAACGCACTACTTTTGTTTTTGCCCCCATTTTTCATGAGCTGAACTCAAAGATCTAAGACTTTTTCTATGTCACAAAAGGTCCTGGGCTGGCGTGGTTACACGTGGTCTGCGGTTGTGAGGCCGGTTGGATGTACTGACAAATTCTCTGAAACGCCTTTGGAGGCGGCTTATGGTAGAGAAATGAACATTCAATTCACGGGCAACAGCTCTGATGGACATTCCTGCAGTCAGCATGAATGAATGTGTTTGGGATCCTCTGGATCGGCATATACGACAGCGTGTTCAGTAACCGGACCCCCCAAATACAGTAAAACTGCACATTTTAGAGTGGCCTTTTATTGTGGCCAGCCTAAGGCACACCTGTGCAATAATCATGCTGTCTAATCAGCATCTTGATATGCCACACCTGTGAAGTGGATGGATTATCTCGGCAAAGGAGAAGTGCTCACTAACACAGATTTAGACAGATTTGTGAACAATATTTGAGAGAAATAGGCCTTTTGTGTACATAGAAAAAGTCTTAGATCTTTGAGTTCAGCTCATGAAAAATGGGGGCAAAAACAAAAGTGTTGCGTTTATAATTTTGTTCAGTGTATTTTTAGAAACGCACAACGCATAGATTTTCCTGCACACACTAATTCCTCTCTATTGCAGAACCCTTACAACGTCCATCAATGTGACAATAAAAGTTCATGTTCTATCAATTCCATGGCATTGTCTTCTTCATAAGCTATGATGCAAATTGTTACCAAACATCACTTGCCTGTCATCCACCAAACTAGTCATCCGCCCCTTGCTCAGTCTCCATCCCTCTCAGAGGTGTCCTTGAACCCCACCCGTCCTCTACAACACCCCCTGCACTAACTCACACTTAGAGCGGGCATCTCACCTTTATGTTTAATGCTCCGCTGTCATTCTATCTTGTCTTTTCCTCCCACCCAGCCATTGTCGGGCTATTTATTACCCCGCCATTAACGGCTTATTAGGGCCTCTCTCATAGCTAACCATTAGGAGTCTTGCAGGAGGATGGCCCAGCCACTGAAGCCATAATGGGGGTTATTACAACACGCTGATGGGGTAGAGGTGTTGAAGGTGTTGAGAGCAGTGATACGTGTCGTTTACTGTGAAAAGAGCTGAGAGTCAGGGCCTTGCCAGGGTCGTTAAAAGGGCATCACACTCATATCAGATGTAGTAAAAGAGGGAAGACGTGAGCACTGCACAGCGGATGAGGCAGAAATGTTTAACAGAACATCACTTAAGTGTTTGAGAAAAATCTAAATCTAAAAACTAAATATAATACAATTATAATACAAGATAGGGATGTAAAAGCTGTATATGTGCACAATATTTTCAAGAATGTGTTCAAGAGCGTTGCATATACTTTTGTGAAGGATGACCTGAGGAAGCTTATAGAGCTCCAATTGCATTGTAGGCAACAGTAACACAATACAAACCCTGTACTACATTTTTCAGTTCAGGAGAGAGGACACAAGACTGGAGGTTCGGACCTTGAAAGGGATGATGCTTGAGCTATCACCATTTTTGTTAATGCTTTAGGAGGAATCTCTAAGCTGCTCCTTAAAAATAATAATAACAATAATAAAGTGAATGGGATTAGGGCCAGTCAGGCTACAAAATACTATTACATTTTAAGTCTTCTAAACAAATTAGATAGATTTGTGTGAAGAAAAGTTGGTGACTAATTGCAAAAAGAACTATTTTCAAAATGTTTTATTGTTCCAACAAACTCATGCCATTGAGCTTGTTAAGCCTGTCTTTGCTGGTTGCTATGCTCAAAAAAACAAAGACATTGTTTAAAGATATTTTAAGCTGCAAAATTAGTTATTTATTCACCCTCATGTCACTCCTAGCCTGTATGACATTCTTAATTCTTCAGAACACAAAAGAATATGCCTTATTTATCCAGCTGTCCATGCTTTAATGGATAAGGATTAAGAACAAGAAAATAATTGAAATATATTAAAATATATATAAAAAAAAAATATGACAATTTCTACCTCATAAAATACTTTAGAGCTTGACATAACAAAAAAAGAAAAAAAAGTCCCTCCACAAGAAAGGCCTGTCCCTGTACACCATTAAATTAAAGGTTCCAAAAGGGATTTTGCGCAGTGACGCCATAGGGTCTTTGGGTATCCCTAAAGAATCTTTCAGTGAACAGTTCTTAAAGTGTTAAGAACTTTTAAAAAATCTTAAGAAATGTCTTCCACTATAAAGGACATTCTTTGTGCAATGGAAAGATTCCATAGATGTTAAAGGTTCGATATGGAGTCATAGAATTTTTAGGTGTATCAACATCACAGAAAAGTTACAGTACATCACGCATGGTTGTGTAGTGAGGAATAAGGATTGATATATAGCCTAAAGTAAGTGCAAAGCCATATCATTTTTCCTCTAACGTGCTATCCAGCATAAAAAAAGCCTTTTGTAAACTATTCACATCACACTTGCTTTGACTAGAAAGGGGTGGTGGTGGGGGGGGGGGGGGACAAAAATGCCACAAAGAAAACGAGAGAGAGCGAGGGAGAGAGAAGAAGAAGAAAGAATCGTAGGGGAGGCTGGGAAATCCCCAAACAGTTGTTATTGATTCCAGTGTTTACGGGCAGATAGTTTAGTGCCGTTTACAAAACAGAACAGATGCAGCCAGTGAGCAAAAAGGTAAACAATTGCTGTGTGGCAGGTTGCCAAATCCCCGGCCTGGAGTATTAAACTCACACTGAAGTGCATTTCCCCTTTGGGTTACACTTGCTGCCACTTCATCTCCTCCATGCCTGCTCCCTCATTCCTTCTTTCATTCTCCTTCCCTCCGTCTCACACACACACACACACACAAACAGAGACGTGCGGTTCCAGCTCTCGCTGACTGGCTTGTCCTGCACTGACCCTTGGGGCCGTGTTCTGCCTAGCTGGGCCATTAGTGCGGGGAATTGCATGTGTCTGACATGGCCCTAAAAGCAATTATTAAATGCTTTTCTCCAAATGATGCCCAGCCTCTTTAGGGAATGGGCAATCACGCAACAATTTAGCCACTGATTTCATTTCCTCACTCTCTCTGTTGATTGGCCTCTTTGGCAGAAAGGTGAGAAAAAAAGAGAGAGGCCGATCTTAAAAAAGAAACGGCGGACGTTCCTGTTCCTGACGTGTGACTTGACCCAGAACATTAGCCATTCAGAAAAAAGCCTCATTTATCCACCAGCCACGTCAATGACGGCGCTCTCCGTCGCCTGCGAGTGACAGCACGGCAACGACTCTGCCATGTGTCACAGAGATCCGTATAGATGCGGATGCTCTGGGGATTAGAGTTGTTTTTATATCTGCTGGTTTATATTTCGTCCGATGTGGGAAGGAGCTGCGAGAGGGGGGGAAAGCAAAAACATGTAGCTAAATGCAAATGGAAATGCAAAGATCGGTCCATCTTACAAAACAGGACGTGCGCTCTAGGTGGTGTTGTGGTTGGCGGGGCCCCGGGGCCCGAAAGGACCACATGTGGAGCCCCCTGATGGCCTGAGGGAGTCTGAGTGCTGTAGCGTGCAGTGGGTTGTCTGTTGCAGCCCGTTGCTCACTGACACACACTAAAACGGCTCTGTCAATGCCAGAGGCACAGTCCAGCTGGGATGCAGTAGGGGTTGGGCGGCCCTTCTTTGAGTAAAACAAAAAAAGGGAGGGGAGTAACTGATTTGTGAGTCTCCACTTCTGTCCATTCTTGCATGCATTCATTGATGTTCCACAGGTTGAGCAGGTTAGTCAAATGTATTAACAAAATCAGTGGCTGGTGTATCAGAATTGGCTGACAAATCAAATAAACAAAACATTATGTCCACACTGAACACTAAATAAAAGTATTTGCAGAACATGAGCTGCATGAACTCCTCCGTAAATCCTGATGATTATGTTCTCAGCATGATTTGAGATCTTGAGCTTCACTGGAAGAACATCTGACATCTGACTTTACAAAGTCGCAAGATCACATCACAAATTTACGTATTTTATGAGTGACCTAGAAATTGAGACTTATGACTTGTGAAGTTGTCATATTGTTTCGTTTTGTGTCTCTTATGCTCACTAGGGCTGCATTTATTTGATCAAAAATGAAGAAAAAACTGTAGTATTGTGAAATATTATTACAATTTAAAATAATGGTTTTCTATTTTAATATACTTTAAAATTAATTTAATATAATTATAATATACTTATTTATTATCAGTGTTGGAAACAGTTGTGCTGCTTAATATTTTTGTATAACCTGTAATACTTTCTTTTCAGCAGGCTTGATGAGCGTAAGAGACTTGATTCACAAACATTAAAAATAGTAATGTTTACAAACTTTTGACCGGTAATGTGTGTGTATATGTTGAATATATTTTGGACCCTATGTCTGACAAACAAAAAAATGTTGCCCTACAGAAAAGTGAGTAAAATAATATTGATTTTCTGTATTGATTTTCTCTGAGTCTCCTCCGAGAATGCAGCATATTGGAGAAAACTATATACTGTGTTTCTGGCTGAACTGATGATGACAGAAAATATATATGTGGAATATACAATGTCTGGGAGTGTCAAATACATTATGCAATGTGCACATAAACTGTATGTGCAAGAAGAACATACAAACGTCAGCCAGCTCTTTCTCTTTCACACACACACACGGACACACTCACTTCCACCTTTTCAGTTCTTTATCCTGTCTGCTACAAATCCACTGAGGTGTGATAGTAAGGGTTTAAACTCCTCATTGTTCCAGATCAGCTGACCTGTATGGTCTCCTGAGCCCAGCCCTCACCCCATTACCTCTAAGAAAAAGTCGAGGGGGAAAAAAAGACGACATAAAGTGAGAGGGATGAAAAGCAAAGGATGGAAGAAGATGGGTACAAAGGGCTGAGACTCCCACATCTGGTGAAGGAGGGGGGGAACAAAGTCTGTTCATCCCTTTCAGATGGAGGGGTTAAAGAAACTGGCATATCTGCGCATGAAAAGCTGTTAAATGCTTCAGTGCTTTGACAGTGTGTGATGCCAGGAGCGGCGGCGCTCCCGTGGGACAGTGCGTCAAGATTCACCCCCCACCCACCCACCCACCCCTACCATCACTTCTCCCAGACGAGCTTTCCGCAAAATATGGAGAATGAATAAAGCACAATAAATAACACCTAACAAGACAAAGAAAATAAATTCCAGGTTGTTTTGATAGCTTCCATTGAAAGAGAAACCTATATTTGTCATTTACTTAATAAAATTCAGCTATGTACTGTAGCTCAAACACAAACCCTGCAACCAACAACTGTCAAAGTGCTCATTGTTTGATTTTGCATCATGTTCAGATTTCCTAAGACAGCTTGAAAACCAGCCATAAAGAAGCTAATAACTAAGTGTGTTGCTCTTAGTAAATGACTAATAGAAAAACAACTATTTCAATCATGACATTTTGCCTAAGGGCTTCTTGATACAGTGTACGCATGTATTTGACACACATTCCAGTCACTTTCCAGCAATACACACCTGCAGTGTCTCTAGTAATTAATTTGAAGGATTGCTGGGCCCCACGTATACTGTAGGTCTGTACACCCGAATCCAGCGGCCCCACAGACGTAGGGCCAATTATTCAGCCCTGAATAAGAGTGTCTGCTGCATGTAAAAATGAGAGAATTCTGGCAGGAAGGTGAATTAAATGGAAGCGAAGCCCTAATAAGTCCATTCAAAATGGACGCTGACATCTGTACAAGGAGCTGCAATAAGCGATTACGGATCTGTCAGTTAAAGAGTTATATCAGAAGAATAGCAAAAAAAAGTACAGTGATTGTTACTATATTTAAAAAATAAGAGCATTTGGCAAATGGTGCATTAAAAAATTAACAATGATTCAATGAACTCAAGATACCCGGAGGTAAGGAAAATGTGTAGTACTAGTAGCCTGGAAATCCAGACCCAAATCTGAAAGATTAAGGGTCTGGCATCGAGTAATGAAAATCGCCCAACTCGAGGTGCGGCACCAAGCATGCATTTGAAAATCTCACTGCAAAACACTATGACCAATCACTGTCGTGATTGCGCTGTCACTAGCGCTCTCGTCATCTGTTTTGCTCGCCTCTGGCCCGCCTATATCAGATACACCGATGTGATTGGTGCAGCTCGGCTACAAGGGCATAGTTAATGAGCATCATTACTCAATGCCAGAGTAATTCGCTGAGTAAATTCAAATTGTGTTCTTGCGAGAACTCTGGATTTCCAGGGTATAGTACTAGTCTTATGTAGATAGATATTTGGTTATCGGCATTAAATCTGATTCACTTTGATTATTCCGGACAAGAACTCCCCAGAGGCCATCTGCACACAACCACAGTAAATCACCAAGGCTGATACATCGGCTGATACATCGGCTGATATTTAGGATTTTTTTCTTATTAGTATCTGTGGATATTTCTGTTTGGCCGATGAGTGTTGGAAGAGGACTTTTATTTTGCAGCTCTGGGATTTTCATTCTGACAGTGCTGAGAATGCTAGCGCCTGAGCACAGACCCATAGTTTCTCCATCTTAATAAGTTTAACAGTTCTTTCCAATAAGTATTTTTTTATGCTTTCTAAAATCTAAACATGTTTCAAATATTTTTCACACACAGTTACTAGCTATTCATCAGAACAATAATAAACAAAGTGTGCACCCAGACTCCCAGAAATTACATACTCTACCAGTCAAAAGTTGTAAAAGAACACCTCCATATCCTGAATGAGAAAAAGAGGTTTGTTGCCAGTGGACTACTGGAATCTTCAGTTCAAGAGTAAGTGGCACCCTGGCACCCTGCACCAAAAAGTCTACCACATCAAGTTGAAGCCATGCAATGCCCTCTGGTATAAAGTTAGTCAGGGGTTCAACCTACAGCAAGATAATGACCAACAAAATACCTTCAGGCTATGTCAGAACTACCTCAGAAGTAAAGGCTTCAAATCAGGGAATGACCAGCACATTCTCCAGACTTAAACTCTATCGAGCTGGTTTGGGAAGAACTGCACCGAAGGGGAATTTGTGGAAACTTCCAGTGTTTGGAAGGACTTTCAGAACAATATTTGGTCAAAAAGTCGATTCTCCAACTGTTAATTTGTTCTATTATTTAATTCCAAAGTACATTGAGACATTAAATTGTGTAAATTTCAGTAACAACAACTTTTGACCAGTACTGTAGCAGTCAGCCAAAAAGAATGGAACTGGCCGTTTCAGTTTATAAATCAATTTATCATTTCCAGTTTTGTGTGCAACATGAATAGAAGGACATGAAGACACTGACCTACTGCAGACTTCTTGCTGGACATCTTGCCTCCTTTGCTACTGTGCGTGGTGTTGTCTTTCAGTGCTGTCTCAATCTCCCTCTCCATCAGAACGCCTAGTTCCTGTGCCACTGTGTTCAGGTAGACGTGGTTGAGAAAGGCCAGGATGTTATGTGGTTCTGCAATCCCATTAAGCACCTGTATTTCCTCTCGAAGCATTGAGCAAAGAGTTGGCGAGGCGGTTTGAAAGCCCAGAGTCAGTCTGTCGAAGCCCCTCTCGCCACCTGGGCTGCAGCTCTGGCAGTTTCGGAGAACACGAAGTACAGCCTTGATCTGAAGGTGCTGGTACCAGCTGAGGACCTTTGTATCAGGGTAGAGGAATAACATTTGCTGAAGGTAAAGGACCTTCTGAGGAACCTTAATCCCAACACCCAGTTCTCCTTCAGTTTGGCTTGGTTCAACCATCATTTGGAGTTTGCCAAGTAAGTGGTTCCGCAATGAGAAACGAATATCATCCCATGCTTCCTGGACCTCCAGAGCGAGGTCATCGCGTGGCGTGGACAAGGCAGGGATTGGGGAGTGCTCTTGGGAAGATGCAGGGCAGGAAGCAGGGAAAGCAACACCACACTGAGAAGAAATGCTCAGCAGTAACTGAAGAACGGCCTCTTCAGAAGCCTCCTCTGTCTTCAGTAAGTTTTGCTGTTAAAATATATGAAAGAGAGAATTAAAAATGTCAAGAAATAAATGTGGAATACTATTCCTAAACATGTCACGATGACGTCTGATGGACAGATTGTGTTGAGGTTAAGTATGACTTTGGTTACCATGGCTCGAAGGAAGTCCAACAGCTCTTGGTGTCCCGTAGCCACTGGTTTCAGGATGCTCAAGTTACGCTGACTGAACCACTGGAGGCATTCTACTGGACTGGGCACTCTCTCTCCGCTGCAGGACTCACCAACCTTGGCCTGCAGTTCCTTAAGGTTTTGCTCAATACTAGAATCAAATAAACAAACACACACTCTCATGCAGGAGTACAAACTTTCAGTCTTGAATGTCAGTGATGTATTTCTAGTGCTGTCAAATAGATTAATTGCGATAAATCGCATCTAACATAAAAGTTTTTGTTTATATAATATATATATAAATGTTTATAGAATTTTTTTAATAAAAAATAATAATAAATTGTATATACAGTATATATATATATATATATATATATATATATATATATATATATACTGTATAACAAAAACTTTTACGTTAGATGCGCCACTAGTATTTTCCATTGCTAACATTTACTATCTTAATGACACAAAAGCAACTTATTGGAATAAAATAGTCATAATATGTCACAGTGTTAAAGGATTTCTTCCCCTGGCTCAGTTGGGTCAGTAGTTCATATTCCTACTTGCCCTGACTTGGCAGATGCCACACAGATAGCTAAATAAAACAAAATAAAACATTTAATTTACAACTAGTTGCAAATTTCAACTTACAACCGAAAAAAAAAAAGGTAATAATTTATCAGGTTTCTAATTTTGCAGTAATAGCTGTGAATGAGTAATGTTTAGCGCCATATAGCATTGGTAAACAGAAAAAGCTAGAGAAAAAATGTAAGCCTTTTTTTACACACAATTGCGATAAGCAAGTCCTTTCAAGCAAATAATCAGCAGCTCTGTCCTTTTAGGTGGGTAAAAATGCGAAATTATGCGCTATTTAAATCAATCAATCATTGAAAAAAATAATACAAAAGTACAATAAAAAACCTCAAAGCGTGATGATATAGCCAACAATATTTAATGAAAAAAGACACAATGTGAAATTAATGTATGTGTATAATTTTGTGAATGACAGGCATTTAATTTATGTTGAAATATGCTGCATTTATGGGGAGCTTTGCTGGCAAATGGAGCTGTGGCCTAGTGGTTCACAAACATGCTGCTTCACACATTGAACTGTTTTAATAATTTGGGAGAAACACAATTTGAATCCAGCCTGCCTTTTGTCCTGATCCATTTCTCTCACCTTCTCCTGTCCGCTTTCACTATCAATGAAATGACAAACGAACTAAATATGGACTAAATATAATCTTTGTCTGACTTTATATTGTGCAGTTGATGGACTTTCAGGATTGAAATAACTTTTATACCCCCTCAAAATGTAAGAAACATTTCCAATTGTTACATGTCAGCTGTCTCTTTATACTCCAGCATCCTCCGGTTACTCTTCACTCAACAGCTGATATCAGCCATATCAGGCCTAATGAACACAGACATCAATATATCAGTTGTGTGCGCGTGTGTGCCTGCATGTGGCACGTCTCTCTCAACGAGACAGGATGAGACGATCTTCTTCATAACCACACGGCATCAGCACTTCTGTCTCTTTCTGTCCATGAAAAATGAGACATGACACAAAGCCGTAAAGCCATACAGGTATACGCACACACACACACACACGCGCGCACACACACACACTCTTACAAAGTGACATAAAGCACTGCTGTAAACACTACGGTAATGCACGAGTCCAGATGCCTTCGAATGGCAGCTTATTAAATTCCATTTAAACCTGACACGATTTTACTTCCTCGAAAAAAATAGAGCAAACATAAAGTGAACATAAAGGGCTGTTAATTTTAACGATACGCAGCTGAATAATGTAGAAAGCAAAGATGAAGAGGGCTCTTTTCGTTGGTTAAAATGCAAGGTTGCCGACAGGAATCCAACAAATGTGTCTCTTTTTGTAGTAAAAAGGAAATATGTGTGACGAGAGGACATGAAGGTGCTGACAGACCGTGCTGGAAAAGCAAATCTTCCCATTCTGTTTAATGAACAGCCTAAAGCTCGCTGTAAAAACACAAGCGCTACCAGGGAGCATAAAAATTCTGTTTTACACACTAAATATGCTGTCGACACAGACACACAAACAAAACCGCCTTTTTATAGGTGAAATTCCGCTTATAGTCGTTGCGTGTTGACAAAAGCAGCCAAATTCTATAAAAATGTGTGGATTTACTTCACTTTTAGTGTTTGTTTTATCAGTTTGGTATATGTTGAGCTGTTTTTTTAGGAACTGTTGTGTTTATGGGGCGCTCTGAAAAAGTTCACACCAATTATTTGTTGCCTTGTTTTTTTGTTAACATTGTGAACTCAAGGATATCACTAGCTTAGCTCTTATACATTAGTTAAGTGTAGCCATCTAGAGTTAGCAGAAAGGCAGATATACTGACTAAGTCTGTTTAATGTTTCTAATAAAATAAGGATTTGTGCTCAGAGCCGGTGCTGAGCCAGGCGTCGCCCCAGGACTCTGCTCAAACAGCAGGGTCTAAACGAGCTTCCATCTGTGCAGCCACAAAGCGCTAAAACTTCATAAAAGTCTCATCTCTCATCCGCACACACTCCCGCCACTCGCCAGCGCTTGCGTAATCCTTTGTGTATTGACGCTGGATGGGGTCAGCGATCACTGAAGGCGAGTCACGGACAGTGTTGGTCTGAGCACTCATGAGGACTGGCATCAATCAAAGGAGCAGCAGCTGTCAAACTTCTGCCCGACTGCCACTGATGATGTGTCAGAGTTTCACATTCAACAAGAAATATTTAAGGGACATGCCTCAAATATGAATAGATTATCACAAGAATGGGTTTGAAATTAATTGTTTTTCTAAATAAATAAATAAGGTTTTGAGAAACATGTTAACATTTTCAATTAAGTCTATACAAAGCATTAAAGACCCCCTGTGGTGAAAATTAAGTTTTTAATGTTGTTTGTAGTGTTTTTAATATGCTTTAAGACAAACCATGTGCAGATTCATAAGTCAACACCATTGCTGAGTATTATCTCCTTAAAACTGTAGTGAAAAAAAGAAGGTTTGAAATCGCCTCGCTGGTGTTTCTTATGTCACAAACTATCTTGTAACCAATCATGTCAACGGGCTTAAGCATATCATTACTATGCTGCGAAGTCTCAAGAGAAGCAAGGTTATCCAGGTATATTTTTCTGTTGATATTAAAAATCTGGTACATTGATGTATATTACGATGTTATGATGAACTATGCCTTTCTCCGCTGATGTTCTAAGTTGTTCAAAGTGTTTCTTAGGATGCTGATTTAAGAAGGCAGCTGTCTGACTCAGAGATGGCGAACAGGAACATGGTTTGTGTAACATTAGCAACACATTATTAGCTGTTTGATAATGTAGTCAAGCAAAAGGCTAATCATATTAATTACCGTTATGTGTCCGACATTGTAGAGAGCGATACATAAAACGCATTACAATTCTGACACCGGCTTGTAGACGAGCCTGTATAAATCACTCTTCCAATTCTTCTTCTGAATCAGTTTCTGGTTCAAAGGTATATGGCTGGATTAAACCAGTATTTCCACTTGCCAATTGTGCAGTGTTTTCTACAGTAAAGTTGACCTAGTGGATCAGGTATTCTGAGCTTGTGTGAGCGAGTGGAGGTGGGGCTAATTTGCATATTCATAGATCCGCGTATACTAAATGGTGTAGAGTTATATTCAAGCTATTTTAAATGGGTCACTGCATTGTTTTATCATGTTTCCTGGGGTGCACTTATAATGTTAGTATGATTTTTACATCAACATTGTCATAATTTAGAAATAAAAGGCATTTTTCCTACCCTGATTTCAGCCCTCTGATTTGAACACTCTATTTAACTGTTTTGGAACAACAGTTAAAATACATTATACTATTTACCATTCATCGTTACACTTTATAAAATACTTGATTACACATGATGTAACACATGAAATTTGTTATACCTCTTTAAAGGTATAATTATGAATAAAACGTAATACATCTGTGATCACAATTAGTTATGATTTCCTACAACTTATTGTTACATATACTGAAAATGATCTAAATAAAAAATATAGGTAAATAGCTATGAAGTATTGATAAAAAGACAAAGCACACTTTCATCTGACCTCACCTGAAGAGGTGTGCTAACCCCCTCCAGATTTATCAGATCCAATAACACAATTTTCACAGACTCTGAGAGCCACACAGGATGAGAAAAAAGAAGAGGCAGACAGAGAGAAAGAGTCTCAGAGAAACACACTAAATAAAGCCAAAAAGGCACTCAACAGCCTCACACGCACACAAAAAAATTCCCTGATTAATCTACCCTTTAAATCAAACAACAACAAAAGGAGAAGTTGAAAGGAATTTCAGGGAGACCAGCTCCACACAAAACCCTGAGCGCAGAGACTAGCAAAAGCTCCCTTAAGCCCCATTCTCTGCTTCCTCCCTGTCTGCCAATCACGCTTCCAAAAACTGTAATTGTTTTTCAAATCCGCACAAACCAGACATGACAGACCAGGTAAAGAGAGAGAGAGAGGGTGTGGGGTAGAACAAGAGGACTAGAAAGCAAGAGAGGCAACGGGAGTCTTTTATTAAATATGATGGCATGTTTCACAGCTCTCTGCCTTACAGAAACCCAATACACTGATTAGTCAGCGCTTTGACGTTATCTTAAGTTCCTTGTCAAAATTAATTTAGTGTGGGTGGGCTGTCGCGCTCCAGGAGAGAGAAGCGGAGAAGGAAATAGCAGGGTGATAGGGAGGGAGAGGAAAAGATCTCTTTCAAATAAGCCTCAGCTTCAGTGAGCAGCAAGTCATGTGCCCAGGAAACAAATAGCCTATCTAGGAGCTATCAAAGAAGGCCTCTCTTTCCCCGAATATGGAGTACCCAATGAGACCCGTGAAAGTGGATCCCGTCGACTCAAGATCTGGCCCGCTTAGCCTCCTCTAGTGCCAAACCCCCAACGGGTTATTTGTCAGGACTCACACTAGCTCACACACACAAGGTAAATTGGCACGCTGCTGCGGCTATCTTCCGTAAGCCGGGGTGAAATCCGAAGCCTGGCCTCCCGTCGCTGGACTATGGCTGACACTTCATTAGGGGCCGGCGTACTGCCGGTGGCCTCCCTGAGTGTCTGATTTGATAAAGCTTAATGGATAACAGTGTTTCAATTTGGGAGATTCCAGGCTGTTTGACAGGCTATCTTAATCTCCTTCAATTAGGAAACAGCTCTTAGGCAAATCTCCGACATCCTAGAGCCGAGAGGAGGCAGCCTGTCGGCTGACCCTTAAATGGGTTAGGACCGCAAAATGAGGCGGGCAGTCGCAAATTCTCTGGTTTCCCATTCTTTTCTAGAACTTGTCCTTGGATAAGTGGATTAGGAAGCAGGTGTATAGCACGGCTTTGGCCCACCCTAGTGGAGGTCACAGAGAAGGGCGAAGTCTTCGCCTGCCTCCATCCGCATCGGCTCTGCTCCGACTGACCACCAGATCTTCACCCCGCCTGCCCGCCCCCCACTCTCTATCTCTCTCTTCTCAGCGCAATTCCCTATTATCCAGGTTCTTTGTTCTTATAATGGTTCCCCATCTTCCACCTTTCTCCAAGAACACAAAATAACCCTTTAATGCTTAGAGAGGCAGAAAAACTGTCTCGGCCTTCAGTAATAATCCTTGAATTACCCACACAAGGGTTTTCGTTTCAAGATGTGGAATCTTCAATTATTACTTTCCCATTTGGAGAGGAGAGAGGCCGGACAGACAGGAATGAGAACGTGTGTCTAATGGCAGGGGGGAGTAAGACCGCCTTTGTTCACGCACAACACATTTAGCGTAGACCCTTCTGGTCTGTGCGTGTCCTCAGAACAACATAAAGGATAAAAGCATGGCAGAGATAGATTTTTCAGAGCGGGCAGGCGGCACAATGGAAAGAGGTGAGGTGGAGTAGGAGGTGGAGAAGGAAAAAAACAGAGATCTAGTCATGAGAAGCATGTCCTCCAAAACTACCGACGCAGGTGAGATTCTACGGTGCATTATCTGCATAAAGCGATTATGAATTAAAACAGAGCGAGAGAAACAAGTTCAGGGACACTCCTCAACATGTCCTTCATCGACAACAAAACCTCAATATCTGATAATGCCACAACCTTCCATCAAATTGGAAAAAAGGATGCCTAACTCTAGCTTGCATTCAGAATGTGTTTAAGTTTATTGATTTCAGATGAAGTGGTAAGCTATTCATCAAGCCTCAATTAATCATGCGGTCTCAATTTTAGGATTACCGACACTGGAGGAAGCATCTGTGGAAATAACAGCTCTGCAAATGAAGTGCCATACAATGTCCACTCAAGCACCAAACAACTGCTACTAGCCTGCATTTACATCTCCTACATGACAAAAAAAAAAAAGCTTCTCAAACAGTGCTGAAATAGGCAATTCATGCAGTATACTTGTAGTACAAACATGTTGGTCATATATCTGTAAATTGATGCGTTTTTAGATCAGGCTGATCAATAATCTTCTTTAGAACCAGCACCTTTAAGACTGAATAGGGTGATCAAATTTCCCATGATGGAATATAGGACAGGATGGATTCTCAAACTTATTTCTTATTTCTAACTTGTTTGCATTTATAAAATCTCTCAGCACTGGAGGTCCCCATTCTAAATGACTTACCAAAATACAATATGAAGTATCTTCAGCCACACTGAACCATTACTGTAACATATTTGATTATTTATTATTAAGCCCTGTTTGTAGCTATCTCTGCACATTAAATTGGGATGGGAGAATGCATTTTTAACACTTGACAATTGCACACCTCACCTCCAAGGACAACGCTGTGTAAAAATGTGAGTCCTCTAGTCCACTGACCTGCAGGCATTGAGTCTGAGTTTCTCCTCTGTGTCTCTGATCAGGTTCTGGATGTCCACCTCACCAGGGATTCCTTCCACCTGCAGCTCCACAAATGCATGGTCATGTAGGAAGTCACCTTGCCAGTCCATTTTTTTCCTACAAAAAATAAATACTGGTAAAACTTTCGGTTACACTTTATTTTAAGGTGTCATTGTTACAGTTTAATTATACATTTAAGTACTGAGGAATATTAATTAACTGCATGTAATTACTATAGGATTGGGGTTTGGTTGAGGGTTAGTTGCATGTAATTATGCACAATGTAATTACTATAGTAAGTGCATGTAACATATGTAACAAGGACACTGTAAAATAAAATGTTACAGAACTTTCTTTCCTACTTTAAAAACAAACATCAGCCCTTATATTAATATACTGTATATTCAGACTATAAGGGAAATCACAGCTGTTCAGCTGCTCTGGTTAAGGAATTACAATTATTAAACACAAGCAACTTGAGGTGTGTTCACACCAGGAATGATTATTATAAAGATAACTATAACGATAACTGTATTAGTGTCCACACCAAGGAACGATAAAGTTCTGTTTAAAAGAGTGTGCCGGATTTAAATGCTCAAAGGCAGGTAGATTCTGATTGACTGTCAATGTTTTTATTGTTCATCGGCTGGAAAAAAGAAATTCTAAAAGTGTTTCCAACGATAACCTTCCTCTGTGTTATTATCATTATAGCTGAGGTGTAGACTTCCCTATTATCATAGAATTAGAATGATTATTCAAACACTATACTTATATATTTATAGTTATCGTCCTTGGTGTGAACAGCCCTTTAGGGCTTGTTTCATCAGAAATTGCACATTTTGCAGTCACAGTTGAGTTTGCATTTTTGGGGATTATTTCTAGAATATAGTAGTGGTTTGGATTGCTAATGTTTGGGATCACATACATGCTGTAATTCTGACACATCCCAAGTGGTGCTTGCTGCAAAGCCAAATGAGTCGTGCTTGACCTAGTCCAGCTCCACCTCTGTGGATCAAAGGGGTGGAGCTTAACCTAATTAGGTTTAGGGATAGTTTAAGGTTTGGGTTAGGGTGAGATTGGACCTTCTAGCTCCACTGATAAGGTCCAGAGAGGAGGAGATGGATGTCAAGCTCCACCCACTTCCTCTCACACATTCTGTCCCATGTTTCTGTCTTTCCTGGGACATTCTATATTCCAATGACACCCAAATGCATTTTCCCCTTTCCTGCGTGCACATTTCAGAGAGATTTATTAATTAATATCCACCTGTTTCATATAATCAATGTTTTATTGGTAATTGTCCATCATTATTCATAAACCCACCCCATAATGAAAGGATCAGAGGTTACTTTTTTTTTTTTTTTTTTTTTGTAAGGGGTGTAAGGAAAGTTGAGGTTGTTTATTTTATTTGATTAAATCTAACCTAATTGAAACATAAAGAAGAACACTGCCTCTGCTGCACATTATTGCATTGGGTAAAATAATCTATACAGCTCCATTTCACACCTATTCAGGGCACCATAACCTACATTGTAGCCGCAGCCAGTAAAAAGAAAAGAAGTGGGGAAAAAATAATGGATGTCTGCTTGTGTATTGCATTTGTCGGAATGGGATCAAATGTAAGCTTGAAAAGAGAAGCCTTTATGTTTGATGAAACATCCTCGAACACACATGACGTCCCCTTACACGAAATGATTTGATTTCACCTCCAACAAGATCCTTATCAGTGGCTGCGCGTCAAAGCGCAGCTGGAACAAGGCGCTAGTTATCATCTGCCATAAATATTTCTAGTCTCAATCCATTGCTTTTCATCTATCCACCTCCCTCTCTGCGTCAAGCTGGAGTGCCATTCAATTTACAGTACAGCTCGGGTGGTAATACATGCATATCGGAAAGAGCGGCCTCGCGTTATTACAAGATGCCGTCGGGATATAGACTGACACATCTTCTTGCCCTCGCTTTAAATAAACAATCCATCTGGCCTCAGATTGCTATAAAGCCCTCAATGTTCAAGTCTTGCTCCGCACAGATCCAGTGTGCGCCAGCGAGAGAAAGACTGTATCAACGTCGTCATCGCAAGTCAAGTGGAGTGTAATGGAGAGTGTCAGTGTCAATTTGGCTTTGCTGGCGCCCCTCTCCCCTTCATCTGGGCTGATTTTAATAATCCCTGTCAAACACCAAACAGCTCGCACTTCCTCTCAGACACGACAGCCCTTTCTCCTCTCGCAGACAGAAATCTCAACATTAATTTAGCCCGCACAAAGGGAAAGGCTGTCCAGCTGGACAAATATTATTTCCCTTACTTGACAGACTCCGCAGTTAAGCTTGCATGTTATTATTTTCTAAACTCTATTCAAGCCCCGACTACTGTCTAAGGGGAAAGAGTGAAGAGAGAGAAAGTGACTTGTGTAGGTTTTTAAGACATAGGATTAGGAACCAAACAGTGTAATTACACTGGGACCGTCTGCGTCAATGTCTGTGCGCGCGCACGAGTGTGTGTAGCCGATGTTACAAAGGGATGCGCATCATCGCCCGTGTCTCATCCACATGAGAGTTGTGGGAAAAGTGTCAGGTTCATGCTGTCACCACATAGGGCCCAATTAGGCAGATGCACCCTCCATTTCCTTTGTCTTGTTATCTATTTTGAACTCAAATGTTGTGGAGTCCCAGAGTAGTTCTGAAAGCTGCCATACAAGGAAGAGAGCTGGTGTTGTGCATAAGTGTGTGTGTGTGTGTGTGTGTGAGAGAGAGAGAGAGAGAGAGAGAGAGAGCTGGGGCAGATGTATTCTCTCGACACTTAAAGACACACTAGTGTTTCTCTGCATGTCTACCCTTACAAACTGTTCCCCACGCAGACTGGAGGTAGTGGTGTGAAATATTAAGCAGCCAGTGCCTCTGCTTTAAAACCGCCTAAAAAAGGTTTTTCTTATCATGTTCTAGCTCCCAAAACTCATAAATAAAGCTTTTGGGATATTAAATATATTAAAGAAGCTCTGAAATGGTGAGAAGGTTGTTGGCTGCATGGTTGAGACAGGCCAAACTGCACAATATTCAAAGTTCATACAATGCAGGTGAACATGAAAAAAGAAAGAAAAGAATTGGACGAAAGAAAGAAAAAAAAGTTCCTGGGAAATAAATCCGGTCTGCGCGAGGGTTGTGTTAATTGAGTTAATAAAAATACAGCTGGTCATTGTTTGTTCATGTTACTTCACGGTGCATTAACAAAATGTTAACAAATACAACTTTTGATTTTAATAATGTATTAATAAATGTTGAAATTAACATTAACAAAGATTAATCAATCAATGCTGTGGAAGTGCAGTTCATTATTAGTTCATGTTATTGAACTACATTCAACTAATGTAGTTAAATCCTTTAAACGAATGAAACCTTCTTGGGTCATTCCGTGTCAACTCAACCAGAGGTATCCAGCTCAAATTTTTGATTTTGTAAAAAAAAATTCTGTAGAAAAACAAACATAAATAGTGATGAAAGCCAATATATTAAATGTCACAGATGTAGGCCTATATTTACTGAGAAATCCACTATTTTGTAGAGGGGGTCAAAATGACAATTTTCACCTGGGATTTGGAGCCAAATTACAGGGTGTAAAATGACTTTAGAAAACATGGCAGCATCATTATTTTATTTTTACACAGAGATTGGTATATTAGTTAAATCTGTTTACTTTAGCAATCTTTGTTTAATTTAATGCCAAAGGTGACAGTCCAAAAACCACTTCTTGTTTTTGTTTTTTTTCACAAGTTTGCATGCCTGTAACTCGAAGTATTAAGTAAGAAGTAAGAAGTATTAAAGATATATAATATCATTTTAGATTCTGGTTCTTAACAAACTTTCCTTTTGGTATCTTCATGTAAAGGCCCTTGATGGTTCAGTCCCAGAGATATGGAGATCTTATTGCGGCTCCATGAGTAAATTGGTCAATTGGTCAAAAACCAAATGTGGTTCACTTTGCATACAGCTTATACGTTTTATTTTATTTTAAAGAGGAATATCTAAAGAACAAATAATGTTAAAATTAAATGTATCTCGTGCTTTTCTATCAGCTCAGTTGCATAGAATATACCTTTCTGAGTGCCTTAAATATTATTTTTCTAAAGTTGGCATGCCTTTAACTTTATTTTAATATCCTTCTAGATTCTCATTCTTAATGAACTTTTCTGTTGGAAACTTCATTTTTAAGGCCCTATATGGTTCAATCCCATAGATATGGGGATCTCAAAGCAGCAAATACTGAAACTAGAAATTAATATTGTTTCCCTCTATCAAAACAACTGAATACAGCACAACTCTCTGAGAGCCAAAAACAAACATTTTCCGAAGTTTACGTGTCTTTAATTCAAGAAGTGTTAAAGATATCTTAATGTCATTTTAGATTCTTGTTTCTATGAAACTTTTCTTTTGGAATCTTCATTTTTAAGGCCCTTTATGTTTCAATCTCATATAGGGATGTCAATGACTCAGGTAACGTATAGTTATGATATTACGTATTTGAACTCTTGGTAGCTTCAGAAGCTGTTAAAATGAACAAAATCCCATCTTCCAAATATCCCTAGAACTAATTCAAATATAGATTTTTATAAATACACTTTTGAGAGCAAGTTAATGTGCGGCAACTTAATCATTTTCAGTCGATTTTTGGTACTTACGGTTATGTTTTAAGCAATTATTTTGATAGAGGGAAACAAGATAGCCTACATTTCTAGTTGAAACATTATTTATTCTTCAGACATTGCCCTTTAAATGCAGTACGTATCAGCTGTGTGCAAAGTGAACCACATTTGGTTTTCGATCACTGAAAATAGGTCAAATTCAACTATTTGAACATGTAGCTGCTTTGAGATCCTCATATCTATGGGACTGAACTATAGTAGGGCTTTGAAAATGAAGGTTTCAAAAGAAAAGTTTATTATCAGAATCTAGAAGGATATTAAGATATCTTGAATACCTTTAGAGTTACAGGAATGCAAACTTTATGTATGGCACTCAGACAGGTATGTTCTATGCAATTGTGATGAAAAACCTTTCTAGTTTTCTCTTTTAAAAGAAAAAAGTATCAGCTGTATGCAAAGTGACCCACATTTGGGTTTTGACCACTCAAAATGTGTACAACTGACCAATTTACTCATAGAGCCGCAATAAGATCTCCATATCTCTGGCACTGAACAATCAAGGGCCTTTAAAATGAAGATATCAAAAGGAAAGTTTGTTAACCATGATCTAAAAGGATAGAAAGATATCTTTAATACCTTTTGAGTTACAGGCATGCAAACTTGAGAAAACTTGTTTTTGTTCTCTGTGTAAAAATAAAATATTGATGCTGCCATCTTTTCTAAAGTCATTTTTACACCTTTTAATTTAGCTCCAAATCTCAGGTGAAAATTGTCATTTTGAACCCCCTGTACAAAATAGTGGATAACTCAGTGAATATACATCTGTGACATTTAATATTTTGGCTTTCATCACTATTTATGTTTGTCTTTCTACTGAAAAAAATATTGACAAAATCAAAAATTTGAGAAGGGGAAGTTTCTGAAAAGGTTGATTTGACACAGAATGACCCTATTGTAAAGTGTTACGATATCTTTAATACTTCTTGAGTTACAGGCATTCAAACACAAGAAGTGCTTTTCCCGTAATTTTGAACTGTCACCGTTGGCATAAGAAATTTAACATTTTGATAACCCTCTACAAAATAGTGGAATAGTCAGTAAAAATACATTCATTACTTTTAATATTTTGGCTTTCACTTTTGTATTTCAAAAATGTACTTCTACAAATGTCTGAAAGGAAGTTAATGTGCCTCAACTTGGCCATTTCAGTGTATTTTTAGTAATTGGCACAGCAATGCGGTTGTTTTGATAAAAGGAAAAAAGATACAATTCTAGTTTTAACATTATTTGTTCTTCAGACATTACTCTTTAAAGACTTTGGGGTGGTTTCCCAAACAGAGATTAAGCCTAATCCTAGACTAAAATTGCCCTTTAAACCAGATTAACAGAAATCTGCTTTCTCGGTCAAGGCTTTAAATAGTCCTAGATTTAGTTTAGTCCAGAGTTTAATAAAGCTAATTTCCTGGAGGAAGACTAGAGTTACTCCAGGACTAAAACGAGGCTTAAATTAAACCTACCAGGAGGCAGGTTTAACTTCAGATTAACATTGTGTTTCAAAGTGGACACGTGTATTACTTGGATACACACACACACACACACACACACACACACACACACACACATACATACATATATACATATATACATATATATATATGAATATATATATATATATATATATATATATATATATATATATATATATATATATTTCTATATTATTATTAGGCTATATATTTCTGTTAATCTGGTTTAAAGGGCAATTTTAGTATAGGATTAGGCTTAATCTCTGTTTGGGAAACCATCCCCACAAGTATCAGCTGTTTGAAGAGTCACCCACATTTTCAAAGATTTTGTTGACTGAAAATGCGTACAATTTAACATTTTACTCATGGAGCAACATTGAGATCCCTATATCTCTGGGAATGAACAATAAAATATCTTTAAAATGAAGATGCCATAAGAAAGGTTTGTTATGAACCAAAATCTAAAATTATATTAAGATAGTTTTAATACTTCTTGAGTTACAGGCAAGCACGCTTTGAAGAGTGCTTTTTTCCCATTTTTTAACTGTCGCCATTTGCATATAATGCACCAAGGATTGCTTAAGTCATCCGATTTTACTAATAGTCATTTGTGTAAAAATAAAACAATGATGCAGCCATCTTTCTAAATCTTTACTCAATACATTTTCATCCATGACATTTAGTTTGATGGCCTTCATCTGATAAAAATATGAACAAAATAGATGAACAGCATGTCTCACCAAATCGCATCACTTCCTGAAAGTTTTTCATGTCAACAACCCTTCATCTAGACCTAGATCTAATTATAGTTGGAAATGCCCCCCTTTTGTGACTAATTTTTAAGTATTGTTTCAAATCACCATTTAATGTGGAATTATTTACTTATGTAATATTGCTTTGACCTCGCACACAGCTTAGAGCAAACCTGTTGCTCAAGTGCTTAAGTAACACTGCGGTTTTGTCAAAGCAATTACCTATTGTACTTCATCACCACTTATGGGACACTCCACTATCAAACCACACACACACACACACACACACACACACACACACACACACACACACACACCTGCAAATACCAAAACACTGAGGTTAACGCAAAGTACACAGTACCTTTTCAAGCTGTGATTTCAGAGGCTCTTCATCACATTAAATCCAAGAGCAATGAAGGACTAGCAAAGGGCTAAAATCCAGGCAGACTTGTCAGATGCATTTCTTCCCAAATCTTTACTTTTCATTGCAGTGAAATGATCTAAACGATCTGAGAAGTGTTTGCTATAGCAATCAAATCTAAAAGCATGGGTCTAATAGTGTCAAATAATTCTAGTAAATGGACAGTCTCATAGTCTTTTCTTCCATTCTCAGCAGACAGCACTAATGGATGGAGACTGCGAGTGTTTTAATGGGAACGTGAGGAAGAGTGTCTTTCATGTCAAGTCATTTATATCGATCCACAACATCAGATTGCAGACTAAAGTGTCGTATAAGATTAAAAGGCTTTCAGATGGTAAAAAAACATGCTGTCAAGCTCGCTCACTGAGATGAATATATAACTGTTCGGCCGTCGCATCCGTTTGTTTATAAACACGTGATGACGCGCTGCTATATTCTCAAGCGCAAAGCGTCTCTGACAACCAACCGGAAGAACATCTGAATTTCCGTGTTACGGAACAGACTAAATCAGTAAGAAAAGAGGGGAGCGTCTACTTGTTACTGTTATAATGTCCTTCTCATTCGTTGTTTTTACTTCAGAATTAATCTCATTTTCAATTCATTTATTTTCACAGGCATTTTTTTTAACTGCATGCGCCTCAAATTGGAGATATTAATATTTAAGTGATTTAGAACATAGTGGTCACCCCTTATTATAACGTGGTCAGGCTTCACACTGTACGCTAGTTTTGAAAGTGCAACTAAACTTAGCAAAATGACAGAAACAACGAAACGGAAAAAGATCTAATCGATCTAGTTTTACAGTTAGTGTCATATTACTTGTGTTTTGTTTGTGTTATATATACAGTACTGAAGGTGTGGTTCGATATAATGCAAATGGCCAGTGATGACATTTGGCGCGCTGCTGTGTTAAGAGCGAGATCAGTGCAATTCGTCATATCAGAGTGATTGCACTGCTTTCTGATTCAGGTGAGATATAGAAACATTGTAACGTTACGCATCTTATATTTGTGAAGATTCCCTTAAGTAAATTAAACTTTTCATGCGATGTTTCCTTGCTGTAGCGTTTGTAAACAGCCAAATCCAATCAATGTTATTTGAAAGCTGTCATTGGATTACTCATTTATGATGGATATCATCTCTGTTTTTCACTAGGATGGTAGATGATAAATATATCTTTCAAATGTCTGGTATCAAGAGTAATTCCCAGAAAAGACAGTTACTCCAGGGCATCAGACTGCTGGGAGGCAGATACATTGGGGGCTCTGTAAGTATCCCCACCAATTTCACTTAAGTTAATTATTTACCCTTACCATAAATTGAGACAACCTTATGAATTTTGACATCTGCTTGACATATTGTATTGTACAGTGGGCCTGAAATATCTGGGCAGTTTAGTGTTTGACTGATTGCATTAAATAGAAAATATCAAACCAAGTGTAATTTATTTTAAAGAAAGTACGTTACACACAAGCACAATATATTTAACAACTTTGTTATGTTTTAAATATTTCAACAATAATATACCAGTTACCTAAATGTAGGTGGGGAAAAATAAGCTAGTTGTAAGAAAGGCTCTAGTATCATTTTGTTTGCAGAATCTACTAGGCTAATTCAATAACAAGTTTAAGTGTGGCATAACCACTCAAAAGTGCACTGCTATATTATTATATTGTACAGCCTTTGTAAATTTCACACGAGCCCACCTTCTCCTCCATTGCATCAAACGTGTCTTACGGTGCATGCAGAAAATGATAAAGTGTTGGTGATTAGCCCTGAAAAATGACTCTAATTGCTTCCTGATGTTACAGTGTATTTCGGACTGTATAATTTTGTCCTTGCCCTCAATACCATCTTAATATAGTCACAGATTGTTCTCTCTACTAATTGAACCCCTCATGAGAATAAACTCAACCTCAAAGTTCTTGACCTTTTCCTATCTCATGGTAAGGTTGTAGACCAGATTAGTAAAGTGACTTTATATGTCAGATGAGAAAGATCTTTTCTTTTTTTTAAACATAATTTACAGTTCACAATATTTCAATGCCAACATGTTTCTGTTCCAGGATTATAAGGAGGCAACAACTCACCTCATCGTCCAAAAAGCTTTAGCAAGTGAAAAGTTTCTCGCAGCCTGTGCTGGAGGTCTGTAATATTGGAAATTGAGACTTGACTGTCATGTGCTTTAATGGATTAAATAATAAATGTTTTATGTTGTTGAAAAGAAGTCTCTTCTGCTCACCAAGGCTTCATTTAATTAATCAATAATACAGTAAAAACAGCAATAGTGTGACATAACAAATTAAAATAACTATTTTCTATTTTAATATATTTTAAAATGTTATATATTTATGTGATGACAAGGCTGAATTTTCAGCATCATTTCTTCAGTCTTCAGTATTACATGATCCTTCAGAAATCAGGTAACATTTTGTATTATTATTATCAATGTTGAAAACAGTTGCTGCTTAACATTTTTGTGGAAATTATTATTATAATTTTTTTAAATCTTACCACAAATGTTTGAATGCTATCATTGTTTCCACAAAAATTTTAAACAGCAAAAACTATTTTCAACATTGCTAATAATAATAATAATAAATGTTTCTTAAGCAGCAAATCAGCATATTAGAATGATTTCTGAAGGATCGTGTGACACTGAGTGAAGACAATTCAGCTATGCCATCACTGGAATACATAACATTTTTAAATTTAATAAAACAGAAAACAATTATTTTAAGTTGTAATAATATATCACAATATTACTATTTTACTGTATTTGTGATGCATACGTGAGCATAATAGACTTCTTTCAAAAACATTAAAACATAATAATGGTCCCAAACTGTACTGTATCTCAAATGTTGACTTTGCTTTCTATTTGTTTCAGGGAAGTGGATAGTCACCCCAGAATTTGTTCTGGACAGTGTGAACCAAATGTCGTGGCTACCAGAGGCTTCATACGAGTTCAACTTAACTGCTCAAACCCCTGAGATACCCAATCCACTGAAAACATGGAGAGAGAGGGTGGCTAACAGCACAGTGTCTGGAGCATTTCAGGTGAGCATCACTATATTGTTAACTCACTTAGAAAACAGCTAAGAGAAATGTTTGACATTTCCCTTTTCCACCTGTAGGACTGGGTAGTGCTTGTTGACATTGATGATCCAACGAGGAGGAGTATGTTTGTCAGGTCAGGATGTGCACAGTGAAAACACTTTGTTTGGATAACATGATTTGGGCCTTCAATGACGATAATTAGCTGGAGGCGAATTTTGCATACCACTTTTTGTTTGCAGGATATTAAAAGCAGGCAGAGCTGTTGTCTACACAGACTGGCCAAAATCAAATGCTGTGACTCACGTGTTATCCAAAAACACATCCGATGAGAGAGCCGAGAAATGTGGAATCCCTTGCTATAAAGTCAGCTATGTAGCCAAACATCTTTTTGGGGTATAGTAACTTTTTGTATTGTATGTTTTTTTTAAGGAGTAGTTCATCCAAAAGTGACACACTTGTCATTGTTAACTCACAATCATGTCATTCCAAACCTGTTGTGTTGTGTTCTTTCATGGAATGTAAAAGAAAGACTGTTTTCCATACAACAGAATCATATAGTGACTAGGTGTTGTCTAACTCCAAACAGGACAAAAAGGCCCCATAAAATTATTTTTCATAGAACGCATCTGCATGTTATGGACATAACACCTTGGGTTAGTGTGTCTTGATGTGCAAAAGTTTGATAATGATAAGTAATATTTAGTAATGATTTGGTACTTTTTTCACCTGGCCACTGCTATGTAGGGCTGAACGATTTTGGAAAATTTGCGATTTAGTTTTACCAATATTGCTATTTAATATGCGATTATTTTTTAAGCTCTTTATCTTTTTTATTATTCAACAAAAACAAGCAATAAATCATTGTAAAATAGGGAAGGGAATCTTTAGGCACCTCATGAGCCGATACATTTTTTTTTTTTATCTATTAATAAAACTTAAAATATTTCATTACATAATTATAAGTAGGCCTACTTATAATAATTACACATTTAAAAACTAAATTAATAAAATGACATGTTGATAATTTTAACAAATATAGCTTCAAAACAAATAACAAGGAGGGGAAAAAATATTACGTTACAAGCAATAAACAAAGAGTGCTTTCAGTATTTAAGAGTAGGCTGTCTGAACGTTTTCATCTCTTTTTAAATTATAAGATGTGGTTTGTCCTGTCTGTTTAATAACTTAAGATATAACTGACTGTGTCGCATTAATTTCGCGTCATAAAAGCATTTTGAGATGTAAGTACATTTAACCACGTAAGACTTTGGCATAATGATGGATGCCATCCCCAGTGGTGCTATTGCACTTTTGAAAAATTCAGGCGATTCTTTACTCTCTTCTACCTCTTGGATACATCCTTGTGAGACGGCAATAGGGAAGATCTGTTTTTTATCTAGTCCCTCTCTTAGGAATAGAAAGATTAGACAACTTTTTCAGAATGATATTATTACTGTCAGAGTGCGAATTACCCCACCATAATTGGGGGGGTACTGCTCCTTCACTTCTTCTATGACCATCATGGTCCACTACCATATCAATCCCCACCGTGATCGCCAAGTGCAACATGTGTTGTGCAACACACATACAAGGTCTAAACATGCGACAAACTGATAATCAGTAGGCTACAGAATATCTCATTGTTATATATCCAAAAGAGAACTGTTTTGATCAACTCCCAAAAGTTAGAAGTTAAGTGCACTGAAATACCATTCTAATTACTAGTAAAAGTACCTTTACAAGAAGCCGTAGATCATCATATAGCCTAATGTGTTTCCCACATTTTTTTGTTGGTGAAGTTTGGTACCTCTAGGGGTGTCCGGGGGCATGCTCCCCCGGAAGAAAATTTTGTACATTTTAAAAATAAATTCATTAATCTGGTGCACTTTGAGTCACCCGAATCCACTATTAAAAATAAATAATCCACCCGCAAACCGCCTATATTTAGATATCTGCATCTGATCATCACATTACAATTATTCTTAGTGTTAAGCATGATAATATGGTAACATATCACACTGAAGTAGGCTGATTTAAAATGAACATTTATTTTAAATAAAAGTTCTTCTTTTGGCAAAATTACATTTCCTTAATAGCCTAAACAGAGGCTTTACTCCCTTCAAGCTTAAATTGTCAATGTTTCATTACATCACTGTTTGAAAACACTCAGAATAATTTTTTGTACCTTTATAAAGGGCATTTTCCCTTAATTTTATTAAATGTATGCTCCATCTTTCATTTCAAATTCTTAAATTTGATAAATATATTCAATTAAAATAATTAGACACTAGGCTGTTACCAATAAAATTAAATAATTTACATTGAAAAATTATAACTGTATTAAATTAGATTATTTTAAATATTTTTGAATATACAAATAAGGAATGTTGAAAAGAATGAAACTTTATGAAACTAGCGTTTTGTCATGCTTGAGAAGTTGAAGTCGTTCTCTATCTTTGTTGCTTCTAGCCACAGTGGTTAAAAATGGTACGGTCCACAATAGGGGTGTCTGAAATCGCTTTACATTAAAATGTTCCTACAGTGAAAATAGGAGTTGACTTGTATTGTAACTGTAATTATATTTTTTCACAATATCAGAAAAATTATCTGACCCCCCCAAAACTGATATTTCTGTCCCTTTGGGGGGTACTGGGTCTTCATTGACCCAGTAAGACATATAAGTCTTCATACTTATAGTACCCCCTGTAATTCGAACTATGATTACTGTCCCCTCTATAATATCATATTGGAGTAATTGTTTTAATGATATTCCTTGGAAGAAAGTTTTGTCTCTATCCAACAAATATTTAATCTCTAATAAGGTTAAAGAGGTATCATTCAAGTTGTTACATCGATTTTACCCAGTCAATCTTTTTATCCTGTACCTCACCTTTTTTGGGAGTGTGTTCATGTAGCTACTTTTTGGAAGAAATGTTGTCTATTTGTACGTGCTTCTTTATTAGTACATTTTTCTTTGGGATTTAAGGATGTCTTATTTGGTTTTTAACTCTGACAAAAAACTAAAAGACAAGTATTTTCTTGTAAATCTATTTATTTTTCTAGCCAAATTTTTTGTACACAAGTGTACATTTTTGTCTATCAAACCTCTTTTTATTATTTTTTGCAATGACGTGAAATGTTATTTGGGTACTATCTCTTCTTCCAACAATGCCAAAGCTTTAAAGTCAGTTACATTGTGCACAAAGTATAATATTTATGCTTTTTTATAATGAAAACAAAAAGGGACTCGAGGCATTTCTATCTCTATTGAATTTATATAAATGTATATGTTACCCCTGGATAAATTTTTTTTTGTTTCATGTATTCTTTTTGTATTTATTTGTTTTACTTTATTTTTTGTTGAACTTGCTATTTGTCTACTGTTTATAATTCTATTGTTATTGTAGATTAAACTGTATTTGCTGTTATGTAAAAAAAAAAAACATTTAACCACGTAGACGGACTCGCTCATAGCCGCATGCTCAAACGCTCTTCGCAAAGCGCGCGTGAGTATTTGAAATTGAAAGCAGTTTCTGTCGGTGATTTTCATATTTTTAATATATAAGCCAACTGCATTCCAAAAGACATATGATGCCTTCGTAGAACATTTGTAAGTAAAATACCGGCGGGCGAGACCGCGCACTACAAAAGTAACATCACGCAGACCGCGCGTATCTCATCTCTTGTGCAATGAAGCCCGCGAATGTCCTTGTAATTCGCTTCAACTTTTCCGAACTTTATTAAAGATTATTTCTCGTAAGGTTCGAGTGGTGTCGTGTGTGTGTGTGTGTGTGTGTGTGTGTGTGTGTGTGTGTGTGTGAGAGAGAGAGACAGAGGAATTAGAAGCAAGCAAAATACGGTTTATAAAGCACACGCGTCATCACGTATCTAAGCTCAGACATAAATCTGAAATGATCTTAATCGATACAGAATCGTTGGAGAGAATCTATAACACAATATCACATAAATTAAACATAAAATGTTATTTCCTGTAGCCAGGCCTACCAGACTGGCTACAGGAAACCGTGACCAGTCTGTAATCGAGGTTAGCTTTGCGCAGTGCTTGAAGTGGGGGGGAAAAGGTGCCGGTACTCTCCTGCATTGGCAAGTAATCATGACATTTGAGATTTCTACAGTGAAAAACAAAACTTGGAGATATTGCTGGTACAACAACCATTTATTGATATTTATTAAGTCAAGTCAAGTATATTTGTATAGCGCTTTTCACAATACAGATTGTATCAAAGCAGCTTCACAGTATTAAATTAAAATAATACAACAAGGTTTGTTTCTAGTGGAATTTATTGATTGATAAAATTAAATTAAATATCCCCAAAATATCCCCAATGGTAACATTGTGACGATTGTGATACATCGTGATAATACACTTAATACACTGTGTATTTAAACAAGTCGTGTGTGTGTGCGTGCGTGCGTGCGTGTGTGTTTGTGTGTGTGCGCGTGTGTGTGTGTGTGTGTGTGTGTGTGTGTGTGTGTGTGTGTGTGTGTGAAAACGGAACTACTCGTCTTCAAGTCCAAAAATACATTTATGGTGAGATTACTACATTTTATTTAAATAAATGCATTTATAGTGAGATTATTATATTTTCATTTCATATTCTGTGTTAATTTTGACCACGAACCATGCGCTGTCACTTTAATTCAGCGCGTGCAGCACAGCGAAAATAGACTCGGTGTGGAAACGATCGTTGCACTGCTGTATACGCACCGCTCCTGGAACGCATTGCCGGACCGCATCCGCGTGCAGTGTGAAAGCTCTAACCTGTTAATATGGGTGCGGGGGAAAAATAAGCACCGCATACGCATTGCAAACGGAGTATATGTGAAATGGGCGTGACACTGACGCTTTTTTTGTCAGTGGTAGAGTACCGGCTACATGCGAGAAGTAGCGGTACGCAAGAAAAAGTGCAGGTACGCTTTGGAGTAAAATGCAGAAGTGCCAGTACTGCGTACCGGTGAGTACCGCCCCACTTCGAGCACTGGCTTTGCGGTTAAAAAATCTAATTTCATCATATCGCGATATTATCGCAAATGCAATTAATCGTTCAGCCCTACTGCTAAGTCACTTGTTTGTTGTATTGAAAATAGCAGTATCAGCATTTTGCAAAACATCTCCAAAATTGTTGGTGAAACTACATGGCGAGTAAATTATGATATTGATGAGCATAAGAGATTTCGGTAACACTTCACAATAAGGTTTCATAAGTTAAAGTTTGCTAAATTAGTTAACATGAACTAATATTGTATTGCACTTCTACAGCATTTATTAATCTTTATTATTACATGGCTTGGTTGAATTCTAATGTAGAATGCGGTCTGTTATTTCTTGATAACAGACCCCTGCTAAGTATAACACACCGTTGGCAAAAAAACAAACAGAAAACAGAGCGTTGCTATGGACGCAGGATTCTAACCGTAGAGACGGAACGGACTATTTTCTTTAGCGGAAGCAATCGCTTCGCGTCGGGGTCCTGATCAGCCTGTCGGGGTTGTATTCGCTATAACAACCGCCTCGCGGTTATCCCTTACTTAATGGTAACTTCAACATTTACTAATACATTGTTCAAATCAAAAGTTGTATTTGTTAACATTAGTTAATGCACTGTGAAGTAACATGAACAAACAGTGAACAGCTGGATTTGTATTAACTAACGTTAACAAAGATGAACAAATACAGTATCAAATGTATTGCTCATGGTTAGTTCTTGTTAGTTAAACTTAATACATTAACTAATGTTAACAAATGAAAACTTATTGTAAAGTGTTACATGTTACCTAGATTTCTTTAAAAAAAAAAAAAACTACTTTTTATATTCGACCTTAAGCTTTGATATTAGTGATGTTTTTGTTGTTTTTCTTTTGCAGCATGTTTGCTCCGAGTTAAACTGGTCCTGTAATTTAGAGTCCTTCAATGGAAAAGAGAGCTGTGAATCAGCCGCCCAGGTTGCTGCTGCTGCTTTCACTGACGAGTCCATGGATGTCACTGATGACTTTTCACATAAAGAATTGGAGGAAATGTTCAAAGAATACATCGTAATAATGGAGGTCTAATATATTTTGATTCTGATACTTTTATAACTCATTTTGAAGCATAATTATGGCTTTCGCAGATGGATTTTGGGCACAAATGAGAAAGTTGTCACGCTTATCACTAGAACTACTATAAAGTATGACCTTACATGACATCTCGTTTCAGAAACGGAAGAAAATGCTTTTGACAGTCCCAGAGTTCTACAGCTACTACACACCCAACCTGCCTGTTCAGGTATTCAAACCTGTGTGAAACTTTTCAGCACATCTTTCTGCCATACTCAAGCTGTTAAAGTGTTTGACTCATCAAGAGGATTGGGTCATTCAATTTCCTATGTGTCACATTGAGGAGTAATAAACGGAGGGCTCATCGCAGCCAGGTCACCTGATTTAGGCAAATCCGTTTGATCGGTACATTCATGATTGGCATACCCATTAAAGAAACATTGCAGTGCGCCTCCACTGGTTTCTCAAGCGGAAATGTCCAAACGCACTCATTTGACATTGACCCTGAGAACACATTATCATCAGTCATCTTATTTCCTGTATGTCTTTGTCTTATACTCAGATTCCAGTGGTAGATTTTAGCAATGTGCAGAGCTTGGTAGAGTGTGCCTTCTTCCCTCAAGCTCTGGAGGAGATCCTGGGGTCCCTGCAGCCTGGAGTGAAGCCCCCAGCACTGCTGCTCCAACAGCTAATGCAGCACACACTGCATGTATGTATAATAAGAGCTATTCGGAATCCCAGAGGCCCTTATAAAGCACTGTTACTTTTAGTTGGGATTATCTTTCTTAAAAAGCAAAGTGTAGTACTTTCTCTTTCTTTAAGGGTGTTTTAAGAAGTGTGGTTTCTGTTACATAGAAGGGATGGTTCGGAGTAAAATCAACCTAGGGTCCTTTGCTCCATGACCTCGAGCCTTTTTTCCATTGGTCGAACATTATTAAAGTTAGAGCTTATTTAGAGACATCAGTCGAATGGCTTAGTGCAGGTGCTAATGGAACCAAGGTTGTATCTCGTAAATTACCCCACTTATGCATCGCTTTCTGCCAGGACTTTTACGTGCTTTTCCCAAATCACGGAAGTGACCTCGACGTCCGGGTTGGCGGTAGCATAAGCCATCAGGCAAGTGTTATTTAAATAAACTCCTGATGTACTTACAAACTTTCCAATGCCTCTTTTTATGAGTACAGAACCTATTTGTACTACTGTATAAGTTTGGTACCATTCTGGACATTATTAGTGGGGTAATTTACAAGATACAACCTTGGTTCCATTAGCGCATCCACTAAGCCATTTGGCTGATATCGCTAAATACGCTCTAACTTTAATAATGTTCGACCAAGGGGAAAAAGGCTTCTGGGGGGGTGTTTGGCTCGAGGTCATGGTACAAAGGACCCTAGGTTGATTTTACTCCGAACCATCCCTTTAAAACAGCATAATTTTTTACCAACTACTAAATAACTATTCACACAAAGTGAAAATGTTTGTGTGATGACATGATGTTAAAACAAAAACATTTTTGGTCACACTTTAGATGAGGGTCAAATTTTCACTATTAACTAACTCCTAATTACTGCTTATTAATAGATAGTAAGGTAGTTGTTATGTTTATGTATTGGGTATGATTAAGGAATGTAGAATATGGTCATTCAGAATAAGGCTTAGTTCAAAAGGATTAGTTCACTTCAGAATTAAAATTTCCTTATAATTTACTCACCCCCACGTCATCCAATGTTCACGTCTTTCTTAAGTTGAAATTAAGTAAAGAAGTAAAGAAATTACGTTTTTTGAGGAAACCATTCCAGGATTCCAGGATAGTGGAGTTTAATGGGGTCCAACGGTTTGAAGGTCCAAACTGCAGTTTCAATGCAGCTACACGATCCCAGCCGAGGAATAAGGGTCTTATCTAGCGAAACGATTGGTCATTTTCTAAAAAAATATATAATTCTGAGGTGAACTAATCCTTTAATATGTGCTTTATAAGTACTAATAAACAGCCAATATCCTAGTAATATGCATACTAATAAGCCCTAAATTGGGCCCTAAACTAAAGTGTTACCCTTTTTTTTTCTTTGCTTGATGTAAAAACGCACTGCTTTGTTTAACAAGGAACATACAGCCATAGTGGCAAGCTAAGTGAAAATGGTTATAGAATATGACAAGCAACCGCACAAAATGTGTTTATATATTATACATACTACTATTGAAAAGTGTGGGGTCAGTAATATGTTTTTTAAATAAATGATTACTTTTATTGAGCTGCGATGCATTAAATTGATGAAAAGTGACAGTTGAGACATTTATAATATTAGAAAAAGATTTCTATTTCAAATATATTCTATTCTTTTGAACCTTATATTTCTTGAAGCATCCTAAAAAAAAAAAAATATCCGCCGTTTTTTTTTTTGATAGCAATAAGAAATGTTTATTGAGCAGCAAATTAGAATAATTCCTGAAGGATCATGTGACACTGACGACTTGAGTAATGATGCTGAATATTCAGCTTTGCAGTCACAAGAATAAATTGCATTTTAAAATATATTAAAATAGAAAACAGTTCTTTTACATTTGTATAGTATTTCACAATATTACTGTTTTCCTGTATTTTTTTATCAAATAAATGCAGCTTTGATAAGCTTAAGAGACTTCTTTTAAAAACACAAAACTTTTAGTATATTGTGTCTAAAAAATAATAACTCCTATAATTATAGAAATGTTTACTATTTTGTCTATTTGCTGTCATTAAATTGTAATGATAGATTTATCAGAATTATATCAGCCATCAGCCACCTTCCTCTCTAGATATGTTTTGATCACCACTGAGGTTGGTTTAATCATCTGAACTCCCCATAACAGATGGGACTCTTTAATGTTTTTAAAAAGCTTGTTTGTACCTCCTCTGTTCTGAGTTGACAAGATAACCTAGTCTTCGCTCTTGCTCTCTCCCTTCTAGGGCGATGCAAAACCATTGTACCTCAGCATGTTTATCACCGTCCTCCACAGTGTCCTGCGCAACAATCCTACCTGGGGTTCTCCTGGACACACAAAGTACTTCCTTCAGGTTCTCCAGTGTCCAGAGTGTAAGGGCGGACTCTGGTCACTTCTTGAGACGTCAGTTCGGTATGACACTGTCAATGTACCTGTCAGAACTGCTCATAAGCAAACAGAGTTTCTCTCAGTAATGCAATTTTTTTCTGATTTATTCAAGAGTGTGTCTGGCAAATGGACCCACCTGTCACTCACTGCCAAGCCCACCATCCACTGAGTTGTTTCGTCTCCATTGTAACCTGCATGAGTTCTTCCTAAGACTCTTTCAGCTGGAGCTTCATGCTGCTAGCTCAGGGTGAGCACCTGAGCTCTCTTCATCTCTGCTTCAATAAACAACAACTTTTTGATATCCTACATGAGCCCAAAGAAGAGAAACTGCAGTATTTTTTTCCAAAATAAACACGGTCAAAACATGTTAAAAAGAACATAGAACTAAAACACAATCTGTAGCTGCTTGGAGTAATGCTAATGTCTTACTGTACACCTTTTAGGCGCATTCAGTCTTTTTTCCTAGAAAGACAATAGTTAAGTAACTATGTATAGATATTAACACATAGATTGCACATCAGCAACTTTTCCTTATTATGACCTCACATCTACCTGTCTGCTATATTGTACAGGATCATATATTGTATATTCAATAGATTACCTTTTTAAAACTGCATAAACTATTTTATAAACCCTAAAACTAAAATGTTGATGATTTCAACATAACAGATCTGTCGATGTATCTATGTACACTGTTTAATGTATATGTTGCAGTAACCCTGTCTTACTCTGTGCAGGAGGTCACCCGGAAGCAGTCGGGCATCTGTTCTGTACAGCACCTTTTGGAACATTTGGGAGAAGTCAACTCTGACTTCCAGGGCAGTTCAGCAGCTTTGCATGCTGCTGATTAAGACTGTACTGTGTGCTTTCAACTCCACTCAGGTAGGAGTCTTTCAGTCAACTGTGTGATAATGATAGTCTATCATAGTACATGATTGTATGTGCTTTTATAACATTTCATTATTTCCAGTTCATCAGTTCTAACAACCCACTCCCAGTAACATTAAGGATTTTTTTTATATAAAAAAAAAAAAGTGGTACATAAATAATATATATATTATCTCTTTTGTGGTGGGGCCATTGAAAATACCAGCAGGGAAAGTACAATTGCTGTTTCTTAATTCTAATATTGCAAAGAACAGCCTTGCGTTCTTGTGGAGACTGGTCTTGACAGGCTACTTTAAAAGAACAAGCTCGGAAGGACACAACGCTTTTTTTGTGAGAAATTAGATATGCTTTGATCTTGTTATTTACTGACTGTTCCAGTGCATTTTAAGTAGTGGTATTCAGGGTTCAGGCCACGCCCCCTAAAGTATATGTCATGTTTCTTTTCTGTGTGATTGCTCTATGTGTTTTCATTTATATTGTTGTGTTTGCTTGTGTTGTTAAGCACGTCGAGAAAGCAACCTTTTAAAGGCGATATACAAAATAAATGTATTATTATTATTATTATTATTATTATTATGAGGACACACAGATGCTAAACATACAAAAAAACATTACACTACAAAATTACCCTACATTAAAAACTACAAAGAGTTTTCTGAAAATATTAGCTCAGTATTGAAACCATTATGCCTATGGAATTTCTTAATGATAGGTGGCCCTTGTGTGTTTTTTTATTTATTTGTATTATTATAATTTTTTTTATCTTTAATCGCTAATGCCATGATGCCTCTTATGATGACGTATTTTTTTTAAATCTCCTGATTTTAGATATACAGACATATGCCAGATATATGCATTAATTGTTGCGACATGTTGTTTTGATCTAAGCACAAAGTGATTTTTCCAGCTTATACTAAAATTTGTCATATTACACCTGTTTGACCATAGTATGCCAAGAGATTTCCACATTGAATATAACATTTTGTCGAGACATGTCCATTCCAGATGCTTCATCAGGCTGTGCAGGCTGAGTTTACTGTGTGTTTGTGTGTAGGAGTGGAGGCTGGGAATGTCGGTCACTCTGCAGGAGATTCTGTGTGTAGTGGTGGAGTTCTGGGCTCAGGAACACAGTCCACTCAACAGCAGTCTGGTGGAGAAAGGCTTTAAAGACCTGGCTGAACACATTGCCATACTGTGCCAAGGTATCCCATAGTGCAGTGGGAAACTGGTGAATCACTTTTTTTTATAAATATACACTCACCGGCCACTTTATTAGGTACACCTTGCTAGTACTGGGTTGGACCCCATTTTGCCTTTAGAGCTGCCTTAATTCGTCATGGGATAGATTCAACAGGGTGCTGGAAACTTCAGTTAGAGAACAGACACTACAATTAAAAACGAAACGCTGCTCAATTTAGCGTGAGCCGAATGAGTCGCGGCACAGATCAGCAGCAGTCAGATTTAGTTTATCAGCATGGTGCTTATTTGTTAATAAAGCCGTCTTATTCATTTTGTTAATAAAAGTTCTATATTTAATAAACAGTAAGTGAGTTTGTCATTGTACTGTTTTGTTGTTGTGTTTTTCATTAAGAATAATATTGAACCCACCATTCAAGCAATCGCCGCAAATTCGGCAATTCAGATTTAAAAGCAAGGTGGTACCAACCGGTGATTACAGGTGTTGTCACACGTCGATTAACCGGTGGGGAAATTTCCTCACCGTCACTAACATCTGAATATCGCAGCAGAAATCGAGACTCATCAGACCAGGAATCGTTTTCCAAATCTTCTATTGTGTAATTTCGGTGACTCGTGTGAATTGTAGCCTCAGTTTCCTGTTCTTATCTGACAGGAGTGGCACCCAGTGTGTTCTTCTGCTGCTGTAGCCAATATGCTTCGTGGTTCGATGTGTTCAGAGATGCTCTTCTGCAGACCTGGGTTGTAATGAGTGGTTATTTGAGTTACTGTTGCCTTTCTATTGTATAAGTTCGAACCAGTCTGGCCATTCTCCTCTGGCCTCTGGCATCAACAAGGCGTTTTCGCCTACAGAACTGCCGCTCACTGGGTATTTTCTCTTTTTTTGGACCATTCTCTATAAACCGTAGAGATGGTTGTGCGTGAAAATCCCAGTAGATCAGCAGTTTCTGAAATACTCAGACCTGCCCGTCTGGCACAAACAACCATGCCACATTTAAAGTCACTTAAATCACCTTTCTTCCCCATTCTGATGCTCAGTTTGAACTTCAGGAGTTTGTTTTGACCATAAAAATGCCTAAATGCATTGAGTTTCTACCATGCGATTAGCTGATTAGATGAGCAGTTGAACAGGTGTACCTAATAAAGTGGCCGGTGAGTGTATATAGAAAAAGGGATTCTTCGCCAGTTGTCATATTTTCATTGAGAATTTACATTAAAGGTTTAAATAGCTGGCTTACTGTAAGTACCTTCTTGTCTCCTCACTTAGACCTTCACTGTGACATGCTGAAGGAAGTGATTCCAGCCATTCGCTCCACAAGGCTCCGGATGTTTACTGCCGACGCCATTTACAGAAACATCTGCTGCAGCAGGGGCCTGCTCCTCAGCTCTGAACCACTCTGCTTGCGAAAAATTGTGGGTTTTATCTTGTGTACATATTTAATAACATATACATGTAGATGTATAATGACTACAGTTTTATTTGCTGCACATTTCGGCTTCGCAGAAGTCCACATTCATCATATAACACAATACAGTGAATATAACCCTCAGTGATGGAGAATTTTTGTGTAACGTGTTTTGTGTGTCTCTTGCCAGGTCTCAACCTACCTCAAAGCTCTAGGGAACTTGTGTGAACGAGGATCAGTCCAAACCCTGAAGGGACAGAATGACAGAACAGAGATGAATCAACCCTCTACCAGCAGTACTGCCCATGTTCCAGGCTCAGAGTGAGTTTCACCTTCGCCACACTTCTCTGCTCATGCTGTTGTCCTCCACTCTGACACTACAGATCACAAAGCAAAGGATAAAAGCAAGAACACATTCACTTTTTTTTAAATATTTGTATATTTTTTGATGAATAGAGCAAGCACCAGTGTTTACTTTTGAAAGATGTTCCGCTGTAAAATCACAATAATTAATAGCTGTCATTTTCTACATCCTTTTGCCATCCCATCAGAGCACATTTTGAAATAACCACTCTCTACTTACATCACTATAAGATCCTCTTTATGTCTGCATCCATACGTGTGTGACAGAGGCACAGAGTGCAGTAGGACAATTTAATTGCACAATTTTCTGCCATTATGGGGCATTAGAGGGGTTTAAGATGGCTAATGGAGAGAGACAGGGTGCTGTCCTGCTCTGTTGGGGCAACCTGTGATGGCAGACCACAAGCCCTGTTACTGTTGCTGGTGTCGTGGGGGTAATTGGGGTTGGGGGCCCATCATACCAGCTCAATCAACTGCTGCTTATCTGCCTTTTTTCCCTACAGGCTTCAGCTCAGACATGATGCTTAGAAAAACCATGGCTACTTTTAAATCTGAGAAGCTGAGAACAGTGTTGTTGTTGTTGCTAACTAAATCTAAAACCATTAAAACAAATGTTTTTTATTATTATTTTTTTAATAAAGCAGAAATAAAATAAAATATAAATATTGGATAAAAAAAATAAAATAAAATGAATTAGAACTGTTGCCTTGGCAGCTAACGTAAATAAAATAAGTTGAAGTGCTAAACTGGAATAAACATAAATTAAAACTTAATAGAAATAAAATATATATATATATATATTTTTTTTAAGGTAATTAAAATTATTAATAAATGCAGTATTAGTATATAAATCTGAACCTGTCAAAAGTTTGGAAACATTAAAAAAACTGAGCAAAGTCGCTTATGCCCACCAAACCTGCATTTATTTAATAAAAAATACAGTAAGAAAAAGTAATAATAAAAAAGTTATATTGCAAAATATTATTATGAATTAAAAGAACTGTTTTATATTTGAATACATTGTAAAATGTAATTTATTGCTTTGATTGCAAAGCTGCATTTTCAAAGTCTTCAAGGTCACATGATCCTTCAGAAATCATTCTAATATGCAGATTTGGTGCTCCGAAAACATTTCTTAATATTATTATCAATGCTGAAAGCAGTTTTTTTTCTGCTTAACTTTTTTGTGAAAATGGTGATACTTTTTTCAGGATTCTTTGATGAATAGAAAGTTCAATGAACAGCATTTGTTTGCATTTATTTAATTTATGTATTATTTATTAAATAGATATATTTTGATTAACATTGTAATTGTACATCTTCACTGTCACTTTTGGTCAATTTAATGCTTCTTTGATGAATAAAAGTTTTCATTTCTTTCTTGTATGTTTGAATGGTATCACTGATTCCACAATGTTAAGCAGCAAGTTTTCAACATTGATAATAATTAGAAATGTTTCTTGAGCAGAAAATCAGCGTATTAGAATGTTTTCTGAAGGATCATGTGACACGGAAGACTGGAGTAATGATGCTGAAAATGACGCTTTGTCATCACAGTAATAAATTTAATTAGTTCATTTATTAAAATATAAAACAAAATTATTTTTTAAATTATTTTAAATTGTAATAATAGTTCACAATATTACTGTTTTTACTGTATTTGTGATTAAATAAATGCAGCCTTGGTGAGCAGAAGATACTTTTTTTCAACAACATAAAGAATGTTTAATGTTTAGTGTAAACTGTAATACTAAAATAACACTGACTGGGAGTAGTTAGTTACTTTTGCTCTTTAAAAAAGGGCTCAACAATAGGGCTTATTTTCTACAGTAATTCCTACCTTTTTTAATACATTTTAGCTTTTAGTTCTGTTAATATTTCAGAAGAAATTTACAATCTTTATACAACATTTTTTATTTTATTTTATTTTTTTACAAAATTGGTTAGTTTGTTAGTTGTCCACTTTGGCATGATAGCTTGAAATGATAAAGCTGTAATTCTCATTAACACTTTTGCTGGAAGACAGCGGCATATGGTGGAAACCGTAAGGCTACTGAGGTTTCATTCAACATTCAACCCTTTCTAACTGATGCTTCTAAGATTTCTGCTCCACATTGATTACATATACTAAGTCATCATGATTCTCAACATCATGTTGTCATGTTTGACAGTGTGTTGTCATTTAGGGAAGCAGTGGTGATAGGAAGAACATTGTGTCTTCACTCAAATACACACTCACAGACTTGGACACTGACAGTGATGTTTACTCCTTGCTAATAGGAAAGTAAATGTCCATGTGTCTGTGAGAATGTGGATGTTTTGTACTGTTCTGGTGTGTTAAATTGTGCCTTGGTTCTGAACAATCCAATTACTAGGGAACAAGAAACTTTTCAGCACTCACCCTCAAACTGCTGTTACATGTCCTTATCTGCACATTTGAAAAGCAAGTCAGCCCACTCGGTGGCCATCTTGACAACATCCCTGTGCATCTCTTCTCTATGTAGGTAATAATTTCAGTAACATCTTTCAAATCATAAACAAAATCTTGCTCCTTTAGCTTTAAAAAACTGTACTTCTCAGGTTGGTCCAGCTAATACTCATGTACATTCCAGAGCATTGACAAGGCAATGTCATGTGATTGACTGTTTTAATTGTAAAGATGTCAAAAAATTGTGATTCATTTTAATTAGAGATGCACCGATGTAACGGCTGATAAAAGCTAATTTTTTTTCACTATCTGGCGATTGTTTAAAGGGTATTGAAACCCTAAACCAAATATTTTTGAGATTTTAACAGAGGTATGTGTGTTGAACACCATTGAAGACAATATTAGCATCTGTTAGATTTGATAGTAAGGGGAAAATGGTTAAATTTTTGTTTTGTTTCTGCTATTTTCATATTCCGGGCACTATAGTACTTTGATGACTCATCGGTGTCTCATAATTATTCATGTAACTGAGTTTTCTTATCCAATGAGAAGACACTTTCTCTTAATTATTCATGACACCACGTGGATCTTTCCAATGACAGACATGTCAAACTGTGATATCGCTTAGTAGATGAGAGAGGCAATGATGGGACGCGCGTTTGTTTTCGTGGTGCAAAAGTTCCAGTGCATCTTTCCCCGCGATGCTGCCAGGGCTAGACTCTGGCTGTGGGCGGTTGGTTGGCCATCAACCACGGACACATCTAAACAATGTGTGTGTAGCAACCATTCAATTGGAGAATGGTGGACTTCGGCCTTGTAACGTTACACCAATGCAGGTTGCGTCTTGCGAGTGATGCGGTCCCGAGGACTTTTCTATCGCTTCAGAGGTGTGTGTGTTTCTAAAATTTCGATATTTCGATAATACCTCAATTGTATGGAACGTATGCTTAATTTGTGCAAATTTCTATGTCACTGTCCATCTTTATCATGTGAGTTTAGGGGGCGCGTAGATCTAGGCTATGTAACAGTTACGGAAAGTTTTTTTTTTTTTTAGCGTAAAGTTTTTTTTTTCAAATATATGCATTTATAGTGTGTATATAAACAAATATATATTTTATAATGACATAATTATACATATACATGTACATTTATATGTTTTAAATACAATTATGATTACTGTAGGCTAATATATGTAGCAGGGCATTCAGTTACTTTTGAAAGGACAAAAATAAGGTGTCAGTGTATTTCATTAGACTTTAACTTTGTCAGCTATAAAAAAATCTAGCATTTCCTCACGTTTTACCACTGATTTTTAGTGACAGTCGATATGCATGGGCCACTGGCGATGACAGTTTCCCCCCTCCACTCTCCCCTGTTGTGCCATACCACACCCACTCTCCTCCCTTCTTCTCACAGCCATCCACGCCCATTTAAGTTGCATTGTTCAAAAAGATTGTGAGCTAGACTTGAGCTGAAAGAGGGGGGTTTCATGACCCTTTAAAGAAAGCTAATGATCAGGGGTGCAGAAAAACGTGTCAGATTGCAACTCATACTATATGTGAAGAAAATCTCTCTTGTCTTGAAATTAGGGCAAGTAAACGCGACAATAACGCATTAAAGGTGCTCTAAGTGATGTTGGGTGACGTCACTTCTTGTTGACGTTTAAAGTATTGTCAAACAAAACGGAGGCTAGCTAGACCCTCCCTCCTCCTCATCCGCGCACTAACCCCCCAAACCCCACCCCCAAATCCTTCTTGTCGGTTATTGGCTAGAACAGTTTGTTGTGTTTCGTGGTGCGGTTTAGCCCAGTTTGTTTTTCTTGCCATTTGTGGAGCCTGGGGTGTCTACAGAAACCGCGTTTTTTTACAGTGTGTTCAGGGAACAGGCAGCTAGCGGATAGTGAGGAGATGTTTGCTGTTAGAGTTCTCAATGGGTCGGGTCGGCCCGACAAACCCGACGGGACCCGCGGGTTCGGGCCGGTTTTGGGTAGAAAATATAAGCAAATGACTCGGGTCGGGTCGGACCTCGGGCTTAATCTTTTCCGCTCAGTGAAAAAAAAAAAAAAAACATTTTTTAATCATCGCTGCTGTTCACCGTAAAGAAAGTCTGGCTGCTGCGTGCAACGTGCATCATGGAGAGGGGCGGGGGCAGACCTGACGCCGCTGCGTGCACGCCTTTAGCCTGGAGAAGAAGATGGAGTTGGTGAAAAGTAAACTTGCCGCAGGTGAATTCACCGTCGCAACTACAGGAGTGGGAAAATCAGAGGTCTGGAAAGTGTTTGGAGTGGTGTTGGATTCTGGTGATGGAAATTCTACAGGTTATGTGCAATGCTCAAAATGCAAGGTGCTGAGATTTTTATTTAAGGCATATTTATATAGCCTATTTATATATTTAAAGTTTATTGTTTCAGTTGTTTGTTTTGTTTGTATTGTTTAACAGTAGCATTGTTTAGAGCACCTTTAACAGTAATAAAAAAAATAGCTACATTAAAGCAGGCTCTATTTGACCCCATGAATCACCCGTAGTTCAAGTCAATGTTGCCAGGTCTGCATTTTTTCCCTACACCAAACATTAATATTAGCAGCGTGCCCCCCATCCAATAATCGCAAAGAGCTTTGTGCTTTGTTGCTTCTGATAAGATACAAAGTCTTAGCTTTCAAATTCTGTTCATTTTATCACAAAATTCAAACAATAAATTGTGCTTTGATGCTCTTAACAGAGTCTCTTAAAGTCCCCCTGTGGTGAAAATCAAGCTTTTAATGTTGTTTATATTTCTATGTGATGTTTTCAATATGCTTTAAGACAAACCATGTGCAAATTCATAAGTCAGCACTATTGCTGAGTATTTTCTCCTTAAATCTGCAGTGAACCAAAAAACGCGGTTTGAAATCGCTGGTGTTTCTGACCTCACAATTTACCTTGTAATCAATCATGTTAATGTGTGATCGTCAACGAGTGAATCTCTGAGCTGGTGTGAGTGGAGGTGAGTGAGTGGAGGCGGGGCTAATTTGCAAATTCATAGAACCGCATATACTAAATAAGGCAAGGGTGTAGAGTTACATTCAAGCTATTTTAAGGCATGACATGTTTTTTTCAAGGAAAAAACTTTTAAATATGTAATTTTGTTGATCAAAGGTGAGTATTAAGGGATAAAATGATTGACTACTGGGGGACTTTAACAGACGTGACAGGTCGCTGTAGCGTCATAGTTTAAGCGGCAGTGCAGAGCGCGAGTCTTTTCTTCCACTTTAATACAAGTTATATTTCAAAAAACATGCATGAATATCAGAGGGTATGTTAAAAGATACAGTACAACTTACCGAAATCCATATCCTGTCACACTCAGTCCATGTTTCTACCGCGGAAAGATGTCAATAGAACAGCTTGTGAACAATGTATCACTTAAATTTGCATTTACCTCAGGAAATTATCCAATGTTCATAGTTGGTTAGCTATTAAAAAAAACTTTAGAATGGAGTAATACTGTTAATTATGTATGTATGTTTGATAAAATTTGCCACGAAGACAAGTGCATATGAAAATTACCATATGTGCAACTGAGTTGTACACAAACAATTTAGTTTTTATTTGAGTGTAATTATTATATCTGCTAAATATAAATAAATATCAGTTGAATATAATGCCTTTGTTGTTAATTGTAACCTTTAATATTATAGTGTACCAATTGAGAGGGTTCCCTGTATAGTTTGCAGCATTATATGGGAGAGTCCCCCCCAAGTAAAATCAAACTATAGGCAGATGTCATTTTGAATAATCGGCTATCGGTATAGGTGGACAAATGTAGTATTGGTGCATCTCTTATTTGAATTGGTATTTATTTAATTGTAAGGTTTTAGAATAAGCAGTATTAAAGTTAAGTTTTAAGTATAATTTAATTTAAAATTAAGTTAAGTATAATTCCTATTATTTATGGTTCTCACAGTCAGGAAAAACCTGAATATATCAGGAATATTTAAAGTTGTGATTTCCAAGCTTGAAAAAGTCATGGAAACTTCTGAAGTGAATGTTATTTTTTTCTTTCTAGTTTTGCTGTGCTCTAAAATATTGCATCAGCTAGATTAAAGGATTTTGCCTGCAAGCCAGCATTGAGGGGTTATTGAAGACATTTTTTCATTATAAAGTATAATCATTTAAATCTATTAATTAAAAACAGATTATTACCTATCATACTTTAATCTCCAAAAATCCACCTTAATCTTCAAAGATAGATGGATAGATAGATAGATAGATAGATAGATAGATAGATAGATAGATAGATAGATAGATAGATAGATAGATAGATAGATAGATAGATAGATAGATAGATAGATAGATAGATAGATAGATAGATAGATAGATAGATAGATGGATGGATGGATGGATGGATGGATGGATGGATGTGCCTTAGTCAACACTTGAGCAGACAGCCAACACGCTTAACCCAACCAGAACATCAGCTGCAATCCTGCCTGCATCACTGTAGCACTTACGGTGCCATTTAATGACAGTTCCTTAAACACTGGCCAGGGACTCCATCCTGGGAGAGCTCCACAGGGGGAGGGGGTTTGGAAAACTGTCTCCTCGGATAAAAGGATTCAGTAAGTACAGCTAACGTACAGGCTGGCTGATAGTTGCTACAGGCGATGCACTTAGATGGCAGTCCCTCAACTCCGTCCTGTGGTAGTGTGAAAATGTTGTGACATTGATATAATAATGTTTGTAGCTTGAGTGGTGGTTTAAAGTGGGGACTATTTAGTGAACTTTGTGTTAGCGTCTCATCGCTCTGTGTTTTGTGCACAGGTTGTCTTGGAAGTTTTAAATATTGCAGGCTTTTTCCAACACTCCTGTCCTCTGGCTATGGATAAATTCTTAATTTAGCCGTATTTATGAGCAGTTTCATGATGTGCTGATGTTTAGCATACATGGCAGATCCTATCTATTCACCCACAAGCTTTGTGAACTGTTGTCCCTTCAAAAACACATGGCCTGATGTCTCAATCTGTCTGTTAAATGTTACTGTGTGTTCTTTTCAGAGCTGTGAAAGACTCAGCAGGCAGCTCAGATTCAGGGAGAGAGACTGTCCCGAGAGGTTACCACAGAGTCAATGCTGCAGGTAAGAGCTCCTACTCGCCGTCGTCTTCATCTATCTATCTATCTGTCTATCTCTCTGTCTGTCTGTCATTCTAGGTATCTGTCTGTCACTCTATATATCATTCTGTCTGTCTATCTATACCTGCTGTCTTTTTGTCTGTCTGCCTGTATATCTGTTTAATTGTCTACCTGTCTATCTTTCTTTCTATGTATCTGTCTGAATTTTTGTCCATCTGTCTATTGTTCTATCTATCTATCTATCTATCTATCTATCTATCTATCTATCTATCTATCTATCTATCTATCTATCTATCTATCTATCTATCTATCTATCTATCTATCTATCTATCTATCTGTCTGTCTGTCTGTCTGTCTGTCTGTCTGTCTGTCTGTCTGTCTGTCTGTCTGTCTGTCTGTCTGTCTGTCTGTCTGTCTGTCTGTCTGTCTGTCTGTCTGTCTGTCTGTCTGTCTGTCTGTCTGTCATTCTATATATATATATATCTATCTGTCTGTCTGTCATTCTATATATCATTCTCTCTGTCTATCTATATATCATTCTGTCTGTCTATCTATATATCATTCTTTCTGTCTATCTATATATCATTCTGTCTATCTATATATCATTCTTTCTATCTATATATAATTTTGTCTGTCTATGTGTATATAGCCTACCTGTCTTTTTGTCTGTCTGCCTGTATATCTGATTATTTGTCTATCTCTCTATCTTTCTTTCTATGTATCTGTCTGTCTATTGTTCTATCAATCTATCTAAATATGTATCTATCTGTTTGTCTGTCTGTTTGTCTGTCTATATCTCTATATATCATTCTGTATGTCTATTTACCTGTCTTTCTGTCTGTCTGCCTGTATATGTGTCTATTTGTCTGACTATCATTCTATCTATATGTCTGTACCTCTCTTTTATTTCAGTTCTATTGTGCATTCAGCTAGGTCAAAAGCTCTCGACAGAGCCTCTCCTCATAACCTCAGGCAACAGCATTTGCATTCCACATGCTTTTTACAGTCCCTCCATCCTTTGGTGAGGAAGAGGTTGAAAATACATAAAAACCAGGCGACACACACACAAACATAATGCTTGTCAGATCACCCGTTTAAGAATATTAAACACTGCAATTAGGATTCTGCTGTGAGGAAGGAGAGGAGAAGAGGGGGCGAAAGAGAAAGCCAGAGGTAGCCAAGCCTGGAAGTTTCTGTAATTAGGAGGTTGGCACTCCATGTGAACCCACCAAGGTGTCAACGCTCATCTTTCCCCTTCCACCTGATCAGAAAGACCCCCACACCAGAGCAGGGAGTGGGGGAGGGCACAGAGAGAGAGACAGCCCTGTTTTCAGGAGACTCAAGGCTGCTGCTCCCTGCCTTGTGTTGTTTTTGCACTACGTGCTCCCTATACTGATGTGTAGCACATCAATTTTTGATGAAGCATCCGCAGGCTCTCAGTTGTAGATTTCTGTAGGTAGACGCTGCAGGTTTTTTTTTTTTTTTTTTCAAGGTGCACCTTGTTAACTTCACCCTGAGCTGTCTGTCTGTCTGCTCAGTACACTTCATTGTGGCTTACAACTACAGGTAATGATGCTATAAGCAAAATCTCAGATTGGGATATTGGGATGCAGTTTGCATCATTTATCATAAGTAACAAATTGTCATGTTCAAACTTCAGATTTGCGTACGATTGGTTCTTAATTTTTTGTGTAGCCTCACTGAGCAACAGTGACCTCTTGCAGCATTTTATTATACAGTAGTTGTGTATGAGTCCCTCATTTGTCCTAAATGGCAACGCTGGATCTCAAACCAGGGACACCTATCACAGAGGACAAAAAAAGTCAATTTTTGTAAATTGAGTTATTAAATTGTTTGTTTGTTTGTTAGGTTACACTGCTTCATCAGGTCAGTAATACATAAAAAATGCGTTTTATTTGATGCCACTCAATAAATATTAATTTGCAAAAGGTGTGTAAAATTGTGATCTATATCACTCTATAACAGTATAAAAACCAGTACAGGATTATTATTGATCTCTTTCAATTTCTTATTCACAGTCCCATGAACTAGACGCTTAAACTTGTCTTCACAGCACTAGTCACTAGTCGTCACAGTGTTCAAAATGCAAATAGCCCGTTATTTAAACCATTTGCCAACCTGCAGCTGTCATGCCAGACGTCACAACCACACAAGTACTCTCTACTAGAAAATACAACAACAACAACAACCACAAATGCAACACACATTTCACAATTTATAGAAAAGGACAGGATGGATTTATCCTCTTCGAGCTTGTAAATGCTGAGTATGCAATTACCCCTATAATGGAAGCGTTGTGTCCAAATTGGAGCCATTAAAGTGATTTAACAGAGGGAAGATTGGGCCTGGCATTTCTGAGACTGTGTACACATGGGGAGTTAAGAAATGTTTAATCACTGGGTTTTAGGGCCTATTAGGGTGTGAAAAAGGGCCATTGCGAGCCAGAACTTGTCATGGTGCTAAGGCACTCATTAAGTCATACCTTTATTGCATTCGGTTTCATTTCTTCATAATACTGTAATTATTCTCATTGATTTTGGGTTGTGAGCTTTTATGATCTTGCTTTCATGTACTTTGACAATTGAGTTAAGCGGCATGTTGCTTGCTACCCTGTAGTTCCTTTCTTTGAGACAGAGAGATATCAAAATCAATATGTGCTATTTATTTTATTTTATTTTTAAAGTTCTGTCATTGGTTTATCTTGCTCTGGAACATTACATTCAAATGTTGTCATTTTAAAATTTATTTTAGAACCTTGTTACATCTGATATTAAAATATATCACTGGTAATCAGATGACTAGTGGTCGACCAAAACACTGTTTCAGAAGTGTTTTCTGTGACCACTTGTGTTCAGAATTATACTTTTTTTGGATCAGTCGGATGCAGAGGTGTAAAGAGTACCTGAAAACCATACTAGAGTAAAAGTATAGATACCTTATTAAAATGACTCCATTACAAGTTACAAGTCACCAATTCCAATTTGACTGAGTAAAAGATTTGATCTGATTTTAACAGAACTTAAAGGTGCCATAGAATGCATTAATACAATATTTTTAATTGTTCTCTGATATCTACATAGAATGTATGTGGCTTAAGTAAAGGCAAAAATTCTCCAGATAAGGTTTTACATGTCCATTTACAACCCTGGGTTTGTCCCTAGAATGAAATGGGCTTTTATTGCCTTTTTTTGGAAGGGTCATGAATAATAATGTTGAGCTCTGCTCTGATTGGCTGCAAAAGTGCAACATAATCATACTTCAGTTCTCAAACAAAAAAAATATTTTAACAAATTGACTAGATGCATTGTCAAATGGCCATCGTTTCAACTTAAGTGGTGGAGAAGGTCACGTTAGCTTGAAGGAGCGAGTGAGCTATCTGTAAGCAACCAAACTAACCTAGTTAGCTTCTGAGTTATGTATTGTTGAAGAAATATAGGCTAAATTATAATACTACCCGACAAAAGGGATTGACAAAGATGTATCTACAGTTATATTTTGTAGATTTATATGACAACACTGGCCGAAAATAATATTAACCTCCGTGTAAATAGGTTGTCATACTATTTTGTTATCTATGCTCGTTACCTGGAGCCTTGCTAGTTAGCTAAGGTTAACGTTACTGTACTAGCATCTTGCGTTCGGTCTTGACAACAAAGGGTAATTATCGTTATTGTTAGCTCACTAAGAAATTTTTATTTAAACAGAAATGGCTTCAACAGTCAAGAAGTGGATAAAATCACTAACGTTACTTACTGATTGCAGTATAACATACCTATATATATATCCATGATCTGCCATCGCTATTGTCCTTGCTTGCTTCTTCACTACCTGTAGAACTTCTGATGATTTGGCTATGCAGGTCCATGTCAATACTGCCTGGCCTAGTACATGGGCTGGTATATGCAAATTTTGGGGTTGTAAATATTAATGATCTCGACTGCAACGTCACAGTCAGTGTTATGTTGGGATTCGCCCGTTTTTCAGTGGTCTTTTGCAAACACGATATTTACATACTGTATGAAGGAGGAAACAATGGTGTTTGAGGCTCACAGTATGTCAGTTCCATGTACAGAACTCTTATTATTCAACTATGCCAAGGTAAATACAGTTTTCCATTCTATGGCACTTTAGAATCATGCCAGTGAAGAAACAGTTCATTTTTGTGGAGAGCAATTACATGTTTATTTAAAAAAATTAAAAAATTAAAAACCTCAAAATTGGTCAAGGTGGATACAACAGCCTATTAAACATCTACAAACACTCAAGGCTTAGTTAAGCTCAAGTGCTCAAAAAGGGCTTAAGTAAACCAATATCATTCAAAAACATCTCTTCAGTATAAGATACACAAAATAATGTTAAGTAAAATAAAATAGTCAAAGACTAATAGCACTGGACATGCTGGTTTTATCCTCATCACCGGCTGCAGTCATGTCTACATCTCATATATGAAATGCCTACGATTCAGACACATCCTGCTAATGCATTCACATTTCACTTAAAGTAGCCTTATTGACAAGTTTGTAGGGGTGTAAAGATACCCTCATGTCACGATTCGATACATATCATGGCACTGAACTCACAATACAACATTATTGCGATACTCCAAGACATATGGGAAAAGGTTAACAAGGTGACTTGTTGCTGGTAACCCAGTGCATAGACAATGATGACACCAGAATAAAAATGTTCATGATTCTGAAGCTGGAAATACAGAATTATTTTAGACGAATATAGGGGCTTTCGCACCGGATAGTTCTAGGAACTAGCCACCAGGGTGGTTCCCCGAGAACTAATGGTTTAATCATTTTTCGCTTGGTCACCTCAAAGTTGCGTTGGATTTTCTCCTTAGCGTAAAGGTTAAGAAGTCCATCTATCACTGTTTTCCATGTTCGTAGAGTTAGTTTGTGGAGTAAATATATATAGGCTATAATCTGTGTGTTTACACAGCTTTTTTTTTAAATGGCGGGTGATGGTGTTTCACGTGCGTTCGGCCAATCAGCGTACACTACTAACGTCACAGATAGTTCCTATAGTGCTGGTTTAGACCCTACTCTGATGTAGGAGCTAGATTAGTTCCTCCAAAAGGAGTTCCTAGAACTAAAATCGTTTCTATTTCCTGCGGTCCACAAAATCCGGGAACTTCCGCCAATAGTTCTAGGAACTATGAAAAGGTTCCTCCGGTGCGAAAGCCCCTTATGCTTGCACTCTGTCACTGACTAGATATATTTAAAATAATGTAGCCCATTTTTTACTGGTAACATAAGACATTTGGCATTATTAGGACCCACAAATATTCTCCCATTGCATTATTATACATTATATATAGTAGTTTAATGTAGTACTGGCACTAAACTCTGTAAACTTTAATTTCTTTAACACAGAGTCATTTTCATTTTGGGTGAACTATGCACAATACATTTTGTCACTATCCACGATACATATTGTTGTATTTTTGTATTGTAACCTACAAGTTTGGGTAAGGGCAAAACCATATACTGTATAAAACAATGGCCAGTGTCCATGACGTCACCCCTGTAGGTTTCTGAAGAGCATTTTTTAAGACCAAAGTGGGCGGAGCCGACCGTCGCCATCTTGGCAGCATGTCACTCCCGGATAACTGAAAATGGGCAAAGAGGTGGGACGTGATGCCAAGTTCAGCGTCTGGAATTAGCTGAGGTTACGTGGCGGCTAACAGAAAGCAGCGGCAATCCAAGTCAAGTCAAGTCAAGTTTATTTGTATAGCGCTTTTCACAATACAGATTGCATCAAAGCAGCTTCACAGTATTAAATTAAAATAATACAACAAAGTTTGTTTCAAGAGGAATTTATTGATTGATAAAATTAAATTAAATATCCCCAAAATATCCCCAACTGAGCAAGCCAAAGGCAACAGTGGCAAGGAACCGAAAAACTCCATCAAGTGACCTAATGGTGTCCTAAAACTCCATCAGGTGCCTTAATGGAGAAAAAAAAAAAACCTTGGGAGAACCCAGGCTCAGTCGGGGGCCAGTTCTCCTCTGGCATTGGATAGAGGCCGGATTGTAGTTTGAACTGTAGGATTATATGAATGCCTGGCTGAAGAGATGCGACTTTAATCTAGTTTTAAACTGGGAGAGCGAGTCTGAGCAACGAACAGTATCAGGAAGACTATTCCAGAGTTTTGGAGCCAAATGTGAAAATGCTCTCCCTCCTTTGGTGGTTCTGGATATCCTAGGTATGACCAAAAGCCTTGAATTTAGTGATCTCAAAGAGCGCGATGGATTATAGGGCGATAGAAGATCCGTTAAATAGACTGGAGCTAAGCCGTTTAGGGCTTTATAAGTCAGTAGCAATACCTTGTAATTAATACGGAACTTTATAGGTAACCAATGCAGTGATGATAAAATCGGTGTTATATGATCATATTTTCTTGATCTCGTAAGAACTCTAGCGGCGGCATTTTGGACTAACTGTAGCTTGTTTATTGAGGATGCAGGACAACCAGCTAATAAAGCATTACAGTAATCCAGTCTCGAGGTCATGAATGCATGAACTAACTTTTCTGCATCAGAAACTGATAGCATATTACGTAGCTTAGCAATGTTTCTAAGGTGGAAAAAGGCTGTTTTTGTAACATAAGAAATATGATTTTCAAAAGACAGGTTGCAATCGAGTATAACACCCAGGTCTTTTACTGTAGAGGATAAAGTAACAGGACATCCTATGATGTTAAAGTTGTATTGTGCGAGGTTTTGTGGGCGGTTTTTTGAACCGATAAGTATTACCTCTGTCTTGTCTGGATTTAATAAAAGAAAATTACGCGTCATCCAATCTTTTATATCTTTAACACACTCTGTCAATTTGGAAAATGTAGCGTTTTCATCCGGCCGTGATGAAATATATATTTGAGTGTCATCAGCATAACAATGGAAACTAATTCCATGTTTCCTTATAATATTTCCAAGTGGCATCATATATATTGAAAATAACAGGGGGCCTAATACAGATCCCTGCGGCACTCCATAGTTTACTGGAGTTATGATCGATTTTTCTCCATTTAAATAGACAAAATGGTAGCGGTCAGATAGGTATGATTTGAACCAGCTTAGTGCTTGTCCTTGAACACCAGTATAATTTTGTAGTCGATCTAAGAGTATTGTGTGATCTATAGTATCGAACGCAGCACTAAGATCAAGTAAAACTAGTATTGAGATACAGCCTTGGTCAGAAGCTAAAAGTAAATCATTTGTGATTTTAACGAGCGCAGTTTCAGTGCTATGATGCGGTCTGAATCCAGACTGAAACTTTTCATAGATATCATTTTGTTGCAAGAAAGAGCCCAGTTGAGCGGACACCACTTTTTCTAATATTTTAGACATAAATGGAAGATTTGAAATGGGTCTATAATTTGCTAGATTATTATGATCTAATTGTGGTTTCTTAATGAGAGGTTTTATAACTGCCAGTTTAAATGTTCTTGGAACATGACCTAAAGATAAAGACGAGTTAATAATATTGAGGAGAGGCTCTTCCACTACAGATAACACTTCTTTCAGTAGTTTAGTTGGTATAGGATCTAATAAACATGTTGTTGTTTTAGATGAAGTGATAAGTTTATTTAACTCTTTTTGTTCTATAGTTGTAAAGCACTGTAATTGTTCTTTCGGGGTGATAATCCACCTGTCACTCAAGTGGCCACGCGCTTAATTATGCAGAACTTTAAGCCTTAATATAATTTAAACGGATGAGTTATAAAAACAAATGTTGTCATGAAGAAAAAAATTTGCTATATAGACCACAACCACTTTTTGTAACCGGCTGTAAACATTTATTTTCTGCTGTAAAGTTGGGCATTTTAACATGGGGGGGTCTATAGGATTGACTCTCTTTGGAGCATGTCCCTAGCAGCCAGTCGATGAATTGCAGTTTAATTCACTTCTGTGTTGGATTCAAGAGAGAGACCGGAAGGTTGCTGTTTGGGCAAAACGTACAAGATATAGTACCTTAAGTGCCCTGTAGATGACGATATCACTTCTTTAGTAGCAGAAATAAACTGCTGCAGAAAAAGTTAGGTGCCATGCAAAATGTAACGTGTAATTGCATTACTCATTACAATTTGGAGTAAAGAGTACATATACTTATTCAAAAATGTAGTCCGGTAGAGAGTAAAAGTTGTTACTCCAAGTAAAATCAAGTAGCCAAAAAGGTACTTGCATGCAAGTACTGTAACTAATTACATTTACTCAAATACTTTACACCACTGGTCAGATGGGTTTTTTTTTAAGCATCACATAACCAGCAAAATTTAAAACTCTTGTTTTAGCACAGTGATCCTTTTATGTTGTCCAGGACATATTTGAAAACGTGTTTCTGACTACTTACAAATGTGATTTAAGAAATCCAATCACAAAACGTTTTGCATTTAGTTCAGTCCACTTGTTATTGGATCACTAAAGATGGATTTTAACGCCAGATGTAGACAGGTTCTTTGTCTGCAGAATTTTTGAATTGCAAAAAAAAAATTAATAATAATAATTTAATTGATTGTGTCTAAACCATGATCCTAATACTAACACATCTTCATTCTTTATACCATGACAGACGTCACTCCGCGAACACAAAGCCGCAGACAGATTAGCCTTATCTGGTCATTTACGTTTGCTTCTGACCTAATTTTCTCTGTTTGATCTGGCTTAAAGAGGCTTCTTGAAAACCCAACCAACATATTGATGTGAAAGAGGATGCCGCTTCTCCCTTTTTCCTTCCCACAAGAAGAAAGAAGCCTGTCTGCTTTATTTCCACCTCCTCATCCCTACTGCCTCTCTCCGCTTTGGCTCTTTTAGCACACGGGGTTTTATCTAGCCAGCCAAGGCTGCAGAGAAATGGGCACCCTGGTGAGACCCAGTAAAGCATTTATTAGCAGCTTTGCACAGCGGCATTATAATGGCAGCCGCAGAGGCACTCAAGTTTGGCCTTTTACTTTCTTGTGAAGTTCAGCCACACATGAAAAAAGGAAGCAGCCCACCCTCTAATATATTCCCGATTTGATATTGTATCGGCAGAGCAAGGGATGAAGGCTGCCTTACAAAGGGAGCAGGCAGAGGGAAAATGTAAATAAAAGTCCTTGGAGGCTTTTATGTCTGGCTGTTGTAGTTTGCAGAAGTGAGAATCACGTGTTCCCATTCGTACTGCCCAGTGGAGCTTTTGAACTCTGGCTGTTTGAAAAATCCCATCAGAGGCTTTGTGTATGGGCTCTGTACCATAACTTTCCCCCGGCTGAACAATACCACACTGCCAGGAATCCTTTTCCCACAATTGCCTTCAACTTGGGGTGCTAGTGTAAGTAAAGAAGTCCCACTGTCCGGAAAAGGGAATTGCGACAAAGAGAACGGATGAGTGCCTTTCTTTGCTTTCTCTCTGCTTCCTGTCCCTCTCCCCCCTCCCACCAAAAAAGCCCTTTTTTCAGGGTCAGCCCCTTTTATCTGTTTAATTTTTACATTTTCCATGTCGTGTGTGCCTGTTTATTCATTTCTATGTCGAGCACAAGAAACAATAAGTAAGCGATTACGGGGCAGTTGGCAGGACGCACCCTGATTTTTGGATGTTGCCCACTTCTCTCTTCCACTTGCCCTTTTTGTCTCTCTCTCTTTCTCTCCTCTCCATCCATGTGTAGGCGAGACACTCCTTCATCGAGCCTGCAAGAAGAACCAGGTGGAGACGCTGCTTTGTATCCTCCGCTTGCCTGGAACAGACGTCAACATTAAAGGTAGGTTTCTACATTCCTCCCCTTCCCTCTGTAGAATCCTCCCGCTTTGTAGGTGTTACTTTGTTTGTGTGCTGAACAGTTAAATCAAGGAAAACAAAGGAAAGTGCGTGCCACATGTCTAACCTTTTAGATCAAATGTAAGGGTGTGTTTGGAGGGCTCGGACAATGTTTTAGGCTCGGTTTACTATAGTGGCGTCAAGCTAATTTTGTGCATGCCTTTCGCTTTCCAATCTCTTTTTGAAATCTTGATATAATCGTGGGTATTTTTGTCATATAGCTTGATGAGAAATCATTAATTTAGCGTTATTTACGATGTTGCATTATATTTTTTGTTTTCTTTCACTACAAAAAAAAAGACTGTCTTAATATGAGATTTATTTGATAACTACTAGCAATTGCATTTTCGAGTCAGTATGTTTGTTTGCGCAATTATGTGAGGTGTCTTTGCTAAAAAAAAATCTTTTTTTTGTGGGGACTTTTAGCTTACTCAAAGACTATACTAGGAATTGTAAAATGAGTTCTGTTTAAAAACTAGCAAGTATGTTTCAGTATCTTTGCGTTATGACGTACTGAAATGTTTCCGATTGAGGCCTCTTTGCTAAAAACAATTTGAGTAGTTAATGTTTTGATTACTTGTTTACTATAACTCTCCGAATTAACAATTGTGCGAAAATGTTCTTTATTTAATATACTAGTCAGAAAATGTCCCTTGTTTAACAATTTACTTTACATTAACGTTACAACGCTATAGCTATTATATGTTAGCAAAATGCTACAAAGACAAACACTGTACCTCATGATTTGCGATGTGCGACATTAAAATTGAATTCTTATTAATATACGATTATGTGGCAAAAATTTTAAGTACCTATTATTCAACTGCAAATTACACTGATTGATTTGCTTTCTGACATCAGAAAAAGTTTTTAATATAGGTTGTAATATGATCAGCAAAAAGCAGGTAAGCTAGGCCTTGTGAATGTCACAGTATCTTTTGCATCCCTGTTTGTAGATCATGCTGGCTGGACGCCTCTTCATGAAGCCTGTAACCATGGAAGTACTGAGTGTGTGCAGGCCCTTCTGCAGCACTGCCTGAACCTGCAGCTGGGCAGTCAGGTCCAGGGAGTCAGTCCTCTACACGATGCCCTGCTGAACCAACACACACACATCGCCAAGATGCTGCTGCGCCGTGGCGGTGAGTGCCCGACGTACTGTACACACATACACAGTCTGAGATCAAACCTTCACATAACAATGCTTACAAACACACATATACCCACACTCAATGCATAAAGATTCATACTTTGAATACAGATCTTCACATAAGAGGGCTGAAAACATGAGAGCGCATGCACACAGACGCACTCGCATAAACATAAACCCTTCAACGGCAACTTTAAAGCAGCTGTTGAATTTCAAAAAAGTCACGAGTTCACTGGTTCCTCCTGGTTCAGTCTCTCACGAGTCTCTTATCCAGTCACAATCAAACGACCCTTCTATGGGAGCATGACTCGTATTGAATACCATATTATATCGTATTACTTCAAAACATGTTCAGATTCTGATTCCATTGAGAATGATGCTGGATTTATCAAGTCATATGGAAGTGCTTCTCTTACTTATAAGGAGAAAAACAGTTTCTGTTTCCATGTGTGATGTCAGTATAAACAAACTGATGAGTGAAAGCTGCAGAAAGTCTTATTACAGCGGCATTACATGTGTAAACAAACAAGTGCTTTGTAAAAATCTGTTAAATCCAGGCCTCTCCTGTGGCTTAACAGCCGCGATCTACCACACACACACACACACACATGGTGTCGTCTTTACTTCTGGCATTCAGGGTTCAAGCTTTTTTACGTTCTTTCCTTTATAAAAACCATCCATCTACAGGAATAACCCATCGGCGTGGATGACGCTGTTAGCATCCTCCTGAAGAGATTAGACAAGTCAGGTCTGCAGCTCTTGTGAAATTCGCATGCTGGTTTTTCACGGGGGAAATCTGTCAGAACAGAAATGTTTTGGCGCGCCTGGCTGTTTGCGTGCCACATGCAATCGATGTTTGCGAGCTTTGAAGCGAGCGGGACATGTGTCAATGCAGTAAGCGCGGGATGGCTTGACGACGGGGAGGGACTAGAGGAGAGACAAAATGAGACAGGCTCCTGGTTTCCCACACGCCTTACTGTCACTCTCTCTCTCTCTCGCTCGCTCTCCTCTCCATTTTGACTAATTATAGTTAATTTGATTCTGCTCCCCTATTAACTCATGTAGATATTCTGGCCTCAAAAAGTAAATTAGATTGGGATTGTTTGGTCCCGGTGAGAATGTTTTTTTTTTTCTCTTTTTTTTTTTCATTTCTCCTCATGCTGACTGAGATTGGCCCAATACCAATGCATGAAAAGAGGTCAGGAAAAGATGCCTTTTTCATGAAATTAGATTTGTGATGTGTCTGGGATACAGACAGCCGCCAAGATCCCTCGTAAGACATGGATGTGCACACACACAACCTGAGGACAGATGATCCTGTGGATTCAGAGTTTGGATAGTTGACTTATAACATGTCCATGAGATTTATTTTTTATAGAATTTAAGATTTTAGCTTAAAGTGTAAATGTATGTATAAGGGAAAGTGTGATGTTTTTATTTATGGGCTAGGGTTAGGTAAGGGTTAGATTAGGGTTAGGGATGAGATATATCATCGTATTCCTTTTTATATATATTAAAAAGGTTAATGGAAAAGTGGATTTTTTTTCATTGCTTTATTTATTTACTTTATAAAAAGAAAACTTTATTATTATTTATTCAATTTATTATTATTTTTTGAAAAAAATAAATTTTACTACATCTAGACTTAACTACATCAGCTATAAATTCTTAATGGGCTAAAATGGTCTGATTCATATGATTCTGACTCTGATAATTATTTTAAAAGCATTATCCATTAATCACTGGAAAAATGATGGAAAACAATTGCTTAAAGTGTGGGAATGCTTATAAATAATAAAATAAAATAATCTAATTATTATTAAATATGAATCAAATTCTTTTAGATGGAGATGGGTGTCTTAATTGTTTACTCTTATGAATTGGGTTCACAAAGTCACTCATTAACAAACGGTCATTATGGTTAAATGTAGACAACAATTACATAAAACTTACAGATATAAAGGAACCAACAATGTGTTGGTTTGCATAAAGAATAATAAGGACAGGCGTGTGTACATAAATGGAGCATATATTCACACGCTCTCACTGTTGCTCTCTGCTTCCAATGTTGTACAGCTCTTACATGCAAATCATAGCTTTCTATTGGGGGGATGGTGGGGGGACTAGACCCTCCTCCTATTGCCTGTGGGTACTGGCAGGCTAACCGTGCCATGGCCAAGGGCAGGGACGGGTGTCATCAGCTTGCCTAGCCCAAGGCTGCCAGGATAACCTCCCCCGAAACACACACACACACACACACACACACACACACACACACACACACACACACACGTTGTAAGCGTGGGGCGTAATTTCACAATAATTTACTGATTGGTATTGCGTGCGGTTTCCAGCACACATCAACTTGTATCCAAAGTAGAGCGGCCCAAAGAATGGCCATGAAAGAGCCTTTGAATCTTAATGGCTTATGTTGCTGTGAATTCAGCTCTGTTTTCAGGACCGGGATGGATTAGGGCTCACTGGCATGACTCGGGGTCTCTTGCACAAGGGTCCGCTTATAACAGATTGTTCTGCTCAGTCTTATTTACAGTGTACAGAAAAGAGCTGTTGCCTAAAACTCAGTTGAGGTTTCTTGTATAAGTACTCAGCTGAGAGACACACATCACCTTTTATAAGATCCTGATGTAGGTCTAATGTCATTTATGTAGTATTTATGTCTGCATTGAGAGCATAAGGAATTCTCAACTAGTTGAATTCAAATAGTTGAATTGCAAAATTAACATAAATTTGACAGATTGTCTTAGTATTTGGTGCTCCCCCCTTTTGCTTTAATGTAAATTTATTATGTTTTAATTTTTATTTTTTTATTTTTTTTAGCATTGGTAAAAATCCTAAAACTATTTACAGGTTTAAATTAGATTTTCAAGCTCAGTGTAGGTAAATTGTTTTCTGTAAAAGATATTTGTGACCATTTGATTACTACAACCATTGATGGACAATCTGTCAATATTATATCTATATGGCAAGAATAGAGATGCACCGATTGATCGGCTGGTGACCGGAATTGGCCGATTTTCACGTGATCGGCCATGACTGGCGATCGGCCGGTCAGTCTGACATATGCCGATTTTATGCCGGTCAAATGCACTCGGGCGCCACATGATTAACATCGCGCAACTTCAGCATCACACGTGCACATGGAACGCACATGTTGGAAACTTCGTGAATTACAGCCGTTTCACACCGCAAATATCAGCGGCGCGTGAGCAGCGCGTTTTTTCCGGTCATGCATGTTAATCAATGAGTGCATTCACACCACGAGCAGGAGCGTCTATTTTTGCAGCGTTGCTCACGCTCAGTTAAAGTGAAAGCACACTTTTGATGGACAAACTAAAAATGATTTTGGTTTCATGTCAGAAAAGAATGTCAGAAATGTCAGTATGTCAGAAAAGAAAACGAAGACTCAAAAATATTTGTAGAAGATTTACCCATTTAAACTTTTTTTCATTATTCAGTTTTGGTTGCAAGTATGGTTATGATTATAAAAAATAAAATAAAGTAAACTAGCCAGAAAATATAGAAATATCTTTATACTGCAAGGCTATACACTAGGGGTGTAACGATTCGTTTTAACAACGATTCGATTCGATTCGCGATTCATGGTTGTCGATACGATTCAAGGACGATATTGGTTCATTTAGAACGATACGATCCGAAACGATTCAGTGACTTGAAATCGATTCAGTGACTTTTTAGCCAAAAATTCTTGTAAGGGAATCAGGTATCAATTAATTATGGATATAAACAAACAAGTAAACAACAATTAATGTCAAATGCATTCACATTTTATTTTAATAAGTAGGACTGAACGATTATGACAAAAATGATAATTGTCGATTATTCCCTTGAATTTGTAATTGTGATTATTAATTACGATTATCACAACATTGAATGATGTTTTGAATAGTTTGGCCATGGGACCCACATTTCCCCATGGTCATCAAGCCGCGACCCACCTTTTTAGGAATTATATAAGCCTATTATAATACATTTGTTTACACAAAAATTGTTGACACACAAGTTCTGTCCCCCTTTACTTAACATACAAAAAAAAAAAAAAAAAATTGTAAGAATATGACAAATACTGATAAACAGTAGGCACTTTTTTTTTGTTAATACAATCTTGGTATGAGCCACCACAGTCATATAAAAATATACAAAATAACCAGTAAGTGGCATTTTGTTATGGAAACAAACAACAATTAGGCTACCATGGTGATACACAATACTTAGAAGAACTGGTAAAGAAACATGAAACTGCTCCTGATAAATAGCAACACACATGACAAACCAATAACGTAATTTATTGGTATTTTACTTTTATTTCTTAACTTACTAATTTACGACGTTGCATGCTCGTATGTCTTTTGCACTTTAGTGAAGTGATACAGCGCGCTCCGCCGCATTTGGGCGTGCAATTGAAGAGTGCGCGCTACTGCAGTATAGCGGCTGAGAGGACAGGAAAGTCCGTTTTTCTGAGGTGAGAGACTTTGCGCTGCTTGACTGTTGTCGCGCTGCTGCTGGCGCGTCACGCATGGCGACGACGTCACAGATAGGCAGACTGAATCGAGTAACGTTTAACGCCTTTATCATTAAAAGTGCAAAGAAAAAACATTCATATAAAGTCTAACGTGCTTACATCCAATGCGCTAAGCACGTTAGACTATAAAATATTTTATATTTTATCTAGATTTTTAATCTTTAGTGTTAATGTTATTTGTATGCACCATGGGTCTGAGAGTAATGTAATTTCATTTCTCTATATGTATGTACTGTACATGTGGAAGAACTGACAATAAAGCATACTTGACTTGACTTGACTATTTCCTAGTATCGATACAATTGATTCATTACCTTTTAAAACGATGTTAGATCGATATATGTCGTCCGGAAGGCCAATTTGCCGATCATGTAAATGTAAAATGTTCTATTAAAGAAAAGATAGAAAATAAATATTTGTGTGTGCTGTAAAGTGGTTAGAAAAAATGGCTAAAATCGGTATCGGCAGGTCAAACTCTATGAAAAATCGGAATCGGCCTAGAAAATTGTAATCGGTGCATCTCTAGCAAGAACGTGACTTCAAAATTTACCCTATTTGTTTCTTAATAAATGTATCATGTATAATATGTCCCTGGTCACATTATGCATGATTTAGAGAAAATGAGAGAAATGTTTCCAATGTTTTCAAAATCTAGCCTATAAGCAAAATTTCTTTTTGCAGTACCACATCGCCCAATTTTCCTGATCAACAGATTCCTAACAAATCCTGATAGACGAAATCAAGTCCTATCTTTTCTTTTTTTCTTTTGAACTTCATTTACTTTGACGATATCTATACCAAAAAAAAAAAGAAAAACTCGTTTAAACCTGCGTGACTGACATTTTTCTATGGATCACAATAGTCGATATTTTGTGAAATGTTGCAATGTTTTTTGTCCATACAATAAAAGTCAATTGGGTCAAATGGTGTTTTATTATATGGACAAAAACATTCCTCAGAATATCTATAAGTATGTCATACTGGTTTGAACAAAATTAGGGTGAGTAAAATTAGGGTGAGTAGGGTGACAGAATTTAAATGTCTGGGTGAATTATTGCTTTAAAATTGTTGTAAACATAATTGTAACATTAGCCGTGTTTTAATTACAGATTGTATAGATGTCGATAAAAAACTATTGCGAAATGACGGTGTTTCCATTAACTGATGTTATGCAACTGAAACGTAATTTTTTTTTTTTCAATAATTGTGGCAACCGATGTTGGGATGGGTTTACATATATCACAGCCACCGCACTAGCCATATTTTTAACCGAAGGAGACGTAGGCGTGTTATCCAACATTAATGGCAGGGAAAGACCCTTATACTTGGAGCAGCACCTATGAGGTGTTTCTGGGTGTTTCTCCCTCATCTGCTTCGAGGTCTTGATTGTGGCATTTCTTTGTGGTTTAGAATCCAGTTTTCCCGTAATTCTTTTGTCTTTTATGCGTTTAATAAAGAACTCTGTATCGTCTTCTGTCCAAACATACCGCACCGTCTACGTCAGGTGACCTGTAAATGCACAAAAACTGTTTCCATTGCAGTTTTGCAAAATATTCCTTTTTCGAATTACCTGAAAAACCACCTCATGCGAGCGTAAAAACTTTTTTTGTGATATATGGGAATTTTGCGAAATTGACGTGTTTCCATTGGGCGTATTTTCAATTTCAATTTGTGCAATTTGAAGGGTAATGGAAACGCAGCTATTGTCACAATAATAGATCAGTTTTTACTCAAACAGCCTTGATGAGTGAAACTGTAATCCATGTCACTAAACTTCTCCAGCATTGTCTCATGACTTTCTGAAGTTCTTAGAAGTGTTGTTGTCTCCAAAATGTTACCATACATCAATAATTTCTCAACTATATTTCCTACCCGTCGTCAATAGTATAGACAGTAACTCAGAGTAACAAAAGGGCCATGATTTCTTTTTGTTGTGGTATTAGAGTATAAAACACTTAAAGGCTTAGAGATCCTCGGCGTCGTCGCTCCAGCACTGTAATGACAAACGATGGCTCAATGTCTTTGTTAATAAGGCTGAGTTCAAACGCAGTTGTTCTCTTTTTCTTCCTCTCTGTGTACATTAATAGGAGTATTTCCCCCTCGCATTTTGCATTGAAGCCACATTAGATTAAAGCTCTGGCAAAGCTCTCGATTTAGTCATTACACAACTCCTCATGCTCTGTTTGTTTGTTTGTGCTAGTCACACCAAATACATTAATCAGCTTCTCTTCTCAGACTTCTCTCCCTCTATCCCTGTTTTTCTTTTATTCAGTCTCTCTCTCCCTCTGATTGTGAGTGCCTTTGAGCTTCCTCTGCATAATTTTTCTCCTATTAAAATGCATAATTAACTAAGTCACTTCCTCACACTGAGCTCACCAGGCTTTCAGCTGTGCCACTGTTAGGATCAATACCGAATGTTTGACTCTGAATTTGGTGTGTATGAGTTCCACCAAACTTGTAGCAAGCTTTTTTCTTTGCAAATGGCACAGATTCTTTGAAATATGTGTGAGAATACTTGCACAGTAATGACAACAGCCACAATCGTGACAGCAGGACATTTTGTCTGTCGAATTGGTTTCTATTTTTGCAGCATTGTAATCTCATTGGTGCCCAACTACGACTCTGGCTGTTCAAAATCATGCCGCGCCACTCACACTGTTTTCCAATAAACAATGACGATTTCGGACATACTGACTTCTCCCTAGATATTGTTTATTGTGCATTTTTCAGTAGCAGGTTTGTTTTTGTGGCTTGAATACATATGCTTCATATAGAGAAATAATTTAGATTGCGTTTTCTCTTTCTGTTTGTTCTTTTTTTTACCCCGAATACCTTCATTCAAACTCATTGACACCAGTTTGTTCATTCTTGAAGTGAACTTTTGCCTGGTGATTAGATTCACTGTTTTGGACTACTGCCTCGAACATGGGAATGCGAGTTTTTTTTATTTAACCCTTATTTAACCAGGGAAAGCCAGGGAGAACAGTACACAATGACGCAATCGGTGTGTGATAAGCCTATCTGAGATGTCCGCCACACTTCCCGTCTGCTGTGCAACTGGTTAACTCTTCGCCAAAGCCCTAGGAGACAATTAAGTGTTACTTTTTCCAACACATTTCCATAAATTCCACATGTCCAAGACTTTTGGGCAAAAAGTATTTATTGCTATGTGCAGGTAAACTCATGGCTATTATAAGAGAATCATTTATTTTTATTTTATTTGAATGGTATCCGCAAATAGTGATTGACTGTCGTAGAGCTGAAAGCAATACAATGAATCGGAATCAGATTTAATAATACATTTATTTAAATGTAAGCTGTGACTTTGATAATCTGGTTTATTTCTGATATTTTTGTTTTGGCTAGAAGTTCTGAATGGCCGGTGACTTAATGTATTAGCCAATTTGGCTGGTGAGTGAAAAAGTTTATTTCAAACCCTGTTGATAGCCTTTCAATCGGTACTTTCTTGGTAAAAGGTACCTCATCAAAAGGCTTATAACTGCCTTACTACTACTACTACTTACTACTAACTAGTTATAGGAACTAGCCACCATGGTGATCCCCAGAGAACTAAGTTTTCTCCTAGGGCCATTTTCCTGGTTACATTCGCACCGCCAGTAGGAACTCTGAAGTGACATAAGCCGGCCGACAGAACGTGATAACAGAGATGGAATGTAGGACGTTTAAGTTAAGCAATTAAAAGAGCAAGGAGGGCTAAGAGATGAAAACTCATACGATAACTTGCAGTGTTACAGTACATATCATTGAGGCTGAGAAAATAACAGTGCTGCAGACAAATACGACTTTAACATTAGCTTTCTGTATGTTTATGTCTTAGCGCTGTTTTCCATGTTCGTGGCTTTTTAAAAATGGTGGGTGCTGGCGTTTCGTATGGCGTGTATTCAACCAATCAGCATACACTTACGTCACTGGTAGTTCCTAGTTAGACCCTACTCTGAAGTAGGAGCTAATTAAGTTCCCCCTCAAAAGGCGTTCCTTTAACTAAAATCGTTCCCAGTTCCTGCGGTGAGAAAACGCCAAAAAGCGGATACTTCCGTCTATAGTTATAGGAATTATGAAAATGTTCCTCAAGAGCGAATGCCCCTAAAAGATACTAAGATGTATCATTTGGGTACTATGCACACTTTAGGTGCTAATGTGCACTCTGTAGGGGTAAATGAGGTACAAAGGTGTACCCTATGAAAGAGTACCAACCCAGGGGACAGCTTTTGTACCTTTTTTTTCTGAGGTGTTATGTGCCTCAAACACAACTCTTGAGTATTTTATACTAACATTAATATTAATACTAATATTGTTTTAATATTTAAATACTGTATAAAATCAAATTGTTAAAATGTTAAATAGAAATATATATCTTTGTATTTGATTTGTATTTTAACAAATAATGTCAATATTAATATTAATCTGGCACAATTTATGCAATCCATGGATCAGTTTTCATTGGACAAACCAAATTTGTATTAATGCAAACTTGATGCACCTTGACCCCCAGAAGTCAATCAGACCAGAACTGGTAATTTCATCTAGCTCTTGCCCTTTTTATATGCAATATGTATCTGACTGTGGTCCAGTGTGCCGTGTGAGGCTGAGGCTGAGACTAGACCGCTGAAACACTCAAATCTTTATGCAGCTCCATCTGTGTGCCATAAACCACACTGTGCTGCTCTGATAATCTAGGTGGGATGAATGGCACCTATCTTTATCAGTCTGGCATGGAGGCATCAAGGGTCGTCTGCGTTGTGTTTGTAATGCGAAGCAGGGAGGGGCCCGTGTCGCTCGAGTGTGATGCCAGGGAATCAGGTTACAAAAAGCTCCTGTTGTGCCCCCCATGCACAGTAATCTGTCCTAATCTGAGCCTGCCTGGCCTTTTGTCTTGGTCAATCTCTGTTAGTCAGTATAATGTGATTTCACACACACACAAACAGACTTCCGTTGGGTCGGTGTGCGTCTGCGGGTTCACAGCATGACAAAGAAGTGTATCGTGGGTTCATAGACTAAGGGCTTGTGTTGTCTAGATTAAATATGTGTGGATACAGAACGGATGGAATGGTTTTCGCTCTTGTTTCTGCCTCCCCTCCTCCACCTCTCTATTTCTAGTCTTCGTCTGCCCTCTAAAGGCTAAGGGGCGGCTTGCTTTGCTCCTGAATGATGTGTGGTTTACATGCACGTTAGCTGTAGCTCATCTGTGGCAGAGGAGCAAATATCTGCGAGGGATGAATCCCCCCGAATTGTTGTCGCCTGTGCGGGGGGCATAATTACCATCTCTGGCATTTAATACCCCCAGGTGTTTTATTTATCTGCCGAGCGGAGTACCTGACACATCACGCCAGTACCTGGACTCACTTCAATCGTTCGGTATGACGAATGTGCCAGTATCGTATCAAAACCCCCGGCTGACCACTCCGGCGGCTGCGGGTGCATCTACGTGGCTAAGCACTGACAGATGTGTGTTTCATGGGCCATTGTGAAGAAAGGGTTACGACTGATCGTGCCGTCCGGGGGGAGGGAGACCTATCCATATCTTGCATTCATCAGCAGTCGCTGGCGAGCGCACATTTGTGAGGGCGGTCGGGAAAGCAGGGCCCCGTCTCAGCCTTTGTCACATTCCAGGTTTCGGCCTGTCAGTATTTGACAGCTCTGCAGTGGGACCGCCATTGACAAAGCGGCCTACCCGATTCCAGTGATGGCGGACAGGCTATGGTAAGTGTGTATTTTGAATGAGAAAGATTCTCTGACAAACCCGACAGCGAGGATTCATTTTATTTATTTATTTTTATTTAAGGTGTTTTTTGGTATTCTGGGCTAGTAAAGAACATGGTATAATAGTACAATTGCAGCAAAATAGTTGCTTAAACACTCCCGTAATATTCGTATATACTTTATTAATGCTTTTAGTTGAATACCGATGCTATATTTTCATCATGTGCTTGCGGTGTGGTGTCATGGTACTTATAGTGTGAGATGAAGCACTTGAGCGTGACTTAGTGTGTGCGCCCATTTTGGTATGAATAAAAAGAGATGTTTGAAAGTCTAGTGTGTCATGAAGGACGCAAACATTCCCGTTCCCCTTACAAGGGAAAAAAACAAACCTTTTCAGAGCTTGGGTACCATTTAAGCATGCATAAAGCATGTCCTTCTCTCTGTCCAATTTTTAAGCAGTGGAACATCAAGCAGGGGGAAGCTGGAGGCAATCCAAGGCCTCTCCCTTCAACAAAGAATAGACGTTTGCAGCTTTATTGAATTGTCACTGTATTTGAAAGTCTTACTTTGTAAGCATTGAAATGAAAAAGGTGTTTTCTTCCTGTCAAATAACAATGTTTTCCCTAAAGCCAAAAACGTACATGTTGAATGCATCTGTCAATGATTCAGAGAGGTGCACTCTGACCTTAAACCAGTGAAGTTCTTGCCTGAGCTCTGGGCAAGATCTCATCCATGGAGGGGGGTCACGGTGATGACCTGTTCTGAAGAAATTTGTTGTTCTTCTCCTCGATGCTGTCTCATGGACTTACTCTCTTCTTCAGCTCCTTGACCTCAGCAGTTTTAAAAATCCACTTTTTTTTTCTTTTCTTTTTTTAACCAAAGTATACCAGGAGTTATTTGTCAGTATAAACAGATTTCCTTAACAAAATAAAGCTATATAAGGTATGGTGATGGTATCTGATCATATTTGATTATTTGTGCATTTTCGAAAATTAATTAGTTTAATTGAAACAGATTGACAATTATAATGTAAAAGAGAGAGGAAGGAGATTTTTATTCTGTTCTTTGGTATTACTGTAATATAAAACAGCATTTTTTTTTTCTTGCACTTGTGCACACAATGATCCTGTCTTTTGATAATAGGACTTTGTCTGAGTAGCAGCACCAAGCGGAAAGCACGGCAAAGCTTTTAAGAGTGGTGCAGAGTTGTCTGAGCTTTAGCAGAACGGCTGCCACATTAGCTCAGGGGTTTAAGAGTCAAGTATCATCAAGAGCAGTTTCCCATAGAAATAGGGAGAACTAAATGTAAACAGAGAGCCCACTTGACACGGCCGGCGTTTGCTAAGCCAAGAACGAGAGTGTATGGGCTTTGCATTCAGCCACACTAAAGCCACTTTAACTGTGGTCACAGAAGAGAGAAACAGTCATTTAACACGTACATGTATGGGCATCTACAAGCTCTGTTGTGAAAATCGAATGCATTATTCTGGGAATTATGTATTATTGTTAATTACATATTAAATGTATTATTGCAAAGAACTGAAGTTGAAGGAAATGAGTTTGTTGAAGTTTTTATATTGATTTGTGTTATACATTATTTACGGATCTGAAAATCATTAACTTTATCATTAATCATTAACTTCAACAATGTCGATGACTGGTTGAGGCCACGCTAACAGTAAAAAGTATCATGGATACCATGTTTTTTGGACAAGTACCATGGTATTCTTTGAAATCCCTTTGAGTACCATGTAGATACCATGGTACATGAATATAGTAATCATTCAGTACCATGGTACAATCCAACAGCATCAGTGTAGCGCCTCAGTACATTTTTAGTAAGAGCATGCTAATGCTAATCTCTTCAGAAGTGTTTACATTAAAGATAGGAAAAATAGCTAATTCTTATATGTAGAACTTTTGGATTTAAACCATTGACAATATTTTCTGTCTTAATTATGTATATTCTAAGATCCACTTTGAGATTTTAGCCTGTTAATTGTGTGTTAGCATAAGTTAGCTGTGATGCTAGCCTGTGGCTCAACGTTAGTCAAGTTTCCCTACCAAACTAATGGTGCTTGAAAGATATATCTTCCTCCTCCTCACAGAGCTGCTGTATATTTATCCAACTTTATTTGATTAAAAAAGCATGGTTTTAATTACTCAGGATGACTGACTGTGTGTTTAATAAACTAAAACAATTCAGCAGATTGGATTTTGACATTGAACAATAATGATGACTCAGTTTGCTGTTGACGTTGCCCATTGCTAAATGTGTTGATGTGACGTCATTCACCTAAACAGCGTAAATTTACCAAAGTGTAATGACCTCAACCAGCCCAACCCTGCTGAAAAACAACAGATTAAACCAGCCCAACATGTTTTCTGCTCTTAAATGGTTAACATGGTCTAGCGATAGGCTCCTAAGATGTTGTTTAAGCTAGTCAGCCAGCTGGTTCAAAATCCCCCTATAACCACCAAACCAAAAGCTTGACCCCGCTGCTCTAAAAAGAGCTGAAGAATGGCTTGCTGATCTTGTAAATAATTAGCAGCCTTGATCTTAACTGCGTCAGATCATGTCAAATGCTTGATGCTGTTGTAAACCTGTACAGTAAGCATTTTTTTTCCCTTGTTCCTTTCCAGGCTCTCCTCTTCTACATTTGCGTGACAATGAAGGTCAGACCCCTCTGGACCTGGTTTCTCTCGAGGCCCTACGTGAGGAGCTCCTTCGCTGTGCGGAAGAAGGTGACAAAGCTCTGGACGCTCCTTGCTCGCAGGTGCGGGATGTTCCCTTCATAGAGTCCTGCTCATGGGTGCTTAGCTGCCTGTTCCTCACCTACCTTCAAGACCGACACGTGCCTACCTACAAAACCCAACTTACACCTCTGGACCTTAGTCCCACTGTGTGCCGCACCCTGATTCGTCTCCGTCCGGGCACGCTAGCCTCCACCTGGGGAGATTCCTGTGCGGTGAGCCTGGCTGAGGACCTGAGGACTGTGTTGAATTTGGAGCAGTATGTGTCACAGGTGAGCCCCGCACTGAGACACTGTCATGGGGATCAAACCAGCCTGTTTGTGCAGCTGCTTGTAGACCTGCAGGCGGAGGGGGCGGCACTGATCACTGGACAATCTGATTTTGACTCGTTCTAAAAGATTCCCTATGGAGAAACAAGACGAAATGGGCATGTATCTGTAGACCTGTGGTAAAGCTGGTTAAAACGAATTGTGCTATTAAGTTTTTGAATGGATACAAATAATGAATATTAATTGAAAGTTTTCAATTAATATTAATTCTTATTTGTAACATTGTGCACTGTTTTGTCTTTGCTGTTTGGTTAATATATGCAAAACTGGGGAGTATTTAATTGTTTGTTCCAAAATATTTTTGTAAAACACTAGATTTTTTTTTTTTTACTGTAAACTAAAAGTTTAAATTAAAATAAACATGATTTGAAACTTGCAAATTACTAAAAGATTTAAATGTTTACAACCGGTCAGAAGTGTGGCCATACTTAGAGTATGCACTCTTTATTAGAACTATTCTCCACATTTTAGTCTTTAAAACTTTAAAATAGCACAAAATGGACACACAAATTATGTCGTGAACAAACACATTAAATCAGAACTGGCAATACTAATATTTGTATGTCTCGATTGCAGCTCAACACAATTTAGACATTCTATCAACCAACTTCATAAGATGCATCCTGGGATGCTTTTGACTCTTTCTCCACCAGCGATTTTTTTTTTTTTTTTTTTTTTTGCCAGCCACTTCCAACTTTTTTGATCATTTTCACAAAATGTTCATGGCCCCCAGAATATTTTGTTGTACTAATATCTGATTATGCAATATATCAAAAGCAAGAACAGAGCCTCGGCTTAAAAAAAAAAAAAGTTTTATTAAGTTTTATTCTAACTTAATGCATTTAAAAAAAAATAATTATCAAAGATTAAATGTGGCCGTTTCGTTAAAAAAATCTACCTTTTGAGCAAAAAGCTGAGAAAAATGTTGCATTTTTTACCAAAGACATCGAGTCCATCAACACCCCTAATGCTTGTACAGTCCTTTACCTCATGGGTTGACATTTCATTCAGTAACATTAGGCAGATTTATATGTGGTTTAATGTTGATGATCGCATTATTTTACATATGTATCTTATTTCTGCTTCTTTTTCGCATGTGCTTTGATCAGTAGATTCATTACTCTTTCAGAAGATGCATCATAGCCCCCCCTACCATATAACAGTGAAAATGCAGAAAGCCGGAAATTTCCGTCAATGGCAATCAATTTGAAGTTCACATATGAATGCTAGACACTTGGGTGTCTATCTGGTCCAACTCATTTACTTAAAAAAAAAACTTTTATAGAAATTCATATGAGATCATGAGAATTAACTTTTCACTTTAGCATATATCTTACAGTCCATTAGACAACTCCGCAATACACCTCATTGCCACTGTTCCAAATGAACAAACTCCAGCCTACTAGATGACATCTCCCAGTTCTCTGATCCAGGATGATGGAGGGAACACATATGTGTGCCATGTGGGGTTAACAATCAATCCCTTCCAAACAACCGATTCTAGTACAAAAGCAAGAAATCTACCAAAGACCTCCATGAGGAATGAGCCGTTTCCTGATCATGCCCTTTTCAACTACAATCCAAGCGAGTATCCGGAGGTGACCAGGGATCACGGCGGCCGGGTTTGGGATTAGAAATCAAGACTCTGCGGATGGTCTGAGTCTGACAGCCCAAGAGCGATGGAGGATGCCGAGGTTAATAAATAACAAGCTCAAGTGTTCTTGCTTTCAGCGTGGCCCTGATTATTAGCGTCTGGCAGCGCCGCTGTTTGTACTGGATCACGCCGTGTGATGCTACGGTGTCATATTGAATAACAGCAGGGATCAGACAGGGAAGAAACATCCAGACTAACAAATGATCAGGGGCCACAGAGGCTGAGAGCACAGGGGAGCCCCTTTTGGCCCCTGTGGAGGAACACACTGTTCTTCCATCACTCTGAGAGTGTGTGAAGAGCGCTTATATCGTGAGGTGTTCAGAAGGGAAACTTGGCTCATGGTGAAAGCCTTGAAATATAGCAGCACTGGTGAAGGTGTAAGAAATGAATGACTCTTGTGTTTGAGAGATGAAACAGCTTGTGCATACCTGTGTGTTTGTATATAAAAGACCCACAACTAAGAGCTGATCTAGAGAGGAGACCTTGTGCCTTCAGTATGCAAATACAATCACTTTTCAAAGTACTAAAAGGTGCTTTATATTAATTCAGATGCAAATCGCACATACAAAAAAACAAAAACTTTTTTTTTTTTCGTTAATTGAAATAAAGCTAAAATGTTTTAGCTTTATTTTGTGATAAAAAATAAAAAGCTAACTCAAGGTATGAATCAATACTGTAATAGTACACTAAAATAGCAATGTACACATCCTTGTTTACATGCTTGGAGAATATTTTTTTTATTGATGAAAGCAAGCAATAATTATATATATATATATATATATATATATATATATATATATATATATATATATATATATATATATATATATAAGAAACAAAACATCTTTAAAAGTAATATACATAAATTATTGTAATTATTCATTGTCCATTCATTGTAATTTTTCATTTTCAATATTGTCCATATTTGAGTTTCAATTTTGTCAATTCTGTCAACTGTTTCAGCCAGTCACAGGGAGCAGTATGACATCACAGGCAACAGGTTTTAAATCTCCACACAGACACACATTACAATTTCATAAACATTTGACCACATATATTCTTTTTTTTCTTTCTTTTTTTACAAGAATATTTACAAAAAAAATAAAAAAAGATTTATGCCAAATAAATAATTTTAAAAATCTGGTATAAATGAAAGTGCCTTTATTTTTTCAGTTAATGGAGGTTACATTCTACATAGCTCTCACTCTCTATATATATCTATATATCTATATATAGGCATGTTAGTATTTTCACACACACAAAAAAAATGGTTTTAAGCCAGTTATTTATATATTTAGCTGTAGTGTGTCAGTAGGAAATATCAGTTTACATTTCCAAACATTACTTTTCCATTAATTGTAATAATCCAGTGAGATTTGTGTGTGCACAAGGAGTCTGACAACAGCCGGTAAGATCCACAGGGAGATCTGATCTCACCATCCTGGAGATTACATGAAGAAACTGAAAAAAACGGAGACAGATTAAATCCAGAAGAACTGCAGTAACGTCTCCAAGATGCTTGAAGAAACCGACCTGAAAAACGATGTGTAAGTGCACCTAGGACAAAATCTGTTTTAAACGCAAAGGGTGTTCACACCAAATATTGATTTGATTTAGTTAAATAGATTTGATTTATCAATTAACTTATATTATGACATTATTTTTAAAAGCATCCTTACATTACAGCATTTTTACCTAAAACCTAGTGCCTAAAACTTCACAGCACTGTAGCTTTGCAGGTTTCTTCAAGCGTCTTGAAGACGTTGCCACAGTTCTTCTGGATTTAATCTGTTTCAGTTTTTTCAGATTCTTCATGTAATCACAGACAAACTCGAAGATGTTGCCAGACTCCTTCATACAAAAATCTCACTGGATTATTACAATTAATGAAAAAAGAAATGTTGGAAATCTAAAGTGATATTTCCTACTGACACACTATAGCAAAAGATATAAATAACGTAAAAAGCTTTTGTTTTGTTTGTGAAAATACTAACGTGCTTAAGACTTTTGCACAGTACTGTATATATATATATATATCATTTCCAAAAAAAGATCCACTTTGGTTTGCTTGCAAACACAGCATGTGCACTTTTACAAAACGAAAAGCTTTTGGGATGCAAAATCCATTCACAATAAACCCATTGATCAACTCCAATCAACACGTACAGTTCACAGAAACACATTCAGGCTTAGAAAACTATCCTTTCTGCAGTTCAGATCATCTGTGTTGTGTTTTTAGAGCGCGAGTCACTGAAGTACCGTCCGTGTCCTGCTCAGTGGGGATTGTGTTGTCTTTGTAATGGAATTCCCTCCAACAAATCAATGGTGTTTCCATATGATAGATGCGATATGGCAAATGAGAAGTCAGGAGGGAGGCAGAGGGATGAGGCTAGTGTCCTTTCTGATGTAGCCTGTGCTGTGATCTTTTCATCGCTCGCTACGCCGAGGTCCCTCAAGAGCACCCCGCGGACCCGTCCGTGACCTCCCTCGCAAGCGGATGGATGAAGGGGAGGAAATGACAGAGAGGAATGACAGGAGGAGCACCGAAAAAGCAGCCCGCGTCGTCCTCTTTCTCCACAGCGGCGTCAGTAAACCTCTGCCCTCCGGTACCCCCCGAGGCCCTAAAGCAGCCTGTCACACGCTATCGACTTCTTGTCAAGCAGCCAATCCACAGCAATGAAAACACACACAGACATTCGCCCTTCAAGTTCGGGATTTTTCGAAAGATTTCTTTTCCTCTGTAAAACAGGCGTGCACGCTCAGCCTTGAGAGTTGAAGATCAAAGTTTGAGTGGCTGCAGGAGGTCGGGCGGACGGAACGGGACGGGGTGGCTGCAGGTGCGGTGGCAGAGTTGACCGAGGAAGTTGCATTCAAATGAGAACGTGCCTCTCTCTCTCTCTCTCTCTCTCCACTCGGTCACCATTCTCTGGCCCAGACTGACATCTTTATTAGCGTAGTGGCACTGCGTTGCGTTATGGGAGCAAAGGAATAAAGCAAGGGTACGTAAACTCTCAATCCCCACTACGAGGACAAGGCTAACGCTGACACTGCCATGGCTACTATTGGTCAAAGAAGGTTTACAATAAACAATCCCAGCATGCATCATTCATACCATTAAAAGAACATCAAAACAAAGTAAAGATACCGCAAACCTCACTGGCATGACTTTCTTTTTTTTAGTTGTCTCCATGAGCACTTTAGTTACAGCCATAAATCGGACCATAACAGGCTCAGCTGTCGACTCTGATAACTGCTGCTCGACAGCTGAGGATAGCTTTAGATATGGCAGTTACTGCGGCGTGCAAATTGTAGGGTGCAAACTGCAACTTAACCAGCGTCGTTTTCCCTTCTGTAAAGGCGAGGTGTGTCGGCACAGGTGGGCGTATTATCAGCTGATCCTGCTATTTGTGGTTAGAACGGCTCCCTTTGCTGCCGTGAAAGGACACCTTGGCTTTTAGAGCTGTCTGGCCAGTGGCAAGAGCTGACAAATAACCCAGACTGTTTGACTCTAAAAGGGGTCAAGAGCTTTTGCCGCTCTTCTCGCCACAAAAAAATAAACCCAAAAAAGGACGGATGGTAATTAACAATGGTCCAGTTTTCACTCTGACTGCGCTCTTTAAGTCTCCACGCCGCAGCTAAAACAGAGAGAAAAAAAGTGAAAGACAGAAAGAGGCTGGTTGCCGGTCAGTCCTCTACTTTTCCTTGGCGTTGGGAGAGCGTCCGTGCGAGGAGACGAGCTATCCAAGGTTATTTTTCTTTCTTTTGTTTGGGCTGGGACTGGGGTCCACTTTCAGCTCTCGGTACTGCACCTGTTGAAACACACAAGCACACACACATGGACATGGTCAGGTGGGCGGATTGATAGCTGGGGATAGTGGTGAGGATGAGAAGCTTTAGTGATGTGGCGCTGGAGAGCAGAGCTGTGCTGTCACACAGAAGCCCACAAGTTAACCAGTTACTGGCATTCTACATCCTCACAGTCACATATGACTGAAATACACTGTATTGGTTATAATTTAGACAGATCACATGTTAGTGATGCTCCCAGAATTGCCCATTGCACAAGCTCAGAAAAGAATTAATCCTATATATAGGGATTTAGTAAGGGGTTAGTAAGATTTATTTTTTAATTTTTTTAAGAAATCAATACTTTTTTTCTGCAATGATGCATTAAATTGTGCAAAAGTGAGAACTTTTATAATGTTACAAAACATTTCCATATCAAATAAATGCTGTTCTTTTGAACTTTCTATTCATCAAAGAATCCTAAAAAAAATTTTATCACAGTTTACACAAAAGTATTAAGCAGCACAACTGTTTTCAACATTGATAATTTATCAAAGTTGAAAACAGTTTAGATGCTTAATATTAATAAGAAATGTTTCTTGAGCAGCAAATCAGCATATTAGAAGGATTTCTGAAGGATCATGTGACACTGAAGACTGGAGTAATGATTCTGAAAATTCAGCTTAATCAAGTTATTTTAAATTGCAATAATATTGTGCAATTTTACTGTTTTAATGAATTTTTCTTAAATAAATGCAGCCTTGGTGAAAATAAGGAACTTTTTTTCCAAAACATTAATATATGTTACCAACCCTAAACTTTTGAACAATATTGTGAATTGTAAGTCTAAAAGAGAGAAAGAAAAAAATCCTATAATTTTACACATGTTTACTATTTTGTGTATTTGCTATCATTGAATTATAATTATGGATATATTTGTGTGTACAGTAGTGCATTTCATTCAGTATTAAAAAGTTTAAAAATTGTTTTATTAAAAACTTTGATTTATAATTAATTTACTACTTAGCCCAAAATGTGGGTGCTATGTATATTTATGTATATTTCAGTATACAGATGTTGATTTCACATTGCTTGCATTGTATCATTTCAGAATAGAGCCTCCCATGCACTATTTGAATGACAAAGAGTTGCAACCTACAGTTGTAATCAAAATTATTCAACCCCCATTACAAAAGCAGGTTTATTGGCATAATTTGCAGACTTTCAGCTGTTTGCAATGAACAAATCAAACAAGAGTAATTAAAATAGCTCAACACAACAAATGTTTCAAGTGGTTTCCCCAAATTCAACTGAAAATGCAACTTTTAATGACTTCCGCAGTCTCAAAATTATTCAAGCCCCTGAATAGATATCTTCACACTTCACAAAAAATATATTTAAAAAAATAGCGAAAGCACTAAATGTTCCTAGTGACACTGTTTGCGTTTACACTACTTGGACAGGACAGGAAAAGGAAGCTATCAACGGCTCCAACCTGATTTCCGAGAAGGCAGATTCAGAAAAGCCCTTGAGTGACTGCAAAAGACCTGCAGCAAGACTTGGTGGCAACATGCACTGAGGTTTCAGCTTGCCCAGAAAGGCGCATACTATACACATGCTAGAACTCCATGCTACTGACCAAAAAGCACAAGAAAAGTCGGCTCCAATTTGCTCAAAATCATATAAATAAGGCACAGAAGTTTGGGGATTCTGCTCTGTGGAGCGATGAAACAAAACTGGAACTTTTCGGCCCTATGAAGCATATGCAGAAAAAAAAACACTCCCTAAAGTTAAGCATGGTGGTGTTCGGTGATGCTCTGGGGCTGCTTTGCATCCTTTAGCACTGGAAACCTGATGGATTCATTGAAGTATAAGGAAGGAAAAAATGTCATGCCGTCAGTGAAGAAGCTGAAGCTTGGGCATCATTGGACATCCAACAGGACAATGATCCCAAACATACCTCATATTCCACCAAGGCTTGGTTGCAGAAGACATCCTAGGAGATTCTACAGAGGCCATTACAGTCACCTGACTTGAACCCCATAGAAACTCTCTGGTGGGATTTGAAGAAGGCAGTTGCAGCACGCAAACCCAAGAATATTACTGAACTGGAGGCCATTGCTCAAGAGGAATGGGCTAAGATTTCTCAGAAACGCTGCCAGAATCTGGTGTCTGGTTATACATTTCGTTTGCAGAAGGTCATTACAGCAAAAGGGTGTTCTACCAAAGTACTAAAGCTGCTTGCCATGAAGGGGTTGAATAATTTTGAGAAGGCAGAAGTCATTAAAATTTGCATTTTCAGTTGAATTTGGGGAAACCACTTGAAACATTTGTTGTGTTGATCTATTTCAATTACTTTTGTTTGATTTGTTAATTGCAAACAGCTAAAAGTCTGTTCATTTTGCCAATAAACCTGATTTGCAATGGGGGTTGAATAATTTCGATAACAACTGTGCATAGCTGCCTATCTAAGTAACGAGGATGCTCACTAGGTTTTGAAACAGAGCAGGAAGGGAAGATATACCAGCTCAACATTCACAGTCACCATAGCAAGACAGTCAAGTGCCTCTGAGCAAAACAGACAGATCACTGGTTTTCCCTCAGATCTGGCCCTCAAACTGACTGACATCATTCCCTAAGAAATGTGGTCCATGTACTGCCAACTCAACAGAAACATCAGTCACCACCTACACTGTGGAGTGTGTCCATCTCACAGCCATCCATCTTGAAGGTGTGAGGCTGGGTTTGCCTGTGCCACATACAAACACAGCATCAGTAGCTGAATGTGATCCACAAATGACTTTTCTCTTAACCGATTTTCATCAGGACAAAAAGGTAAAATGTACTGTAAGCATGGAAAATGATAAGCATCAAATTAATTGACCATTAATTGTTACAGCAGCAACATACTATAAATAAAATACAATACATTAATTAAAGTAAAAAAACGACCCCAAATGCACCACAACAAGCACAACATATAGTTTAGTTTAGTATAGTTTAGTTCCTTTATTTTCCACAAGTGGAAATTTGTCTTTGGCTTCACTATACACCACACACAAGGACACGAACACAACATAACAATATACATACAAAATATAAAACAATAACATTGCCATATGTACATATACAATCTATGCATACATATCCACCCCTAATCATATTCATATCTTCTCAACATTTAAAATTCTAATGCTATTTGGCACAAATGACATCTGGTACACATTTTTACTCACCCGAGGTTGTCTAAAACGTCTCCTTGATGGTAACAATATCAGACACAAAATAACACAAGTCTTGATCACATTTGATTAAACAATCTCACGGCAGTTGGAAGAAAAGACCTTCTGTATCTCTCTTTTGAGCAACGTGGGTAGATAAGTCTGTTGCTAAATGAACTACACAGTACACATAGTACACTGTATCATGGAGGGGGTGAGATTTATACTTCATGATGGAGGACAGTTTCCCTACCATCCTTTCTTGCCCAATTTCATCAACAGAGGGCAAAGACCAGCCCATAACTGAGCACACCTTCCCAATCAGTTTAAGTCAAGTCTGTTTTTGTCCCTCACAGAAATCCCCCCACCCCAGCATACCACAGCATAAAAAATTACAGATGCCACTACAGTGTCATAGAAAGTCCTTAACAATACTCGACACAACCCAAAAGATTTCAAACGTCTCAACAAGTGAATACGACTCTGACCCTCTTTATACAAGTAATTCCTGTGATCACACCAGTCCAACTTATTTTTTCAGTAGACACCCAGATATTTGTAAGATTTCACAATTTCAATATCCACTCCTTCAATATTTTCTTTCGGAAATCTATTACAATCTCTTTGGTTTTACTTGCATTAAGTTCAAGGCTATTCAGCTTCCATCATTCAACAAAGTTCATAATCAGCTTGATACTGTAGATGCAATTAATCAGATGAATTAATCAGCACATAGCTGAATTAATTCAATTAAAAACTGTAATCAAGTCAATTAAAGTCAGCCTTAAAAAAAAAACCATAATTCAGGGTTGACAATAGGGTCCACACAGTAGCTGCAGCTAGAGCATTTCTGGAGGATTTCAGAGAGGCCTGGCATTCGTCGTCGTCAAAGAACGCTTTAAATTGCAGCCTAACGGGGTCATTATTTTCGTATTCACTTTAAACACATCAGGGTCGCGTCTGACTTCAGAAGCCTCCCTTGAACTGCGTGTAAACAAAAGTTTGCGTGTCAAGGTGAGGCGATGAAGATCGACATTAGTGAATCTAATGGAAGAAAAGAAACGAAGGCAAACAACAATAAAGGCTCAATCAAAAGTAGCGCTATAAAGAGTGTGTGGCACGTCAGAGGCTCTATTACACTTAACTGCTGACAGTTATGCCATCCTGTATGGTGCAACAAGCACTGCAGCTTTAATGACAGAGAGCTGTCCCACCCAAGATAACACGCCACACTAGTTAGAGTCAAAGAAGCACGCGGAGAAAGTAAAAAAGGGAACAATACAAAGAAAAGAACTTTAGTAGTTGGAATGAGGGGGGTTAAAGTGACTACGGTGAGATAGCAATTTGGAGCAAGTGCCGAGCACAAAGAGAACATCCGTGGAGACGATGGGTAAAGACCTTACGCTGCTCAAAGGCTGCTCCACCCTCGCTCCGCTCCCCCATGTTGACAGTTGCACTACAAAACACACTTTGAAGTACGCTCTTGTGGAGGGGGCGCCACACACACGAGCGCTTCGTTTAGCGGTGTCAGGCGCCGTCCCGGGACCTGCCGCAGCAGAGTACGCGATGCCGTCCCGCCGCCAAGCGTGGATCGGGGTTTGAAGCCACATGGGCGACAGGCAAATATAAATAAGTAAATGAAAGCTGAACATTTTTAATGATACTATGCTATGCTGTTTATAGAGAAGGAGAGAAATCTTGCCTGCTTCATCTCTAGTGACACCTAACCTTGCATTAGGGGCATTAAATGCTCCTCTAGAAGAGAAAAAAAAGGGCTTAGAGACGCCCACAGACAAGCTCTCATCCATTGGTGAGAAAAAAAATTTTTCGAGGTGAAAAGAGAGGGAAAAGGCACTGAGGAAAGTTTCTCCTAACTTTTTATTTTCCTACGGTAAGGTGCATGCTAATTGCTTGTTTAAACTCTAAATAGAAACCCCTGGTGCAGCAAAGACAGGCCTTTGATACAGTATGCACGATTGAGGAAAGTTTCAGCACCTACACAACCAACAGGACGTGCTCTCTCCTCAGATACAAGAAAAATGATGGGGAATTGCTGTGGGAGGCATCACAAAAATGCCAAAGGCTTAACTTATGAATATTAATTAGGGGGTGCACACATAATTGAACATGGTATTTGACTGTTTTAAATAAATAAACAAACAATCTATTGATATGGATATCTGATCATATTACAAGCAGTTCACACTTTTCCTGGGAATCAAACCCATGACCTTAACATTGCTAGTGTCTCTACTTTTTGAGCCACAGGAATGATACTCTAAATAGGAAACTAAAACTGGCGGTAAATGTCTAAAACACTATATATATATATATTATATATATGTTACATATTTGTGTGTGTGTGTGAATATATATATACATATACATATACACACACATATATTAAGGCCAAGTATGATAACCCATACTCAGAATTTGTCATCTGCACTCCCCATCCAGGTTAGTGCACACACACACACACACTGCAATCTATGAACACACACCCGGCGCAGTGGGCAGCCTTTTCTGCTGTCTTGCTCAAGGGCAACTCAGTCATTTCCTGCCAGTTTTGAGAATTGATCCCACAACCTTCGGGTTGCCAGTCTGACTCTCTAACCATTAGGCCATGACTGCATAACATACATGCACAGAAGACCAATATATGATGCCTTCAGATAGAACAGATAGTATGCCTTCAAGCCCTGTAGGTTGCGAGTTGGAGCCACTGCCGATCAAACTTGTTGGCACATCCAACAGATGCTCAATTGGATCGAGATTTGGGGAATTTTGAGGCCAGGGCAACACCTTGAACTCTTCATCATGTTCCTCAAACCATTCCTGAACAATGTGTGCAGTGTAGCAGGGTGCATTATCCTGCTGAAAGAGGCCACTTACATCAGGGAACAACGTTGACATGAAGGACTGTACATAATCTGCAACAATGTTTAGGTGGCACTTATTAATTATTGGCATGAATGGCTGGACCCAGGGTTTTCTGGCAGAATATTGCTCAGAGCATTAGACTCTCTCCACTGGCTTATTGTCGTCCCACAGTGCATCCTGGTGCCATCACTTCCCCAGGTAAACAGCGCACACGTACACAGCAGGCCATGTGATGTAAAAGAAACTGGGACTCATCAGACCAAGTAACTTTCTTCCAATGCTCCCAGATCCAGTTCCGAAACTCACATGCGTGCTTTCGACGTTGGTCAAGGGCTCTGAATGGTCTGTAGCTACAGTACGCAGCCCCATACATTATTATTATGCGTGTATGTGTGTCCCACCCATAAAAACACAACACACTAGTTAGTCAAACAAGAGTCAATCTGGCCTAGGAAAATTGACATCTTTGTGCTTGGAGTTTTTGTGTGTGTGTGTGTGTGTGTGTGTGTGTGTGTGTGTGTTAATACAATGTGATGTGCGTGATAATACAATGTGATGTGCGGACATGGTTAAGGCTGGCTGTCTTACAAATAAATTATGAACACATGCAAAAACAAGAGGGAATCAGTGAAATATTAGTGATTGATTGTGTTGTCAATGTATTCTTATTCCTGTGATTTGTTTTGTTTGTTTTCTGTGCATTTTTTTTGCTTGTCTGTTTACAAAATAAACAGTAAATAAAACCTGTAGCTTTTTTTTTGTGCAAAAAGAATTTTTTCAGATAAGTACTTTAACCAAGAGTAGTGATTTGTTCTTCCCTCACATTTAAAAAATATAAAATATTTTGATGGTTCAACTGAACTTGTAGGGTCATTAAAAACAAATATCCCCTTCAGACATCACTTTTGGCCTGTGTGTGTGTGTGTGTGTGTGTGTGTGTGTGTGTGTGTGTGTGTGTGTGTGTGTGTGTGTGTGTGTGTGTGTGTGTGTGGTGTGATGATAGATAGACAGACGGACGGACGGACGGACGGACGGATGGATGGAGGTGGAGCTATAGATTGGGGTGCAAGAACAAAAATGAAGAACACTATAAATCTTTGCACTGGATTGCCACTCATTATTAAACACAAACAAGTTGCAAACATTAGCTTAACAATAGGGGATACATACATGCCTGCTGCAATCTATTCCATAAAGTGTAGGGGACAAAATCAGCCATTGCAAAAAGTGTCCATAAATGATAGCCGTGTCCTCAGAAAACAGACAAATTTTGCTATTGTTTGCCCTCTTTTCTTCTCTCCTCAAGTGCGTGCCCTTCGCAGGTGATGAATTGGCTAAGAGCTGAATTGCACGGCTGCGGCTGCATTTTAATCTCAGCATTTGCATAGGCCATAATGGAGCCCTTGGCGTGCTAATTGCTAGCGTCCCAGTTACGCACGCAGTTCCTCCATTGGCTAATGGCACCATAAAGCATGCGACAGGACACGTCTTAGACACCTGGTAGAGAATTTTAAGTTGGTAATGCCAGTTGGCCTCATTTAAGGGAGAAAGTATTGCATTATATCAGAATGTGCTTTATTTAAAGCAGTGAGGCAGACGCACAGCAGGTAAAGATATTCTCGGAGGGGTCTATAGGCGGGTACATGAAAAGAACAGAGTGTGTAAACTGGGAGAGTAATTCAAAGTGAATACACACCTCACAGCAGGTTTGATATATCACAGGTCTCCTGCAGTGCACTTAAAAGGCCATGGGCTCAGTGCACAGAGGTGGTATGTATTAAAATTTACAACAAACCTTAGAATAAACACAGCACTTGTGTATAGTGTACACTTAACCTGCCTGATCTTCACAACACCTTCAACGTGGGCAACTAATAAAGTAATTTAATGAATGTATCCATTTTGAGGGCATTTTCCAAAAGGAGAAAAGGACAGCAGTGCCTTCCCAAAAAAAATCTGGAGGAGAAAGTAATCAACAGTCCAAAAATATATTACAACAAGTGTGAACCCACTAATCTAGTAGAAGTGTCCAACAGCGACACCAGCGGATAAAGTTTCAGAGGGAGGTCTTGAGCTCACTGTTTTGAAGTATAGTGTGGATGTGAGTGTGAATGGAGAAATAGAGATAAATAAAATAAAATAAAGTAAAATAGAATAATAAAATAAACTGTGATGGACTGTCCTTCCATCTGGGGTGTTTCCCAGCCGAGATTCTAGGATACGCTCCAGCATCCCTGTGACTCTACATAGGACAATCGTTTTGAAGAATGGATGGATGGAAAATAAAATAATTGCAATTAATATAATTAAAAAATAAATAATAATAAAAAAAATAAAAAATAAATAAACAAACAAGAACAAGTAGTACAAATAAAATAAATAAAACATTATTGTTACTGTATTCATGTTTTTATAACTTCTGTTATTTGCAAAGCATGTAACAACATTTAAATGTAAGAAATAACCTTTAAAAATAGTATACTAATATGAATATGTTAATATTATAGTATAAGATGCTTATTGATAAAAGTTTGGTAAACTGTGTTCCATTAAACCAGTAATTGTTTAAACATCATATGAACCTGAAACATTAATTAACATTGATAAGAAAAGAAACCCAAAGCCAGAGAGGAGAATTTGCCTCCTTTTAGACCACAACACGTCACTGATCTGTATCTACCGAAATGCATGTGCATATTTACCTTATGTAGCCCCGCCCCTTTTCAGCGCAGCACCCATAGGGCCCTATCATGCACCCATAGGGCCCTATCATACACCCGGCGCAATGTGGCGCCAGGAGCGACGCAAGTGTTTTTTGCTAGTTTCAGCCCGACACAGTTATCATCTTCACGTTGTGCGCAACATTGTTTAAATAGCAAATACATTTGCCCCTATTTGTGCACCCATGGGCGTGCTGGTCTGAAAACGAGGTGTGTTCAGGCGCCTTGTTGGCTCGTTGCTATTTTGAGGCAACTGAAATAGACTGAAAATTGGCCGACAAAAACCTGGTCTAAAGTCAATGGCGCAGTATTTTCTTGTTATTTAAAGGGTGCATTATTAATATGAGCCTATAGGTGGGTGCACAACGCGCGTACACTCTGCTTATTACACACACAGAGTGTACAGTAGCACACCCTGCCAAATATGCCAAATATTAAACATGGCAAATATTACAAATAAAAGGATTGCAATGTAAAAGATTGTTATTGTGTACATAAAGATATGACGGAATCCGGCTTGTCCCATAGATGGTCCGCACATGAGCAGATCCGTTTCATCTTTGGAGAAGTGTTCAGTCTTTCCACTTGCAAATTCTGACATGTAAATAGCGAATCCACCATGGCGCGAGCACAACTGGCTTTTAAAGGAGAACTTGGTAACTTTTTTAACTTAATAAAACTGTCTAGAAATCATTTGGATGGTTAAACAACCTGTTCTGGTGATATTGGTGACTTTCCCCGCTCCCCCCAGCGTTCCCAGGCGGAAAACCAACCTTGCAACTTGCGCACTGCCGTCCCGGCAAAGTGAAATTGGAAGTCTCGTGAGAAGCGAGAACTAGAACGAGAACGAGCGCGAAACACAAATTGCTTTACGGCAATTCGACATAAACACACACGCATGTATGATGTATTACCAGATTACTCACCTCGGTAGACATAGCTCCTCGCGATACAGTTGGCTTGCTCCGATCAAAACAAACGCACATGAGCAGCGGTAGAGAGGGGGAGGAGGCCGCCGCATGTGAGTTTTTTACGACCGTGTTGTGAAATATACGCCCCCCCACAGCTGTAGGGGGAGCTCGTGGGGAAAACATGCGACAACAAAAGGGAAAATCAGCGAAGAAGTGACTAGAGTTCGCTAGAGTTACAGAGTTCTCCTTTAAAGGGAATGGGAGATCAGACTCTGATTGGTTGATTGCACTTTACGCCCAAAAATTACTCATTAAGAGAATAGGGATAATCCTTTTAGACCATGCGCTGGGCGCGCTGACCATTTTTCCTGTCGTTAAACTAGCAAAAGTGGATTCGGACACGCCCTAAGTACATTTGCGCCGTTTTAGACCATGGCGCTTAGGTTGTTAAAATAGGGCCCAATGTGTTCTGTCTTCCGGTTTGAATTTCCACAACACGAAGGCAAGATCTTACAGATTTATGAATGAACCGCTCATCTTCCCGGTCTACATTTGTTATGCCATCCACTTCAAATATTACAATGTTCATAATAACTTTAGTTAACTCTACAATAAGTAAATCCACTTCACCAGCTAATTACTCTTCAACAGTGATGCCATAGAAATATACAGAGCTAACGCAAAAACGAAAGTTCAAACACAAAATTCTAAAGAAGGCTGCGTGCTTATTTCTCTGGTGCATAAGGTCTATACGAGCAGTGCACTCAAAATAACACAAACAAGGTGAGTAAAGAAATGCACCCACTGAGCTGTGGGAGTTGTAATTTCCCATTCAAAGACACTCTGTACTCACAGACTGCAGCACAGATGCCCTTTATATAAAAAAAATCATTAGGAGCTCATCAGTTCATGTTGTTCTGAGGCACCTCCAAATGATCTGTAAAAGAGGCAATGCTGGCCCTCTCTCTCGGCCTTGCAGGGCTTTCATCACGGGACGGTGCGGGAGGCGCAGGTCGCATCAGAACCTCAAAAATAGCCCTCCATTTGTCACTTGTGCAGAACGTTCGGGCCCCTGGGCATGTGCAGATCACACCCCGATGCAGGGGCGCTTTGTTTGAGTCTCCGAGGTCCCACAGAAGCACAGCCTCCGCCCCGCCCATTGTCTCTAACCCAGAAAACAGAGGTGAACGGACCTCCACGGGCAGTTGTGCGATGCAGAGCGGAACGTTCCGCACATCATGCTGATGTTCAAGTACTTTTTTGGACTGTCCTAAATCAAAAGCTGTAACAGGGCACAGAAAGCCCACGGCAGCCTGCTCTTCTGAGCGTGAACCTCACCGTACATCATTAGCCAGGTCTCCTCTGGGCCTCCTACCTGCAGGGACCTTCTGGGCTCCAGGTGTTTGGGGTAAACGCACCTTAGCGACCTAGCCGCATCGTGCTAATTTAGAGCAGGCTACCTGCAGCTGCATGGCCGATGCAAAGCCACGCAGGGGCTAGGGATTACGACTCTATAGAGATCAAAGCCTGCCGGCCGCCCCGGGCTCATCAAAGGCGAGCGTGTCTGTGCTGATGTGGCAAGCGATTGGTCCTGGATCAGAGCCCTGTGTCACCCCCGCCGTCAGCACCGCAGGGTTTATCCCGACACAGAGGAAGCACGATAACAGGCCAGGCTTGTGTTTACGAGCTCAGGTTTTAATTGCAGTTAAACGCCAGCACCTTGCTGCTCGAACAGAACGCTGTTGATTAAGAACGGGACAATGGGGCGGGCCGCATAACTCAGATCTCACGGTTAATGTAGAAGCAGACCGGGAGAGGATTACTGCTTTACACTCATTACACTCAATAACAAAGCATGACTCAGTACAACACAGCAAGAAGTCTATAAATCTACCGAGAGACACGTGCAGACTAACAGGGATAAGAATATAATTGGGTGTTTTTTCAACTACGGATATATGGATATATAAATCCACAGGATGTAAGATCCAGAAGGTAGATTTGTGGACTTCAATAACACTAGTAAACTAATATTTTAATATAAACTAATAATATTTGTTTACTTTTTTGTTAACAATGTGATTATACTGTGTGTGTGTGTGTATATATATTTTTTAATTTTTTATTTATTAATATTTGTGTGTGTGTGTGTGTGTGCGTGTGTGTGTGTGTGTGTGTGTGTGTGTGTGTGTGTGTGTGTGTGTGTGTGTGTGTGTGTGTGTGTGTGTGTGTGTGTGTGTGTGTGTGTGTGTGTGTGTGTGTGTGTGTGTGTGTGTGTACACAGTATATTATACCGTTTTTTCCTTTCAAAATTGTATTCTGCCATTTCTACCACATCACAAATGATGTATTATGTTTGATAACATTCTGTGGTAAAAAATAAAAAATTACCTGCATAAAACATATCTGAATAAAATCAGATGGTGGTGGCGCAATGGATAAGACACATGCCTTTGGTGTGAGAGACCCGGGTTCGAATCCACTGTGAGACACCAATGTGTCCCTGAGCAAGACACTTAACCCCTAGTTGCTCCAGAGGCGTGCGACCTCTGACATATATAGCAATTGTAAGTCGCTTTGGATAAAAGCGTCAGCTAAATGAATAAATGTAAATGTAAATAAAAAAAATAAAAAAAATGTATAGCTACCATTTTATACATCATAACTACTTTTTGCATAATTTGACTGGGAATGATACACACACACCAAAAAAATAAAGATTATTCACACATCTCATATTTCATATCAATCTTTCTCCCTGGTAATCACATACACTAACTTATAAAAAAATATATATATATTATTACGGCCAAATTGTTGGTCATGATGGAAATAGTGCAGCATCTGAGAGATTGTTAATACATTTTAAATGTTAAATTTTAAAAAGTAATTACATTTTAAATCAATAAACAATGATTAGATTAGTTTTTGAAGTGTAATAATTTTCTATGATGGATTTTCATACTTGAAGATATACAATAGCACAAAGAAAATTATGCAGACATGATAAGAAGTTTTCAAGACCTTCAAAACACAAAAAGAAGTAAGTTGACATCTGTTAAATCAAGCCCTGGTACATACCATACTTATAGCTTAAGAAATATCAAATTAACAAAGTGTAAAATCAATCAAATATTAATAAGCATTTTATATATATATATATATATATATATATATATATATCCACAGAATAAAGTGCCATTATAGGTATAAAAGTTTAGGTGAAGTTTGTTTAAAAAGTCAACATCTTGCACTCTTTCCATGGTAATGAGTCACAAGGCTGTCTGTGATGACAAGAATAGAATTCCCTGATTCTGCATTTATGCATATTACCATGAGCGGAAAGCATAAATTAAAGGGAGCCAGAAAACTCTGCACAAATACATTCTCCCACAGCAGAACCATTTGAGTTCATTGTTATTATTTTATTATGTTTGCCAAGGCTAGCATCACTATTACTGTTGCTCATTCTTAGAGATGGGGATTAAAACAAACCAATAGAAACTAAGTTTTAAACTTCAGTGCATAACTCCTCCTGCACTGTCTGTGCTACATACATAAATGAACCCTCAAATCATGGGTATTGTAGAGAGGTGTGAGACGTGACAATTTTAGAATTGGCAAAAATCTAAATACATACATGTGTCATAATTTTTGGGTAACCATCAGAAAGTCAGGGTGAATGTCGGAAGGAATTAACCTACCACTTGAACGTCTGAGGGCACTCGGGACAGGAAGTCCAACAGCTCATTGTTGTCGATGCTGTACGGGTCTCGCAGTTTTTTGGTGAACTTGTTGACCCCTGAAAGTTGAAACAACAGTGGTGATCAGGCCTCACAGAGTGCAGTTCAGATGGACCTTATAAGATCCTGCACAGATTCTAAACCCTTGTCTTTTTACTTTAAAGAATAAGCTGCTATGGAGCTGACAGAAGCTCTGCTCTCTGACCTTGTAGAGCCTCACATCTGAACACACACGGGGCATTAGCTACTAGTGAGTTTGCCCTGAGCTCTGCAGTTTACTGTCCTCCCTGCTGTTCTGGTGGCGAGTCCCTGGAGCATGAAAACTTTAACTGCCACTAAACCCTGTGACCTCCTGCAATAGTCTATTTGCAATTCTAAAACACGCTTTATGTAACATCCTACTCAGTCTTGTTATTTCATCATTCATGACAGATTGTAAGCGTAATGGATGATAGCTCACCCCAGGCCAGAACGATGTATCTGATAGGAATGTAGTACACCACAAGAGTGGCCGCACACAGGGCCACTATGGCCAGCCAGCTGAGGAAAGGCACAGTCCAGTTGAAAGTACTGAGAACAGAGAAAAGGATGAGTGTCATGTTATTTCTTCAACACAGACTTACACCGTGTATACACTGGACGCGAACGGTGCAACGCAACAAAATACAAAAGAACCCATTATAATCAGTGATAGTGTTTATACTGGATGCGGCACAACATGACGGCACTCCAAAAAACTGATGCCCCATTCAATGTTTAACTTACTTCATGCAAATGAGCTACTTCCGACAACGGTGTCTACAATGGATGCATCAAACTGAAAGCTCCAAATCCATTTGTACTATCAAGCTGTTGCAGCCCAACAAAGGTCACGCCTGGTGTAGACACGGCATTACACTTTTTCATGTGAGTGGGGCCTTATAAAATATTGCAACTATAGTAACATTTTCTATCAAAACAGCATAGTTATAAAAACACCTATAAAACAATTTTGAAAGCGCTTTATTGTACAGTCCTGTTCCCCATGTACATACTATGTACTACTTATAGTAATTACATTAAGGGACTATCTTCATCCATACTTTTGTCTGATTTTGCACTTTTTCTAGTGAGATCTTCATTGAGGTTGCTAACAGGGTAAAAACAAACTAAATTCAAGATGCATTACCATTCCAAACGACTGAGGTCGCTAAGATTTCTTAAAATGTTTTTGAAAATAGTCTCTTTGCGGCTGATACAAAAATACAGAAAAATGTGTATAATATTGTGAAATATTAGTACAATTTAAAATAATATTTTCTATTTTAATACATTTTAAAATGTAATTTCTGTGATGGCAATGCTGAATTCCCACCAGTCATTATTCCAGTCTTTAGTGTCACATGATCCTTAAGAAATCATTGTAATACAATCATTTGTTTTATTATTATTATTGAAATCAGTTGTGCTGCTTAATATTTTTGTGGAAACTATGTCATGTGTAGAAAGTAAAAAAAAAAAATTTTTTTTTAAATCAACATTTTTCAGTATCAGTATCACTATGTTACTGCTATATTACATTATAAATGATTTTACTATCACGTTTGTCAATTTAATGTGTGCTGAATAAAATTAAAAACGAAAATCTTACTGACCCCAATCTTGGTCGTTACCTTTTTAGGTAAATTTGTCTTATGTTAAGGATGCTTACACAAGGATGTTTGGAAAACAAGACAAAAAATAAATAAATACTGATTAGGAATATGATTTTTGCAGTGTAAGCAAGTGTGTGTGTTTGTTTGAGTGCGATGTGACAGAGGTTGGCACGGTGGTGCCCACGTGTCTGCTCAGACACAAGCAGCGAGAGCTGAGACTTACTTCTTTATCCTCTCACCATAGGAGGCCACTTCATCTAGAGCATTCTGTACACTGATACACACATCCTGAATGGCATACAGCTTGTTCATGAAACCCTTTCTCTCTGAGTCCTAAAAGAATGAGAGGGAGAGAGAAAGAGAGAGAGGCTGGGCAAATGTATTTTTATTTTTTTTCACACAGCTGAAAGAGCATGAGAAGCATCAAAGGCTTGGCCAAGCTCTTTTTCTCTCCAAATTCTCCATTCTGCAATAGACATGTTTAAAATTAATCACAATTTGTGTATCAATAAAGAGAAGAATATTTATTGTAATACTTTTTTCAGAGAGAACTAGCTATGTTGGGTAACCAGGTTTTAACAATGCTGACATCATTGTGGCCATCACCACCATCATTACTATGAGCATCAAAAATCTTTTCTTTTCAACTTCTGATGGCCTTCAACTGGCCACAAGAACCTCAAAAGTAGGCGTCAGTTCAATGTTTCCACAGTCAAAAGGCTCTGATTTTATTCTTACAATAAGAAGAGTCATGCAACAATTGGGTTGACACAGAATGCAGTGACTGAGTGTGGACACAGACAGAGACTGTTGTAGTGCATTGATGTGCTGAGACAAACAAACACGTACACTTCCGTACACCTAAACCCTTAAGGAGAAAGTTCACACAAAAATAGACAATCTGCAAAACATCTCATTTGAGTTTCACCGAAGAAAGCAAATCATACAGCTTTGGAATAAAGCAAATTATGACAGAAATGTCATTTTTAGGTGAACTTTTCTTAAAAAGTACAAGATTAAAACTCAAAATTCATCCATTTAACCTACCTTCCTTCTATCGGACAACCTTTTGAAGAGAACAACAGAAATCCTGGCCTATTAGCAATGTGAAAACTCAGCTACGTCCGGATTCCCAAACCCTGACACAGGCTATGCCCCACCGGAGGGCCTACACAAACGGACTGGCAGCACTTAAGAAGAACAAAATGTCCTGGCGAAATGGACCCAGAGGGAGGGCACTGCCATGCAGCAGCGAGCATTACTATGCCTTTGCCCTGTGTCTGCTTTATGAGAGCTCCAGGCCTCTGCTCAACCCTGCCCAGGTTTATCTGGAAGCACTTCAGTCGCCATCCTCAGGCCTTTCATGGAGATCAATTGAAATGTCACTGCAGTGGATCATGTCCACAATGAGACGACCAGCTACTGAACCTCTGGATCAAAACCCACTGTGCAAATCAAAGCAGCAAAAGAGGGAGCTAGTGTCCCCAACATAGAGACGCTAACATAAGATGCAAGTGGATACCACAAATTATTTGTATTTAAAAGAATAGTTCATCCAAAAATGTAAATCCTGTCATCGTTTACATACCCTTGTGTTGTGTCATGCTCCACAGAAGAAATTCATACAGGTTTGGAATGATGTGAGGGTGAGGAAATGATTACTACTTTCCATTTTTGGATAGAACGAACCTTTTGATGCACACCTAGTATGCTTAAATGTGTAGCAGGTTTTTGCATGCTTGAGCCACAGTCTTCATCTGTCTGTCCAAGCCCAATGCCTAAATTAATTTTATGTAGGTTTAAATACACATCATGTGTCGGCTCTGAAAGACAGAGTGACGCAAGCGCACAACAAGGAGATTAACACCTTTACAAGCAGGACGTGTCTACAGTCGAAATTAAATATGTTCTCAATCTGTTTGACCCCAAGGCCACTCTTAGTACAAGACAATATTCAAATGCCTTTATCAGTTTAATGTTGTTTAATCTTTAGTGGTTCTGCACCCCTGGTTGATTTCTACACACCAAACAGGTATTGTAAAATGGTATATACAACTCATGCCAACAGTGAAGCAAAGAATGAGACTGGTACTGGAATATCCTCCCCAAAATGATGAAATATGCTTATAATTCAGAGATGGGTCTCAGGAAAAACCAGATCAAACTGTCTGTACTGCCTCAACACACAGAGTGTCCCATCCATCTCCCATTCTTTGTACTGGATCCCACATTTGAAAAATGAAGCCCAATATGGCCTGCATAACCACATCGCCTTCCCAAAAAGCCACACAAGACAAATAGATATAATTAGACCACGTCCCAGGGTTATTTTTCTTAGCAAATATTTAACAAGACTCCCCTGTCCTGACTCCCATCTGGTTTGCGTTATCAAGCGAAACAAAAGTCCAACATACACTCCATTGTATCGGCCGCTATATGAGAAAAGAAGACTTTGAGGGACAAGGTATCGGTGTGTGTGCGTGTCCGAGTGAGCGAGCGAGGGTGGAGGTGCAGGTCATGGGTCTCTGCAGTCTAAACCATTACCACATGGCCCTCAAACCGTGAGCTAACTCCGATTTCCTGCCTTCAAAAGTGGATTGAGAAAGGCAGGAGGTTGGAATAACACTAGCCTGGGGAGAGGCTTGTTTTCACTGCTCCTCCGCACTTCTCTCACACACACATAAACACGCTCACACCACTACAAGCCGAGGAGCAACTTGCCACAGAAGAGCCCGCTGTGGATCCTAACTGAGCTGTGGGCCGCTGGAGCGACACATGGGCATTCCATTACCTCAGGTCCTCTTCCTCACGTATGCGGACACACGTCGCGACACAGCAGGAGGCACACTTGATGTCAGCGGGCAAAGGGAAATTGATATTTAGTCAAAAATCAGTTCTGTTTAAAGTGTCTTCCAACAGTGCAGCCAAATCTGAACTCTTCTAAATGCACAATGTCAAAATGTAAAAAGTTTGAATCAAGCTATCACACGCTCTACTGAATATCAGCACTGCTGTAGGATACTGTACATTACAATTCCACTACAACAGCCTGATTGCTTTGAGAGTGTTGACTTTTAAACTGCAGTTCTATAAACAACACGTTTAAGGGTCAATTTAAATCTAAGAGTGGCCATGATAAACAAAAGGGAAAATATATAGTTTAAAATACATAATAGTTTTAAGCTTTGTATTTATGTTTGTTTTATATGGTTTTGAAAAACTTTTATACCATTTTCAAGAAAAGTTTCAAATTAATGACTCAAAATGTAGTGGTTTAACAATCAGATAAAAAGTAATAACATATTTTCCTCACACCTTGAATTCATGTGAGCGCACATATCTTTATAATTATTTCAAAATGTTTTAAAATATTTTTCAAGATAAAATACATTTTTACAAATCAAGAGTTTTACAATCATGCATTACCAATTCATGAATATCTTTAATATAATAAAAAATACATTAAAATTAAATATATATATATATATATATATATATATATATATATATATATATATATATATACATACACACATGAAAATGTCACATCATTGACACAAATATTGATTAGCATGTGGTCAGTTATTTTTTTCTTTTATTTTTTTCACATAAAAACTTTAGTCTCACCACTAACAAGATGATTTAGATCATTTTAATTTACATAGGAAAAAATAGCAAGTGCTTTAACAAAACAAGCTTCTTATTTTGCTTCAAACCCTCTGGAATGCCTTGATCCATGTGCAATACTATAAAGATAAGGTTACACTTGTTAATGTTAAGGTGGCATTGTTACTCTGTAATACTTTATTTTTACTTTAAATATTTACTACATGTACTTACTATGGTTAAAGTTAGGATTAGGGTTTGGTTAAGGATTAGTTACTTGTAATTATGCAGAATTTACTGTTATTTGTAATTACATGTAACGTGTGTAACTAAAGTGTTACCAAAGATTATTTATTTATTTATTTAGTCCAAACAATAAATGCCACAGATGCAGTCGATTGGATCTAAACAATCTAAACACCAGGCCATGTCACAAAGACCTTTTAAGTATTGTTCTCAAAAAGTGTCATTCTTAATGTGAAAACCGACTACCTGATTAATCAAATTACACCTTAATTACACTAAATGTTAAACAAATTTGTGAAATCAGTGGTTGGCAAATAAATTAACATACTCTTCCATTTTGAAAGTACAGTGCCGACCAGAGTGTTACCATTAAACTGTGTTCTGTAAAAATGAGTGCAGCTGTCCGGGACCCCCTAGCGCATCCCTATTACCAAACTCCTTAGGGCTGCTAGTGCTACAGGCAAGCAGAGGCAAGTCCATTCCAGCCAGTTCCAAACATCAGGCTATTCACACCTCAACGTCCCATCAGGAGGCTCCAACTCCTTCGCAATGGGCAACCAGCATAGCGGGAGACTGATGAGGTTGGCACAGACCAGGAAAGACACTTCGTAGAGGGCATATCTTGTTTGTTAACGACAGCAGGAGGGGGACCGATGTCCCAGGGGCGCCAAACTTCATTTACACCAAAGCCAGAGCCCAAACGCAAGAGGACGGACCCCCAGCCGGGCCTAATCCACACCCACACCCTTCTCTCGGCGTGTTCGGGGGGAGAGAAAACAAGATTCTTTGATCTACGCAGCACTAAAGGTGAGGGGAACAAAGGAGGCAGATAAGATAGAGATCAAGATGAAAATGAAATCATTTCACCCGGGCCGGGCTGCTCCCTGGATACGTGTATTATTTGTTTGTCTTCTCTCATTTCGAGCCAAAGGAGCGCTGACCCAGACGGGCAGAAGTAGAGAGCGATATCACTAAGGAAAAGAGTTCCACACCTCTGATGGCAAATAAAGCCAAGACATGTCCCCTCAGACAGACGTGAGCCCACCTCTTATCAGCGAAAACATGAAACGAAAAACAACTTCTTTAAATAGACGAGTGCATTAATTTTCCAAAAGTAGTTCATTAGCACTTTATTCATAATGAATGGGACGGGGGAAGAGACGTACAGGGAAAGGCTTGTCAATGAAATTGTTCCTCGTCTTCGTGTCTGAGCACTTTGGGAGGTTAATTAAAATTGCAGTTTAATTAGATTTGAGGTGTGTGTCAGACTAAACGGAAACTCCCCTGACTGCCTGCTTGATCCCAATAACTTCTATCCCAAATACTGGATGCCAAAATATATCCCTACATCAAAAGGAAAACCATTCACAGAACTGTTTTTAAGGAGTAAATATAAACAAAAATCTTTTGACACAACCTCAAATACATCATCAAGAAAACAAGCAATTTACTCTAAGTAGTATTCTGAGAGTTTGTGTATATGATGTTTGGGAATTTCCTCTTTGATTCTCCTAAAAAAATTATCTAGTTCAATTCAACACTTGCAAGGTTTTATTTTTAATTTATATATAGATGTGTGCCTTATTAATAGGAAAGCAACAACAAAGTATTCACTGAAAAAAAAAATGGATGAATGGAACAGAAACAGGGAAATGGTGCAAACCAGGTTTTGAACACAGTCACAGTCATGGGTGTTTGCCACTGCATCACGGATAATTTAACAAAACACCTGTGATATAGCATCACAACAAAACAAGAACTTCACACACACACACACGCACACACACACACACACACACACACATGCACAAATGTATGTTTCAAACATTTGGGAATATGACAGAAGTTCAGAGGCACTATCCTCGCCTCTCAAATCCCCAGGTTCTACCTTTCCTCAAATCTCTTGTGACACTCCAAAAATAGGTGAGATTCTGAATGCCACGCAACAGTATGTGACCATGAAGGCAGCAAAGAAGCTATTGAGCTACTCTCTGGAGATCCACATGCCCTCACTGTGGCGTTCCCTCTGGAAACAGTATTCTGGGCCAAGGTCTAACAACAGTCTTTGTGACTCTTCAGCAGGTACTGAACAATATTCTGCTCAAATTCAGAATGGTGTATTTTTAAGTGTTTGAGTACAAATAAGACAGGTTTTAATCCCTTTATGAATCAAATTTAAATTCTTAAAATGCAGGGGCATCCAATCCTACCCCTGGAGAGCTCAGCTCCAATCCTAATTAAACACACCGGAACCAGCTAATCAAGGTCTTCAGGATTTCTAGAAACTTCCAGCTAGATACAGTATAATTGGGCAGGTTGGAGCTGAACTCTCCAGGAGGTTGGACCTCCAGGAACAAGATTGGACACCCCTGGTCTGTGGGCTATTTGCGTGCTTTACAAACTATGACAGCAAGTGAAAAGAGCAAGAAAGTGATTATACCAAAATTCCCTCAATCAAAAGTCTACCCCTACTAAAAATGGGTCTGTCCAGGCTAAACTAGCAAGACTTGTTCAACCAGCTTCTGGAAGTTCATGATGATCTAAACTGTTTTTTTTATTTTTTTTATCAGAGACTACACGATATAAGTTTTATTCAGTTTGCTATGAATTATAGCTAATCAATCTACGTGGAGATCATACAAAATGTTGTCTTTCATAATAGCAAATAAAGAGATATGCTGCACTCTTCACTTATGTTGAATGTCTGACCTTTACTTTTATGTATGACCATTGCGTCATTTGCTCTCTCTCATCAGACACAAAAGAAAGGTTTTAGTCATGACAAGCGAGCACCCTCAGTTTTAAGGAGCACAAAAAAACTGCATCCACACTAGCTCCCCATTGCCCTGAGCTCCCATCACTGTGCAATGACGTGCAGATGAATAACACCGTAAACAGGGAGAATAAGCTTTATTTTACGTCCGACCTCTGCTTCCCACTGCTCCCTGCTAAAAACAACAGCATTAGGCTCTAATGGATCCGCTGGAGAGCCGGGTTCACCTTCGCCATTACTCCCCAGGCCTCCGCACCCAGCGGGCAAGGCACTCCATCAGCCCCAAGGTCAACCTGATAGTTGCCCCTGTTCTCCAGCCTCTCTGATGATGCCCCTAACCCCTGGAGCGACCCCCCCCTCCTCACCTCAGATCGCTTGTGTTCCCCCTGCTCTCCTTGCCCTGTCCTCTCTGGGTCCCTGGATGCCACCTGATGATGAATGGAGCACAATAAGCTCCATCCACCGCTGCACTGGATTTGCCCTGCTCTCTCCATCTCGCAAAAATTAGGCCGTCAAACTGGAGAAACATCATCAAGCTGGGAACCAACAGGCAAACCAATATAGCTCATATGCTCAGATGTTCAAACCCACACATTTTCAAAGTTTACAACTCAGTAGGTGGTCAACAACAAACATTCAACAGAATTAGGCCTGTTATGAGTTCACATGACGCGTTTGGACACGTTTCTTAGAAGGCAAAAATATATAAAAAAAATATTTTCTATAATCTTTGTCAGTCTCCCGACATGTAGCACAGTTGCGTTTTGGGCAGCTCGACTTCGAGTCCCAGCTCGTGGTCCTTTCCTGATCCCACCTGCCGATCTCTCACTTTGCTGCCTGTCAATTCTCTATACCTGTCCCAATAAAGGGAAAAAAACACCATATGAAAAAAAATCAAAATCATAGTTTTGGAATGACATGAGGGTGAGTAAATGACGACAGAATATATCAATATTAACTATCTATCTATCTATCCATCCATCCATCCATCCATCCATCTAATATATATATTTACGTATATATATAGTTTAAGTACTAAATAACCTAGTTGACCTTAATCGACTAGTCGGTTGTTGGACAAGACAATCATTGTAACCCATCCCTAGAAAGTAATGTGGCATTTAACGATGCAGTGTCCCATTACACTAAACAATCCAAAATGACACACAGTCAGTGTGCTGAGATGCCATCTATTACGAGTGCATGTAGACGTTCTCAATTTTTTTAAAGTTTCCTTGAGGGATGCGCTTCTCAAAAGGATATAAATGGCAATGGCATCCCTCCACTTCGGGGACAAACTTCAATATACCCTCATTATTCATTCATAAACCATCTTCTTGGAAGCTTCTTTCCTTGTCTATACAGCACAGGTTCAGTGTTCCTTTATCGTTATCTGAGCTGCAAATGAGTTTCTCATGAGATGCAGTCATCGAATAAGCCATGTTGGGTCAGCCAGTGGCTGGCGCACTTGCTGTTTTGAAAAAGGTTAGTGACAGCACAAATATGTATACCCCAATTCACATTGAATGCTTAGGTTATTAAAGCACACTACAACCTTTAAGCCAAAACCATAAGGAGAAAACCCAAACCCAAAAGCCACTTTCTACTGAGCAGGTTGTCATATTAAAGGGTTAGTTCACCCAAAAATAAAATTTCTGTCATTAATTACTCACCCTCATGTCGTTCAAAACCTGTAAAACCTTCGTTCATCAATTATTCAACAATTCTCTTCCACGTCATTCTCCTATGCTGTTGACATAGTGTTAACAGCGCAGCACTTACAGGTTCTACGTCAGAACGCCGCCACACTATTGGCCGACGCTGGTCACGTAAGCACCATGGAACATGGGTGTGATGCTGATGCAGGAACTAGCTAATAGTGAGCCGGCGTTCTGACATAGAACCAGGAAGCGCTGCACTGTTTAAACTACGTCAACAGCAAAGGAGAATGACACGGAAGAGAAGAGATTGTTGAATAATTGAACGAAGGTTTTCAAAAAGTTTTCTCGTCGCTTCATAACATTAAGGTTGAACAACTGTAGTCACATGGACTATTTTAACTATGTCTTTACTTCCTGGGCCTTGAAAGTTGCAAGGACATTGCTGCCTATCAGAAGGTCAGAAACCTCTCGGATCTCATCAAGAACATCTTAATTTGTGTTCCGAAGATGAACGAAGGTCTTATGGGTTTGGAACGACATGAAGGCGAATAATTAATGACAGAAATTTCAGTTTTGGGTGAACAAACCCTTTAAGGTGACCTAGCATTAGCACCAACCGGACAAGTGTAGGAAGTTTCCAGCTATTCCAGAGTCCAAAAAATAACTATTGGTCACAAAGCTAGTTCTTCAAGATAAAGAAGGAAGAGTGACAACTGAGAACAAAGTGAAAGGTGAAAAGGAGCGACAAACAACCCTGCTTGGCGTGACAGACGATGAGCCATAGAAGTGAGACACGGGGACATACGGACCACACTTACCACCATCACGCGAATCCACTCAAAGTGCCAGGAAGCCAAAATATCCGCAAGGATATGGCTTTCCGGCAGCCGGCCATCCTGGGAGGGGACTGAACCCGGCACCTTGTGGACCAGAATAAATTGAGATCTTTATAAGGAAGGGCTACAAAAGGAAAAGAGTTAGACAAAAAAAAACATTGAAGGCTACTAAGATGGCTCCGGACCCTTGAGAGAGAAAAAAATCCACCTGATATAAAGGCAAAATAGAGAAATCAAACAATGACGCTATTTTACACAACAAGACAATGCCCTGAGTGTGTGTAGGATTTTTCTAATCTCTCTTTATTAGCCAAACATGATTAAAATGCAGTTCCTAGGAGCATCTCTCCCCTAAATAAAAAGAAAAGGGAAAAGAGCCAAGGAAAAAAAAAGTCAAAAGCATCTTTTACAGCATGAAGCTTTTCATCTTTTAGAGGCGCTGAGAAGAAAAGGAGGCAGAGAAGCACAAACATTCTCTCTTTCTCTCTGTATTCTCCTTAGCACTGAAGAAAGCCACGTTACCTGAGGATACGCATCGCGTATCACAAGCTCAATAGCCCGAGAACAAGTTTTCAGTCACAGTTTTTCAAAGTAATAAAAATAATCCCTAGCACACTCTTTAGTCCAATTACATACTGCCATGCAGCTATCGCCCAGATCAACCCCCTGCCTCTGCTCGGCTGGGTTTAACCCTCCGTGTGTTATCTCCAGATAAGGCTTGCTTGTAATGCTAGATTCTAGCGGACATAAATGTGCATGAATCGGGATCAGATTGTCAGTGTTTCACAGTGCAAAGAGGTTAGCTTATGTTTCTCCCTGCTAAAGTGGCTGTGGTGTGGTGGAGAGAGTGGGTAAGAGTAGGCTAAACACTAAAAACAAGGTCAGGTCCAGAGAAAGAAAGAAATAGAAGAATATTTGTTTTACCTTTACCACTTAAGACATTTTGCTCACAAGACATTTTGTATATTTAAAGGCACCGTATATAATATAACACAATTGTACTGTTTTTAAAACATTTTTGATCACATAAATGCAGCCTTGGTGAGCATAAGAGACTTTAAATAGACAAAGTATTACCAGCCCAAATCTATTGAACTTTAATATGTATACAGTACTGTACGCGTTTATAGCTAACAACCTGAATAATAATTGCATTACACCCTGTTTATGGCACAGATATTTAAAGATAACTCCATTGTCTTTCCAAAGTTTGTCCGTGGGCTTGCGATCCATTGGCCAAGTGTCTGCATTTGCATACTTGTAGTATATATTTCTGGCCTAAAAGCAAAATTTTGATATTAATTCACAAAACTGAGACCTTCATGGAAACTGGCAAGCCTATGACAACAAACAATATCCTTTTTTTCTCTCTTTCTCTGTCACTGTTTTGCTTCACATTCATATTGAATGCTTGTTTATTTATAAGACATACAACATACGGTTACATGCCATTTTTAATATCCAGTCGAGCAGGCAGCACAATCGCGCTCACTTCCTAACAGCTGTTGGGCATGTAAGGAGGCGTGCGTGAGTTGTGGTAAGCCTGTGAGCATGACATGATTGCAGTGTGTATCTTATCTGGGGCGGCTCCTCCTCGGGCTGTGTGTGTATGTGTAGGACCATTACTCCAGTGCCCAGCCAAGCGTACACTCCTAATCTCAGCACTCTTTCACCCTCTCTCTTTTACTCCCTGGAGACACTGGCGCTGTCATCCTGGCTGCTTCTTAGACGGAGCACTAACGCTGATTATCCCTCCGTACTCTCCGGACACATGTCCGCACAACACCGTTTTAGATGACATCACAGAAATAGCCATATTATCAATTAGCACGTGCAAAAAAAAAAAACGTACTGGAATAGTGACCTGAAAATGAATGGGATTCTGTAGTGCATGTTACTGAAAAATACATATAAATAAACACACACACAAAATCTGTGATTTACACACTCTCGTCATTACTTTCTTCTATAGAACACAAAATGAGAGGTTTTGCAAAAATGGCCAGGCTTTCAAAACAGCACCATAACAGTTCATAAAAGTGGTCTTTCCATTTTGCACTACATCCAAAGACTTTTAAATAGGTTTGTTGAAGAAACAAATTGACACTTTCAGTGTTGTTCACGCAAATGTTTTTGCAACTTTGGATGGACACATAGCTAGTGAACAGTACTTTGAAAAGAGAAAAGTTAGTTGTTAATGCGGTCAAAATGCTTGCGCAGCAGGGGTGGCCAAGCTTCAATCAGGGGTGGCACTGGCCTGAAAATCTGAAAGTTACTGAAAGTAGTAGTTATGTCCAATTTGTGGATGAATTACTCAAATCTTTTCAAATTAATTCCAAATAATTGGTTGAACCAGTTCACAACATCTTTGTGAATCATTCATTTACAAATCTGACTGATTCAGTTTGAGTTCAACTCATTGACTTAAGGCCCAGGTATACTTCCATTTTCCGTGTTCCGCTCAGTCTCGCGCACAGTTGAGTGTGCGGGCCTTTCAAAGTACTCCTTTGGCCTTGAGAACGGAAAGACGCGTTCGGCGCATCCGCACTATCTAGTGGATTTTGTTTTTAAGCACTCAAGTCACTCGCACATGCGCTGCTGTGTCCACACCATCCGCACGATCACAAAAATTGGGCTGCACATGGACTGGTATACTTTGGTATCAGTGTTTAACAACTTGACTTTCGGTCTGTTTCTCACACAAAACTATTTGCTTATTGCTTCAGAACACTTAGACTACAGCAAATAAGACATATGGGCCACTTTTATGACACTCTTGTGAGTCTTTTTTTTAGCTCTTTAAGTCTCAATTCATTGCAATTGCATGGAAAAGAGAGACCAGCACACCGTTAAAAATTTCTCCATTTGTGTTCCATAGAGGAAAGAAAGTCCAACGGGTTTAATAATGACATGAGGGTGAGTTAATGAGGATTTTTAGAAATTAGATTTTTAGGTGAACTATTCCATTAAAAACAACCATAGTTTTTTCTCAAAATATTATCAGAGCAAGAAAGACTAGGCTTCCAGCATCTGCTTTATGACAGGTGAGTATTAGATGCATAAAAACAGGGAAAGATAATGAAAACTTTCTTTGGGAAAGCGGCTACACACAAGTGCGAGACAGCTGTGGCACAAGCGGAGCATTAGGCATGTTATCGTAGCGTACCCGATGCTACTGCTTAATTCCACACTAGCATGTCTGAGAGAGGTTTAACAATGTGAGGCACATTCATTATCACCTGGATAATTACCTGCCATTCTGCCTGTGTGTTTACATGTGTTTGGCGGAGCAGGTGTTAAAATATTTTGGCTGTTGTTGCCGAGATTGCTGACGAATTTGGTGGAGTCTGTGAACTCTCCAGAGAGCTATTCAGCACTGTAAACACACATGTACACATCTGCATGCACACACTGCCACTAGCCTGGCAAAGAGAAAAGGAAAAGTGTGTGGCAAGCATATGGCTTTAATGTAATGTACTCCGCATGCTTTTGCATACAACGACATCCAAATTGTTTAACCCTAAAATCCATGATCACAAAAAGTCCTGTAGAAGTTTTGAAACTATAGCTTTCTAGGCTAAAAGCTGAATAATTTGAGGCTAACATAAAATCAAAATTGACCCTATTTAATTGCTCATTTGCTATTTTTTTTTTTTTTTTTAATGTCTATGTTATTCCAAAAAAGAACTTTGTGTCTTCATATCTATCATCTAAATGTAATAACTTGCTCTTCACAAATTACTTTTCCGTTGATGTCAATCTGAAAGTAGCAGCAGGAGATCGTTCCTCTCCCAAAAACCTGCGCCCAACCCCAAAATTATGTTTACAGGACTGCTAGCTTGAATTTTTGCTTTTTAAAGAAGCAGGGATATTGAAGAGGTCCATTGAGCTCAAGGCATTTCACTTCTGAATGCTTCTAAAATTTGAGGTAACACAAAATGGCTGGCATTCATATAAATGTTTTGGTGAAAATATATTCAGATAAATAAGGTTTTTAATGATAAGTCTGGATTTTTATTTTCACTGTACATTTTTGAAGTGATCTAAGTTCAAAAATAAAAACAGTTTTAATGCAATTAGCTACAATTTGTTAGTAACTTGCAGAGTAGCAAACTACAGTATTAAGTACTTTAAATTATTTAAAAGCAGCTTCCTCAACACCGATTTGATTTCACATAGCCAGGTGCTCAGCAAAAAAATCACCCATTTTAAAACATTTTTACAATGTCACTTGCACTAACCTTGCTTTCACCTGATCACGCTCTCTCTTCTTCTCCCTCCCCTTTTCTTGTTTTGGAACCAATTGCCTACTTGGGCAAAACAACTGATCCGTCTCCATCAATTAGTCTTGACTTTGGACTTTCATTAAGAGTAATTGACTAATATCTGCAGTGAGTCTGAAGAAAGACACTTTTAACTATCACGAAACAGTTTGTTAAGTAGAAACACATGTCTTGGCTCAAACTATGCCTGCAAGAGGTCCCCAGTCCAATGCAAAACAGGTGCCTGCCATGTAATACCCCATTTAGCCCCAGGGGCAAAGGTTATCCAGCTAATAGCTTCCTAGTGGAGACTAAGGAAGAGCTGAAGACTAGGCCTGGCCTAAACATCTGGGACATATTGCACATATTTGCAACATATGCTTCAAGTTCAATTAAAATGAGGCCTTGGCACATTTATCAATTTTTTTTCCCCTTTCCTTCATCCAGTGAAAGTGGTCCTACCCTGATGTGACCTCAGTATTTTACTGTTTGAACAAACAGAGAAGGTAATGAGTGTGTGAGGTCATCAACAAAACTGACACGAGGAATAGAAAGTAAAGAGACCAAAAGAAAGAACTGCAAACTATTGTTGAGGAGTCACTAAAAGTAGGGTATTATTGCAGCTATTTTTCCCCAAATAGTGTGACTATTGAAGTACCAAACTACTTTTTATTGTCTTTATTTTATCTATATCTTTTTACCCAGCTATCTAGTATCTGTGTAGCCTGACATAATTCTGCATCACTGTATTTTTCATCACATTATTGCGCTTTACAGCAGAGCGATGCGAAGCCTCTGTCATCTGTAACATTGGTAAGTCTGCTGCAGCTAAATGAAACTTAAATAAATAATTCATCATTAAAATAAATGATTCACCAATTAAATCTAAATATTTAGTCAAATGCTTCTGTTTACCACAGTTTTTACTTTTATTTTAAATATGAGGACAACTTTTTGTGCTTGAATTGTATTGATTGTAAATAAATAAATATAGAAATTAATTTCAATTTAAATGTCATTTTTTGTGGCATATAAATGCGAGTGCAACAGTGACTGTCCAACCATTTAACTACACACATTTTGTTCAAAAGCAAAAAGAGTACATTAAAATTGATGAAAAAATACAAAAATGTACAAGACACTGTACTAAATGTCACAGTAATGAACTATGTACGCTATGAAGCATTGAAAATGGTGCAATCAAATAAAAAAATAAGTTATGGTACAATACAAAATTATTGATTGATTTGATTGATTGATTGATTGATTGATTGATTTCAAGACATTTAAATATAAAATGTGTGTGTGTGTGTGTGTGTGTGTGTGTGTGTGTGTGTGTGTGTGTGTGTGTGTGTGTGTGTGTGTGTGTGTGTGTGTGTGTGTGTGTGTGTGTGTGTGTGTGTGTGTGTGTTAAAAAATTGTGTAAAAAACTTTACATTGCTGACTACTTGAACTTTGTGTAATTTGCCAAGCTAATCATAATTCAAAGTAGCCTCCTCAACACTGCTGCAAACTCTAATTTTAACCATTTAAATAATTCTACCCGGTTATGAAGAATCAAAACAAAACTATGCAAACTAAGACTATGCAAAAGGAGAAAGATTAGGCAAAAGGGACAGAGAGAGGACGTCAGAGAAGAAAAGTAGCCCAGAGTAGCCCTTCTCAACTTTCCAACAACTCAACTGAGTTGAGCTCATTTGTCTGAAGGTACAACAGATCCTTGACATTAATACAGATACCGGTTCATTCTTCTGCCGGCGACCTTCTACTTCATGCACTTTGTCCACTAAAGAGGAATGTACATAAGATGTCATAGGTTATGTTTTCATCTTTATAATTTCACATCGCTCGAAAAATGTACTTGACACTCTTGTTGACCCATTTCCAGACAAAATGCATGAGTGCTAGTATTTTGCAGAGCAATAACATGAATCTGCCTGCTCAGAACCATTAAAATGCTTCCTTGTGAATGCTGCTGGGGCATTTGGCCTGAGGTCATTTGAATGCTATTAATTGCACTTCAAAGGCCTTGAGAAATATCAGAAGCTCAACACAGAGACCCTGAAGCCAAGTTTATTTATGCCTATGTGGTTCCCCTTTATTCTTGGTAAAAAGGAAACATGTACTGGAACTCTCTAGACTTCAGACACTAGTATGTCTGACACACTAGCTGTGGACCTTTACTATATAAATGTGGCGGAAAGTGTTAAAACACACAAAAAAAACAAAACAATGACCTATTGGTATTTGAGTCAAACGTGAGAACAACTGAAATTTCAATACATTACACTTTAGGGAACATTTGAGTATTAAATATACATCGGTGTTGAAATACATGTTTGAGAGTGGCACCGATAATTACCTTGTCATCTCTGTCAAAGTCTTCCTCCTCGTCCTCCAGCAAATCCTCCACAGCTTGCTGATGTGCATTGTGAAGAGCAGAACAAAAGAGAAGAGAGCGGAGCGGGGGGGTAAAAAAAGAAGAAAACAAAACAAAGAGAAAATCAATTTCACATGTACACTTAGGAACATCTCCACATCTTCAAGTGAAAACAAATGATAGCACATAGTCCACTGATAGAAAGCAAACCCCCTGAGTCTGACCTCAGTCTCTAAAGTCATCAGTTGTGTCCTCTTGTCCATAAGGTTAAAACCTCAATAGAGCCTTTGGCAAAGGGAGGCTGATGACATAGAACGTTAACTATGTGCTTCAGTGGACCAGATCCAGGCCAACAATGGTCCCTTCAAAACCCCTTCAGGTTTTCATCCTTAACTCAAGCACACAAAGAGCCGTATGCCCATGACCTCGAGAAATGCTGCAGGCTACTCTATTCTCCCAGAAGAACATACAAAAAAAAAAAAGAAGATGAATAGAGTGATGCTGAGAATATTGAGAGCAAGATAGAGAGCACCTAATCGTTTAGCTGTGTGAAGGGCACAAGTGAACTATAGGTGAATTTATATGAATGCACACATACAGTATCAAAAAACAAGTCAGTTGTTATATATAGTGATGCACCGATGTGAAAATTGTGGCCGATACCGATAACCGATATGAATATTGCTGTTATGGCCGATACCGATATTTACCAATGTATAGAAAACACATTTTCATGATAATCAAATAAAGAGCTATTTTCCAAAACATTTTTTTTTTTTACTTTTGTAATTTATTTTCAGAAATGACTGATATTGGGCACCTTTACCTGTGTGCAAAATATGTCATCAGATTTTCAGAAGAAAAAATAAATATTTATATAAAAAAAAATGTATGAAGGATACAAGTGTGTCCTGAATTCAGACTATGAATAAGGATGAAAAGGCACTGAATAGGCAATGTCAATGTCTGTGAGTTTTGTATAACATGCTCATTGGGTTAAATGGTGAGATTGACAAGACGTGCTGAAAAACTGTGCTGTTGAATTTACGCCTCCAGCCTAGTTCAACGATTGTGTAGGCTGCTCTGTACCTAACCTCTGTCATTAAGAAACATCCAGAAATTTCCCAGATATTTATAAACACCCCTCAGCAATCTCTGATATATTAAGTGAATCCCAACAAAATCCCAGTGCATAAACTTTCAATGATGTCCATGGTTCACGTCAACACACGCTGAACACTTGCTACGTGCTACGTGTAGGCTAGAATAAAGTTGGGCTGCAGCTACAGTGGATATTTTAATTGTTAGCGTGCTTTTCATCCATTCAATGGTGAAACGAAACTCTTCTTATCACTCAAGGAAGATCTTTTTCCACCTCCACATAGGCTGTTTTTTTACACTAGGGTGACAATACATCAAGACTTTAGAGTAAAAGCAAGCTGCAGCCGATTGATACTGTATAGGCTACTGACCCGGCCTGGAGGTGTACGTGCATAGCCCGAAGGACGTTAGCTTAATTTCTACTATGTCGCCAAATATATGGATTGAGCCAAACTGGACTGTTTGGCAAGATGACTGCTGTTCTTTGCAATTCCTATTACGACCATATAACTACATTCTGCCTGATACTAGGGCTGTACGAGTCAAAAAACGATCAGTCAAAAAATGCATCATGAAGAGGAAAAAAACATATAAGTCGCACTAAATAAGTCGCATTTATTTAGAAATTTATTTTCACAAAAAAACAAAAACGTTACGGACGTGAGCGCTCTGAAAGCGGCACTAAAAGACTGCTTTAAAACTTTCACAGAGACCTCAAACAGAAAGCACAAAGCCTGTCTTTAAATTTAATTTCGTTTTGTATTAATTGTATCTTAATTTTAATCAATGTTTCATCAACCACTTGCCTGGATTTAATAAATAAGAAGTAAATATAGTAGAAAATATTTAATCACGACACAGAGGCGCCAGCGCGTGAACCTGGAGCTTGTCTCATAAATGAATCGAAACTCAGCGTATAAGGTAGCCTACTTGCCTCACAGACCTGAGACATATATAGAAAGCTTGAAATGTATACTTTTAAACAGAACAATTCAAAACGAAAGAAAACAGACTGCTCTCTGCTTATGTCATCCGTATGAAATGTGCATTTCTCTCAGGCGCGTTCACTACTGCGAAGATCGCGAGTCAGCATCGTCAACTTCATCTTCAACTTCACACGTCAAATACACAGGAATGATTATTGGCCTGTTCACATCGGCCCTATTTTGACATCGGAACGATACCGATGTGTTAAAAAATGACCATATCGGCCGATATTATATCGGCGGCCGATATATCGTGCACCACTAGTTCTATATGTTATTTTAAATGAGTTACTGTGCGTTCACACCGGACGCGAATAGCGCGTCAAATTCGCGCCTGCCGCGTCTAGTTTGCCGCTTGACCACTTGTGTTAATTCGTGTGTCAAGAGCGAAATTGACGCGCGTAAAAACAAAAGTTTGAAGCGAAATTTACGCGCGTTTGAGGCGAAAGTTTCGAAACCCATTGGCGGCCATCTTTTTTAGATGTTTATCGAGCATTAGCATTAGCATTAATCGAGAGAGTCACCGCTCGTATATGCTCTGGAGAGCAGAAACAGCTGCGTAGGGGACATCGTCGCGGTACTCGGGTCCACCAGACCCTCCAGAGGGTTTCAGGAGTTTCACAATTTGCTCCAGGAGCTAGGTTTGGTAGACCTAACAGTGAGGACGCTGACGAGGACAGCGTAGGCCGTAAGGCATCGGCCTCGAGTGGTCGCTGCCTGACAAGCCCGCGCTCTACAGCCCGGCGCGAGGTTCACCCTCGCCCGCACCCACCTAATCTGTCATTTATTTTTGTTTTGATAATAAATGGAGCCAGCCTCCAAAAGTGAAACCTGTCCTGTGATTTTTGTTTTTATACACTAAATTGTGTTTGTTGTCTTTACATTAGAATGATTATGTTTCATATAATCTAGAATAGATATGGAATAAATAGCATTCAATACAAAATGAGTATCTCTCATATATTGAAATCGAGTTTTTATGTGAAAGATTTGCTTTGTTGTGCATTTTAGTCATATTACAAAATAATTGATTGAGGCCAAACATAAAATAACATTATAAACTGTCACTTCACCACGTGACAGCAGCAAGCAGGCTCCTGATTGGTTAACGCGGCGCGAATTGACGCAGAAGTTCAGATTTTTCAACTCGGGCGGCAGACGCGAATTCGCGTCAAACGCGTGAATGCACAAATAGCACTAATAAAATAATTTGCGCTTAACGCGCCAGACGCTCAATTCGCGCTATTCGCGCGAATGAGGCGTATTCGCGCGAATGAGGCGTATTCGCGCGAATGAGGCGTATTCGCGCGAATGAGGCGTATTCGCGCGAATGAGGCATATTCGCGCGAATGAGGCGTATTCGCGTCTACCGCGCTGCACTCTACGCCTCATTCGCGCCGCAGGAATTTTTTACGCGCATAACGCGTCTTTGCATTGACTTAACATTGAAATCACTCGCGCCTGACGCGCTATTCGCGTCCGGTGTGAACGCACCATTAGTCCTAACCCCATCCCCCTAAACCTAACCCTACCCATAACTTATCCCCAAAATCAGTTATCAGAAATGACAGGTGAATAACGCTGATGTAGAAGCACCTAAACCTGGTTGTAAGCCTAAACTTGACATAAACTGTAAACTTGTCCACCAATTCTAATTGGATGATTGGAATTTTGTTCCAGGATCAACAAAGATTTTAATCAAGGAACATGTTGTACTTAGTGAAAATACATTTATAGAGAATATCATAGAAGTGGGCTCTTCTGATTAAGACTAGAAAGCAACCACTTCATAAACCACCTAGAACATCCCAGCAACCACCTAGCAACACCCTTGCAACTGCAGTATCAATATGCTACACAACCACTCAGAACACCTTAGCAATACATGGCAACCACCCACAACATCATAGCCATGAATTTTGCATGAAGTATTATTTACACCTAGAATAGAATAGAATAGAATAGAATAGAATAGAATAGAATAGAATAGAATAGAATGAGGCATTTATATAGCGCTTTCATATGTACTACTGTACACCCAAAGCGCTTTACAGTCATATCAGGGGATCTCTCCTCAACCACCACCAGTGTGCAGCATCCACTTGGATGAAACTGTAGCTTTACTTCTACTGTAGACCTACTTCTACTTAAAATGATAAAATAAACCAGATCACTAAATTACATTTACGTCACATTTATTCATTCTTGGGAAAGTGCATCTGTTGAGTTTATAGAATATAAAATATGCCACATATGTTTTACTCTCACAAACAGAAAAAGAAAAAAAAACTTCCTGTGTGAGCTGGTAATTTGGCAGCATTAATTATTCAGATCTCATTGGCTTGTTAATCAGAACTCTAGACACCAAAATAATCAGACGATATGTTGGCACACAAATAAAGAGTTTATCTCGGTCAACTGAAAACATTATATTTGGCCTCCGTGGCTCACAGGAGCCCAGAGGAGTGTGTATCACATGTCTGTTTTTGTTGCCGGAGGACTGAAAAGACATAGATCATTATTTCTCTTCTTGTGGTTCCCCCTGTCAATCCCGCATCAAAGCTTCAAGGTCATGTGTGTGTGTGCATGTGTGTATTTACATACGACAACTCGGGCATATGAAAACACCAAAAAGCTATCGGGGAGGAATACATCTTTTTGATGAATTTATTATTTATTTATTTTTGGCTCATTGCATTTCATCAGTTTTTTTGTGACATCCAAAAATTGTTACTTAGCAAACAATAGCTTTTGTTCCTTTGTCTTGTCTAAAAGAGAGAGTGTATGGCTGCTATAAGCCTCTTATGTAAATGCAGCCTGCGGCAGAAACAAAAGGAGGGTTCAGGATAGATACACGCAGTGCTGCGAGAAGACTATAGCGATGGTGTTTTGCGGAAGTCTAATAGCGGACGGATCGACTAGAAGAGCAATGTAGCTCCAGCGCTAGGTTAGCCAGAGGTCATACGCTGGGAAAAAGAACTTGGAGGAAGTTGAACTTCAAGCAAACCTACGATAGCTTGAACTCGAAGGTTCGACAGTCAATATGTCTCACTTGCAGACAGAAATCCAGACTAAAATAGCATCAGAGCCAGACTTTAAGTCCATTGTTTGGCCTTTCGGTTAGCAGCAGCACCATCTCCAGACCAGCGGCGTGACATCCATCCTGGCGAGTTAATGCACTTTCTCTTGCCTTCTGACATCAGTGGAGGAAGAACCCTGCTATCTACACCTTTAATTTTAACCTTCCCAGTGACAGGTGCGCTGGGAATAGACGCCCTAGCTAGACAAGTCATCCAACATGAAGATATGCACTTTCATTTTTTTCTCTTGCCTCTCAGCTCTCGCGCTCTTCCCTCCTCCAGCTCTTCTTTGAAATGTGAGACATCTCTAGCGTCTCCAGCTGCTCAGGGGCTGGCCCTGCTTTGTATGCCGCGTGTGGACGAGAGGCACGGGAGAGCCCAGGCCTGGAAGGCTGATAAGGGCTCTCGCCGGAGCACATCAAGCCCAAACAGCCTCTTCACAGGCTGTCAGAGCCCTGCTGGTCAGAGGGAGGGCTTGAATTTTTGCCAGCACTGGCTGACTGTGGTCTGACCTCTGTAGGGGCTCGAGTCAAAGAGTACGACTGCTGGCGATAGAAGAAACTCTGTTTGTGTGAAGTATTACGTTTCAATAAGAGCAGTCACAATTCAAATGTGAGGATAATGGGCAAAATAATAGCTGGGATGTGTGGGAGAGAGACCGAGCAGCCAGTACGTCTCTTTGGGGCTGAGCTGTACAGGGCACACGGGCCGTCAAGAGGAATCGCCAGGGTCATGCATATCCAGAAGCCACGGGAGTCAACGGTGTCGTCGGTCCCACAGCTCGAGCTCCACTGTAATCCGCAGCAGCCCCGAACCCACAGGACCCAGAAAAACACTCTGGCTTTCTGTTCCGTAAATAAACCCGGCTTCCCGAGACAAGCCAGCGTCAACAATGGTGACGGCAGCCGTGACAAAAATCACACGGATCTGCAGTGTTGTTAGCAAAATCACGGGTACAAAAGTTCACAAAGATGAAGTTCAGGAGCTGCCAAAGTCGCTCCCCGCCTCGCCTCCAACCTCGCCTGCGAGCCGTGGCGGCACGGGGGAAATCAGCAGGGCAACAAACGCTGCCAGTTCAAAGTGACGTGACCTTTTGATTTTGTCACCTGTCAGGGGCTGGCACGGAGGAGCGGAGACGTGTCTGCCAGGCGCGGGTGAAGCGCTGTCTCGCTAACGGGGGCACGGCGCTGGAAGAGGTGGTACCACTGAGGTGGATTAAAGGCCTAGAGCACCTCTCGGCTCCTCTTCTCACTCTTCCTCATCCTCTCCTGGCCCTGCCGTCACACTTCTTGCTTTTTTGTTGTCCCTGTTGAGCCCGCAGCTGAAACACCAGCCTGAGAGTAAGACAAGCTCTACCATAAAGCGCCTCTAGGAGCACGGCTGGCAGACAGACTCTTGCTCTGGTTCTCTTTATGTTGTTGTTTCGTGATTGACACTGGAGGTGGGCTTGACAGGCCTTCGTTTCCCGCCACAGCAGCCCACCTGTACCAGTGTATTCTTTATTCATGAAGCTCTATCCAGGGCTGTTTGTTTTTCAAATTACACACACCGGAAGAAAAAGACAAAACACTACTCAAACCAGACAAAACAAAAGGTTGGAAAAAGTTGATTTGCTAACTTACTCTCTGTGTCATGTGAGGAAATAAGCAAAAGTAGACTAGAGAACAAACAGCTATAGGTTTGATCTAGTCGGTCTTCATATGTTAACAAAAAGATAAAACTAAAGGTGAAGTGTAATTTATCCACCACTGGCAGCATTTTGCAATGAAAGCAGTGTTTATACTCGTTGAGAAGTCATTTGCATGGGATAGGGAAAAGGTAGTTTAACATGTAATGCCATGCTTTGTTCACACGTTTCACCTTTAAAGTTTGCATGAAATGTAAATTCACCCTATTTAAATTCACTACTTTATTTAATTTTTTGACCAATTTTTAATCAGAATGTCATAACTGGATCATCCGGTGAAATGACAGATTTCTCTCTGGTGACGTGTGCTGTACTTCTCCAATCATTTAGTCTGCTTAAACCCCGCCCCTTTCTTACAATCAACTGAAAACTTGTATTCAGATCTGCCTCCAGCCAATCAACATCCAATGGCTAGACCCAAGTCCCTGACCGATTTTTTTTTTTCTGTCCAAAAATCCACATGTACATCAAAATATGGAAGAAAAAAAATTGTCACTAATTCTGTTACATTATGATCATAACTTTAATTTTATAACATTAAATGAGCTCATTTGTTCTCTAAATCATATCTTACCTGAAACAAAACGTAAAAGAAACTTTTATTCAGCGTTATTGTCCAGCTCTTGCTGAAAACTGGTCTAGATTCAAGAGCTGGTAGATGAAGACACACAAAAGCAAGACAATTAAAATTGTGAATTAAAACACTGAAAATGATTGCATCACTGAATTAGGCAAAATTATATATATATATATATATATATATATATATATATATATATATATATATATAATAATTTTTTTTTTTTTTACTTTCTAGAGAAGATGTTAGTGGTGCCATGAAAATTGCTATGATGTGCTGGGAGGTTACCAAGGTGTTGCTATGTAGTTGCTAATGTGCTCTTAGTGGTTTTAGCATGTTGCTAGCAAATGATAGGATGTTCTGGGTTGCTGCTAGGTGTTTGCTATGGGGTTAAGCATTGTTGATAGGTAGTCAATAGGAAGTCAATAGAGTCCATCCCATGTCCCTGCTGCCTTCTTTAATGTAAGTCCATGTGATGTTTCAAAAATGTTATCATCTGTCAAGTAAAAAGTCCAATCACTTGGAAAAAATATCACATCACTCCAAAACAAACTGCATATCATTCATGTCCATAGAATAAACTGTGCAGGATGAGTTAAACTTAGTTTAATACTGAGTTTAATACTTAGGGTTTAGAGCAACTTCCAAGCAAGGGGTCAAAGGATGACTTTAAATTATTCAGTAAAAAAGGTTGAGAAACCATTGCTTTAGAGTTTGCTTAAGTATGCAGAATACAGCAATGTTCACAAACAGGCTATGAAAAATGATTAACCTTTTAAAATAAGTGAGAGGAAAATGGAGAAACAGCGAGCTTGCTAGAGGACACGGTGAGAGTAACCCTGACAATTAAGATCCTCTCTCCCACCACTGACAAGGTTGCTGAGAAAGAACCTCGAATGCTTAATTGCGCTTGAGCTGGTGAAAGAGACGTCACTATGTTCCTCCAGCTCTGACAGTATATGCTATAATTAACACCTTCAAAACATCTGGTAAACTGTTTTCCAGGCCAGTGAATTCAGCAGCCCGGGTCTTCAAGGGCCAGTCATGGGCTTCATTCCCCTCCATTCACACTGCGCTGTCCAATGCTTGACTGAGCCTGAGCGGCCACACTGAAGCCCCCCCGAATGCTTCCAGGTCTCCAAAACAAACGTAGGGTGAGGGGTGGTGTTAGGGTGGAGAGTACTGCCTCTCTGCAGGAGGTGGGCTAGCCACTGACAGCTGCTGTCAGAACGGCTTGGCTAGCGACTGTCAGTGCTCCCTTACCTTCAGGTTAGGATACATGCATTTGCACTCCCTACCAGTAGGGGGCTCTTCCTCCGCAGCAGTGCAGCTGCTTTTGTTTAGGGAAGAAGCAGAATGGCGCTTTAGAAATCGCAGCTTTCAATCACATGCTGTTGATCGACAGGCGTAGTTCAAAAGTCACATCCCTTTGTCTCGCATCTAAACCCATGTTTATTTTTCTATTGTCTATTCACTCTGACACAAAAAAACAATATCGTGGCACTACGCGGCAGCCGGGCAAGCTAAGCTTCTCCCATTCTGTTGATTTAAAACAACGGTTTGGTAGTGTAGTCTAGTGTTTAGTGCACAGCCATTCCAGATGGTAAAAGGGATCTTTAACAATAACAGGCCGTGACAGCGAGGTCAGGTATCTGGTGGAAGGGTGGCAGGCAGAGAACAGCAAAAGAATACGAGAGTCAGGGGTCAGCTGTCTACAGGTTAAGAGTTGAGCTGGCATGTCACATCTAGAGGTAACAAGTCCCTTCAAGAAATATGACAGCTAAAAGTGGGTCCCTGTTTTCCCAGAACATTCTAGCTGTGGACATCAGGGATACAACAAACAAGGGATAATGTACGGTCAGTCTGAAGAAGGTTGTTTTGCAATAATAACCGGCTACTTTTCTGTGATAATGACAACTTCCTACCGGAAAAAATAAAGGCCATGAAATATAGATTTTTAACTGAAATGATTTTATTATGCCAGAAGAAAGGAGCCACGATACAAGTGACAGGAAACTAGCACAGCTATATGAGAAATCGATTATCTGGGACAATGGCAAATATACAGAATTATTATTTAATATATATTTTATTTTTTTGGGGGGGGGGATGAGTTGCAATTAATTTATCTGTGATACATACATATACATCTATGTGTGTGTGTGTGTGTGTGTGTGTGTGTGTGTGTGTGTGTGTGTGTGTGTGTGTGTGTGTGTGTGTGTGTGTGTGTGTGTGTGTGGTGTGTATGAAAAAGTTCTAAATTATTATAATCATTAAATTACAATAATATGTTAGTGTGCAATGTACTGTAATTGTAATTAAAAATGTATATATTTTCTTTTCAGTCCTTCCCGGAAGAAAAAAAGTGATGATAACTGAGGCTGAAAAGTCTATCACAAAAAGTGGGAAGATGCCTTTATGCCAATATGCACTTTTACCATCCATCTCTGTGCGTAGAGGATATTTGAGCACACGTTCATCCACAGCGCTCCGAGTATAAGGCGCGCTACACCACATTACAAAAACATGCAATGCTGATAGCCAGATGTCATACAAACACTTGGAAAAGTTTCATAGAAAGTCTTTCCGTGTAGGTTGGGCAGCATCTCCGTTTCTCATTTCTGTCTGTCTCTGTAAAAAAAAAACCCTGCTTGGACTGGTAGAACGCCACAGCCTATATTTATGTGTCAGCAGGTTTAGTGCAGAGCTACAGTTAGAGTTATCTGAAATGACATCCTGCCAGGCACAGGGAGCACTAGCATCTCTACTATAGTGATGAAAACATGAATGGGACACTTCCACTGGGTGGATATTAATCCTTTCAAAAGTACATCAGTCCTCTGAGTGTGTATTTATGAAAATAAAGCAGAAATTGTAAACTCAGAAAGTATGGGTTTATCTAAGCTGCTGCATCACTTCCAGATAAGGTAGCAGTTGAGCTAGTCAACAAACAGCTTTAAGCTGCAAGTGACATATTAAATGTCACTATTCTATTACATATATATATATATATCTCATTATATAAAAAAAAAATTATATAGGAATTGAAAAAGATGAATGACATCAGGTACTAATCATTACACAAACACACATTTAAAGACACCTAAATTCCTTCCCCTTAAGTTCATAGTAAAGCGCAGGGAAACAGTGTCCAAGCTCAGGCTCATCAGTGAGTTTCAGGCTAATGGAAAACATGTGTGTGTGTTTACTGTTTCTGAACTCTCTTGCTCTCACCAGCCCGTGTGTTGTGGTTACAGTCGTCAAAATGCAGAACAATGGCCTGTTAGAGAGCAGAGGGGATGTGGAGGGTGGAATAACGGGTTAAAGGCATTACCTCGGACTCCAGCCCTCTCATGTGTTTTAAATCCAGAGGTCCTGACAGTATCACCTTTGACCCATTACCTAGTTCTGAATCTCTAACTTCTGGCTCAACTGGCTCAAAGCAGTGGAAGAAAAAAGAAAAGAAAAACCACCGCACTGGACCATCATACAAGCTCAAGCTCATTATATATAAAAAGTACATTATATTATTGAAATACACAAAATATATAAAATAGTATATATAAATAGTATGTATATTTGTATTTATTTTAAGATAAACCAGTTTTGCTTGCTTACCATTACCTCAAGACATGCAACCCCATAACATTACAGTATGACAAATAAAAATAAGAAATAGAAAATAAGACTTTCCCAAAAAGACCTTTCCATGTTATATAATATATGCATTACAAAATATGTATTTTGTTTTTATTGCTTTATAATTTATTGATTTCTATGTAAAAACAAGTGTGAAAAAAAAAGTCTATCAGTATTGACAAGATTCAAAATAAATGTATAACAGACCTCTGGTGAGATTTTGAGTTTTTGCAAACAATGTCGCCATCTATAGGACAACATAATTAGTGTACAGACACTTTCTAAAGGTCCTTTGGTTCTTGCTACTTTTTTACGGTCTCCGTTCTTTGCAAAAGTTGACAAAGAGTGTCTCATAGGTATGAGATTATTAAAAAAAAATAACAGAGACCCTAAAACAGTAAAACTTTGATTGCTTATATTCAGGACACTCAGAAAAAAATTTAGTTCACATGCTTGTCCCATTTACTCAAAGCATATCCTAGATATTTCAGATATATATAATGGGACTATTCCTGGTAAAAACGTATGTTCACCCTGAAATAATGATCTACAATTAATTTACTATCTACCTTGGGTGGTGACCATTTTATTCAAGTCCAAAGCTTTTCTTCAATTACCGTATCGCGTCCTCAAACTCCAACTAAACGACTTTCAAAAATCTACACTGGTATAAAATCGATTCCATTCAATTACCTTCAAGGTGAGCTTTCTTTATACCTCTATTCCATTGATGCTTTAAGCCCACGCACTCAGTCAAACAGCAGCTTATAAAGACAACAAAATCAAAGCAGTGCTGTTATGGAAGTGCTGCTGAGCATTTTGACACTCTCTAAACATACGTGTACATGATTTTAAAAAAATCTAGTACGACGCAGAAATGCTCGAGTTCCCACTTGTTCCGTATTTAGAAAAACAATCACTTTGAAAGTTTTTTTTGTGAGAGCTGAATGGGAATTCAACTAGCTTTTTAATCCTCAAAAATCCTACATACATAAAGTGGAGAGGTTGCATTTAAATGTACTAGAGCTGCAGGTCAGCGTGCGACAGAACTCACCACATCTCCCTGTCTCGTGTCCTTCCCTGAAGCAATGAGAACGTAGTTCCAGGTCAGCAGCATCAAGAGAACCAGCGGGACCATATAGAGCTCAAAATTCCACACCACCACAACGAAAAGCTACAGAAAGAGGGAACAGACAAAAGAAAAGAACATCATTCTGAAGATGCATTTATAAAACACATAAACAATCATTCATTTGACAGGATTCGAAACTAGTTTTTCAATAACATATGAAAAGTGTACCATAAATATTTTTTGGGGGGGGGGGGGTAAATTTATTTATTTACTTAAATAAATCTCTCAATTTCATTTCTTAACATCTAAAAAAAAATTTGATCATATACCTTCAGAATACCTGACAACCAGTAATACATAACAGTAACAATTATAATTTTTTACAGTCTGTCAAGTGTGAGCACAGATGATGCACAAAGTATTTCAGTGTGAAAACAATGAATGAGTCAATCGTCTGCAACAGTGTCTCGTTCTCCTTTATAATAAAAACAATTAAAGCCTCAAAACATACAGCATAATACTGGTCTTACTCTAGTAAATGTGACTCTCCTGCCCATCACCCCACGGCTTCAACAAAATGTTCACATACTCCGCAGAAGGAGACAGAACCTGACCATAAAAAGACTAAATCAATATGATACTTTAGTTTTGAGCTTTTTTCTGTTTTTCTTTTTTTCGTTATATAGGCTATTGTTCTTTTAATATTAGCAACTTATAAAAAACGGAAACTTTAAAAGCAATTACGATAAACTATAAGCTACTATGAACTCCAACTTTATATACTGCAATCTACACATGAATTAGCCTACTCATGTTTTAAAGAGCTGTAAAATAAAATAACACACAAACTCAAACATGTTTTCCAGTAAAGCCCTTAAGCCAAACTACTTGCAACTCATCACAGAAAAGAAAAACACTAAAACCAAAATGAAAAAAAAATCTCCACACACTATGAGAAATATTTACAGCAAAGCAAAGATCACAGCAGGCAATGACAATATCAATCACAGATAATATAAATGAATCTGCCAGGTTGAGAAGGCTGATGAGCTGTCAACTCAGCTCAATACAAAAAGATTGAACTTGAAATTGAGTGAAGGTACTAAGGTTTTTGGAGTTTTCTAAAATGCATCCTCCAACTGGGTGAATAGATACAATGGTTGTTTTTGCATCTCTAAAACAAATAAGTATCCTTGTACATGAAATTCACTCAAAACAAACATCCACAAACACTTAAATATATACATAAAGGCACACCACTAAGACCTTGTTACATTCAATAAGTTTACATAACATTAAATTACCATGTTTTCTAGGAACCTTCCACAGACATAAGGATTTTTACACTATGCAAACAGTATATTCTACCTCCTAACCCTAAACCTACAATTAAATCTACCCATCACAGAAAACTTTCTGCATTTTTACATTTTCAACAAACATCAATTAGTATGATTTATAAGCTGGGATTTTGGATATTGCCATCTTTGTGGGGAAATGTTGTCCCCATAACGTAGGGTGAATCTGAAACACGCGCGCGCGCGCACACACACACACACACACACACACACACACACACACACACACACACACACACACACACACACACACACACACACACACACACACACACACACACACACACACACACACACACACACACACACACAGTCCAGTGGAAATTCTCTGAATCTTGCAGAAACGGGTCAGATGTATTTCCGTGGCCTCCACACTCTCCATTACAGCACCGTTACCCAATGCGCGCACACTGAACATTTCTCAATGAGGAAAAAAACACAAATCTAAACACATATTATATGCAATATCAACAATGGTTTAAATTACCACTTTCTAAATATTCCTTGTCCTTACTAACAGCACATTAACACCTCAAATACTTGAAGAAATTAATACAAATGCTGCATTTAAACATAGCAGAAAGCAATGGATCAATACAATTACAAATGTCAATTTTGTTAAAATCTTTGTAACATTTGGTATTTTAGTACCTGCTCCTATAGAGCAAACTAATTTCTTGCAAAATGCAGCAAAACATCTGTAGTGTGTCCCATTAATTAGGGCAAAATATATTTTTCAGACTAAGTCATTAGAATTCCCTCACATCGAATTAATATCTTCCATCTGTGCATTCATAAAATCATAATGACTTAATTTCCTGCTAAAAACATGTAAAATATAACAGACCAGCCTTCAACATACTTTGACTGATTTTTTTCTTTTTTATATTTCTTTGGCCTCTGATGCAATAAAATTGTAAATTACAAAAATACACTTATTGGAGTTTAAAACCAAACTAAGGGAGTCTTCTAAATCTATCGGTTACAAAGAAAACCCAATTCTTTGTCTCTACTCAGCAGCGTCCATCTTGTTTTCATATGCCTGGTGGTTCATTAACCTGTCGCTGGACACCATCTCTTAAGTTTGGTTATTCTAGCTGAGGGCCAGAGTCTGATTGACAGATGATGTTAGCCAACACCTCGTCTGCTTGGAAGTGACCCTTCTCTCTTTCACACAGCCCAGTGGCCAAGAGAGAGATGCCCAGAGTACTGAGGCCATTCTTCCAGCCCAGACACTCATATCACCCCCAGTCCCCCCCACCGAGAGCCCTTCCCAGGGAGGGAAGGGCCACGGACCCCAAAAGCAGACCGAAGGGAAAGAGAAAGGTCCGGGTGAAAGAGAGGAAAGGGAGAAACCCAATCTGCGAACACGCAACAAGAGGCTTTGTCAGAGCGCATCCAGGTATTCACGATCAGCTCAGCGACTTTGGCGGCCATTCCGGAGCCACGGCGTTCGATTTCCCGTTTCCCCCGTCTGAGTTTGTGTACTTCAGTGCTGCAGTGTTCTGCACAGGGCACGTACTGTAACCTCTACACCTGCACGGATCCCATCTTACAATGATTCAGCGAGCCTCAGGACCAACAGTAACCTAATACAGACCATGACATCTATTCATTAAACTGCATCTGAAATGCGATTTCCTCTCAGTCCATTAATCTACAAAAAGCACCAAAAGAAAACCACAAATCACTATTGCTGTTACCATCAATATCTATTAGAATTTTGCTTTGGTTCGGTGTAATATAACACGACAGCAAGGAATCTTCAAAAAAATAAAAAATAAAAAAATAAAAATGACATCACAGTCAATACGGGAGACCAAGAAGATTTCTTTCTTTTTTATTCAAGAAGAAGAAAATGTTTACAGAACATCTACTGCATAAATTATCTACGCCCCCTTAAAAATGAGGATTTTAGAATGAATTTAAAAAATCACTTTTCATGTATAAAATTAACAGAAAACCATTGAATCTGAAGCATGATAAAAGAATGCCTACATAACGTGTGTTTTCTTGCACTTCCCTAGTGAATTTCACTAAGTGTAATATCCAAAAACGAAGTGATATTTCAGCATTTTCATGCATGCGACATCCATCTCTAACGTCAAGTAGCATGTAAATTTGATTTCATTTTAAATATCTGTTTGATTTTATGCAAGCGAAAGCACTTGAGAATAAGTCCCTTAACAAAAGCCGTTGCTCTAACTGGGAGAACGATCTGAATCGGCCAAGTGTTTCAGCATCTCGCTGGATTTTTGGAATGGAGGACGGACACGTTTTGGCAGCCAATTTCAATATCATTTTGGCACTTTGTGTTGTGGAGTGCAGGCCTGAGCACTTCAGAGCAGGCATTTGAGAATTAGCACATTAAAAGTGTGTTACCAACACAGCCTACAACAGCCCCTGTACTTGGACTTCAGAAATTAAGTCATCACATTGTGTTGATTATTTTAAATAGTGCCAACGGTGGGTAGAAATATGCCAAATGAGAGGCTGATTATGGACGTCAATAACTCATCTGCTTTTTGGCTTGGTTTCGTTAGGTGGGGATGTTTGGATTGAGTGATGCCGCACTGCCATCTTCTGGCATATTATGAAACACTTTCGATCGTTGTTCATTTAGACCCAGTATGATTTCATCTAAATCTAATTATAAACATCTTGAAAAAGAACAATCTTATAATAAATGCTAAATCAAAGTCTTAATGTTATCTTTCATCATTTTCAGATACATACAACCTTAGGTCTATCAACAGAATCTATGGAGCAGCATTTACTTCTAACAACAGCATAAATTATAATTATTTATATACGTTTTCAACAGAAAATAAATTGAAATAATTTCAGGGGAAAAAAACATTGACAGAAATCCAAAAATCTATGGGGCAGTATGGGGCTCATAGACTTCGCCTGTATTTTATTTTATTTTATTTGAAATAACCGGTGTTATATTACAATATTAAGTTGAATTATATATATTTTAAAAAAAATTCACATAAAATAGAAACTCATTCTCAGACCCGTCGGCTGACAGGTGACACGGAGCAGAAAGGTGCCACCTTGTAGAACACAGTGGGTTGTAATCGTGAAGACACACACCGGAGCATTTGTTTCTCTTTTCCTGTCCTTTTTTTTTTTTTATCTAAATGCAAAGCAGGTGAAGGCTGCTCCAGTTTCCTGTAGTAGTAGCTCTCTTGTCTGGGTGCTCCCACTGATAAGAGTCCTACTTTACCCCACATAAAAGAGCCGGGTATCATTTCCTTACCTCTCCCCTTCCAATATATCTCCCTCTCCTTACCCTCTACACACACACGCCACTCTTATTCCCCACGACACACAATACCTGCTCTATTTGCTCCCAATTCAAGGCCAAATTGCAGGTAGAGTTACGGCAAATTTGTTTGGAGGAAGAGTCGGTGCGGGAGCAATAAGGAGCTGGAGGGGTAGAGTGGTGCGCGGGGAGGGCTGGCACAGAGCGGTCTTTATGAGCACCACTCTGCCAGCCAGAACAATGGGCCATATTCACCCAGCGCAAACGCTCAGCTTACAGGTGTTCGTGGAGAGGGGAGGCAGACGCGCACAAACACTCACGCGGACACCCACGCGCACTTGAACAAGCACATGCACACACACGCATACTCTCCGAGCTTTGTCCATTGTGCATATCCCATGAGCTGTGTCGTCTTGAATGGCCGGCCACAATTGAATACGTGTGCGATCATAAATGCAGGGTTTACAAAAGTTTACACGCATGAAAAATGAGGACTGTTTTCAATGAGGACTGTCGGCCATTGGTCATCAAACAGACAACTAATGCCATTGGTTGGTTGTGTCAAGCTGGTCTGGATGCAAAAAAAAAAAAAAAAAAAGTATGCTTTGAAAGGCTTACTTATAGTTAAGGAAATAATACTTTAAGTATGAAATTAATGCATGATGAAAGAACACCTACGGTGTTTTCTTACACATCCCTAATTAATTTCACCAAACAGAATATCAAACAACTAAGTGATACTAGCATTTTCATGCACGCTACATTTATCTCTAACATCAAGTAGTATGTATATTTGATTTCATTTTAAACATCTATATGATTTTATCCAAGCGAAAGCATTTACTCCCCTTCATGTCGTTCATCTTTGAAACACAAAGATATTTTTTATTAAATCTGAGAGATTTCTGTCCCTCCATTGACAGTCTACGTAACTACCACTTTGTCGCTTCAAAAGGTTCATAAAGAGTTTGTAAAACTAATCCATATGAATTTAGCAGTTTAGTCAAAATTTTCTGAAGAGACTGGATTGCTTTAAATGATGAACAGGTTTCATTTAGGCTTTTATTCACATAAACATTAATCAACTCGCACATCAGTTATGATAAATGGAAGCTCAAGCATGTTCGCTTGACGTGCGAAAACCAATGAGGTTACGCAGCACGTTTGAGCTTCCGCAAGAACCAATGAGCTTTGTTCTCGCATGTCAAGCATGTACAGTTGAGCTTCTGTTTATGTTCGCTGATCAATGTTTATATGTGAATGAAATCGAATCTGTTCAACAAAGCGATCCAGTCTCTTAAATTTTTTTGACTAAATCGCTTTGAAGTGACTAAGTGGGAGTTGCATGGCCTTTCAAAGGAGGGACTAAAAGCTCTCAGATTTAATTTAAAATATTTTAATTTGTGTTTCGAAGATGAACAAAAGTCTCACAGGTTTGGAAGAACATGAGGGTGGGTAACTGATGATTTTTATTGTGATTTTTATTGTTTTATTTATTTTATTGTAACTGATTAACTATCCCTTTAAGTCCCATAACAAAAACTTAGAGAAAACTTCTAACTTAGAGAACAATCTGAGTCGGCCAAGTGTTTCAATATTTTGCTGGATTTTTGGAATGAATTTGAATGAATTTTGGAATATATCTTAAGTCTGTTTTGAACATATATAAATGGCTTGGTTATAGCTGTCTTTGCATATTAAACTAGGATCCAAGACAAGGTTTTAACACTGAAACACTTACACGCTTAGTATTTAGAGCACCAGCAAAAAAAAAAAAAAAAAAAAATCTTTGGAAGAGTTTCTGCAACAAAATCCCAACAACATCAACAAAAACACCAATACAACCTCAAAACCTAAGCTAAAAACAAGAACTCTAAAATGTCAAAAAGGCACAGACCTAAAAATACCAGAATAGCAAATCACAACGCTTCCCGCCGCCGCTCGCAGCTGGTTTTATCTGCGCGTCGCAAACAGCCCCTTTGCTTTGGCTAACCTTTGTGTGGCAAGCACCGGAGGTTCTGCAAGTCTTGAATGCGAAATCACCTCTGCTGGTGTCTGACTATTGTATTCTTTTGGCTTACAACTGTCAGCGGCTGACAGAACGGCACAGATGTGTGTCTCAGCGCAGCAGTGAAGGCTCACCTGAACCAGATGGCTGGTGATAAAGAAAGAAATCAGTGTGATGATTAAGAGAGCTCTTAAGGAGGGAGATTTAGAGTGCAAAGAATAACATTACCGGCTATTAAGACAGCTGTGAAGGCAATACAAAAGTTGCAAAAACAAAAAAACTACTTTTATTATTATTATTATTATTATTAATGTTTTTTTTACTTTTGTAGTTCGGGTCAGACAAACTGAACCGAATGTGACTGCATAATAATTTTTATAATAGCATTTGAACATTAAGAACAAATGTAATGTAATTGTTTTTGTTTTTACTCTCCTCAAATCTCTTGACATTTCTTCCTCTGACATTTTCATTGATGTGTTTTTCCCCCGACAACCATGAAGAAAAAAAGAAAAAAAAAATTCAACTAAAATGTTAGCTGATCGATACAGCTGTCCCTCCACTCACGCGTGTGCCCTCGGATTCTGCTTTCGGAAGTGTACCTAAATTAAAATGTGTCAAGCAGCAAATGTTAATGGCCTACCCAGCGACACTTAAAGACACGCGAGTCCTGAAACAGACAGGGCCTACAGCAAATTATGCAGCATCACAGGCAAACATTAGCCAACATGTCCTGTGCAAGCATTTAGTCACACAGCCCACTCAGAAAGGGTGTCCTTTTCATGAAGGTTCAACTGTCCAATTACAATCTGAAGGTGAAAGAGACGCTCGTGAATTCAGACAACTACTGAGAGGAGTGCTGGAGAATGTCAAAGACAAATGGGCAAAATTCTGGACATCTTTAACACAACAGAAGGGGAGATGAGAAATGTGTGTACGTGAACCAATTGATCTCCACAGAACCTGTCACACTACCATGTTAAAGTATTTGGGCACTTACAATGCACTTAAAATGTTTGAAAAATCACTGCATTAGAAACAAAATATCAAGCAAATTGGCAATTCTTTTTAAGAAATATAAAATAAAATAAAGCACTTTTGAAGCAATACATTTCACCAAAAACTAAGTTTCAAATTATAATCGATATACTGTTCAAAAATGAAGATAAATGTATCTGGACACTTTCTGGTGGTCAAATGTTAATGGATCATGTTCATAGTTACTTAATCTATGAACTTACTTCATACTAAAATGACCTTGGGATGAATTGAAAAGTGACTAACTAGATTCCACTCAAGGAATTTTGTTATCCAATACATGAAGAGTTTGGTTCCAAAACGCGATTAATCCATTTTGATTAATTTGAGTAAAAATGTGTTTTCTTTACCAAGAAAGTGGGAAAGATGAAAACCATTTTCTGTTTCAAACTTTCACATAGCATCTTTAGGTTATAAAAACATTAAAAAAATCAAATCCAGATTTTGATTTTAAAAGATTTATAATAAAAACGGACACTTTTTTTTTCTTTTCAAAATGCAATTAATCAATTGAATCAATATAAGAGTTATTTTTCATATCGAAACTGTTGAAAATACACAACAAAGTAAGTTGACCCACATATGACAGCCTCTGAAATTGGTCAATACAAATCTTATATACAAGCACTGGACTAAAAATGCATTCAATCAGCCGGACGTCGCCGCTGAACTTCTTTCACGGCGTTCAGCTGTAAAATGGCTTGGTCCTGCTCGGTTTTCGTTGTCTTTGAGTAAAACAATTTTAAGTTTTTCAAAAGATCCCCTAGGGTCAATGTGTCCGCATGACAGAAGTTTGATGCTGTCGTGTGAGAACAAGCAACAGCCGGCATTTTTCCTCCTCCTGAGTGCCTCATCTTCTTAATCTCCTCACGTAAATGATTAGATTTCGATGGCTTACGTTTCTTCCCCACCGCAGAAACCACAACAGGTTCATCAATGCCGTCAAAATTATAATTTTTTTTGTTTGTTTGTTGATCACAAAGTACAAAGTACTAAGGAAATATGGAAAACTAGGATGTCGGGTGTATTCAAAGCGTCACCGTTACCGTTTACAATGCGTGGAATGGTGCGCTGTGATTGGTTGAGCAGATGTATCGCATTCTGCAGAGAAGGGACACTGGCATTTGTCGCGGTTTGGAAAGAAAGGGAGAAAACATGACAGAATAACTTGGCGGATATCGCATTTTACGTCAAATTAAAAATGTACTTTTCAATACTGACCAGATACAATACTGATTTTTGATTAAACCATTTAAAAAAAAAAAAATTTATGCCGTTTATCGCGTTTTGGAACCAAACTCTACATATATTTCAATGCTCTAATATTCTATATATACACAGTTGTAATTGAAATTATTCAACCCCCATTGCAAATCAGGTTTATTGGCTAAATTTACAGACTTTCAGCTGTTTGCAAAGAACAAATCAAACAGTAATTGAAATAGATCAACACAACAAATGTTTTGATCATTGAACATTATGCTGTTATGATCTGCTGCAAACAGATGTATATGCAGAGCTACATTTTCATCAGTCATCCAGTCTTTTTCCAGTCTTCAGTGTCACATGATCCTTCAGAAATCATTCTAATATGCTGATTTATCATCAATGCTGGAAACAGTTGCTGCTTAATATTTTTTTTTATAACCTGTGATACTTTTTTCAGGTATATTTGATGTAAAAAAAAAAGAAGAGCATTTATTTAAAAAGGAAATCTTTTCTAACAATATATACACTACCATTCGAACGTTTTTTTTTGTGTGTGTGTTTTTTTTAAAGAAATTAATACTTTTATTTAGCAAGGATGTGGTAAATTGATAAAAAGTGATAGTACAGATTTAAATTGTTAGAAAAGATTTCTATGAATAAATGCTGTTCTTTTGAAACTTTTATTCATTAATGAATCCTGAAAAAAGCATCACAGGATCCAAAAAAATATCAAGCAGCACAACTGTTTCCAACATTTAAAAAAACCTGAATATCAAATCAGCATATTAGAATTATTTTTGAATGATCATGTGACACTGAAGACTGGAGTAATGACTGATGAAAATCCAGCATTGCATCACAGAAATAAATTATATTTTAAAATATATTCAAATAGAAAACAATTATTTTAAATTGTAATAATATTTCACAATATTACTGTTTTTACTGTATTTTTTATCAAATAAATGCAGGCTTGATGATGTTTCAAAAACATTAAAAATAGTAATGTTTCCAAACTTTTGACCGGTGCTATATATTCAGTGGCCGGTTGCAATAATGTTATTAGCTCTAACTTGATGAAATGATATTGTGGTCAAACATAAATGTGTCCAAATACATTCTGGAGCTGCTGTATGTGACTGTTGGTGTGGTCGAATGCATACTGGTCCTTACCAGAAAGGCACAGATGCTCCTCTGAGGAGACTCCCACTCAAAGCAGCTGTTGATAAAGCAGCCAGCATTGAGCAGGAACATGATACAGCGCCTCATTCTGTTGAAGTTCTGCAGCAGCATCTGAGTGTCAGAACAACAGACAGCATTTCACAATCACATTGATTCCCAATGATTTAAAAAATAAGGACAAATCCGTTATTTATTATTTATACTTCATGCACTACTGTTTAAATGTTTTGAAAGAAATTAATAATTTTATTCAGCAAGGATGCATGAAATTGATCAAAAGTGACAGTAAAGACATTTATAATGTTATAAAAGACTTTAATGATTGAATGCTGTTTATATGAACTTGCTGTTTATCAAGGAATAATGAAAGAATCTGTTTCCACAACAACATTAAGCAGCACAATTGTTTTTCAACATTGATAACAAAAATAAATGTTTCATCATGTGAAGTGGAGTAATGGCAGCTTTGCCATCACAGGAATAATTTACATTTTAAAATGTACTAAAACAGAAAACAGTTAAACTGTAATAATACTTCACAATATTACTGTTTTTACTGCCTTTTTTGATCAAATAAATGCAACCTTGGAGAGCATTAGAGATTAAAAGAGAAAACATTAGAGAAAATGTTTTTAAAAATCCTACCGACCTCCAAACTTTTAACTGTTTCAATAACATATTTCACATTATCCTAATTTTAGACATAATTTATTTATAATTATTTACAATAAAAAACGGTAACACTTTACAATAAGGTTACATTAGTTAACTACATAAGTTGATATTAACTAATAATAAACTGCACTTCTACAGCATTTATTAAAATCAAAAGTTGTATTTGTTAACATTAGTTAATGCACTGTGAAGTAACATGAACAAACTGCATTTTAATTAACTAAAATGAACAAAGATTAAATACAGTATCAAATGTATTGTTCATGGTTAATTCATGTTAGTTATACATTAACTAATGTTAACAAATGAGACCTTATTGTAAAGTGTTACAAAAAAACTAAACAAAAAAAACACAACTAAAATAACTGACTTTCAACAGTTAGTAGGAGAAACTACTTTAAGTTTGTTGTTAAGGCATAACACCAAAACTATGATACTAGAGCGAAATAATGCAGTAAATAAGAGAAATCCAAACCATATTTATTTTTGATTTTGTAGGAGCATAACAAGAATTATGGATTTTTTTTGTCATGCCTCTAATAAAATTGTCTTTTTCATGATTCTGCGAGCGGGTGAACTGCAAATGACCGCTGCTTCCTGTGTTCACAGGAAGATCAAACGCTCCTGGTCGCATAATGGCTTTATAATGCTACGGCTTTGATCATGGTAACTATCCACATTTACTGTGGTGAAGTGTAGGATTCGGGCCATGCCTTTAAAGTAGGCAATTTTGTTTTTCATTTGGGACTAATCAGAGTACATGTGAGGTGAAATACAATATCAAACTACTAAAGAATAAAATATGTCTGAGATGTTCGACAAAATGAGCTTCAACGGTTATGAAGGGGACAGTATCGAGAAGTAAATCTTGTGGAGATAGATTTGATATGTTGCCCTCGCCGTTCAGCCTTTCTCGTCTCGCTCACAAACAGTTTAAATGGGGGGCAAATTCACACCGAAAAGTGCAGAGTGGGCACTTTCTAGCTTGCATTCAACGACGCTTTATTGCGTGACAGATAGAGTGTGTCTGTGTGTGTGTGTTTGTCCCAAGCAGTGTCTCAGTGACAGGTCTGATTTGGGACAACCCCTACAATTCAGCTCTTTGTCAGGGATGGGGGGAGACATTGAACAGGGTGACAAAAAGAAGCACAGCAGAAGAACCACTGAGGTCCAAACTAAAGGATGGCCAATCTACTTATGCACCCCCAGCGTTGACAGCTTGACATTTCTATTCAGCACCTCCAGAAGAGAAGGAAGAGACAAGGAGAAAGAGCTAGAGAGAGGGAGAAGACGAGGAGAAAGATGCTGCTGTCTACGGCTGGTGTTGGGGCGGATTTTATTAATATCTTCAACAAAGGTGTGATTAAAGCGTTCTTGTTACCTGTTTGGACACCCGCGGCTCCTCTTCGATGTATTTCTGCTCGATGGGAATCAAAGTTCTCATGCCGGCTTTTACCTGCAACATATAAACTAATTGAATGTAACAGTCCACCATCGAGTTCAAGATGTGAACGTGATCACATTAACGATCTAATCATATTTCAAGACATCCCTCCATTTCACACACTCCACACCACACCACGCCATGTGACGCTCTCTCACACTCCCGCCTAAAATGGCGGACGGACACACACAGCGGTACACAGACGCACAAATAAAAGGCTGAGGAAAGGGGAGTCTTCAGTAATTAAAAGAGAGAATAAGGACGGGGACAGACAGCCCGGGAGAAGCTGAAGAGAACGAGCAGATAAAGAAGTGAAAAACGCAAGAAAAAAGCAAGCGAGAAAAAGAGAGTGGGACTTACAATGTTATAAATCACGTCTATTTCGAGAAAGATGACCCCTTTGGTTGGCCCTGTCAGTTCCTTGCTTTTCAAGGCGTAAGCTTTGCGTTCTCCATTTTGGATCTGCGGGAGAGGGACATGACAGCCGTCTGTCTGGCAATACCCAGCTGAATACACTCTTCATGTGACCTCTGAACCCCAGCTGCTGCATCTGACAGAGAGCCCAAAACAACTGTGGCGGCTCTGACAAGTACCTGTTCATTACGGCCCGACCACTGTCAGCCGCAAATTAACTATCCTGGGGAATCAGCCTGGGAGCGCACATTGCGTCCCCCCTCATCTTTTCTTTTCTTCTCTGTTTTTGTTAGTAGGCTTCTTTTTTTGTGTGTGTTTTTCTCACTTACACATCTTACTCTATGATAACTAAAATCAATACATTTTAGAAACATGCCATATTGGTCTTTTTTTTTTTTTTTTTTTTTACTTTGTGTTTTTCTCACTTTCACATCTTACACTATGATAACTAAAATCAATAAAGTTTAGGCACATTATGCTGGTCTAAAAATGTTATTACTTCGGTTGTGTTTTCTCACTTTTTTTGGAAAAGTGCTTTTTTTTCACTTTTTTTTTTCTGTGTGCTTCTTACTTTTACATCTTACTCTATGATTACTAAAATCAATAAAAGTGAGATACACGCCATATTTGTTTTCCAAAGAATTTATTAAGAAAAAAATCTTTCTTTTTTGTACTTTTCCCCAATCTCAAACTGATTAATTGTTGTAAGTAAAAGCCCGCGAGCTCAGGACTTACGTTTAACAACGGTATAGCCACTTTGCCCAAGAAGTCGGCACTTCGGTCTCTGTCCTCGTCAAAGACAGTCACCTCTAAGACTGAGTGGATGTCTTTCACATTGCTAGTTGAAGAAAAAAAAAAAAGAGGTAGGTGAAGAAGTCATTGACTAATATTAAACACTGAAAAGATCTTTCAAGTCATGACAAAAAAATGTGATTCATCTAAATCCTTGGTGACAATCTCCATTGTGCTGGGGTTAAAAAAAGATGCTGCAATTCTCCATTTGAAATGCTATCTTTGAAAAGTAGGCTAAAGAGGAGAAGTCTAATGAAAGAAAATGAGGTTATTCTTTAAGAGATGAGCGCTCCAAGGAGAGGCTAGATTACCCAGCTTTCCCTGGGAATTCACAAATGAATTTCCAGCCGTGAAGATTGAAAGATTATGAAAAAAAAAACATCAATGGAACAACCTCTAGATATCGAACTAATATAAGAAATTATGTACGGCACATTATCAAACGGCACAATGGTTGTACTTGCAGAGGGAGTGTAATCTTGAACAAAAGTTCATTTTCTTCTTAAAGTACAAAGTTTACTTATATGTCACATTTCCAACTACCAATACAAAGCTTCATTAAATAATCATTACTACATTATCCTGTGATCCTCGGCTCTCAGGTGTATCTCTATAAATCATCGAGCTCATCAATACAAAATGTATAATTAAGCTTTTTCAATATAATGGGTAAAAATTCTCATAGACATTTTAATTTTTACAATTTACAATTGCACGAGATATTTTAAGCATGCATTAAAAATGTAATTATTGGCAAATAAATCATTATTTAGTCTATAATTATAATATCCCATGTATTCGTAAACAATATTTAGATTTATTTTTATAAATCAGTATTTTACATACTTCTATCAGCATTGTAGTGTGCTTAAAAATACATCATTTGGTAGACTATAAATAAGTGATTATATGCAAATGTAAGCACTCTCGCAGATGTATATATGCGATCTTGACACTTACAACGTGAAGACTTTGTTCCACTCTGGGTTGAGGTTTTTGTACACGGTATGCGTCTGTAACCGATCGTTGCTGAGCTCCACTACACAGAAGGGGTCACTCTTGCCTGTGAGGGACACACACACACACACACACACACACACATTAATTTTATCAGTTTCATTGTATTTACCGTGGTGTAATCCACTGGGTGGTGTGCTGGGGGGAATAACTACCTGATAAAGGTGATGGGGCAACGAGCCTGAAGGGCCGGATCAAACTGCACTGCTGTCTTTACCCAGCCTAAAGCTTTAGGTGCAATTTATCACAGAGCTGATTTGATATATTCATTTTGCCCCAGTGTGGCGTGGTTTCCTGTTGTTACACCGACACAGTGGTTTGAACACAGGTAGATAAGCATTTCAGCCTTTGCGCTGCCCTAGAGCACCGTGAGGACATCTCTATCTCTGTCTGGTGTGAACACACACACACACAGCTGGTTCCAGACGGAGGGCAGACGGGGATGATGACTTAAATACAAATGGTCTGAATGTGGGAAATTTGTAGAAAACTTTCCAAGTGGGGACCGTTGTAAATAAGAGTCTGTTTTCAGTTGCTGACAGGGCATTACACTTTCACATTAATAAATTAAAAAGCTTGAAGTGAGAGATCTTTTTTCTTTTTATCATTATATTTTTTAAAGTACAATAGAATATTTCAGTCATGTACAAAATACATTATTATAAGAAGTCGACTCTAGAGACATATTTATGTAATCCGCTGTCCTACATGCTTTGAAATCAACTATTAATATACACATGTAAATAAATGTTCGTAATTTAAAGGAATATTGTTCTCAACCAAAACTTAAACAACAAACTCTTCATATTAGCTTTGATCTAAACTTTTAGTCATTAAATAAACCTCCAAACAAAACAATTGGGAGCAATTTTGTTGTTTGTTGCAGAACAGAATTTTTAAAAGCTGGGGCAAAAAAAGAAACACATTCATAATGGTACTTTTATTTCAAAATGGCTTTGCAACATGTGCAGCAAAGTTAAACTGCAATACAGAATAATTCAATTTCCTGCATGTGAATAACAGAAGCAAAGACATTTAGTTGACAAGTAAAATAAATGTCAGAGTGATCAATGGAAAGTCCTTGCTGTCACCAAGCATTTCAATTTCAGGGATATATTGATCGGCCTGAATATATTTTTAATTCACGGGAGTTTTTTTATTTTTTTTATTTATTTATATATAATCAGTATTGTATTTAAATGTGATGATTACACTATTATGTGTCTGATATAATCAAATTAGTTGACAAAATTTACTGCCACAATCTGGACTGTGAATTTCAGTTTACAGAAAAAAAGCATGTGCAGTATATTGTATAATATACTGTATTTGTAAGGAAAAAATATAGCAAAACTGGTTTCAAAAATACATTTTGGAGATAAAAATAAGATTATATATATTAATGTTTGTAAAAAGAATAATAAAAAAAATCTTGCTCCTATTTTCAATCAGCTTTAGCACTCGTTTACAATATATTCCACACAAATACTTAATTTGCCATGACTGACAGTAATTGTGAATATTTTCAGCATTCAAAAATAATTTGCATCTGTTTAAATGAATGTATATTGATAGGCGCAGGAATGTACAACCCTATTCAATATCCTTGCGGTGACACTCGGTCATCCTCGGCGACAAACTACTACGTGTTGGTGAGGCAGCTGTCTGAGCAAATTACACGCTTTGCACTGAATGAAACTTTGACTCCCCAGGTGTGGCCGAGCAGACACTGTCTGTGGGTTAATTCTGGGCAAATCCTCACAGACCGCCGAGATGAGTTCAACCTCATTCCGGCTGCAATTTGATGAGTGCGGCACGCTGACGTACAAAACGGTAATTACATTTTTCAGGTCTGGAAGGCGTTTTAAATTAAATGCAGGAACTGTGTTAAGCAGAAAGGAGCATTTAACCGGCCATAGGATTATCATATACAAACACACTGATGGCAGTGAGGGCAGAACAGTTCCTACTGTTGTTTGAAAACTGGATGTTAATGAAATTGCCGACCGGCAGAGCAATGTCTGCATCTGAAGTGATCTATGTTAAGTATTGAGTGGGTCTATTCAGAAGGAAAGCAGTCTCCTGTCCCTAAATACTGTTGGTTTTACACACTGTCACCATTTATCCTGCTGGCCTGGAGTGGAGGCACTCCAGATAAAAGCCTCAATTAATTACAATGAAAAACAGACAGAAAGGAGGGGTGGGACAAAAAAAAAAAAAACACACTCGGTGATGCAAGAAAGAGAACTAAGATTTCCCTCTCTTTTTCTTTCCCTCTCACCCACATTATCTTTTATGTCCACTCTCCTTCCACTTTTCCCGGACTCTCCCTGTCTCCAGTGAGCTCTCTATTAGAGAAGGCACTGTTCCGTGGCCCGTAACCTTGTTGGCTGACACCTCGGTGCCAGGGCCGATTGAGACGGTGAGTCCGTGAGCGAGCTGGGGCTCTTAGAAAAGCTTTGTGCGCCGGCGCTTTGTGGCGGGAGAGGAGTGTGAAATCAGAGCTCATGAGGAGGCCGCGGTTCCCCAGGGAACGCCAGACCGTGCTACGAGGTCAACATAGTGGGCCGGACTCCCGGAGAGGAGCGAGTAAAAGGGTGATTGCAGAACTGTGCGGGAAGGGGGAGGCTGAAGGGTGTGAGAGGGGAGGGGGGGTGTTCTGCCATTGAGCATGTCTTAATTAAAGGCGTCGATTAGCCGATTAGAGAGGCGGCGAACGCAAAGCGCTTAGCAGAGAGGAACCTCACGAGATGCTCCACCTTAAGAGTGACGGTGCTAATGACCTCTACGTCTCTCACTCTCTCCCTCCGTCTTTTCGCTCTTTCTCGCTCCAGTTTATTGCTGCTGCCTCGCACCTCGTCTGCAAACGATTGTGCGGCCTTGATTAATATTCTTGTGCTGCAATTCTCAGCTTCGTTTCCCACACAAGTGGTCAAATCAAACTCAGGACTGACATTGCCTCCAAAACTTTCAAAGCTAAACAAATAGCTTTTAATGTTAAAACACTTCCAGAACTGCCAATTCTAGGTTTGACCAATGGTAGATGTTTCAGAGTGTTTATACAGCACTTTATACAGTGAATACAACCATTATTTTTGCAATTGTGCTTGGTGACACTAGTGGTGGAAAAATTACACACTACATATTTTAATAAAGAATTTAAAAAGTAATGTGGGTTTGTATCAACTACACAACCATTTATGCTAAGAATTTTTAAAAAGCAGTCTTCTATGCTCACCAAGGCTGCATTTATTTGATAAAAAATAGAGAAAAACTTTAATTTCGTGCAATATCATTACAATGTAAAATAACAGTTTTCTATTTTAATATATTAGGATTATATTTTAATAGCTTTTAAAATGTATTTTATCCATGTGATGGTAAAGCTGAATTTTCAGCATCATTACTCTAGCCTTCAGTGTCACATGATCTTTCAGAAATCATTATAATATGCTGATTTGGAGCTCAAGAAACATTTCTTATTATTATTATTATTAATGTTGAAAACAGTTGTGCTGGTTAGTATTTTTGTGGAAAAGTATTTTTGTGTAGTTTTTCAGGATTCTTTGATTAATAGAAAGCATTTGTTTGAAACAGAAATATTTTGTAACACTATAACTTTTGATCAACTTAAATCATCACTGCTAAATAAAGTATTCATTTCTTTTCTTTCTTTTTTTATACAAACAAATCGTACTGACTCTTAAACTTTTTAAAGGTGGTGTATTACTTTAAGCACAGTTAAAAGGCACTCATAAATATCTTAATTTGAATATAACACAAAGCATCTGGTTCAGTTGCAATGAGGTCACAGTCTCAAAACAAATGGCAAAAAAAGAACAAAAAACAAATCTAATATATTTAGATTTTAATTCTAGTGTAGTATTAATGAATGACTCAAGGTGAGTGTGTTTTTTAATGTCACACTCCGACTCCGAATAAGAATCAATTGACTGTAACATCTCCGATCTTTTTTTAATTTTTTTTTATAATTCATAGTGCCAGAAACTAGGCCTGTCCACTGCAGACCTAATTAAAAGTAAGAATTAATGGAAACCAGAGCAGACTCACACACACACACACACACACACAAAAACTTTCAGAGGCACAGTGATCTCAGAAGCCAACAATCCATTAGCACAGAGCAGAATGCAATATTATCAGCCTCCTGCTGACCATTCCAAGGGAAATGATAGTCTTTATCAGTAACTACGGAAAACGGAGTGAGAAATCATATGTCAGGATAACTATATGTGTGTGTGTGTGTGTGGGTTTTCCTTACCTGTAACATCAGCTGCCATCAGCCCCTCCGCTCGGATCACCTTCACCTGCACCATGCCCACATCTTTGATATTGTTAAAGGATCTGAGAAGACTCTGTTGAGGTCAAAGAGGGGAAAAAAACATTTGAGAGTATATGAGACTCCATATCCACACAGCTAAGGAAATACAATACTGAGAAGCATCTGAACATTTAAGTCGCTTAAAAATAAATGAATTTCAAAGCACACAATAACACAGTATTAAAGAAAAGGCATCTGCAAACAAATGTTGCTAGATCTTTTCTTAGCAGTAACTTCGCTTGCTTGTGTTTGTGCTATATATCAGTAAAATACATTAAATAACACTTTGTAATATAATTATGAAATGACATTTGTTTTATAATGTAAAGACAATTTGACATTTTTAAGTGTGGCATAATACTTTTTTCGCGGCTAGCGTATATACTTTGTGAATTTTGTAAGCTCAAGAAAACATACTACTTACTGAATTAAAATTATATAAATATTAAACAAAAATCAGTCAACTAGAAAACATTTGTCTAGAGGTCCGATACATGAATATTCCCTTGTTCTACGTAGACGCATGATTTAGAACAAATACAGATGCATTTAAAATACAAATGCATATTAAATGGCATTAGTGAGAAGAGGAAAAGAAATGAATAAAACAAAATAAAAATGAATAAAACAGTCAAACCCAAGTTATATCAATTCACTATCAGACTGCATGTGTGTCCATACTCACATCCATGTTCCTCCAAAAAATAATTTCTTATTCTAGTCATTCAGTTTCAGATAACTAATAACTGTGAGCAATTAAACGAAAAGTAAAACAGAAAATACTAGCAGAGACGCCACTAATTTCTAAAACAGTAAATCTTCGGGAGGAGGATAAACTGCTCAAAGACAAGTGCATCAGCAAAGACACTTAAGCATGATTTATGAGCGAGTCAATTACGCTCATACCGATAAAAGCCTCTCATTGAGAGACCATAATACTCCATTACAGTTCCTTTGTGTGTCTTTTGTAGCATTAAAGGGGCTGACATTTAGCCATGAAACAAACTAGGCATCACACACTAACTGTGTGGTCACAGCATGAGTAATCTATCTCTCTCTCTCTCTCTCTTCCCCTCCCTTTTCACTACATTTTTTAGTGTGTACAGTTTTGTCAAACAAAAATAAGTATGTATACAGCGCATATATATATATATATATATATATATATATATATATATAATAGAAATTCTTACACAAATTAGATAGCGCATTAACAGACTTTTAAGTCTTTGTTCCTCAGACTTTTTCTTCTTCTTCTAAAAAAAAAATCCTACTAATAATGTTTCCTCTGAAGCTTTAAAAGAGACCTCAACGATGATTCAAATTGTGTCACACCAAAGTCTGCAAATCTATATTTTTTACTGTACCTAATTCTTCTAAAATAGATGGTTCCTTAGCTCTAATGTGTCAATTCACTTTTAAAGCTCTAAACAATTAAGCCAACAAATGTCTAAATTTTTTGTTTTAATTTCTCCTAAGGATTTTTAATGACGCAAAGCTGAGAAGCCTCCTGAGCTATAAAAAAAAGCGACCTCTGACCAATAAAACCGTCTGCGCATGTGTGTCAAATAAATGCACAATGATGGAAAGTTCTCCACTAAATAAAATATGTCTGTACATTTCTTCCCTACTTATGAACTACAGAGTGAAAGTTGAAGTAACTATTGTGACATTTCTAGACGGACACTTTCATGTGCGCAGAGTGAATGGACCTGGACTGACAGAGATGACACAATCTCACTGGTGCGCCTTCAAAAGCACTGGAGACTTCACTTTAATTCTCTTCTTGGCAATAAGCCCTGCACATACCCAGAGGAATAATTATAATTTGAATTCTCAAGTGCAGGGCCAGGCAGCAGACTTAATTCATTATACACTCGGACTGCCTTCGCCTGTTACGAACGATATTATTGTTGAAAAATCCTCTGATAGCACACAAGTGAAGAGGAGGGGAAAAAAAAATCAAGTGATGATTGAGGGGGAAAATGTATATTTCCACATACATTCAATACATGATTTCTCAGTAGATATCAAGGGCTTGTTATTTATGATTATTGCAACCTTGAAGAAAAGTGGCTTTTTTTTGGAGCTCGTGCATTTTGGAGCAGAGGAATTTCTGATTTGCAAAGGGTGCTGGCTTTTCAGACCCCTAAAAAGACAGGCAAGGAGATTGAAAAGCTCGGGAGATGAGGCCTCTTTATTTTTTTAATGAAAGGCTGAAGAATATATTTTCCCACCCCCCTCGGCTTTGGGGCCGGCAAGGCAAGGCCAACTCATGTGGTACGTTGAGGAGGAGTGCGGTTTAGTCCCATTACAGGAAAGGGGTAGCACATAAACACTTGCGCACACACACACACACACACACACACAGAACCCCTTCTAACCCCCAACCAGACAGTAGGGACCGAAAAGGGAGAGAAGGGGAGGGGTGAGATGGCGGGGCTGTGTCTTGAGTGACAGCTTGTCACCGTGACGTCTTATTCCATCTCTGTTGTGGAGAAAATGAATGTCACCGCGCAGAGCCTTATGACTCGCTGTCATCTCGCAGGCGCTCACCTTTTATCAATGCTCTAAATAACATTTCAAGCCCACCGTCTCCAGCCGGACAATCCGGTCAGGGGACATTAAATCGGATGACTGTGAAATGTCATAATAAAAATGGAATGCTAACAGCTTCCACCCCCCTCTTCCCTGCCTCTCTCTTTTTGCTGCTCTCTCACTCCTTTCCTCCTACTTCCCATCCTTACACACATACACACACACATTGCTTTACTTGTTCACATTTTGATTTGGAAGCGAGTGACAGGGCCAGAGAGGAATTGTGCGCCACCACTTCAGCAGAGGTCACCCTGGCCCTGATGCCCATTAACGTCCATTACACACGAGTCGCCCGCACTCACCTGACTACTATTAAAATGCATAATTTCTCTCAGCTTACAACAACAGCTGTGAAGTGCAGACAGATGCAGTCTTCCTCTCTGGGAATATTGGGAAATAACTGCTTAAAGACTAAGCTCCATGAGCTCTAAAAAAGATGCAATCGTATTTGAGGCTCATTCTTTTCATTTTTAAAATCCAGAACGACTCAAAGAATGTGATTAAATGCATATCTATGAATGAAAATCCAGAAATAAACTCTAATGTGTTTTGGAAACACCTCATAATAAGGCTAACATAAAGTTATGAATTTATTAACGTGAATTAATGATTCAATTAATACAATTATATTATAGTATTGTTCTTTGTTAATTCTTATAAATGAATACATTTATTCGTTCATTATTGTATTAAATAATGATTATTATATTGTTCATTATTAGCTCATCAATAGTTGTATTTATGCCTTTATTAAATGTAAATAAATGAATTATTATTATTACTGTTAATTGTTGGATCGTCAATTAATAGTTTATTATGCACTTATTAAAGGTAAATAAAAATAAATAAATAATGCATTATTATTATTATTTTGTTATTTGCTAGCTTGCCAATAAATAAATAAATATCAAATTAACATTACCCATGATTAATAAATGTTGTACAAGTACTGTTCATTTTTAACTAAGGCCTTAACTAATTCAACATATACAACCTTAATGTAAAGTGTTACCAATTTTCACCGATCTCATAAACAATTTATTGTGCACACAGAATCAAGCCAACTCAACTTTAGGCAGAAATGTCTACATAAGCTAAATGAAAACGAACATAAATTTTGCCTCGGCCTATGTCATGTAAAGCTTGTGGAGTAAATCAAAGAGTTGTAGATGTGGCATGACGTGCTGAATGACAGGTAAACGGCGACAGACGTCTTCATTCTGTGCCTTTAACAAACCTTGACAAAGCTCTCGTGCCCACACACCCTATATGCAAAGCACTGAAAGCCATCTGATATGCCTCCTCCACTTTAATGATGTATCTGAGCCTGGTGCAATGCTGCATTAAAATACTTAATTGTGTTCTATGCAACCCCCCCAACCCCCATCCCCGGCAAGTGAGGGCATCCACAGTTTAAATTGGGAGCATCTGCAGTTTCACAGCATCTCTATACCTCCACCACCCAACCTCCCGTTCTTAAACACTTTATTTGTTTGGAGGCAGCCCCCCTAGCACTTTAACAGCAAGCGTTGATAACTAGTTATGGGTGGCTATTCGGTTATCCTCAGACAGCTGATCAAACAGCGATAGAGAGGTAGAAAACGTTGGAAGCCCACGCTCTCACTTGTGCCCCTGGCCCCATCACTTTCACGTACGGCTGGACCACCACCCTGCCTGGGATAATCTGTTTAAGGCATATTGTGCGGCACTAACACCGGCACTTTCTGTTATCTGCCACGCTTGATAAGGTACATCTCTATTAAATTCACTTCTGTGAACGGGTGTCAAGCAGGGAACGGGAAATATGCTAATAGTGGGGACAAATTAAAGTCTTTTTTTTTAATCCACTGTCCCATCCTCCATTTAGCCCCATCTACTCTGGAGCATATCTGTCCCCATCGGACTGCAGGCTAGGGTGCTAATGAATGCCTGGATGCAGAGTACAAGGTGGGGGAGCGGGTGGGGAATGAGGGAGCGGAACATCTATCCTTTGCCACAAAAAAAAAAGACTGGTGTTGTGCAAGGTGAAATAGCTTTTCTTTTCATTTTGCACACCAGCCCCTCCCATCTAAGCGACCAGTACCCCATCTCCCCCCCCTCTTCCTTGTCAGAAGACACAAATTTCTCCTTCCAATTCTGATCCAACAGCTCCTCCTAGTGGACGTGGGGCGACAAGGTGGCGGCGCAGAGCACGATGCCGCTAGCCCGTAATGTGCACGGTTATGTAGGTCACCCGTCCGCCGTTTGGCCTGTGGAGTGTTTTCCACTGGTACTTAACCGAAGATCAAACACATCTCCCAGCATGACTTCCCACTTCAATTAGAGCAGAGTATTGCGCACAAACCCATGTTTCGCCAAGAACCAGGTTAGCGAAACACACTGCCTGCGAAAGCAAAACTAAACACGTTGGGGCTCTAAAAACGGTTGCGATTCAAAAGCATCTTCTGACGCGTTACACCCTTGAGAGCAGCTGTATCGAGCAGACAAGAGTGTGAACAAAAAGTGGCCCTTTTGTTTCAGCCCTGTCCCTTGCTATTGGCATGTAAAGAGGTGGCGGAGAGCCGCGAACGAAGGGTTAATGGGCTAAAGACAAAGCGAAAGGCTGAGAGCATTGTGCTAGAGTGAGGACTGGAGGGCCTCGGGGCCATGATGGGCCAAAGGCCTCAGCATAGGGACACTGGGCTCCTTTCAGCCTGGGCCTTTCAAGAGCACACCCTGCCTGAAAAGAGCCTGTCACAGCCCCCCACTACTGCTCTCCTTCACAGCTCTCTATCCCAAATCAGCACCTCTCTCCCTTTCCTCAGAGAGCGGGGAGGCCCGATCCGTCTCTCTACAGGCCTGAACCAATCTCTGGCCCCCAGAGGTTGAGCGCTTTTCAAAAGGAGGTCATATCGCTGAGGTTCTGCCAGGTCTGAGAACCCAGCACCAACTGAGATGCAATTCAGCTCCATCTATGCATATGAGGCACATATACTCTGAGAGAGGACACTTCAATACGGTACTTTAACAGAACACTATTTTTAATGATATAGGGACAGAAAGTTTGGAGTAAATGATGTGGTGTCACTCTAAAACACCTACTAAATGACTCTATAGAGACATTTATCGAAAAATAGCATAAGCTTATCTTAAACCTGGTGTCAATTATCAAAAACATTTAGACCTAGAACAAAATCTTTGCAAGAAAGAAGTTTCTTAAGATAAATTCAAAGAAGTTTGTAAAAAAAAAAAAAATCCAAATTCTTAAAGGTCCCATGACATGAAATTTTCACTTTCTGAGGTTTTTTAACATTAATATGAGTTCCCCTAGCCTATATATGGTCCCCAAGTTTCTAAAAATTTCAATCGGTGTAAATCGAGCTTTTGCTATCTTTCTCTGCCTTTGAGAAAATGGAGGCTCATACGCGCTGATCTTGAATCTCCTCCTTATGACGTCATAAGGAGGAAATGTTATCTCCCCTTTCTCTGCTTTGCCCGCCCAGAGAATATTTTCCGCCCATGAGAAAATGCGCTAGGAAGTAGGAACGCGCGCGCGCGCGATTTTAGTTTGTCCACGAGAGATCATGGCTTTTGAGCGAGCGAAGCATAATAATTGCTCAATAATTGGATGTACAAATGAACACCGAAGGGTCAATACAGAGCTGGGCTTGCTGAACGTCTGAAACTAAAGTCTGGATCACTCTCTTTGGCTCAGCTACACACCTCAGACAAGTAAGTCAACTAATGATATATAAGTGTGTTGCTTTACTGTTTATGGTTACCTAGATTTTACACGTAGAATGTGGCTGTAACATTAGCTATGCAGTTTATGTGTGTGAATACACACACTGTAACGCGAGTGTTGTACACGTCTTTGTTATTTGGATAACCGTTTTCCTGTTGGTTATATGGCGCGCGCGATATCCGCATTTCAAGATCGCAGAGCTTGATGTAATTGTAATAAGATAAATACAGACGTTACAGATCTCATGAAAAGGCAACAGTAGGTTAGCGTTAGCTACATGATAATAACTGTAAACCATCTGAATAAAGTACCGTATCCAGACATAATATTTTAAACTAACCATTCGAAAACGTCCTGCTGGAGCCGCTGAGTTGCAACTTCTTCATCCGTTGCTTCTCCATCTGGATCAGATTCTGGGTCAAACTGAAATGCTTGAAAGACTGCGTGTCTTCGTGCCATTGCTATATCCAACGTAAACATGCACGCCACGTTACCGTTGCGCAAGATGGTCAAGGCCACACCCACCCTCCACCTTGCGCCGCCTTTCTCCTCCTCATTAGTATTTAAAGCTACAGACACCGAAACGGCCTGTCTGAAGGAAGCTCATTCTGGGACTGGCTTGTAGTAGCTATAATTCTGCACAGAGGCAGAATTTTTGGAAAGAGATTTCAGATACAGTTCTAAGGACCACTAAGGACTATATTAAAGCCTACAAAAAGTAGCATGTCATGGGACCTTTAAGATCTCAAATATTTTCTTAAAAGCATCCTGTTGGGTTTTTTTTCAAGAAAAATGATCATGACCGATTGTTTACATTACTGATCATTGGTGTCATTTAGTAAAATGTATTACATATAACTAGTGTTATGATGTGATGTTTAATGTTTAATATTTAAAACAACCCAATAAATTCATTAAACATTTTACCAAGCAAGCATGCTTGAGCTTCCTTTTACCATATCTGATGTGTGTGTTGATGAATGTTTATATGTGAAATTCGTTTTTCTCTTTATGGACTTTTTGAAGCGTCAAAGTGGTAGTTGCTTAGACTGTCAATGGAGGGACAGAAATTCCTCAGATTTCATTAAAAAAAATACCTTCATTTGTGTTCCAAAGATGAATAAAAGTCTTGTGGGTTCAGACTGACATGAGGGTGCGTAAAGGATGACAGGATTTTCATTTTTGGGTGAACTATCCCTTTAAGATGCTATTTAGCATGTTTATCAAGTCATAATTATTGCTGGCTGTACACTCCCAGTGTTCTGAATATAAGAGCTTTGTCCTTACATATCTGTGAAGAATCTCTTTCCTCTCACGGGGGTCGTCCAATATGTTGACAGACAGGTCAGCGATGGAGACAGCAGCAGAGGCTGTGAGGGTGACCAGCAGCACCAGCGTGCCCTCGCCCTCATCCAGAGGTATGTCCAGTCTGTGTGTGCACTCTTTTGACAGAAGAGAGAGGTCCACCTGGCACCTGAAACTCACACACACACCATTATAATCATCATATCACAAACATATATGTCTTACATGTTTTCATGTATAAGACAATAGAAAGACACAATAGAAAATAAAGACACTGAAATTGCAGTGAGAGAAACAAAGGAAAAGCTAAATCACCAGCATTGGGAGTAATCTAAACAAAATGTTAAACAAATGGGTATTTATTTTACTGAGGGCATCATGCTGCCTTTGAGAAATTAAACTACTTAAAACACATTCTATCATTTTTCCCCATCACTCGAACTGTTATACACTAATTTAATTTACTCAAAATCGTCATTTTGTAATGGAAAGGACAGCAATGAAAATGCAGAAAGGACATTTGCACAAAAAATGGCCGTCTCCATTTTATGTTTTCTAAATACATAAAGTACAATTAAATACTACTTCTAAACTTTTGTCATAATTTGAACAAAATCTGATACTTCATCTCAAGCTCTTCACTGACACTGTTCTCTCCTTGGTAAACAAGTAAACTAACTTTTGAAAAACTATAAATTGACAAAAATGTTGGTTTTGTTAAAATTTGGCTCTTTCATTTGGTCAAAAACAAATGTACAAATACTCTGTGAAGTTTAATGGTGAAAATTAAAAGTGATGTTGACATGACAGGTGATTTTGTGTTGGGGAAGAAATGATTTAGTCATTTACAAGTCAAAACTGAAATGTAAAGAATGTATTATGATTTAAAAGAAAAAGTCAGTAAGGTTTTTTTTTTCTGAATGAAAGAACTATTCAGCAAGGATGGCTTAAAACTATCAAAAGTGGCAGTAAAGAAATTTATAACGTTACAAAAGATTTTTATTTAAAATAAATGTCATTTCTTTGACCTTTCTATTTATCAAAGAATCCTGAAAAAAATTAGCATGGTCTCGACAAAACTATTAAGCAGCACAACTGTTGTCAACATAAATAATAATAATACTTTTTCAAAAACATTAAAAAAAGCTTTTGAAAGGTAGTGTATGGATGTATAAAATTATCGTGGAACTGTATATGAGTTAATGTGATTATTCTTTGTGATTATAAAAACCTGTTACGATTTATTATCTGATTTAGAAACTGATCACTTTTTATCAACATTCTCCAACACTCTAGTAGCAACAAAGAAGAAGAGAAAAAAAGTGCAAGAGGCAGAAAGAAAGCACAGAGAGACTGCTAAATAACTGCTAATACAGTTTGTTCTCAGCAAATATTTCATAAATATTCCTCTGCTTGTTCCCACTGTGACAATGTGTTTTTCTCTACAGGAACATCATGCAGGAACTGAAAGCTTCAATTGATCCTGAATGGGGCAAATAATGTGAACATCAGTGCTGAACAACTCAAGCAGATGAGTGTTTAAAGGGGGGAAATAGCCAATTACAAGAATGCCACCCGACCGATCCTGACATGCCACCTCTATGAACGACTGGAAGCTGGAGGACTGGTGGAGGGGACAGACAGGAAACTAAGTAAACTGATGCCTCATTCCCACATCGCACAGCCATTAACTCTACTGTCACTTCTAATGGGGTTTTGTCAGAGGCTGAGTCTCTCGAAGACCCTCTAGACCCTCTTTCTTTCACACACACACACACACACACAGGAACTGTCTATGAGAGGACAGTTCAGACTGGAGCATGAATGACTTTAGCTGCGATATACAGCAAACCTGTTATTTAATTGAGTGCAACATTCGGATTCCCAAAGCAAAAACTCCATTCAATTTCTCTATAGGGAAATTATTTTTTTAATAGACCTTTAAAGACTGTCTTACTGTAGGCTATACAAGGTTGTTAATCAATACTATTTAAAGTAGTTAGCCTGCATTATTTTAACTTACTTTTAAAATAATCATGTTTAACAGCAGAATTCAAGGTGAAAAACTACAGTACAGAAAATCCCACTAATCAAAAGTCGAAACAAGCTAAATGTGGCAAAAGATCTTATTAGATCTCGCCCACTATGAAACATACAGTATAAACTTCTGAGATCAAAGCCTAAAATTTCACAAACAAAGAGTTTGATTTGGGTTTTTTTAAATCACAAATGGCAATTTCTCTATGATTCCTACTCAAAATATTGTAGGGCTTGACATAACTAGAAAATTGGATAGAAATGTCCAAGTTTTTTTTTTTTTTTGCATGACTTTCCCAGGTCTAAAAATCACACTGTCCATCATATATCCAGGTTTTCAAACAAAACAAAAAACAAACAAAAAAATACATTTGTTCAATTAAAATAATTTCAGAAAAATTATTTCACTTTACTTCTTGATTTTTAACTGTTTTAGTTGATTTAAAATCTTGTTTTTTTTGTCTTATTTTAAATAATTAGAGTCATCTTGCAGCCCCTTTGGACGTTAGCTGAGAGCCACTGCTAAACAGCATAGTAAGTTCCTTTAAAAACAAATAGGCTATAATATTTAAGGGATATAATTAATCAGATCATGATATCATGAGAGCATGAGAATAACAAAACTCCATATAGATACACAATAAAAGCCAAGTGCATGACCAACCTGCCCATAAAGTCATCTTTCTTCCCAGCATCTTTGTCCCAGACGGTGACGTCAATGAAACCACCCTGTTCATCAAACAGGTGGAAGTCAAACTGCTCTCTCCACTGGGGGTTTAGTGTTTTTGGTATCGTCTGCACAGCAGAAAAGAAACACACTCGATTAGAATTTACATTACATGAAAGAAAAAGTCTCAAATGAACAACAAACTACTGGAACACAGCTCATGTGGACCATACCTTACTTTTGTACTTTTGATGTCCCAATCTGAATTTGACATAAGGGTCACTGAGGCCATTGGCGTCCATAGGCTGGAGGTTATGGGCCTCAATGAGACTGATGCTAACTATGCCTCTCCAAAGCTGAGACTTCCTGTGAATGTCTGATAACCTCAGACTCTGATGCTGCAATGTGACACAAACACACACCCAGACACATACTCACGTCAGGCAGGATACAATCCAATGTGAAGAGAAAGTCAGTGAAATTACTAAAAAAGATGCAAAAAATTAAATGTGAACAGCAAACAATGTGTTTGTGGTCAAAAATGCAATGTACAAGAGTGCATTAAGTTCAGCAACATGAAAGACATATTTTGGGGTAAGTAAGGAAAACATAAACAGAGAGAATGCACAGCACTGCAAAAACAGAGACAAACACAGACATCAGCAAACACAGACATCAGTGTGTCAACGGTATCTTTCCTCAAGTAAAACATGAACATACACTACTGTGCGAATGTTTGGGGTCAGTAAGATTTTTAAAATGTTTTTGAAAGAAGTCTTACACCGTGTCCTAACTACACGCGACGCGACGGTATCGTCGATAAAAGGTATATTTTCCATGTTAATAGGAGTTTTTGTCCTAACCAGACGATTCTATTTTTGAAACGGTTTTTATTTGTCTGCGACGTCGCGGCTGTAACAACAAACACAAAGTGTGGCAATAATAAGCACAATGGATAATTCAGATCTGGAAATTAAACAAAATAGAAACAAGAACGTTCAAACTGTGAACAAACAAGTGTATTTTTGACAAAGATTGTTTAGTAACTCAGTATGTATTTTAATAATGTGAATTTGATTATGTACTTATCCGTTTTCTTGCGCGTGCGTGCCGTCAATATTATTCTCTGGTGCTGTGCACATGCCCGCGACAGCCCGCCCACACGCTGTTCTGATTGGCTGTGGGTTTTGATTGATTTTGACGCATCTCCATCTCGTTGTCGCGTGCTCACGTCGCTTCTGGTGTGGACAGACAAATTGCTTGTCACTGGAATCTTATCGCATCGCGTCTGGTTAGGACACGGTGTATGCTGCATTTATTTGATCAAAAATACAGTAAACGCAGTGATATTGTGAAATACAATTTAAATGAAACTGCTTTCTATTTAGTTGTATACTGTATTAAAATGTCATTTATTTCTGTCAAATGCAAGTAATTTACAGGGTAATTTAACTCGGCGGCCATCTTTGAAACGCATCTCGGGCAGTACTCCAAATCTGTTCACCAAGCTTACGAATAAATTTCAGATTTGAAATCACCAATGAAATCTGACAACAACTGTCTCCTTAATTTTGTTTCTAAATACTGGAATCATGACCACAGTGTTTTTTTTTTTTTTTTCAGGATTCTTTGATTAATAGAAAGTAAAAAAAAAAAAAATACAAAAAAAAAGCAATTCTATGAAATAGAAATCTTCTTTAATATTTTTAAAGTCATTACTGTCACTTATTACCAATTTAATTCATTCTTGCTGTATAAAATCCTACTGACCCCAAACTTTTGAATGGTAGCCTAACTAAACAACAGAAGTCTCCTCAACCTCTTCTAAGATCCAGTCCACATAGGGTGAATCTTATGAAGAAATATTTAGGTTATATTTAATCCACAATTAAATAAAAAAAGTCAGTATTCATTTGCAGAACAGAAAATTAAACCTATTGTAGGAAGATAAAAAATTTAAAATAAAGAATAAATTAAATGTAGTACAACAAATACTAGCATTATACAAAAATTATATTTTTACCATATATTTATTTATGCCTTACATTAATGAGAGAATAAAAGACACTAAAGTCTACAACTAAGTAGGGTTTAATTGTCCCATTTAAAGGGATAATTCACCCAAAAATAAAATTCTGTCATCATTTACTCGCCCTCAAATTGTCTCAAACCTGTATGAATTTCTTTCTTCTGCTGAACACAAAAGAAGATATTTTGAAGAATATGGGTAACCAAACAGTTGGTGGACCCCATTGACTTCCATAGTATGGAGGGGAAAAAATCAGGGGGGCAGTGTTTTGGAAAACATTGAAGCTTCCCCGGGCGCCACCATTGATTAGCGCACCCCCACCTGCTGTTAGCATTCCATTGACTCCCATTCATTTTGGCGTCACTTTGACAGCGAATAACTTTACATCTGAGACGTTTAAAGACTCTATTTGTCCATTATTTATTTCTAAAGAAACACGAAAATGTATAAAAGGCTCCATTACCTTGTATCTTACGTTATGGCCCCGTAGAAGCAGTTTTTGTAAAAATAGGCTAACGATTGCGTCATAACCACGCGACTCTCTGTCGCACAGAAGAGAAATTACCGTATAGACAGGAGGAGAAGCTCACGGGCAATCGGGGGGACGTGGAGGCAAAATGACAAAGTAACTAATCAGAATACTTAGCAAAAGTTTATCCTGCTCCTAGCTCATGGACAGCTCCTACTCACACTCTCCGTCTCTGCAAATTACGGAAGGGAATGATTCAGATTTCTCTTGGCACAGTTACTGGAAGACAGACGGTTGCTCACGTCACATCTACGTCGTCAAGCTCAGTTTGAGTCTGCGCAGTACGGTCAGCCATCAGGAAGTGAGAGCTTCTAATTGACTTCACTTTTCTCTGTTGAAACCTATGGGGTCGCTGTGTCCAGTTTATATACTGTCTATGGAAAAAATGATATGGGTCAATGGGGCTCATCAACTGTTTGATTACCGATTTCAAAATATCTTCGTTTCAGGGTGTCCGCGGGGTTGTAAAAAGTATTAAAAGGTAGTAAATGAAATTAGCCAAAATTAAGGCCATTAAAAAGTAATAAACGTCATCTGTCGAGGTATTACATTTTCAAACCCCCATCCAGCTAGGCCTATGAGTTTCAATTTGTGTTAAGTGCAGGCCTTTCTTCTAAAATTCGCATGGATTTATTTATATGTTGCGAGTAGTGTGACGTGGTTTTCGTTCGCGCGCGCGCTGAAACAAACTTGGGACTCGGCTGGCTTGCTCAGGGATGCAAACAGCGCACTTTTCGGCGCCTCCCGCTTTTTTTCACGTCAGTTTGGGTGACAAAGTCATCTGAAGTCATTCCATAGCTTAATGTGAGGGACAGAAGTCTATTTACATCATTAAAGTTTACGGAAACTCGGTTTCCCTCCTCTGCGGCTGTCAATCACTCCATTCAGTATTCAAACAGCGCGCGCGCCTCTTCCGGTTGGATGCACGGTAAAACTCTCTCCGATATATTCACATTATAATGCATGATCTGTAGATAAAAGGCTGTGGATTTGCATAAAATGACTTTATTTTGTTGGAGTTTGTTGCTGTTTTTAAACGACTCACTACCGTGTGCTTGTTAGATCACACACATCACAAGGACAATGAATCGGCATCAAACGCACAATAACTGGAATTTAAAACTGTGAAACAAATGATCAATAAACTGCTGGACAGATATACACTAGGATTTGTGCGCTCGACATTTCTTCGCTTTGTGCCGTGAACTTTTAAATGCGCACTTGTTCAGCGCAGCGCTGCACACTGTGACTCCATGTTGCTTTGAGCACATCATTCTGCACCCGCGATGCGCATACGCGCTCTGTTTTGAAGCGTTTCATATTATCATGGTTTTGCGCACTGAAAGATTATTAAAAGCCTATATTTTTTAGCGCAATTTTCCACCGGACAAAATTGTGCTTGTTAACTCATGATTTCTGTTCTGTCTGTGCGCACCAATCTTGCACTTCTATCTACTCCTCAACCAGACCACCTAGAGACTTCGGGTTTTCGGCATTATGTTAAGGAAGGTCTAATCTCGGGAACGCACAAAAAAAAAAATCCAGGAAAAGATTTACTATCTCTTAGTGTTGTGATCCCATGAGGTGAGAAAATTGCGCTAAAACACTCACCGAGTTTTTATTACTTGTTTTTATACCTAGCCTGCTCAATACATTTAAAATAAGCATAATTTAATTGTATATTTTCTGTGTAGTGTAGGCTATATAAATATATACACTTCTGAATTCTTGACATTAATATATAATATAAAATTGTGAAATGTATGATTGCCTGATTGAATTTTATAAGAGTACTAATTTGTTTTTATTAACATGTTTAGATTATATAAAAGTACTGTGCAGATTTTTTCAAGAATTACTTTTTGCTGCTGATTTATACACTCATTAAGTTTAATAAAAATACATAATACATTTATGTAATATTTAAAGGTGTTAACTGTAATCTTACACTGCAAAATAATAACTAAATTCATCACAATTATGTAAGTATCTGGAAATTTGCCGCAGGGCGAGGGCTTCGATAACCTCTCTCTTTTTTGACCATACATGTGTTTGCATCCCTGCTTGCTGCCAAACCTGTTCGCGAGTTCGCTTCTATTTCAGTAATTAGAGACATCGGGGTTTCTGCTGCACTGAATGTTTTTGGGCGCCCGCCAAAGCCTTATTTGATCTGTGAGTAGCCTAATGTAGATAACTGCTGCGCTCGTGACAGGGTGCATGACATGTTAACTGAAAGAACACAGAGAGCCCCGGTCGCGCGCGCGCACTCTCTCCACTCTTGCTCTCTCTCGCTCAAATTAATCAAAATCTTTTGACACGATGGTAAAAGGTCGGAAGACCGAAGTTTCACGTGGCGTATTCGGAGATGTATTTCTTGAATTACCATTGGGTGTGAATTGTGCTAAAATAAATTGCCTTATCTTCTTCTAACATTTTCGGTAACATTTTACAAAATGGTTCCATTAATTAAACTCTAGTCAACTACATTAATTAACATTAACTATTAATAAACTGCACTTCTACAGCATTAATTAATCTTTCTTAATGTTAATTTCACCATTTACTAGTAGCCTACATTATTGAAATCAAAAGTTGTATTTGTTAACATTAGTTAATGCACTGTTAAGTAACATAAACAAACAATTCATGTATTCATGCATGTAAACTACGTAGTATTTTCAGGTTACTTATATCATAATGTGTAGAAACATTACCAAAAAAAAAAAAAAAAAAAATCATTTAGTTTAGACTGGAGTGAGGTGAAACCAGAAAAAAAAAAGTGCAAAGCAAGTTATCTAATAGCTATTTTTTTATCTGGCAGCTAATTTTATTCAATTGTACAGTTTATGGTAGAAAGTTAGACTTAGTTAAAATAAACTTTTTAATGCTACTTTTTTATTCTACTTTTTGATATTGATATGATTATAGACCAAAATAATTATCAGGTCTAGCAAAGAAGGATTTTATCTTACAAAGCTATGAAATCAAGTGGTAAAATCACAGCTTAAAAAAAAAAAAAAAACCGGGGCAAGACAGGATCGGCCACCAACCTCTATCTGTCTCTGTGTTGGTTTTTGAGTCCAGGGTTGAAGTTAAGTTATAATCACCTCATTAAATTGTGATGAAATGTTTTATTATTTTTGGAAAGATATTTCATTGCTTTACACCGCTACAGTTGCATCTTGAAGTCGCGCTGGTATTAAAAAATATTGTGAAGGTATTAAAAAAGGTATTAAAAGGTATTAAATTCAACTTAAGAATTTCTGTATATACCCTGTCGTTTGTATTCAGCAAAAGAAAGAAGTGCATACGGGTTTGGAACAACTTCAGAGTGAGTAAATGATGACAGAATAAAACATTTTTGTGTGAACTATCACTTTAACATGAAAACAACATTAAGATGCAAAAACGTTTAGTCTTAAAGTCCCACTATAGTCAATAATGGGATCCCTTAAAACTCATCTTTGATAACCAAAATTACATATTTAAAAGTTTTTTCTGTGAATTTTTTTTTTATTTGTGTAAAAAAAAAACTTGAATGTAACTCCACACCCTTGCCTCATTCAGTATATGCGGTTCTATGAATATGCAAATTAGCCCCGCCTCTACTCACTCACACCAGCTCAGAGATTCGCTTGTTGTCGATCTCACGTTGACGTGATTGGTTGCAAGGTAGTTTGTGACGTAAGAAACACCAGCGATTTCAAACCACGTTTTTTGAGATTGTCTTTGGTTCACTGCAGTTTTAAGGAGAAAATGCTCAGCAATGGTGCAATGGACTTATGAATTTGCACATGGTTTGTCTTAAAGCATATTAAAAACACCACATAGACATACAAACAACATTTTCACCACGGGGGACTTTAATACACTTTACTTTGTGAAATTTAACTTCCCTTTCCATAGGTCACTTCCGACATTGTGTCGAAATAGCAACAGTAGGGGCCGATTTGAGAGTCTCAAACATCTCTGATGTATTCAGAAACAAACAATGGAATTGGCGTGTGGAATTTGCATGCCAGGCCACGCCACCGGACATACAGGTATATAAGGCAGGCAGGCTTGCAAACACACATCAGCCTTGTTCTTCGGAACCTAAGCCAGCATCTTCTCGCAAGAGAAAAAATACATTTACCTCTGCAATAGAGCATCTACTGCTGGATTTCATCACAAAAGCGGTCTCTCTATTCAGGGTGTACAGATAAACGCTATCACCTGGTGGAACGGCCTGTAAGACTAATTCCTACTTAGGGATGAAGGCTTATAGTGCCGTTGGACAGGTCGCCTCTTCCCTGCATGTCATGGCGATCCTGCAGGTCCATCAGGCAAAACCTCTGAAAGAGCTGCACGAGGGTAGTGTTAAGCCGAGATTGATGCGGGAACTGCATTTGCAACTGTGGTTGCTCTCAGAGCAACTAAAGTCACGACGCAGTCTCTCGGCCAGACGATGTCCACATTCATGGACCTAGAATGCCATCCTTGGCTAACCTTGTGGAGGTGAGGGAGCTTGACAAAGTGCGCTTTCTCTACACCCTATCTCATGGGGTGGCCTTTTCACTTTCCTTCTGTCGAGGACTTTGCCCAGCACTTCTCGGCAGTAGAAAAACAGACTGAGGCGATTCAAATTATTGCCTCGGAAAGTCAAAAACAGTTGTTCCTCTGACACCTCTGGCGCCATCGTGATGGGTCATCAGAGCAATCGCGATTCGGTGGCAGGCAAGCACCCTGTCTTGGTTGCGGCGGATGCGGCCCTACTGGTGAAGGACGCAATAGAACCTGTCCCTCCAGCTGGGATAAAGAAGGGGTTTTACAAAGCCCTTACTTCATTGTACCGGAAAAAGGCGGTGGGTTGCGACTAATCCTAGTTCTGTGAATGTTGATTCGGATTGATGCAGAATTTTGTGGTGGCTTGCCCGCATTTGCAGAATCAAAAAATACAAAAATGGTGTGCACATCCCAAACACCCAGATTGGGCGCAGGTGCAGGACAACTAAATAATATAGACAAAATAAAGAAGTGTGAAGTCCGCACACTGAAAATTACTGCTCCAAAAGAGTTTATTTTAGCAACGTTTCGACCCTCAGGTCTTCATCAGGCTCAATGTTAATGTAATACTGAAGACAACTTTAAATAGACACAGGTGATCACCTTAATCAGGCACACCCAAGAAATCATGTGACATTGCACCACCATGCCTCGTGACACAGTTCAAGCTGTGGTGTTTAGTATAGAGACCCCTTAGTGTCAGCATATTGACACATCGTCGAAAGTTACAGTCAGAAAGGGAATGTCTTGGTTACTGGTGTAACCCTCGTTCCCTGATGGAGGGAACGGAGACATTGTGTCCCTCCTGCCACAACTTGAACTCTCATTGAGGGGTTGAGATGCTGTCTTGGCTCCTCAGAACAAAACTGAAGTGTGTGTGCAAGCCGGCCTGCCTTATATACCTGTATGTTCGCGGGCGTGGCCTGGTATGCAAATTCCACATACCAATTCCATTGGTCTTTTCTGAATATGTCAGAGGTGTTTGGGACTCTCAAGGGTGACCCCTAGTGTCGGTATTTTGACATTATTTTTTGTCTCCGTTCCCTCCATCAGGGAACAAGAGTTACATCATAGCCGAGACTATAGCCACTTTTTCACCGTTGGGCCAAACAGTTCTGAGAATGGTAAGGAACGGTTCCAGTTGTGTTTCCACTTGAGCCTGGTATGGTACGGCAGACGATAACAAACCGTTCTCGGCCCGGAATTCTTTTAGAATCCGTGAAGTGACGTCGCCACTCAGAATTGGTCACTTTGTCTGTTGCCTGGCTACCTGTTTCTCTGTAACTGGTTAAACGCGCTATTTGAGTGATGAAACACGGTAAACCATCACGTTACCAAGGCAATGATTGCAAGTTTGTATTACATTCCAAAGAGCGGTAATTATCAGCCCCACAGTGGAAAATGAAACCGTAACCGTACCGGCTGGCCCGGATCGGCCCGGAATGGAACGGTTACGAAATGAGAACTGTTCGGCCAGACGGTGGAAAAGCGGCTTATTTCTCTCTTCTTCTTTTTTTGCTGTTGAAATATGAGTTTTTTTGGGATTATTCCAATAACTCCAAAGCAAATGCAGTCTTTGAGCATCAGATATCTTCTTGACTTCAGCACAGCAAGACACTTGCCAAACAAACTATTTTAACAGATATCTCAGACAGTGCTTAATTAATATAGAGTCCTTATTAAAATGTTTTTTGTTTAAAATGCATTTCATTAAACTCAGAGCAAACCCATTCTGAAAAAAAACCCCACACCTTTGATGTTAAAAGCAGGCAGCTAATGACAATTCTCTCCAGATATTCGTACAATATACTAACTCCACACAACCACTGTAAAGTGACTAGGCTATGTTTGTGTTTGTGTGTGGGTTAACATGAGCATTCAGAGTTCTGCCAATGACACTGACCAAAAATAAGAAGCTCATTTTTGATGTGATGTTGCCTAATAGTGAATAAAAAGGCTGTATTATCTCATTGAAACGATAAAGGGAGAAAAATTAAAATCATGAAGCAGATTAAGTAAAACTGGATGTAAAAAATCATAATTTTGGCTAACAGCTGCGTTAGCAAAAGTTTTGTTCTTGGATGAACTTCAGGGTGGAGTTTTCTTTAAATTCATACTGTATATCAGAGCAGAAATCTTAATTTTGGAGATGTATCAATTACAAATTGATTTGCATATACAGAGATCATCGTTTACAGTATTTTGGAAATGAAAGAGAAATAGGGAGTATAAATAGAAGAAACACCCAAGTGTGCACCGCAAGCAGTGTAAAAGTAGTTATCGTAGCGCTGTTACAGTATTCCCGAGTCCCAGCCAACATGGCCCACTTTGGAGCTTCAAAGGCTTGGGTAGGGTAAGCCTTTCAGCAGGACGTCCTTATCCACATGCTGGAGAGCCACTTTCATGTTTCTGGGCCTCTCTGAAAGTTGGGCTCTAACATTAGACTAAACAAAATAGGAGTTACTTGACCTCTGCTGGGAACATGCAGCTGAGAGCTGTGCATTTTGTTCTCTTGAGTAGCGCAAATCAATGCAACTAGGTTGCGTGTTAGAAATGTCTTAAACTGGGACTCCACTTGAAGACCACAAATTACCACTGAAACTAGGACTTTCACTTAGCAGGCAACAGAAAGGTCTGCTTCCCACATGCACGTATGAACCAGAGACAAAGAGAGTATAGTACATTATTCCCGTCCCAGACCAACATGCCACTTTCACACAGTACAAAATCCATTCAGAACACAAGGAAGAAAATAATATGCAAATAAATATAAACCTATAACAGAATTTTAACTTAAAGATCAATAGTGAGGATGACAAGGAACAGCTTAACGGTTTTTAAAAAATGAATAGGAATATTTGATTATTACCTGTCAATCACTTTTATCTTTTTAACGCTTTACAATACAGATTGTTTCAAACAGTGATCAACAGGAAAATAATGATTCAACCAGCTATTTTGAGAACTTTTTTACATATTTACTCCTCAAATATTTAAGTGTTATTTTAGTATTATATTATATTATATTATATTATAATTGTATTAATATTTTGAATTCAATTTTATTTTTATATTTTCAGTTTAATTCGATTTTTTTTATTATTATTTTTTATAAATTTTAGTGCTTCAACATAAATTTTCTTCAGTTTGTTTACAAGGCAACATTTAATCTAATATTTCTATTTTATTTTATTTCAGCTTTATTTCAATTTTAATAATTTTAGTTAATGATAAGATTTCATACAAATATATCAAGTTCAGAGACCAAAATTGTCATTTGGATGTATAGATAAAGCAATGAAATAAAGAGCAAAAAATTATTTGTTTTATTTAGAAAAAGATATTGTTCACAGACCCACCACACAAATTTACCAAGAATTTTTTTTAAATAATAATAATGTTATGAGGCATTAAATCAGGCAAAATATGCATAATTTTCAAGGTAAGAGAAGAACACATATTTAAAATCACCAGGTTATAAATAAGTGGTTGCTCTGATCACATCCTGCATATTCATTGTTATCAAGTACACTTTTAAAGTGTACAACAATGATAAAGTGCATTATCTCCTCACAGAACACTGCAGCACATGCACCGTGCAGTCAATGCAATATGAAGATGGCAAGAACAGAGAATGCTTTATTTTCTCAGTCAGTTGCTACAATACACAAAGGAAACTATAGCAGCCCTGAATTTGGATCTGATTTCAGCCTTAAATTTAAAGGCAGGACAAAGCACTTGAAAAAGGTGCACTTCATTATCTGTACACCAGATGGCAGCGTTTCTTACCTTGCATATTGCAGCACATAGAAAATAAAGTCAGCAAAAGCCGGTTTTACAACTGAAAAAAAAGTAAGCGGGGTAAAAAATGAAAAGGGCTGGGGTCACTGCCCTCTTCAGTCTGAGCAGAGAACTGGAGAAGGCAGGGATCAGTTCATGCTGTTATTACCTTACTGGATCGTTTCCAGCTCCTTCTCATAAGCATGGTCTGTGAATGAGACAAAGCATTATAAAGCCACCCCTTGCCCTCTCTAACAGGGTGTTAGAGGTGAACCTGACAGCCAGTCTGAATACAGTTCAGAAGAGTCAAGGGGTCATAAGGAGGCAGCCTGGGGAAGCTATGGTCTGGGGGCAGCCATTAGAAGCTAATAAAACTACTAAATCACATAGAAACTGAGAAAATCAGAAAATGTTGTCGTTCAAAGCTTTGTTAGCTGACCAACACTAAGTCAAGTCATACCCATTATACACATACACACACACAGAGAGAGAGAGAGAGAGAGAGAGAGAGAGAGAGAGAGAGAGAGAGAGAGAGAGAGAGAGAGAGAGAGATCCATAGAGGTTTTATAAGTGGTTGGATCATAATTAATTGTTGAGGTCATCCTGCTTATATTCTGTTTAATATGCACAGTATGACAAAGATCACTGTATCCCACAATATACAATATGCTGATGTTTCACTTCCGGAAACCACAAGTAATATCTTAATACGTTGAGAAAGAAATACTAATAATATTATTTGCTGCCAAAATATCCGAAACAAATTGCTGCCAAAATATTATTACATAAATATATAAAAATAAATATATAATAATCATAGCTGCCAAAACGGACGTTTTTTTTCACACAAAATTGGATTATAAATGAAAAAATCCATATTATTCCTGTGATGATGAACTAGATTCCATAAAATGTCACGTCACAACAAAGTAGCATAATACTGCATGAAGTGTTTATCATTGCATTTTCATCCTGCTTCACATAATACATTTCAAGAAACATAATATATAAACACAGTGTATTATATATGGTACCATATACAGTTCTTTAGTATTCCAAACCATTTTTAGCCACAATCATGTTATGATCAGACTAATCAGGCAGAATAAACATCAGAAGATGGTTGCCTTGAATACTTATTACATGTTTGTTAAATTCACTCAGAGCTTAAGTTACTAATATAAGGTTTCTCTTGGTATAGTTCTACATAAAACACCCTTATTTCCCCAATAAACTCACTGTTAAACATGCTGAGAAATAAGTACTCTTTCATCCAGAGCAACAATTACTATATGCAAAAATAAGATATATGACTGCATTAGGCTCTATGTAAAGACAGGGTGCATTTGTTAGCGAACTAGCTGGCTAATAGGTAACTGGATTCATCTCCTCTCATTGAAATTCGGCCCGCCAATGCCAAGCATATTCTCTAGTCTAGACAATAGATTTATACCCGAAGTTTGCAATAGAAATACCATCCAGGTCAGACATAGGTACATCTAGCCCAGAAAACAAATTTGTAGTCTTCTGTACTGTGGTCAAATGGGTGAAATGCTGTATATTTGCTTAGAAAACCCATTTGAAACCCTTGGCTAAATATACTTTTGTTCACAAGTTTGGGGTCGGTACGATTGTACGAATGTTTTAGAAAGAAGTCTTTTATATGCTCACCAAGGCAGGCTGCATAAATTTGATCAAAAACACAAGTCAAACTATTATTTATAATAGCTGTTTTCTAATTCAATATATTTTAAAATGTAATTTATTCCTGTGATGGCAAAGCTGAATTTTCAGCATCATTACTCCAGTCTTCAGTGTCACATGATCCTTCAGAAATCATTCTAATTTGCTGGTTTGGTGCTGAAGAAACATTTCTTATTATAATCAATGTTGAAAAACAGTTGCATAATATTTTTGTGGAACCATTTTTATTTATTTTTTGCAGGATACTCGAAGAATAGAAAGATTACAGCATTTATCTGAAATAAAAAAAATCTATTTAATGTGTTCTTGCTGAAAAAAACGATTAATTTCTAAAAAAAAAAAAAAAAAGGACCCCAAACCTTTGAACGGTAGTGAAAATCAAAGAGTTTACCTTAGATTTCCATTTTAAAAGATATATACGGTAGCCTATATATTTTTTTAAATTCGATACTGAGCTCCCAAACCTCCTTACCAATACATTTCCATGACTTTCCAAAAACTTACAGGTTTGGATAAGTGTTTATGAAATTCATTTTATAGAGATTACACTTGTAAAGAACAATTCCTAATGTTCTTTGTACTGTAGAGCTGAAGAAGAAATAAGTTCCCTGATATATTCAGGTTTCCCTGACCGTAGGAACCATGTAGACAGAAATATGGAAACGGAATGCATGTATTTTCCTAAAAGTACGAAACAATGGGAATTTTTGGGAATCATCTTAATATCTATTCAGGTTTGATGATGAGTAAATATTGCATGTTCACATCTGATCCAGCAATGTCACATCGCACACCTCCAGCTCATATTCTCAGCCTAAACACATCAGCTAGAAAAACATAGAGATATGAAAATGAAATACTCACAGTTTCCCTGAAGTCTCCTTCTTTTGGGACAAGTTTGACAGTCAGATCCAGTGAACCCAAGTCATGGTTGGGATAGTGGGGATCTTTGAGTTCAATGGTCACATCCAAGTTCCTAAAAGGGCACAGAGAAAACCTACAGTATGAACAACGAATACATTCCATGATTAAAGATTATGTTCTTCATTTCATACAGCATTCATGTGTTTACTATCATTGAGATACCCTTACAGTTATTCATATTTTGAATTTGTTTTTATTTTCCATTTTTATTTTCATTTTACTTGAAATTTTTGTAATTTTATTGTGTTTTTGACATTTTTATTTATTTCAGTTTTAGTTTATTTTAGTACAACAAGTTAAGCTAAATGAAAATGAGAAGTGGCTTGGCACCTGAATTTCAACACGTTTGAGTATTTTTTTTTTTTTTTTTTAATTCTAGTTACTGTTTCTTTTAATTCAAGTTTTTTTTATGGTTTTAGTTTTAGTTAACTATAATAGAGCTTTTTTGCATATGCAAAATCACTAGGTGGCAGCAGTGAATAATTTTAGACTGTGACTTGTGATTGTGTTTCAGATGTGTCAATGTGTCACAAAGCATCCGACGACCTTTGGTGCTCCAGGGACTCTAAATAGAGATATGCAGAGCCCATAAAGTCATCCTGCAGCCCAAAGTCATAGTCAAAGACCTGCAGAGGATAGAAAACACACGACAGTAAGGCATGTCATTTCACACGACAAAGAACAGAAGCAGGAGTTACTGTGACTGTAAGAGTGTGTGTTCAGTTAAAAAGTGTAAATATACAGATTGGCTTCTTTACAATCTCCATTAGTTGCATTGAATCAAACACAATAAATAAGCACTAATGCCTCAGCAGCAAATAAAAAACTCTACATAATCAATTTAATGACTGGAGCGAAGCACTCAAACTGTTATTTATCATTTACCTTCACGTAGAGCGGCTCTCTCAAACTCTCCACCAGCAGACTGACTTTCTCTTCCCATACTGGGTTCAGGTTCTTGTGGATTGTCTTGCTGCGAAAAACCTCCTTCCCTGCGATCTTAAACTTCACATATGGGTCACTGGTGCCTGTCAATACAACAAGAAAAACGCACAATATATTTGACTGTTATTCAAAACAACTGTAGTAAATAAAACCTTTTTTTCTACTACAAAACTAGAACATGGTGTTATAGGCAAACTTGGTTGGAAACACTTTCCAAATACTGCAAGAGAAAGATACATCTTCACTGAGAAAATTAATTGGAATACAATCTTACATCATCTAGCTATAAAACAGTCTCAGACTGAGATGATGCAATAAATTCTTATTGCTGACAACAACAAACACATAATTATGTTCATATGGACACATTTATCATGTTCAATGATGTATGCACAAATGTCTTTTTTGCTGTAAGGCTCTGTCTTTCCCATGGAGTAGTTGTGTTTGCAAATTGGTCTGAGGGAGTAGAGGCAGAAATATTTGGGTCATGTGACCTTAACTGTCAACCCTTATTGGCTCAAGCACTAAAATCAGAGTGGATAAGTGTGTTGTGTGGAGCCAAGGGCAGTCTAAATACAGTGAGTGCAAATTCAAATACACCATTGAATAATAATCAACATGACAGAGCCTCATTATATACCCTGAGAAATAACAGAAGGAACAACTACAGAGCATATAAAAACATTGAATGTGTGTGAATGTGATATTCCACAATGTTAATACATTAAGAGACTTGTCTAAGTTACTTGGTTCCCTAAAATTGCAAAAGCAACATCTTGATATTCGACTCAATTGGTTTGCAACAGTGCAGTTTTCATAAGAGACCACTAGATGTCACTGTGTGTTCAGTGTTAAATGTGCACAGCATCCTCATGTGTCACCTGACCTGCTCTGACTTTGCTGCAGTGGATCAGGATCTACACTTCATTACTCTGAGACATGAAGCATAGCATAATATCAACCAGAGATGTAAAATCACAGCACTTGCCATGCGAATCTGATCAATCAAGAATTTTAGAAATAAATAACTAAAATATATATATATAAATAATGTATTTGTACTGAAAAAAAAAAAGTCATATTGTACGTCAATCAAATTTGTCTATAAAATCTTTAGCCTAATTTTGCTGTAAAAATTTTAAGTAACATTCTGTGTGTCAGGCTTAGTTCCAAGGAAGACGAAGAAGGATTAAGTAGCAACATTCTTTAATAAAGTAAAGCAAAGTAGATCCAAAGGTAATAGCAAACTAAACAGCATGTAGACCCAAACTGAGAGACTTAAAGGAACACTTCGACTTTTTGGGACTTAAGCTTATTCACCGTATCCCCCAGAGTTAGATAAGTCCATACATACCTTTTTCATCTCCGTGCGTGCTTTAAGTCTGTTTGACGCACCCACCGCTAGCCTAGCTTAGCACAAAGACTGTAAATGACTACAGCTAGCATACTAATCCCAATAAGTGACAAAATAACGCCAACATTTTCCTATTTACATGTTGTGATTTGTATAGACACAGTGTGTACAAATAACAAGGTCATATGAGACAGACATTTTTTAAACGTTTAAATACTGGGAACTATTTTCTCAGAAGGCAAAGCACTGCTACCTGGGCGGAGTGATTAGCGCAGCACCCGAGAAGAGCCGTGGTGAGGAGCAGAGAGTTCGCTCAGAGTTGGAGTAATAGAGTCAGCAATTACTAGATAGTAAATGCAAAGTTTACAATCATGGGTGTTCGCTGTATTGTAAAGAGCTGCGACAATAAACAGGGGAGACCAGGTAATACCATGATGTTTCATAGAATTCCAACCAAAAACGCTGACCTGATGAATCAATGGCTACTTGCTCTGGATATAGATCCAAACACACCTGTAAACATCATCAAGGACTATCGTGTTTGCTCAGAACATTTCACTGGGGACGACTATTTTGAAAAAAATGGAATTTGCCACACGGACCATGAAACGTGTGCTGAAGGATACGGCCATCCCATCGATAATAAAGACAGGACAAAGTGGATCACCTGCGGCTGCGGTAAGTGTTCCGTTATGTTTTTAGATGACTAACGTTAGCTTACTGTTACAGTGCCATTAGCTAGATGTAATGTAACCTTAGTGACACTATTACATGTATAGGGTGCTCACTACTATTACAGTTGTTCCCGGGCTCCATGTATCCCCTGTAATATTAGTATTGTGTTGTCACAAACGTGCTCTATCACCCCAGTAACAAATAAGCGGCGCTAAAGGTAACTTTCAGGACTGTAGCCTTCAACTTGCTAATGAATTGGAGGGGGGGATGGGCAGTTTTCATTTTTGATAAACAGTGACCTTGTTTGTGAAATAGTAGGCTACTCCCGTTCTGATTCTCCCCTCGACCTCAGTCTGTTTATCTTGTCTATCAGCTTCCAAAGTTTGTAACTCCTCGTCTGTGTATTCTGGCTCAAAACGATATGGTTCTGGATCTTGGTTTGATACCAAATAAAAATCATGATAAAAATCCTCTGACAATTCCTCAAAGTCAGCCATGATCACGAATCACGTTCGCTACTAGCTAGTTAGTCACGTTGGTTTTGTTGACGGTACGGCGCTTCTCGGGTGCTGCGCTAATCACTCCGCCCAAGTAGCAGTGCTTCGCCTTCTGATAAAATAGTTCCCAGTATTTAAACGTTAAAAAAAAATGTCTGTGTCTCGTATGACCTTGTTATTTGTACACACTGTGTCTATACAAATCACAACATGTAAATAGGAAAATGTTGGCATTATTTTGTCACTTATTGGGATTAGTATGCTAGCTGTAGCCATTTACATCCAGTCTTTGTGCTAAGCTAGGCTAGCGGTGGGTGCGTCAAACAGACTTAAAGCACGCACGGAGATGAAAAAGGTATGTATGGACTTATCTAACTCTGGGGGATACGGTGAATAAGCTAAAGTCCCAAAAAGTCGAAGTCTTCCTTTAAATACACAATGATAATGAACTGAATGCAGACAGCTGCGCTGGTTAAATGAATCCCCATGACAACAGATAGTGGAAACTAGAACAATGGAAACTGAAGATAAACAAACTAAAAGTCCGTGAAAATGGAACTAACTAAACATAACTGTTGCAGAACTCCCTCCTCCGGGAAGGCGCGGCCTTGCGCCGTAAAATGGCTTAGGATGTGGTTCAGGAGGCGGACAAGGGATTGGTCAAGGAAGCTCCAGTGGAAGGAACCAGGGCGGAGCAGACAGCAGCAGGGAAAGTGGAGCCAGATGGAGCCAAAGGGGTGGAGATCCAAAGCGCAGCTGAAGGCTCGAAAGTCTGCGCCGCAGGCAGGGCGATGTCCGACCAAGGTGGAGCCGATGGGACGACTGTCATGGGTGGAGCCAAGGAAGGGAGGAGCCAAGGCGGAGTCAACTACTCGACAGGCTGAGTTGGAGCTACAGGCCCTGGAGGTCTGAGGTGGAACACCTTGGCTGAGCTGGCAAACTAGAAATCCACAGCGGATCCAAACAGGTAAAAACCAATAGAGGAGCAGAGGAACTGAAGGGCACCAGCGAAGGCAGGGCAGAGGGACCGACTAGCCTGGGCAGAGGAGGTGGGAGAGGGAGGCAGGGTGGGTGTATTTTCAATGGCATAACAGTCTCTGAGCTGGTTACGCCCAGTGGCGATGTTGGCTTTGGACTGGATGGAATCAAAGGAAGGAGGCGGTCATCCTCATCCAGCTCTTGTCTATTTCCCACCGGCTCGTAGATAGAAGACGGCACTCAGACTGGGCAGCTACTTTCAGCTCCCGGAAAGATGTGGCCTCACGCTCCGGCACCGTTGTTGGCATTGCCGTTGGCTCAGGATCAGTGGCGGGCATCAGCACGGTCTCCAGCTCTGTGGTGGGCTTGGGCTCTTTTCCTGCAGTGGGCAAGTGCTATGGCTCTGCAGTGGCCATTAACGCTAGCATCAGCTGAGAGTAGGCACACTGCAAACATGGAGGATCGCCTCTCTCCAGGTTCCTTCACTCATGTCAGGTAGGTCAAGGGGGGAATAACAGTTGGCTCCAGTCCAATACAGAGACTTTAGAGTCTCATCGTTAAAGGTGCCCTAGAATGGATTATTTTATTATTTTATAATGTTTCCTAGTGTGCCCTTATAATGTTAGTATGTTTTTTAGATCAAAATTTGTTATAATTTAGAAATAAAAGGCATATTTCCTAGCCTGATTTTATCCTTTGATTTGAACACTCAGTTTGAAGGGGCGTGTCTGCTGTGAGACTTCAGTGTAAACGCCCTCTGCTGTGATTGGCTGACATGCTTGCATATGAAATATCTGGCATTAAATGTAGAGCTATCAGGAAAACTTTTACTATTACAGCTTTTATACGTTTTTACTATTACAGCTATCGGGATTAATAAATCGTGAGAAGTTTTTTAAGTATTTAGATCTATTCCCATCACATAAAAGGTTGCAGTGAGCATTGAGCAGATGACAGTCTGTTGATCGCGTGAATGAAGATCTTATCACTGCAACGCGATTTACTGATGCATAAATAGTGTTGAACGACTTTGAGAGAAAGATTATTTGTCTGAATTTGAACAATTACACATCAGAAATTCACATAACCTACTGGTTCTCCAGAGGCTCGGATGAAGGAGCTAAAAAATATATGTTTGTGTTCATTTGTACATCCAAACACTGAGCAACTGCCATGCTTCGTTCGCTCGTTTGCAAGCCACAATGTCTCTCGAGTAAAAAAACAATATCGCGCTGGATCTAAATAACAGTGTAAATTACCGTTAGTAAAATCACTACTTACCGCTTGCGGGAATATAACGTTAGTTGAAATTGCCCCCTTCGTCAGTATGAGACGCCGAGAGAAGCCTGGCTGCTTGATATTGTTCCAGGTTAGAAAAAAAGTCCGCGGTGAAATGGGCAGAGCAACTAACAACTTCGAATTAAACTGTAGCGGTATCCGATTATATATAGATAGATTATAGATAGATCTGCCATTTTCCCTATGATCCTCCTCCTGCTTGTTTCTTCACCTGCAGAACTTCTGATGATTCGGCTGTGCAGTTTCGCCTGGCACTGAGCATGGGCTGGCATATGCACATTTTTGGAGGCGTACATATTAATGATCCCAACTGTTGCGTCACAGTTGGTGTTATGTGGAGATTCGCCTGTTTTTCAGGGGTGTTTTTCAAAAACGAGATTTAAATAAGAAAGAGAAAACTATGGTGTTTGAGACTCACTGTATGTCATGTCCATGTACTGAACTCTTGTTATTTAACTATGCCAAGATAAATTCAATTTCACATTCTAGGGCACCTTTAAGGTCCGTTTTCACAGCCAGTTGACAGAATCGGGCAGTGTACTCTAAGATAGCAAGGTTCTCTCAAGCAAGATCGATAGACTGGGCTGCGATATCCATTTTACTTATTTTGGTCCAGAATTCTGTCATGCTTAGTTCCAAGGAAGACGAAGAAGGATTAAGTAGCAAGAGTCTTTAACAGTCTTCACAAACGATACTGGAAAATGAAGGAAACCATTGACTTCCATAGTAGGAAAAAAATATACTATGCAAGTCAATGGGACCCAGAAACTGTCTGGTTACTGACATTCTTCTAAATATCTTCCTTTCTGTTCAGCAGAAGAAAGAAATTCATACAGGTTTGAAACAACATGAGGGTGAGTATATGATGACAGAATTTTCATTTTAAAGTGAACTATCCCTTTAAATACAGAATGATAATGAACGGAATGCTGACAGCTGTGCTCCTTAAATGTTTGCCAGCAGCCATATCACCCTGTAGCCCAAGACTGGTTGCCCACTGAAGCTAAGCAGGGCTGAGCCTGGTTAGTACCTGGATGGGAGACCTCCTGGGAAAAACCAGGTTGCTGCTGGAAGAGGTGTTAGTGAGGCCAGCAGGGGGCGCTCACCCTGTGGTCTGTGTGGGTCCTAATGCCCCAGTATAGTGACGGGACACTATACTGCCAAAAAGAGTACTGTCCTTCGGATGAGACGTTAAACCGAGGTCCTGACTCTCTGTGGTCATTAAAAATCCCAGGATGTCCTTCGAAAAAGAGTAGGGGTGTAACCCCGGCATCCTGGCCAAATTTGCCCCTTGGCCCCTGTCCATCATGGCCTCCTAATCATCCCCATATACTGATTGGCTTCATCGCTCTGTCTCCTCTCCACCAATAAGCTGGTGTGTGGTGGGCGTTCTGGCATATTGGCTGCCATCGCATCATCCAAGTGGATGCTGCACATTGGTGGTGGTTGAGGAGATTCCCCCCTTCTATGTAAAGCGCTTTGAGGTCTCAGAAAAAGCGCTATATAAATGTAACAAATTATTATTATTATTAAATGAATCACCATGACAAAAGGTAGTGGCAGGAAACTAGAACAAAGGAAACAGTAAACTGAAGAATGAAGATAAACAAACTAAAAGTCCATGAAATTGAAACTTAACATAACTGTTACACTGTGCACAAAATGCAACAAATAATTGGACAATCACACAGTCTGTTGTGCCAAACCACAGTAAACACATCTTAGATTTAAGTGATCCCTTCAATTTCATTACTCTGGCAAACAACAATGCCGAGAGATAGGTCAATATTATGACTATATAAAGTCTTGGATTTAACGGGAATCAATCAACCTCCTAATGTTTAAATTCAGCTCACGTTCTGCTCTGCAGAAACCTGCGTGTCCCTGTTCAGAGATGCATTATCCAGCAGTAAAAGAGTGAATGTGATGCTGCATCAGTATTTGATAGCAAAAGACCAAATTCAAGTTTTAATAGCTTGCAAATCTCAAGCATATTCAAATTTGGCACCACTGACACATTAGAATATACTGTATGTGAACAAGAATGAGATCTGAAGCAATGGAGACTATCAGTGTATAACGACTATGTTCATCGCATAAAGCTATTGAATGACTTCAGAAGACCAACGTGCATGAGTAATGCATTTTATAATGCTTTCTGTCATTTATGAAACTCGAAAGCTTCTGGGTCACTATTCACTTTTATTGTACAGAAAAGAGCAGTAAAACAAGAACACGGGTAAATGATTGACAATATTTTCATTTTTGAGATAACTATCCCTTTAAAAGTTTGAGTAGCATTTGTCCATGTATCTATGACCATCCACTCATCTGCAAAAACTGCAGACTGGAGTATGTTACACCGTAAAAGTGTTGGTGTGGGCATGCTGATGACAGCTCCATATACGATCACTTAAATTACAGCAGCTCACTGGCAGGGAATCCCCATTCAACACCTCTGCAGTGTGTTTCTCTCAGTGCTGATTTAATGACATTACAGAGGCTTTCCTCAGAGGTTATGATGAGCACTGAGAGAAACACACTGAGACATTTAGTACAATAATCAAACCTGGACAACATGCTGCGCACTCTTCGCTGGCACTGGGTTTTGTTTTGATTTTGTTTGTTTTTTATATATATAGTATTTGATCCCACTTTATATTAGATGCCTTTAGCTACTATACTAACATTTAAATTATAAATTGGTTGCAATGCACTTATTGCATTTTTTTACATTATACTTATATTTAAATATATAAGCAAGTAATTACAGCTGTAATTACACTGTTGACCCTTCCTTTACACCTTAACCTACCCTTAAACCTAACCATCCCACCAAAGCTGTCCCTAACCTTACCCGTTTCCAACCTCAATAGAAGCAAAAGTGTTTTTCAAAACAACATGAACACAATAAGTACGTTGTACCGTAAAAAAAAATCTGATGTAAGTACATAGTAGCCTGGTTTTACAAACAGGTCTTAGATTAAGCCAGGATTAGGCCTTAGTTCAATTAGGATATTTAAGTAGCTTTTATAAACATGCCCAAAAACATTGCTGGGGTGCATCTTGAGATAAAACAATGGCACAGACATATTTTAAGAAAAAACATCTGAAACATGCATTTTAGTCTGGGACTAAGCTTAAGCCTTGTCTGTGAAACCGGGGGATAATGTTTTTTCCATCAAAAACACAAAATGTTTATAAAAACATGAAAACAAAACTCCAGCTAAGCAAACCTCTGGCTGCAAATCTCCACAGCCTTTACATATAAAAACCAATTCACTGACTTTATACCACTGAAATCCATCCCTTCAATTCAGGAGATATACAACACCAACACAAGATGTTATTTTCCTATTCATCCACCCATAACGCCGATCCTAGTGTTCGTTCAGACACTGAGTCATTCATCTAAATAATGCAATAAACTACATTCAAATTCAAGAGGAGTCATTGACTCTAGATAATGACAATGTAAGCAATCTGTTTGTCTCTGAATGTTGATGCCCAGCTGTGAATTATGTTTATGCACCATGAGATGGCTGCAAGAAGTCGGTTTGTCTCCATTTCAAGGTAAAGGAAAAGACCAAAGAAGACCTGGAGGGAATATTTAACTTTGTATACACTTTAAACCATTCAATATATACAATTCACATTACGTAAACACATCACATAGTATGATAAATACACCATAACCACTGAAACCACAAATAAAATCTTAATTACTTTTAAATTATATTATCAGCATATCAATTTAAGTAAATGTTACCCCATAATGTGGTAATGATGTATTTTTGTAAACCAACCCAGAAGTTAGCATCACCCTATAGTCTCAGATGTCACGCCCATGGACTGTTGGCTGAATGTCTGATGCATATAGCACACACAATTGTAAACATTAAGGAGTTTCAAAGTCATCATCTGAATTCTACAAGATTTTCTCGGAGAAGTGTGTGTCCCATCCTTTAACGGCCAAACCCCCTCACGGAAGAAGAAAGTCGCCGTGTTTACAACTGTAACAAGCTAATTATCAGAACAACCTAAACACTGGTCTGTCAAAAGTATGTGAAGTTCATTGTAAAGACTCTTTAAAATACGTCCAAGAGTTTTACACACCGGTTTGTTATTGTAGGGACATCGAATTTTCATTTCCAATCCCCTAAACATGACGCTGAACAAAACTGATGACTGGTTGCTTTATATCCCAGTCAGATGGCCTATTGGGTGGCCCTTGGCCAATGAAAGCTGCCATGGAGTCCAGACCTTCTGCAGTCAGACATGAAGATCTGGCTACGCGGGACTAGCATCACCAGACTAGCATCACCAGTCCCTCCACAAAAACCCAATAGGATTTTTCCATTATGTTTTGGATTATTGCAGAAAATAAGGTCTGTGACTAACAAAAGCTTATGATTCTAATGAATGTGATAATCTTCACAAATGAGCACAACTTTTATTAATTTTAAGTTTATCACTAAACTTACGACAACTCTTTCAGTCTTTGTTTGAAAACATTGAAAGTTCAGGTTAGAATAGTTTCCAAGGCTGCAATTATAAACACAACGAGGCTATGAAAGTGGACTAGTGAATAGATGAGTTTTCCTGTTCGGCTGACGTTTAATGTCATTACAAGACAAGTAAAAGCTTTTTTTTTTAATCACAAGAAGGCATTACTGATGTATTTTATACTGTAGAATAAAACGTGAAAATATCTTGAGCTTGTGTTCACCACAGAGCTTCTTTCAAGCATTTAACCAAAAACCCATACAAAAAAAGCCATTGACTTCAGGACTATGGAACAGGAAATGCTAAAATGATAAAATGATAACTATTTTCCGGGTTTTGGTCTACAAAAATACATCATCCCTGCACCACTCTGTTGTCCATAACAATATTTGAAGATTAACATTAACTAAGATGAATAAATACAGCAGAAGTATTCTTAATGGTAACCAATGTTAACTGATGTAAACAAATGAAACCTTATTGCACAGAATATTGCAGAAAAAAAAAAGAAAAAAGAGAGAGAGAGCAATGCATCCTTGTCTGCAGCACTGAACAACCTATCGGAAAGTTCTGTGGTGGAAAAAAAAATGCTTGGGGGGAAAAATGCTGACACATTAACTGCGGGTCTGATGTATGCCACATCTCTGCCTTTGACATCACCTAAACCACAGCATTCAGCATTATGGGCACTGAAAGATATTTGTCATTAATCTGAATAAAATGTGCAAAATTTCTGATAAAGAACGATTTCTCATCCACCACAACTGAATATGCACAGAATAGGGGAATTTCCCAGAGTACATTCCCCATCACATTCATCAAACTGCCCATCACAACACATGAGTGAGCACCAAAAGATCCGTTCACAGGAGGATCAATAGATGGCTGCACTGTGTGTGACTGCAGGGTCATAGTGTGCTGAGTGGTAAGCGATTTCTTCTCTGCCCTTACATCAATATATTAACACCTGCACATTTGCTCTCTAACTGCATTTTTTATGGACCTATACAAGTTGTGCCACTGTGAATCTAAAAGCCCAGCTAGCTTGAAATTTAAACCATTATCTTGGCCGGAAACCAAAAAAAAAAAAAAAAAAATATATATATAGTAATAATACGTAATTGTATTTTTGTTTGCTTTGAGTTCATAAGCAGCTAAGATAATTTCTTGACCTCAACCCTGCTCTAAAATATAGCTTAAACCAACCTAAGGCTGCCTTTGTTGGTTTAAGCTGTTTTCCCCCATAAGGATTCTCCCTGTTTCCTTCACTGTATTTTCAATAAAAATGGAACAACTCAAATCTTTTTTATATATTTCTCTTCTCATAAAACATGTATTCAGTGGCTTCATTCGGTGCTTTGTGAAGAGATTTGGTTCAATTAAGTTATATTACACTGGTCTACAGCCAAAATGCTTCTAAAATAAATGTAGTCAAACTTTAATTCAGGGTCACTGAGAATGAAAATTATGCTTAAAATTGTTGATTGGCTCTAGTTTTCAAGATATACTATACGCTGATTTCACGCAGCCGCCATTTTGAAATCGAAAGTGAGGCTCCGGTGGGAAGAACCCCGGAAGTAAAGATAAACAACAATGCCTTGGATTACCAACCTGAAGCTGCTGCCGCGATTTACACTATTGGATGTTAATATTCAATATAGGATATGTATATAGTTCATTCCTTCTTCTGTTTTTACATTCTGAATTATATATAAAAAAATATTTTATTTATAAATTAATTTCACTGTTTATAGTCTAAAGTATGAAAGAAATGTATGTACATTTTTAGAATTGACACAACATCATTAAACACAACAATACGCCATCGCATTCACGACTCTCCTGTGATTAAAGGCGACACTTCCGGTTTTCTTCCCACCGGAGCCTCGCTTTCGATTTCAAAATAACGGCTGCGTGAAATCAGCGTATTGGTCAGTATATACAACCTTGACTTGGAATGGCAGAGGATAAGTGACTAATAAAGGCAAGGGATCTTAAGTAAAACCAGAAAGGATGATGAAGAAGAAGAAGATGAATAAAGGTTTATAAAGTTACAACACTTTTGCTGTTTTTTAAAGTGTTACATAAACAGGACAGGTGCCATCTACACAATATACATAGACGTAAAAGGTAAAAACTTAAATATCTTGGAGACAGTAGCCAATCAGTTGTTTGAATTGTCATATTTGAATTCAGTATATCAAAATACATAATAAATAGCACATTTTATCTCTGAAGCAGACAACCTCTAAAAAATTGTAGATCAGCGTTATCATAAATATATAAACAAGCCATTTATATAATAAATAAATAAATTATTAGTGATGAGTCATTAAGTGTTCTATGACTGACAGATTTTTGTTACAACGCCGATGTGAATACTGTGATAAGAGGAAAACAGATTCACAGAATTAAGCTCAAAGAATTACACAGACAATAAGAAATAAATGTTCTTATTGTTGTTGTCATTATTTATAAACTTATACAAAATGCATAATGTGTTTGCAGTTGTAATTGTGACTGCTGTTTACAGTCTGACTATCAGTGCAGTTTCCTGCAGCTTTGAGATTTACTGTATAAGACAACACTGATGTTCCTGCTTTACTGTGGTCGTCAGATACTTGTAAGCGCTGTTGTGTGTGCAAAACCTAAACCCTGAATGACAGCAGACTTCCCCTTCGGAGGTCAACACACTATAAAAAGCAATTCAACACATTTCACTGTGGTGGCACTATGTATCTCTCAGCATCAAACACAAACTGCAACAAGACAATGTTTAGAAATGGTGTGAATGTACAGAGACCATAGCAACATCTGATTTAAGCAGCCACAGTCATCACACCTCTCGATTTCTGGACAAGCTTTACTCAGAGACGAAAGACAAAGCTGATCTGGGTCTGGTAAACTGTCTGTTCTGGATCCTGTTAAAATGTCTAATGATGATTTAGACCTAATTGTTATTTACAATTTATTCTATATGTGAGTGTGCATGAGGTCACAAGATCAGTTCTGTGGGTGTTTGTTCATGTGTCTTTCTTAGTGCGCTAGTCAAACATCCAGATCAGCTGAAATTGCTCTGTAAGCTCCTAGTAAATGGAGGAAACTGATACATAATAATGTAATTAATTTGGTTAAAATGTTTAATCTATTCAGAACCTCAACTTTTTCATCAGTTGGATTGATGGGTCACATTAGTCTGGCAAGCATGTGATAAGTTTTGACTAAAATTCACACACTTCGTAATATTGGCAATGAGACCATGGTGTTCAATCATTAATTGTGCAGCCATCTAACACTCTCAGTCACACAAATAACACAAATAAGCATCAGAGTGGAACTGCCTTTGCCAGCAATGACGACACTGACAAACTGGTACTGAAGCCTGGCAACCACTTCAGTTGAGCTGTGCTTTTCTACAATAGATCAAAAGACAATTATCATGTCAGTTTTAGTGGCCAATAAACTGTGGCCATTTCAATAACAGCATTTCATGAAAAAAGCTACTAAGCAGTAGCTAGTACTCTAGATGTGTAATTTATGACACGTAGCCACCAAGGGGCAGTGTAACGTTGATAAATGTATTCTCTCCCTCTCTCTCCCTCCACTATCTTGTTCTTTTGGCACACAATTATGTTAACCGGATGGGGGTATTCCCAGAAAGCAAGTTATGCAACATGCCTAGAAATGTTTACAAATGAGTAAAAGTAAAACTTCAACTTTCTGGTCCAAAATCTGAGGTAATTTTCAGACTAGACAGCAACATATATTTTCTTTTTTTCTTTCTTTTTTTGTAATGGGACATTTTCTATTATGATGTATTTCTATAATAAAAATACATTTGTGACATCATACCTTGCAACAAATCTGGAAGAAAAATGGCTTAACATAAAAGACATCCTCCACAAGACCATGCCCAGGAGGAGGCCATGCCTCTAGTGGAGTGAGCTCTGATCAATTGGCGATATATGCACGGCGGCTGGCTGGTCCTCGCCGTCTACCTTCGCCAGATTTTATAACTTAGAAGTCCCTGCACTGCAGGCACACATCCTTTCCGTATGATTGAGCTGGCCTCTGTAGGAGCCAGGCCATCATTACTAGGGTCTTGCCCTATCAAGGCGTCATGTCAGATTTAGACCCTTACTTGGACCCTTGTTCAAGCATCCCAACTTGGGTCATAGAACATGTCGTTATGCTTAACATAGCACTGCATGATTGGATTGGTTCCCCATAGCATATAGCTGCAATACAACTGACCGTTCGAAAGGGAACCAAGGTTATGTCAGTAACTGAGTCATTTTCCTGTGTTACTGATGAGTTAAGTTAAAATTTGAGGTGAGGATACAATATCCTGCAGTAATTTCCTCTCATGAGCTCATAGTCCAGACACTGATGAAATCTTGATGGAAGTCATTTGATTGCACACAAAATCCATCCTGTTCATTAGGATCCACAGATGGAATACTTTGTGTAAAATGTAAAGCATGGTGTGAATGTGGGTCTGAAGTCTTTCAGTCTTAAATACACCCACATACCTACTGTGTCCCCCCAGCATCAGTGTGTGTCTACGTTTTCTTAGTGCATATTAAAAACACTCACCAGCAGCCAGTAAACTCTGATATATCAACAGAGCTAATGTGGGCTGTTCTGACAGAGGTCACATCTCAATACATTCTGCCAACCTGCCAATCTTACTCCTAAAACACATGACTCAGAGTGAGACGCTCAGAAAGACCACAGAATGAATGATCAATGACTACATAAAGCAATCACATCCTATGGTGTGTTCAAGTCATCCCATAAAGATCGTATTTACGAGTTGAGTATTTGGCACACCACCAAAATGCTTGAGATTTTCTTTAAGAGATCTTTACGAGTTGGGGGCGTGTCAGTAAGAAACCACAATACTTAATGGTATTTAGCAGTGATATTGTCAAGCTTTTCTATTTGCAGTGAAGTTAGATAATTGCTTGCACAGAATATGATGGCATTATAATATAACAATATGTAACGATAACGTTTTGCAGTGGCTTCATAAATTAATTAAAAACATAAAAAAGCAAATCAAAGCCACCTGATGCAAGTTTCTTTGTTCTTTATTTTCTAGAACTAGAAGAACCTTGCTGTATTTAACCACCCTCTTACTCTGACGAAAGTGACTTGAACGCACCTGCCATCGTAAACATGACTTCCCACATCGTAAATACCAACTTCCCTGGAGGACTTGAACGCACCACTAGACACCACATAGCAAAATGAAAATATATAGGAAAACACCACCAGCATCTTCTTCAGAAAATGTAAAAAAAAAAAAAAATACTACAACAACAACAAAAAACAAACTAGTTTTACTCCTTAAAGGCTTAAAAAAGCATAAAAATAAATGCCTGTATGCTGTAGATGGAGTGAGACAAACAACAGGAGAGACATTGCCTTTCTACATACACAACAATCAAAGGCTGTATTATCTAATTAGAAAAGGCCTCTCCACCACATATTAATAATTACCCTCCCAAAAATCACAGCGGGCCAAGAGAGTTTAAAAAAAGGTCATTGAATAATGCACACAGAGTCATAATTAAGCTAAATTATTCAATGCGATTTCCCAGAGCTCTGACTGATTGCTGTCATTGGCAGGAAATTTGGAAATTGCACTCAGGCACTGAGACAGCTCCATCTCCTTCAGCAGACCTACTTATCCCCGGCCCTCTGGGGCCCTGTGATGGCACAGACTTTCAGCCCTGTCACTCACTACACCCATTCTGTACTTTTTAAGTGTTACCCTCCATGTGGAGAAAAAGAAAAACACTGATAACAGGTTACAGAAATAAAGCGAGCCGCACTACACTGATCAGCCACAACATTAAAACCACCTGCTGGCTAATATCATGTAGGTCCCCCTTGTGCTGTCAAAACAGCTCTGATCTGTCAAGGCATGGACTCCACAAGACCTCTAAACATGTCCTTTGGGATCTGGCAGCACCAAGACATTAGCAGAAGATCTTTTAAGTCCTGCAAGTTGCGAGGTGGAGCTGCCATGACCAGATTTGTTGGTCAAGCACATCCCATAGATGCTCAATCAGATTGACATCTGGGGAATTTGGAGGCCAGGGAACACCTTGAACTCTTTCATGTTCCTCAAACCATTCCTGACCAATGTGTGCAGTGTGGCAGGGTGCATTATCTTGCTGTAAGAGGCCACTGCCATCAAGGAACACCACTTGCATGAAGGCAAGGCAAGGCAAGGCAAGGCAAGTTTATTTATATAGCACATTTCATACACAATGGCAATTCAAAGTGCTTTACATAGAAGAAATTAAAATAATAAAAAGAAATAAGAATAATTAAAACAGTTTAGAAAAATTAAATAAAATACAGTACAGTACAAACAGTCAGACGAACAGCGGCACAGTGCTCATTCAGTAAATGCATAGCTAAACAGAAGTGTTTTGAGTCTGGATTTGAATGTGACCACTGTAGGAGCACATCTGATCTCTTCTGGGAGCTGGTTCCAGCTGCGGCTGGCATAATAGCTAAAAGCCGACTCGTCGAGTGATCTGTTGGGTTTATATTCAGTGAGAATATCTGCAATGTATTGAGGTCCTAGGCCATTGAGTGATTGATATACCAGTAATAATACTTAAATCAATCCTAAATCTAACTGGGAGCCAGTGTAAAGACCTGAGGACTGGTGTGATATGTTCATATTTTCTGGTTCTGCTCAGAATCCTGGCGGCAGTGTTCTGTATGAGCTGCAACTGTCTTCTGGTCTTTTTTGGAAAGCCAGTGAGGAGTCCATTACAATAATCCACCCTGCTGGTGATGAAAGCATGCACAAGTTTCTCTAAGTCTTGTCTGGAAACAAAGCATCTAATTCTTGCAATATTATTCAGATGAAAGTATGCTGATTTAGTTATTGCTTTGACATGACTACTGAAACTAAGGTCTGACTCTAGTGTCACACCAAGATTCCTGACTTGATGTTTAGTTGTTTGACCCCTATAGAGTGAAGGTATGCGTTCACCTTGAGAAAGTTTTGGCACATCCAACGGTTGACTTCATTAATGCATTTGCACAGAGAGTCAATGGGGCTGTAATCGTTAGGCGATAGGGCTAAGTAGATCTGTGTGTCGTCTGCATAGCTGTGGTAAGCAATTTGGTTATTTCTCATTATTTGGCTCATTGGGAGCATATACAGGTTGAACAGGAGTGGCGCAAGAATCGAGCCTTGAGGGACTCCGCATGTCATGGATGTCCACTCAGACTTATGGTCTCCTATACTCACATAATAACCTCTCCCATCTAAGTATGACCTGTACCATTTTAGGACTATCCCAGAAAGCCCCACCCAGTTTTCCAACCTGTCAAGAAGTATGTTGTCATCGACAGTGTCAAATGCAGCACTGAGGTCGAGTAGTACCAGCACTGATAATTTGCCTGAATCAGTATTTAAGCGAATATCGTTTATTATCTTTATGAGCGCTGTCTCTGTGCTGTGGTGTGGTCGGAAACCAGATTGAAAATTGTCAAAGGATCCATTCGAGCTTAAGAATTTGTTCAGCTGATTGAAGACAACTTTTTCAATGATCTTGCCTATGAAAGGAAGATTTGAGATCGGTCTATAGTTGCTTAATATGGTCTTATCCAGATTGCTCTTTTTCAGTAGGGGCTTGACAACTGCAGTTTTCAGGGAGTTTGGAAAACTCACAGAGAGAAGTGAGGCATTTACCACTTCTAGAAGATCTGCTTCTAAACTGTTTAACACACTTTTGAAAAAAGATGTGGGAAGTGTGTCAAGAGCGCAGGTTGATGTTTTAAGGTGCTGTTCGGTGTCTTCCAAAATGTTGCCATCAATTTCTTTGAAATCAGACATAGTAACTACTTTCTCAGGTGGTCTGATCTGTCTGACCCCAGCGCAACTCAAGGATGTGCTGATCACCTTTCTGATATTATTGATTTTCTCAGAGAAGAAAGAAGCAAACTCACTGCACTTGTTGTCTGAGAGCATTTCACTGGGAATCTGGCTTGGGGGGTTTGTCAGTCTCTCTACAGTAGCAAAAAGAGTGCGTGTGTTGTTTAAATTGCAGTTTATAATATTTGAGAAGAAAGTCTGTCTAGCTTTGCCTAGTTCCATATTGAAAGCATGAAGGCTGTCTTTGTAGATGTTATAATGGACTACAAGTTTTGTCTTCCGCCACATGCGCTCTGCTTTTCTGCATTGTCTTTTCATAATTTGCACTGCTGTTGAGTTTCTCCAAGGTTCTTTTTGTCTGCCACTCTTCTTCCTGACTTTCATAGGAGCAATATCATCAATTACACTTTTAACTTTTGAGTTAAAAGAATCAAGGAGAAAATCAACAGAGTCTGCAGATATGCTTGGTGTTAAGGATATAGCCTTCATAAATAGTACACTAGTGTTCTCATTTAAGCATCTCTTCTTGACAGACACAGATCTAGCTTCAGTGGCAGGAGAGATCAATATATCAAAGAAAATACAGAAATGATCAGACAGTGCTATATCCTTAATAACAATCGATGAAATGTTTAGACCCTTACTGATAAGTAAATCTAGAGTGTGTCCACGATTGTGTGTGGGTCCATGTACATGCTAAGTCAGATCAAAAGTTTTTAAAACAGTTTTGATTTCTTTTGCCATATTGGTTTCTGCATTATCTATATAAATGTTAAAATCTCCAGCAATGGCAAAACAGTCAAACTCTGAGGAAACTGTTGATAACAGTTCTATAAAGTCCTCAGCAAAGGCTGGAGAGTATTTTAAGGGCCTGTAAATAATGATAAGTAAAATGCGTGGAGCACCTTTTAACACAATACCCAGATATTCGAAAGACGGGTAATTCCCAAATGATATTTGCTTACATTGATAGATATCTTTAGAAAGATGTGAAGGGGTGTACATGGTCTGCAACAATCTTTAGGTAGGTGGCACGTGTCAAAGTAACATCCACATGAATGCCAGGAGCCAAGGGTTCCCAGTAGAACATTGCCCAGAGCATATAACACTGTGATGCACTGTGTGTTCTGACATCTTTCTATCCTGGGCAGCATTAAGTTTTTCTGCACATGTCTATAACTTTTTAGTTACCCTGAAGAACTTGATTAGCTTGTTCAGGTGTGTTTGATTAGGTTTTGAGCAATGTAATACATCTTTGAGGGTACGTTTACACGACAAAGATATGCTTAAAACGGAGAAGTTTTTCCTTTGAGTTTTCCACGTAGAGATGACTCCATTGTCAAAATGATCCCCATTCTCACGGATCCGCGAAAACGAATAAAAACCGCGTATTCTGCTGCCAGGCCATTAGATGGCGAAGAAACACGATAGACTGAACTAAAGAGTATAGAAGCCCAAGAGGCGAAACTCTGTTGTGTTATGGGTAACAGTCTGTAGATGGTGCTGCGGAGGCGCGTCCGCCATTATGGACTGACAGCTGCTGAAATCGTTAGCGGTAATTCATGGGTTTCATCCGGTCCCTTTCCACAGGTGTATAAAATCAAGCACCTAGATTATGAATGCAGACTGCATTGTGCTTGATTAATACACCTGTGGAAAGGGACCGGATGAAATCCATGAATAGATGGTGGTGTCACATGCCTGTCCTGTCTTGTGCTGCACATGGGTGTTTTGTTATTTTGGGCCATGTGCTCGTGTTATTGTCTGATCCCTCCCCCTTGTTATCTGATTATTGTTTGAGTTCATCCACCTGTTCTCTCCTGATTAGTTTCCCTTTATTAGTTCCCTCTTGTTTGCAGTCTGTGTCGGTACGTTGTCTTTTGTTTCCTGTTCCCTGAGATCTTCCAGAGTGTTCATAGTCTGTTATTGGTTTTGTATTTACTTAGTTCTGTTTTCCCCCTCGTCGGTTTTGTTTTGTGTTTTTATTAATAAATACTTATTTCTCCAGCTTTTGAGTCCTCACACCTTTTGTTTGTAGTCTGCCGTGACAGAACGTACCGACCATTATGAGGACTCAGCGGAGAAGAGAGGCGCAACCTGTCTCCTGTCCGCAATGGGAGCGGATTCTCCGGTTTCAGGAGTTGGCCTCCCTCCGTCAGCAGGGGATGGAGGTGAGGGAGTTTGGTCAGAGGTTCCGTCGCGCTGCTGAAGGGCTAAACCTGGGCGAGGAGGCTTGCAGGGATCTGTTTAATTATGCGCTGGATGAACCGATGGACTGGCTGATCTGTAGAGCTTTTGATCATGTCAGTTTTGAGGCGATGGTGGAGGGTTTCATTCACCATCGGGAGAGGATCGCCAGGGGAGTGGTCTCTGTTCCGGTGATCCCAGTTCCGGTGGACCCAGTTCCGGTGGTCCCGGTGGTTCCGAAACGGAGGAGGAGAAGGAAGAACCCCTCCGTGGCTATTCAGGTGGACCCAGTTCCGGTGAACCCAGTTCCGGTGGTCCCGAGTCCGGTGGTCCCAGTTCCGGTGGTCCCAGTTCCGGTGGTCCCAGTTCCGGTGGTCCCGAGTCCGGTAGTCCCGAGTCCGGTGGTCCCGAGTCCGGTGGTCCCAGTTCCGGTGGTCCCGAGTCCGGTGCTCCCAGTTCCGGTGGTCCCAGTTCCGGTGGTCCGGAGACGGAGGAGGAAGAGAAAGGCCCCCTCAATGACCTGTCCGGTGGCTCCTAACCCGGAGGCCATCCCGGAGTAGACTGCCATCCCTGAAGCGTCACCCTGGTACCTTGCCCTGCCGGTCTCGCCCGAGCTGCTCGCTCTGCCAGCCCCGCCCGAGCTGCTCGCCCTACCGGCCCCGCCCAAGCTGCTCGCCCTACCGGCCCCGCCCAAGCTGCTGGCCCTGCCGGCGCCACCCCAGCGACCTGGCACGTCTGCCGATCCAGAGCCTGTGTCTTCGGACAGGATGGCCTCCGCCGAGCCTGTTCACGTCACGCCAGCCGAGCCTGGGTCTTCGGACAAGAGGGCCGCCGCCGAGCCTGTTCACGTCACGCCTGCCGAGCCTGTGTCTTCGGACAAGATGGCCGCCGCCGAGCCTGTTCACATCACGCCTGCCGAGCTTGTGTCTTCGGACAGGATGGCCGCCGCAGAGTCTGTCCCGCCCTGGTCTGTCCCTCCCCTCCCGTCCCGCCCTGGTCTTATGGAGCGTCTGGTAGCCGCTCCGTAGGGAGGGGGTAATGTCACATGCCTGTCCTGTCTTGTGCTGCACATGGGTGTTTATATATGGTGATGTTCACTAATTTCAAAATCAACATTTGAATAAATATCTTATTACTGTGTGTCTGCCTATATATTATTTCATGAATTTCTGTTGTTCATATAACAAGGAAAATGCATAATAGAACATAAATATTGATAGATTAAAGGTTTGCAGTAATTTGATAATTGTATCTTTGCAAACCGTAAGTGGTAGGCTAATGAAGCCGATTGAAATCGTATAGTATTTTGGGACAAAATATTATAGTAATCTTATAGGAATACTATAGTAATTTGGGACATACTATAGAAGTACGATAAGACTACTATAGAAATACTATAGCAGCTTTAAAATATTATACAGAACATCACAGAAGTATGTTATGTTCTGTAACACCTCTATAATATCCTAGAGCCGCTATAGTATTTCTATAGTAGTCTTATAGTACTTCTATAGTAATATTTTGTCCCAAAATACTATTTTCCTAAGGGTAATTAGGCCATGCATAACCAACACATAGACGTAACATTTTCTGTCATTTAACGTCGGGCATCCTCATTAATGTATTTTAAATTGTTTAAAATATGACTTTAACAATTTGTTGTTAAAATGACTTTTAACAATCATATCTAAACGAATGTTAAGTCGGTTCAGTGCCATTGACTCCCATTATTTTTCTGCGTTTTCCTTCAGTTTTCAGTCCATAATGGCGGCCGCGCCGTCACGTCATGGGGGCAACTGTTGCTATGGAGCGTTCTATTGAGTTTCGCCTCTTGGGCTTCTATACTCTTTGACTGAACACGTAATACGCATGTGCATGACGTCATCGTCTTCAGAGATTCTCATTTTTGTTGTTTACACAGAGACCGTTTTCAAAAACGTTGCGTTTTCAGGCACCCAAAACTTCGTTGTCGTGTAAATGATCGGCCAAAACACATAAAAAGTTTTACATTTTTAGTTCAAAACGGTGTCGTGTAAAACAGCCCCTAAAGGTGCACTGAAAGCAGTTTTATTTGACATGGACTGGCTTGCCTCATGAGTAAGACCACATGACTTGTCAGGTGGATAATACTCACTTTATTTTGGCATAATTTATTTGGCCCTATTATCAGACACTTTTTTGGCAGAATAAACAAATCAAGGCTGATGTGGAATAGCAGATTTGAACCATTGCATTGTAGTGTGATGCTACATTCACACCACTAGGTGGCAAGCACAGCATAAAAGGAGAACTTTACAATAAGGTTCCATTTGTTAACATAAGTGATGATGAATTAGGTGTCATAAAATGTCAATTAACAATTTTTACGCCATTTATTTACTTTTACATTCATTTTTAGTTACATTTATTTTACATTTAGCAGACACTTTTATTCAATGCGATAAATACAACAAATACAATTTATTCATCTAGGTTCAAAATGGCTGGGAATTTTCAAGAAATTAATTAATTCATACTGCAGAGTAATAGGTCTATAAAAGATAACTTTCAAACTCCTGTCTCTGTGTAGTTTATGAATTTCTATATTTTCTTTTTATAGCTGAACTCTAGTCTGGCCTTTTATCACAAACAAGCTTCTAATATGAACGGCACATAAAACTATTCTGTCATAATAAATGTAATTAAAAAAAGTTTGAGGTTTTATCTGAGATATGAGACGGCCCATAGGCCGGGTTCAGATTGGCTGTCAGGCGTCTGGATATTTAAGACAGTGCTGGAGAAGAGAAGCCTTTCAATAGCACATAGAAACAGAAGAGAGATGTGTTTTAGCACACACATTACCCAGCATGCCCCACGACAGGAATGGAGTGATGACTGCAGCAGTTTCTATAATTCAGTCTAGTGATCCTCTAGCTGAGAGTGTATGTGTGTGTGAACTATAGTACAGCATGCAGCTGTGAATGCACATGCTTTAATGGAGATCTAATGCAGCAAGTATACTTGACAACACAGGCTAAATAAACTCTACCGTTCAAGACGGTAAGGTTTTATGGGTATGATTTTTGTTGATTTTTATGATTTTGAAAGAAATCCTTGCATTCATTTGATAAAAAATGCAGTAAAATAGTAATAATAGGAAATATTATAACAATTTAAAATAACTGTTTTCTATTTTAATATATTTTAAAATGTTATATACTTTTGATGGCAAAGTTCTGTGTCACAGTGATCCTTCTGAAATTACTGTAATATGCTGATTTGGTGCTCAAGCAACATTTTTTATTATTATCAATGTTGAAAACAGTTGTGCTGCTGAATTATTTTGTGGAAACAATAATATACTGTCTTTAATCACACATTTGACTCATTTAATTTATTGCATCCTTGCTGAATAAAATGTAATAATTAAAAAATATATAATATATCTAAACATAATTTTTCTAGTTGCAGTCTCTCCTCTGTGCAGCACCTCTCATTTTTCACACACAATTCATCATACACTCACTGGCAGGCTGTGGCGTTAATGATGCTCAATTGGTACTAAAGGGTCCAAAGTGTGCCAAGAAAATATCGCTCACACCATTACACCACCAGCAGCAGCCTGAACCACTAATACAAGGCAGGATGGATCCATGCTTAAATGCTGTTTACGCCAAATTCTGATCCAACCATCTGAATGTTGCAGCAGAAATCAAGACTCATCAGACTAGGCAACGTTTTTTCCAATCTTCTATTGTCCAGTTTTGGTGACCCGTGCAAATTGTAGCCTCTGTTCTTATCTGACAGGAGTGGCACCCGGTGTGTTCTTCTGCTGCTGTAGCCAGTCAGCTTCAAGGTTCGATGCGTTGTGTGTTCAGAGATGCTCTTTTGCAGACCTCGGTTGTAATGAGTGGTTATTTGAGTTACTGTTGTCTTTCTATTGTATCAGCTCGAACTAGTCAGGTCATTCTCCTCTGACCTCTGGCATCAACAAGGCGTTTTCGCCTACAGAACTGCCGCTCAATGAGTATTTTTTTATACCATTCTCTGTAAACCCTAGAGAGATGGTTTTGTGTGAAAATCCCAGTAGTTCAGCAGTTTCTGAAATACTCAGACCAGCCCGTCTGACACCAACAACCATGCCACGTAAAGTCTCTTAAAGGTCCCATATTGTCAAAAATGAAATTTCCTGGCTTTTTTCTAGGTCTAGGGGCTAAGTAACTACCATAAGTTTCAAAACAGTCAATCCACAGACAAATGCACACAGCCTGCATAAAGTAGCAGTGCTTTTTCACGAGCCGTTGTGACTTCCGTAAAAATGTGATGTCAGAACTACTCAGTCACCGCCTTCAGTCCCACCCTGAGCATTGCCCAACATCCCTCCATCCTTTTGCCCAACCCCCGGACAACATCGTTGCTGATCGAGCAACAACAACACGGAAACATGTCGAGCAAATGCAGTTCAGTCGATGGATGTAGAGACTTGCACTCCCGCGGGACCCAATGCGAGATTTGATGGCCGAGTGCGGGCGTAAGGTAGGCTACTCGTGTGTGTGCGGGTTGTGGGACAATAAAACGATTCGCGGGACTCCCGCAAAATAGAAATATCTAAAAACAAATAAATTGTTATTCATATGTTGCACAAAAGCAACAAGAATAACTAAAACTAAATAAAAACGATTTACAGGCCAGAACGAGTTTCTATTAATAACTTTTGCAGCGTTGAGCAATGTAGCCAATCACAGACATATGTGTTGATTTCTTGAACGCAATGGCCATTGAGATGCATTTAAGATAGAATCCACTCTCCGCTCAAAACTGAGTTTTTGTTCAGTGCTGAATTCTGCATGCTGGCAAATCCTCTGATTAGAACAAACGAAGTGTTGACATTATGAAAGATTTATTGTGCAGCCAGTTTCACTGATAATAGCGGAGCTTTGTGAGATCGCGATGAACTGAGATGTCAGCTTTTTAGGAATTATTAAGGGAGCGCCAAACCCAGAGCTGTTGCCAAAACATGCACGTAGTAGCTGTGGTTGGCCTGGCCGTGCGTCACTCAGAAAACAACAAGCCAATCAGAAGAGAGGCTCATGAATATTAAGTAGACAGGCCAAAATCAACCTGTTCTTGGCAGAGCTCCTGAGAAAGGACTTCCAAAAGGCATAGAGGTGCTGACAGTGATCAAAGCCTGTAGACCAAGATGTGTGTACATCGAGGGTCTGATAATTGTCACACCTTTAGTACGGGGGGATAGGGTTGAGCAATATATCGGTAGACACGATTAAAGCCTGGTTCACACGGCAGGATAATGAGGCCGATTTTAGCCCCGATTCACCCCTTCCGACAATCTTAAGGATGCTCCGATTATCGTCAAATAATCTGATCAGATATTCCTGCCGTGTGTGGTGTGTTAAGACTGCTCTCGTCTGCTCGGAAGGACGTCGGGACCGCTCCGATCTCAAATCGGGGATATCCAACATGTTGGATTTTTTTGGCCCGATTTCTCCTCGTGTGTGGTGTCCCCCGGGGACAAACGAGCACGCAGCCTGTGGACTATGGCGTGTGGCAATCAGAAAGCGAGGTGACGAGGCGGCGAGGAAGCACCGGGAAACAAAATCAAAACAGCCAGCGGCATGTCACTTCTTTGACCATCGCCTTTTTTTTTCGCCTTTCGGTTAAAAACAAACTATCGCCACTGCATCCTCTTTGTCCGCCATGATTGTTTACTCTGAAGTCACGTTTGATCTCGAGGGATTTTGCGAGATTTCCTGTCTGACCTGGGAATGCTCGGGAGTCAAATCGGTTCGTGTGTGATGTGTTGATTTTGCCGTGTGGCTGCGCACCACACACTGTACGACCAAAACTGTTAGACCTGTGATTTTTTATCGCCGTGTGTGGGGTCTCTCAGGTTTGGAAAATCGGCCGACCATTTTTAAAATTGTCCCGTGTGAACCAGCCTTAACTGGTAGAAATTCGTCAACCGGTAGCGATTTTGGACTATCGCCTCTATCGCAGTTATGCTTATGCGACGTTGCTGTGCTGAGTGTGTGTCACAAAAGCTTAAAGTGGTCATAGAATGAGAATTCAAATGTTCCTTGATCCTTTGACAGTTAAAGAGTTTGTTATACTATAAAAATACCCTATAAGTTTCAAAACTCAGAACTTTCTTGTTATTCCAAAAACTGCTTTTATTGAAACCAAGGCCAGAAAACAACAGGATCTAAAAAGTGGAGACTTGTGACGTGGAGCGTTAGTGAACGTGACATGAAAACGAGAAAAGATCGATACAGGATCAATACATTACCTTCCAAACATTACCTATTTATCTCTCAAATATCTTCAATACTCTAAAAAATAATTACGTGGCTTAGTAAACATCACAGTAATATTTAACTTTATTAACTTAATAAAATCTCTGAATATCATTTACTTGATTGTTTGAACATACCAAAATAATTGACTAAAATTTACAGTTATATTTAAGTTTTTTTTTCACAAAAGAATTTAGTATTTGACTAAGAAATTATTTATTTATAATACACTTAATATATTTGTGAAATTTTTATCAAAATATTTGAGAATGGAGAATTAAACTGATCTGTTTCAAGAACCACAAATATTACTTAATTCAAATCAATATTATGAATATATATTTAACACACTCTTAAGAAATTGAGTAAGTTTACTCAATTAAAACAATGCACACACACACAAAGTAATTTTTACTTCTAAAATGTTTGTTACATGAGTTTAAATGTATATACTGTATACATGTTAAAACAGTGTAAAATATGCTGTACTGTATAACATTACTCATCAACAATAAAGGCCAATGTCATGTATACCGGTGGTTGTATGGAATACTATTTTACAAAGGTTTAGAGAAAATAAAAAAGTTAGTATTACTCATAAATAAAAACAGTTAATATTACTCATTTAAATTTTTTTAAATTGTATTAAAAACAACATTAAATATTGTTTTTTTTAATGTTTTTCCTCAATTATTTCTACTCAATTGTATTTGTTAATGTACCAGATGCAGTTACTCAGATCTACTTTTTTTTTTTACTTACGTTTACTCAGTTCATACCGTGTATTGTAATTGATTTCACTGCTTTAAAATTTAATCAATATTTTTAAGTGTAAAAATGTTTCACCAAAAAAACTGAGTAAATCATAGTAAAACTTTTTAGAGTGTACTGTTTATGTATCAGTAAATCAAGCCAGTGACTAAACAATCAACTTCACGTCGTTTCTCTTAGCAGGATGAAAATAATCTTATTTAAACTGTGATTAAATTATATAAAGAAAGCGATCAAAGAACGCTCCCTTTCCAATTGCCCAAGCTGTCAATCAAACAGCGCGAGTTTATCTGGACACTTGCCAAAACTCGTTGAAATCAATCATCACAAAATCATGACGCTGTTACAGTGTACAGTACAACGAAGCTCTTACTGTATTTATATCGTGTTTGCATTGTTATTTGGTGAAAGCCAGAGGTGTAATTTCATACGCGATCAACTGACTGTCTGACTCTGTCATCTGCTCAATGCTCATAACTGCAACCTTTCATGTGATGGGAATAGATCATTATGATCAATACTTTTCACGATTCCTTGATCTCGATAGCTGTAAAAGTAAAAACGTAGTAAAAGTTTTAGAGAGAGTTCCACATGTAATACTAGCTATTTCATATGCAAACATGTCAGCCAATCACAGCAGTGAGGTCTCACAGCAGACACGCCCCTTAAAACAGAGCGTTCAGATCAGAGGCTTAAATCAGGCTTGGAGAAATGCCTTTCATTTATAAATTATGACTTTTTTAATGTTAAAATCATACTAACATTATAAGGGCACCCCAGGAAATAATAAAATAATCCAGTCTATGACCCCTTTAATATTTGCATGCGTTTTTAAGCATTGTAGTTTAAAAACAACCATTGAAGTGCAACTCATTTCACTATTTGCGCACGCTGTCTGAGAGACTGTTTCTGAGCGCTGTCTGAGAGATGCGTGTGCGAAGCTGCTGCTCAGTGAGCATGTGTACTTTTTCCCCTTTATGGCATTGAACGGTTAAAAACACACACATATGTGTCAAAATGCCTGTCTTTGCAAGTTTCCTAGTAAATACAGTAATTTATGCCTTAAGTGAACGTAAACAGTTGAGAAAGAAAACGCATGTGTAACAGTATATTGGATCCGGGCAGCTCTTAAAGTGACAGTAGCCTGATATATTTAATTCACACAGGGAAGACCACGCAGTGTTTTTATATATATATATATATATATATATATATATATATATATATATATATATATATATATATACACACATTTCATTACTCTATAGTACAAATCATGTAGCATTTCTTATTTAGAATTTTTTTTTCAGGTAGGCCTATTTTAGTTGTGTCTTTGCTATTGTAGTATTTTTTTTATTTAGTTTATTTGTTCTTATCACTGACTGTTTACATGTCTTCAGTAAACTTGATTTTTTATTTTATTTAGGTAGGCTAGTATTTGTTTTTTGTGATACTGACATTGGCGACAAGAATTATGAAATGTCTATGGTTTCAAAAATGTTGATATTATAAAAATGTAAAATTAAAAAAATGTAAATTAAAAAAGAGACTATATAGTGATATATATCGTTATCGTGAAATAAGATTTTGGTCATATCGCCCACCCCTGGGGGAAGCTGTAATCTGCTGATTGGTCACCACTGTTGGGAAACCACCCTTACAATAATACAGTCAATTTGACTAGTCCTGTAACTTATGTAGGTACATTTTGCTCCATTACATTAAAAGTACTCATATTAAAACCATGCAATTTACATGTCTAATCATAATATCTCAGTGATCAACATTCATTTTACAATTAGTCTAGAACAGCAAATTAATGACAAACTGATTTGAGTTTGTTATTATCTACATACTAATGAGTAATAAATGGAGTGTGTGTTTTTAGAGGAAGGCAGACCGCCAAAGCAAAAAATGCAAATGTAAAGTCAAGAAACGCTGCAGTAAAATGAGCAATAACAGTAGAGGATGGAGTGTGAGTGTGGAAAATTGCAAACACGACACACATACACACACATCGCAGATGTAACTTCAGAGTCTCGAGCCTGTGAAACATTCTGCCACACCAGTTTGACCATCATTCAGCAAAAGTGGTAATTTTCTGACACATTACATTTATATCACAATAACTAAGCTGTTGGATGGTAAAAACCAACTAGAGGTGCTTTGCATGCTGTTCACTTCCTCCACACAACCACACACACACACACACACACACACACACACACACACACGCACGCACACACACCATCAGATCATTAACAGATGCTGACAGATAGATTTCAATGCCAAAGAAAGACAACAGGAAACACCAAAACTGATGTTATAATCCTGGATTAGCTCCTGCCAAGCTGTCCACACCAACCTAACAAACACACACAAAAATCATCCATAACTCAAGGTTAAAACAAGCAGAACACACAGAATCTGCAACCCAAAAGTAAGAACAGACTCAACACTGTCAATCATCACTGCCGCCACTGTTTTGTCAGTTCTCAGAGCATGTTGATTTCTTTCTGACAGTGAAATTAGGGATCTAAAGGATCATGGAAGCAGGATCCTGTGACACTGAAAACTGGTGTAATGATGCTGAAAATTCAGCTTTGCCATCACAGGAATAAATTACATTTTAATATATATTAAAATAAAATAAAATAAAATTATAGTGTAATAGTAATTTACAATATTACAAATAAATTCAGCCTTGGTGAGCATAAGTTACTTATTTCAAAAGCATTTAAAAATGTATAGTGTATATCATTTTTTGGTTACTACTACCACCACTACTTAAGTATTTACTACTATTTGAATATTTCCTTACTAACACTTTACAATGAGGTCTCATTTATGAACATTAGTTTATGCATTACATAACTTTACAGAACTACTTACAGAACAAACAATGAGCAATACATTTGTTTACTGCATTAATCGTTGTTAATAATTTTTCATTGTTCATCTCTAATGTCACTAATATCCACAGTTATACCTAAAGTGTTACCATTACCATGCTTGTCACAGCATGTTTAACTCAAGTCTTTTTTATGAACAACTGGTGAGCTGTGGTTTGGTAACATAAGCTGATTATACATAATCAACAATAACTTAAGGAATATTAATATTACTGCAATCAGCAAGGGTCACATTGTAACGTTAGCTATATAATCTGTGTGAATTAACCGCACAGGACATTGGGTATAAGAAAAGCACATTTTGAATAAATTGTATTATTATGCTTATTATTATAACCAGGGATCTTGACCAACATGCACTTCTTTGGCCCAGGGATAAGCTAAGCACTGTAAATACCACAAAATCCTTCAGTAAATTACATCCTTTTTGATTAGACTGGATAAACACAGTGGAAATGAGAAGCAGCAGTGGTCACTGACTTGTGGAGAGTGCCTGTTCGGTTGTTAATAAACATGCTAATTTCATTCTCGTGTCTAGATTTATCGAGTTAATCAAAGAGATCATTATAAACATTGGTATGCAAATTTATGCAGAAGCCATAAAGCAAAGTTTGTGTTTGAAAGTAAAACTTGCAAAATGTACGGAAAGTAACACTATTTTAGCTATTCAAATTTTAAACTACATCACATGGATTAATCATTTTCATCTCAGCCATGTTATTCTATTATCGCTGGAGGAAAGCGTTATATTTTCCGTCTCAGGATTACTCAGGATTCCTCTCAAGGGAGAGCACGACTGACTGACTGACTGACTGTCTGACTCACTCGCACAACAGAAGCTGGAGTCTCCAGGGCAGATGAGCTGCCGGGGTCTCTGCTCATTATTTTAGCGCGTGTGTCTATTTGGGTGAGTCAAAAAAGAGAGGGAGACAGAGGGAGTATGAACAGATCTACTGCACCATGCATCAGCTCCTAATGAGACCATTACTGCTCCATCCTGTCCCTCTGCCATTCAAAATCACTAATGCCCATTCTCTCACATGACACCTGCAGCTCAGAGCAGGTCTGGAGTAATGGCCAGGAATGTAAGAGTCATTGTCTGATGAGATACACACAAGTCAAGGTGACCACAGCAGAAGATCTATTTAGACTTGACTATTTCTGTTTGTTCACTCTGCAAAGTTTATCTCTCAGAAAACAAATCATGTCGGCAGAACAAAAAGGGGGCGCTAGAGGTTCAACTATCAATATTCATAATGATTTTGAATGTGATATAAAGTTAAAGAGATTGTTCACCCAAAAAGGAATATTCTGTCATTGTTTAGTCATCATCATGTCGTTTCAACCATGTATGACTTTTTTATATATGTTTTATTTTTTTATACATTCACTAGAATAGAACTGGTCAATAGACATTAGTCACAGCAGTTCTGAATAAGGTCTAGACTCTATTGTCACCAAAACAGTTTGGTTACCTAATTTTTTTTAAATATCCTATTTGTGTTCCACAGAAACAAGTTAGGCATCCAGATATGGAACGACATGAGGGTGAATAAATGACAGAATTTTCATTTTTGCGTGAACTATCCCTTTAACCAACATCATGAATCTCACATTGATTTTAATATGCTTTTTTTATTTTATTTGGACCATTCATTAATTAGACTAATTAGCACAAATACTCTATGTGGTGAAAAGGGCACATACCTCCCCTGTCCCTGATGGCCAGATTATTGCCCTTCTTCAACACAATGTCCAGTTGATACATTCCTGGCTTTGAAGTGGGATGAAGTTCTTCATTACTTGCTTCCACAATATTGATGCCCTACAGGGGGAGAGAAGAACAGTGAGGAGGTCAGACAGGCACAAACTGCACCAGGATCTCAAGCAGACAAGCACACACTTCAGGGAATCAATAATGTTAATGTTTAATGTTATGAAGACTCAGATCATGAAGTGTTGGTACATCAGCTTCTCCAAGGAATATACTATAGAGCAGCTCAAGAGAACAGAAATATCTTTGCTTCAAGGCTCCAGTAATATCCAGCAACAGAGAGAAGAAAGGACGTTTGCATTTCACTTTGCCCTCACAGTTACATAATCATTCAGCCTCTACCATCACAAAATCCAGACCTCACAACCTTGAGATGTTCAAAAGAGCCACAGTCCTCGCTTGCCTTCCCTTCTGGGAAACGTCAGGCTATAGTTCTGTGAAGGTCTGGAAATGTTAATCCTCTGCTTATGTTGTCGTTCGAAGACTATTTAACAGTTACCCTGTCTCTGAGCGGGTCATCAAACCTTGAGAAACTATCACAGAGAAACAATAAAACCTGATTATACTGCAACAGAAGATGGAATGCTAATTTCCTGATGACTGTCGGGCTAACCATTAGCGGCTCTTTGATAACACTGTTGTTTTTTTTAACTTATTAAAAATAGAGCTAGTTTGTTACTCAGCAAGAACTTATTATCTGAAGCTCCTTAGAGTTTACAGTATTTACCACTGAGTCTCTGCCTCTATTCGTCTTTACTACGGTATTATCCTGCACTATCAGCAGCATGCTGTATGAAATCTGCACCTTTATATTAAAAGAATAATTACTCTGCAAACTTCCATTAAAGTGCTGTCACCAGTTTCTTGTAATAAGAAATATGCTGTGTATAGTGTACCGTGCGGTTCATGCTAATAATCTTTATGAGACTCAAGGAGATATTAGTACACAGTAGTAAATTGCTTTACTGCTTTATAACTGCTATGAGGGACAGCTTGTGGTGACTTGTCAGACATTCATAAAGCAACTACACCTATACACACTTCTGCTTCCAAACACCAATACACACACACACATTTATAGACAAACAAGCATTCACAATATGACACATAAATAAAACCGTTTGAGTGCTGCAAACGTACCCTGGTAAACCAGAGTTCTCGCGAGAGCACAAGTTGAATTTGCTCAGCGAGTTACTCTGGTGTCGAGCAATGGAGCTCATTAAATATGCCCCTCGATCTGAGCTGCACCAATCGTTCGCTCGAATCGTTCCTTTGCAAGAAGTGTTTTTTTTGCTGTTTTGCCGACCGGAAGAGTCTAATCTACCAGTTAGCTCCGCTGGTAGCTAAGCGTATGGGGTTTATTGTTGTGATTGGTCGTAGTGTTATCCAATTGCGTGCTGTGAGATTTTCAAATGCATGCTTGGTGCCGCCCCTCGAGCTGGCCGATTTTCATTGACCGACACCAGACCATTAATCTTTTAGATTTAGGTCTGGATTTCCAGGCTACTGCAAACGGGGAAATAACTAAATATTAAGAGTGTTTTTATATTTAATTTTTCAATTAAATTTTTCACACAAATTGTTATGGGGTTATGGAATTATATATTTTGTAATGAAAAAAAAAAAGGAATTTAATTAGAAAAGTACAAAATATATAAGCAATTCACTAGTGGACATTTGGACCTCACTGTATGTTTAAAATAAGCTCATATAAGATGAGATGCATCCCTAGTGTGTGTGTGTGTGTGTGTGTGTGTGTGTGTGTGTGTGTGTGTGTGTGTGTGTGTGTGTGTGTGTGTGTGTGTGTGTGTGTGTGTGTGTGTGTGTGTGTGTGTGTGTGTGTGTGTGTGTTTGATTTATATTACATTGTGGGAACCAAATGTCCCCACAAGGATAGTAAAACCTGAGATCACCTCCATTGTGGGGACCAGCCAGCGGTCCCCATGAGGGGAATGGGTAAATAAACATACTAAATTATTTTTTTTGAAAATGTAAAAATGCAGAAAGTGTTCTGTGATGGGTAGGGTTAGTGTAAGGGGACAGAATATACAGTTTGTACTGTATAAAAACCATTAAGTCTATGGAGAGTCCCCACAAAGATAGTGAACCAGACGTGTGTGTGTGTGTGTGTGTGTGTGTGTGTGTGTGTGTGTGTGTGTGTGTGTGTGTGTGTGTGTGTGTGTGTGTGTGTGTGTGTGTGTGTGTGTGTGTGTGTGTGTGTGTGTGTGTGTAGAGTAAAATACCCCAGTCTCCATCTAGTGATTAATTAGATCAATGAGCAGCTGGTTTAATTAGTCAAGAATGTTTTCAAACCTTTCATCGTAACACAGGTAATCACATGAGGAACATGAGACAAAGCAAAATCGAATGGAAGAGACAGAAAATGTCTTATTCGCCAGATCCTACAAAATATTTCACTTAAAACAGTGCACAAACAAACACTGCCAAGAGAAGACCATTTTCTTTTTTTTTTTCCATCTAGTTCATCTAGAATAAAACAGCACCCTGACACTACTGTCACTCAACAAACACTGTTTATTATTCAGTCTTAAAGAATGACAAGAGGTTTGGAATGTAATTGTGCCCTCAGGTCCTTCTTATTGTTGTGTTTGAGAATTTCATTTCCGTTTCAGTTTGCCCATTATGACAGATTGCTGGTGTCTAGCCATAGTTGGCTTTAGGAGCATTAGGGAAATGAGCTGAAAAGGGCATCATTAAAAGTTTCACATCAGGAAGTTTCAATCATATTTTTTGAGTCACACTCTATTATTAAGCATTGGAAATTGGCAGGCCTCAAAACTATTTTTAGATTATTTATGTAATGTTATAAAGGAGAACATAACTGGATGATATAGTATGAGTCAAGTATCATCCACTGCAATTGGACATGTAGGCTTACAACAGTTTCACAGTCACATCATGTTAATATAGTGTATAATGACACTGAAACTACTAAAATGATGCTATGGTTAGGAAATATTTTCACAATGTTCACAATATAGTGCAAAGAGATAATTATGAATATTTCAAAACAGACTGATCTCCTCTGAGAACTAAATCCTGAGTGAATCGAAGAGATTCCTGAGGGCTGCATTTAACCAGCTAACAGTGAGTTAAAGAATATTCTGCAAGCTGTGTAGTTTCAGAAATTGTGTAATCTCTTTTTTATTTTTAAAATCTCACAATGATTGACGATGTATTGACTCAATATTTAAATGTAGTTAATTTTGAACAAAAAAAAATTACATAGTGTAAAACATCTTATTATTTATCATTATCATTACATCTTATTATTATCTTATTATTTAATTATTTAAGCAGAAACATGTATTTCCAGGTTTAAATAATTTTTAATTCTAGATTACATTTAGTCCTTTAGTAGATGTGTTTGGCAGTTTAATGTAGACACTGGCATATACATTTCAGCTGATCGTATAATTTTGTCCACTTATTCCTAAGGTCAGTCTTCATGATTAGCTGACACACCTGTGGGTTTCTGTTGAGCGCATCATTAAATAGAGACACTCAGTTTAACCTTTGGATGATACCACAGTCCTTATAAGTCACACCTCTGTGCTGCATCTCTCTGAATGATACAGATTCCTTTTTTTTATCCAACCGCCGGTCTACATTTTGCTAAACACTTTCAAATGTCTTGCTACTTATATACACTTATTTATCTCCCCTCTGTAGATTCTGTCCTGAAATACATTAACATATTGCTCTATCCTAAATGCAAACATCAGGTGACACAGCTGTTTCTATTTGTAAGAGCTATTGAGCTTCTTTTTCGTATTTTAGATTACCCTGACTTGACAATAATCCAAAATCAGCTGAAACAATGTCTATGAAATATAGTGAGGCTATTAAAACCACAGTTTATCTCGATTTACTGTTAAACTATTGTTGCAGTTTGAAGTTTTGGCAGTAAATAGATTATGTTGGATCTTTTGTTTGTTATGTGCATAAAACACATTACTCATGCGAGTCAATGATTGGCAAGAGCAGCTATATAAACATGTACTAAATATGACGACCCATAATGATAAATAATAATAAGCTCCTTCTCTTACCTTTCTCTTTTGTCTCTGCAGGGTCAAAAAGCATTTAGCGGAACTGATCAGAGCTTTGCATAATAAGTGACTCTCATGAATAAAAAATGATGCTGATGAAGTTTCAGCCTCTGGAGTCTTGCACACACTAAAAAGCTTATAATAACCGGGATGTAGAATATTCCACTCCACAGGTACATGGACATAATTTCACTGGACAGATGGCCCAGGTAAGAGACGGGTCAGAAGTGTCATTACGGTAGGATGTAAAAGGACACAGAATTTGAGAATTACACTCTGTATGTATAACTGTGGTAATCTGTGGTAATGCATATACATCTATAAGCAACGGACTCCAATTCTGATGTCAGTAGGCCTATTTATTTTGGAGTGCTACATGACATGAAAAATTATGTTTTATTGGCTAAGATTATTCTTTATACAGTATTTAGAGAAATATGAGAAGCATTTATTCTGCATATCAGGGAACATGAAAGAACAAATGAACAAGTTAATTAACAAATTAGAATTAATCTAATTCCCTATGATTAATAAATGCTGTACACATTACCTTGTAATTACACACAATTTATTGTGCACACAGAAAAATCAAGCCCAACTCAACTTTAATTTAACGATTATTATTATTATGTTTTGTTTCAAAACTAATGACTATTTGTTGATCTAATCCACTTGTCAACAGCTATGTTTCCATCCACCTATTTTTATGATTTATTTCATAAAGGATATTGCATAAAGAATTGTAGTTAGCCTACACTTTATTTTAAGGTGATGTAGTTACATTGTATTTACTCAAATAAGTACTGAGTAATATTAATTAACTGTACATGTAGGCCTACTTACTATAGAGTTATGGTTAGGGTTAGGGTTATTAACTTGTAATTGTGCATAATTTACTGCTATTACTATAGTAAGTACATGTAGTAACGTGTAATACGTCAACGTCACCTTAAAATAAAGTTTTACCAAAATTGATGGATGGAAATGCCAAGATGCACAAAAAATCTTAAAAATGCACATTAAAAAAGGTTTGCACTCAATTGAGGCAGAAATGCTTTTTATCCGATAAGAATTCATGCGCATAAACTATGATAGCAAAACATTTACTGAATAAAACCCTTGATACGCAACAAAAAACAAAAAAACTCAAGTGACTTCACCTCAACAAAGGATCTGATTGGATAACTGGACAAACCAGAATTAGAGTTAACGAGTTAATGAAAAGAATTGAACAATTTCATTGCACAGCATAAAAAATGTTTGTTTGGTCATTCTGAAAGTCATCAAAATGGTTGAGTATGATTACCTCCCAGAGTTGTCTCACGCGATTGTGTTCCCAAACACTAGGTATCCACCGCCAAACACAAAATAACATGACAGCATTTATTGCATTTCGTCTGTGCGTTCCGAGGCGCAAGTTATTTATGACATATGAAAAAAACAGCCACAGTGGCTTACCCAATTGCCACAACCTCCATTTTTATTACAGATATTTGTGTCAATTTCCCAGGAAGTGGTTGTTTTGTTATCTTGAACACATGGGATGTAAACAGTGCTTTATTCGCAAATGTTTTATGCGATATTTCAATTTTGCGCACAAGTTTAAATCATAACTTTGAATGGAAACAAAGCTAGTGTAATTTCTTCACTCTCCTATCAGAATAAAGGTAAAAAGTCTTAAAAAAATAATAAAACAAATGGCACTTGGACATGCTTCATATGAAGAACAGAGTAACTAACCAAGCACATCCAAAGTGAGATATCACTTCTACATGCCTGAGTCGACTATCTGTTCTGTTTATATGACACTGCCAGCTCAGTTTACAAAATGTCTTTGTAATGGTTCTCTCACAACCACGTTTCAATGGTTTACTCGTAAAAGTTTAATGATTGATGATTGATGTGAAATATATGAATTTATGGGAGCTTCATCACAGAGGTATTTTCCATTGCATGGTGTTATCTGGACACATACAGTAGATTGTGTATGGAGCAGCATGAAATAATTGATGTGCTCTTATTTGGCTAAAGAGGACAGATTTGTTTATTTCCACACACTGCAGGTGGCAAGAGATAAATTGCATTTGCATTGGTGTCTTTTTAAGGTTAGCCAGAAGAGGTTCAGATGTAGGTCATGCTAATGGAGGTGTACAGAGACCTGCATTAATATAAAGGGATAGTTCACTCAAAAAAAAATTCTGTTATCATTTACTCAGTCATTTTGTTCCAAACCTGTATAATTTAGTTTCCTCCACATCAGAACAAAAAGGAAAAGCCTGCATTCAGTGAAAATGAGTGGTTACCAAAGCTGTTCAGCTCCAAAATGGATAAAATGTGCTATATTCCAAAGTTTGCCACAGCCATACAATAACTTTGTGTGAACATACCTCAGAATAAGACATTATTTACTGATAATCAACAAAGCACTAAATTTATAATCTATTCAAATACGGCAAATCAAGATTTGTCACTTCGGGTTTGACGTCAGTAAAGCCAAACGTCACTGGTTCTTATTTGTCCAGCTCCAGATCATGACATGGCAAATCAACTCTAGACAAATAAAGTGCATAAGTCGTTTGGACCGCTTTCATGCGCTATATGTATATTATGTTTTACTCAACCCTGATCATCCTTCACTTTCATATGGAAAAGACCAGCATGAACATCATATTAAACATCTCCTTGTATGTTGCATGGAAGAAGAAAAAAACACTACAAGTATGAGTAAACAAAGCCTGAATGTAAATTTTTGGGTAAACTATCCCTTTACTCTGTGACACTATTCACATATTAAACTCTCAATAATGACTTTATATAAAGTTCATGTTTTAAAAATGATTAAAAAAACCTCAATAAAAGCAACAACGTAGATCTAACAGTGTACACTTTCCCTTTCCACTGTGTGGGGGACAATCAATAACTGCATAACATATCAAACAGTGGACATGTCTGGACTGTCTCCAATAGTGTCTCAATAATTCAATTTGACTACCATGATTGACAAATGTGACAGAAATGTAATCAACGTCTCTATTAGAGTGACAGGCAGCCATCTGGCTAAGAGCTTTGGATAACAACAAATGTGTTGTGGGCATTACAGTAATATATAGTTGCCATAGAGTAAAACAATGTAATCAATCACTGATGGATTTCATTTATGATAGAAAGAAACAAAGATGCCAATACAATAGTATTTTGATATATGCCACAGTACTGAATCATTCGTATATCATGGTATTCACACAGTACTCCACATTTTTGGAGTCTAGGGACCCCTTATAGGGTACAACATTTTCTAAGGACCCCCTCATAATTAAAACAGTGATTAAACCCAAAGTTAATGTGGGTGAGAGTGAAAATAAAATGCTTGATTTATTGGTGCAAACGGTCCCAATTGTAAATGTAGGCCTACTTTTTAATAACAGACTAAAGCTCATTTTTATTATTTACCGTATTTTTTTCAAGAAAATATTTGCATTGCATTGGTGTAAGTCACATTGTATTATTAGATTCAGAAATCATGTAAAATACTGGTAAATAAAACTAAACGTTAACAAACTCTAAACACTGTAAACGTATTTTACTTCCCCTCACTCTAAATACCTGAATGCCTTTTCAGAACAGAAAATATATATATATATATAAATAATATTTAATATTTATTAAATATATATATATTATGTATAAAATATACATAAATTATAGTGCCATGCATTACAAATAACATGTAGTTTAAATGCCCAGACTATAACAAACGTATTTAAAGCGGAACCAAAACTGCTTGCGTACATCTCATTTGGCAAGAATCCCTTCAATAAACGAGTCATTAGTCGGGGTGTCATGATCACAGTGTTGTTCCCCTGTCTTGTGTTTTGGACTTTTAAGTTGAAATATCCTTTACTATTGTTTCTATGTTCACTTCCTGCATTCAGTTTCTGTTTCTCCTGTTTTGCCCGCCTTGTTTGGCTGGATCCCAAATGGCACACTTCATGTGGACTCGCGGTCTCGTGGCCTTAAATTGGGCGTGCTCGCCAAGTGTACGAGTCCGTAGGGTGTCCCATTCTGCATTTCAGCGCTCAGAAGTGTGCTCGCGAGTGCCACCTTTGTGCCCTCGACGCGGACTTCGGCAAAGCCTGCACTTTTGCACCCTCCACACGAGTTACCTACCCAGGAATCATTGTGAAGTTGCGAACGCCCAATCAGATAAATGAGGGGAGGAGGTTCGTGGCTGTTTGACTTTCGGTGGCATGATGTCATCAAGCCTGTCCCAAAATACACTCTTGTGTGCCCTCGTGGACTCGAGGCCAGCGCCCCTTAGGTCTGCACTTCCTGACGTCACCAAGTGTGAACTCGAAGGAGGTCCACAAGGCTGGAGTGTGCCATTTGGGATCCAGCCTTTGTTACCCTATCTACCATCGTTAATTTCCATGACGACTCACCTGCACCTGTCCCTAGCCAGCTTCCTTGTTATCTTGTGCTTAAATACCCTTGTGTTTCTCTGGTTGGTTGTCAGTCGTTGGTTTGCCTACGCTGCCGTAGCGTTCTTCACGTCATCTGGATGAAGAAACGGAGCAGAGACTGCGCAGCGAGTTGTGTTGACAGAGTTTAGCGATTTGGAGAAGAGAAAACTTCAGAATAATGTCACAGAGTTCATTCATGAAGTTGTGTGAACAACACATGGCATCCGTGTAGAACTGAGCACATGCACACTATGGTCAGACCGGTAATAATGAGATTAAGGTGTTTACATGCCTGTTGCGTATGCCACAGTTTGATTGAAGTATTGCGTTTACATGAGGTAAAGTTTCATAGCAATATTGCCAAAATCCCATTATAATCACATTATGAGGGTGCATAAACGTACTGAGTGTGGGTCACAGGGTCATCAAGAGTCCATTCATCACTTTGCTAGACTGAACACAGTTTCCCAGGCTTTTTATATCTTATCTTTACAAAGACCTAAAACCATGAGATTTATATCTATGTCAGGAGTATGTTTGATTCAGCATGTATGGTTACAGGACAACGATGTGCTAAAAACGGATCCCCGTTCACATGGATCCGCGAAAACAACTAATAACGCTGTATTATGCATGCCAGACAAGTAGTTGGCGATGTCACTTTGTAAAGAAAATTATTTTACTACAGTGCACTCGAGCTGAACACACATGCCTGCAGACACAAATTACATAATTGTTCATTTTTTTGTCTGATTTTCATTCTAAGGATGTTAATCTTGATAATACTGTATTATTACTTTGTCTTCTGGGTAAATTTCATCTTCACAAAGCCAGAAACATTCACTGAAATACCAATTCTAGAATGTTCTCCTCTGATATAAAGTTCCTTTTACTTCCTTTAAGAAAATGTCAAAACCTTTGAACACAAAGGCTTCAAAAACATGTATCATCCTTGAGTCTGTCTTAAGGAATCTTTAGTTTTCATTATGACAAAATGTTATATTGTGTTGATTTGCGTAATTCTTATAACCACTTGTAATGATGTCCGTATGCCCCCCTTATTTCTTACTGTTAATATCTGTATCCTTTCATTTGCAAAACATATAGACTAAACACGTAATAGCCGCATGTGCATGGCATCACCGTTTTCATAGATCCGCGTTTTTGTAGTTTACACTACAAGGATAAGGCTGTCGCTTTTCAAAAACTTTTACTTTGAAACCCTTTTTCAAAAGTTAGCATTTTCAGGCCACCAAAACACCGTTGACGTGTAAATGCATGGCCAAAATGCATAAAAAGTCTTCCGTTTTTAGTTGAAAACGGTGTCGTGTAAACAGCCCCCAAGTTACTCCTGGTAGGTTCTTGTTAATGTATGGTATCATTATTGTTCCTGAGTTTATTCACATTTCCCAGACCATTCTGCATAGGCTTTATTTCATTATCATTAAAATGTAATAACTACATGGGCAATATATCAGCCAAAATTAAATTATATCTCAAAGAGGGGAACAATAACTGAAAATCACAGGGTTCAGTCAAGAGCAATAATGTAGTGTTTTACTCTGACTAATACTTTCACTGTAGAGGATTCCCTCAGCAGAATTACATCACCAAATGTTAGTGTGCATCTTCTCTCAAAAAACTGCCGTTATTAAATATTCGAAATAATAAAATATTTGAAAAATATTTAACAAATAAAAGAAATACAAATATTACCACATTAACTCCATAAATAAATGTTAAACCTATCTGTTTCCAAGAAGCAGCCCTTTCAACTGTTTTTAAAGCACATATGAATGACCAGTTATTTGAAACCATAACTGATACCATTTTCAGCAGGAAGATAGAAGTTATCGGAAAAAAGCAATAGTCTAAACCACTGATTCCATTCAATGCCTTTCTCTGGGACCAAATAATTGTACCAAGTGCAAAGTGACTCCAAGTGCTCCCTTGAATGGGTTGCAATCTTCTTTTCACTTTGCAGAGATAGATAAAGTCTCAAAGCAATGCAATGTCACCTCGGTTAATGGATTCTAAGAGCTGGTGAGACCTATCTGTCACTGATCGAGACAGCCTGTTTCCATCAGTGCACATGATGAAGCTCTTCACTATATAATTCATCCTTATCTTAATGAATACACAAGTACGGTTTTCTGATATGCACAGTGAAAATTATTTAAGATAAAATTTTTTTTTTTTTTTTTTTTTAAACATGAGTTTAGTCTTAGGTAAAATATTAAACGTTTTCAAAATGTCACCAGAGTGGTATTTCAGTGTTGTTCGAATATGTTGGTGACGCAGGATAAAATTAGCTAGAATGATGTTGAGAGAGTGTCACACATGCTCATAAAGTACTGTAAATTTATTAGGCAATTCAAGGTTGAGCAATTGAAAAGTTTCCATGGTAAAAAAAAAAATGCATCAGACCAGTGAAGATCAATCTAAGCAGCGCTGAAGCCAAATGGTTTTCAGAACTCTTTCAATGTGCCCTAGTTTATGAACTACATTATTCACATGTTTATGGTTTCATTTTGAAGCTTCGCTCTCCATCACATTGAAAGCCACTGTATTTGTTTCGCACTTTTTCAGCATGGAGAAAGAAGTCATTCATCATTTGCAGGATAACTCCATCCACACACGCACACAAATGCAAATGCCTTGCACATACACATTTTGTTTGAACGAGCCATCCATTTATCTGAATGTCTTTTCACTCTGCCACTGGCTCTGGAATCACCTCTTTTTATGGGGAGCAGTAAACCAATAACAGAATGCAACATGGTCGGCACTTTTTATTGTGTTACATGTTTAGCTGAAAGAGTGAATGTGATATTCAAAGCTAAAAAATGAACAGCGTCTTTAGTAGCTCCAGAGGCATCTGCATATGCAAGAACAACCACTAAAGAATAAAGATTAATTTAAGGTACAGTACATCTGAGCAGCCACTAAAAGTATCCACAACACATTTTTAACATGAAGTAGTATAGAAAAACTCATGTTATGGTTAGCTATGTTAATTTAGAATGAGGATTGCACAAACCTGACCAGGTTAAGCTAATGATGAAAGTATGTGACATTTGTACAAGAAAAAATTCATTCTTAGGACAAATTAGAGCACAAAATGAATAAAATTGTGAATACATAAGAATGCATACACTGAATGAAACCATTAATATTAACACCCACACAAAAGGCTTACCATCAATATTTATATACCACTATATAGGCCTACCATCAACATTTATAAATGCCATCATATTTACCTTTGGCTTAGAAAACCAGTTCATTAGCCAAATCCACAAGACCATACCAAAGCCATTATAGGTCTTAAGTAAGGACCACGGCTTGACTCAGAGTCAATGAGATATATTGTGACCTTAAATGATCTAATTTAATTGATTCACTGAACATTCTGGCAAATGTGCCCGCAATCTGGTGCATTTTAGCATAAGCTATTTCTTTGAAACTTGAAATCGATGTTTTCCAATTACACACCATTTCTAGAGCTAGTCTGAATTAAATTATTGCTGCTTTGCATTATTGGGCCAAAGCAAAAGAGCTAAAATAATTTACTAAATTCATTTACACAGACCTATATAAGAAAATATGAAATATTAACATCAATAGCAAGATAAAGAAAAGATACTGCTATTGATCGGATAACTGAACAAATTAACAAAGTTAGCCATCAAAAAAACCTGCTTTTACTGCTTTCCCCGCCAGTGTTTTTTTTTTTTTTTTTTTTTTTTTTTTTTTTTTTTTTAAAGGTTGCCATCCACCGCCAGTATTATTATTATTTTTTGTAAAAAAAATTCATGGTCCCCCGAATATTTTGTTGTATCTGAACATGAAACATGTATCTGAACATGAAATATATCAAAAGGAAGAACAGAGCCTCTGTTTAAAAAAAAAGATTCTAGCTTCATGCATTCTTTTCTATCAACACTTGAATGTGGGTACGTTTAATAAAAATAAAAATAATACATTTTGAACAAAAAGCTGAGAAAACCAAGTTTTTGTCAAAGACTGCAACATGTGCATAAGCAATGCTTCTATTGTTTCTGCTTCTTTTTCACCTGTGTTTTGATCCGGAGATTCTGTACTCCTTCAGAAGATGCGTAATAGCGCCCCCTGCCATATAACAATGAAAAGATTGATGGCTAGAAAATTCTGTCAAAGGCGAGGAAAGATCTGAGATGTGAGATGCAAAATAGCAACTTAAAGACTATAAAAAAAAACTGTATAATTTATAAAAACATGAATGGGTTCCATTGTCTGCATATTTTTCTCAAATCATCCCATGGGCTCAACTGGAATCCCACACAAACTACTGACTTTTTGAGCTTGCAGTTAAGCACACAAATGCTCCAAATATAATGAAAGAAGCTGACCAATCGCTAACCTGTGGGGTGTTATATACTACAACCATTTTCATATTAAAATAATTACCATTGCAGTAAAAATGGACAAACAAAACTACAGAGTATACTTCCGCAATTTTGTATCCCTGCCCACGGACTGTCAGATCGACAGAGGGTTATTAACAAAACAGTTAATGTGTAATCTACTGTGAGATATGTCTTCTTTTGCAGTTTCAGATTTAACTGGCTCATATCCCTTTAAGAGAAACCTTGTATTTGGCAGTCCATGTCCCATGTGCCAGTGTTAATATGATAGTGGAAAACTACTAACTAGTAGTTAAAAAAACAAACATGTCTTTGCCCATCATACAGTGGGATTTTCTGTGAAATTTGTCAACTCTGACAAGATCTATAAACTGGCTCTGACTTTAAGTTACAAATGTTGACTCATGTATAGGGAAGAGAGAACATGACTTCTGAGAGAAAACAATGATCAAACAGATTCATTCAGAGCATGACTCAGATTTTATCACAAAAACATTTCCTTTTTGCCACAGGGATCACGGAAAAGGTAAATTAAACGTGGTAGGAAATTATGTGTTGTCTTTTAGTTATCAGATGTTATGGCACCAGTACAATAATGAGAGCAATATTGTTCTCAAGTGCATGTGGGTTTAATATCAACCACGTCATCAAACTATTTGACAGAATCTGATTCACTCAATTTTCGAGAGACATTTCCAGTGGGATAATTTCAGGATCCACTGTCCAGTTATCACTTCACATCATTTGCGTGAAATTTCTGTCGTCCACCACCATGCTGGGTGCCACTTTGATTATCCGCTCTGTAATTGTAGCACTTCTCTGTTGGCAAGCCGAAGCGTTACATAAGCAGCATGATAAAGGGCCTTGTGGATTCGTTTATGCTGTACGAGGTATATAAAATCCCACAGTGCCTCTGCTTCAGCGCAGTGTGTCTCTGCTTGCAAGGCTCTGACAGAAATAGCATCTGATGGAACAAGCTCACCGGCCCCGTTGGGTTAAGGCTGAGTGGGCCGAGGGTGGATTAGAGCTTCCTGTAGCTCAGAACTCTTGGTAGGCGTTGGACTGGATCTCGCTCTAATGCTGCCTGAAACATTCCCATATGTTCTTGAAAATTACACAAAGACGTGATATTAGAATGATATCTGAAGAATCATGTGACACTGCAGACTGGAGTAATGATGCTGAAATTCAGCTTTGCCACCACAGGAATAAATTACATGTTAAAATATATTAAAATAGAAAACAGTTATTTTAAATGGTAATAATATTTCACAATGTATTGTATTTTTGATCAAATAAATGCAGCCTTGGTGAGCATAATAGACTTTGTTCAACAATATTAAATAAATCTTAATTATTACAAACTTTTGACCGGTAGTGTTTAATTGACATACATTACAATTATATAATAAGTTACATCTTCCTGCATGATTGACTGAATGATCCTGAATGTCTTTATGTTTTGCGTTCAAAACCAAAGTAAAATAGCCTATAATTGTAGACCTTGGCAACAGTAAACAACTACCTGACTTGTGGGAATGTTTTGCTCGAAGTCAAAGATGGTCAACACACTCACGGTGTACAGGTATATAAAAATCACAATCCTAACTTTTATCTCCATATTGAAATCTCAGCTGGCCAAACAGTGATTCATCATAGAATTAAAAAGACTATTACATTTATTTTTAAGATTATTAAGATTACTATAGCTCTCATTAATAAGATCTAATGCACAAATCACAAATAATCTTTCTTTCAGATTTCAAACCTTGAATTTAATGGCTGTATTAAAGAAGTTCATGTCACTGGTTGAAACCGAAGAAACACGCTTGGCCCTTTGGAGCCAGATGCTAATGTGGTAAGTTAACGGATGAGACAGATCTGTTAATGAGGTTAAGGAGAGAGTTAGACCTTCACTAATGACCCTGGACAGAAAAAGGACATACTGTGACTCCTAATTAACTGTGAAAAAAAAAATGATCTCTCAAATTTAACTCCATTCACAGAGCTCACGGCCTCGTTTACGCTGCAGGTCTTGATGCCCAATACTGATTTGTTGCCTATATCCGATTTTTTCGACCGTCCGTTTACACGTTCTTTCAATTGTGACCCATATACTTATATCTTCAGATGCCCCAACACCCGTGAAGAGACGACTCGACGCCTGTGAAGAGACGACTCAACGCTGGCGATATGTTATGCCTTAAATTAATACATGATTAACTAACTGTATTTTTCTATGTACATTTCTGAAATGCCCTTTCTGTAAAGCTGCTTTGAAACAATATGTATTGTGAAAAGCGCTATACAAATAAATTTGAATTGAATATACTGTTGCCATACTATCTGAACATTGTGCATGCTTAAAGGGGGTCCTTGCACAGATGGACAACCACGAAATATGCTTGATGCTAGCTTTGCGATATAGCCTATGCGAAGTTCGCCAAACATTACCATGATTTTGAGGTGGAGGAGGACGAAAAGGGCCATCATCATTGCATCATTGCGCATATACTTCAGTTATTGTGTGCGAGAGAGTTCTCAGGATTGGTGGGAGTATATTGTGGCGGGCTATAATTTTAGGATGAGCAATCCAACCTTTGATATGTTGTGTCAACGTTTGTCCACATTCCTCTCCTACGACGACACAACGTTTCGTTGGGCCATCCGTCCCTTTGCAGATGCGCGTCGAGATTGCTCTCGTCATTGAACCGCGGAGACGTAGCCTAATGCCTCAGAAAATCCGATCTGCCTGTTTACATGACAGTCGCATTGGCACATATCTGATTTGTATCTGATTTATTTCCACATATGAATGAGGCCTGAAACTGATCTCGAAATATCCGAATGCATGCCTTTTTTTCCTGTTTACATGGTCATAGAACACATCCGATCTGTGTCACATATAAGCAAAAAAATCGGAATTGGGTCACATTTCACTGACAGTGTAAACGAGGCCAGAGTACCCTAGACTCGTGCTAATTATCCTGTGGCTCTATATAGCATGTGATCATCTGGGTTTTCTTTCTGGCGTGTGATTAAGATAAAGTCACAAAACCTAGGAACAGGCGCATGCAAGGAAATATGTGTATATGAATTAAGTCCTTGTCACTTTCAGAACATGTAAAGTGACAATTTATTCATTTATTTAGATATACAGCAACAATTGCTATTTTCATGGCAAGATCAAAGCAATTTAAAACAATAGATTGTCATAATGTTTGCTAAATTCCTGGTGAAACCTTTTTAACCGCATCCAAAGAACTTTCTGAATAAAACCATAGCTTATTAGCTTTAAAAACAGGTCACTCCAAAAAAATATGCTTAGTCAAAGGCATCTTACGGAATTCACATGCTAGCGACTCTTAATGTCACACTCACACACCATATTGGACTTTGTTTTCAGTTTGCACCATTTCCCTCAGTTGTTGTCATGGTTATTCATTGATTTGTCATTTGGTTCAGCTGTGTTCACCTTATTACCACCAGTACTAAATTAATAAAGTAAGCCTAAGCAGTGCAAAGACTGTATACTATATAATAGAACTGGCACATCAATAAATATTTAAATGTACAGTGAATGTGCAGAATGGAGAGTGTGCAAAAATTGGTAGGTACAGAAATGCAGATTGTTACCTGGCAGCAATAGAGAATTACTATACTATACTACAACTAGAGTATAGTAATTACTATAGAGAATAACGTACTCGGTTACTAACGCAACCTCGTTTCCCTGAGAGTAAGGGAACGAGTATTGAGTAGCTATACGCTATGGGAAAACTCCTTTTCTCGAGTATATTGAAGCCTTTATTTTAAAATAAAATAAAGTGCAGCTGCACAGCGAGCACAGCTGACTAGCGCGCTCATTGGCTGTGCTGCGGGAAATGCACGAATCTATGGCAAAGCGGCTGACGCGCGCGAACCGAAGCCCGCCAGAATGATCATGGCTTCTGGCTATATAAGAGGGCCATTTCGGCATAGGAATCAAGTTTAAATCGACTGAAGCGACATTGTACACTGAAGAACCTGTACCAAGCGCAATAGCACGGCAGGCTACGCAATGCTCGTTCCCTTACTCTCAGGGAACCGAGGTTACGTAAGTAACCGAGTATGTTCCCTTTCGAGAACGGTCTCTCGTATTGCGTAGCTATACGCTATGGGAACCCATTTTAAAACGCTATGCTATCAGCTTAACACTTCGCCCTTAAATATCACCTAGGGCCCAAAGCCCGAGGTTAATAGTAGAGCTAAAGTCAAATCCAATGGGGGCCGGACCATGTCGGGCCCCACAGAGGGGTAATAAAAGGCTTGAGCTCCCCCGAGGCCAAGGCCTTTATACAGAAAGAACTTCGGTGCGGCCACCGAAGCATATGAAGAGCTGTTCTGACTGCCTGAATGGGGCAGAACGCTCTAAATAGACACTAACGGCCCTAACTGGGCAGAGTAGAGACACATCTCTGTCTTCTTCCGAAGGGGGAAGAGCTGATAGAGAAATGACCTGAGCTCTGAACGGAGTGTGCCATGGTGTGCAGGGCCGTTGCAGCTTGGCCAGCGGCGGTGTAAGCTCGGCCGGCGAGAGCTGAGGTGGCTCTGCAGGGTTTTGATGGATGAACTTCCTTGGATCACTGCTTCCTCTAGGGGGGGCAGCTTCTCATATCCCTTCTCCTCAGCGGTGTCAACGGTGGAGAGCATTGCGGAGGTGGATGTTCTCAGGCAGGCCGAGTAGAGGGCGTGCCATGATTTAGTCAGCTCGTCGTGTACCTCAGGAAAGAACTGCGCTGGTCTTTGACGAAGGGCCTGGTGGCGCCCCGGCAGGAACCATTCATCGAGCCGGCTCTTAGCGGGCTCCTGAGGCGAAGACCAATCTAGCCCGAGGTCTTCAACGGCTTTAGTGAGGACGCGGAGGAGCTCTGAGTCAAAACTCGCCCTCGCGCCTACTTCACTGGACTGAGATGAGGGGGCGGGGTCAGCCGAGCCCGCCCAATCCTCGCTCTCCGATGCAGCCAAAGACAGGCTGTCATCTTCCTCCTCTTTCCATTCGATGCCGCTTTGCCATAGGTTTAAGCATTTCCCGCAGCACAGCCAATGAGCACGCTAGTCAGCTCTGCTCTGTGCTTGCTATGCAGCTACACTGCGTTTTAAAATAAAGGCTTCAATATTCTCGAGAAAAGGAGTTTTCCCATAGCGTATAGCTACGCAATACGAGAGACCGTTCTCGAAAGGGAACATGATACAAATGAAAAGCGTGAAATGATACAGGAAATAATAAATGAGTGGAAGATGGGGCTGAACACATTCCCATTTTAATGGCAGAAGAATGGTTTGGGAGGTTGCAGGTATAATTTTGGACACAGCATGCATCGCCTTTTTGTATCTGAAGATACAGCTGCCTGAAGTATGGTAACATGCCCAAAATATGCCAACATGCCCTGCTGAATACATCCTCAACAGCATTGTGATCAGTTGTTTGAGGTCTGGTTGCAATTAGAATGTTTTGGTGCTTCAAATGACGGTCAGGACCGTGGCCTTGTTTAGCACTGTGGGAAACATACCATTATCTACCATCAGTGATCAAGATAACAAGCTGTACGCATGCTTGATTTTGCAAACAAAAGTCTTGGAACAGAGCTAAATAGTAACCAAATGTCACAACTATGAGAGGAATAGCCATTTGATTTATATAGCCTATATATTATACATATTTATACCACATGGCTGTTTAATGCTTGATTCTGAATGGTTGACAAACGTTCTAAGGTGAGCAATTATTTTCCATTAAACGCATAGCTAAAGTAGTTCCAGACAGGTCTTGACTACAGTTCCATATCACTTCACCAAATTATTTAAGTTATTACAAAGGATATTACAGCCTATAAGCAAAATAACCAAAACCCACAAAGACACTAAGCAAATAAATATAACAAACTAGGGTTGTCAAACATCAGTACTACCAGTACTAGTCGATAAAAAAAGTTAACATGCCAGCATTTCTGTAGTACAGAGTAAGCTATGTGGTACCCGTTTAAGTTCTCTCTGAGCATCAAGGGTTCAATAGGTTGTAGCCAATCACAATCATATCTGTGAACGCAATGGCCTATCAGAGGAGCTAGTCCGTAAGTTAGTTAGAATCCGCTTAACACCGCTCAATGCTGCTTGTTTTGTTCAATGCAAGCCACACGCTTGTGAATCCTTTTATTATAATCAACAAAATGTAAACACAATGTAAATAAGAGATTCATTGTACAATTAAGGCAGGTTTTTAATTATTATTACGGACGTTTTTATGAGCGCAAAATTCAATGAGCTTGCGCTTTAGAGATCGTGTTAACAGTGTTACACTGTGCTCGGCCATACACTGATTACTTTACTTTGCGTCCATTGCAGCACCACCCTTGTTGTTTTGCTTTTTTATGGAAATAAAACAATATTTAGTTCAGTTGGACAACAGACGCTATCATAAACTGAAAACGGCTGCTGTGCTTCATATGTCATTGTCATTGTCATATGTCATTCAGTATGAACTTTAAGGACCTGTCTGATGCGATCAAAGTTTAAAATCAATACAGGCAAGTATTCTGTAGAACAAACAATTAAGAACCAGGTAAACGGGGGGGGGGGGGGGGATGATCAGATACATCAAATGAAAGCTCACAGCTAATTGGATTTTCTAAATTATATTAAAACCAGTTAATTGTGGGCTATGTTTTTACGGCACCTAGTTCATCTAAATGACCGGATGATTAAGTTTATAATCAAAGTGAGCCGAAAAAACACAATACCAGTTAACTCCATCTCTGGAGAATATGCCACTTCCCAAACTGCTATTCACTCACTTTAATCAATAAGCAATTTGGGCATCAGCCTCAACCATCTCGAGAATAGCAATCCATTTAAACAATAAAATATGTAACAAGCACTTACTGGAGACTGTATAAAACTTAATGACACCAGGACAACACTGTGAAAAATAACAGCAGCCACTACTCCACTAATCCTACATGGTTAATTCATTTAAACATCCACATTAGTCAACAAACTGGATAAAAATGGACACTCGGGTCCAGCTTGATGAGGATATAGTCAAAGCTTTGAAAGGTAAACTTAGAAGTCAAATTATTATACATATATTCAAACATGTACTCTTATGTATTTATTTTGCAATGTACACAAGATACTATATTAAAGTTTTCTTGATTTCAAAGTCTGTGTATGTCTTAACATTTATATTGAATTATTTTTGCACTTTTAATATACCATTTTGAATACTGAATAAAACAGCTTTATAATAAATTATTAGTGTAATGCTAATACATTTTTAATGAGCTGAAATGCTATTTAAATGTTCTTGAAGTACTTTAAAATTAAGCTTCAAATATATTATAACTAGTTTAAGACATATGAAGGTATATTTTCTTAAGCATATCTTGAAATACAGTTAATATACTTGAAGTTGTTTCAAAATAATACATTTAATATGTATATAGTACAATTAAAATATATTTCTTTTTCTGAATTTGTAATGTACTTGTAACACAAATAAAGTACACTTTAATATAACTAATCAAGCATATAATTAGTCCCTACACAGGCATATACTTAAAGTATTCTAAGTATACTTGAAGTTGTTCCAATTTAGCACAAAAAAGTACACTAAATTCACTTAAAGTTATGTTTTACTACAATTTAATTACCACTAAAATATACTTAGTACAAAATTAGTTGTTTCAAAAAAGCACACTTCAAGTTAACTAATCATTAACAAACTTGAAGTATACTGATAATTAGTCTGGCTGCAAGTATACTTAGCCTTTTTTTTTTTTTTTTTTTTTTTTTTTTTTTTACCAGGGTAAGCCAAAGAGGGAACTGAGCATAATACTTTTTATTCAAATATAATACACTTATGGTTGGTGCAGACATGTATCGCTGTTGTGCTCCGGGCGACCCGAGTTCGAGTCCCAGCTCGTGAACCTTTCCCGATCCTGTCCCCCCTCGCTCTTCCACCTCACTTCCTGTCTAGCTACTGTCCTATCCTAATAAAATATATATATATTGGCCATGGTTGCTTTGAGAAAAGTATTTAGCCACCATTTAACCTCTGGCACTTCTATAGTTCTCAATACTATTGAGGGACTCCAATCCCTACTAATATGAGATAAGGAGAACTGGAAACTACTAAACCAGCATCAATAGCCTTTGACAGAGCTCTTGACAACCTTTATCTATATTTAAAAGAATATAAAATTCATTCTAGCAAGAAAATAGCAATGGAAGGGTAACTGAGTGTTACACTGTAGATAAGAATAAGAAATAAAAGTCACCACAAAAGTAGAACAACATATAAGCAGTATTTAGTAGATAAAAAAAGCTGTGTGTGGAGCCTCTTGGCAAAGTTTGAGAACTTCTCCCACATCTTTCTTACAGCAGCACATTATTAGCTAGATACCAAGTGGAATCACATCAAATCGTCTTCTGGTGTTCGGCAATAGAACTATCAAATCCACTTCTATCTTATTACTTCACATTTGACCCTTTCAATTGTTAGCCCTTAGTGACTTTCCATAATGAGTGAATCTCCTCGTCCACCTACAACCCATCAAATATTGACTCGTATGTAGAACTCTTATGTAATCTTACACAATTTCTGGAGCCGTTTCCTTCACTACGGCAATCTCAAATGGAGTTTTCTTGTCAACAATAACTATCTTGTATTGAAATATCTAGGACAGTGAATTAATGAGAGTACAATAAAGCTGCTTTGATTTCCAATTTCAAAGCTGTACTTGTAATATATGACTTATTAAGAGAGTGAAACAATTTCCTGAAATAGACGTATAGCCCAACATTCTGAGTTGATCATGTTCCATATTTCCGTTTCTATTCATTTCTGCCCTAATATTGTAGTTCTGTAGATGAACGAGCGGGACCTGAGGGAGCAGCCACCTTTAATAGACTCCTGCCTCTGGCTACTGTGACTATTATAAACCTCCATTAACCCCCTCAAATCCTGCTGTATCCACCCCTGACCCAGAGGCTCAGAGCACACGCCTAACCCACTTTCACCCTACCAGAACCAGCTGTGGTGAGGAGGGCCAGCAAGTGGTGCCAGGGCGAGAGGACTGGTCTGGCAAATCCAGACTCCAGATGGACAGACTGGGGTTGGTATGTGTTTGATCTGGGCATGTGTAGATCCAGTGCAAAGGGAAGAGCTTATCATGCCATGCTTACTTGTCATGCAGTATGAAGGACATAATGGAGTTAAAGAGGGTGTAGCTCTTCATTTGAGCTGATAATCAGATAGTCAGACACTGAACCATTTCCGATGAGTAGCGGGGAGAGAAAGCGGATGAAACTGAGAGAGGAAAACGCATGAGAGGAGGGTGAGGCAGTGGGAAGCAGGAGTCAAGCTAGCTGCTGCATATGTCTAGACCACATTATTTAGCGTAAATCAGTACAACAACCAGAAATTCATCCTCTATGTTGTTTAAACAAACATTGTATTAGGTATCTAAATGCTGTGTTCCACCCAAGCCTTCTCCTAATTTGCCGGCCAAATCTCTGCTGGGAAAACTGGGATAGCGGGTAAGAAATATCTTTGCTCAGGCAGGATCTGACTCTTACACTGCACTGCAACATAAAGTCAGAAATGACTTACCTATCACCTAAAATAACGTTTTTTAAATATATTTAATTATATACAGTATAATGAGAAATATATCATAAATATATATAAGAACCACATTACATCGGGATAGCATATTATATTAATATGAAATAAAATAAATAAATAAAATGACACCAGTGATGTTTGCATTACCAAGTGTCATGTGACAGTCTTTAAAATTGCCATGAAAGTCGGCATCTTATTTTTTTTTAGATTATTGCAGTGTTTTTTTTTATAAGTGATTTATCCATGCACATTATTCATGTGCCTTTATAATCTTTAACCAAAAACATTGACTTCTCTCCCCCTCCATCTCTTCCTCTGATTACATGTGCATTGGCGCAAGGGGTTCCAGCATCTTGTCACTCACATGAGACCAGAGCTATTAGCAAATGACAATGATCTAATGATCCAATCAATTATCAATGAATAAAAAAAAGTTGTATTTCCTTTATTTCCTTTCATTCAAGCAGTTTGACTCAGATAAACATTGCAACTTACGTTTCATGCCAACTTTAAAGCTGCACAATGAGTTCTTAAACTCCGCTGAGCTGCTACTACCATCAACCTGCCTCTACTATTGAATGTGACACAGTGTCTTACAAGCGCTGTGAGACACTAAAACATAGCGAGCCACGGCACAATAGTGAAATATTATATCGCAGCCATATTTCAAATCACTCTGGATAAACACATCTGCTAAAATGCTAATAAAAAAATCATAGATACGACTATTCAGGTTTGTCTGGCCGTTAACGCACTAATTTCCTAAATAAAAAAAATGCTCTCTAGACTGAGTGTTTAATGGTAGTTTTAGTCAGTGCACAATGTAAAGAAGAAAGATTCACGTAACACAACATCCGAGCATTAAAATCAATCAGATCAGGATGCTGAGTCTGAGAAGGAAACTACAGGTATGGAAGGTCGCAGTGACCCGGAATAAAGCAGAGCAGCAGGGAAGCACCATGACAGGCTATAATCCATCCCACAGGCCAACACAGCTCCACGGGAGAAACACGCCTGTGTCTGACACACATTGTGCACATGAATACACAGAGAGAGTGATATAGAGAAAGGTGTGAGAAAGGAAATGTGTTAGAGAGGGGGATGTGTGGAAGATCAAGAAAATATGTGTACTGAGTATTCACGGCTTAGGATTTTGTGCTGAAATATCATATGCAAAAGTGGCATAATTGTTTAAATCCATGGGTGTCAGTTAAAATATCATAGAAAAGGGAAAGGTCACAGTCAAAATAGTGAACAGAAATAGTAACCTGGCTAAATTACATTTTGACAGGTGAGGCAGGAATGTATGAGAGATAGAAGGACAGATGTATGCAGGCAACAAGGGACAAAGGCTTCCAGGGTGACAGGTGAATCTGTTTAACCAAGACAGGTGAAACAGAGAGATTGAGGCAGAAGAAATGAGAACAGATAGACAGAAAGAGAGAGACAGGGCTTCCAGTGTGATAGCGACTAGTTGTGTGAATTTTTAGACTTGTGTATTTGACATAAAAGTGTCATGACAAAAAAAAAAAACACAAAAAAGACTGAAGTCGAACCTTTGACACCTTCATGTATGACACAGCACACACATTTACACATACTACATACATTGGGTTGCACCTAGTCAACAAGCTGATTAGTTCTATTAAGATTTAATGCTTTGGACATTTGCTAAATGAATACATGCTGAAATGCTGAATGCAATGACAATACTAAATGCAACGAACCACTCCAGTTTTGGAACGACATGAGGGTGAGTAATTGATGACAGAATTAAACATTTTGGGTGAAATAACTCATTAAAGGTAGGGTAGGCAATTTTTTAATAAACACTTTCTGTTATACTGGTTGAAACTCTCATCAGATCCGGATATCTAAATATTAAAACATGTACATCTTCTGTGGAAGTCTCAAGACCAAAACATTTTCGTCCAATCATTGCTAAATGATGTCCTACCTGACTGACTGTATGGAAAATATGTATTTCCATAACTTAGTGCACCCACTCCGGCTATGCAGAGTTGTAGACAGACAGTCACAGAGCGCCACAAACAAACAAGCAGCCACCTTTTAAGTTCCTCCTGAACCAAATGTTTTTCTGTCAACACTATCAACAGCGAAATGAATCTGCAGCAGTCAGGTGCTACAGTTCTGAGCTCTGTAAATTGTTTACATTCATTATTATTGTAATGTTATGTGCTTGGAGACATGAGGTAATTTAACGCTGTCTCTAATTTAGAGTACTCTGAAGGGAGGGTGGGATCTTATGCTTTCAACGCTAGTTTGCTATTGCTAGCCTCTCTAAAATTGCCCTACCTTTAAAGCCAGTCGTGCCTGTCACTGAGACTGACTGGGATCATTTGAAGTGCTTAAATAATGGACTGATATGGTGTCAAAATCTGACTTCCCGCCAGATCCCACCTTGCTTCTCCCTCCTCACAGGAAAATAAAACACGACAGCATGCATTTAATGACACTATGTGTTGATCAGCAGTTTGCAGAAGCCCGCTATGGAATCGAGCGATTTTTGCAGGTTATGCAAAAAAAAAAGAAGGAAAGTTAGTGGTATTTACACCCACTCGAGTGATTTGTTTGCTAAAAAGAAGCTACTGAGCATCGTCAAGAGGTTAAAAGGAATTGGACAGAGCTGTAACGGCTCTGGAATTGGACTGGATTAAACCCGCCAATAGCGCGCCAGGTGGATAAGCCAGTTTGTGATTGGGTCCCGCAAATTTGTAAAGGAAGCAGCAGAGATAAATGTGCAGGTTTCCAACCTGAGCTGTAGGGCGAAATCAAATCGCCGGAAGATCAGGCTGGGTTTACTCAGTCTAGTGTTCACATACAGGGTTAAAAAAATTGCAAACTGCTCTGAGACTCCTGAAACAAAGTGTCACCCATAAGCGGATGAGCCTTTTATGCTTTTTGAGGCACCAATGACAACAAAAGCAGCATGAATCTGGAGATATGTAAGCTTTTATTTCTCATCTGCATTATCTCACCTGTGCAGGACATTCCAGAGGAAAACTGTTACTCAGAGTTTGCTTTTCTTGCTGAGGAGGCTTGTAGGGTTTTTCAAGTATGTTTCATTAAAGAATCGTTGCAGACATACAATAAGTATAGAGAAATAAAATGATGAAAAACAATTAAAAAATGTGAAGAGAATAACATTTTGGTCATCAACATTGATGTGTGCTGTCGGAGAGGAGGGATCAGAGCTCTGAATTTTTGCCCGAACCCAGATTACTTCAACCATATCCCTGGCTGGGGTATGAACCAGCCGAAAGTGAGGAGTCAGGGAGGGGGAGGGATGCAGAAAACTGTCGAGGAACGTAGGTGAGTCATACATATAGGCCTCCCCTCATGCTGATTGGATAGATCATTTGAACATTTGTGATTGAACTGGGGTCATATGGATTACCATTGGGATATGGTAATATGGATATCCCTTTAAAGAGATCTCATTAGTGATTATTTTCTTTCCTATGGGATACTCTACAATCAGCTGAAGTCTGTTGGCCAATGGCAAAACTTTCCACCCCCACAGCAATCATCAGACTCACAGTAATCACAGCAGACTCTCGTCTGATTGGCTGCTGCGTGCTGCTCTACGTGAGAAAAATCATTACAACTTTTTCACTGCTCTCCTGTCTTTTCGCACTGCGCTTCCATCTTGCCACACAAAATAAACGCAAGAAGCCATTATAAAGACTTCAGGATTTTACCTCAATAAATGTTATTATCACTCAAGTGTGATATTGTTTTTATACCGCAGTTCCAAAAACAAGAAGTTATAATCAAGTAACTGACCTTTTAGAAACAATATTGTCAGATATCTTGTTTATTTTTGCTGCGGCAGCAAAAAAAAAAGTTACAAAGCTGCAAACCGTTGAACTGGAACATAGACAAGAGGAGTGATACAAACAGTGAAATGTTCCAGTGCTGTTGGAACTTTTGGAATGCCACTCAACCAATCAAATTAGTGGACTAATCGCAGAATAACATGTCTTCAGAATAATTTGTTGATCAGAGCAGGTACAAATTAAAAACAAATTGTCAGAATGAAGCTTTTCAGTGTATAGCCTATAAGAAGAAGATCTGAGGAAAAGACAGACGAAAGAGAGATAGACTGTGAAGGAGGTGAGATAGGGCCAATCCAGTAGCTGTATATCAAACACATGAATTAATCATTTCAATGCCAAATCAAGTTATCTGACTCATTCTCTATGAGAATGCTCCTATTAGCAAATTCATTCATTTATAATGAGAGTATCGCACTCACATTAGCATTCTTTTCTGTCTTCCACTATTCTGAGCAGCAGGAATGCTTTTGCCATCTCTGCCAATTTGTATCCCTCTTCATACAGCATAATCAATAATGCTTCATAAATACTGTAGAAATGACAGACTGGATTTTCAATTCACCAGAGACTTTCTTTCTGGTGATTAAGATTGTTTTGCAAATGTCAGCATTTCTACATTAAATAGGCCAGTGGTTCTCAACAAGTGGATCTGTTCTGATTGGGTTGCAGAAAGCAAGGAGAAAACAATGTTTAATGCAAATAATACAATGCAACAAATTATGCATAGTTAGGATAGCAAAATAAATAGACTAATACACTTTTAAAAGGGAGGAGAAAATGCTTTCCTTTTCCTTTGCAATGACAAATGCCACGAGTCTAAATCTCTACTGTATTTTGCGGCAGTCTTCTGGCACTTGATAGAAGCTAGTCAAATTAGACAGATAATAATAATAAATGCCAATAATTGAATTTAAAGACAATTTTATGTACTTTTGCACAATGAACAAATCTGTAACAGTAGGCCCTATCATACACCCGGTGCAAAGCGGCGCCAGGCGCAAGTGTTTTTGACTAGTTTCACCCCGACGCAGTTATCTTTTTCACGTCCTTCGCCACATTGTTTGAATGTTTGCATTTGCACCCATTTGTGCACCCATGGGCTTGCTGGTCTGAAAACGAGGTGTTCAGGCGCATTGTTGGCGTGTCGCTATTTTGAGGCAACTGAAATAGACTGCGCCATTGACCAACTGACACCTGGTCTTAAAGTCAATTTTTTTTTTTTGTTATTTAAAGAGCGCGTTAGTAATATGCGGGTCCACAGCCCACTGATGAGACTCTGTTTGGTTTGCGCCCAAAACACACCATTTATCATTAAGAGAATAGGGACAACCCTTTTAGACCACGCTGACTATTTTTCCCGTCATTAAACTAGCAAAATTGGATTCGGACACGACCTAAGTGCACTTGCGCCGTGCGCTTTAGACCATGCGCTTAGATCGTTCAAATAGTTGGTTTTACTTTATCAGACAGACAGACAGATAGATAGATAGATAGATAGATAGATAGATAGATAGATAGATAGATAGATAGATAGATAGATAGATAGATAGATAGATAGATAGATAGATAGATAGATAGATAGATAGATAGATAGATAGATAGATAGATAGATAGATAGATAGATAGATAGATTTCAAAGCTTTTTGCCAAACCTTTCGAAGAAAAGAGCAAAAACCAATAAACGGTACATTTATCCCTTCTCATTGCATAAAACACTTTGTTCCTGGTGTGCATATTCCTGATTTGTTTGCAAAACCAATAAATTATTTAAACTCAAACTTTCCACAGCATGCAATATGAAATATGACTCCTACTGCACTTTAGCAATGGAACAATTTTTCAGTATCTCACATCTTTGCATATTTTCATGTACACTTTCATGTGTTTATTTGCTTATGGTTTGTGGAGAAACGATCAGAAACAGCCCAGGGAAATGAAATGAAAACCACATCAGGTATGAGTTTCATCAGAACACCTAGACATTCACCATCAAACACGGAACACATCCTGCAGATTGGGGTGTTTCCTCCACTATCATTTACATCACACTCTGTAGGCTCGTGGAAACACTTCTCGATGGGATTTTCACAGCCTGCAACCTGAAACTGCTGTTGTCCTCCAGCAATCAGCTGTCAGGGTGAAAAACAAACAAACGCGACAGCTGTCTCTGCGAAAGAAATAGAAAAAACAAACAGCAGGAAACCCCCCTGGTCTCCCTGCCATTTCTTTCTCTCCTTCTCCACACCTCATCCCTCTTTTCTCTCTTCCCTTACAGCACTCCTTGTGCCATCCACAACATCCCTCTCAAGTTCCCAGAACACGTTCTTAGAAACCAAACACTGTCCCAAAAATAAACACAGTCCCTAGAGCAAACAACACATTAAAACATTTTCACAACCGAATCACATCTATCAAAAATGTTTCAAATGAAAAAAATATGACAGAGCATCTCTTTTACCTGAGCCTGACTTTTCGATCCCATCACGCAGATGAACACACCAACTTTAACAGGAGATTAAGGTCCCTATTCACAAAGGCTCCATGCCACACATGTGCCACAGAGGACTCCATCTGCAGTACATTCATTAGAGGCTAAGCTGAAAGGAAGGCTACAAGATAGGATCTAAGAGAGGATACATACAGACAGTCTTTGTCCCTCCGAGGAAAGAGAGAGTCCAAACATCCAGTCACAGAGATGAAGTGTCCACACACTCTACCCTCTTCACTGCTGCCACTGCCACTGCTGAGTCTGCCTCTGGTTTGCTGCCCTATATGAGCGGGAGCCCGCCTCACACACGCACACACACATATGCATCCAGTGCACGTAGCAACTAGCTGTCAGAAGAAACAGGGAGGTTTTCTGCTGAACTTCTCAAATATCTCTCAATGGCAAGGTACACACACTCACATTATCTCATGAGCTGCTGGTTTTGATATAGAAAAATACGGACTTCAGGATACTGTATTGTAAATTCTTAAGCGCACACACAAAGTGTAAAGTGGCATTTTTCAGGGCTCTAGGGATGAAGTTTAATGAGCTGCTGTAGAGCATTTAAGGGTCAGAAAGCCACTCTGCAGTGTCTCAGAGGACAACTGTCACCATTTTACCACTCCTGTCCTCTCTCAGCCCTTATCACTCTTTCTTTTTCCTTGAACACCTCCATTGACAGTACATTGTTTCTTCATCTCTTAAAACAGCACATTTTCACCAGACATTTTCTCTCTTTTGAAGGGATAGTTCACCCAAATTTGACAATTCCGTCAATATTTACTCACTTTCATGTCTTTCCAAATCTGTATGATTTTTTTACCAATAAAGACAACCAGATATGACACACTGTGACACTGATCATGCCTATCAAGCCAGCCTAGTCCATTGTGTTGTGCTCCATATCCCAAGTCTTCAAGCATTTTTGGAACAGTCCACGTTGTTATTAATATATTTGCTGCAGCTCTCAAATTTCATTATTCATTAAACAATTTTAAACAGGCATGTTATACTCATTCATATCATGACATCAAATGACATCAAAACCACCTTTGTATCTGAAGGTGTACACATGTAAGATTTAAGCACTTTAGCTGAGGAGAAAATGATCAGTCTTATCCAGTCACAAATCTATCATATAGATGTAGCAAACTCTTTTTAAAGATTCGTCAAAAATTCTCTTTAGTGTTCCCAGGAAAAAAACAGCATGCATATTTGGAAAAATATATACGCATTATATATATACACATTATATATACATTAAAAGGATAGTTCACCTAAAAATTCTGTCATCATTTATTTTCACTTTTGGGAGAACAAATCACCAAGGCTTTTACTAGTTGTAGTCCTAGATCAATTTCTAGTCCAATTTTACTCACTCGCTCTCCCCATTACTCACTTGGGCTAACATTACTCTCCACTACATCCTCCATGCTTTTATCCAGTAACATGCTCTCTGCTCCAAAACACCACTGAAATAAATTATCCCATACATACTATTTGTGGAAATAACTAATGTGCTCTATGCAGGTGCATAATGACTGGCTCAAAGAAGTACCAAAACTGAGCCAAAATGGTTAATTGAATTTCCACTGAAAATAATTCAAGCTGAACCATGCAGGCAGACTGTTATCGCTTCTATCTGCACAAATGTTGGAGCAGCAGTTTGTCCCTTTTGAAAAAGATAGATGCTGTTCTGACAAGTTTATTGTTCAATTCAGTGAAAGATTAATTCAGTTATTTAAAATGAGTCATTTAAAAATGTACGAAAACTCAAAACAACGGTATGATGATTTTATGGTGTCCCTCAAAGTTCTGTCCTAGGCCCACCACTGTTGACTGTTTACATGCCATCATTTCACGTTTGTGAAACGTTATACACAAACATGGTGTTAGCTTCTATTGCTCCATATATGACACTAAGCTAACAGCTACTACAAAGATAATGGATATACTTTATCATGTCAACTTTAAAACAATAAAAAACACATACATTGAAACTAACATCGTGTCCAATACTTGGAAATCAAGCATGATCCTAATATTTAAGGATAAATTAAAATATCATATGGTTAGGTGTGCACCCTACTTTTGATAATACTTTTTTTTTTTTTTTTTTTTTTTTTTTTAAATAATGACACGTTTTCCTTTTCCTTAAGTTTCCATTTGAACAGTGATACAGAATGAAATTAATTAATGTGACGGCTATTTTTTTAGTTCCCACCACACCAGCACATACCTAAACATATAAAAATTATCTATATTATATGGCACTTTGTTTATTTTTGAGCTAACGATTTAGCTTGAAATGCACATAATTACAGCTATTTAATGACCTGATCAATAGTGCTAATCCCACAATCTGCATCTACTCATTGAAGCCTCGCTAAACTAATGCCACCATAATTACAACTTTTATGGGCTGTGACTGTGTGCAGGATCTGTAAGAAGCCATTAATCACAATTAATCTCTCCGATCCTCTGCCCAGGTGTTCTTGAGCAAATGGATTCCTGTAGAAATGCCTCCACAGAGAGATTGTGGGTCTCCCACATCATGAAAATGGGTCAGCCCTGGTGCATGGAAAAACCCACACCTATGACTCGCATTGGCTGCAGAGGATGGGATGAGAGAGAAATAAAGCAACTGCACTTTGATGAAATGGAGGTGGTTTGGTAAATAGTGTCAGTGAACACAGACATAGTTGGACATCTCAAGTTATTTTAGGTCAAATGTATTCCACTGACAAATCATGGCATTCAACAAACTCCAACACATATGAATATATGGCAATTATGTAAGTAGCACCATGGTATTCTTTGAAGTACCTCATATGACTTTAATTTGATGGATGCAAACTAAAAGTTAATATTATTTCTAATAAATCAATGAGACGTCAGTGCAAACACAGCTCTGAATTATGTATAATTCAGTATTTCAGAACACATAGGCTAGTGTTTTTAGTCTTTTGAATGACCATCAGTCATCACTAAAATGACTAATCAATAGCTTTTGTTATGTAGCAATCATAGGATTTTTACTGCAAGCTAGTGGTGCACAGTCTAGTATAGTTCAAATTACGAGTGAAGCTTCTTCCGTCTTTTGATTGAGGATCCCCTCTGACCCCAGTGCCACATCACAAGAACAGAGATTCTCAGAGAGCCCATCTCCACTCAAGTACTCTTACATAAAGTAATCAATTTTTCATCATGTGGAACTCAAGTGTCCTCTCTGAATCTCCAAATGTCAGTGCTGCTCTCCTCTATTATAACAAGCAGCAGATGCTTTTAGAGTCAAATAGAGAGATGTACAATCTCATAGACCTTTCTGAAGGAGAGACCATGTGTATAGCTTTTCCTATATATCTCATTAAGTCAGGAAGAACAGAAGGAAACATCCTGTAATGAGGAACACAGGCAACTTTGGCACTGACACAGGCAAGACATCACTCACCAGCTCACTGTTTGATGTGCATCAAAACCCAGCTTGAAAAACAGGTAAAACGATTCCTGTGTGTTATTGTTGTTTGAACCATCTACCTTTCATGAATAGCTTGTTTAAATGCTAATTAAACATTTCCATGTATATGTCATAAGGAAAGTCTTCATTAGACAAATACTGACAAACCTCTGCAAACCAAAACAGGATAGTTTAGACCATTTAATATCAGTTAAAAAAAGAAAAAAAGAAAGTTAAATAACGTTCCATTTGTTACCATTAGTTAACTACAAATACTGCATTAATAAAATCAGGAGCTGTACCTGTTAATGTTATTTAATGTACCTGAGCTAATGAACAACTATATTTTTATTTGAACAAAGAACAATAAATATTGTAACTGTAATACTCTTATTTAATGCTCATTGTTAGTTAATTAATTAACTAGTGTTAACAAATGGGAACTTATTGTAAAATGTTACCAAGTAAACTTATTTCCACGAGGGCTAACTGACTGGCTGTTTAAGTGCTCAACTAACACTAAACCAGAGGTGACCAATTATATAAACAAATGTAGTTATAATAAACACACATATTTGAGACAGAAATCAAGAGGAACACTGCTTGCCATGACAGTGGAAAGCCACTGTGGAAGCAAGCGGCAAAGGGACAGAACTGTCTAGGATTGTCCAGACTTTGTTGGATAGAAAACGTAGAGGCTGCAGTTCCCCTGGGACCTCTTGGAGCTTTAATTGAATGCCCCTGCACTAAACTTATCCTAACAGCTGATAGGTCAGTCTGTAGGGTGCACTGAATGGTTCGCTGAAACATTAGCACCTTATGTGATGGGACAAAGTGAACCATGCAAGTGAACGGTGCCTTGTGGTATCATCCCAAAGAGGCACAAAATCACTTTCACGGACCTTTACCTTGACTGTTCCAAGCTGGTGGAGTGACCTGCCTATCTCAACCCGAGCTGCTGAGCCTTTAGCCATCTTCAAGAATCTACTAAAGACGTATCTCTTCCGCCAACATTTGACTCAATAATACTAACACTTACTATACTATATCTATTATATCTATTTTTTTTAAAAACTTGCTACGTGTGCTGCACTGGTCTAGCTGAGACTGGTCACGACATTTGAAATAAAATGTAAATGTACAAAGTCCAAAGGCACAGGCCATACACAGTAATTGCCTGGGAGCACAGCCAATGAAACAAGGAAACTGTGCAATGATTGGCAGAGAAAGAGAGAGATAGACAGAAGGTCAAAGAGACAAAAGAGAGGATGTCATGAAATTCTAGGTCATACTTCTTATTGTGATGATTTTTAATTGGAGTATTCTGGGGCCAGGTTTCGTTGAAACCGCTGCAACAGTACATTACATACACACGTCTTTTATAGGGAATGAAATGAGCCTTATTTTCACTGATGCAGCGTGACATCTTGTCAGTTCCTTCAGTTTCATCTGACATTTTTCAGAGACACATAAGGTGCAAAGACATATACATTTTTTTTTTTATATTGAGGTTTGTTGAAAATATAAAATAAAAATAGGAATATTCACAGTTAGATAAAAACTACAAAAAAAGAACAAAATGTTCATATGTATACTAAGTGATGAACATGAATTAGACTTTAAGCTTTAATTTACATCTAAACAACAATCGACATACACACATAATAGGCATTTGACAGTATGAAATGTTCATATCACGATAATTGCAAAAGCTTTTATCGTGGTATTGAAAGTTACAAAATGTGAGTGCTGGTCCGCCCCTAAACCCAACCCTTAGTGGGGCGTAAGCATTGTACGAAAACATACGAATGGGATTGTATAAATTCATATGAATTTCCCATCAATTTACCAAAAATGTAAGTTAGTTATGAATATGTTTACAGATAGATTCAAGCCCTCCTGGTAAATTTTCTAAAGGTTTTCTTAATATCAGGAAAAAGATTAGAATGTTCACTGTGCTATACATTCACCTCATAGACTTCCCAATGTAAGTGCATACATGACGAAACAGATGGATGAACTGAAATATTTTTCTGTGGTAATCAACAGCATGCCACAGATGATGTCAATTGAGCTTAAGCTGTATTTAACCCAGAATAGGCTATTCCTTTAGTATGGTGTATACATTATGTGAACAGTGTACTGCAGCATATACAAGCACACACAAGTAGAACATCCTACTTCTTTATGAGCAGAAATGTCTTAGACATTCATATGCACACCCACACCAACACATCAGTCAGTGCTTGTCTGGAATTTCACAGCAGGAAGGAGTGCACAATTCATCTACAAAACCAGTGCATTTGTGCAAATCAGTTCAAGCATATAACTGCAAAAAAAATCGAACCCATTAAAACAAACACTCACACAATGTCTGCGTCCGAAAGCTTAAAAATCATGCCTTTGGAGAATGCATTTCAAGGTAGGAAGGCTTTAAGGCACGTCCAAATACAGTGTTAACTTAGCTTCACTTTCTTTCTCCTTAGATGCCTTCGTTTGATCGATTTTTAAAGGCATGTATCCTTCACTGCTTTTCATTCCGCTAAAAAAAGTAAATGTGGCATCTGAAAGTTGTGTTTGGTGGAACATTTTTGTGTGTAAAAGTATGTTTTTGACCATCATTTTCCCACATTTGATGTCATTTCTAGCGAGAAATTACTAATTCACCAAAGCATTGCCACAATACCAAAATTCACAGCAGCAAATACCTTTTCTCCTTAAGATATATTTACTGTTTCTAGTTCAGCATCAGAGCTCATCATAATCTTATTGAGAACAATGTTTAGCACTTAATAATAACAAAACAACTTAATGACAACCTGAGTGTTGTTTTGTCTTTGTGTTCACCTTCTGTTTGCTCATTTTCAGTTGACCCAGTTTTCCCATGTGTTTCTTTGATTCATCTCATTCACCTGTCCCTTGTTAATTAGTACATAAGTCCTCGTTTGGTTTAGTATTTCTAGTCCCATGTTTCTTGAGTTCTTTGTCCTGTCTGAATGTCATGTTGGTGATGTGTTGGAAGCCTGTTTCTCCCTGAGTTATTTAAGACTGTTCTCTTGTTATTTGGTCTTTGTGAGTACTCTTTGGCAACATATCGCGACACTGAGACTAGTACCAGTTTTTAGTTTCCTACAAGGACCGAATGCAGTAGCACTTCCTGTGGTCCACCTCCTGCGGGTACATGATGATATCAGAGTGTTCAGAGATAACGCCTGCTTCATTCATTGTGGATGAGAACTCGCACACCATGCACACCATGTTCTCAGAGCCTTCAATCCTTTACCTGCTGATCTGATGGATCTTAATGGATGTGTCAGATGTAATGCTAAAAAAAGGGATGCTCTTTTATCATTTTTTTAAAGTCACAATGAAATTACTATTGCCAATTCTTATTTTTTTATGCAATATTGCAGTATTTATTATAAATTGTCCATGCACGTCATTATTTTTTTTTATTAATTTGCCCTTGTGACATCTCTTCTGTTCTCTTCTCTGATGGTGTGAGGCCAGGACAACATGTTACTCACATGAGATCACACCAGTAACAAATGACAACAATCCACAAATCCAATCAATTACCAATGGACAAAATGAAGCCTTATATTTGTTCTTGTTCAACAAGCTGATTCACTTAGATATGTTACAATAGAGAAGTAAAGACTATTGCAACTTCTGTTTCAAGCCGACTTTAGCACAGGTTAGAGAGTTAAGCAGTGCAGTGAGTGTATACATTTCTCTGTTGCCAAACCTAAAAATCAACATATATTAAGTCAACTGAATCAAAAAGACCTCATTTCGGGTTCTTACACACATTCCATTTCAAAATTCTGTTTTTCATTTTTTTAACATTTAACATAAATGGTTCATCCAGCCTTATTTTCATTATTATATTTTGTATAAGGGCCATTCTACAGAATAGGTTCAAACGTCAAATTTCTTTTTTGTCTTTTTCCACATTTTGTATGTATGCAAATTGTATAATATCCAAGGTACACATTTAATTTTACAGTTAAATCTCATATTGCATTTTCAGAAAGTTTTGAAATATTTTTCCTCTCCCCTAATTTGTCACTACCAAAACAATAATAAATCATTCAAAAAGAAGGCTTATATTGAACTATTAAGGTTTTGTTTACATCTACCTTGTAAATATATGTTTTGCTATTTTATTAAAAAGTTTTCACAGGTATAACAATTACAATTTTAACACTATTTCAAGTGTAATTTATGAGATTACTTTTTTAAAAGGCATAAAGTTTATCACTGGTTTCAAAGTTAAGGACAAACCAAACACTATAATAACATCTTAGTTGATAGTTCAATATACTTTATTTTTGACAAAACATCCCATGTTTCAGCTATGACTGCACATTTTTGGTAGTGACGGTAATGTTTTGGTAGCGATGATATCACATTACAGAATTTTATCAAACATACTAAAACACTACTAAAACATACTAAAATATTAATGATTTGCATAACTGTACAAACTTTTTGTTTATTTCTTCCAAATAAAGTATGCCTTTTGTCACTACCAATACAATGATGACATGTTTTGGTCGTGACGGTTTCAGTGACAATTCTAGATACTTTTGAGCCTATAGCTCAAAGATGATAACCCGCACCTAACACAGTTCTGAACAGTTGTACACACACAAAAACTAAATTTGATTATTTTTACATAAAGTTTCATGATTTACAAATAAAATATAATTTAAAGATATGTTTAAAAACAACAATGGAAAAAATGGAAAAAATGATTTCAATATCATTTTCAACATTTTAAATTTAGGGGTTAGGGTTTGGGACAGCCACCTCCCAATTGAAAGTACCCAATAAATGATGATTTTATATATATTAAGTTTACTGATATTTTAAATATTATTGTTGGATTCAATAGCTAATAGAAGGATCTTAGTAAACATCTAAGATTTGGATACTTAAATGCTTTTAAATGTGTTTTTTGGTTGTGAGACAGAAGTTTGCACCAATTCTGTAGAATGACCCATATAGTACAGTCATCTGTAAATATTTTGTGTAAAGTGATAACGTGCTTAAATGATGAGAAGAAACCTAAAATGCTTTATAACCTGCATATATTCGTCCTCTGCATTTAACCCATTGAAGTTAGTGCACACATAAGGAGCAGTGAGTAGTGAACACACACACACACACACACACACACACACACTGCAAACCAAGTCTAGTACTTTAGTCTAGAACTACAATATACAATTTAGTCTAGAATTACAATAGCCATCATGTTACACCCGATTTCTGTAAATGGGAAAACAAAATAACTTGCATTACATATTTGAAAAAGTAACTCAGATATTTTGTTGTAAATGTACCTTTACTTTGGTTATAGCAAACTAAATACAACCAAGTGGTACATACTACTAAGTGGTTCTATGTTGGCCATGATACTGTCTAAAAAGTAGCCTGAAAAAGCTCACTAGGTTTTGAAAATAACTATTGTGGTTGTTTTTGCACAAATTATTGCACTTATCCTTCATATGAACGTACTGTGCAGACTGTAGTTATTTTGTCAATTTTAATTTATTTTTCACATAAAGATGATTTTAATACACCAGTTTTGCTGAACGGTGAGCATAGACCTCTGAGACTAATGTAACGATAATAATGAAGATATTATAGAGGGGTTTCCCCACTGCGCTCTAAATTTGCCAGCTGCAATTCTGTATTAACATCCATCATGAATTAGATATGACACAATCTATCCAGTAAGGGGTCAAAAGCTCCTCTTACTGTAAGCTTGTCTACTTGTATGTCAGTTTTTAAAAACATTTAGTTACAGATTGGAAAAGACAGCATTTGACAACTTTAGTTGCCCCCTGGCTTTAATGAGTTAAGGTGAGGAACAAGAGAGTGTCTAGCTGATTGAGTGAAGCATCAGATATCATACATAATGCCAGCATGAAGCCTGCAGCGCTGTGTGTGTGTGTGTGTGTGTGTGTGTGTGTGTGTGTGTGTGTGTGTGTGTGTGTGTGTGTGTGTGTGTGTGTGTGTGTGTGTGTGTGTGTGTGTGTGTGTGTGTGTGTGTGTGTGTGTGTGTGTGTGTGTGTGAGTGTGTCTTTAGTGGGCAGTAAGTGAGCATTCAAATGACTGCGCCTGCACTCTCTCTCTCGAGGTTAAACTAATGAAAGTGGCAAAACAAGTATCATCTGTCTTCTGTGCAACCTCCACTTCTGCAAACAATATCCTGAGAGGATCACTGTAAATATCAGCATGAACACAGAGATAATTTGCAGTTGCATTAGACTCAGCACAGACTCTGCATAGACCTACTTCACAATCTTTTCTGTCTCACGTACCAGTTCCATCAAGGCTCAAGTTCATCAACATCAAACAAAAAATGTGTTCCTACCGATTCATATCTGGACTAGTGGCAAATAACCTGCTATGTGTTATAAATAAATAAAAATCATGAAAATAATTAGGAATGCACCCAAATGAAAATCCTGGGCTGAAACTGAAAATTCAGGATGCACTTGGCTGACAAACTAAAACAAATAGTAAATTAATAATCACTTAATTATTCAAACTTATTTAAGTCAACACTCAAACAGCTGAAAATGAGTTGTACAAACATTTAAATTGCACATAAGGCCGTTTTATAACAACTTTTTAAAGTCCCCCTGCAGTCAATAATTCTATCCCTTAAAACTCATCTTTGATCACCAAAATGACATATTTAAACGTTCTTTCCTTGAATAGCTTGCCTCAAAATAGCTTGAATGTAACTCTACACACTTGCCTCATTTAGTATATGCGGTTCTATGAATATGTAAATTATCCCCGCCTCCACTCACTCACACCAGCTCAGAGATCCACTCATTGTCGATCACACGTTGTCCTGATTGGTTACAAGGTAGTTTGTGACGCCAGAAACACCAGCGATTTCAAACCGCGTTTTTGAGATTGTCTTTGGTTCACTGCAGTTTAAGGATCGTATAGTTTTGACTTATGCATTTGCACATGGTTTGTCTTAAACATTAAAACACCACATAGACGTATAAACAACATTAAAAGCTTTATTTTCACCACAGGGGGACTTTAACACTAGAACTGCCACAGGGTAAAATTGACCCATTTTTACCCACTAAGATAGAGGTAATCGGTTTTAGTCACAATGGATAAAAGTCGATTTATGGATGCCAAACAGGTATTAGAGGCACTAAATGCCATGAGTGATGGTGAGTCTGATGGTAGGGAGATATCAGGACTGAGTGATGCATCCTGGGTAGGCTCAGCATCTGATAGGTCATCTGACAGCGATTTCATGACTCGCGATTTCATGATTTTCAAGACATTACTTTGTGAAGGCAGTGGCATAATACAGTGACATAATATGTTTTTTTAGCCATATCAAAAGAGTAGTCGTGTGCATGGGTAAATTTTACCCGCTGGCGGTTCTAGTGTTAATAATATAATTATTTTGTTGGTGAAATACAAAAATGTAAATAACAATAAACTGTAATAACTTGGTTTCCTGACAGATTTATTCAGACATACATTAAATAATGAAGGCATAACTAACAGGTTAAGTTCAAATATAATGCATATATAATACGTACATATATTTAGCAAACGCTCTTCTTGAGTTATTTTTTCTAGCTAACTAATGAGTGAATGGCTTTCTTGAGGTAAATGTAACATTAAGTAACAATATATAGCCTACAAGCTGTTTTATTGACGTCTTTCCCAAACACTGATTGAGCGGTTACATAAGATAGGATTCATTTCGGTAAGTTAATGTATCTTTCAAGATACCTTTTGATGTTCACCCATGTTTATTTCGTGCTGTAACTAGTAAAGAGGAGATGAGATGCCATACTGCAACTTTAACTGAGCCACTACAGTGATCTGTCACGCCATTTTAAAGAGCGCCAAAACAACATTTATAGTTAAAATTTTGTAATCAAATCATCTGAATTTAATGCTTCATATTAAAAGTAACCAAGCACAAAGCTTTTTGTGATTATTGGATGGCAGGCACGCTACAAATGTTTAGTGAAGTGTTCACACATCAACAGAAAAGAGCACAGACTAATAGATTTTAAATTTAAGAAACCATATCATTAAAACATTTCCATATCATTACAAAAGTATTAATATTGTCAATCCAAAGCTAGTGTCCACACAGCTGACATGTTTAACTATAGCAGCTTATCCACGTTGTGTGCACAAAGACGCTGAACACAGTCAAAACAGGCCATCTGCGCCAAGGCATGAAAAGTCATTTATGACCAAAAAATTCTTACTCCACATTCCTCTAGTTAAACACACATAGTGCCCATAAAAAGGACTCTTCCACATTCATTCATAGGAAACCTTCTATGAAGAAACATGCTTTCCAGGATGTTGTGTGTATGGTTTTTATTGTCTTGTATATAATCTTTTGTATTGTATTTTGGTTGTATGCATGCTTTATGATAGAACCAACAATTAATGTAACCTCACCTATGTTTGATATCTACAAATCTGCCTTTTGATGAGCTAAATGATTGTGTATGATATTATATGTTGATATCTATGCAGCATAGTATTTCAATCATTTTTAATAGTTCTTACATTAACACCCAATCCAGCTAAACATTAGTCAGCTTCCAAATAAAGGAAATTTAACCTCTGGAAAACTGCACCTTTCCAGTTGGTCAAGCCAATTCCCAATAGGCGTGACCTCTGTTGAACTTAAAAGCCACTTAGCTACATCAAGTTAATTAATTGATTGAATCTAATTAATTGATCCAAATATTAATAATTAATTATAACAAGTTATGATTAATTATTCATATTTCAATTTTCAATTAATAAAATCAACTTACAATAAAGTAAAATAAGCAATTTGTCACAGAGCCAACAATAATCATAGTATAAAACGGAAGTTTTTTTAAGTGCATTCGTTAAAAATACATGTCACTGTAAGCAACTGACAAACTTGACAAATCAAATTTGGACTTGTTTTAACAATTGATGATATAACAGGCAAATACATCTACAGTTTGATTGATTTATTGTCTTAAAACCAAACCTACACCACTGCCTGAGACACATGCTGTTTGTTTCTATCTGGGCTTTTTACTTGTGCTGCCCACAAAGGAGAATGGAAGACTGAGTGTGAGCGCAAACATGGCAAACACCATCTGCTTTGTTGCGTTTTTGGCTGGAAACGAAAGCACATGGCTAGTACACAAGTACGCCATGTTTACTGCTTTCAACAAAAAAACAAAAAAAAGCAATGTGCTTTTTAGGATAAATTAAAAGTGATACCATCATTCAAAGTGGCTTACAAAACAAATTTTCTAGGGACAATTCCCCTATCCTTTACAGGGCTTCAACCTCCAACGTTTAAGTTACTAGCACAGATATTTAAACACCCCACAATGAAAACACAATGACTTCCTTTAAGCACTTAAAATGATTCAGTCTCATTTTACTCTTTGCAAAGTTAGTAAGTGCCTCCAAGGAAAAGTGTTTCGCCCCCTTATTAGTGCATGATCAGCTTCATGAAGAAAGTTTCCTCACACTTCCATTAGTCATACAGCGGAGATGATTGTGCCACGGACTGAAACACAACCGTAACAAGCCTAATCATAGCATCCCTCCCTCTCCCAGTAGTCACGACCACATAATAGGCCAGTATTTATAGATCTGAGCGGCTCCTACAGCACAGACTCTAGCATTTTCTTCTGAACAGGTCTGAGCCATTGTCTAAGCCATTTTCTGGCTAAACATTTGTAAATCAAACTGTCAGGGTCAATTTTTCAAGAAGAGTTTAAGTCAAATTACTCAAAAAAAAAAAAAAAGAAAAAGAAAAAAGATTCTCAATTGGAAATCATTTGTCCTCCAACTCAAGAGTTATTCTTTATCTGTCTTAGACAAGCCTGTTGCTACAAACCTGTATGACTTTCTTTCTACTGCTATACAAAAAAGAGGATATTTCAAAAATGTTTGTAACCAAATAGATTTTACTTCCTTTGAATGGTAAAAAACGACATTTCTCAAAATATTTTCTTTTGTGTTCCACAGAGGAAAGAAAGCCATAGGTTTGGAATGGTGCATAAATGATACAATAAAAGTTTATGTAACTGTTAATACAATATAAAGACGCACTGATACAGCCTAAAACACCAAAAACATTCTTCAAAATATCTTGCGTTCCACAGGGAACTATTGTACCCGAAAGTAACAAGATATTTACATTATTAGACAGGAGGAATAATTACAGATTTCAAGGTATCATTTCAAGTTTTTTCCAAAGATGTAAAAGATGTTCTCTCAGTTTCATACCAGTGATGAATTGTATTTGATTAAAACTGTGCTGAATGTGCTCATTGAGTTATACAGCTCAAACGCACTTAAGGGACTGAGAACGTTTACTTGAGACTAGGAAATTGAGAAATTACGGTCATTACGTTTATGGTGTGTTTGTTTATGAAAAAGAATGCTGGGAAGTTCCTGTGTATTTTTTGGTATGTATATTTCTGGGTAAAGCACTTCCTAGAAAAGCTAAATTAGTGCTTTTCCCAGAACATACAGCCAGCAGCCATATCACCCAGTAGCCCAAGACTGGTTGCCCACTGAAGCTGAGCAGGGTTGAGCCTGGTCAGTACCTGGATGGGAGACCTCCTGGGGAAACTAGGTAGTTTCTGGAGGAAGTGTTATTGAGGACAGCAGGGGGTGCTCACCCTGTGGTCTGTGTGGGTCCTAACGCCCCAGAGTAGTGATGGTGACACTATACTGTCAAAAACACCATCCTTCGGATGAGACGTTAAACCGAGGTCCTGACTCTCTGTGGTCATTAAAAATCCCAGGATGTCCTTCGAAAAAGAGTAGGTGTAACCGCACCATCCTGAAAAATGTGCCCATTGGCTTCTGTCTATCGTGGCCTCCTAATCATCCCCATATACTGATTGGCTTCATCACTCTGTCTCCTCTCCACCAATAAGCTGATGTGTGGTGGGCGTTCTGGCGCACTATGGCTGCCGTCGCATCATCCAGATGGATGCTGCACATTGGTGGTGGTTGAGGAGATTCCCTCTTCTATGTAAAGCACTTTGAGTGCTGAGAAAAGCGCTATATAAATGTAATGAATTATTATTATACTGTATATACACACACTCATCAAAAACACATGAAAAATGTGTGACGATGTATGCGCTGTTAAAATAAACAATGTGAAAATGCCATATTAACCATTCATTTTTTCTTTATTATATTGTTTATAATGAATTGATTGAGGAATACTTAGAAGGTTGATGTCTAACTTAAAAAAATGAGAAGGAGGGTGGTGAATGAAGTTCCGGGTCACTAAAGACCCAAGGTTTGCATTTAAGGATTAAAGTGTAAAGTGTATAGTTTCAGTACCACTAGAGGCACTTATTGCAATTGCAAAAACTAGCATTGTTTTCAAAATGGTTTCCCAAGCTTCATTTACTCAACAAATTTCTTGAAACAACTTTCTTTTAAACACTAAGGAGTTAGACCTGAGGTATGCTTTGTTTTTCCACCTGCCATTAGAATTGATTCCTAGCCTTTCAAAGTGAGGCCTTTAACCATGAAGTCCGTACAAACGCATTTAACGCATGTGCACAACAGCTGCTTTATGATACCTCACCTGACTTGCAGAGGACAGTCAAAGGCTGCATCTGAAATTGCATATTTCTCTATTAAATAGAATGTGAAACACAGTATACATGTTCCCAGATGACCTACTACTTCCGGCAAATTTCTGAAGTGTGCATCTGATGGAAACTTTACTATCCCACAGGAGAGGAGTGGCAGTGAAGTGACGCAAGTGACGCAACTGACGCTGATAGGTCGCAAGACAATGTAAACATGGCGAATGTAGAACGTCCCGATTAAATACTACACACATTCATACTATAAAGAACATATTTTTTAATGGTCGCAAAGTAATTACTAGGCCTATAAAAAAAAAACAGTAGCCTACCTACTCAGAGAGTATGTGATTTTGGATGCAGCCTACAGCTATTGTTATCCTCTTCTTCAAGAAGATGTTAAAGCAACATTTCAACTGTTGCCATCTAGTGTTAGTGCAGTCAAATTCAGGTACAAGCAGGGATGTAGTGGAGGCTAAACGCACGTAAACGCCGTTTGCGCACCTCCCAAAATTCGGAAATAGCGTTTACCCACCTCCAAAGTGCATTTATCCACCTCTAAATAGCCTATAATTCCTAAGCCATTTTAAATTAAGCTTATGTCGTTTTAGTTTCATATTGTTCATTATTAGTTTCATAGGTTGTTAAACCTAAGACGAAGTCTTTCATATTGCGCTGCATTACTGTCAGTGTTGACCAATCTCTTGCGGTGTTGCCAGCAGGAAGCAGCAGACTGCATCAAGATTCATCAGTCACCAGCCCAAACTAGCCTACAAGTCTCATGTAATGATGAATGAATTGTAAAAATGGATATCCGGCAATTTTTTAAGCGCCGTCAAGACAGCAGCCCTCCTCCTGATGCCAGCAAACGGCCTCGGCTACAAGCCCAAAGTGAGTGAGCTCGGAAAACAGTACTAAACTTCATGGTTTTTAGGTTAATTTGGTTCACAGTAGATTCATGCCACTGACTCAACAAGTCACCTCTACCTTTTCCCATTAGCCAATGTTACAAGTAAAATTCAGGATACATTATCAGATAAATAACTGGATGTAATTATATGCATTCTCTGGCATTTAAACCACTAAAAGTTGTTTACACCTTTAACAAAAACGGCCTGCAATCACACGGTCTACTCAGGCCATGTTCAATGAAAAACTGAAGCATACTTTTGGCGTTAGAACATCTGAGCTGTTATTTTTCATAAGACTACATAAAGTCAACTTTTTTTTCATAAGTCAACCAAAAGCACAATAAAAATAGTTCACATGCCTTGCGCTTTATATTTACAGTCTTCTGAAGCCATATGGCAGATTTGTGTGAGAAACAGAGAGAAAGTTAAATCATTATTCAATTAACATCCTGCCTTGAAAATCTAGCTATGGTCACCATTCACTTTCACTGTATAGAGCAGATTGGACATTCTGCTATAAATAACATTTAAAGATGCACAGAACAAAGAAAGTCATCCAGATTTCAAAAGATAGTAAATGATCACCGGTTTCATTTTTGGGTGAACTATCTCTTTAAGGCAATTAAGTTTTAAAGTAGCATGAACAATTTAAAGCTGCAGTCCGTAGCTTTTTTGGGTTAAAACTTATCTAAAATAAAATTTTGAGCAAGTACATAACGCCTCGGTTACGACTGTAACCTCGGTTCCCTGAAGAGGGAACGAGCGTTGCGTCGAAAAGCTGACGCTATGGGAACGCTTTGCGTGATGACGTCTTGAAGCACATGTAAAATCAGTCCAATGGTGTGGCGGAACGTCAGAGGCGGGTGACGTCACGTACCAGGAAGCTATAAAAGCCGGCCCGAAACAGAAAACGAAAGCTTCGTAAAGTCTGAAGTCGCGCTGACAGGCATGAAGGAGATATGGCAAGGCGACGCAACGCTCGTTCCCTCTTCAGGGAACCGAGGTTACAGTCGTAACCGAGGCGTTCCCTTTCAAGGGAACTCCCGTTGCGTCGAAAAGCTGACGCTATGGGAACGTCTATACCAACGCCTCCATAGCTACAAATGTCTGTCCTGTGTGTAATCATGTGAGCAGCACTAAGAAGACAAAACATGAGACCCTAGAGTAGAGTCTAAATCCAGAGAGTAGAACCTGACGAAGGTGTGCGGTGAGGACCAGCCTGCCGCATCACAGACGTCCTGTAACGATACTCCTGATATAAGGGCCTTAGAGGCCGCCATACTCCTAGTAGAGAGCGACCGGACAGCCAAAGGAGAAGGCTGTCCAGCCGCCTCATAAGCCAGTGAGATAGTCTCAACCACCCACTTGCTCATCCTTTGCTTAGACACTGGACCTCCCTTGTTAGGGGAGCAAAAGTCACTTTTACGCCACAGGGCAGCTCTGTGGACATACGCGTCTAACGCCCGAACAGGGCAAAGCAAATTATTCGCCTCCTGGTCCGATTTCGAAAGGGAGGAGGACCTCCAAGTGCCACGAAGGAAACGAGATACCAAGGGGTCTTTCCCCACAGACATTCCACCCAAAGGACTGTGGTAAGCACCTATGGCCGCCACATAGACCTTTAAAGTGGACGGGGTCAGACCTGCAGTGAACCGTTCCTGCAGGAACTCCAGCACTGTACCAATTGGGCAGTGGACTGGGTCCAACCGACGGTCACTACACCAAGAAGTGAATACTCTCCACTTCAGGGCATAAAGTTTCCTCGTGGAGGGAGCTCTGGACTGTAGAATGGTCTCAACAACCTCGGTTGAGAGACCTGACTCTATGAGCTGGGCCCCCTCAGAGGCCAAGCCCACAGGTTCCACAGTTCTGGCCGAGGGTGAAATATCGAGCCCTCTGCCTGGGACAGAAGGTCCCTCCTGACGGGTAACTCCAGAGGATGCCCGTCGAGGAGGGACACAAGATCGGGAAACCATACTCTGCCCGGCCAGCGCGGGGCTATAAAAAGCAGGCAAACCCGGTCCCTGCGAACTCTTTCCAGAACTCCCGGGAGCAGAGCAACTGGGGGAAAGGCGTACAGACGTAGCCTCGGCCACGTCTGTACCATAGCATCCAGTCCCAGAGGAGCTGGATGCGTGAAGGAGAACCAAAGTGGACAGTGAGACGTCTCTCGAGACGCAAACAGATCCACTTATAATTTCCATATCAGCTCCACCACCTCGGGGGTGGAGCCACCATTCCCCGGGCCTCGGCCCCTGTCTCGACAGAGTGTCTGCTCCTATATTCTGGACCCCGGGGATGTAGGCTGCCTTGAGTGACAGCAACTTCCCCTGGGACCACAAGAGGATATGGCATGCCAGCGCAAACCCCCTTGATATAGGCGACTACCGACGTGTTGTCCGTATGTACTACACATGGTGTCCCCTGAGACCTGTGATAAAGCTCCTCAGAGCCCGGAAGACAGCTAACATCTCTAGGCTATAGAATGCCAGGAACGATGATGGTCTTCCCACAGACCTTGAGATGAGCGACCCTCAGGATCGCTCCCCAACCCGTGAGGGAAGCATCCGTCGTTAGCAGTTTGCGACGACAAGGAGCTCCCAGCACTGGGCCCTGGGACAGGAACCAAGGTTTCTTCCACATAACCAAGGCACGTAGGCATCACCGCGTGACCTTGATTGTGCGAAATGGGTTGCCCCTCGGGGAAAAACCCTCTGGTCCTGAGCCACCACTGCAGGGGCCTCATGTGCAGCAGTCCAAAAGGTATCCCGTTGGAAGCTGCTGCCATGAGACCCAACAGTCTCTGGAACTGTTTGACAGTGAGTAGCTGGCCTAGCTTTACACTTCTCACAGCTGCCAGGATGGAATCGAAGCGTGGCGATGACAGGCGCGCCTGCATCGACACTGAATCCCAAACCACGCCTAAAAAAGTGGTCCTCTAAAATGGAGAAAGCACACTCTTCTTGGCGTTCAGCCGTAACCCCAACTCTTTCATATGGGCGAGAACAACATCTCGATGTTGAACCGCCATCTAATGCGACTGAGCTAAAATCAACCAATCGTCGATGTAGTTCGTGATGCGAATACCCCGGAGGCGCAGAGGCGCCAGAGCTGCATCCACGCATTTGGTGAAAGTGCGGGGTGATAAAGCTAGGCCGAATGGAAGAACTCGATATTGGTATGCTTTGCCCCCGAAAGCAAACCTCAGGAACTTCCAATGACACGGACGGATGGAAATATGCGTCCTTGAGGTCTATCGTGACAAACCAGTCCTCGGACCTGATCTGTGGCACGATTTGTCTCAAGGTTAACATTTTGAACTTGAGCTGCATGTACTCGTACAGAACTCGAAGATCTAAAATGGGACGCAATCCCCCGTCCTTTTTTGGAACTATGAAGTACCGGTTGTAAAACCCGGTTTCCCTGTTGGAGGGGGGTACATATTCTATGGCCCCTTTCTCTAACAGAGTGTTTACTTCCTGTTCCATAACCAGAACCTGCTCGGGGCCCACCACTGTGGGCAGGACCCCCATAAACCGCGGTGGGCGTTAATAGAATTGTATCTAATACCCTTTTTCCACGGTCTGCAGGACCCAACGAGAAACATTTGACAGTAGCTTCCACGCTGTCAAAGATTCTACTAGAGGTACCAGTCTCTCGAGACTGGTTTCTGGATTTTGTTGCTGTTGAGTAGTCGGTTCGTCGCCCTGTAACGGCGCACCGGCAGGGAACGACCAAACAGACTGCTCCAGCACCCTCCTCAGAGGGGGCGGGCATCCCGAGGCCACTACGTTTCCGGGTGGACCTTGAGATATGTGCTCGCCGGAGACCGCTGCGCCCTGTAACACCGGAGGCGGCAGGGTTGGCAGAACGGTCCCCTGAGGGCACCGAAGAGAGACGGCACCGTATTTTTCTCCTGCTGTTGAGTAGTCGGTTCGTCGCCCTGTAACGGCGCACCGGCAGGGAACGACCAAACAGACTGCTCTAGCACCCTCCTCAGAGGGGGCGGGCATCCCGAGGCCACTACGTTTCCGGGTGGACCTTGAGATATGTGCTCGCCGGAGACCGCTGCGCCCTGTAACACCAGAGGTGGCAGGGTTGGCAGAACGGTCCCCTGAGGGCACCGAAGAGAGACGGGCACCGTGAAAAGAGGTGTTAACCGCTCTGCTTCGGGGGGACTACCCTCATTTGTCCTGAGCCCTCAGACATCAGGACTTTTTCCCAGCAGCCTTCTTGGCGGTAATAACGGTCCGCAGATCCGTTTTACCCCTCGAAGACTGCTGGGTTTGAGAGCGCCCTCCGTGTCCCCGAGATTTTTGTGGGGGAGCACGAGAGGACACACTCTGTTTTTGAGTGGCACGATGTTCAGCGCTCTTTTTAGAGGAGTGAGGCTGCTCCCGCTCAGCAGCCTCAATGAAAGAACGGCGGGGGAGAAGTTTTTGTAATGCAGCTGCCTGTTTAGCAGCTTCCTGAGATTTAGCTACCGCACTGTTTACTGCATCACCAAATAAACCAACAGTGGAAACCGGAGCATCTAAGAGAACGTGCTTTTCTTTCTCTTTTATATCGCTCAAATTGAGCCACAGATGCCTCTCAGTGGCCACCAGGGCTGCCATAGACCGCCCGATTGATTTAGCGGTCTCCTTGGTGGCCCTGAGAGACAGATCTGTGGCTCTGCGTAGTTCAGCCACTGTGTCAGGACCAATTCCCCCGCCCTCCTCTAAATCCCCCAATAATTCTGCCTGATAGGCTTGCATAATAGACATCGTATGCAGACACGCTGCAGCTTGACCAGCGGCTGCATACGATTTATGAACCAGAGATGATGTGAATTTTACTGGCTTAGAGGGAAGTGAAGGAGCTTTCAGGGAAGATGCCGTTGCTGGAGAGAGATAGCTCGCAAGCGTCTCCTCCACCTTCGGCATCTCCCCATAACCATATTCTTTATATTTGTGAATGGAAGAATAGTGGGATGTTTGTGGTGCATACACTCTGTATGAAACCGGTTTTCCCCACGATTTCGACACCTCGGTGTGGAGATCGGGGAAAAACGGAAGGCTTCTTCGCTGAGGCTGTGTACGAGATGGCAGGAAGCGTTCGTCGAGCTTACTTTTCGAACGAACGTCCTGCCTATCCTCTGGCCACTCAATTGATAGTCTGTCAACTGCTCTAGTAATAACATCGAGCAGTTCCTCAAACGCATGAGACTGAGGTGGCGAATCCTCAGACTCAGCTTCAATACTCACAACATCCAACTCCTCAGAGCTGGACAGTTGCAGTATTGGTGCCTCTATCGGGGGGGAAGAAACCGCAATGCGTGCTTCCACACCCTGATGAGAGGCACTGGATCTGTCAGATTGATGCTGAGATAAGGCAGAGCCCGTCTCAACATCCACTGACAGATCCATTTGCGAACCCCAGGTCTGAGATCGCCGCCGAGCCTCAGCCGCGGCGGGACCCGAGCCCTGGGGAACGCGATCGGGATTGAACCGAGCCAAGCGGGATCGGAGCGTGCGCAATGGAAGCGCGTCGCAATGCACACAGTCACCACCCTCGAGTGCTGACTGGGCATGCTCCTCACCCAAACAAACAACACAAAGAGTGTGAGTATCACCTCCCGTTAAATAACGCGGGCAGGGATGGACACACACTCTAAACTGCTGCTTGCTCGCCATACTGAATATATATATATAATATAGACAGACAACACCAAATAACAAGGACAGATTCAACACAGAGCGCAACTGAAGACTCAGAAAGCTTTCGTTTTCTGTTTCGGGCCGGCTTTTATAGCTTCCTGGTACGTGACGTCACCCGCCTCTGACGTTCCGCCACACCATTGGACTGATTTTACATGTGCTTCAAGACGTCATCACGCAAAGCGTTCCCATAGCGTCAGCTTTTCGACGCAACGGGAGTTCCCTTGAAAGGGAACCAGCCAGTGTTCAAAACTATCTGCTTGCCTTAGCTCGATTCAAAATAGTAAGCTTGTAATAATGTTTTTAATTCCAGTGGTACTTCGAGCATATTCGAGCATGTCTTTGCGCCATTACGTCACATCTGTACACATAAAGAATGAGTCTCGGCTAGTAGGCTATGAGTGTGAGGATGTTGGAGGTGGAGATTTATAGCCTTTTCCCGCAGCACTTGATATAATTAAACTTATTAATTTGATGGCGGATCCAGAAAGGTTCAAACGACTATCACCAGTGACAACTGGAGATTCACCTGTTGTAAAACGCGAAAGACTTCGGACTTCAGAGAAAAAAAGAGACTGCAACCGGGCCCATGCGAAAACAAGGATAAATATCGGAAGGGCATTAAATGTAGTCACGCAATGCTGATGTTGTTAACATTAACAATTTAAAAACAAAGTATAATTTGCACGGTTTGAAGTGATATGATAAGCGATCGTTAGATTTAATCGGCGCGATTTACTGCAATGCTTTTTTCCCCTTAGTTGGTCAGAACAAAAGTTGATGTTACTTGCTTGTTCAGACGACATTTTCCGGTAAAAATTCTTATGTTGTTCATACTTCCAAAAAGTAGAATCTGTGATTGCGAAAAACAGTATCCACACCACCAGCGCGGTGATTGACAGCCGCACATTCTGCTCAAAACATTAGATTCATCCGCGCTGTGCCGTGCCGAGGCACAACCCACGTAAAGTTGATAATTCTGCGAATAACTGCAATTGCCGATTTCGAACAGAGATGGCCACAAAGAGGAAAAACTGCGGACTGCAGCTTTAAGGTGGTTAAAATGACTAGAAATCCTATGGCTGTGGAAGTATTCTGGAAGGTTTTCATGCTCTGCTACGACTCTTTCGTTTGGACTTGAAAAATTTGAAAATGCACCATTACCCTTATTTAAGTAAGTCAGGGGAAATGTACAAGAGAAGAATAAGGAAGAGAAGAACAGGACAGATGGCAGAGACGTGCTGAGTCAGGAAATGAGTGCACAGACCTGATTTCTTCACTCACGCTTTACAAGAAGCAACACACACAAATACAGACATAAAAGTGTCTGCAATCAATGACAGCAGTGACAGACACAAGAAAATGTACAGTAGGATGGATGACACGTGTATGCTGAAATGGTGTCCCTCATCAATTTGTATTTGAGGTGTATATTTTTGGCCTTTTCAACATTTTAATGGACAGTGATAATACATGAAAGAAAGGAAAATTCTGAAAGCAAGGTTCTAGAACGTGACAAGCAGGACTAGAACCCACCCATATGAGACACCTGGCCTAATGTGTCCAACCATGTGTTCAGTTGACTCTCTTCTAAACCAAACAGATTTATATTGGTAAACCTGGCAAATTTGGATGTTAAAAGTTACATAAATTTAAATCCCATGTATACTCAACGTGAGGAAATGTTCACATCATGTGTCCCACATGTGAAATTCCCAATCGCATTGATTTCCTGTGGAATTTTGCCTAACAAAGGTAAATATGATCACACATTTAGACAGATTTTGATTCATTCATCTATTCTGTGGAAATGTATATAACATACACTGAAATTCCAGTACAGTGCAAAAATTCTGTTTTGTTAAATTCAATAATAGTAATATACCATAAGCTTGTAACAATTAATGTGATTCCTCAAATCTGCACATTGTTTTAATGTGAGACATTTACTTCTGATTCATGAATATGTTTATGACAGAGCCTGAAGTCATCAGAGGTGACCAACACCTCTAACCTGTCCAGTTTCTCAAACACACCCAAAAACACACACATACACATACTATTCAGTGAAATGAAAACAGGATTTTCCTTTAATGACAATCAGCATATCGGACCGCTGAGTACATTTTGAGGATATGTAAGCTAAATTACAATACTCATGCAAAATGAGAATATATTCATTTTATTCTAAGTCTGCAAGAATCTAGACTAGAGTCATTGCATCATTACTGACATTGCATCTATTCACCAGAGCAACCCATCTCGTGATTACTTTCAATGGCTGGAAGAAAATACATTATTGTACAGTTGTTGTATAGTTCAAATATTATGAGTTTTATGCTGCTTCAGTCCTGGTGTCCAATGTAGTGGACATGAAAAAAAAATATCCCCCAAAAAAACAAGTTGCCACAAATCTTGTTTTTAGACTAATTTATCCATTGAAGAAGAGTAAATATCAAGTAGATTAAAATTTTCTTCGCTCAGTGGGGAAGCAAATAGGGCTGAAGGGGATATACATCAGAACTTTTTTTTAACTTGTTTTGCAGTTTTTTTGCAGGTTCAAAGTTTTGTACAGGCTACACTATTGTAGCACTAGTATAAAACGTCTGTTACCATCTCTGAAAACAATCACAAGTTGTGCAGTTCATCACTTAAACATTCATGTGACTGGCAAAGGATATTAATGTTCCAAACAGGGAACACAACATACAAACCTTAACAAGAAATGTTTCAGACAAACATTTTCTTTATTTGCCAAAAAATGGCAGACTGCAGAAACATAACACTGGTAGCTTAAAATTAAATACATTTTGTTTAGACAGCCTAATATCACTAATCGCAATCCAAACATCCATCCATTTAGGTTGAGCACTTGAAAATACAGCTTAATTTTCTTGTCGTCATCTAACTCGCTTCACAAGCTGAGGAAATGGCATAGAGGCACTAGGTTTGTTGTGCTTGTTTCTATGACTGCACAAGAATTTACTTTTGAAGTAATTTCAAACACACAACTCTGACGTTATGAAGTTAGTTTGGAGGAAAAATATGTCATTAAATGTTCTCTTTTGTTGGACAACAGGTTTGTAAAGGCTTCTCATTACAAGTTTGGATAGATGTTTGACACATGTTGCTTTAAGTGACTCAAACTCGCAGCACTTGCAGGGATGGAGCAGAATTTACTGGAGCGAACCGATTGATCCGCTCTGATCAAAGTGCTGCGCTTCACCATGAAACACATGAAACACGCTGCGCATGTATTTTTTTAATTAAAAACCGCAGCACACAACAAGCAAACAACAAACTCTATGAGTAAATGATGACAAAACTTTCCTTTTTGGGTGAACTAAATTATTTTGATTTCCCATGGAATGGATGCATTCAAACTTCAGACCTAGCCTGACCTAGTGTTCTGACACGCAGCGCAGTTGTGCTCAGTTTGAATCGGGAAAGGATCACAGGCTATTATGATCATTTCCAATGTAAGCAAAAACAGTAAAAAAAAAAAAAAATCTTAAAAAAATAAACAGCAGTTTCAGTAGAAAATAAAAATAGTTTCTGCATATCACAGCTCTCTCTGTTCAAAATGAATGATAAGGTAACTCATTTGTCTTTTCAGGGAAACCGAAAGCTCTGCGTCCACTTTGTACTTTTGTCAGTCATAATCATTATCAGGCTTTGAGTACACAACACCAGACAATATGTGACTTGAAGACAGGACGGACAGGAATAAAATGCAAATATACTTTAATGATAGAACGGAATGTACACCAAACTTAACTCAAACGTTAACGACAACCGACCAACAGAACGGAAAACACAGGAACTTAAATACACAGGTAGACAGGGTAATGAATGATACACAGCTGAACTGATTAGCTAATCATATCAGACAACTAAAGAGTGGCGGGAAACTCAACAAAGGAACACATGAAAAGAACAAACTAAAAGTCCATGAAAATGAAACTAAGATCAAAATAACTGAATAATCGTGCCAATATTCAAATTTTTACTAATAACGTGAGATACTCACTGAAAAGTCTAGCAGTGTTTTTCTTATTACTGTATAATTAATGATAAATTAATGAAAAATCCATGACCCAACCAATGCTATTTTTCACAGATTTTGAACTCACATGAGCACACCATTCCAACTGTTTAACATACGGTTGTGTCAATTATAATTTGCTCTGCATGTTGTCAGCACTTTGCATTAACACACAGACACAGCACACATGTGTCCATGGATAAGATGGTGTTTACATGCACAACCAGCTGGCAGCCATTTACAGTAGGAGCTTGTTTTTAGCTCTAAACGACAAAACATGCTCTTGGAAGACTGTGGAAGGTGTCCAGATGGAGAATTTAGAGGCCAAGGAAATTAGATCTGCTAAAGAACACATGAACATCCTGCTGACAAAATGCACTTCTGCACTACAGAGAGAATGAGAGAAAAAAAGAGCACAGAAAAGATTTGTCGGTTCCACTTCATTTCTATGTGTCTTTCTTACAGTGTAATTATACTTATTATTATGCAATAATCAAGTAATATCAATTAACAACATGTACTTACTATAGGTTTAGGATTAGGGTTTGGTTTAGGGTTAGTTGCTTGTAATTATGCATAATTTACTGTTATTATACAGTAAGTACATGTAATGTGTAACAAGGCCACTGTAAAATAAAGTGTTACAGATTTTTCTTTTTTTCCAGAACATGCATCTTTCTTGACCATATCAGTCTGTCAGACTTACTGAAACACTAGCCAACGGTTCAGACAAAAACACAATTTACTCACCCATGACATCTTATAGTGCATGAGTCACATATGGACCACTTTTATGATAAACACACCAAAAAAAAAAATAATCCTATAGAAACAATTTTCACTTGGAAATTTCACAATTAATTACACAGAAAAGGCAAGTGACACACTGAATTAAACTTGAAATTCTTAAGTAAAAAAGACTGAAATTGTATTTTCTTGTGAAAAATACTCTAATAATCTTTGTTTTATTTACATCTTCAAAAAGTTAATTTATACAGAGTACTTATATTGTGCTGTTTTTGTCTCCATTCTCTTTCATTATATGGAAAAATACAACAACCAAAAAAAAAAGTTTCACAGTAAGTCATGAAGACAGAAATTCCATTTTTGCGTGAACTATCCCTTTAAATTTTGTATGCGGGAAAGGTCCTGGCTCATATTTGATGTCATGTTTAATCAATGAGCCCACAATACATAAGACAAACCAATCAATAATTCAAATGAAAACACTCACGTATATGAACAAGAATGGACAGCATCATGCATTGCAGGACATTATGGCTTTGATTTCTTCTGATGTTACTGTGACAGTCATAGGAAAGGCTAATTAAAGGGGTGGTATGCCCTTTTCACAAGATGTAAATTATGTATTTGATGTCTCCAGAGTGTGTATGTGAAGTTTTAGCTCAAAATACCCCACATATATTTTTATATAGCATGTTAAAGTTGTCACTTTTTGAGGGTGAGCAAAAACGCACCGTTTTGTGCCTGTTCCTTTAAATGCAAATGAGCTGCTGCTCCCGGCACAGAGGGCGGAGCTTCAAGAGCTTGTGTCCTTTTACCTCACACAGACATGCACTGAAAATTTCAAAAAAAATTAGCCTTTTATCAAACCGGAGTCAGATAATGTCAATGGAGTCAATGATGGAGAGACTCAGGAATAAGTGACAACATGTAGAATGCAACAGAACATTGCTGAATGGTTAGTTGATAAATGTATGTAGCTGATGTGTAGTTATCTTCTAGTCATTGATTAGCATATTCTGTCTTGATAATCTATAAATCGTGTTCAGGGGGCAGGGTTTATGTAAATTCTAGGGTTGTTATGTCACTAACCTGGGAGGAATGTCGTGTAGTCCCTACCAGCCGTTTGTTATAGTCCTTAAAAAGCAATTTCTTTAAAAGAAAATATCTCCCTTTGCTTTGAACTTTGAGCGTTGTTACTTTGCAGATGTTGTTTATGCTCAAACAGCAACATTACACACTAACTAAAGTTAGAAAAGTGAAATCATAATCAACCACCCCTTTAAGTCACACCACAAGCACAAAATAACCCAATAAGACTCCTCAACTGCTGAGGATGATAAGATGCAGTTTAATATGAGAGCCAGAAGGTGGAGCCAGATCTATTCACATAGAGATTCCTGTCTCTTCCAGTCCTAAAACTAACTCCCCATGTTGAAACTAGAGCTGCATTAAAGAGGAAGACAGACGTAGATGGTACATGACACAGTAAAGTTATACATGCTCCCAGGATGTGATACGGCATCATGAATATTTAACAGCCGAGTGAACTGTAATCCTTAACTCTCCTATTCTGGGAGACTTTAATTGTGCATGCCAGTAAGATTAGAATTTTGGTACGGAGGAAACATTATATAACACAACATTTATACGGCTTAGCTTTCACAAAAAAAAAACCTTTAACCTGATCATATTCAGATTTAAAAAATGTACTTGACATTTTAAAGTTGAGCCACCACATCTAAGCAAATTACACCTGATTTATACAATTCATGTCTGTGAAAAAAATGAAACAACAATGCTGACAAATACGTCAGAGTAAAAGACCCAGTGAAAAACACTTGACGAGCAAGGTTTTCATTCATGGGATAGGCTACTACTAGAAGGTTTGGCAGGACAAAGGGTGTTTCTTGTATTTGTGACATGTTTTCATTTTTCTTTTTACATGGATTTAACATGATAATGTACACTGTAAGATGTCACAAGCATTCAGGAGGTTCTATTTGTAACATATAGGCAAGGACGAAGCGGAGAGAGAATCCACATGCAAGCATGACTTTAATAAAACAAACAGGTAGTCCAGGGCAAACAACGTCCGACAACCAACAACTGAAGCACTGATGTTTAAATACATAGGCAAACAAGCTAAACAAGATAACAAGGGGGCGTGGCTAATCAGAAACACCTGGGGAGACTAATAAACAAGAAAAACTACAAAGGACTACAAAACATGGCACAGAACAGGAAATAACAAAAGTCCACACAAGACAAGGGGAACACAAGACAGGACTCATGACACTATTGGTGGGAGGGACATTCTCATTCTAGAAAGCTTTTCATTGGACAAAAATCTGTGCAGTGCTGGATGAGTCATCAGTGTTTTGGGTCCGTTTTCTCAGAAGAAAAAGACTATTTTAAACGTGCATATCTGGTAAAAGTACACTAGCAAAGGGATTCCCAGAATTTTTTGTCAGCTTAACTTATTTTATTTAACTATTTACTTGAAGTACCCCTTTAAGACCTTAGTTAATATTTGTATAATTTAACAATGCATTTGCATGTTTATGTTTTTCTGTTTAATGGTCAGTTTGGGAAAACCTGCACTATAGCACACAGATTACTCAGACAGACATGGACAAAAACCCATAAACCTCTCATGAGGCCTTGAACTAAGAGGGATTAAAAACACTGTTTAATTAAATCCTTACAGCAGCGAGTTTAACTTTCATAACAATCGTGCTTCACAGCTTTTACTCAGGGCAGCTCTAATTACAGGTTATCAGAGTAAAGCGGAGTCAGACTGTAATCGGAGACCTGTGTGTGGGACGTCACTTTAGTGGTTTGTTAGACTATAGGCTTAAGGCAGGTATTATGAGGTTGTCACTGCCTTTTCACAAACATGCAATGAGAATGTCTGTACATCTGTAGTAAAGTTGTTATAGATCTGGACTGATAAATAAATGGCTGCAGGGTCAAACCTGTGGGACAATTGTTTATCTATCAGCAGTATGTCTTCAAGCAAAGCACTTAATCCCAAAGTGGGACTGTCCCTTTAGTTAAACATGGTACTGTTCGATGGAAAAAAGTCTTCCTTTGAATAAATAAATGACAGGTTTTTGTTGTTTTTGTTTTTTGCTAAAGCATTACACTCTAGGAAACATTAAACATAATATCTGAAAATCTGGTCTTTTGTGATTTGTAATTGGGCCTTAAAGGTTGCATTTAGCTGGTTCTTATTCATCCCATGAGTTTCAAAAGTCTTGGTCTTTATACTGACACCTATTGGTGTGAATGCATTAAGTTTATTTACTAACTGCTGTTGTTTGATAGCAAAGCTGATAGTTTATATTTATGGTGGTGGTGGTTATGTTTGAGAACTGGCCAAAATATCTTATTTTTTGCTCAGCACAAGACAGAAATTCATGCAGGATTGGTACAACTTGGGGGTGAGTATAAATTATGACAGAATTTTCATTTTTGGGTGAACTATCCCTTCAAGCGCTATTATTAGTACTCAGTTGTGTAAATTTAATGACATATTTTTTCCAATGTGAGTGAACATGACAAGATAAATATAATTTCCTGATATTTAAAGGTTCAGTTCACCCAATTATGAAAATCATTTACTCAACCTCATTTCATTCCGAACCCAAAAGACTTTTGTTCAACTTCTCACGTGTCACACTAGTAGTACAGCTTCTGTTTACCATTTACCAGGGTGAGTAAATGAATTGCAAAAATAAAGACTATTTCGATGGTTTTCGAGGTTTCCCACACATTCCTACCTCCCCTTCAGCCCAGCCCACCTTCCACCCCAATTATGCAATGGTGGAGAGAACTATTAAAATAAAGATGCATTCACATTGCGAATCATCTCGACAAAGCAACCGGAATTTCTATTTCATAGAGAGTTGCTGATTTCTGGTGATTTGAGTGACAACCAATTTACAACCTAATTTACAGGTGGATTGATGGGACACGTCCCGACCACATTTACCAACAGTTTTGACCCCACCACTTTTTGAAAAAGCTTGCAGCTATATTCTAACCATGATGTTATTGTTTGTACATCTGTCATTGCACATTTCTGGTTTGACTGGAAACATGCAAATACTCAACTACAGATAAAGTTTTAGCAAAATACTCGAAAACTACAAAACTCGAAACGAAATTGTATGCAAATTAGCAATAATATGACGTGCCAACTAACATGGTTGGATTGGATACAGAGGTCGAGAAGGAATTAGAAGCAATGGGACCAGACACTCTGCAACTTTGACTTCAAATAATGTTGTGGACCTCCAGTCAAATTTAAAGTAGACTTCTGTGCTGAGGTTCCCTTGAGGTCTTTCTAGAACATGAATCTGAATGGCACTTCAATTTCTCTGGAAGGTTTGCCTCAGTCTGTCACAATAATGCCACATGAGACAGCCCTGTTAGCAAACTTCAATGTCTTGTAGGAAAAGAGGCCATCTGGTACGCATTGGTAAGCTAAGCATGGTTTTATGCATTTAACTAATGCCAATTTGTAAACCAGCATCAACACAAAAATAACATAATGCTTTTTAAAGACCCCAACACATCAATATGAATACAGAGTTGACCCACTTGTGAGCTTAAAACACACACAAGCGTTTTACCTTTTCTCTCTCCAGCTCTTACAGCCAGACTTTTTGCGGGGAACACTGAAAATATCCTCTTAAAACTAATCTTTAACATCAAACTTCAACGTCTGAAACATGAAAACACATACAAGATGTATCAGGTTCATGCATGGTTTATATATATTATACAGTTAATTTTTAAGTGTTTTTTAAGTGTTTTCTCTAAGGTTAAACAAACAAACAACATCACCCAACAAAGCCTGGGTGTGCTGTAGCTTGTGTTACACAAACAAACAATGCAATATGGATCCCAGTAGAACGGAGAATCCATCCACACAACTGCTAATTGATGTGTAGTCTGCCTGAAGAGTTAATGTGAAGCGCATTTGCCTCTATGCAAACATCCATGTGCGAGACTCAGCCCTGTGCAAATTAGATTTCACACAGTGGTGAACCGGCCTGCTCGCAGCCAGCATTTAATTATACTTAGACAGTTTATGTACTAGCTTCAAGAAGACTACTACTCCATCATAGCCTTACTTTTTAATCGTTATATTTTTATGGATGCAAATGGATGTTTGAGGAATTCTTTAAAGGTGCTCTAAGCGATGTCACGCGTTTTTTTAGGCCAAAAATTTTTTTGTCACATCCAGCAAACATCTCCTCACTATCCGCTAGCTGCCTGTCCCCTAAACACACTGTAAAAAAAACACAGTCTCTGTAGACAGCCCAGGCTCCACAAACGGCAAGAAAAACAAACTGGCCCAGCCTTGGCCAGGAAACATAACAAACAGTGTTCCAGCCAATAACCAACAAGAATGATTTGGGGGTGGGGGTTGGGGGGTTAGTGTGCGTGCACATGAAGGGGGGTGTGGGGAGTGGAGGAGAGAGAAGCATGAAGAGGGAAGTTAGCTAGAGGAGAGATGTCCTAACAAAGACTAACGTTAAAATTGTATATTCTTGAGAATTTTGATATGGCCGTAGAGACGACGTTCCGAAGAACAAATAACAAAGAATTGGGAAAAGGCGAAGGAACGCGAAATCCCGAATTTACATCGGAAAAGCGTTCAAAAGGTGGCGAGAACTCCGCCGGCAGAAGGGCTTCCAATCCGGCATTCAGGTGGCTCTGTTTTTGCTGGACAGGTGGGTAAATCCAGTTTGTTTTTTTCTAAATGGTTCATGACTGTTTCAGTAAGCACACAAGGGAGGGGGAGGGGACAGGATGAGGAGGAGGGAGGATCGAGCTAGCCTCCGTTTTGTTTGACAATACTTCGAACGTCAACAAGTAGTGACGTCACCCAACATCGCTTAGAGCACCTTTAAGTCCTGTGAAGGAGTGCGCAGCACAATTTTGAGGAAGTGAGGGATGGATTGCTACTTTATAGGAAGAAGCGAACAGATAAACACCTCTACAAACTTAACCCTAAACACTGCATCACTGCAACACTATATCAGCATGCGGCCATTATCAATAAAACTATAGATTGATATCATGTTGCAACAGCTGCTATTTCCTCAGAGTCCTGCTCACAATCGACCATATTTAATTTGACAAGAATGAAGCAAGGCTTCAAGCGAGGGTTAAAAGTACAGTTTGTTCAACAGATTCTAGGTCACAAAGGGGATAAAACCTTTAGAAAGGTTTTCTAAAGATTACATGTTAGATGATGGCAAAGGTAATCTAAATGTAAAAATAGAGGAAATGAAAATGAACAATCAAATGTGACCCTGGACCACAAAACCAGTCATTTGGGTCATTTTTATTTATTTTTCGAGATTTGTACATCATCTGAAAGCTGAATAAACAAGCTTTCCGTTGATGAATGGTTTGTTAGGATAGGACAATATTTGTCCGAGATACAATTATTTGAAGATCTGGAATCTGAGGGAGTGAAATCGAAATATGAGAAAATCGCCTTTAAAGGGATAGTTCACCCAAAAATGAAAATTCTGTCATCATTTACTCACCCTCAAGTTGTTTCAAACCTGTATGAATTTCTTTTTTCTGCTGAACACAATATAAAATATTTGGAAAAATGTCGGTAACCAAACAGGTGATGGACCCCAATGACTTCCATAGTAGGGAAAAAAATACTATGGAAGTCAATGGGGTCCATCAACTGTTTGTTTACAGACATTTTTCCAAATATCTTCTTTTGTGTTCAGCAGAAAAAAGAAATTCATACAGGTTTGAAACAACTTGAGGGTGAGTAAATGATGACAGAATTTTCATTTTTGGGTGAACAATCCCTTTAAAGTTGTCCATTTATGTTCGTGATTGTGCTGCATTCACTCACAAAAAAATTATGTTTTACATATTTACGGTAGGAAATTTACAAAATATCTTCATGGAACATGATCTTTATTAATAGCCTAATGCTTTTTTTGCATAAAAGAAAAATCAATAATTCTGACCCATACAATGATCAATGATGAAAGAAGATTTTGCAATGATGCCGTAGAAGAACCATTTTGGGTTCCTCAAAGAACTATTATGTTGTTAGTGTGAAGGTAATTTTAATACTGATTACCTTTTTCCACTATAAAGAACATTTTGCACAAAGGATAGATTCCATTGTTGTTAAACCATGAATGCTATAAAGTTTAATAAAAGTAATATTCTTAACAGCTGCCTCCATTAAAAAAACACAAAGCAAATCTTAACGGCACTGCAACTAGTTAAAGCAATATTTCCAAATGTTTCCTTCACAGCAAAATTTTCATATGATTTCTTCCCATATAAACATTATTACATAACAGTGACTTATCGGGTGCAAATTTGAATGGATGTCTGTGGTAATGAATTGCCCCGTGTGTCCACTCATCTTTCACTTACCAGACACTTTTTCAAAATCAGAATCTAAATGTCCTTATTTTCTGCAGAAAACCGAAGTTCATAGTTTCTACAAAACAGTGAGCAGATCCTGAGCTCCACTACAACAGACACACACACACACACACGCACACGCACACGCACACGCACGCGCACGCACACGCACACGCACACGCGCACACACACACGCACGCACGCACGCACGCACACACGCACACACACACACACAATGGCTTAAACACTTACACACTCCATACTGGATCAACACGTCCTGCTTCAGCACAGCACACCACAGTTGTTCAGATGACAAGGTTAGAAATCCAAAAAACATTTCATCCAGTGGGTCTTCATAATGCTCACTGAACCCAACTACATACACTGCTACCCTTTATTGCACACGGCTCATGCACATTCATTAGTCCTTTAAAACAAACATAAACGTATTCACATGAGAAGCAGAGATGTGTTTTCATACAGCTTCATTTGCAAGTGCATTTAGACCCTCTTTTCTTGATAACTGCCATTGAACTGCAAATGTTTTGCTGAATTACCATGTTAAAACGTTTAATAAAGGCACACCTTTATCTTATAAATATTCACAGTCCACCTGTTTCTTTCTAAAAACGTTGCCTGTAAACACACACCAGAAAACAAACTAGTGATGTGTAGGGTTAAATTACAGTTTTCTTCCATGTAAACTAACTCCATGAAGGCCTTTCATCCTGTAATTTGTTAGCCACTGTTTGATAAAAATGAAAGCAAGGAAGAAAAAATGGTTTTATAAAGCAGGCACTTCATGTGCTTTCAACAGGCCGACAGAAGCGGAGCCCAGAGAAGTCTAATAAACATATACATTACCCAGAGAACAGGACGCACATGTTTGTTTTGAACAAAGAGCAGAGTTTACCTTATAATTTATTATTAAATAATTAAAGAAATAATTTACAATTACCTAGTATTAAACCAATTGCATGTCAAAAGTACAGGTTTAAGAATTACAAAAAGATATGTATTACAGTTTTTTACAATCGCTATGACAGATTTTTCAATACATTTAACAAGTTTCCTAAACTCTTAACGCACCAACACACCTAAAACACACAATTGGCAAAACGGTTAATTTCATGCTCAAAATCACACATTGTAAACTAAACTCCAAATCTAATTTTCAAAATACAATAATACACTAACACAATATACTATGTCTACCAAAACACTGCAAACATGTTTCAAAATCAAATAATTATTCAAAACACTAACACATGTTCTCTTCCAACAGGAACATTTAGTCAATCATAACACAATGACAAAAAGAACACTATCATCAGCTGAAATTACAGAAACTGCATTATTTTATGTGACAGGTCTGCCCTTATACAATGGACAGTACAGTTTATTGTATTGATCAGAGATTGTGTTTTGCACTGTAGTTTCTTTTGAAGCCTCTCTACATTTTTGTTTTGTTGGGTTTAGTAAATGCATGCATTTTGTCACAAAAAATGAATGACCATCTCAGAGTAGCTTTATAGAATGTACAGTTACAGTTCTAAAAAAAAGACAGAGACAGAATTGCTGCAGTAAAGACTTTATTTGCAAAAGGACATTACTGCAAGATATACAAACAGAAAAAGCACCGGAATAATAATAAAAAAAAACAAAGTAAACTTCTAATCTGCCCGGTCTTCTGCATTTGGCCACATGTTCTCATCCACATCACACCTGATATCTTCTCTGGCAAGGCATCGTGGGAAGAATCTTTTTGCATGCCTTATCCACCCCTGGCAGTGTTCAGCTGTGATGTCTTGGCATGCAGCATCCATTGCATCCAGGAGGGACATTTGGTCATGTGGGCGATGGTCAAAAACCTTCCATCTCCAGGATGAGAAAAACTCCTCAATGGGGTTGAGGAAAGGGGAGTAAGGAGCAAGGAAAAGGGACACCATCCTAGGATGGGCGTCAAACCATGCTGTGACTGCACGGGAATGGTGGAATGCCACATTGTCCCATGTGATCACGTATATTGGCAAGTGGTCTCCCACCTGTCCCCTTTCTACCTCTGGCACCAATCTTTCGTGCAGGTCTTCTAAAAATAGGAGAAGGCGGTCGGTGTTGTAGGGGCCAATCTCACATTTATGCAGGAGTGCACCATTGTTGGAGATTGCGGCACACATGGTGATGTTGGCTCCTCTCTGGCCCGGCACGGTAACTGTGGCCCTTTTGCCAATTATGTTTCTCCCACGGCGACGCCTTTTCGCCAAGTTGAAGCCAGCCTCGTCAACATAGATAATTTCATGTGGGACTTGATTGGCCTCCAACTCCATGACTCTCTGAAAGTAATTAGACACAGTGTATGTACATGCTGTGCTGTACTGTATATCTACTGTATGTCCTAATGTACTCCAGGTTTATAGAGTAGTTTACTGCAAAACACACTGTATAGTACAGTAATGACTGTATTGCATAACCTTACCTGGACGTATTGGTGACGGAGTTCTTTGATGCGCTCACTGTTCCTTTCAAAAGGAACTTTGTATAGTTGTTTCATTCGGACTCTGTGTTTAGCTAGAGTCCGAGAAATGGATGTTATGCTGATTGCTGCAATGTTCCCAAAGACAAGGTTGTCCTCTACAACTCTGGACTGAATGTCCTTCAGTTTTATTTCATTGTCAGCAATCACCATGTTGACAATAGCAAGTTCCTGTTCTTCATTCAGGAGCTTTCCTCTGCCCCCTGAGGGAGGTAGACGTTGAATCCTTAGAGGAACAAAATACAGTTACATATTAGAGACCGGAGGCATACAGTCACTCTAATACTGTAAATGGTAATATTACAGTATTTACAGTACACTTTGCTGTAGGAGAAGCAATATCCTACCTGTTGGTTTCTCTGAAAATACGGACAATGGATGCCACTGTGTCCCGGCTGAGATTTGGTTGTACTCGTTCACCAGCCTCTCTATATGATAGCCCATGGTTTATGACATGGTCAATGATAGTTGCTCTTATTTGATCAGTTACCCTAGCTCTGGTCCTTCTTTGAGCGCCACCACGTATTCTAACTCCTCTCCCTCTCCCTCGCCCCACTCCTCTGTCTCGTCCTTGTCCTCGCCCCACTCCTCTCCCTTGTCCTTGCCCCACTCCTCTCCCTGGTCCTTGTCCTTGCCCTTGCCCCACTCCTCTCCCTTGCCCTTGTCCTTGCCCCACTCCTCTCCCTTGCCCTTGTCCTTGCCCCACTCCTCTCCCTTGTCCTTGCCCTTGCCCCACTCCTCTCCCTTGCCCTTGTCCTTGCCCCACTCCTCTCCCTTGCCCTTGTCCTTGCCCCACTCCTCTCCCTTGCCCTTGTCCTTGCCCCACTCCTCTCCCTTGTCCTGGTACTCGTCTTCCTCTCCCTCTTGCAGGCATTCTTTCTTTCTTTCTTTCTTTCTTTCTTTCTTTCTTTGTGTTGCTCTATATTGTTTCTTTTCCACACAAGATCAGCCCAAAGAGTCCTCTTTTAGAACATATGATCATGTGATTGAAAGAACCTCAACACCTGAGTGTGCTTCCTAGATGGGAATCAGCTGTGATTTATATATTTGCATAACTTCAATAAGCTGTTTCTCATTAGCAATGGAATAAAATACAGGGAATATATTTGTGTTTCAATTCACAATATGAACAGCTGTTTACCTTGACTTTAGCCTGTAAGGTTAGGTTTAGAACATGGTGTTATCTGTTCTGACATAGAGTGTTAAATCATTGGTAAATTTGGCAGTAAAAATCCATTGTTTTGGTCTTGTTTGAGCTTGTGTGTAAAAGAAGTTCAAGCATTTTAAATTTGTGTTAATTGTATGCATTTTGTGTTAAAGCAACAAGAAATGTGTTAATAGTATAGCTTACACAGGCGGATGTAGTGCTAACTGTGTTAAGAGTTTTGGAAAATTGTTAAAAGTATTGAAAAATCTGTCATAGCAATCGTAAAAAACTGTAACTATCTGTCATAATTAATAAAAAAATGAGAAGAAACCATATAGTTTTTTTCCTTCATTGATTTTGATGAGTTATATATAAAATGTATTCATTAATTAATATATAATTTAACTGTAATACAATTATATTATATTACTAAATATTGTACATCTCATTCCTGATTAAATTAATGAAATTGAATGGTACTGAGAAAAAAAAAAGTTTAATGTTCAAGGCTATTTCATCCCAATGGCATTTCCTTGGCTGGCACACGACATAATGTTCGTAACTATAATGAGCCACAGAAAGATGATGTCATGACAATGCTGATTGGCTGATGGCACCACCAGAATGTGCACAATCCCAAACCCTTCACTAGTGATTACACTAAGAAAAACAAATCTGTAGAAAAACTAAAAAAGTGCCAGGACATTATCTGATCATTTATGGACATTTCCTTTAACCCTAAAATACAATGCAATGTGTAATTCAAAATATGGGTAAAACACCTGTGAAAAACCAATAGGCCTATGGAAAATTCCTTAATATTATCACAGTACATTTGGCCCTGTTTTTAGGGACATTTGGACAGTGTATCCAATTACTGAGCCGTGACGTCAAGTCCATTTCACGCTTTTAAGAGCATCTAAAAATAATTAGGCACTAGTTGAACTTCATCTATAATTATACTTCACGCGCCAAGATGGGAGTTTTGACATCATTTTGTGTGAAATTGTCCGTTCAAGCGAAAGACGACGTGAAAGAGAACTCAGTATTCGCGTGTTGTCAGTTGTGGCTTCTGGGCGAGTACCGAATTGAGCTCTTTTGTCTCTTCTTGCAGTATTCGAACAGTATTTATATCGTTTTTACCACTTATACGCAGCCATGTCCAAGTGATCTGATCTGACGTGTACGCAGACTGGTGCATAGATATATACACTAGATGTCGCCTTAAAGACATTCGTTCCAATCAACTGCCGTAGACAAGGCGATATCTAGTGTGTATATTTCTATGCACCAGTCTGCGTACACGTCAGATCAGATCACTTGGACATGGCTGCGTATAAGTGATAAAAACGATATAAATACTGTTCGTTTTCTCACACAAACCGCTCGTTTCGTGTCTTAGGCCATCAACGTGTACTTACGATGGGGAATTGTTTAATTTGGACGACGGGGAATTGTTTTAATTTGGACTCTGTGCATGCTCTTTGAGACAAGTGACCATAGACCTGCATTATATGACTGACAGACAAGAACGGTTTGACCTAAAAATATCAAAATTTAAACTACTGCGGAAAAAAAAGACACCTACATCTTGGATGCACTTGAGGTAAGCTAAAACATACCAAAAATTAATTTCAAAGTGAACTATCCCTTTAACCCGATCTCATCATAAACCAACATACGAGATATCAAACCTACAAAGTCTATAGATCTAGAAAAAAAACCTGAGTCATTCCGGCTTGTGCGTCCATCCCATTTGTGCAGGGCATGAGGATATTACACCGGCATTTCTGCTCCAGGCAGAGAAACACTACAGCGTTAAGCCAATCGGTCTTTGAGCACATTTATGTATGATGTTATGTGGTTTACACATTTCAGATCATTTCCTATAAGCCCGTGGGGGCAGGATGTTGATAGCAAACTGTGATGGTATGGAGTATTCACTATTCACATTAGTAACCAAGGGGCTCAAGTCACATACAAGCACAACTTATTGTGGTTTACCATTCTATTGTCAGGAAATGTGACTCAACTTCTCACTATAAGAAACTGACTGACTGAGGGAGTGTTACTCAAAGTGCTTTGAAACTTGTACGTTTCAACTGAATTGGACTACTAAAGCTAATTCAAGCAACATTCTTAGATCACTGCAGCTCTGCTGAAAAAAAAAAGCCTTTACAAAAATGAGGGAACATGTAGTAGTAAAGGAAGGTTTATTTTGAGTGGCCTGGGGGGTGTTCCATAAAGCAGGTTGTGTGGCATACCCAGGTAAATTTACTCAGAGTAAACGGATAACCTCAACTTTCGGTTCCAAAAACAGAGGTAACTTTCAGCGTAAGGAAGTGGCCAATGTATATGTGATACATCTCACAACAAATGTGGAAGAAAAATGGCTAAACATATTTTTTTTTACTTAAATACAGCCATATTATCTTTGAAAGCACAGACAGTTTTTTATGTCAGTCGATATATATAGTTTTATTTATATATTATCAAACAAACAATATAATCATTCTTGTTCAAATTAGGAATAACACTTAATGTAAATCGCTATTAAACAAAAGAAGAAAGAAGAGGTATGGCGAGCTTCTCTTTAGCGTCTTTTTCCATGGTGACTCCTGGATTCGGCGCTCGGTTGAGAATGTCTTTATGTGGTCACTGTTAACTCTGAGTTTCATACTTGGCCTGCTTTGGTCATAAAGGGATACTTCAGGATTTAGCATTAAGCTTTGTATTAGTAGAAAACCTGTAGTATTTTCGAATTACCGTGCTTTCCACCCTCATATCCCCCTAAGACGAGAGATTTATGTATTTTTTGTCTGGAAAAAATCCTCCGATGATGCAAAAATCGTAATTTTGCATTATCGGAGGATTTTTTGGCCAGAGGCTAAAGACTACAGTCAGTAGTAGGGGCTGTCCCGCATGTTTTCAACCCGCCCATAGGAGGTGGGATCTCACTCACAGAATGTACACAGTGTCAGCCATCTTTTTTTGGAAGCTAAGCTAGCAGGCTCTTGTTCTGTGGAGAAAGCTGAGTAGTAGGGGTTACCATCCTCTTTTTCCCGGACATGTCCGGCCGTCGAGATCGTCCAAAATGTCCGGGATTCGGCTTTTGCTTTCTGCAGTCGCCATTCATTGTTTACATGCACACCTTTTGTTTCAATCTAACTGAATTCATTCCGATTGGTGAATCTGAATGTAGTGTTTACATGAACGCTAAACAAGTGATCGGTTGATGTGCGTTTTAACATTGCTAAGAAAATTCCCTCTCCTCCGTAAGAGATACGTGACAGGTGCGTCTCAGTAATCACGCCACCGGCCTCTCATTGTTCTCCCACGGCCCTCATAGTGCCTTCACGTGCTATGGAAAAGATTATATTTTCCACTTGTGAACTGGTATTTACCAGTGTGTTGTGTTCAAGTGCTTTTGTTGTCGTAATGTAGGTTAAAAAAAATTGGACTCACAGATCCAGACCTGTTATTTGGCTAAAACAATTTTAGATTGCTTAATGCTGGGTACACACCAAAAGATAATCGGGCTGATTTTGGGCCGATTTCTCCCCTTCCGACAATCCTAGCTATGTCCCGATTATCTTGATGGTTTAACAGATTATTTTATCAGATTTTCCCTTGGTGTGAGGTGTGTTAAGAGTGTCCGAACCTGCTCGGAAGAACGTCGGAGCCGCTCCAATCGCGAATCGTAAATATTAAACATGTTTAATATTTACGATCAGAAATCCTGATGTGTGGGGGGAACTCCGAGGACAAACACGCGCACGCTCTGGAGATTATCACGTGAAACGAAACAATATCCAATCAGAAAGCGAGATGATGGAAGACACGGTCATTCTCACACACACACACACACACTTGCAGGAAGCTTAATGTTAAGATTTGGTATTCATGAGTGTAAATTTCGAGGAAACAAGCCTTTGTTTTTCATTTTAAGAGCAGAAATTTTACAATACCTAAACACAATATTGGGTTTGAAAAATAAGAAAGCTGCAAAGTGCGTTTCAATCTGTAAACATTTTCAAATTTTTGTTTAACTTTTAAGTTTGTCACTGTTTATGTATATGTCTTTTTATGTTTGTTTATCGGCTTTACTCTTTGTACCCCCCTGACTGTAATTGTATAATTCTTAAAATCAATAAAAAAAAGAAAAGAAAAAAAGAAAAAAAAGCTGAGTGTTAAGGGTTCAGTGAGGTTCTATAGACTAGAGGGATTAAATAACTTTTTCTAAAGACAATCAATCCAATAAAGAATAAATAAAGACAATAAAGAATGAATATATTTCTGTATAAAAGGTTATATATAATGGTAGGTACAATGGTTTTTTCACGTGAATTTTCTGTGAAAATCATTCCAAACACTATCGCAATTTCTTCCTGCATATCGTCCGTCATGCTTATTCTGAAGTCTCACGATAATTTGCGAGATTTCCTTTGTTCATAGTCGAGACTCTGGTTGAAAATCTGTTTGTGTGTGGTGTGCTGTCTTTGTCACATCATGGCACACCACACACTATAGGAGCAAAACGCTTAAATCTAGGATTTTTTGTCCTCATGTTTGTGGTCTGTCACATTTTGAAAATCTTATAAGATGTAAAAAATCTTTTGGTGTGTACCCAGCATTAGTCAGTAAATCATGGTGTCGCTGGCGTACACTACAGACAAAATACATTCACGTGAGTAAATTGCCTGATCGCTCATTACTAGGAGGCTCCTTGACTGCTAGCTAGCATCTGCTCTGGGTAGGTAACACCAAACCATAACGGTATTTTTAAAACTGACACTGAGTGTTAACGCATTATATTACAATTGTTAATGACACAACATTTTATAGGCTACAAAAACTATCCGCTAACAGTAGCAAAAAACGTTTAGTTGTGAACAATGCTTATTCACGACTCTTGCGTTGCTCTCCGCCATTTTGAAAAGGTCAAAGGTTATCTCATCTCGGCAACTCGTGCATCAAAATATTCTACGAGCTGCCCATTGGAAAATACCTCATGAGTGGGTATTCATGTGCATTTTCCATGTCGGCTTTTGGTATTTACCATAATTACCATAGCACGTGAAGGCATCATCAGTCTCGTCCTGCTCGCCACAGTAAACATAATGAATGGCGACTGTAGAACGCAAAAGCCGAATCCCGGACATTTTGGGCGATCTCGAAATCCCGGGCAGACTCGTCATCACGGAGACTCACTAGTAGCCTAGCCTTGTTGTTTTAAACTGCGCTCTCTTACCGGTAGGTGTGGCTTGGGAGTGGCCTCCTAGGGCAGCGAAGCAAGTGCATTGTGGGAGTTGTTGTTTTTCATCCACATAAGCCAAAAATAAATTTTCTGGCTTTTCTCAGTCTAGAAAGCTCCAAATTCAAAAATAATTTCACATTTCTTTTACATAAATGACCTATTTTAAATACACATTCATCTTTCCAGAGGTGAAGTATCCCTTTAATAGAGCAGCATGTGTGTCAAAACATCAGAGATTGTGAGGAGTTAAGAGGAACCAAATTAGGCCAACACCAAATGAAGATTGTGAAGCCCACACGACTGAACTGAGAATGTATTTTCATCCGTACGTGTCCTTGAAAGTCAGAAATATACAGGCGAGCGAGATTGTTTGCTGTTCAGAATATCAGCAGGAATACACAGTATGAAATTTCTTTTATAAAAAATTGCAATAACCAATAGAATAATAAGTAACTTACATTTTAGACATAATATTCCAGTTAGTTTGTGTAATTTGGCCACCAACGAAAATAGTTGGGCAAACCATCTCAAAGCAACAGTGCCATCAGTGTTTGTTTTATGAATGATTCAATGTTTTCGAATGAATTAATGACTTTTGTTGAGTGAATGATTCAATGACTCACTCATAGGCTGCATCCGAAAACTTAGGCAGGCCTCGCTGCTTTATAGACAATTACTATGCAGGCAGCGTTTGCGCACGAATGTACCTCACGAAACTGATTTCGGACAGACTTCAGAGGCAGCCTAACAGTTTAATGATCTACAGAAAAATAGAGCGAGCTTTGGTGCGAACTAAACAAATATTTAATTACTACAGTAGCAATTTCTCAGAAATGACAGCAGAAGTGGAAAACGTTGGTCAAAAACGTACATTTACACACAAACTGACAAGCAACCGCATCTTTCAGACACCTGCTTTCTTTCTCTAGCTCAACTGTCACCGAATATGGTCACCGAATGGAACGCGTAGGATTGTGGCATATCAAAGGCAGGGCTCTCAAGTTTTGAAGACAGGCTAGAGTGACATTAATTATAGGATATATAATTATAACAGGATATAATTATAAAATATGACATTATTTTAAAAGTGACCATAACATCGACTATGCAATACACTTTAATATATTTAGTGGTAATAAAATTATTAAGCCTATTTGGAGAGAGAGATGTTTATAATGTGACAATATGTCAGTCATCGTGTGATAACGAAAATATGATTAGGCCTAGACTGCTTGTTCTGAGCAGGTGTTGTCAGTGAACAGGTTGTAAAACTGTTGGCTAAGTTATATAAAATTAAAGGGCATGACTAGATTATTTAATTTAGTTTTTTTTTTGTGTGTGTGTGTGTTTTTTTTTATTTTATTGTGTACAGCCTTGATAATTAAAGACTATGCAGGCCTGACACAAGTCGGCATATTAGCTAAATGTATTATTGTCTGAGAGCCAGAAAGTACATTTACTGCCAGAAGCTTCTTCCACACGCAGCTGGTGACAGAAACCTCAATGGTGAGGTAATAAAAACGTGATGACACGACTCAGGAGCAGTAATGGTTGTACACACTCTTCATGACCTTACATAATCTGTTCTACTCTAAAAAGAAATCACATAGATCTAAATGCTGCAATTTCTATAATTCATGGAAAATTAACCCTGTATCTGTTACATTTCCAAACAGAACAACATAGAGGAAAAGGACCTCAGTAAGGCAGTAAGGTATTATATAATTGCTATGGAGGGAAAGATGTGTAAAAGGGTTTAATTATGGATCAGGCTAAATGGGTCACTGATTCTTTCTTTGGCTTCTCTGCATACAATGTCACTGAACTTCTCCACATAGTATTTCATACATAGATTTTTTTATCTTTCTATAAATACCTGAGTCTTCATATTAAAAAAACCTATTGCAAACGGCATAAATTAGAAATATTATTCTTGCTTTGTAACCAGGGGGGTCTAGAGCCCCAGTGAAATATTACTGATAAATCCTTGTCTGGTGATGGAGATTACATATAGGCCTACCGACCTGAAAATAGTTTTCCCCTTGATAATACTTCAGCAATCATTTTGTATGTTTGCTATCAGTTGTTTATAACCAAAACACAAATTAATCACGGTTTGATTTTATTGCTCAAACAGGATTGCAAACCGATCAGATTTTTTCGCGAATCAGTTTGATTTATTCCTACAATTCACTCATGCACTGAATTTTTGTAATGGTTTCTCACACCGAAATAGTAATGCATACTTTATAAAACAGAAAACAAAAAAGAGCGCTGGATGAGTTAGATATTTAGGCTATACATTTATAGCTGTATTTAGGCTGTATTTATACTACTGTCCATTTTAGGAAACAAAACTTCCAAATGTCTCCTTTCGTTCACCAGTGACGACGTCATTCTTTATTGCACGCAGATTGTAAATCACTCTCTACTGCAGGAAAATACCATTTATGCCATTTATGTCCATATATACATTATAGTATAAAAATATGGGGATACTTCCTGATGGGGGCTTTGTGCCCTAGTAACTGATGAAATCCTAAGAAACGTTCCAGTTTATAACTGAAATATGTATAGTAACATACAGTACATATCTCCCTGACCAACCTTGATCCACATGGATTTCACTCATCTCACTAATAATTGGTGGGTCTCTCTATTAGCCCCTGAAATAGTTACAGTCAGCATAAGTATTCATGCTTAATCAAAATTATTCAAATCCCATTGCAAATCCGGTTTATTGGCAACATTTACAGACTTTCAGCTGTTTGCAATGAACAAATCATTCAAAAGTAATTGAAATAGCTCAACACAATAAACGTTTCAAGTGGAAACTGATCTGCAAAACAGGTGTTGTCCCAAGCACACCTGATGCAACTAATCAAGGGCTTCATTAGTTGCATCAGGTGTGCTTGAGCTAAAACACATGAAATATCTGAACTGGTTTGTAACACTGATATAGATAAGTCAAAAGAATGGGATACTTCAGGATTTAGCATTAAGCTTTGTATTAGTAGAAAACCTGTAGTATTTTCGAATTACCGTGCTTTCTACCCTCATATCCCCCTGAGACGAGAGATTTATGTATTTTTTGTCGTAATTTTGCGTCATCGGAGGATTTTTTGGCCAGAGGCTAAAGACTACAGCCAGTAGGAGGGGCTGTCCCGCATGTTTTCAACCCGACCACAGGAGGTGGGATCTCACTCACAGAATGTACACAGTGTCAGCCATCTTTCTTTGGAAGCTAAGCTAACAGGCTCTTGTTCTGTGGAGAAAGCTGAGTAGTAAGTTAGGGGTTACCATCCTCTTTTTCCCGGACATGTCCGGCCGTCGAGATCGTCCAAAATGTCCGGGATTCGGCTTTTGCTTTCTGCAGTCGCCATTCATTGTTTACATGCACACCTTTTGTTTCAATCTAACTGAATTCATTCCGATTGGTGAATCTGAATGTAGTGTTTACATGAACGCTAAACAAGTGATCGGTTGATGTGCGTTTTAACATTGCTAAGAAAATTCACGCTCCTCCGTGAGAGATACGAGACCGGCTCATCAGTAATCACGCCACCGGCCTCGCGCCGTTCTCACCGCGCCCCTCAGCCTCGTCCTACTCGCCACAGTAAACATAATGAATGGCGACTGTAGAACGCAAAAGCCGAATCCCGGACATTTTGGGCGATCTCGAAATCCCGTGCAAACTCGTCACGGAGTCTCACTAGTTGCCTAGCCTTGTTGTTTTCAACTGCGCTCTCTTACCGGTAGGCGCGGCTTGGGAGTGGCCTCCAAGGGCAGCGAAGCAAGTGCATTCTGGGAGTTGTTGTCTTTCATCCACATAAGCCAAAAATAAATTTTCTGGCTTTTCTCAGTCTAGAAAGCTCCAAATTCAAAAATAATTTCACATTTCTTCTACATAAATGACCTATTTTAAATACAGATTCATCTTTCCAGAGGTGAAGTATCCCTTTAAGAGAAGATAATATCATCCTTCACAAACAAGGAAGAGAATACAAAAAGATAGGCACTAAATGTTCCTAGAGACATCGTTGGAAGCAAAGTTCGGAAGTTAAAAGTTAAAGGAACAGTTGTTACACTACCTGGATGGGGCAGGAAGGAAGCTATCAACAGCTGCAACCAGATTTCTGAGAAGCCAGATTCAGAAAAACCCTCGAGTGACTGCAAAAGACCTGCAGCAAGACTTGGTGGCAACATGCAATGAAGTTTCAGCTTGCCCAGAAAGGCACATACTATACACATGCCAGAACTCCAAGACGTACACCACTACTGACCCACTACTGACCCAAAACCACAAGAAATGTCGGCTCCAATTTGCTCAAAATCATATAAATAAGCCACAGACATTTTTGGGATTCTGTCCTGTGGAGCGATAAAACAAAACTGGAACTTTTCAGCCCTGTGGATCAGTGGTATGTCTGGAGGAAGAAGAATGAAGCACATACTGAAAAGAACACTCTGCCTACAGTTAAGCATGGTGGTGGCTCGGTGATGCTCTGGGGCTGCTTTGCACCCTCTGGCACTGGAAACCTGCAGCGTGTGGAAGGCAGGATGGATTAGTTGAAGTATCAGGAAATCCTAGGAGAAAACGTCATTCCGTCAGTGAGGAAGCTGAAGCTTGGGCGTCATTGGACCTTTCAACAGGACAATGATCCCAAGCATTCCTCAAATTCCACCAAGGCTTGGTTGCAGAAGAAGTCCTGGAAGATTCTACAGTGGCCATTACAGTCACCTGACTTGAACCCCATAGAAAATATCTGGTGGGATTTGAAGAAGGCGGTTGCAGCACGCAAACTGAAAAATATGACTGAACTGGAGGCCATTGCTCATGAGGAATGGGCTAAGATTCCTCAGAAACGCTGAAAGAAGCTGATGTCTGGTTACACATCTCATTTGCAGCAGGTCATAACGGCAAAAGGGTGTTCTACTACTGTAAGTACTAAAGATGCTTGCCATGAAGGGGTTGAATAATTTTGAGTCTGCAGAAGTCATTAAAAGAAGTCATTTTGTTTGATTTGATCATTGCGAACAGCAATGGGGGTTGAATAATTTTGATTACAACTGTATATTAATGTTAGTCTTTCTGCAGCATTACATGAGATATTCTCAACAAAAATCTAAGCTTTTAAATATTCAACAACTGATCTTGCTGTCTGTTCATTTTCAACATGACCAATGGGGATTCATGAAATGAAGGGACAATAATGTTGTCAGCAGGTTCATAAGATAATGAACTGATATAGCCTAAAGAAAATCTTATTTGCAACAAGGTCCATTTGAAAGTGAAAACTCCAAATGGTACTGTTGATAAGGGAATTGCTCTGAAATGGAGTATTGCTTTCTCTTGCATTTTCATTGTCTGATAGATGAATTATACTAAATTACAATGTGTTGGGGGAAAATAACATAAACCTGAATAAAATTATCTTTATAAAGTCCTTTTTAGGCCATTGAGCTCATACTTCCTGATTAAAATATTCAGTGTGTCTTTGGACAGTTCTCTCTGTAAAACAAACAACAACAAAAAAAACTAGTTTTTCCTCAAAATCTTACAGTTTAAGCTTGTTGTCACTAGTTGCACCTGAGTTAGCAGATAAGTTTGCTTTTTGTTGCATTTAACATCTTCATTAAGGCATATGTGTCATTTCTGACGTCTGGGACATTTAAGTGTGATAACCACAAGAGCTGCTACATGTCACCAGTTAAGGGCTACTAAGACAATGAAAAACTTTGTGACTATGAAAAACCTTCTTGTGGGACAGATTTCATAAGATGTCATAACTGCATTTTATGAAAATCATGGTTGCATTAGTGCATTAATACGTTACAGAGAGAACGCATGATGTAAAATCATTTCTGTAGAGAATGTATGATATACAGGGCCCCCACAGTAACGTCTGGGACATCTGAGTCACACCTGAAAATGTGTGAATGGCATTGCATTAGAAAAAAATCAACCAAGTGACATTTATTTTAAAGAAAGACCGCACAAACAGACTTTTAAAACAAAGCAACTAACAAAAAAAAGTTTGTTAAAAGATATGCTGTCAAAATTAAGATTAAGTAGCCTATTTGAAAATGAAAATTCCTGTTATGTACATGTACATTATTCTCAGCTCTAAATTTATTTAATTAGCTACAAAATTAAATTGTGTTTGTGCACTGTAGAAACTTATATGATCAATAAGTTAGAACAACATATGTTTTTACATTGCTTTAACTTTTTTTCAACTTTTTTATAAGTTATACAAGATTCAACAAATTTCAGTTTAATTAATCCAAATTATTTTGGAATGACTTAAGCATCCAAGTTTATTTAAAAATGTAAGGCAGCAACATCTTTATCAAACAATCTTTAAAAAAAACCCTTATCCAATATTTATAAGGAACAACTGGCAAAGTAATGGAAACGTATTGTGGGAATCCTAACGTGATGAACTCCACCTGTGGCCACTCTGAAGTGCACATGAGTGAACTTGAGAGGAAATGACTTCATGCAGGCGCACCACAAAGCATTGACAACAGTTAAAAAGTAACTGCAAAAATGGCTGAGACAAGTGAAGATGCATTGTTTTGAGTAAAACTCTAGCATTGTTTGTTTGCAGATGCCATTGGTTTGTTGTGTTATCTAAGACAGAGGCACTGAAGTGTGGCTTAAATGTTCACATACTATTTGGGGCCACTGAATGTGACGTAATGTAAAACATTTAGATATTTTGAATAAAGTTAGTGCAAACAAGAGAGTACACAAGAGAGGAAAAATTGTTGAGGATGGTGGGGTCCCTCAGCTGAGACTGTTGGCCAGGGCATGAAAGCTGTGTTTGTTGTTAAGTAAACTAAACTAGATAATATTTGTATTATCAGTCTGATGATGTTCAGTTATCCATGTTTCATCCATCCATAACCAAGAGAATTACTAACTAAGATTTAAGTAAAATAATAAATAAAATAAGATTTTACTATTCTGTATCAATGTGATTTTTGGTGATTATCAAAGATTTTTCAGTGTCCCACATTGGGGACACAACTGTCTCACATTAGGAAGCTGCGGATTGTCTCAGACGACTTGCAATAAGAGCACTAATATGTCTATAATTTCTCTTATGAATGGGTTATCTGAATTTTCTCATTTGATTTGATTAGGACCCATCCTGGGGTTTTTAAAATGGTATTGGTTGTGGATTTGATGTTTTGGTTACACATCGCAATATGTCATAGAAGTCTGAAGTGCAAAACATTTCCCACATTAGGGCAATTCACCCTATTCAATTTTCGGGTCAGTTAATGAGGAGACAGTCCGGATAAATGTGTGATAAAAGTGGCAAAATAGGAAGAAATGTAAAAATAAAATAATCTCTTACGATGCCAAAAACATTCTCAGGTCACTTTCTGGTCAGTATTTTAAAATCACTCTTACCAGGTCACTGGCGTTTTTAGCAAGCTCATCCTCACTGGATGCTGCCGAATCCACCACCAGCTTCTCGAAGCACGTCGAGCCCAAGGACGAGCTCTTCTGCTGGGACATCGCCAGATGAGCCACCAGCAGCTTCGGGCTCCCGTGCGCGGATACGGAAATCTCCGGTTTGCTGATTGATGCTCCATCAGCAACGGCCAGCGGTGAGATCCCGAGCCCTTTACTGGCGCTGGAGTTCGGCTGCTCGCTCAGGGTACCGTCGCCTACTATAGCCGGTGGAGTTGAAGACAGATTGGGCTGCGAGGACGAGAAGACCCGGTCCAGGACCTGTTTTTTCTTTCTTTTAAACATCCATAACCCGCTTTCTTTTTTACTATCCCCACTGCGTCGTTCGGACCCCAGTTTAGGGCTCAAAAACGGTTTGGTCTTCTCTTGGAAATTCCTCCACATCCTTCTCTGGTAAGACGCTGATTGCGGGTCTTTGTCGCTCTCATCCGTGTGTTTCTCCTCCATAGTCCCCGTCCAGCAGCAGCAGCAGCAGCAGCAAGCTTTCAGCGCGCGGAGCGCCAGTGACACTGAAGCGCGCGGGCGAGCGCGCAGCAGCGCGTGCTCTTGATCGTAGATGACACTCAGGCACTTACAACACATTCACTTTATCTGGTCAATATGGTACTTGTGGCATTATTCAGGGGGTCTTTTACAGCACCTTAACATTTAAGTCTAAACTAAAACCTATAAAAAAAAAAAATTTATTAAAAAAAGCCCAATAGGACAAGTTCAAATCTGAACAAAGAAGGGTTGCCCAACAAGGGTTACCTGTGAAATAAACGTGAGTGTGGAATGCATCTGATTCACTCTTTAATGACTTAATGATCTGACAGTGACCTATGAAAAAGCCAGTACACGAATACATAATTGGAGAATGGAAAGATACGCCTCCTTCTGGTGAATGTTCGTAATTATAAGGATTTGGTGAGTGTATATTTGATTGCATCATGTCATTATTATTACATGCTGTTAACAAGCCATTTGAGCTATTTAAATTGTGTTTGTTACTGTAAAACGTGCTGATAATAATACAGGTGCACACTAGAAGAAAGCATGATGGCTTTAGGACAGAGTTAATCAGTTAACAGGTTTTAACTGTGGTAGGCCTATTTTTAGTTTATTGTTAAAATTACTAACATAGCTATGCAGTGTAAACAGCCATGCTATTGATTTAAAAGTGAAGGCAAAGTCAAGATAATACCACCCACAATAAAACCCACTCATGTGTCATTTTAAAGATTGTAGAATTTGAATATGAATATGTAATTATGAAGGTTGTAGTTGCTGTAAACTAAAGGCTATGATGTACACCCAGTGTGTGTGAGTGTGTGTGTGTGTGTGTGTGTGTGTGTGTGTGTGTGTGTGTGTGTGTGTGTGTGTGTGTGTGTGTGTGTGTGTGTGTGTGTGTGTGTGTGTGTGTTACCTGTGTATTATTTTTACACACATCTAACACTATTCATTAAGACATTACTTAAAAAAAAAAGGATAAATGCTGAGTATATTTACTATTCTTTAGATATGTTTCAAATCACAGAAGGGAAATCATTACCGGTCAGAAAAGCTCATGAGAATTAATGAGTAGACTGAGATGTCTGGCCAATATCTCAATACTTAATTATGCTTCTTGTCAAATTATAGTATGATAAACCGTTTTAAGCCCATCATCCTAAAGCTGTTATCCCTCGCAGTATACCATTTATTTTAGACAAGTACTAAGTTAATGAAATACTGTATTCGCAAATTGTCTGCATTATCTTGCCATGTACAAAATGATACACCCCTGTCGGAACATGCCATTGGTAGCTAAGAGATCAGACTAAACAAACCAACAAACACTCCACAGGCTACAGGGAAACACTTCACAGCAGGTAAGTGCTCAACTTTACTTTGCAATATATATTATTTTATATGTGTAACTCACACACCCACATATACACATATACACATTTTAACTGCAATAAAGTACTCTTTCTTCATGTGGTCATTGTGGCTATGATGAATGCCGATTAAAATTGTAAGTGCTCAATTAAAGGGATTCATCTCTGTTAAATGAATGAAGGTAAGGTATTCATCATTCATGCATCAAGGTGAATCAGTACTCAGAGGCAGATAATCAATAGGTGGTGTGGTTTCCTAGAGCCCTTGAGTTATGCTCACTACAATGCAATGTAGGAGAGAACCACAAGGAGAACACCTCTGAGTTCTTCTATTGCTTCAAAGGCATTTGATTCAGCTTCATTTAGACAATATGGCTCTGTCCTGTCGTTTCTTTTACAAAGTAAAGCATTCCCAGATTCTATTTATTGATTACCTGTGATGGACTTGCCGTCTGTACAGGGTGTCCCGAGACGCTGCAGGCTCCAGCATCCCCAGCAGAGGATAAAGCGGTTTAGAGAATGGATGGATGGATGGATATTCACTAATTACAATATTTTACAATATTAAGTTACATCAAAAGCAATTTGAAAAAAAGATGAGGCTCTGACAAAAGAGTTCTAGTTAATTAATTGTGTTTTGAGACAGACATATGGAGAGCCACATGACCAATCAGGAACGCACTTTAAGAACTCTACTAGAAGAAGCCGTGAAGATCAGGGACGATGTGGTGACTGGTATACGCGCAGCTCAGGGTTCAGTCCTGATGGAGTCGTCTGCTAGAAAACTACTGGAGAACCACATTCAGATCATAACTCATGTTGTCAAACAGCTCAGCACAGACATCCAGGTACGAAAATAAGTTTTACAGTGACATATTATATTATATTATATTATATTATATTATATTATATTATATTATATTATATTATATTATATTATATTATATTATACCCTGGATCATAAAACCAGTCACAAGTCGCATGGGTATATTTGTGGCAATAGCCAACAATACATTGTCTAAGTCAAAATTATCGATTTTTCTTTTATGGCAAAAATCATTAGGATATTAAGTAAAGATCATGTTCCATGAAGATATTTTGTAAATTTCCTACCGTAAATATATAATACATTTATTTTCATGAGTGAAGGGCAGCACAATCGCAAACATAAATGGACGACTTTAAAGGTGATTTTCTCAATGTTTTGATTTTTTGCACCCTCAGATTCCAGATTTTCAAATAATTGTGTCTCGGCCAAATATTGTCCTATCCTTACAAACCATACATCAATGGAAAGCTTATTTATTCAGCTTAAAAATAAATCAGCAAATCAAATCAAATCTTCAACAAATCAAAAAATTGACCCATGTGACCAGTCACATATTATATTATATTATATATACATAAATTTAATCATGTGTATGAGTAAATAAATGTCCATCAGTCTAATTTATGTCCCCTGATGTTTTCTTCCTTCTCAGAAATTCCAGAATAATCACACTGATAGATTGTTAGATCAATAACATCTGGTCAATGCATCTCAAAGTTTTACATTTATTTTTAATGTGAAAGCAAAAATTTAACAGTGCTTAATGAGCGAGGTACAGTTTCAGAGAACATGCCAGCAGAGCCATTACCTGATGGGATATATTATGCAGAAAATTATGTGCATAAAAAATGAAAGAATCAAATAAATCAAAGCCCATCAGTCACTACAGCCAGAATGAGGGATTTTTTATTTAATTTTTTTGTTCCTGAAGAGTGATGATGTAACCAGGCTTGATTAGCAACGGAAAGACATTAGGAATCTCTGCTAGGCCTAATGATGAGGGCTAAAACACTTCTGGCTTTCCCTCTAAAATTACAAAAAGTGAATACACTCGAGGTATATTTTCCAATTCAGAAACTATAAAAAAAATGTTTTTTAAATCCTTCATAATCACTCCTGCGTTATAATGGAAAATGACTGAAGTCTGTCAAACTGTGATAGCGGTGAGTGACTGCTGATATGAGCAATCACACTGTAACTGTTGTATGACCGCAAGGACAGAACAATCTTCTGTCTCCCCAGGTGCTGGAAACCCAGATTATTGAGAGAGACAAGCTTGCTGTAGGGACGACTTTTGCAGTGAAGAGCTTGGATCACAAGAACATGATGGGTATTGGAGATCTCAGAGGCAGAGTGGCAAGGTCACAAATTACACCAAGATTTTATTCATATTTATAGAGCTCCAACATTTTTAGATCACTAGTGAAAATGCTTTTATTTTATTTTATTTTAAAAATGATTATGAATTTCATAATTTCTTGGTATATGTCTCTTTTTTTCATTTTCCCTGAAGTTCATTATAAATATGAGCATTAACTCAAAGTCTACAAGAGCTACTATTTCACTACACTTTCGGTGCAATTCATGAATCATTGTGATTGTGTTGCTAATGACATTTTATAACAACAAGGTTGAAAATGAGATGTTCACTCGTGTAAGAGAATGCATATTTCCAAACATCCAGCTTAGTGGACTTATTAGACAAATGTCTTCTTGGCATTTGTGTATTCGAAAAAGCCTAATGTTTGTATGAAATGAATGTGGAAATAGAAAGAGTGCGGAGGGTCAGTGGTGCCTTACAGGCATAGACACAGTAGCTTGATGAGATGAAATGAGATGTTTGCTGACTGCACGACCTATGATTCCTCTCTTAACATACGCCATATCACACAACCCTTCACACATTATGTATTCATTAGTTCATCATTGTGGAATGAAAGACATCTAAATTACTCTTGCCTGCAGTGCACAAACAAGATTTGTGGCCAATCAGATTATTTCCCCATTTGCCATCTTCTGAGTCATTGTTGCAGTGGCAGATGCTGTCATCACTTTTAGGTGATGGCAAAAAGATAAAATATTAATTATTATATTTTATTTTATTTTATATTATATAATTTTTTATAACAAAGGGTAAAACTGCAATCTACATAGTTCCAGAATTGCTACATTATTTTATTGTATTTATATGGGAAAAGATTTGAATGGAAAAATGTCTATTATTTTCATAATTCCTTAGTAGTAAGTCTCCTTAGTTTTAGAACCTCAAACTGTAGTCTACAAAAAAAAAAAATATAGGCCCTATTTTCGAAATCACCTTTTTAGTACCTTATAATTAGAATGTATAAATATTTTATTTTTGAGAATAAACTCTCTTAAAGGTTGTATCAGCGATTTCAGGCCTAAACATAAATGATCACATTCATCTAATCTTTCCTAACGATCCGCTAGCTGCCCGCCCCATAAGCAGGCCGTTAAAAAAACACGTCTCTGTAGGCAGCCTAGGCTCTGAGATCTGCACACAAAAAAAATTGGTTTCACCAACCACTCAAAACCAAAATAAACAGTGTTCCAACCAATCACCGACAGGGGGTGGGTGTTGTGAGGTTTTTTGATCGTGACTCCGACTTCGCGTGCAGCCGTGCATGAGCGCAAAACCTCCTGTCGGTGATTGGTTGGAACACTGTTTATTTTGGTTTTGAGTGGTTGGTGAAACCAATTGCTGATACAACCTTTAAGAGCATGAAACTAAGGATGTTATTGCTTCATAATGCAGCAGAGATTAGAGTAGAGATTTTTCCAGTTGAAAAAAGTGAAAAAGTAGAAACAGAAAAATTGCAGATGTTTTAATGTCAGTTGTTACCACAATATACAAACACCGAAAGTATCTTTATAAAAAAATGTTTTGTTGTTTAATGAGGAGACAACCACAGACTGTAATTTGAAAATCAACTAAACCATTAAAATGGTCAGTGCTGGTCCCACTGGTTCCCACTTTTAATTAAGACCAATTCTACCTCATAAATAGCATGGTAGCCAATAATAATTTTTTTCATATTTTTTTTAAGTTTCAGATGAAAATGCTGGCAAAATTATAGAATGTTCTTCTGATACTCACCGACCATTTTATTAGGTACGCCTGCTCATTTGCTGGTTAACACAAATATCTAATCAGCCAATCACATGGCAATTTAGGCATGAAGGCATGGGCTTAGCTTAGCTGACTTGTTGCCTTGCTGCCCTATCAGGCAATGACTTTGTTTGCACACGAAGATACCTTACGAAACTGATTTTGGATAGACAGCTCTTTGGGCGAAAATGCCTTGTTGATGACAGAGGTCAGAGGCCAGAATGGTTCAAGCTGACAGAAAGGCAACAATAACTCAAAAGAGCACAAATTCATGATGCATTCATGTCAATGTGAACCAAAATCTCTGAGGAATGTTTCCAGTACCTTCCTGAATCTAAGCAACAAAGAATTAAGGCAGTTCTGAAGGCATAAAGGAGTCCAACCCAGTACTGATCAGGTGTAGAGTGGCCGGTGAGGGTATCAGTATAACCAACCCTCAGGAACAGATGAAATACTTATTGTTGTCTGATTTTCCTTTTGCCTTAGATGTGATGCTAGCATTGCTAAACTGTCATCTGATGTTGTGACTGGAGGACGGGACATTCTGAAACTCCAACAGGAAGTGAGTGAGTTACGCTCTGTGCTGGAGCTGAAGCTGAGAGACATGGAGCTCAAGGTGAGACGTTAATGACGAGAGCACGTGATAGCTTAGATTGAATTACCAAAATCTATTCACTCAAAGGCATTCGTTTTAACATCTATATTGTGCAAAACAAAAACAAAACACTGTTTCTAAAGTATCTTTATTACAGTGTCATTTTCACATGCATTTTTAATGCTCCTTCAATGATACCATGGTATTACATAGTACTGTATATCACCATGATAAATATTCAAAAAATATATGGAAATACCATCCCACTAAACAGGAAACGTTCTCAGATCTTTGGCTAACCTTCTAGCAAGGGTCTCTCAATGTTATGAACTTCTTCCAGTTAATAGAATTAATAGAATGTTTATTCTGAGTTTTCTGGTCTTTAATAATGTTCTTTCTTTTTCTTTACATTACTACTTGTTTCAGATTGTTCAGAAAAAAATTCAAAAGTAACATTACCATTATTTTTGCCAAATGATAAAAATGAAATGTTCCCTCAACCTTCACAAAACCCCCCCAAAAAAGAACTTTTTAAAAAACTGAACGTTTTGACATTCAGAGAACATTCAGAAATAACATTAGCATAACATTCTTAGAACATATTTTTGTTAGCTGGGATGGTTCTTATATTTGGCATGTCTACATTTGTTTTCCTCAACTTACAAGGTATAAATAAATGTGACCAAGCCAGTATGTGCATTAGATATGAAATTGCATCAGCTTTGGCCCACACCTCTCTTACGCTGGGGGAAATGCAGCGTTGTCATCCATATAAACTGTCCCTGCATGGTGACTGTGTGATAACCGTAAATCTCAGTGATTGCAGTGCATTAGCTCTAGGTAGTGGTCACCAGAAACCATAAAGGTAATTGAAAATATAAGGGGATGCGGACAGCCATGTAAAAAAAAAAAAAACGTTTATTTTTTAGTTGATAGCTGGTTTAGGAATGCTACATTTGGGGACAAGGTTATTGATTCAGCTCCGTTTGATACAGTTTGGACAGTGTTTGGACATTAGAAGGACAATGAAAACTATGTGGATTGAGCATGATGAGTACGCTTTATAATGTCTTGTTAGCTGTCTCATGATGTAGGAAAACTACAGATGTCAATGTCAGAGAAGTTCATCTCTCAGAGAAACGCCATTGGAGATTTACAGAAGGAGATACAACAACTGGATGTAAAGTAAGAGCAACTAAAGTCACTTCTCAATACTTAGACAGTTATTTTAAGAGTTCCTGCTAAAATATAAATTAAAATATGTATATATATAAATGAATCTATATAACAATATTGCCTAATTATTAAATAACTAATACAATATTGGACCCACCGTGGACCCACCACCTGCAGGAGGGACCGTAAGGGGCCGGTGCAAAGTGGATCGGGCGGCAGTCGAAGGCGGGGGCCTAGACAACCCGATCCCTGGACGCGGAATCTAGCTCTAGGGACATGGAACGTCTCCTCTCTGGCGGGGAAGGAGCCTGAGATTGTGCGTGAGGTTCAGAGATTCCGACTAGAGATAGTTGGGATCACCTCTACGCACAGCTTGGGCTCTGGAACCACACTCCTCGAGAGAGGATGGACTCTTCACCACTCTGGAGTTGCCCATGGTGAGAGGCGGCGGGCTGGTGTGGGTTTGCTTATAGCCCCCCAGCTCAGCCGCCATGTGTTGGAGTTCACCCCGGTGAACGAGAGGGTCGCTTCCCTGCACCTTCGGGTCGGGGATAGGTCTCTCACTGTTGTTTGTGCCTACGGGCCAAACGGCAGTGCAGAGTACCCGGCCTTCTTGGAGTCTCTGGGAGGGGTGCTGGAAAGTGCTCCGACTGGGGACTCCGTCGTTCTACTGGGGGACTTCAACGCCCACGTGGGCAGCGACAGTGACACCTGGAGGGGCGTGATTGGGAGGAACGGCCCCCCTGATCTGAACCCGAGTGGTGTTCTGTTATTGGACTTCTGTGCTAGTTACAGCTTGTCCATAACAAACACCATGTTCAAGCATAAGGGTGTCCATCAGTGCACATGGCACCAGGACACCCTAGGCCGGAAGTCAATGATCGACTTTGTGGTTGTTTCATCTGACCTCCGGCCGTATGTCTTGGACACTCGGGTGAAGAGAGGGGCGGAGCTGTCAACTGATCACCACCTGGTGGTGAGTTGGATCCGATGGCGGGGGAAGAAGCTGGACAGACTCGGCAGACCCAAACGTACTGTGAGGGTCTGTTGGGAACGTTTGGCCGAATCCCCTGTCAGAGAGATCTTCAACTCCCACCTCCGACAGAGCTTCGACCAGATCCCGAGGGAGTCTGGAGATATTGAGTCCGAGTGGACCATGTTCTCCACCTCCATTGCCAACGCGGCCACTCGGAGCTGTGGCCGTAAGGTCTCCGGTGCCTGTCGAGGCGGCAATCCCCGAACCCGGTGGTGGACACCGGAAGTAAGGGATGCCGTCAAGCTGAAGAAGGAGTCCTATCGGTCCTGGCTGGCTTGTGGGACTCCTGAGGCAGCTGATGGGTACCGACGGGCCAAGCGGACTGCAGCCCGGGTGGTTGGGGAGGCAAAAACTCGGGCCTGGGAGGAGTTCGGTGAGGCCATGGAGAAGGACTATCGGTCGGCCTCGAAGAGATTCTGGCAAACCGTCCGGCGCCTCAGGAGGGGGAAGTGGAGGTGGGCAGCTGTTGACCTCGACTGGGGATATCACCGGACGGTGGAAGGAATACTTCGAGGATCTCCTCAATCCCGCCGTCACGTCTTCCATTGAGGAAGCAGAGGCTGAGGACTTGGAGGCGGACTCGTCCATCACCCAAGCTGAAGTCACCGAGGTAGTCAAGAAACTCCTCGGTGGCAAGGCACCGGGGGTGGATGAGATCCGCCCTGAGTACCTCAAGTCTCTGGATGTTGTGGGGCTGTCTTGGCTGACACGCCTCTGCAGCATCGCGTGGCGGTCGGGGACAGTGCCTTTGGACTGGCAGACCGGGGTGGTGGTCCCTCTTTTTAAGAAGGGGGACCGGAGGGTGTGCTCCAACTATAGGGGGATCACACTTCTCAGCCTCCCCGGGAAAGTCTATTCCAGGGTACTGGAGAGGAGAATCCGGCCGATAGTAGAACCTCGGATTCAGGAGGAACAGTGTGGTTTTCGTCCTGGTCGTGGAACACTGGACCAGCTCTATACCCTCTACAGGGTGCTGGAGGGTTCATGGGAGTTTGCCCAACCAATCCACATGTGCTTTGTGGATTTGGAGAAGGCATTCGACTGTGTCCCTCGCGGCATCTTGTGGAGGGTGCTCTGGGAGTATGGGGTTCGGGGCCCTTTGCTAAGGGCTACCCGGTCCCTGTACGACCGGAGCAGGAGCTTGGTTCGCATTGCCGGCAATAAGTCAGACTTGTTCCCGGTGCATGTTGGACTCCGGCAGGGCTGCCCTTTGTCGCCGGTTCTGTTCATAACTTTTATGGACAGAATTTCTAGGCGCAGCCAGGGGCCGGAGGGGGTCAGGTTTGGGGACCACACAATTTCATCTCTGCTCTTTGCGGATGATGTTGTCGTGTTGGCCCCATCAGACCAGGACCTTCAGCATGCACTGGGACGGTTTGCAGCCGAGTGTGAAGCGGCTGGGATGAGAATCAGCACCTCCAAATCCGAGGCCATGGTTCTCAGTCGGAAAAGGGTGGTTTGCCCGCTTCAGGTTGGTGGAGAGTTCCTGCCTCAAGTGGAGGAGTTCAAGTATCTTGGGGTCTTGTTCACGAGTGAGGGAAGGATGGAACGGGAGATTGACAGACGGATCGGTGCAGCTTCTGCAGTAATGCGGTCGCTGTACCGGTCTGTCGTGGTGAAGATCGATTTACCGGTCAATCTACGTTCCTACTCTCACCTATGGTCATGAGCTGTGGGTTATGACCGAAAGGACAAGATCCCGGATACAGGCGGCCGAAATGAGCTTTCTCCGCAGGGTGGCTGGGCGATCCCTTAGAGATAGGGTGAGAAGCTCAGTCACTCGGGAGGAGCTCAGAGTAGAGCCGCTGCTCCTCCACATCGAGAGGGGCCAGCTGAGGTGGCTCGGGCATCTTTTCCGGATGCCTCCTGGACGCCTTCCCGGGAAGGTGTTCCGGGCATGTCCCACCGGGAAGAGACCCCGGGGAAGACCTAGGACACGCTGGAGGGACTATGTCTCCCGGCTGGCCTGGGAACGCCTCGGGGTCCCCCCGGAAGAGCTGGAGGAAGTGTCTAGGGAGAGGGAAGTCTGGGCATCCCTGCTTAGACTGCTGCCCCCGCGACCCGGCCCCGGATAAGCGGAAGAAGATGGATGGATGGATGGATGGATACAATATTTAAAGGATATATATATATATATATATATTACGCTTTTTGTCTTTACATTGTCATTGAATCATTCACTCAACCATTGTCAGTAATGCCAAACGCTGTTGACAATGAATGCACAGTGTAATACAAAATTCAAATTATTTACATCAAAAACAAGATTACATTGTTTTTGTGTGTGTGTTCAAAGTAAGTTTCAAACTAAAATAATAGGCCTACATAGAATATATCCTGGCTGTAAAACATGTGCCAGAGCATTCTGAATTAAACATTGATTAATCTTGTCACTTTTAATGACAAGGAAACTATTGTTAATTTATTTTTATTCATTGTATACATACTGTACAAAGATGTTTTTGATTGAAATTAAATATCGTTTTTGAAGTTTATCTTCACAAACTGTAAAGGTATACTTCAATGGGAATGTTTTTGTATGCAGTGATAAAAGAAAAAAGATTCAATCAAATAAAACAGAAAAAAAGAGGAGAAGAGAAAAAGGCCAAACACCCTTGATTCTTGCATGTCTCTTAACCGAATGTGGTATGCCAAGTTGGAATATGCTGAAGCATGAATTTAATTTATTTGTTTTTTTGCTTGGCAGATATGTTTTCTGTGTGGTTTGGGCTGCTGGAGTGCAAAGATTTAATTGATTAAAGAAACAAGTAATCAGACCTGTTGCAGAAATCCATTCTATTTTAGGCCCCTAGTTTCTTTTAATAAAATGTTGTATGTGAAGGGCACTCGTGAAGGTATTGACAGCCCTGACATCAGTTATTGCAATGCTTTACCACCGGCCCACTTTATCGAATCTGCTGTCAGGAGGACTTGTTCTGTTGAGACTGATGTAAAAAGGGAACTAGTAATGTGCCAGTGACTCACCAGATACGCCTCCAAATAGTGCCAATGCCAGTCTATGTGCTGCCACATGAGCATCATGGCATGTGCAAGGTGATGCTCTCCATTTCTTTGACAATATTAGCTCTTGTCTGCAGTGTGGAGCAGATGGCAGCTGAAATGGAGCCTTGCCCATGATGCCCATGGTGTGACAGAATCAAAGGAATTGGCTGCCTATGCTTGGGCTGTTATGTAATAGTGGTGAGTCAAGATAGCTTACAGTGACTCATGATGAGAAGCATATGGGCCAAAGAAAAATAAACACATTGAGAAAGAAGCCGGGAACAATAGCACAAGCCCAAATGTGATGTCTATTAGACACAATGACACAAATACCTTTTTGAAAGATATGCTATTTAAGAACAACAACAAAAACATCCACCACAACATATATGTAGGCTGTTTAAAATGTATAGGCCATTTAAAGGCCCAGCATTAGCTAAGTAAACACAAACTATTGTTTTGGATAAGACAAATTGTAATCAATGATACAAAGCAAAGGTGCAAAGCTTGAGTCTTGAGTCCACTCCAAAATGAGTTATTCTGTATCAGTAAGCACTGTTTCTGAATTCTCTGAAACGCCTTGGCTGTGTCTGAAAGCGCCATCTATACTCTTAAATAGGGCACTATTTGAGGGGACAGCCATTTTAGTGCTGTCCAAAACCATAGTGGACATTATGGAGTGCACTCATTCAATCCTATAATGCACCGGAATAAAAAGTGTACAACCAGTGTGCTTCTCATTTCTTATTTGTGCATCCTCGCTTCCTTTCCTCGCGTCTCGGCTTCACCCCCAGGATGCAAGGAAAGAAAATGAGGATGGAGGAATCGAAGGAAAGCTTATTTGAATATTGGAATATTCTTGATCACTCGAGCGTCATCAGCAGCTCTCAAAGGATCTGCACTTAAGGGGGAGGAGAATTTATATGTGCATCAGGTTTCTCGACAAGAAAGACTTCCGTATAGGATACACATGTGCATCCTCGCTCATAACTCCTCTGGAAGCTTCCTTACTCCTTGTTCCTCACTGTGCAATTAGAGAATTAGAGTTGTGCAATTAGAGTTTCCGGGTCACGGGTTGGAGGTCGGAGGAGCGAGGAAACGAGGAAGCATCAATTTGAGTATTAAGAAGCACCCCCAATGTACATTCAACTGTTAGAGAATACCCATAATGCACTGTGAGGGTAGCGCTAAATTAATTCCCAGAAGATGGCACCTGCAGCTGAATCATTCATCCATCCATTTTCCAAACCCCAATGTGGGTAAAGCGCTTGATTGTAGTCTTGGGTTTTCTTCTGGGAACATACGTCACAATATTCCTCATTTAAATAATCCCCGCCCAAGGCATACGCAAAGAAAAAAAAGGGGGCAATGCCTGGTTGAATAGCGTTGTGTTGAAACCGGTTGAAACTCGTGATTTTGGTAAGGGGTGTGACATTTCCGAAACATGCTCAAAGCGGTTTATCAATCACAACACAGATGATCCATCCGATCAATCAGAGCACATTTTTCTTTTCGGAAGGAGGAGCTTCACACAGACAGGAAGTAATCAGAGCATTACTTACAGACTGGGAAGAGAGGTGCTGTAACTATGTAAAATATGTGAAAAATATTGTTTTTTGAACATTAAAGCATGAAAACCTATTCTAGTAGAGCCCAAAAACAAAATCAAGACTTTGTAAAAGGGCATAATATGGCCTCTTTACTACATAATAATCAGAATACCTTTACTACAATGGGAGAAAATTGTATTGTAGCATGTAATGTAGCATGTATGTGTGTATGTTTATGCAGAACCTCTAGTGGTCTGAAGGAGATGGAGGAGCAGACAGTGAGACTGAGGAAGTGGACAGAGGAACAGATGAAAACCACAGTTCAATCACACACAGAGAGCAGCCAGCAGTACACACTGCTGCAGGACAGAGTGGTAAACATGTGAATGGGTCTCAAACTCAAAATGAATGGCCTTATTATATATATATATATATATATATATATATATATATATATATATATATATATATATATATACTGTACAGAATATATGATATCTGTGCAAAATATGTTCTTAGGTGGAAGTGGAACGCTGGCTAAAGGAGAAAATTATTCTTCTTTCTGGGCATCTGGAAAGGTTGGAGGCACAACTGGAGAAGGTGCGTTCAGCTCACAGGACCACGCATTCAGAGAGCAAACTCGACAGAATGATCATCACTTTGGAGAAGAGCTTCAGAGAAGAGCTAGAGCAGATGAGGAGGGAGTACCAGTCAGGTGAGTCTCACATACGAGGATGAAATAAAAGAAACCGTTTCTACATTTTGACATCAATCTGTATCCTACAACTGCTGTTCAAAAGTTAGGAGTCAGGAAGATTTGGTAATGTTTTTGAAAGAAGTCTATTATGAAACACACCAAAAAATTGTAATAATCTGGTCTGCTCAGAAATTCAATATTTCTTTGCTAGGGAAAAAACTATTCCAAAACAATGTCCGACGCACACTTCAGATACTAATTATTATAATATTATATTCTGGAACTAGCTAATTCATATAGAAAACGTAAAAAAAAAAGTAAATTATACTTTTAAACAAAAATACAATAAAAACAGTAATATTGTGAAATATTATTTCAATTTTAAATAACTGTTTACTATTTTAATTTATTTTAAAACATAATTTATTCCTGTGATAGCAAATCTGAATTTTCAGCATCATTACTCCAGTCTTCAGTGTCACATGATCCTTCAGGAATCATTCTAATATGCTGATTGGCTCCTTAAAAATTTGTACTGACCCCAAACTACCAATTAGTGTACCGGTATATAGAAAGCTAAAGTACATTATATGCATTTTTACTCCATCATGTTTGGTGCCTCTCTATCCAGACGTCTGGTTCAACAAATCACTGAAAGCCAAAATATGACCAGTAAACTAGAACAATAGCTGTCATTTCTCAACAACAGATTGGAAAAATTGTGTTCGAGCTGCCTGACATGCAATGCCAGCCAAACTAAGTGGCCCAATTTATCTCTCCTTTGGCTGTTTTCTTGAGAAATCAAAGTGCAAATAGAAAGCATGACTCAAATTCGGACTGAATCAATCTTTTTGGTATTACTTGTACCTTAATGTACAGGCAAGTCTGCTAAACTAAGCCTGCAGGGTATCTTTCAGCCTAGAATATTTGATATTATCTATATTTCCTTCCGACTACCCAATTTCAAAATGTTACTGATTGACAGACTTTGCCGACTATTTCCAGGCATTCTGTACAAAAGACCAAAGTAACCTCAATAAACAAACCCAGCAAAGAAAAGCTTTAAAAGGTACAGTACATGACTTGCGATCTCAAATTCTCTTTGAGATTCCAATGATGGACTGAGGGCAGGTGATGCATTATAGATGACACATCTAACACACACTTCTGCCACAGAGTCAATGCTCCCACAAGTGAAGGTAATCTCCTCTATTTAACTTGCCAGGGTTTCAGGCAGTTCATGATGCCATTGCATCTCTGAGACACATCGGTGACACCAAAGCCAAGCTGGACAAAGGAGAGCTGCAAAGAGACATAAAACAGATCCAGAGAAACATGGTGGAACGGAAGGAGCTCTGACTAGATTATTATGAATAAAAAAACCATATATGCTGGTCTTGCTTGAGTATATAACCTGTGTGTGAGATCACGAAGTATGATTCAGCAGAATGTGGACAGATGGGCAATACAATCAAATAAGCTGAACATTTGTTTCCTAGAAAAAGAAAAAAAAAGGATTTAGCCGGTCTCCATGAGGTAATTTCCTGTAAATCTCTTTAGACCAGACTTTAAATTCAGATTCTGAATGAACAATCACGGTTGATGGAATTCGAACAAGGTACAATTATGGCAAATCAGAGATTAGATGCGCAATACTCATGTGGCTCAATACTGGAGGATTTGGAAGATGACCTGTTCTGTGTTTGTCTGCACGTCCGCAGACCAGTATTGATTGTAACGGATGCTGGAATAAACAAACGAGATCTCTTTGTTTTCATTTACATTTTCCAAGCCACCAATACATACTTGCAAAGCATTAATATACCCAACACAATTAACCATTTTTGTTATTTCCATCTTCATGTTTATGCTTTCATATTTTAGAGACACAATGACTTTTTGTAGGTCAGTTCTGCATAATGACAGTGGGGAAAAACAGAGGTCCATTAATTCTGCTAGTGCTTCTGTAGGGCAAAGATAACTGTAGACAGATTAAAAAGCAATTCATTTGTAATTTTTACTTCTCTGACCATAAACACATTTTCAAATGTGCCTAACAGTGGCTACAATAAGCAATGGCTGTTTTCAGGCTCCTGCAGAGATGAACCATGATAGAAGTGCTTTTAAGTTGCATAATGGCAATAATATTTTAGTCAGCCCAGGCTTGTGGCAATGATAATTATGTAGAAAGTCAGTCGCTGGAAGGAAGGCACAGAAAAATAATAATCAATCATTAATGCAATTTTTCAAGTGTCAACACCCATTTGAATGTGATCCAATGAGCAAAGGCTAATTCAGTTACACCATAAACAGCTCATTAAAAAGCCATTCATATAGATTCATATAATCTTTTTAGATTCATTCACACACAATTTAACGTAGCAGTGATATGTATACATAATAAAATGTCCTTGGTGATGTAAAGACTGAGATTTGTAAACACATTGATCAGTGAGTGTGTAGGAGATAAAGGAGAACAACTGGCTCTGCTATTGACGGTTCGATGGCGAAGTGTAAGTCTCCTGAGGAATCTGAGGATGGTTTACTGTCTCAGCTGGATGGGTAAAGGCGACTGTGGAAATCCACCAGTCTGCTGTCTCCTGCTGCTGTAGCCTTCAACAACAGGGTCTACAAGACCGAAACAGAGATTCAATGCCATTCTTAAACACAAAGCTCTTTCATTCATCTCATTAATTGCATTAGACGGCCGAAGGATACCGTTTAAACAATTACAATAACCGTTGTAGCAATTACAAATTATAATTGAATAAATGGATAATGAAAAACTATATTAGGTTAAGTAGATATCCAAAACTGAATCTTTGGCAAGCTTGATTAGATTACAATTGACTCTGATTAAGGAAAAACAGCCAAAGTAACTCATTTGTTTTCAAGTAGAGCGAGTGGATGTAACTGCTCACATCAATCAGCTCCAGGTCATCTTTGGCGTGCAGGTGACGCAGGAGGTACCAACATGCCACCGACGCAATAGTTTCAGAGCTGCCTGAGGCTGAACCATAAACAATCCTCTCCAACAGGCGACGGGTTTCCCTGCGGAAGAACCAACCATCATCAATTTAAACCTGATCCAATTAAAACTCTAATATCATGAATAAAGGAGATAGGTTTCATATTAAAATAGACTACATAAGAATGCAATGCCAAGATGAGGCAAACAATAAAATACAAAGGTGTGGCACAGAACAGGTCAGACTGACCTGACATGTTGATTAAATGGGTGACAATAAATGTGATGTCAACACAAAAACTCTATGTAAGGCCCTACCTGGAGCCCATTTTTATGGAGAACTGCAGTAAGGCTTGTAAGAGCAAAGCTACTGGTGAGTTGCCCATTTTTAAGACTTCAGCACTGGCTTCCAACACCAGATCCTTCCACTCAGAGACACAGACACCAGCCTGTAGTCAGAAGAACAATTAGATATCTTTACGTACTGTAGTATATACTTGCACTGTAAAATGGTTTGGTCTTTAAACAGACTGGAATAGAACTGGTAATTAAAAACAAGGATTTTAGATGCATTTTAGCTGGCAAAGTTCAGACTAATATATGACCGGAGTTGGTATACGCTGAAGGCTGACACACTTTAATTAAAAGTAATGAAAGACTGGCCACAAAGTGTCTAATTCAATTTAACAGGCAAAGCTGCAGTCAGCTAAAATGAAGGAAATAAGCTGACAGTTAGAGATGGAGGGGAGGGGGATAGACAAAAAAGCCAATGAGAGAGAGAGAGAGAGAGAGAGAGAGAGAGAGAGAGAGAGAGAGAGAGAGAGAGAGAGAGAGAGAGAGAGAGAAACAGAAGGAAAGCGGAAAAAATGTGCAAGAAAGACGCCTGAAGGCGCTGCAAGAGGCTTAGCCCAAAATAATAATGTCCTTTTGCATTAGCGGTCAGTCACACAGACACTTGCAGCTATTTTAAAATGTTACAAGGAAAACAGCAGGAATATATTGCACAATGTATCCAAATTTATTAAAAATACAACAAAAAAAAAATCACAAAAGCTTTCTATTTGAAATAAATTATGTTCATTAAATCAAAGAATGCTGAAAAAAGTATCACGGTTTCCACAAAAATATTAAGCAGCACAATTTTTTTTAACTGATAATAAGAAATGATTCTGAGCAGAAAATCATATTAGAAATTATATACATTTATAAGACATAAGAAAAAAAATCTTATTACATAAGAAAAATATACAAATTATATTACTTATTTTTTGTATATTATTTACATTTTCAAAATCTGTCTGTTTTCTTCCATGTTAATAGAGAAAAAGGTCTCAGTCAGTCGGTCTGCACTGTATATTGTAACAAGTGTCTGAGAAAACTGCATTTCCTCCAACATCCCAGTACAAGATGAATGTGGTACTCACCAAACATGGCGTGAGCGCCAGCAGGGCTAGTCGGAGCAGGCTGCTCGTCTTCCCGCCGTGATCACCCAGCTGAGACGCCAGCTGAAGACTCTGTCTATAAGCCACAGAGGCCTGAGCCAGCAGACCCTGAGAGCGGTACACTTCTGCCAACCACTGAGAGACAGTGACATCAAATCAACAACGCTCTAGTGCCACATGTGTAAACCTTGTTAAACCTCCCTCCTATGCACAGTACACAAACATTTGTCAGTTTCATCGAAATCTCCTGCATGATTTAACCTTCATCCTTCCCTCGCACTTTGTAACATATCTTTCCCTCGCGGGTCAAAATGACCCAAAGCCCTAAAATTATACTTATATTATATTATTTTTTTCTTGTCCAGAAAGCTTATTTTATTTCATTTTGATTATTTTTTCAATTTTTTTAATGCAATGAATTTGGAGATTTTTTGTTATTTTTTATTTTATTTACCTTTTAATAACTAGATTTGATCAATAAATAATAAATAAATAGGCATTTAAGCACATTCCTCGCATTATTTCAACTTAAATTCAAAATGTAAAAAATGTCATGCATAACCCTTTTAATTCAGCTCAAAATATCTTACATTGGGTTTCTTTGCCGACCTCTTGTGAGAATTGTTTTTTATATAACATGACATTTCATGACTCTTGCCACTAGATGGCATTATAGCTCTATATGGAGAAAAAAAGATGTTCCGCTGGGTCCTAAAGTCAGTTTTTCTGTAGTACTGTACTATAGTATTAGTTTTTAGTTAGAATTTTGAGCATTTTTAGGTTTTCTATGTGTATTCCATTCATTCCTAAGGGGGTCAAATTGACCCGCAAGGGAAGGATTTGTTACTTTTTAAAATTTCAACCACAAAACTCCTCAAATCTATTCAAAGCACAAAAGTCCTAGGGTATTGGACCCCTCTGATGAACACTAAATTTTTTACATTAAAAAAGAAATGAGTTTCATGTCAAAATGAAGTGTGTGAACATTCAGTTCTGACCTCAGGGTAACAAAATGCCAATATCTACAAGGAAAGTCGTATGTCTAAAGTACATACAGCAAGATTCATATTGACTGAAAATCAACCTGACTCCAAGCTCTCTTCAGTGAGATGGTGAGTGTACGTACGTGCCAGGCAGACACAGAAGTGAGGTTAGCCATGACAGCAGCACTGAGCTGATCCAGCACCGCTTGAGGAACACAGTTACCGGCCTCAGACAGCAGGAGGCGCTCACACTGAACCTGCCTCAACATCAGGAACACCACAGGATGCTCTGGAGATACACTCAGAACCTGAGATGGGAAAAAGGATGTATGAAACCGGTTAAAGGTGCACAAAGCAATTACATGCTTAAGTTTTACTTGTTCTTTACCTTCCTAACCGGTACGACAGCTTTGCTCGCCACCAGCTTTAAAGGGATAGTTCACCCAAAAATGAAAAATCTGTCATTAATTATTCACCCTCATGTCGTTCCAAACCCGAAAGACTTTAGTTCATCTTTGGAACACAAATGAAGATCTTTTTGATGTAATCTGAGAGCTTTCTGTTCCCTCCATTGACAGCCAAGTAACTACCACTTTGACGCTTCAAAACGTTCATAAAGAGATCATAAAACTAATCCATATGAATTGAGCGATTTAGTCCAAATTTTCTGAAGAGACTGGATCGCTTTATATGATGAACTGATTTAATTTAGGCTTTTATTCACATTTAAACATTGATCAGCGAACATAAACATAAACTCGGCCGAACCTGCTTGACGCACAAGAATAAACCTCATTGGTTCTTGAGGAAGCTCAAACGTGCTGCGTAACATGAGAATGAACCTCAATGGCTCTTCTCGCACATCAAGCAAGCATGCTTGAGTTTCCGTTTACCACAGCTGATGTGTGAGGTGATGAATGTTTATATGTGAATAAAAGCCTAGATTAAATCTGTTCATCATATAAAGCGATCGTGTCTCTTCAGAAAAGTTCAACTAAACCACTCAATTTTTACGATCTCTTTTTGAAGATTACTCTTTATGATCTTCATTTGTGTTCCAAAGATGAACGAAAGTTTTACAGGTTTGGAACATCACGAGGGCGAGTAATTTAAGACAGAATTTTCATTTTTGGGTGAATTATCCCTTTAATGCACTCACAGGCAGCATCTGAAATCACATACTTCTTTTCTACATATAGCAGGCAAAAAACAGTATGTGAAAAGAGTAGTATGTCCGAATTCACAGTATTCACTAAACAGTAGGCGAAAAGTTCCTGGATGAACTACTACCTCAGGCGAAATTTTGGAGTGGACACTTTACTATCCCATGAGGCCACATGAGAGGAGTTGTGAATGGCAGTGAAGTGACACAACTGTAGGTCACATGACCGTAACAACATGACCAATGTAGTATGTCCGGATTACATTCATAATCACACACATTTAAACGATATAGAACACAGCCACAGTCTCATGCTGTCTCATACTGTCTAGTAAGTAATACGTTTGGTAACTTTATGACCGTTAAAAAAGTATGTTTTATAGTATGACTATGGGTAATATGATGAAAATCGGGCGTACTACATCTGCAATGTTGTCACTGTCACTTGACCTACTAGCATCAGTTGTAGGAATCACACTACAAAATCTGGGTACTTTTTGCCTACTGTAATAATGTGTATACTATGACATACTACCGTTTTTCACCTACTATATAGTAGGGAAGTAGGAGTATTCAAACACAGGGATCGTATTCTTATGTAGAATGTAGTCACTAATATGACTGGAGTGTACAAAGTTTTAAACGCATTTGTTTATACTTTATGTCCAAAACTTTAAGCACAACAAATATACTTTTAAAATACTTATTCAATTATGTATATATTAATGTGACATGCTCAGAAGATCCGATCTCAAAGTCAGTCAAATTTATGTAGAAATTTCACAATAGGGTTCTCAAAATTTCTAGCATGACAACAACACTGTACAAAATCAATGTGTTCTTGGATCGAACTCTTAAAAATCACTGTAATCTAATGCAGTCAAACATTTAATAATATTTGGAAATTAAAATAGGTTAATCAGTGGTTCTGAACCAACACTGCACATATTGAATATCTCCTTTGTCTGATATACCCATTTTAGGTTTTACAGTACGAGTCAACCAGTGAAGGAAGCAGAGTCGGAGTTGGAAACTCATTTCTATGAGAGCGGAGCTACACGCTAGGTAGGAAATTGTGGAATTGACAGCAGATCGAAGAAAGCATTGAGAGCTACCGAAAGCATCTAACTCTTGAGAAATGCTCAATATTATGCAAATGACAGGCAAAAAACGGCAGGCAGGCAGCCAGTCACTGTGAGGTAAACGTAGTGACATCTGTCATGAGCATTTCAAAATCTGCCTACTTTCCTGGATTAGTGCATAAATCATATTATTTACATGTTAATATTTCGTTCAGATTTTAAATGATGCATTTTCATTGTCACTAAACTGGCTGGGTAAACTAGTGTTTTAAATTGACACTATATCCTTACTTTGGGCAAGCAAAAATATATCTGGCATCTTTCCAACTATAATTGTGTGTATAGATATGAAGATTACATTGGTTGTGTGGAAAACCAGCTAGTTTATACTGCTGGCTGAACCTCAGTCTAGATCAAATTCTAATGATGATCTGGCATTTTAAATTGCTGTCCTAAAATTATAGAACAAAGACAAACTTCCTCAAATTCGCTTTTACTTTTTTTAAATTGGCCTTCAAGTCATATAAATTATAGGATGGTTATTGTTGTTGAAATTATGTGTTTTATTCATTCCCTTTCTCTATCTTTTTATGATGCCAGTTGTCAATATTGTGAAGAACTTACTTTGGTCAACTTAGTTGTTTTAAATCTGATTTATAAATAAATCTAAATTGAGAGAGTTGACTACAGCAGGGGTATCGTGCTCCTGAAGGGCCACTGTTGTGCAGAGCTCAGCTCCAACCCCAACTAAACACACCTGAACCAGATAATCATGGTCTTCAGGATCACTAGAAACATCCAGGCAGATGTTTTGGAGCAAGTTGGAGCAACTCTACAGAACGTTGGTCCTTCAGGAGAAGGATTGGACACCCCTGCACTACAGACACCCCCCAAGTGGAACAGCTCTTGTGTTTTGAGCTGATCGAGAGCCATAGAGGCATACTAGACAGATGGTGCTGTGAAACGGGCACATTGTTCTGCTCTGAAGCCCTTGAATCTGTCTGTGTCTGCACCTGCGCCTGAGAGCTGATGAGAGACGAATCAATAGGGGACAGAGTGACACAGAAACAGAGAGCACGCTCATGTGTGTGTGTGTGTGTGTACCTGGGAGCAAAGAGTCTCTGCCTGGTCATATTGACCACTCTGTTTGAGTCCAGTCACGGCCTGCTGCAGCACCCATCCCTCCAGAGCCTGAGCCAAGAGCCCGTCCTCTCTCTGCAGGCCCTTCACTGAGAACAGACACACAACGCAGTCTTAAAGCCATGTTCACCGTCCGCATATACACTAACAGTCAAAAGTTTGGAATTATTGTGATTTTTTTATGCTTTTGAAAGTATTATACTCACCACAGCTGGCTCAAAAATACAGTAAAAACTAATATTGTGAAATATTATAGTTTAAAATACCTCTTTTCTACTTTAATATATATAAAAATGTAATTTATTAATGTGATGGCAAAGCTAGTCTTTAGTGTCACATGACCATTCAGAAATCATTATGTGTTGATTTGGTGCTCAATTATTAATAATGGTTCCTATTATTATCAATGTTGCAAAACGCTTTTGCTGCTATTTCTGTGGAAACCGTGATACATTTTTTTCAGAATTATTTGAGGAATTGACGGTTCAAAATAACAGCATTTATTTAAAAATTCAGCTTTGATTCACAGGAATGAATTCCATTTTAAAATATACTAAAATAGAAAACAGCTCTTTTAAATTGTAATTATATTTCACAATATTACTTTTTTCCTGTATTTTTTTATTGAATAAATTCAGCCTTTGTGAGCGAAAAAATTATTATTTAAAAAAACATTAAAAAAAATGTTATTGCAACAAACTTTTGACCATTAGCATATTCACATAGACTGACAAAACAGTCTCAAGTTTCACTGACCTTTTTCAGACACCAGAGTCATGTGCGCCCTCTCCAGATCTTCTCTGCGAGGGGCGGAGCCTGCGAGTAAGCATGCAGTGTTCTCTGTGTGACAGGCGGCCATTAGCCCCGCCCAACCAGCAGGATCATCTGCGTTTGTCAAACAGAAAGACAGAGGACACATCGATCCAACACTGAATCACTGTCATCCTACCTAGTGTAGACAAATATTTCATCTGGCTGATATATTGATGTCTCAGAGTCTCTTCTGTCCTCTCAAACTTTGAACATAGACCAGGCTTCACTCTGAATACACTCTCTGCATTACACTTGGCACTTACTCCTGCTGACACGTTAAATGCAAGGTTCTCAGTATCCAAAAGGAACATTTTCATCGTTTTAGGGTTAAAGAAGGGTGTGTTCTGTCCAATACTACATTAACAATGTTCTTAAACAAGAAGCCAAAGCTCATTACAACAGTTTGACATAAACTCAGTTTTTTTCTAACTGTAATGCGTATTTCAGGCTTCCCACACGTCAGACAATTTTTTTTTAATATTGCATTGTTTATTATAAATTACATATCTGTGCAATACTTTTTAAATTCATGTGCCCTTGTAATCTTTAATCAAAAATGTCCCCTTCCCTTCACAGGGACAGCATCTATTCTCTGATGATGTGTGCACCGGCATGTGTGCGGGACAATATTCCGTCCCCTCCAGCAAACTGTCACTCACATGAGATCACAGCAATTAGCAAATGATAACAATCCAATAAATTCCCGATGAACAAAATCAAGTCCCACCCCACATTTTTCTCTCATTCAAGGAGCAGTTTCACTCTTTCACTTTCTGCTTCATGCCGACTTTAAGACCAATACATTTCCATGATCCTTCCAGTCAAGCGTGGATTATGATTTTCAAAAATAAAATGATAGATATTGAACTAAAATAGTAAATTCTAAAGAAATACTTCAGAACTGAGCATGAGTAGGAAAAATTAATTTGTATATGAAGAGTTCAGATGCAAAAGCCTCTAAGTGCCATCTGAAATGTCCTTCTAAAATGAGTATTTTTATCAAGCTTGCATGTTTATGTTCAGTTATTTCACTTTAATGGCAATGAAAATGACCTATTAATTGTCATTAAAGTGAAATTACTGACCTTAAATATACGAGCTTGATAAAAACGCTCATTTTAGAAGGAAATTTCAGATGGCACTTAGAGGCTTTTGCATCTGAACTCTTCATATACTGGAGAATTTTCCATTTTTTTCCAGGCCTTTAAATCTACAAATTAATTTAATTTCCAGGACAATGGGAACCTTGATATTTGAGATACATGTGGAAAACAACTCTTCTTTCAACAAACAGCAAACAACAAACAAACTCTTCTTTTTTTTTTTGCCAATTAGTAAAGTCAACGTGTCATTGCAGGAGTAGTTCCCAAAGAATCAATGTCCTGAGACTGCACACATACACATTGGCAGGACCAACATTAATTTTATGCTTTTTTTAACAGTTCATGTCAGATATTTTTGTGGATTTGAAATATGTTATTTAAATAAATTTGGCAAGCAGAGATTTTGATATTTCCCAATTCAAACATTAGTCAGATATTAGTTTTGTATGCGTGAAAAGGCACTTTGTTCTGAGTCCTAGGCTGATGGGTTTATGATGGGTTTAGTCTTGGTCTCGTAGTCAGCTATTAGTCTGGGTTAGGGAATAACAAGTTCGGGGTCATGGAAAGTCTGTTTTTGAATCTTTAATCTTTATTGACTTGCCATTTAGCAGATAACCTGAGAATTGATCCAGAGTGCCTCTAATTGTAAGGACAGTTTTTGCTCAGATATCTGAGCAACCTGAAGCTTTCTGGTCAAAAGCGCAATGGTGATATAATGATGATTTGTTTTACTTGGAGTCTTAATGCTACACAATTAGGCTAACGCAGCATTAGTAACACTAGCTGACTGGATGGAACTTTACCTGGGCACAGCAGCACAGCTCTCTGGATAGTTTTCAGAGCGTTGCATCTTCTGTCCTCACCAGAGTGGCGGCCTGAGGCCAACTGATTCACTCCACTGTACAGCAATGCCCTCTACAGATAGAAAGAGTTAAACTGTTTAATGGACACAGATCTTGACATAGGATTTCATCCACAAATGTCAAGTTACCTTTCCAAGTGTCAAGCTGGCATGACATGCCACACTGCCGGCCACAGCTCCTCCCTGATGGAAATATGAAAACTACATGAACACCAATATTTTATGGTCAATATTTCTATAACAGGTGAACTATTCCTTTAAGCATGTTAGTTCTCCAAAAATATTGTGAGAATACTCACACTGGCTTTGTTGGGGCAGTACTGTGGGACCAGTCTGGAAAGAAGAGCCCAGAGAGATGGATTCCCTGGGTTCCTACAACATAAAAGTTGTCAAACACTCATCATTTTTTAGAATTAAAAAATGGCTGACAAAAGAAAGAATAATTCTTGTAGTTCTGGTACCACATTTGACATTTGGGTTAATTAACCAAATGCAATGATTCATCATACCTGAGGTTAATTATATGAAAGGGCCTTCCCTTTAATAGCATTTGAGTGTTTTCATGTCTTTGTACGATGCAGATTAAAAGAGGACATTAAAGGTCACTTGCTATTGGACAAATAAAGAAGTGCATTTAATTGAATCAAAGTCCTCAATTCCCCACTCAACAAGACATAATAGGGCCGGACAAATATTCAATAATTTAAGTGTCCGGGCTGAATAGCAACAACTGAAGTTTGTCTATTTTGATCTGAGTCTGGCTTTTAACCATTTTATAAATAGAATAGAATAGAATAGAATAGAATTTGTTTTTATATTATATAAAGTTTGGAGTTGGTAAGATTTATTATGTTTTTTAAAGATGTATCTTATGCTCACCAAGGCTACATTTATTTGATCAAAAATGACTGTTTTCTATTTTAATATATCTTAAAAGGTAATTTATTACTGTTATGGTAAAGCTGAATGTTCAGCATCATTACTCTTCAGGGTCACAATCATGATCCTTCAGAAATCATTCTAATATACTCATTTGCAGCTCAAGAAACATTTCTTCTTATCAATGTTGAAAACAATTGTACTGCTTAATATTTTTGAAGAAACTGTGGTATTTTTTTTTTCAGGATTATTTGATGAATAGAAAGTTCAAAGAACAAAATTTATTTGAAATGGAAATATTTTGTAACATTATAAATGACTTTACCTTCAACCTTGATAAAATATCATTATCATGATCATGAATGTGTCCTTGTAGAATAAAGGTTCATTTAAATTTAAAATTGTAAAATTTAAAAATAAAATGTATGTATAATATATCATTTGTGTTGTCAATCGATTAAAAAAACCTAACTAAATAATCACACGTTTTTCTGTAATTAATGTTGATTAATCACACTTATTTTTATATTGGAAAAATTTCACATTTAATCTCCAAATGAATGTAGAAACAACAAAGACAGTAGCCTATATTTTAAATATTTGTTTTTATGAAATAAGGCCAGTACCACCAATACCTATACTGCTACATTTATTAGGCTTTAAAAATATAACAACTGTTTATTTAAGTGAACTTAAAAAAATCTTCACATAAACTCATTGTAATAAATGTCACATTTGCCTGTGCCCTTCAATATATCAGATCAAAACATTTTCTATTGGCCCAGTCAGACCAGATTTACTTGCGATGTCAAAATACACAAAAAGTTATTGTTCTTGTTGTTTTTGACCCATGTAACCTTGTAAACAGTGCTTTAGGTAGGTCTAAAAGGTAGGATATATTCAGAAATTGAGTAAAGTTATAAAACACCACAGTTTTCACTGCATAAATTAAATATAGATTAATCCTTATTAAAGCAACAAATGTTATTCAGTCAAGAGCAGTGTGGCTTTCTGTGAGCACGGGTTGTGTGTGTCACACAGAGAGGAGATTCACAGATGTGAGCCAGTACCACACTGCGTTCTCTTTTGTGTCTTGTCACGCGTTAATGGTTTAAAAGCATTTGCATGAATAAGAGCGTGATCATATACTGTAACGCTAGCCAAAGGATGACAGGAAAAAACGGATACTGTGTTATTTGTGTTAAAAAAATTTGACGAGTTAAACTGAAAGAATTAATCATTAATTTTGACAGTCTTAAATATAATCTAATATAATATAAAATTTAGTTAAGGCCTGGAAATCACCATTTTAAAATTCCCTTATATTTTTAGGTGTGAATCATGCAGAAAGATGGTGTGTGACAAAATAAATTAATCAGGACATATCTGATGTCTTAATATGCTTTAGATTTAATATAGTAGGCACTTTTATTTGTCTTCAAATACTAATATGCTACATAAAGATTTTTGACCACTAATATTTTATAGTGAGCAGAGAAACATTGTCATATTTTGTCTTAGATTGTTGCCTAATCATGTTGTATCTAATTAGGAGACACACTATCTCAAAATATTATACAGTACCTGTGTATAGCCCTCGAAGCCTCCCTATGTACACCGCTAAAGTTGCCCTGCAGGGCCAGCAGGGTGCAAGTGAGCAGACAGTACTCCTCCACAGCGCCTCCTACAGGTTCCCCCAGTTTCAGCAGCTCGGTGAGTGTAGCACTTGCCAGAGTCACGTCCCCATGAACCAAACCCAGAGCACAGAGACACTGCAGGCTCTCTGGAATGGGCTCTTTAAGCATGGAGCTACACACACATATATAAACAAGAGGAGACAGGTTTTGCTTTTCACTACAGAAGCAGAGAATGTGTTTATCGGAGACAGTTGAATAATTTTCTCACCACTTGAAGAGAAGTGTTTTGGCATGATCCATGCTGCCCAGCGTGTGCTGTATCAGGGCCAGTGCAGTGAGTATACAGGCCTTTTCTTTCTCACTAGAGGCAACTGCAAGGGCTTTCTCATAGGCTGGAATAGAGTGCACATAGACAAGTGTACATGCATGCCCTTGGAAACACACAATCACAAGCTTGAGTAGTTTCATAAGGCACAGTAGGGACTATTTCAATTCCCAATGACAGCTCACCCTGAATGCTCTCTGGCAGGCGACTGATTTTGAAACAGGTGAGCGCCAGCCCGATGAGATCATGCAGCTCCTCTAATGGTGTGGAGGAATAAATACGCACTGCTTCTTCCCACTGCCCATCATCACTGACAGTGACATTATAAAATAAACATTACTTTGAACTGATAACTCAGATGGCATTATTATAGATGAAATGACTGACCGCATAGTGGTTTTTACCTGAGGGCACGGCCGTAACCCCTCAGAGCAAAGCTGAGCTTGTCTGTGTGAGGGGACGCCTGAAGCAACTCGACAGCTCTGTGGAGAATGGAAAATATCCAAGAACGATTTAATACCAGTATGGTCTAGATCAGTGTCTAGAACTTTAGGCAACATACGTGTTTTTATATAATATTTTTAAAACACATATCGAGTTTTATGTCAATTATTTTAATTAATTAATTCAAATAACTTGTTTAAAATTCACACACACACACACACACACACACACACACACACACACACACACACACACACACACACACACACACACACACACACACACACACACATATATATATATGAATAACTTAATGAATTAATATGAATACATATATTGATTAATTAATTAAATGAAGATCAGTTCATAATGAATGTGATAAGGCAACTGGGCCTGGAATATAACAAAAAAAATTATGTTTAAAAAAAATCATTAAAATTAACTTTTGGTAATTCCTGCTTCAGATTAACTAAAATTGTGTCAGGCACACTTAATGTCCAACTGGCCAGGACAGAATTTCCCAAATGTAAAAATAGCTAGAGGTGGCAAACCTGCGATACGCCTCAGTGGCCTGTTTCTTCAGCTGCAGGTGTGTGTTCAGGTATCCGAGCATGATGAAGGCGTCAGGGTCGGTCTGAATCCTCTCTGGTGTGAAAAAGAGCCAGGACACAAAGCTTCATTACCCCTCTCCATCTTTAAATAATTTGTCACTGTCACATGGGTCATTTCCTAACATAGAAACACATTTTTCACAAATGTGTCTAGCCATTCCACCTGCACTGCTGGAGAAATCATTCAATACATCAGGCATCTTTAACTGTCAGGCTAAAGGGCCTTTGTAATACAAAGAGATGGAGCAGAGACCCATTACATACGGAAATTGAGCGTTACTTTTTTAGCATGGCCTATTAAAACATGCATACAGTGCCATATTAATGCATTACATACTTTATAATGGTTATGCATTATAGAGCTTTGGTACTGTATTTTCTTTTGTCAAAAATTGGTTTGAGATCAGACAACAAATGACAGATCCTTAAATAACCTCGCAATATCTTAAAGGGTTAGTCCACCCAAAAATTTTAATTCTGTTATTAATAACTCACCCTCAAACATCGAGAATATGTTTTGCAAGCAAAAAACAACAACAAAAAAAAACTTTATTTAACAATTTCTTCTCTTCGGTGTCAGTCTCTGACACTGTTCACGTTGTAAACAGTGCAGCGCTTCCGGGTTCTATGTCAGAATGCCGGCTCAGTATTGGCCGGTTCCTGCATCAGCATCACATGCATGTGTCGTGGTGCTCACGTGGACAGTGTCAGAGACTGACACGGAAGAGAAGAAAATATTGAATAAAGTCGGGTTTTTTTATTGTTTTTGCGCACAAAAATATTCTTGTTGCTTCATAACATTAAAGTACGGAAGCCCTGGACCGCAAAAAAAAATAAAAAAAAAATCTGTAAAAAATAAACAATTAACCAAACTAACAATTTCGAGATTAAAGTCGAAACATTACGAGAAAAAAAAAGTTGTAATATTTGGAGAATAAAGTAAAAATTATGAGAAGTCTTCCATAGAAGTTTTGTGTGTGTGTGTGTGTGTGTGTGTGTGTGTGTGTGTGTGTGTGTGTGTGTGTGTGTGTGTGTGTGTGTGTGTGTGTGTGTGTGTGTGTGTGTGTGTGTGTGTGTGTGTGTGTGTGTGTGTAAAGAAATGCACTCGTGAAGTCGAACTGCCTCGGACATGGATCTAAATTAAAAAGTTGCCTTTTACTTTTATCTGGGCTTTCAACAAAAGGAAATTCTACAGGTGCCAACATGGCAGGTGCCAATCTACCAACATTGCATTACCATTTGTTTTAGGACGTTACAAAATACATACTGCGCCGGAAAAGACTTTACTGGTGAAAACACTTTTCAGACTAGATGGAGTTATCCAGCTTTATATCTGAGGAAATGGGATACAGAAGGATGCACTTAAAATGTATTCAGAAAGGATTTACGGGGAAGAGGGAGACAGTACGGTTACTGTTAAGTGTTCTCGAACCAGGTGGGGTTGCCTATAGACGAGCACGAAGACATGTTGGACCAGGACTGTGGTACCTACTACAAATAAAACAAATGGTAATGCCATTGTAGAATTTCCTTTTATTGAAAGCCCAGATAAAAGTAAGCTACTGTTATATTTAGATCCATGTCAGAAGCAGTTCGACTTCACGAGCGCATTTCTTTACAAAAAAATAAATAAAAACTTCTACGGAAGACTGTATTCTCGTAATTTTGACTTTATTCTCGAAATATTTTGACTTTATTCTCAAATTTTTCACTTTATTCACGAACTATTTATACTTTATTCTCGAAATATTTCGACTTTAATCTCAAAATATTTAGACTTTAATCTCGAAATGCTAGCATTTTTTTTATGTTGCGGTTCAGGGCTTCTGTATTAAAGGGATAGTTCACCCAAAAATGAAAATTAGCCCATGATTCACTCACCCTGAAGCCATCCTAGGTGTATTCTTTTTTCAGACAAATACAATCAGAGTTATATATATATAAAAAAAAATGTCCTGGCTCTTCCAAGCTTTATAATGGCAGTGAATGGCTGTTTGTCTTTGGAAGTCCATCAAAGCACATGTACTCATGATTAAAGTAATCCACACGTCACCTGGGGTTAATAAAGGACTTCTGAAATGAAGCGATTGTTCGTATAAGAAAAATATTCATATTTAAAACTTTATCAACTAAAATAACTAGCTTCCGGCAGATGGCTGAACACATCGATTTACGCCAAAAGACTAACCCTTGAACTTGACGCCCATGTTAAAATAGCCCATGTTACTACAGAGGTTCAAACTTAAAGGGATAGTTACGTTGTGTAACTATCCCTTTAAGTTTGAACCTCTGTAGTCACATGGGCTATTTTAAAGATGTCTTTACTACCTTTCTGGGCCTTGAAAGTGGTAAAAACGTTGCAGATCAAAAATATCTTCTTGGGTTTTATGGGTTTGGAAAGACATGAGGGTGAGTAATGACAGAAATAAAAAATGTGGGTGAACTAACCCTTTAACACAGTATAGTGTGTGTTTGTGTTCTCATACCAGTGTACTTGCTCAGAGCCACCTGGGCAGCAGAGACGGCGTTCATCTGAACTATGTTGTAGAGGTAGAGCTCTGAGTCTCTGTTGCTCCTGTCCAGCAGTGTGGAGCAAACCCAGTACGCATAACCCTTCACTCCCTCAGTCTAACATCAAACAAACATGTTACAGCAAGAAGAATATACAGCATTAGTCTGAACCTAAAGAATAAACTATACGCTACATTTCAAAAAGTTTGGGGTCAGTACATTGTTTTTTAAATAAATATATACTTCTATTCAGCAAAAATGCATTAAATTGATCATGAGTGACAGTAAATACATTTATAATCTTATTTAAAAAAAATCAATTTCAAATAACGGTTTAACAAACGGTTTCCACAAAAAAATGAAGGAGCACAACTGTTTTCTATATTGGTAATAAAAAAAATTGTTTCTTGAGCAGCAAATTTGAATGATTTCTGTAGGATCATGTGACACTGAAGACTGGAGTTATGATGCTGAAAATTCAGCTTTTATCACAAGAATAAATTACATTTTAAAATATACTAAAATAGACAAAAGCTCTTATAAATTGTAATAATATTTCACAACATTACTGTATTTTTGAAAAAATAGATGAAGTCTTGGTGAGCATAAGAGAAAACAAAAAAACATTACAAACCCCAAACTTTTGAAAGGTAGTGTGTGTTTAGAAATGACTAGACATACATGAGTGCTCAGTTCTGTGGTGTGTCTGAAAAGGTCCATGGTGTCATAACTGCCAACGGTCTCAGCAATGAGGGCCTGTATGACGAGAAAGTAGTTAGATGTGCTGCGTATAGTAATGGACTAAAGATATCAACTCAAGGTCTATCTGAAGTGTACCTGTCCGATCCAGCAGTTCACATAGAGGGGCTCTAGCGACTGAGCAATCTTGAAAGCTTCATGAGAGAGCTAAAAAAATTATGTAGAAATCAGCATGGCTCTCTAATACAAGTAAAGTAAAGCTTATCACTTGACAAAATCACATTACCTCTATATTTCCCTTCTTCAGATACAAAGCACCAAGGTTAGTCCATGCAAACACATTCTGAAAAATAACCAAAATATACATTACTTGCATCAACACAACTGTTTAAAAAGTGAGGAAACTGTTTATTTTTCTTGCATTACTTACATTTGGCTCAGCTTTTACTGATTTGATGAAACTGTGCTGTGCAAGTGCAAAGTTTTCTATCCCTAAAATATAAATGAAAAACATAGTATTAACACAAGAATAGTCTTACAGAAATTGTCAAAACAGTTATACAGACTAATGCAATTATGTACATCTTGTGCATCTACCTTTTGCCATGGCGACGATCCCAAGGGCGTTCCAGTATTTGTGATTAGCACTGTCCAGCATGATCGCCTTCTTCACACACTGTCAAAACAGAGCCAAACCAAAACAGCCTGTTAAAACACCTCTTCATGCAAGCACTGTGAACAACTGATCTCAGGTCAGGTCACGCACCTGCAGGGCTTTCTCCAGCAGAGGCTGGGGATCCTCCTCAGGATACAGGCAGCTGGATTGGTGGTAGTAGTTCATGCCGAGGTCACACCACAGACTGGGGGCCTCCGGCATGAGTTTCAATGCATGACCAAAACACCTGATAAAACAGTTTTATTACAGAATAATCAAGTCAAGTCAAGTCTAGTCAAGTCTAGTCAAGTCTAGTCAAGTCTAGTCTATCCATCCATCTATCCATCAATCCATCCATCTATTTTTTTAATGGGGAGACCCAGACTTCTTTTCACCCTTTAGTTCAATATGTTTCTGTATCAGTTCAACTAATCATAAGCAGGTATTTTTTAATAGATTTATGTAGACCACCCCAAAATATGGTTTATACATTAATATAACTTAAACATTCAACAAGTAACTGAATAAGTTTTTTTATTTATTTGATCAAAAATATAGTCAAATCAGTAATATTATGAAATGCCATTACAATTTAAAATAAATGTTAATATATTTTAAAATGTACTTTATTCCTGCAATGCATTTTTTCATGTTTTTTTTTGTTTGTTTTTTCATTAATAGAAAGTTCAAAAGTACAGCATTTATTTGAAATTGAAATCTTTAAAAAAAAAATCTTACTGACCCCAAACTTTAAAACGCTAGTGTATTGGCGCTTTTCCACTGCATGGTACGGCTCGGTTCGGCTCGGTACGGTTCGACTCGGCGCGGAACGGTTCGGCTCGCTTCGCTTTTCCACTGCGTGGTACGACTCGACTCGGTACGGCACGGTTCGGTTCGTTTTAGCTCGGTTGCTTTTCCACTGCAGTTAGTACCGCTTCAAAGTGGGTGGGACTGATCATTATAGTTGCCGTCTCTACTGCCATGACATCATCATATTAAATGCAAATTTTTCATTCCGTGTTTCCCCATCCACTCCTCGGCAACCAACGAGAGGAACGTCTGCACCTCGTCCACTGACCACGATTCAGCCATTTATTTTTTTTAAAGTTTATACTCTTTTTTTTTTAAGCAAATACTTTTAAAACAAGTGCTACAGCGTTGGCTGTTGTCTACTGGCTATTTAAATCTAGCGGGTTTAGTGTCTCGTGTTGTAAATACAATGACGCTGGTAGTGATGATTCTGTCTGACCAATCAGTGATCTGCAGTGTCTTGACGTCACATTTTAGTATCGGTACGGTACGCTTGGAACCTCAACAGAGGTGGTACCATTTAAAGCGAGCCGAAGCGAGCCGTACCGTACCGTACCATGCAGTGGAAATGCGTCAAAAGTGAGCCATACTGAACCGAGCCGTACCGTACCATGCAGTGGAAAAGCGCCAAAGCGCGCCGTACCGAACCGAGCCGTTCCGTACCATGCAGTGGAAAAGCGCCATATGTATTAGTGTATTGTATAGTGCATGAATAATAAAAAAAACATTGTTCAGCAAGTAAATTAATACATAGCCAGGATGTTGTTGAACACTTATTTTCAACAGATGAGCCCCTAAAGACACGTAATGACAGACTCTGATACAGCAAGTGTGATGTATTGTGTGATTGTGTCTCTCTTACCTTTCTCCTACAGTGAGGAGCTGTCTCTGGTCCAGTGTATGGCTCTGATCGGGTGGATCCATCCCACATAGAGCTCCAGGTACCAGCACTTTGGCTCGGTTTGCAGACACAGTTCTGCAGGTGGTGCAGACATCACCTAGTAACTTCCAAAGACACGACAGGTCTGGCCTTTGCTTTACAGCGCTGAGAACATTAAAACAAAGAGAGAGATTACATCAATATCCACTCAATGACACCCATCAAACTCACCTGACATAGTCAGACACCACTTTAAAGAATGAGGCACAAATATTCTCTTTACTCAGCAGACCCCTGTGTTCATGATACACTTTACCTGAAGAGGTAATGGATGGCATTCTGTATCAAATCTACAGCTCTTCCATCAAGATAGTCATCCAGTGCACTTTTAGCCAAGGCTAACAAGCATTCACCCAGACCTGAGAATCAAAACACAGTGAAGATACACTCCAGATTTGAATACTGGATGAAATAGTTATTAACCTAAGAGATTAAAACATTCATGCAGAAATCATACAAACCTTTCAGTGCCGGCACATATTCCTCCTGCTCTAAGATCTGCCTGTACTCTGAGGCAGCCTCTTTAAACCGGCCCAGGATCTGTTTGATGGCGGCCGTCTGATAGAGGCTATAGATTGAGGTGGGCTGAAGAAGATGTGCTTTATCAAAGGCTTTCAGAGCAGCTGTGAAACTCCTGCGGTTCAGGTAAGCTTCACCTAAACATTCCCAGCACACCCAGTCCTGAGGATCAGCCCTCAACGCCGCCTGCAGACTGAGACCACAGCAGAATCATGGGTAACTTTCAAATCAAATCAATAATCAATGCATATGGGGAAGCCATTTATCTTAACATTTTTGTCTGATGAAGAGCCATATGGCTAGATTTTGGTGAGAACAAATATATATATATATATATATATATATATATAAATATATATACAGTGGGTATGGAAAGTATTCAGACCCCTTAAATTTTTCACTCTTTGTTATATTGCAGCCATTTGCTAAAATCATTTAAGTTCTTTTTTTCCCCCTCATTGTACACACAGCACCCCATATTGACAGAAAAACACAGAATTGTTGACATTTTTGCACATTTATTAAAAAAGAAAAACTGAAATATCACATGGTCCTAAGTATTCAGATTGAAAAAGCCCTGTTAATGTCTTGCATCAATATAACTGCCAACTTTAACGTTGATAAATGAAATAAGATCTTTAAAATATCTACTAATCACACCATCCAGGGCCAGTTGAATAACTCATTACCACTTGTGCCTTATAGCTGAAAAAGATTCACTTACTCTGCAATGGCCTGTTGGTGCTGGCCAATCTTGAGGTGGTAGAGACCCCTCCTCATCCAGGCCCATTTAGCAGAGCCAGGAGTGGCTCTCTCTGTCACAGACTGCAGAACAGTCAGAGCTAAGTCCTAAACAGATAGAGCAGATCAAAGTGAATAAACCCAGTCTTCCTCAGCATGAGAAAAGTTCCTTGCGACTTTTTGAAATTAGATTTTGGCAAGAAAAACTAAACAGAGGATACCCTCAGTGAATTAACTAGACTTATCTGCACTCACCATGTCTCCCTGCTCCATGCTGAGATCTACAGTAGCCGCTCCAGCCTCTGCATCAGAGGAATCCAGCTCAAATGCTCTCTTATAGCAGCCTCTGGCTCTGCCCCGATCCTTTGCCACCTCTCTGTAGTAATGACCCAGGAAACGAAACACTGAACCAAGATACGGGTCCAGTTTAGCAGCCTTAAAACGACAGAAAACGAATCATTATTTATTTTTATCCAAAGACAAAAGCCTGGTATCTACATAAAAAGATAAAGAGTGTAAGTTCTGATGTTGGTGGCCTCACCTTGAGCAAATGTGTATGGGCTTTGCTACGGTCCCTTTGTATTTCCTCTCCCATGTTCCAGTACAGGCGTCCCAGCAAGAAGTATAACTCTCCATTATCTGGGCTTCTGGATAAAGCCTCCAGAAAGCTGTGAGACAGAGAAAGAAGACAAGAGGATCAGTGTTTGGTGTTTACAGCGATGTTGGTTTGTGATATTGTGTAGGAGGGCTTCACACCTCTCCTCAGCTTGTTTGAGCTGTTCTTTAGCAACATGCGTCAGCCCCTTCAGAGTGAGACCCTCCACAGATCCTGGGTGAGAGTTTAGCAGCTCAGCAAAAACCTGTAAGAATCATTTCATTCAAACATGATTTGGTCTACTTAGCATGATAGATATTAAGATATAAGATGGTAAAAAAAAAAGAAGCAATTTAAAAGATTAAAATTCAGAAATTATGTTCCTGCCGAAAGAAAACAATTGACCTGAAATGCTTCATCAGTTTGGCCTTTTTGCAAGAGAGCTCTTCCTTTCAACGCTAAAAGCACTGGGTCATTTTTGGCATCTGAAATCTAAAAGGAGACATCAACAAAATGATATCAATCAAATAATAATATTAAAATACATTAAAATAAAAATTTCAAAAGTTTGGGGCAAGTATGAAATTTTGTTTAAAAGAAATGAATACTTTTATTCAGCTAATGTTTATAATGTTACAAAAGATTTCTATTACAAATATGAACTTTTTATTCATCAAAGAATCCTAAAAACATCCGTTTTCAACATTGATAATAAGAAATGTGTGAGGACTGGTGTAATGGCTGCTGCCAATTTAACTTTTCCATCACAGGACTAAATTATATTTTAAAATATATTAAAACAGAAACCAGCTATTGTAAATTGTAATAACATTCACAATATTACTGGTTTTACTGTATTTTTCAGTTTACTGTTTATCATTCTCACTTATTTTTGTAAAATTTGTTACATAGGAGAAATGTTGTTGTTTTTTTGCATAGGATTATTGTTTGTAAAGTGGAAGATTGATTTTTGCGCTGAATAGGATTGGATATAATTTCGTTGTTCTCTTTTGTATAATGACAAATAAAGATTCGGATTCTGATTTTGATCAAATAAATAGCCTTTGGTGAGTATAAGAGACTTCTTTTAAAATCATTCCAACCCCAAACTTTTGAACGGTAGTGTTTGTTTCTGTTGTAAGACTGCAGCACTGTGTCAGTCTTTGATTTAAAACTTTACCTGTGTAAGTATCTGCAGAGCTTCATTAGCATCCTGGTCTCTTCCTGTCCTCACCAGAGCATCTAGTCTCAACCTCTGCAGCTTCTGAGTCCAATCATCAGAATTCCCCACACTCGACTTCAGCCCTGAACACACAAGAGAGAACAGCCCTTTCACTCTGTTAGTGCAGCTGACGAGTAGTTGTCCTGTTAGCTGTGTTTCATATGTGCAGTTGTTTTTAATGATACAGTACCTTGGCTGGAAGATGTGGCACTGTCAGAGTATTTATGCATTTTTAGTTGAGCCAGAGCAAGATTATACCACCCAATGATGGAAGAACGCATTCGCTTCAGTCCTGCAGGAAAAACACAACAAAAGATCGAAACATCCTGTTTGTAATTTACATTATATAGTTTAGAAAGTGATAGGAACTTAATGTTGCATAGCTGAACATAAACATAAATCAAGAAGTTCTTGAAATATACTATTAATGATCAAAATGTATTTGAAGGATTTCTTACATTAGACTATATGACCTTCGGTCTGAATGAAACATTCTTTTCAAGAACACGGAGAGACTTTGATAACCTTAGTGCTCCAAATTGTAAACCTAAACAGCAGTAAATTCTGTATATTTATGAACTCACCCAGACCAATACTTTTGATGGCGTCCTCGTATTTTTTATCCTGACAAGCTTTAATGCCAAGACCAAAGTGAGCATGTGAGCTGTTAGGATCCAGTTCTGAGAGACGGTGGAAACAACGGACAGCTTCCTCACTGCAGTCACCTACCAGGATCATTAGAGACAAGAACATTTATCTGAAAGCGGTGTTAATATTGAAATATCAGACATGAGGTTTATGTTTTCTCCAAACAGAGAAAGGATTATTTTTGTACTTGCTTTAGTGTTTAAATGTTTGGGGTAGGTATGAATTTTAATGTTTTTGAAATGTCTCTTACGCTTACCATTTATTTAATAAGAAATACAGTAAAAACGGAAATACTGTGAAATATTATTGCAAATATATATATATATATATTTTTTTTTTTTTATATGCACTTTATTCCCGTGATGGCAAAGCTGAATTTTCAGCAGTCATATAGCACTGCAGTGATGATGTATTTGTATAGGTTTAAAAATGATCTTGGTTTAAAAGCATTTGCATGAAAAAGAGCATGTGATCCAAAGGATAATGGGAAAAAAGGGATGCTGGGTTAACTGCGCTCAATTTTGACAGCACTAATATATATTTGTTGTTTTGTTTCTCACTTATTTCACTTGTCTTCGAGGACTCCAGGGATATTACACTTACCTGTTTTGATGTAGTGCTCACTGAGGGCCTCTAAAGGGTAGGATTGTGTCGGATAGCAGGACAGTGTGGCATCACAAAACTCTTTTAGCTTGGCCACCTCATGAGGAAGCTGAAGGGGATACAGAATATGAAACTTTTGCTTTGGTTCAGTCATAATTATTATTGTGTATATTATTATAATTGTGGCATATAGAGCTTGCCAACCTTAGAAAGACATTTAATGTAATCCTGTGAGAGGCTCCTGTGGGCTTCACTGGGCACATCTACTGTCATTTGCAAAGCTCTTTCAAATGCTGATATCAGCTGTTGAGAAAAGAAAAACACACTGTAAGCTTTGTAAAAATGTATGTGCTGACATTAACCTGGGGGTATGTACAAAAAAAGAGCACTTCAACTAAAACACTTGAATCAGACTGACGTGCTGCTGAGTCTCATTGTCCTGATCCTCAACAGTGTCTTGCAGGAGTCTGGTCATCTCCTTCCACAGCTCCAGCAGCTCTGAATCCTCCACCCCTTCCTCTCCCTCCTTTATCTGGATTAACCTCCGCCACACTCTGGCCACCTGTGGGTAGAGTAGCAAACATATGGCGAATCAAACCTGATGGTGATTTAGAAATAATTTGTAGATTTCTGAAGGTAACAGACCAGTGCAGTCCTATCCTCTGAAATCTTCTGTTGTAACATCAAGTCCTGCTTATCATATTTAAAGATCATACCTGTAAATAGTTCTTCTCCGACTGAGAGATTTCCACCAACTTCTTGCTCACTTCGAAACATTTCGCTTTGTCTGAGCTGCAAATGCAGAAAAACATACATGGATCAAGCAAATTGTTCAAACTGCATCATGTAGCATGGTTCTCCTTTTTAAATTAGGCTCTTTCGACCATATGAACTTGTTCTGAAACAATCTTCAACTTTTATTCTGCTGCCCTGGAAGAGATGTGCTCCTGTCACTTCTCATTTCTGTGATAATAACCAATAAAAGTTTTGTAGACAATTCAACTCATTTGTTGTAAAATGAATGGCATGATTATAGAATTCAAGTTCAAAGAATTTCACTGATTTTAATATTTTTTAACATTTATTATGAAGACAAATTTAAAAAGGTGTGTAGGGGACAATTCCAAAACCTAAGAAAATCTGGTAAATTTCGACCATGCAAAAAGGAAAAGAAAAAGGAGGTGGGGGCACAATCTGAATGTTTAAATCTATTATAATAACCTATCCTTTAATTTTGAATTAGATTTTTTTTCCATTTAAAATCATCCTAGGAGAAAAGAAGACCACTTTACTCACGTTTCATACAGTGTAATAAGTTTCTGGTAAATCTTTGGCAGCTCGGCTTTGAAATCTGCCTGGTCACCTTTTTCGTACAAATTTGCTAAACCCTGTAAAAGAAATCCACATTTAGTTCGATCAGCAGTGCACACAATATCATTAAAGACCATATTAACAAGTGAAAGTGACATGTGAAGGCCTAGTATGGTGGTAACCCATACTCGGAATTAGTCCTCTGCATTTAACCCATCCAGGTTAGTGCACACACACATTAGGAGCACTGACTGCAAACCGTAGACACACACCCGGAGCAGTGGGCAGCCATTTTTGCTGTGGCGCCAGAGGAGCGATTGGGGGTTAAGTGCCTTGCTCAAGGGCAACTGCATACCTGTCGGTATTGAGAATCGAACCTGCAACCTTGTCTGACTCTCTAACCATTAGGCCACGACTTGCCAAATGGTTAACAAACTGTGTCCATAAACAAACGCTACATTTTATGGACCATTCATTAAAGTTCATAAACTACAACCCACCTGCCATGCCAGCAGTTGCTCTGGCTCCAGTTCAGCGGCCTTTCTGTAGGCGATCTGTGCCTGATCCGGCTGCTGCAGCTCTGTGGCTGCCACACCAATGAACACCCAGGCATTATAGTTATTCTTCTCAAGCTTGAGAACAGCCTGGAGTACAGAAATATGGTTTAACTTGAGAGTGAAATGTTTACCTTGCCTTCCCACTCAAATAGTCAATCAAGAGAAAAGTATGAGATGGATGGAAGTTATCTACTATATGCTGACAAGTGGAAGTAAACACTTACCTTACAATGTTTCAAAGCTTCTTTAAACTCTTTATTTTTAATGGCTTCTCTTGCACTTTTCAGCTCAGCTTTCACTTCTTTACTGGACATTTTCTAATATAATTTGACAGAGATAAATGTTAACGAAACATAAGCAGTAGTAAAGGATGTTTACAGTTATGCATGTTATGTTGCCTATTAACTTGCTGACATGTGGACATAACTAAATTGTCATATTACCACACTTATTTTCAAAGGAAATTTGTGTATTTCTATAATGTTATTGTAAGAAATGTACGTACGGCAGAACTTGGTTTGTTTCCATTCAGCAAGGAGTAAACTGCGCATGCGTGTCGTGATGTTTAACGAGACGTCATTGTACCGCGACAAACATTATATTTATTTCTCCACAATAAAAAAAAAAAATCAATGTAGTCATGTCCATGCGTTGTATTTGTTTTATTTTTATAATGAAAAAAAAGAAGAAAATATTCGAATACATTTAATATTCCCAGAGAGGTGTCAAATGTAATCTCTACCAACCTTGACCATGTTTGGAGGCGGAACCAAAGCTCAGTAGCCAATCACTTAAGGATTAACTTCACACGAACCAATCAGTGAACTCACCAATACGGTCCTAGTTTAGTATGTCCCATGTGTTACCCATGTGAGCGACTCGTTGAATCAGAAGAAACTGTAAATTAATTAGTTATATGTGTTTACCCTTCTAAAAGCTTAGTGTACTTTATGTGCAAATTAAGAAAAAGAGGAAGGAATCGTCATTAACTGAAGAAATGGTTCATGAGGTTTGGTGTCACACATTTCTTTTTATTATATTACTTAGACAAGCTGTATTACAAAAATACACCACTTTTGCTAATTGTTTGTTTGACAACATTTTTGAATCTTTACTTTTAGTTTTTCTTTGTTTTGATTAGTAAATGCATACAGAAAGTGTATTAAAACTTTATTGAAGAGTAATAACAACCGTAACATCTCTTCAACAGATGGAAGAACCAGATAACATTAAGAATGAAGAAGGAATGGAGAACAAGAGTGCAAAACAGTCTAAGGATCCCAAGCGAAAGGCAAATGACACAGTCTCGGATGGTGGGGTCTTACGGCCTCTCAAACTGTCCAAAAAGGAGCTATTCAAAGCCCCCACAGTGGAAGAGCTCAACCAGCTGAAAGAAGCAGAAAATCTCTTCCACTGCAGCATATTGAAAATGCAGGTCAGAAATCACATGCTTATTTTACTGTCATTTTATGTTACCATAGCTGCATACCGGTACGTGTTTTATTGTAATCTATGATATGCTCACTGATTGCTCAATGAGCTGCTCACTGCATGACATGGCCGTGAACTATGAATTATTTATCATTGTGTGAGAATATGTGCATTATAACAATATATTCAGCTTTATTTATCACTGATTCATATGGTTGATGTTCAGATGGAGGAACTGCTGAAAGAAGTGGCCCTTAGTGAGCACAGGAAGAAGCTGGTGGACTCTTTTGTGCAAGAGGTTACAGCTTCCCTGCAGTCTGTGGCTGAATCTGAAATTGTGGAGGTCAGAAATTTGTGAAGCATTTACATTATCGTCAGCACTTATTTTTACTGATCTCTATATGGTAGCTGTCAACATCATTTTCTTATTAGCCTTTTCTTTCTCTCTAGTTGGATGATCTTTCATGGTTGCCAGGCGTGGAAGTCCCATTCCTCTTCGTCCCGCTGGCATCAAAAGGCAAATTTCACATGGAGCCTCCTGCATCAATCGACGTGGTAGGCAGTTATCCACTGGGGACCTGTATCAAACCCAGAGTCATTGTGGACTTGGCTGTCACTATTCCAGCTGTAAGTTATACATAGCACCTCCAAAACAACGGTGCTATTTATGCAACATATTTCTCTCTCTGTCTGTCTATCCATCTATATATCAATCCATCTAGCATCTATCTAACCATAGTTCTAGCATCTATCTGTCTGTATATGCTATATATATATATATATATATATAAATGGCCCATTTATAAAGAGAGTCATTTACTTCAACCCTGAATGTTTCAGCCGTTTAAACGGATCAGTGAATGCATTGACTCAATGACTTACTCATTTAGACATTTACTGCCACCTACGGGCAGTTTTACTTTCTTATTTAGAGTATCACTTAATTAAAAAAATATATTTCATAAAATGAAAATTATTTTTCTTTACATTTACTCACCCTCATGTCATTTCAAACCTGTAGGACTTTCTTTTGCGGAACATAAAAAAAAGATATTTTGAAGAATGTTGGCAAACAAACTGTTATAGTGCATTTAATACCAAGTCAGACGCAGCATCTGAAAACAAAAATCATGGCCGTTATTTATAATAAATTCTATGTTGAATCAAATAAAATATTTCTTTCTTAAGCGATTTTTTTGTAATATCTATTTCATACTTATAATGAAATTTATACAATAATGACTTTATATTTTGGGGGTATTTTCTCAGCCAAATTTGATGTGCGATTAATTAAATTAATTAATTTAATTGCTTGGCAGCCCTAATAAATATATATGTGTGTGTGTATCCATCTATCTGTCTAGCTAGCTATCTCTCTCTCTATATATATATATATATATATATATATAGATGTGGGTAATATTTATTACCCACATTGAAATATATATATATGTGTATGTATGTTCGTACGTGTGTGTGTGTGTGTGTGTGTGCCTGAATATGTCTGTTTGTCTAAAGTATTGTGCAATTAATTCAGTCTCTTACAATACCTGTTACTATCTTCTCTTTGAAGTCTATTTTGCACCCGATGGATGCCATTAACCAGCGGTACTCACGAAAGCGAGCGCTGTATCTGGCTGGCCTGGCGCAGCACCTCTGCTTCTCAGAGTCTGTGGGTTCACTGTGCTATTCTTGTCTCCATGGCAACCGGCTTCGCCCAGTCCTACTTCTCAAACCCCCAGGTACAATTGTAATAACTCTAGCTTGTGATGTGTATTAGCTTCTTCAAAGTTTGCACTACACTTACTTGCAAATGCTTTCATGCCAAAGCAATTTACATGGACGTGCATGCACCATGTCTACTGTTAATATCTGCTCGCATCATTTTGGCTTCCAAGTTAATTGCTGTTTAGCTGTTTTTTTTGGTGCTCGGAGTACACTAATAGAAGCGGACCTGTGAAAAACACTCAGATTAATTGGTCTTGCTCAGGAGCATGCATTAATAAGGGTTTTCATCATTGCTTCAAACTAAAATGATCATGTAACCTTTGTGTTTGACCTTTAGGTAAAGACAGCAGTAAGGTCACGTTGCGGATTCATGCCATTCCTCCTCCGGACTTCCTTAAACCTAGCCGCTTTCATCCTCAGAAGAACAACATCAAGACTGAGTGGTTTACAGGTGTTGCCAAAAAGCAGCAAGGTAATGAGGAACTTTCTGAGATCAGCCATTTCATGACTTAGGCAGCACACATACGTACTGACATGTCATAATATTTTTTTGTCATTTTTATCATGCAGAGAGCAGTGGGCCCGCTACTCCTCATTATAACAGCACAGTTCTTGGTGATCATCTCCCACTGTCACATCTTCAGTTCCTGTCAGCCATCAGCGCACAGTGTCCTGCTTTTGGAGATGGTGTCGCCCTCCTCAAAGTGTGGATGAGACAGAGGGAATTGGACCAGGTAAGACCACAGTGTTATTTATTACCCACATTGAAATAACAGTAGTGGCGTGAATAGAAATTGTGACAACCTGTTGAAGTCATTTATTTTGTAGTATGACTTTTTTTTTTTTTTTTTCATAGTTGATGTTCATAATAGAAGTACATGTACATTATACTTCACTGTTTATACATTAATTTATTCATCATGCATTCATCTTTTTCTTATTCCATCTCTTGCATAATTGCATCTTTATATAGCATACTTGTACATGCATATTTTGTCCAGTGTATGTGTTTTTTCCCCCCCACTATAGTTAAACAATAACTTGTTCTAAGAGATTTTTTTTAAGATACAATGTCTTTTTTTGTGCAGTCAGTTAAAAGTAATATACGGATCACAAATTCTGTTGAATAAATTCTGTTTCTGTCACTTCTTTAGGGTGCAGGTTGTTTTTGCGGCTTCCATGCATCAATGTTAATGGCTTATCTTCTGTCCACACACAAAGTGGGCAAAACCATGAATGCCTACCAGCTGTTCAGGAATGCACTGCACTTCTTGGGTAACAAAGTTCATAGTATAACTGCTTTTTATAACTTGTTATTATGGTGGTTATGGGAGTGTATTAATCATATTAATCATCTGCTTTATCCTTTCACATTTTCAGCTTCCACAGATCTGACAGAGAGCGGTATCACCTTGGCTAGAAACCCAGACTCAAAAGCGGTGAGCAGAAGTGACTCATGCATATACTGTTTTTTGAACCTGTTTTGTCTTTGTTGCATCACCATGCCTTTCTCTTTTCTCCTGCTTCAGCCCTCACTGCAGGACTTCCAGGCAGCGTTCTCCGTGGTCTTTGTGGACCCGTCTGGGCATCTCAATCTGCTTGCAGACATGACAGCTTTTACCTACAAACAGGTGAGCTCTGATGTTGTATCAATTTAGCTCAGTGATGATGTGATTGCTATAAAGCTTCTAGAATAAGCATTTAAAGTAAATTGAACATGTTATTTAAGTGTAATTATAAATTTAAAATAAATGTATTAAAAGGCCCCTTGACCTGTACATAAAAACTGTAACCAGTGGCCTTGTATTGTAGTCAAAGATTTACTTTGTCTGCCAAAGTAATGTAATGCCTTTAAAAATATATATTGGGGCAGTGTTATTATCGTTAACTAAAATAATAAATAATGAAACATTTCTGTTAATTGAAATAAAACTAAAAATAAACAAAATGACAAACTAAAATGAAAATGAATGGCTAAAACAAAAATTAAATTGAAATGATAAATACTCTAGAAGTATAATGATAATACTAAAATAACACTGATTTGGTTGCTTTCTCATATATTTAATTGATTTGATACATGTATTGGAATTGGAAGTTTAATCGGTTGACAGGCAGCCATAATCCAAATGTTTCTAATTTGCCTGTCAGATCCAGCATGAGGCATCACTCTCGCTGAAGTTCTGGGATGATCCGACAGTAGACAGCTTCCAGGCTCTGCTCATGACGTCCAAAGCCATGATCAGAACATATGACAATGTCTTTCAGTAAGTGTCCTTAAACACAAACCTGCTATTCATGTGTTATTGTATTCATGTTTTTCTGAAAACTCTTTCTCGCTCTCCTTCTCAGACTGAGTGAGCTGGTGAATTTGCAGGCCTCTTGTAAGAAGCTTTCACTCCTCAATGAGCTCATGGACCACAGCGGGAACTATGTCCTCAGTGCACTTCCTTTCATTTTGTCCCTCTTGCAGCGAGGGCTTGGAGAAAGGATCAACCTTCTGGCACACTCACTCCCTCAAGACCCTGAGGTAGATTCATTATCATTAACATTGGTCAAAACATGCACCTGCATGCATCTTTTAATGATCAGATTGGCTATATTACCTATCAAAGCATTCCTAAACGGTCTGTTTGTAAATGATTTTTGCAGTGGCCGGTGGACAGTGCACCTCCTAAGCATAAGGACCAGCCGCCTTTGAACATTGGTTTGATGCTGAACCTTGAGCAAGCTCTGTCTGTTCTTGAGAAAGGACCACCAGCAGATAACCCCAAGGTAAACTAGCCCACATTTCCAGTGATGTATCTGTATGTGTCTTATGGTTCTGTAGCAGTGTCCAAACACCCTCTCTGTTGTTGGTGTTTCAAGGCAGATGAGTTTAGGCAGCTGTGGGGCTCTCGCTCAGAGTTGCGGCGCTTCCAGGATGGATCCATCACTGAGGCAGTGCTGTGGTCAGGAAACTCCACCTGTCAGAGGAGATTCATTCTGCTGGAGATCATCACTCACCTACTACAGCTGTACGTCTCTATTCTAGCCTTTATAGTGCTCAGTTTAAATACACTCTCTAAAAGTGTACCTAGTGTTAAGCTGTATTCACACTATCAGCGACAGTGACTGGCGGTCAGGAAGCTAGTGGGCATTCTCAATACTGATTGCCTAATTATGTTTTTGAATGATATTCACAGATGTTACTCATAACTCATTGTCTACATAGCAAATGTTATGTAGACCACGAATCAGTTTTCTTGCTGCTACAAACAAACATTTTAGAAGGAAAAGACTAAAGTGCTCTTTGTCATCACGGCTATTTATCTGCAGCGAAACCGCAAGCGCCGATCTATCTGGGTTCACAAAACCATTCAGGCTCAGAGTCAGCATGGCGAGTACCACCGTATGAACACAGAGACATATCATAAATTATAGGAAAGTTGCTGAGTTCTAAAGTAACAACTTCTCCATCAGGCCTCTGACACTCTCCACTACAGGTTGTAGTGACGGATCATGTGCGCTCCACTGAAGCTGCTTTTCATTTGTATAAGGTTAAACATATCTCAACTGTGTTGCGTTGCTGGATACGCCTACATCACCCGAAATCTCCAGCTCTGTATTGAATTGAATGGGATTGTGCCGCTTTGTCACTGCGTGTCGCTGGCAGTGTGAACGCATCTTTAGTCAATTCAGATGTTTACTTTATTTCTTTTAGTGTGCAGGCAGATTGGTTTTTTTGGTTGCATTGATATAGAATTTGTCAAATAGCAATTGAACTGCTTAGCTTGGGTAGTGTACAAAGTTACAGAATTAGCTGAGAGAATTTTTTTTATATATATGTTGTTATTGTTAACTAATATTAAAACTACAATAAAATGTTACTAAAATAACACTTATATAAGCAAAATGGATATTATTACTGAAATACATGCAAATGAATTGGAGTCGAATTGAGATCCAAATCAGGATCTAATTGAATATTTATGTCAAGGTGGTGCTGTGGAACATTTAGTTTCTTTTTATTGTTAGCATAATATTTAGCATGAATCTTTTTGTGTTTTTATAAGCTTTTCCTTGACATGTTTTTGCATAAATGACATTCTCATGTTATTTGTAATTTTCTCTCATTTTAGTCATGCCGATATCCCTGAATCATGTGTGAGACTTGTTGGTGGACAGCTGGATGATGTCATCAAAGTTAGCAAAGAGGTACTTCATAAAAGTGAATGTGCTACTCATGTGGAAATTGGTAAACGGGTTGCTTCATCTGCACAAGCTCACGTTGATTTCTCTTTGTCACCCAGATGTGCACTACAGGAGAGGAGGAGAGTCTGAAGGTGGTTCAGTCTTATGATGATCTGAGCAGGAAGCTCTGGCAGTTGGAGGGGCTTCCACTGTCTATAACATCAGTGCAGGGTGCCCACCAGGCCTTGAGATACACACAGGTCACACACCTCCTCGCTAGATTCAGTTGTGTTATGTACTCTAGTAGATCTCTTAATTTTCTGTTTTTCCTCTGCAGGTTTTCCCCCCAGTTCCTGTGAAGCTGCTCTATTCGTTTTTTGATAAAAAGAAGAACCAGCTCGGATTAGTGCCACGGAAGGAAAAGCCTTGCCCTTATTACATCACCCCTATCAAAGGTACTGTGTTGCAGAATGTATCAAGTTTTTCATAATTCTTATGTTGTTTCTAACCAGACTGGCCCTCATTCACTTTCATTAAATGAAATAGAGTGGCTAGCTAGGATATATTTTAGCAGTTCACCTTTTTTATTTCACGTTAGAAAGTCTAGAATGACATGAGAGTGAGAAAATGGTGACAGTTTTGTTTTTTTGTGATGAATTATCACTTTAAAATGCTTCTGCTAATTTTTATTTGAAATTTGGAAAGTTTGAGTTAGTACAGTTTGCAAGTATAAAAACAATGACGCTGTGAATAGATGAGTTTTACTTTTTTGCATGATGACGTTTAATATTGCCAACCTCTCTAGTCCTATTTAGCCAGTTATTAGCTACCACCTTTTTCAAGACACTTAAAAGCTTAAGGGGGTATTACTGATGCATTTTATTGTTATAGAATAAAATGTGAAACTATCTTGAGCTTGTGTTCACCACAGATCTAATTCCAGGCCTATTGACTTAGAGACTATGGAACTGGAAGTGAAAGAACTTGTTTTCCATGTTTTAGGACTTATTCCTGCAGCACTCTATTTTGGTATATGAATATGCATGCTGTTATCTTTCATCCCCTTTTGTCATTTGTTTCTCTAGTCATTGTTCATATGGAGGGAAGTGGAAAATGGCCCAGTGAGCACCTGGCAATACGCCACATCAAGGCAGCCTTTCACATCAGCTTGGGAGAACTGCTTTACAAGCACCACAATTACACATGTCATGCAACACCCGCCTACCTGGATGTGTATAAGGTCATTTGTGCACGTTGCTGTTGTTTTTCACATTTATGATAGTAATAATATTTTGTCCCGATGGAGTTATGAGCACATTATCAGACATAATTTCATCATACTTTATGTATGCATCCATTCAGGATGGGCTAGCCTTCCGAATCCAGGTGGCGTATCACAGAGAACCGCAGATCCTGAGGGAAAGCCTGACCCCTGAGGGAATGCTGATCTACAGGGAAAACGCTGAGGCCCAGGCGCTGGAGCTGGAGACCCAGCACAAACCTTTCCTAACCAGCACCTTGCATGGGTACAACACGCATACATAAACATGCATGATACACTCGTTTGATTCGGCCTTTTGACAAGTGGCTTGTTTAGATAAATAGATAACTTGACATGTTACATGTTAGGCTCCAGCAGCAGCTTGGGTGTTTTGGTGTTGTGTGCCGCCTGGCTAAGCGCTGGCTGGCATCTCAGTTCCTTTTGGAATATATCCGAGAGGAAGCAGCTGACCTGTTGGTGGCTTCACTTTTCCTACATCCTGTGCCCTTCACTCCACCAAGGTATGGCCCTCTTGCTCATTTATTTATTAATTATTTTATTGTATATACATATACAGTGACGCCACAAACTTTTTCCAGCTCTCCTCAGGTGGGGTTCCTTCGCTTCCTTCATTTGCTTTCCACTTTTGACTGGAAAAAACAATCCCCTGATAGTCAACCTCAATGGGAAACTCACAGGTAAGCTTCATCTTGGGTATTTCACCATTGGTTTATTTTAGGGATTGCACGACTACTCGTTTTTACAAGTATTTGCCAACTAGTCTGTCAGCAGGTCAGTGTTTACCTTATATAATTGCAGTTTCTGCTATGAATACCGTTTCTGGCAAGTCATGGGTGAAGAAAAAAGAAGAGCTTATGTCTGTCTACTGATTGTTGTCGTGAACAGCGCGGACCAAGGATTTGGCATTTGCTGTTGACATGTGTAGAACAAGCATAACCGAAAGTCATTTGATCCACAACTAGTCGACACAGACCTAACACATTGACCAGTAGCAGGACTAATTGACTTTTCATGCGTTAAAACATTTGTGGATCCTGAAACGAGTATTTTTATGTTTCAGCTGCTGAGCACACAGATATAAAGAATGACTTTGTGGCCTCTAGAGAATCTCTTCCCACCATGTTCATAGCCACTCCCACTGACAAGAAAGTCTCTGTGTGGACTAAAAAGGCTCCTTCTGTGCAGGTTTGTAAATGCAGTAGTGTTCTAAATGACCGTATTTGACCAATTATGCTATAGATTTGTTATATGTACAGTAAATATAACTGGTGCTGTCTCCTCCACACAGATGCTACAGCGTGCTGTCATGCTTGCAGCAGAGAGTTTGCGTGTTTTAGAGACTCATCTTATTGACTCCAGTCAAAAGCAGGACATCCGGGTCAGTTCCTCTATATATAGCCTGTATTCTGCAAATGTATGCAACTGTCATCTTTTTGTCTTTAACCTCACTTTTTCCATTCTTTGTTTCTAGGTGGCATTTCGACCTCCTCTGGAGGATTATGATGTTCTGATCCACC